>NW_026775578.1:11247500-12547500 GCF_030987335.1 Cornus florida | reverse complement strand
CTAGAATAGTAGTAATTAGTGAAACAAAAATACTTGTACAAACCATCGAAGTAACCCCATCCCCAACGGTCCAAAGATAAAAATCTTTGTGATATTCTGAACCATTCATGAACATCACAGCAAATATGATTAAAATATTTATAGCTCCTACGTAAATAAGAAGTTGCGCAGCGGCTACAAAATGGGAATTAGATAGAATATAGAATAGGGAGATACAAACAAGAACCAATCCCAATGAAAAGGCGGAAAAAATTGTATTGTTAAGTAATACTACTCCCAGACCTCCCAATATAATACCCAATCCCAGAAAAACTAAAAGAAAATCATGTATTGGTCCAGGTAAATCCATTCTATGTAAAATAAGAAATAAATAAATCGAAATATTTCATGACTTTATTGACCTGACCAGGAAAAAGGTGACTCTATATTTTTTTATGAGATTTCTTAATTGTTAATTGAATTCAATCTTAATGAGTGCGTATTAGGTACAGAAATCTCATTCTTTATCCGAAAGGATAGTTTGAAACTATATATTTTGAAATCATTACGAATATGGAATAAAATATAGAAATAGATTTTCTATCCAAATTGAGCCGCGGTTCTCACCAACTAATCAATAGTTTGGATTTTTAGTTATTGACCAAACAAAAACCGTATTCGTTTAGATCAAAACTTAACCTTAGTAATTGGGAATTGCTCTTGAATCAAGGGGTTTAGTCATTTTTTATTTGAGGCGAATTCCAAATTGTTCGAACCGTGGAATCGTCAATTACCGATATTGGTAAACGACCCAAAGCAATTTGATTATAATTCAATTCGTGACGATCATACGTAGAAAGTTCATATTCTTCAGTCATCGATAAACAATTTGTTGGACAATACTCAACGCAATTACCACAAAATATACAGATTCCGAAATCAATACTGTAATTAAGCAATCGTTTCTTTCGAATATCCGTTTCCAATTTCCAATCAACAACAGGTAGATCTATAGGACATACGCGAACACATACTTCACAAGCAATGCATTTATCAAATTCAAAGTGGATTCGGCCGCGGAAACGCTCCGATGTGATTAATTTTTCATAGGGGTATTGAATAGTTACGGGTAAACGATTCGCATGGGATAAGGTAATCATGAAACTTTGACCAATGTATCTTGCAGCCCGTATTGTTTGTTGACCATAATTCATGAACCCAGTTACCATAGGGAACATATCGCGAATATCTATAAAAAATTTTATGCCTGTTTCTTTCTCTTGTTTGAGACAAGTCGTGGTATTCCTTTACAGTGACATAAGTTGGGAAGAAGTTGTTAATAATAGATTACCTAGAGAAATAGGTAAAAGAAATTTCCATCCAAGATTTAATAGTTGGTCCATTCTCAGCCTCGGTAAAGTCCATCTTGTTGTGATAGAAATGAACAAGAACAAATAAGTTTTAGCTAATGTAATAAAGATGCTAATTATTGTTCCAAAGACTATACCCGCTTTATTTATTTCAAAAAGCTCAGGAACGAGTATGTACAGAATAGAAAGATTCCAACCGCCCAAGTAAAGAACTGTTACAAATAATGAAGAAACTAGTAGATTTAGATAGGAAGCAACGTAAAACAAACCAAATTTGATACCTGAGTATTCGGTTTGATAACCCGCTACTAACTCCTCTTCCGCTTCTGGTAAATCAAAAGGTAATCTTTCACATTCCGCTAGGGAAGAAATTAGAAAAATGATAAACCCTATAGGTTGACGCCACAAATTCCATCCCCAAAACCCATATTTTGACTGTGCTTCAACTATATCAACTGTACTTGAACTGTTAGATAATCATAGTCGGTGATAACATCACTGTTTCCATCGCTATTACAGAACCGTACATGAGATTTTCACCTCATACGGCTCCTCGAGGGTCACAAATAAATCTAAGGACGCATTCAATATTATTTATCTTGATATGTTTGTAGGATAGATAGAGTCAAAATCTATCGTAAGGTCCCGAATTAGACCAATGGAATTCTGTCTGCTCTATTTATAATAAATAAAAAAAGTGCTTCTGAATTGATCTCATCTTTTAATAATTTTTCTTTTTTTGTTGTGTATGAGTAATAACTTAATCTTTCAATAAAATACTTTTTGTAGCAATATCCATACATATTTCAACCTACCATTTTCAATTACGAAAAAGAATTAGACATTACATTAGTTAAAGAATTAGACATTACATTAGTTCATGAATCATGATAAAAAGCCCGTCTCTCTAAATATGTATATAGGAAAGAAAGAATAAAAAAAGATTTTTCCTTTTTTCTATTGCAATGAAATTCTTTCTATTTTATTTATTTTTTCATTCCTATTCTCCTTTCTCAGAAAAGGGGGGCTTTCAAAAAAAATAAATAGAGGATTACTTCGTTCCTGATAGTTATTTACCGAATCGGTGGATAGGAGCATACTCTGGATCGGAATCGTGGGGAGTACTGCTTGATCGTTTCTACCAACTTAAAGTCCCAATTAGAATTCCTTTTATGCAGAAATATCCTGTTGGATAACTTACATAATCTCTATTACTAATCCTTTGTGTACCTTGGTGTTCCTAACCATCCACTCATTTTTGCCCAATCCCCCATTATAATAATACATGTCTGGTAATAAATAATAAAAACCCCATCCAGTTGATCTTTTGAACCCGCTTCAAGACATGATGACTAATCAACCAATCTTGGGGTAAGCAGCCTCTACTGTTTATGTTTACTTTCACTTAACTCTTGTACATAGGAAATGAGACTCAATCTTTTTACTGCGAATTTAAAAGCTGTTTTTCTCACTCATATAACTATCTGGTTTAATTCATCAACCCAAATGTTGAATAAAAAATATGAAAATATGTATTCAACGCATTTAACTTCTTTCCTATAAAGCAAGGAAATAGGGAAAGTTTTTGTCTCAACGAATCACACGTAGAGATATTGATAACACACATAGAGTTAATGGTATTTCATAACTAATTGATTGAGCAGCAGCTCGCAGACCACCTAAAAAGGAATATTTATTATTTGATCCATATCCTGACATAAGAAGTCCAACAGGAGCAATACTTGAAATAGCAATCCATAAAAAAACACCAATACTGAGATCGGCTAGAACAAGGCGATAGCCAAAAGGAATTACTAAATAACTTAGTAAAATTGATATAACTGCTATGGATGGTCCGATACTGAATAAACGAGAATCTCCTCTAGATGGAAGAAGGTTCTCTTTGAAAAGTAATTTTGTCCCATCTGCTAGAGCTTGAAGAATTCCCAGAGGGCCGGCGTATTCAGGTCCAATACGTTGTTGTATTCCTGCTGATATTTCTCTTTCTAACCAAACAATTACTAGTACACCTATTGTGATTCCTAATACAAGAGTCAAAATAGGGACAAGCATCCATATGATCTCATAGACCTCTTTTAACGATTCCAATCTGGAAAAAGAATTGATAGCTTGTACTTCTGTTGTATCAATTATCATTTCAACGATCAACTTCTCCCATAATGATATCTATGCTACCTAGGATCGTCATAATATCGGCCAATTTCATTTTTTTAACTAACTGAGGAAGAATTTGCAAATTGATAAAACCTGGTGGGCGAATTTTCCATCTCCAAGGAAAAACACTCTGATCTCCTATGAGAAAAATTCCCAATTCCCCTTTTGGGGCTTCGACTCTTACATAAAGTTCTTGGTTCGACAATTCAAAAGTTGGAGAAGGTTTTTTACTAATAAATCGATATTCAAAATCATTCCATTCGGGATTCCTTACTTTATCAAAGCGTCGGATTTCTAAATTCTCATAGGGCCCCCCCCGGAATTCCTTCTAGAGCCTGTTGAATAATTTTTATGGATTCTTTCATTTCACCGATTCGTACTAAATAACGAGCTAATGAATCCCCCTCTTTTTGCCATTGGACTTCCCAGTCAAATTCATCGTAACACTCATAATGATCAACTTTACGAAGATCCCATTGTATTCCAGAAGCTCGCAGCATTGGTCCTGATAAACCCCAATTTATTGCCTCTTCGCCTCCAATAATGCCCACCCCCTCAACTCGCTCTAAAAAAATAGGATTCCGCGTAATAAGCTTTTGATATTCAGCAACCCCTGTTAAAAAATAATCGCAAAAATCCAAACATTTATCTATCCAACCATGAGGTAGATCAGCAGCTACTCCTCCGATACGAAAATAATTATGCATCATTCGCATACCGGTAGCAGCTTCGAATAGGTCATATATTAATTCTCTTTCTCGAAAAATATAGAAGAAGGGGGTCTGCGCACCAATATCGGCCATAAAGGGGCCAAGCCATAACAAATGAGAAGCTATACGACTTAATTCCAACATAATTACTCTGATATAGCTAGCCCTTTTGGGTACTTGAATATTTCCTAACTGCTCTGGTGCATTTACGGTTATTGCTTCTGTGAACATAGTAGCTAAATAATCCCAACGTGTTACATAAGGCAAATATTGTATAATTGTTCGGTCTTCCGCAATCTTTTCCATCCCTCTGTGTAAATAACCCAATATTGGTTCACAGTCAATAACATCTTCACCATCTAGAGTAACGATGAGTCGAAGAACACCATGCATTGATGGGTGTTGAGGGCCCATATTGACTATCATGAGGTCTTTTCTTGTAGCTGTTGCAGTCATAAGTTTTTCCCCGATTCATTCTTCCATGAATTGCTGAAAGCGAAAAGAAGTTCATCAAAAATTAAGCGAATAATTCAAAATGACTCATCAAATTAACGAGTTTTTGTCTCTCGAATACCCAACTGACTAATTAATTCTTTATAACGTACTCTATTTTTTTTTGACAAATAAGCCAATAGCCGTTGACGTTTTCCCAGAATTTTCCGCAGACCCCTCTGAGATAAATAGTCTTTTTTGTGCAATTCCAAATGGGAAGTAAGTCTCTGTATCTTATTGGTGAACACGAATACTTGAAATTCAACGGACCCCCTCTTTTCTTCTTTTTCTTGGGAAATAACCGAGATGAATGGATTTTTTACCATAAAAGAACCCCCCCTTTTACATATATTAATTTTACCGATCAGTAATAATAATAAGGCTAGTCATTTTAATCTGATATACACAATAATCTAAATTTCTTTATGGACTCCAATTTTATCAAGTAAAATGAATCAATAATCAATTCAATTTAAAATTGGAGTCGGATAGGAATACAAAAGGATAATACATTTCTGCACTTACGAAAGAGAATAATTTAGGCCTAAAATAAAGAAGATTCATTTCTATATCGAATGGATACGTCATTGAATTGGTATCGTATATTAGTGTAAGACAAGGCATGTGCGCATTTGTTTTGTTTGCTTTTAGATACTAGATATGATAGAGGATATAGAGGAAAAATGTACCATCAACAAAGTTTCAATCGTGGATACATATGTATCCTTAACATACTGAAACGACTTCCATTATTGGTATCAAACCAATAACGATTCATACAAGCTAAATCTTCTAATCGATAATTGGGCCAAAGGAAAAACTTTAATTTAATTAATTTATTTTTCTCGCTATCAAGATGAGGATTTTCATCCAAAAATGGACCCCAGTCTTTTTTGCTGTTCCCGTTGCAAAATACTGGATTTCTATCCATACCATTTCTATTCTTTGAATTGAAACAAATTAGAATTCTCAACTCTCTACAACGTCTAGATGATAAAATATTTTCAGGAATAAGCAAATCATAATGATTTTTGTCTATATTTCCAGTTATCTTTTGATGTTTTGCAATGAATTCATCAAAGTTCTTCTTATCAAGATATTCTTTTTCTCGGTATCTTTGATTAGTTTTGTGCTTACTCTTATGAACCAATGAAATACCGAGGGTTTGATACATAATAAATTGTCCGTCGTTTTTTAAAAACAGACGAACGGGTTCGATAATCAATATTCCCTTTTTCATCAATTCTGTAAGAGTTAAATTCTTTTGAATCAGCATTATATCCAGAACATTTACCCCACTTCCCTCCACATTTTATCAAATATTGTGCCAAATCTGTTAACACACTCCCTGGTAGATAAAGCAATAACAGGTGCTACTTGAATTGTTATTAAGTCCCCATTTCACTCAAATATTTACTGTAATTATAGAAGGAAAATATAATGTAATGGAAATCTTTCTTATTTGGTTTCTCGATTTGTAATTTTCTTTTTTATTTATTTATAATAAAGCAGGTAAGTAAATATGAGAAAAAAAAAAAAAAAAAACATTAATTTTTTCTTTTTTTTTTTTTTTTTAAGGTTTTTGAGATATACTACATTAGAAGCATATGAATTTTGAAAATCCAAATTAGAAGCAATCCCAAATTAGTAACTTAACTAGACTGGGCTAGTTTTAACAATGACAGGACTGAACCCTCACATTCAAACCTATGGCCCAAAGAATGTAGAGGATCTAATTGAAGTACCCCCGCCCCTGCAGCTTTCGGGCCACTAGTCTGGACCCAACATTAAAAAGTTCATAAGCTTTTCTCGATAAATTATTTCTTATCCAGGCCCATGATAAATGTCGACTTTGGTGATTGTCTCCTTCTGCACCCTCAGCCCTGTAAGAGACTAACAGCCCTTCTGAAATGTTGTCACTTTCACACTCAACATGCGAATTTCCATAAAGCAAATTCTTATTCAATCTACAAATTCAATTTTATCAGTGATAAAAAATTTACTATAATTTTTGTATTATAAGCATTACTAATATTATGAATAAGATTTAAATAATTTTTTTTTTTTTTTTTTTTTTTTTTTTTGTATTAATAAAATCATATTTTTAATTAATTAACAAAATATATAATGGTCATACAAGCAAATCCAAATCTAAAATTTAAAGATTTTGTTACCTTCTCGCTCCCGCAATAACCCTTAGTGCTCCCGCAATAACCCTTAGTTCTAAGTCGTTTTAGTCATAAATCCAAATGGTAAAACCCTAAAACTAAATGGAATAAAGAGTGATCTAAACCACGTGTCCGATTCACTTAGAAAGAAAATGCCATGGTAACACGTAGAGGCCACACCTCATCAGTGTAGCTATTTTCACCACACGCTTTTTTTACAGGTTTGGCGCCTTCCAAACTCTTGGAACATATCTATTAATCTTCCGAAGTTTAAAAACTACATACATACATACATGCTTTATATATTATGAGTGTGAGAAGAGAGGGTTTTGAATTTATTATAATGGAGATAGAAGAGGTGTATGAGGTGGTTATGGATGAAGGGTGTTCGACGCCGAAGCACGGCGGGTGTCAGATTCCGGAGGCCGCGTTGTGCCCGCCTCCACCGAAGAATAAGAGGAGATACTCGTGTGATCAGGTCAAAAGGGACCCACCAAAAAATGGGTATTTCCGGCCACCTGACCTTGAACTCCTTTTTGCTATGCCGCAGAGACGCCCAACTTGTGCTTAGGCGACTGCTACCTCGCACACTACACGGTCATGCTTTTTTGTTAGGCCAGTGCCACAGTAGATAATGTAATCAATCTATTGCTAGCTACGCTTGCGTGTGTTACGTATTTTTTTTTTTTGGTTAGGAAATATGTAAGAATGTCTTGTGTCACGGGCGACATTGCTGTTTACTAGTAACTTAAGATGGTAAAAGATTAGTTTTGAAGAAATCAGCAAGTAGTGATGTTGTTAATTTACTACTGTACATGGATAAATGGAATTTCTTAGATCAGCACATCGGCGCAAACCATGGATTGTGTAATGTCATGGATTGTGTAATGTTACGTGGATTATTTTAGATTTAGAATTAGGAGAAATTTAATTTAAAATTTTAATAAAATTTGTTTCAACTGTTACTATTTAAATTTGCCCAAGTGACAAAGGCCTTTAGAGCCTCTCCACTATAGGTTCAGGTCCGATTTCCTTTTCCGACTAGGCTAACTATCACTAATTACTAACTATTGTCGTAAAAAAAAAATAATAAATTAATTAATTAAATTGGTACTCAAATTTTAACTTGATTGTTTTTGACGCTCCAATTGGCTTGCGTAAGCCCAATTTACCTAACTTTAAGTTCATTTCTTAGGCTTCGTTTGGATACACAAGAGAGAAAAGAAAGGAAAGGATTATAAGAGAAAAGAAAATAAAAGAAAGGAAATGATAGTTATAATTTATATGTATGTTTATATAGATATGAGAAAAAAGAAATGAATTGACAATATTGTTATTTGGATAACACAAAGGAGAGAATAATGAAATTACTATCTTATCCTTTTGGTAGGGTTAGTAGGGATTCCAAATGAGGGATGCTTTTGTCATTAGCTCCCTTTCTCTCCACATCCCTCCAAATCTTGTCAATTTGGGAGGGATTCCAAATGAGAGATTTGGAGGGATAGCTATCCCTCCAAATCCTTTCAAATCATTTCTTTCCTCTTCAAATCATCTCATTCAAACATAACACTCATTATCCTTTCATTTCTTTTCTTTCCAAATCCATCTAAATCTTTCCATCCAAACAAAGCCTTAGGAATGAGTTGGTTTTTTTTTTTTTTTTTTTTTTTTTTTTTTTTTTTTTTTTTTCTGAATGGTTAAATAGGAATGAGTTGGTTGTCCCTAATGGGCCTAACCCAAACATAAAACATAAAAAGGGGGATTCGAAGCTGGAGTTAATTATAAAATAATAAAAAATTCATAATAATTAAGGTCCCAATCAAGCAATTGTGCAGATATATATATATATATTTGTTTTGGTTGTGTTGTTGTAGATTTTTGGTGTATGAACAGCTTGCTGGTAATAAATCTTCCGCTAATGCTATATATTTATATATTTTACTTTATTCATGTCCAATTTATTATATAACCTATGTTACCTATCATAGAATCATAAGAAATCTTACTTGTCCTAATTATTATGATTGTGTTAGAATCATAAGAAGTCTTACTTGTCCTAATTATTATGATTGTGTTACCTATAGTTGATAGGATCAATAATTATTTTACATTTCTTAATTCATTCCTTGGCACTATATGACAATCAAACAGTTAATCATAGTAAATTAATAATTAAATAACACTTTATATGTGTCCTGACTTCACACTTACATCACATTTTGGCTTACCCATATGCTAAAGACTTACATTAATCATGACCAGCATAAAGAGCTCCATTAATTTAATTAAAGCTTAGTTTAATGTAGCTGCCCTCGTATATGAGGATAGGTTTTCCTTTTTTTTCAACTCTAATTGATGCCTCTTTTTATCTAAAGTCAGCTTGAGCATGGATATTTTCTCGAAATCAGTTTACATCACTTGAGTAAAGTTCTAACAACAACAACAACAACAACATATATATATATATATAGCTAGAAGATATTATCTAACCTAAATTTATCAAATACTTACTATAAGCATTATCTTTTTCCATCTCTATATTTTTTATTTCATGATAGATTGACAGATTGTAATGGGTAGTTTAATTCATTCGTTTAGTATTATATTCCTCTACCTCCTTTTCTCAAGTATTTAGCTAAGATTTTATTTTATTTTATTTTATTTTATTTATTATTATTATTATTTTTTAAATTGAAACAATACTTTCAATTACCCACCAAATGAAAAATTATGAGCTAAATTAACATAGCTAAACCTAGACGAGTAGCCTTCACATGCAATGTAATGGTGGTAGAAGATGTAACAAATTTCCTTGCTAGGTACAGTTACCCCAAAACCTAGCCAAATGCCACCACTCTATATAGGCTATCTTTCATATACATATATATATATATCTGATTATTGGTCTTGTTTTATTAAGTCGGGTGGGTGGGGCCTTTGTAATTGCATAGTTGCATAATGAATTTGTCGGTTTGCAAGTAGCTTTGGTTTTATAGTTGATGGGGTGTTTGTTTTAGGTTCAGGGTTGTTGTGTTCTCTTCTTTTTAGTGCTTACTTAATACTTACTTGCATGGGAAGATCTCCAGACCACCAGTCAATGTTTGGGGATGCAGCATCATGAAGATTCACAAACTTTAAGGATTCTTTCACCTGATAGGAGGTCTCTTATAAGCTTCCTTTCTTGTCCTCAAAAGACTCCTTTCATATATATACATATGGGAATCCTGATGATGCTGCATCACCAAATATATGACTAATATTTAGTTTAGATGATATATATATATATATATGGAGAGTTAGAAACTTAGAGTTAGATGGATTCGATTCAGCTTGATCAAGAAGGGTGGATAAACATACCTATATATAAAGGTATAGCCATGAAACTATGAAGGTAATATTTGTCAATTTTTTTACTCTTTGTTTCGGAAAAGTTTAATTACTTTTGGGATTTCTTCAATCCTCAGTTCATTAGCTTGTTACCTGCTTGAAACACGTATTCAATGATGAGTTTTATTGGTTAGTTTTTGCTAATTAAAGTCTAAAATTAAGGTGGGGTTCTTTCTAAATTCCTAAGTTGACTGTTAATGATTACTTAATTTGATCTACTTGTTTTAGTTTAACATAAACATCGATGTGCATGAAGGAATTTCTGAAGATTCTTGTCATGTTTGTTATATAATAAATGTTTTTTGATTTAGGCTAGATTGGGGTGTAACGCAAATATTAATTCAACCATATCAGCATGAACTATGAAGGTAATATATATGCCTTTGATTAATTTATTATTATTATTATTTTTTTTGAAGATGATTAGTGCACCTAATACTTGCTTGTAAGATGTAATGAAATCTAGTAATAGGAGTTGTGGGTTGCTTGCTCCTAAAATATGTCAATATGCAAAGATCAGATCAAAGATTTTTCTTGAAATTCTTAGGTTGGCAATTAACTTTTCTATTACTGTTTTTTCTAATTGATTCTACACCACAATTTATTTTCCTGGTAAATCTACACCATAATTTTGATTTGCTCCTGTTAACTTGTCGTCTATCCATTTCAATTTCTCTAACTCAGCAGTTGGCAGGTTTTGGGTGAAAGTACCGTACAATATTATGGGTATCCATCAATTCCTACTGTAGGATGGGAAATTGCCTGTGGGTTTTGGGCGGGGCGAGAAGGATACACCCATCCAAAACTACTTCCTTTATCATTCTTACGAACAGTTGACAAATTTTTTTTTCTTTCTAATTTGTACTCACAATCCCCTTTCCCTAATAAATTGTTTGCATCTCGAACTTTAGACTTATATCTCTTGAGTCACCAAAGATAAGTTCTTATCTATTTGAGCTAACCCATTGAAATTACCTGAATAGATAATGTTGAGGGTGAAATTCACGCGATCCGATACGACACCGTTTTCCTATGAAGAAGAGAGTAGAAGATCGATGAATCTTGACGGCACAGGTGTGGTGGCTGCCAAGAACTCTCTGACGATCAAGTCAGTCACCGGAGGTATAAAAGAAAGACAGATTTAATAATAGTTTTTTTGTCGTACCTTTATTGACTGGTAGGATCTCATTCTTATAGTCGTTCTCCCTCAGTTCATTTGCGGGATCCGAAGAGATCCGCTTGTGCGAGATCAGAGGAGGTCCGCTTATGCGAAATTAGAGGAGATCCGTTTGTTGTCAAATTTGTCGGGGATATAATTTAACCCTTTTAACTTCCTCAAATTGTGACAAGGTTATCCTTACCCTATTAAACAACGTCATATTTCATTATCCTTGATAATGAAATATTATCATTCTTATCCAATAGAAATATCATCGTCCGAAAGTTGAAGAGGTCTGTCGGCTGGTTAACACTTAGTTGCCTTTATCGTTAGGTTAAGGTAGGTCAGGTTTATTTTTCTCTATCAGTTGCCCCCCATTCCAAAACTTGCTTATCTAGCTTTGGGAATGTGGAATTTTTTTTTTTTGCCCTGAGCACTGTTCCCTCGGGAAGAGTGGCCGCGGGTTACTGTTCACATGAACAGTAAATTTTTTTTTTTTTTTTTCTTGCCCTGGGGGAACAGTGTATGTGGGTACTATTCACATGAACAGTAGATTTTTTTTATTTTGCCCTGGGCACTGTGCACTGTTCCTTGGGAAGAGTGCCCACGGGGGGTTACTGTTCACATGAACAGTAGACTTTTTTCTTTTCCCCCCCCCGGGCACTGTTCCCTCGAGAATAGTGCCTGCGGGTTACTGTTCGCATGAACAGTAATTTATTTATTTATTTTCTTTGGGTAATGTTCCCTTAGGTAATGTTCCTATGTATACTCTGCCCTTGGGTAATGTTCTCGTGGGTACTCTTCCCTTGGGTAATGTTCCCGTGGGTGCCCTTTCCTTGGGTACTCCTCCCTTGGGTAATTTTCCCAATGGTGGAATTAATACAGATACCAAATCAAGGTTCTGTTTTAGAAGGGTATGGATTCAAACCCATGGTCAATGACTTTTAGTGATGTAAAACTGGATTTTTCTTTTGAAAATCCGATATACTAGTTGTAAACTTCATGGGTTTCAGTCAGCCCATCCATTGGTTACTATTTTTGGTACACTTGGATACTCTTCCCTTGGGTAATCTTCCCTTGGGTACTATTTTTGGTACCCTTGGGTAATCTTCTCTTGGGTATTATTCCCACGGGTAAGTTTTTTTTTTACAAACTTCAGTCAGCCCATCCCTTTGGCAAGGGAATAAATTTTACGAGCTTTACTCAGTTCATCGCTTCTTTAATAAGGGAATTAGTTTTTACGAGCTTCACTCAGCTCGTCCCTTTAGTATAGAATATTTATTTGTCATCCCTTATAGTATGTGAATATTGATTACGGGATTTATTAAGCCCGGATCCTTTTAGTACAGAACATTTATTTACTATCCCTTATAGTACGGAGATATTAATTACGAGATTCATTCAGCCCAGGTCTTTTTAGTACAGGACATTTATTTATTATCTCTTATAATACAGGGATATTGATTACGAGATTCATTCATGTAATACCCTGATATTTAAAGGATTTATTAAACGAAATTAATTACTTTTATTTTATTTTAAATGTTTTATTTGATTTAATTTGAATTAATTGTGTTTTTTTTTTTAATTTTTAATTAATTTGTTTTCTTGAGTGCTTGATTAAGTATTTTATTTTATTTATATTTCGTGAATTATTGATATGATGATTGTTGTGTGCGTACTTAATTATTGATTGAATTATTGGCGTGTTGATTTTATTGGTGTGGTGTGACTTGGTTGTAATTGATTATTTTGTTTATGTGCTTAGTGTAATTAGTTTTTAATTTAAGTGTTTATTTAATTATTTGATTTATTTAAATTAATTGGATTTGGGCTTAAGGGAAGTTGAACCAAAAGATGTGGTCTTAGGCTTGTATGAAGCTTTATTGGGTTAATTAATAAAGCCCATGGTTTTGTGATTATTTAAATAATCATTTTTGTATAATTATAACTATATATTTAATTATATATAAATATAATTAATTAATTGGTGTTATTGAAGGATATATATAGGATATATGATTTAATTAACCAATAGTTAATTATGGAAGATGTATATATATATAGGTAATATAATCTACGTTTATATATATTATATTATTTAAAAGATAATTACTATTATTTTTATTTGGTAATCCTAGTAGGAATGGGATGAGGATAATTAATGTTTATAAATATAGAGATAAGGTTTTATTGTTAAAAATTTTGCACGTTAGAAAAATAAGAGAGATAGAGAAAGAAGAATAAGGGAAAGCTGATAAGGAGTAGGCCGGATCTGAGAAAAAGGATGCCGGAATTTGAAAAGACAATCAAAGATTGAAGCGTCGATTTTGTTTTGAAACCTCCAGGCAAGTTCTTTTCTAACTCTCCTCTTAGGACCCATAAGTTTATCACCTTGAGTATCAATATTCAGATTATATTTGTTTGTTTAAAAATCATTGTTAATGAAGGGAAGCGCGTGGATGCGCGTGCAGCAGTCTGGGAGCGTGGATGCGCGTGCAGCAGTCTGGGCGCGTGTGGTGGCGCGTGACAGCGCATGAGGCAGTGTTCGGAGTCCCGGAAAGCTCCTGTGGTGTTCGGTGAATTCCCAGAGTTGATATTTAAGCCATTAGGGTCGAAAACAACCATTGGAAGAGGTAATCTTGGTGTTCCGAGAGCCATAGAGTACTACTACAGTATTAATAGCACTTAATTGACGTTTACATAGTTAGTTAACATTTTTTGTGATGGAATGAGAGGTGGATATATATATATATATATATATATATATATATATATATATATATATATATATTATATGTGGAAAGTATTATACATATATATATTGTATAATATATTGGTATATGTATATATCATTTAAGGTGATTAAAATATTAGTCTTATTTGGTATATATGGATAGGCTGGTTATTAAATTAATTATATGCATATGATATGTATGGAATGCCTAGGTATGGGTTATTTTATTGGTAAGTTAATTTGCCTATGTATGAATTGTTTGGTTGGTAAATTAATTTATAAGGTTTGGTACATGGTTGAATTGTAGGCATGGATAAGTTGCCAAAGGTGTAAATATATTGCCTAAGTATAGGGATGAATAAAATATAAATAAGAAGCATGGATGAGTTGTTAAGTTAAAGGTATAAAAATATATACTTAAGGAGGCATGGTTGAATTGCCAAGGTATAAATAAATATATTTTCAAGATGCATGGTTGTGATACCCCTCGATTCTAGAGCCATGGGTGATCAAGTCCGAGCACAGATCCGAAGGATATCAAACAATTAATATTTAATCGAATACAGAATACAAAATGAATTTAAAAAATAATAATAAGCTGAAGGAATACTAAAATTAAAAATCCTCAAATATAAATATTTAAACTCTGACAATCCAAACTTCATAAGTTTACAACTCGGGAATCCATCTCCAGTGGACCCCTAATAAAAATCCAAACCGAACGAAAATAAATAACTGAAGAAACAAGCCCAAATCGAATATCTGGAAAGAAGTTCTACATCGTTGATAGAATGAAAGATCGTCTCTGCTCAGCTCGAACAAGCTCTAAGACCTCAAACATCTAATACCTGAAAAATAATAAGTGGGTCAGGCCCACTAGCAAGTTCTATACTACTACTACCCAAGCAGAGACCCGATACGCATGTACATCCTAACCAATCCAACAATAACTAAATAGTCCGTAAATACATATATATATAATCACACTACATGACTCTCACTGGACTACAGGCCCGTCTCAACCTGACTAGTAGGCACCATGCAAAATGCACCTGAGGTGGGCATGACTACCTAGACCTAGCAGGGTACACATCCAACCATCATAGCCAGCTATGCATCCCAATGCATATATGCTCCCTAGCCAACGACTCTGAGACTCAGGCTCATATCGTGGCACCATAAAAATATATTTAAAATCCGTTCCAAACTAAAAATGTCACTCAACTATTTAGTGATCTGACACAAAATACAGGTAGGACTTAACTTTTGTAGTTAATCTATCCCTTAATCCAGAGTAGGTAGGACTTAGCGTTTTTGAGCTAATCCCCCTAATATGTCACCGTCCCATACCGGTGCATACAAACCATCCATCCAATGTTGATAATACAAATAATGAGATAAAATCAATATCAACCAATCCATAACAAGTATAACACCATCCATCCAACTGTTAATAATACAGATGATATTATAAATATCAATATCCACACATCTATAACAAGTACAACAAGAACATATAAATTGCAAGCTTGTTATATATGAACAACACATGATTCTCTAACAGTTTAAGAACGCAAATAATAAGTGTAATCCATTCTTTAATCCCCTATCAGCATACTAATATCAATATCAAAATTAACATGCTCGTTTAAACTACTCCATATCATCCGGTTAGTTGATTATACATAATGACTTGTAAACATCAACTAATTTCCTATTAAGCATAACCGACATTATATTAATTGTGATGCTTAATCCTATAACACTGTCATATGATTTAAACTTAAAATTCCTAGTTCAAATGCTAATTTTAAAACAAGCAACTTGAATTATCCGCATCACAGTAATATTGATCTCTTTCCTAAGAGTTTCTGGTTGTTCCTTCTTTTAGCTTCTTATGGAAAATTATGAATTACCAGGCCTTCTGAAAATTTAACACAAGTTTAGACCCTTCTTAATACCTTTCGAAACACTCTATTTTCATCCTAGAATGTCAAGAATTCAATCCCCGTAGCCCAGGTCTCGCAGAAACTTAAAACTGGAAGCAAAAATCAAAGGAGCCGGCTCCGTAAAAGGTGGAGCCGCCTCCACAACAAGGTAGAGCCGGCTCCCCCATGATGGAGCCGCCTCTAGACTCCCATAGAGCCGGCTCTACCTAGGGTAGAGCCTGCTCTACCCTTTTATTGAGCCTGCTCTACTCTAATTAGAGCAGGCTCTTCCCTTGTGCGTCTTCGTTTCCAATTCTGGCGATGTCCGGCAACTGTATTCCTCAACCCAAGTTTATTATTGATTAAAACTCAGTCCTAGAGTGTTCCAAAGTTAATTAAATTCATTGTTCATTAATCAAAACTAATCGGAACAAGAATTTTTCCAAACAGATTTAAAACAAGCCAAAAACCCAATCGGTAACACACACGATGCTGAACAATTTCTATCCAACCAAAAATTAATTTAACGGTTTACTTTCACCTGGGATTGTATTAACGATGCACAGAAACATCTTCCAGAACTATTTAAACTCATTAGACATTAATCAATTATCATTAGAATAAGAGTTATGCAAAACCGTTTAAAAACGAACAAGTTACAGATATAGAAAACACATACTGTTTTAAAAACCAAATAACCGTGCAAATGAAGTTAAAACAAATTAAATTAAATTTATTTCATCCTGGAATTTAATTAGGGATGCAAAGAACACAGGCCAAAGAGGTAGAGTTAGTATTAGAACTTGCCTGTGAGATTTAGTTCCAAAAATCTCAACGTCTTCCTTCTAAACTTTTCCGGTAACCCCTTTTTGTTTTCCCCTCTCTGTTCTCTCCCAGATTCCTCTACACGTCTCTCTATTTTCTGTATGCCGTGAATTGGGTTCTCAAACCCTAAACTGAAACCCTACATGTATTTATAGGCCACCTTAAATCTAAGTCCACCTAAACCCTAAACTGAAACTCGGCCCGTAAAACCCAACTAGTTTATAATATCAATGTCGGCTACTTATGTATATACCATACATGCAACCAACCCTACAGTCACGTTAAGTTTAGAAAACAATTATATTTAATAAAATAAATACATTTAAACAATTCATCAGTTAAACTTAAATCAATTAAAACAACCCTTTAATTAAGTTAATTAAAACAACCAAATAATTACTATAATTACACTAACTAAAATAGAACAATTTAAATAAGTAAATTCAATTAAACTCATAACAAAAATCCCAACAAAGAAAACAAGTAAATAATAAACCACAATTAAAGCAATAAAATTAACACATATGCACGTCAACAAGTAAAATTGCATTAGAAACAATAAAATAAATACCAGGACTATCCTTTTAAAATTAGGGGTATTACAATGGTTGAATTGCCAATATATAAATAAATATATTTATAATGGCATGGTTGATTTGCCAAGGTGTAATTATATTGCTATGGGTTTGATGATTAAAAGATATCATCTATGATTATTGTATGTATAAGGTGGATTATGATTATATATTTTTAAATTAGAATAGTTTAGTACTTATAGGTTAGGGTATTATTTTATACATATTAATAAAATAATACTGGGGGTGACATAGATGACTTGTCAAAGCCTCGATATTGGCTGTGTGATTTAAATACTTAAAATCATTATTGATTTTGGAATTAATGCACCTAGCTATAGATGTTATTGTTATACTGTATATAATTAGTTATATATATGTAGATCACGGTATATTAAGGTTAAAACTTTATTAGGTTTGCTTTTGATCAGAGATGATCTATTTATTGGTTTTCAGAGGTTTGGTAGAGAGAACTTGCTCGTAGGGTTTAACCCACGATTTATTTTTCAGGTTATTAGAAGTTCAAGTCTCAATGTTGAGGTTCCGCAGCTGGAGGACTTATCCATTCTTTTGGTTTATTTAAAAGTAGAATGTTATTATTATTTTCATTTAAGGTTAGTATTTAATAATGAACTTCTGGATAGTGGACTTTTGTTAAGGGGACTGTGATACCCCCGAATTTCCGGATACGGGTTGGCCAGGCCCACGCCCGATAACCCGAGGATATCAAATCAATTAGTAATAATCGAACACAGAATACAAATAAGAAAAGAAAAAATAAATAAATAAATAAATAAATTACTGAAAAGAAACTAGAATAATAATCCAAAAATCTCAGAATAAAATTTAATTAACAAATAATGATTCTGATACATCCTACTTCTCCATTCCTATTACAACTCGGGAATCCATCTAGTGGACCCCTAAAATATCTCACTGAACTCAAAAGATTGGAAATGAATCCCAAGTCTAAAATATGAAATAAAACCCTGGTCATCGGTGGAGTGAATAACTGTATCTGCTCAGCACGATCCAGCTCTAAGTCTGGAACTAACGAACACCTGTAAAAATAAGAGTGGGTCAGGCCCACATGCAAATTCTACTCTAACTACAATCCAAACAGTGACCCGATACGCAGATACACCCTAGATATCTCAACAATAGCTATCTAGTCCATACATATAGATATATCCACACTAAGGGACATTCACTGGACTATAGTAGGGGTCTCAACCTGAATAGAAGGCAACATGCGAAAACGCACCCAAAGGTAGGCATGAGTACCTAGACCTAACAGGGTACACCTCAATCTACTATAGCCAGCTACGCATCCACTGCATATACGCACCCTAACCAACGAGTCTGAGACTCAAGCTCCTCTCGTGGTACCATAAACATATATTTAAAATCCATTCATATCCATCCATAGGAAATCCAATAAGTCGTTCAGCTTATTCAGCCGTACAAACTTATATAAGAGATCCAGTAAGTCGTTCAGCTTATTCAACTGCACAGACTTAAATATAAGGAGAATTATGTTTTTATAATTCGTATCCTTATTCCAAAATAGGGAGGACTGAGTATTTTGAATCAGTCTGTCCCTAGTATGACACCATCCCATACTGGTGCATACAATCTACAAAATCCATATAATTGATTAAACAGATAAAACTGTTCACCAATTAAAATCCATAAGGTATGAATTAACGTTTTGAGCTAAACCATACCTAGTATGTCACCGTCCCATACCGGTGCATACAATCCTCCATATCCATATAAATTACAACATATAAATACTAAGCACGTAATTTACAGTCCAAAACCAAATATCCATATCCTTACAGAAAAGTGTTTTAAGTTTCAGCAATTTAAAATCCAAAACCATGTAAATTACAACATATAAATACATGTTAGTAATTTACAATCCGAAATCATTCCAAACAATTGCAGAAGAATATTTATTATTTCAGCAATTTAAATCCAAAAGTTAAACCATGTATTATTTAACGGTTCATCAACAAGCATCCAAAGCATGAATAAATTAGTTTTAATAAATCAACTATTCTATCATGCATTCAAATAAGATTTAAAATCATAATATTATCCAAGAATTTGCTAAAAATTAATTCTAGCAAATCAGTTCCTTTTATCCGTCAATAGCAAGCTAGGTTGCATACTTGTATATTGTTTTGTTGTTTAAGCACCCAGCCACAAACTATGCTACGAGTCTAATTTATTAATTAAAAGACTCCCCCACGCATCTAAAATTTAATTTAGAACATATATAACACCTTAAATTGTCAAATTAAGATTACACAATTTATTTCCTTCCAGTCGTTAACCGTACGCACAATTGTTAATTAGCGCACTGTTAATTCCATTATTACAACGAGGGTAGTTTATGCAATTTAAGATCTTAATTACATGTTAAATTAATTATTTAAACCCCCATTAAAGTTCTAGAATTTTTCAAGAACCCCAAGTGCCCAAACAGTAGCAAAAAGTTCGTAAAAACATTAACTGAATGTGCAAAATGAAGCGAGCCTGCTCTAATCCTAAAAGAGCAGGCTCTTTTAGAGGTAGAGCAGCCTCTTTTAAAGGTAGAGCCTGCTCTACTTGCTCTAGAGCAGGCTCTACTCATGGGGGAGGCGGCTCCTCCCTCCATGGAGCCGTCTCTCTTCCCCTATGAGCCTCAGTTCAGTTACTTCTCCGTTTCCGACCGTTCTGCTTCTTCTCCGGCCTTTCTCCACCATTCAATTGATTTCAAAAACTGATTCTAAAGGTCTTATTAATACCAAAGATCATCCCAATGATTTGAAAACAACAATTAAAATCAACTACAGAAATTAAATTCGCTACCGAATCAACATGTGTTAAGAACAAAACTAAAACTATTTTTCAACAACAATTCTACTGAACTTAGGAGCCTTATCAAATTTAATTAATTCAAGGTCTTAATAACACCCAAAATCAACCTTCTAATCCTTCTTTGAAACCCCAGAATCAACAGAAACATTCCCATGCTCCAAAGTAACAAACAGTTCGTAGAAAAGTTTACAGAACATTCACTATTGAAGAGAGCCTGCTCTAAGTTTTAAAGAGCAGGCTCTTTTGAGCCTGGAGCCAGCTCTATAGGTCTTAGAGCCGGCTCTTTAAGTGTGGGAGCCAGCTCCCACATCCATGGAGCCGGCTCTACCTCCTTTGAGAGCCTCCGTCCCCGTTCTGCTCCGTTTCAGCTTATCTGCTCCACCTCCGGTCATTCCAGTTCCTCTATTTCTCTTAAATACTGAACTTACTAGTCTTATAAATACCTAGTATCATTCCAATGGCCTATCTACAGTAGTTGGAAACAATTACAGAGGCTAAAATTGCAACTAACTTAACATACTTTAAGAACAGAATGCTGAAACGAAAGCATGCATAAATTTTGGTTTACAGAATTGATATCAACACCTACAGATCATTGATATAACATGTACTAAACATATAATTTCTAATTAATGTTCAATTAAACCCTAGAGATTATCTAGGTGCACAGAACACAAGCCAAAGGGAAGGAGAAAGAGAAGAACTTGCCTGTGATTTCAGTTATGAAATCCCTGCGTCGTCTCTAAGTTTCCGGCAACTACTAACTTCCTTCAAGCCTCCTATGGGTATGATCTAATCCACCACAACCCTCCTTTGACCCTCTCTATTCTTGTCCTTGGTAGCTCTTACCATTGCCTCTGTTCTCTCAACTTTCTCTCTGTTACGTTCTATTTTTACTGTGCTGTGAATAGGGTTCTTCCAAAACCCTTAGTGAAACTCATACACGTATATATATAGGCCTTTAGAAAACCCTAATTAAACTAAAGCTAAGGCAGAACCCTAATTAAACTAGAGTCGGCCCATAAACTTAAGTCACATACACGTTAAATACTTGTATGACGGCTCCAAGAAACCCTGACTAAAAACTGTTAATTCAACTTCTACTTAAGCACTTATTAAAGACAATTAAATAATTAACCAAATAAGGCATTTAAAATACAATTTAAAATAAAACAAACAATACAATAACTCAAATAACTAAACAAACCATAATTCAAATAAAGAAAATAAGACAATTAAATAATTAACCAAATAAGGCATTTAAAATACAATTTAAAATAAAACAAACAAAAATACAACAATTACAAAATTAATAGACAAAAATGCACATAGAATGAAATTTAAATTCCAATTTTATCCTTTTTAATTTTAGGGGTATTACAGGGTCCTTGAGTTATAGGATTCTCGAGTTGTAAATTTTGGAGAATTATTAATGAAACTTTTAGTTAATAGTTTTCTTCAGCGATTTATTTATTCTTTATTATTCATCTTTGTATTATGTGCTTGTTTAAATACTAAATTGTTTTAATATTCCCGTGTTTTCGGGTGTGGGCCTGCCCAACCTACACGTGGAAATTTGAGGATATCACAATTCAGCCCAGGTCTTTTTAGTACAGGACATTTATTTACTATCCCTTATAGTACGGGGATATTGATTACGGGATTCATTCAGCTCGGGTCCTTTTAATACAGGACATTTATTTACTATCCCTTATAGTACGGGAATATTGATTACGGGATTCATTTAATCCGGATTATTTTAGTATAGGACATTTATTTACTATCCCCTTATAGTACGGGAATATTGATTACGGGATTCATTCAGCCCAACTCCTTTTAATACAGGACACTCATTATCATCCCTTGTAATATGGGAGGTAGTCGTCTCGTCTCTCTAGTAAATGAAGAAAGTTTTAATTATCTCACCCTTCTGTGTAGAAGGAGTAGTTGGCCTCTTGTCCTTTTAATAAGGGAAGAATGTGTTGTTGGCCCTTGGTCCCTTTAATGAGATAAATAGATTATTATGAGCTTAATATTACCACATAGGTAGGTAACTGAAAACGTAATATTTTATTGCATAGAAATTGAGGGTTAGCCATCTCATAGGTGATGGTAACTTTATTGTAAAATAAAATAACACGTGAAATGGTGAACTGAGATGCCCCTAGTCTTTATTCTGAATGACTTGATAAAGTTAATTCCAGCTGTGAGACAATTGTTAGTCGATATACTTATCTGAGACCTCCTCACGATATGTCCTATCGCTTTGGTTGAAGAATGATCTCTTATAGCTGGTATCCTTTTCATCCCTGGTGAAAGGGTGTAATACCCCTAATTCTCAAAAGGATATAATTAGAATTTATTTATGTATTTTGTGTGCATTTTAATTCATTAATTGATTATTTGATGTGTGCATTTAAATATGATTATCTGGCTATGTGTTTAATGGTTTTATTTGCTTAATTGGAAATTGTGTTTATTTAAATTGATTGTAATTGTTTTAATTTAATTCTTGGTTAATTTAAATATTTGATTATTGTTTTAATTTAATTTTGGTAGCTTATATAATTTATGTGCGTTGTATGTATAGTTTAGGTTTAGGGTTTTATTTTATATAGTAGCCGACATATCATTAGGCTGGAACTAGGATTAGGGCTTTACAAAAGACTATATATATATAAGGTTATAAGCAGACTTAGGATTGGGGACGGCTATATATATATATATATATATTCTTATATGTCTGCAAGGGTTTTGAGAAAACCTTATTCACGTAATATCTTGAAAAGGAAAAACAGAGGCTCTGGAATGTGAAGAGAGATACACAGTGAAGGTCTGGAGAGATTAATTAAGGGGGGTTGTGCGTGGGATGAACCAAGACGCAACAGAAGTAGAGAACAGTGATCAGAGGAGGGAACAGTCTTGGAGAATTTAACAATGACGTTAAAAGGTTTCGAACCGAAATCTAAAGGCAAGTTTCAGTCTATCTCTTTTCTATAAACTTGTGTTCTGTGCATTCTAAATAGACTCCAGGGATGTAATAAAACTTTAAAACAAGTGTTTATGCATAATGAATCAAACTGAAATCTGTTCTACGTTTTTGGTATAACTGTATTTGCTTTCTTGTATAGACTGTTACGATTCGGATTTAAACCTCTGTAAATAAATTTGTAATGGAATTCAAAGAATTTCTAGGGCTGTTTAGACCTTGTTTGAACTTTGAAAACTCTAGACAAAAATTGGGAACAGAAGGTTGAAGTTTGCCGTGGAAGAAGAAGACGAACAGAGAAGTCTGGAGAGGGCTCTCAAGGGGAGAGCCGGCTCCCTAATGGAGGGAGCCGGCTCCCATGAAGAGAGAGCTGGGGAGAGCCGGCTCTGGGAGTCCTACAGATGGCTCCCATGTGGGGGGAGCCGTCTCCCTTGAACAGAACCCCTTCGGGGGTATTTTCGGTAATTTTCTGATACTTCGGGGGCTGAGTGTAATTCTGGAGTTTCATGGGGTTTTTTAAATAATGTACAAAGCATGTTTAAGACCTAGGATTTACTGGTTCAGGCCAGAGGAATGGACAACATCAATTTTAAAATATAAATGTGCAATGTTGTCAAGGAATGAGGAAGGTTTAAATTTCAAGTTCGCTTTAGGAATTAAAATGGACTGATATTCGATTATTAGTGGGATGTCATATGAATATATATAAAGTGTAATGGAGGCCAAGAAGGGTGGTTTATTGGGTTAACGGACTTCATGACATGTCGTTATAGCTTGCATGTAGTCACGAAACTTGGAAGTTAATTTTATTAGTCGTTGTAATAAGGAAAACAGACTGATGGGAATGTATTTTGGGAGTGGAGTGTAGGTGCTCTGTATATACTTCTGAGCATCAGGATATCTTGCTTTGGGTTCATAGTTAAGAACTTAATAAATTCGTGTAATAACTTGCATGGTGTTAAGGATTGTGGAATGTTTAAGTCGCTAGTTTGGTTAGGTTAACTTTAATGGACTAGTAGGAAAGGATTGGTTTTGGTTTTTTAGTATAATGTGCTCGATTATAACCCTGATAAACATTATATCATGCTATGGATGTTATTTGATGAACAGTTTTAATTTATGTTTATCAACTGTATGGATATGAATTATATAAATTGTTTATCATTACTTTAACAATTTATTTAGAGGATTTATGATTCTAATCATATACTGGATGCATAATAAGAATTTATTAATAACTGATTTCTATTATGTTAGTTTCTGGATATATTTGATATTCTAATGAATGTGCATCACTTGTAGAACATTTGCATTTTATGTACCGGTATGGGACGGTGACATATCAGGGATGGATTAGATCAAAAAGCTAAGTCATACCCCTTCGTACATAAGGAACGGATTAACTAAAACAGTTAAATTCTAAATGGATGTATGTCTTGTTAACTAAAACAGTTGAACGACATAATAGATGTTTGCTCTTTATTTTTCTGCAGTAGGAAGGATATGGATTTAATTAAAACATTTAAATCCTAAGTAAATGTCGTGTCTTGGCAATGAACAGTTGAGCGGCACTTCGTTGGTTTTGGATGGACTTTACATATATATACTTATGATGCCACGATATGAGCTTGAGTCTCAGGATCAATGGTTAGGGAGCGTATATGCATTGGGATGCATAACTGGTTATGATGGTTTAATGTGTGCCCTGCTAGGTTTGCTAGTCAGGTTGAGACATGCATGTAGTTTAGGGAAAATCCTGTAGTGTGGATATATTTATATTTACGGACTATTTAGATATTGCCGTGCTATCTAACATGTATTTGCGTATCGGGTTTATGTACGGATTGTACTAGGATGGAACTTACATGTGGGCCTGACCCACCTTTATTTTTCAGGTGTTCGTGAGTACCAGACTTAGGGCTTGTTCGTGGTGATGCAGATACAGTCACTCACTCTTCCGACTATATAGGATTTCATTTCTTATTTTGGTTTTGGATATTTATTCTGTAAATTTATTTATCAGTTGGAATAATTAGGGGTCCACTGGATGGATTCCCGAGTTATACGGATTTGAAGGATTTAAATAATATTAATTTATTATTTAAAGTTTGAGAATTTTTATTTTAGTTTTCTTTCAGGGCATTATTATTTTTATTCTTAATTCAGTTTTTATTCCTGCTTGTTTATATATTGATTGTTTGGTATCTCTCGGATCTATTCTCGGACTTAATCACTCGTGGCTCTAGAATCGAGGGGTATCACAGAGGGGCTAACATCTTCTTGTCCTCTCCTTCCTTTCCCTTCCGTGCATTCATGGCGTCTTTAGCGTTCATGTGTTTCTGCACTCTGATCAACAAATCTGTTATGCTGGTGGGAGGTTCTTCAATAATCTGGAGGTTTGGAGTCCTCCTATGAAAGCGGTCAAAGCCACCTTGTCATCTACTTCTTCTACCTGCAACATCTCTGCGTTGAATCAGGTGATGTATTCCCGGATCGACTCTTACTTATGTTGCTTCACGGTAAGTAAGTAGGTGGCCGGTCTCCTATGCCTCTGACCTGTAATGAAGTGGCTCACAAATTGCTTACTCAGTTCTTCGAAGGTATTGATGGTTTCTGGTTTCAGCTTATTGAACTAAACTCTTACTGATTCCTTAAGTATAGTAGGAAAAGCTTGGCGCATGATTTCATCTGGCACGGCGTGTAAATGCATAAGAGCTTGAAAGGTCTCCAGTGATCGAGGGGATCTTTTGTCCCATCGAAGCTTTCGAACGAGGGCATCCTGAATTTGTTAGGCAGGGGGCATTTCATAACGGCAGGGCTGAATGGCAAGTTGGTCCACCAGATTATCTATTACGACAGGACCTTTCCCTTTCATAGCCTGCATTACATCTTCCATTTTCGCCTTGAGATCCTCAATCTGTAGGTCAAAATAGGTAACTTTCTTTGTCTTTTCCTTAACACAGAAGGTTGTGCTTATTTGAGACTGGGAATTCTGTGGAGACGGGGAAAGAGGTTCTTTGTGTCGGTTTCCGACTTGGCTTTGTTCTGCCTCGAACTTATGAGAAGGATTGTTTTCTCGGTCTTCCTCATGTTGTCCCCCATCATTCAGATTGGGAGAATATGGGTCGGACAATTCTTGTTGAGGTGGTGATCCCGCTGGGATAAGATATTGCAGGACCTTTGCATTTTGTTGAATCAACTGGTCCATACCCTGATTCAGAGTTTGGACCTGTAGTTCTAACGCTACAAGCCGTTCCTGGTGATTCGGGACGTCTGGGTGTTTACCCGACCCTTCTCTTTGACTGGATCCCTGCAAAGATATTTCTGTTCCAGTTACCATACCGGACCGTAAGTGCATATACCCAACTAAGTAATTGATTTAAGGGAATCGTCGTTTCCCACAGATGGCGCCAACTGTTAAGGGTGAAATCCACGCGGTTCGATACGACACCGTTTTCCTGCAAAGAAGAGAGTAGAAGATCGATAAATCTTGACGGCACCGGTGTGGTGCTTCCCAAGAGCTCTCCGACGATCAAGTCAGTCACCGGAGGTCTAAAAGAAAGGTAGGGATTTAATAATAATTTTTTTGTCATACCTTTATTGACTGGTAGGATCTCATTCTTATAGTTGTTCTCCCTCAATTCATTTGCGGGATCCGAAGAGATCCGCTTGTGCGAGATCAGAGGAGATCCGTTTATGTGAGATTAGAGGAGATCCATTTATTGCCAGATTTGTCGGGGATATGATTTAACCCTTTTGACTTCCTCAAATTGTGTCAAGGTTATCCTTACTCTGTTAAATTACGTCATATTTCATTATCTTTGATAATGAAATATTATCATTCTTATCTAATGGATATATCATCGTCCGAAAGTCGAAGAGGTCTGACGGCTGGTCAACACTTAGTTGCCTCTATTGTTGGGTCAAGGTAGGTCATGTTTATTTTTCCCCATCAGATAACATTGAGAAATTACCATTCAAAATAATAATATAAAAAAAACCCTCAACCCTAAATTGCCGAGTAGATTCAAGTTTGTACATACATTATCCCCCTCCCTCCATCCTCAATGGAAGATTTTCTCTTGTCGTGCTATCATTGTTATTTTGACACTATTCTTGTTAAAATTAATGGATTATTACATATAAAAGGTGCTAATGACTCATATTTATTATTTGATGAAATCAAATCTCATAATTTCAAAAAAATAAAGACATGAAAAAATACTGTTTACCTTCATATAGGTACCACATTTAGGCACATATGTATCACTTTTTGTGCATGCAGGTATCACTTTTTATCATCATGTACCACTTTTTGTTCTGCACAAAAAATTGGTACCTAATGCACAAAAAATGGTACCTATGTGAATAAAAAGTGGTACCTCTATGTCCAAAACAAAAGTGGTACCAGATATACAAAAAGTAGTACTTATGTGCATAAAAAGTGATACCTATGTGCCTAAAAGTGGTACCAGTTCGAGGATGAACAATGTTTTTTCATGTCTACGTTAGCATTTTGATCAACTCTATTTTTTCGAAACTATAAGACTTTGACTTTATCAAATGGTGAATATAAGCCATTAGCACTATTTATATGTATTAATCCCTAAAATTAATTATAGAACCAGTGGTTTTTTTTTTTTTTTTTGTCAATTTGAAATGGTTGCTTCTGAAACAATACTTCTCTATTAAATTTTTTTATTTTGGGGGGTTGGTTTGATAAATATTCACACACATAAAAATATCTTTTTTTCTTAGTTACATATGTCTCCATTAACGCCTAAATACCTTACCTATTTTTGAAAAGTAAGTGTATGATACCGCAATACAATTGACCCGTCAAATCACAAATAAAAATATCTGCAATACTTATCCAAATGAACAAGCTTCTAACTTTTGAATTATTGTATGAAGGTGCCAAATTTGCGTGTTGGCTCGTATACGCTAGCCGTTCACCATTTCAGTTTCAACCAGCACCATGCTGAAAATTGTATTGTATGATGCGACACTGAT
Source organism: Cornus florida (assembly GCF_030987335.1). NCBI lineage: Eukaryota > Viridiplantae > Streptophyta > Magnoliopsida > Cornales > Cornaceae > Cornus > Cornus florida. The sequence continues at coordinate 12,519,125 of NW_026775578.1, read as the reverse complement.
GCTTGAAGCTTATCATTATCCGAGTTAACTATCTTCCATGTCGCAACAGGTACTGACAAATTTGCTTCGTTTATCTCTACTTATTCATATTTTGGTTTAATTAAAAAAAATAAAAATAAAAATCATTCACCTTAAAGCAAACACACACTGACTATGTATTATGCCTAACCTCAAACACCCAATCTTTCCATTCAAGAAGGAAAGCTTATGTCATCTGTGCGGCATGTGCTCATTGATAAGGTTATATTAGTTTATGGGCTCATTTGACAACCACAATTGTACTTCTGTTTTGACTCGAAACAGAAACAAGAAACGCATTGTGTTTCATGAGACATGCTTGGTAATGTATATTTATTATAAGATTTTTGAAAGTAAAAATATAAAAACGCATTTAGTAAGAAGGTGTTACAAGTTTGAAAAATTAAATGATTAGTTAAAAGGTTGGTTTGTTTTTATTTATTTTATTTTTTGTTTTTTTTTTACGACTAAGTATCTTTGCTGCAGTGCGAAAATAACCGGAAATATTAATACTTCCTATTTTAACTTCTTTTTCAAAAGCACTTCAATACCATTACCAAACACGCTTTATATTTTTGTTTTGTTACAGTACACTTTGAAACATTGATGGCCAAACACATATAGCTTTGCTCAAAAGACAGTGCTCTTGCTTTTGGGCTTCTAGACTTATGTAGCTTTGCTCTATTTGGGCTAGCCCAACAGACTACTCCAACTTTCCTTAGAGGTCAATCTATCCCTCTCTTTGCAATTTCTCTCTCCCCCTCTGTGTGTGTGTGTGTCTCTCTCTGTCTCTCTCTCTCTCTCACACACACAACAGTTTATATTAGAAATGGTTTGACCTGTATTTGTTGTGTGTGAATTATAATGTTCCGCGGTTTTTGACTAACATACGGGTTTTCCTTTTTCTTTGTGGGGCCACTTGGTGTGTAGTTCACATGTGAGCATGTGGGCCTACAAATGTTTATATTCTCAAGCCACATGATCAGCATCACTGCTCCTAAAAGGGTTGAAAAAAGTGAAGGTGCATTGTATAGGCCCTGTTACACACCATGTGACACGTTTAAATAACCTTTGTTAATGGGTCCATTTGGACTCCATCTGTAGGGTTTGACCCTTCCATGGTCCACACACTTTGTTTGACCACTCAAATATATTACATAAAATGTAATATAAATCAGTGTCAGATCCCATTTATTTAGTCTCTAATTTTATCTTACATATTCAAAGATATTAATGGATACAACGCCCTAATAACAGTTGATACTTAGACCCTTGAAGCTTTACCTTGTGTAAGATGTGTTTGAATCCTCCACTACAAGTTTACAACAAATCTCTATTGTAGCATGCTGTAAATTTTTTTTTTTAATATACTTAAATACATTTTTAACACTTTTTTAATATATGTTTTATGCGTTAAAATTTAAAATAAATGTGTTCCAACACAAGTAGATATTATTTTTAATTTTAATGTACTTAAATTGTATTTTAATATATTTGTTTTAAAAAGTTTTTAACAATTCAATTTTAGAATAAATAAGGACCTAAATATTAAAAAGATTAAAGTGTCCCTCCTTTTGAATTTGTACGCGAGAGTCCCATTCCCGCTGCTTGTTCCTCATCGGAAGTGACCCAAGGTCGCTAGTCGCAAAAAAACAGAACCTCACAAATTTGACAAAATAAATGGAGGCTCTTCTTCATCTTTGAATTTCACATATAGATTGAATTTCTAAAGAGAATGGGAGTTGAAAATTGCGCAATCATGGGCATTTGTAATCAGTTGATTTTAGGTAAACAGTTGAAACTTTGTAGAGAGAGAAGAACTGGACAATCAATTTCTCTTGAATTGTTCAATATTTCTATCTTTATTTCAATATTTCAGATGATTTGCTGTAAGAATTAAATTTTCGGCTAAAAAAGCCAAGTGAAAGCATTAATTTCTTTTGTTTCAATTCAATCTTCACATATATATCACAGATTTAAAGATGATGCACACCAAGTCCGAAACAGATTCAACCAGTGTAGCTCCAATCATCACCGAGATGCTTCTTCATTGTGTGTGTGTGTATATATATATATATATTAAATTTATAAGAGCATTATTGGAAGATAAAAGGAAATTTTTAAAATTTTATATCTTAAAAATGTAGCGCGTATAAGACTAAGACTAAAATTTTAACCAAATAGTTATCTCAAACTCTTCTTTGATCATTTTTTACTAAAATTTTAACAAACAGTGACTTCAAACCCTTCTTTAATTATTTTTTTCAAACTTGCGGATTTATACACAATATAGACGTTAGGGTATTTTTTTGCCCGTTGTTCTATGATCCGAAGGACATTATTGCAAATTGAAGCATTTGTGTACTTGATGGTAACGTGCCAAGCACGTGCACTTCTGCATTTCTCTTTTCTCAAGGGACCCAATGAAATATTCATAGTTTTTGTTGAGTTCACATGGACATGGTCGTTTGGAATCCAATGGTCTGTCTCTTAACCATTTCTAACAACAAATGATCCATTCTTAGTACAGTATATGACTAGGAGTATGAGTTCATTATTGCTAACCGTACGAACGTTTGCATTGGAAAAAACATTTGACCAGTCAAATCATTTTAGAAAAATTTAAGGGACATTAATAGACACAAAAATATATATATATATACACCCGGTCAAATAGACCAATCCACCGTCACAACTGTATTATCAGTCTCATACAAAATATTAGAAGAAATAGATTGAAAACAAACCTAAAACTTCATATTAGATGTTGTCAAGTACAAACTTACTTTTGTAACCTTAAATAAATAAATACACACACACCACAACATGTCAACAACATAGTTCAAATGAGTTCAAATGAGAGGTTGAGTGTTCAAAACTAAGGGCAATACTATGCGTGTGTGAGTGAATTTTTCACGGAATAATAATAATAATAATAAGCAGAAAAATATTTATATACACACCTTTTCTCAAGTAAATAGGAGAGACCTCAAATATATATCTGTATAACATACATGATCTACTAGTTCTCCCACTAAAAAAAATTCTTAGTATTATTTCCTCTGTTTAAAAAAAAAGTCTGTTTTGGGGAACCATCACGGTTCCCCAAAAGAGACATTTTTTTTTTGGGGCGGAAAGAACATTATTATTTGGCAAGTTAATATTATTCATAGCATTAGCAAATCTTCTCACTCAAACCATCCTAGAGGTTGTGCAGAACGCCAGTAGAAGCCCAATTCGACTCAATTTCGTCACGAGATGAGTGAGTTAAGCACATCACCCTAATTTAAATATTTGGAATCATATCTGCTCTTCAAATAGAATAATTTAAAAAATCAAACTCTCTGACTGCTGATACAGATGGAAGCATGTGAATGTGAATATTATATATCTCCCAACTTAATTAAGGTATAATATAGTAGTATTAGTACCTCTGACTCATGTAATCCAGTGTTTATAGTCATTTACTAAGCAAGAAATCTAAACTAGGGGTCTCTATAATTAATCTCCCATTACCTGATAAGATTACAACCAAAAATTGATATCTCGAAGAAAAAGACTGATCTTTAGAATTCTCAAGCTTTTTAGCAGTAGAGCTGCTCTCACAAGACTGATCATTAGTAGGATTCATCCATCAACAGTCTCTTGCATAAATTATATCATGCTTGCATTTTATGCATTTAAAAGGAAGGAAATATATATATATATATATGCTTAGCAATAATGTAGAAACTAAAAAATAAATCCGCCATTGGATACCTTGCATGGGACAGTGGAAATGGTACATTCCAACCAGGGAAAAAACAAATGTACAACTCATTATTCTGAAAATTATTGTCCTTACCACTATAGTTTGACAGATACCTTCTACATCTCTCTCACACACACATTGCCACTAGAATTACAGTGATTCTGTGAATAAACTGTAAGCAAATTTAATGTATTAACTAGGCTTCCTCTAGAGTATTTAACTGTGTATGTGAAGGGATATATATATATATATATATATCATAAATAAATAAATAGGAGCACCATACAACCTTCCCACGGATATTGGGTTCTCGCCCATGGACTATGTATATGCATAGGCATATAACTTAATTATGTTGAGCTTTGATTTCTTTTATATGAACTCCTTTCATTTACTGCACCCCGATCAAGATTAATAATACTTCGGAGCTGCATCAACTTGGATTCATTCCCCAAATACTCCTATCTGGAGGCAATCTATTTTTACAGCTTTTGTCGATTGTGCAGTAGAGACCAAATTTTTTGGCTCATTGAGCTCTTTCAATTTAACTTATTGATCAACTTGATCAAGTAACTTTACAAGTAGAGCCCAATTGACATTTAAATGTATAAGATTTATTTTAAACTAATCATTTGACTTACTCAAACTGCTTCGTTAAAACTGATTAGCATTTTCCGTTACACTCCTATCAGGGTGTCCAGTGGTATATTATTCAAATCGTAATAATCTTTTCAACCCATCCTCAAAGAAATCCTTGTATACAAGTGTATCTTCCTAAAAGTTGTAATAAAATATAAGATAAAGTATGACTGTTGTATGGTGCACCATACAGGAGTCGTATCTCCATAAGAAATGATGGATCTCCAAAAGGAGGTTCAAGAACCAAAAAGTTCATACAGAAGAAAAATTAGATGGAGACATGGAAGCACCAAAGCAGTAAAAAAGTAAATGCAACATGCAAACACACAAGAGCCCATACAGATGATTGCAAGCATAAGCATGTGCTCCCAACACTAAATAAACACTAGACAACACCCACATGAAGGCTTTTCCCCTCTTGTCCCTAACTTGCTATAAATAGATATAAACGCTCCACTACAATATGGTCTACAATTTTCTACCATCTCTCTCTCTCTATCTCTATATCTCTCTCTCTATTATAGAAGGAAGCTAAGGAGAAAAGATCAACCTCAGAATCTGCCAGTGGTAATGGAGTACTACATGGATGAGAAACGGAAACTGTCGAAGGATGAATCGAGTAGCTATTCCTCTACTTCTTCAAAGTCATCTCTCATGAAGAGCTTCTCACAAAAGAGCTCCACCTCGAAGTCTCCCCTTCTAAAGAGTTTCTCCAAGAGCTCTTCTTTCAAGTCTAATCTCTCAAGGAGTTCTTCACAAAAAAGCACTTGTTCCAAATCTCCTCTTTCAAGGAGTTCTTCACAAAAGTGCTCTAATTTTAGCCGTAAATGTAGTAGCTTGGCAAAGGAACAGAGGGCAAAGTTTTACATCGTGAAGCGCTGCGTCACAATGCTTGTGTGTTGGCATAAGCACGGTGATTCGTAAAGGAAAGAGATCTAGCCATATAGAGAGCCTGAGCAAGAGGACAATCTTTATCTTTGCTCCCACTCTCTCACTTTTCTGGCAGATGGCTATTGAGTTTGTTTTCTGCCATCTCATTGAGAAGAAGTGATTAATACAAAATTTTCTCTTTTATGTATTTAGATTTAGATTCAAAGATGATGAGCAGTAAGCTTACAAATTTTAAACATTAATATGACATCAGTAGTTCTCAATCAAATCCAATTACTCAAAAAAAACTCCTCATTTTGTGTTTGGAGGGTGAGCTGTATTATTTGTCATCTCTTTCATCTTTTTTTGTGTTCCTCTTCTTTTTTCAATCTTGTTCTATATTTATGTTCCTTTTTTCTTGATGAGAGAGAGATTCCCTTCAGTCATGGGAACCATAAAATACAAGAAGACATAACTAGTAAATAGATCCACATAGGGAATGCAAATGCCCCCTTTGGAGAAAGAAAGAAAGGGGATCTGTTAAAGAGTGAGATCCCAAGAACATATAATACCCAGAGATTTATTTTGATTTCAATATCAATTTGGGAATTGAATCCTCTTGTTTTGTTGCTCACCAATATCTATGCATCCTTTAGTTTTGCCATGTAAGCACCATAAGAGTTGTTTTTCTTTCCTTTTTTTCCCTGATGACTAGAGGGTATTAGATTATTCCCATGCCATTCCTTAATCCGGAGAAAACTTGGTGGAGCTGGTGCTAATGAAGGCAAGTCAAACCTCAATGTTGACTGTGTTACCCTCGGTGGGGTTACACCACTATTTCTATTCATACATTTCAGAGGTGCCATATTGTTGGCTTGCAGCTCTGTTAGCAAAGGGAAGACGATGAAGAACAATTTGCCATCTGATTCTTACAAGCTGAAGTCTTACTCAAGATGAAGAATGACATTTTGGGCAATTGAGATTTGAGACAAATGCATATTTCTTCTCTAATTCCACAGGAAGTCCAATCTACCAATGCCAACCATCTTTATCAAGTATCAAGTGTGGGTATGTGATCTTTTTGGCCTCCTAATATTAGGTGTAACATGGTCTCCAAAACACCAAGCACTTGCTTGATGGGAACAAAGTGTGTCGGTGTGCCTTAATTGCCCAAAAGCTTCATGGTTTCCTAGATGAAACTCATTTAAGTTTGAATAGTAAGAGATTAAGAAAGCATATAAAGCTTTAAATAACAAATTCAATCCGGGCTTCAGCTCATCTCTCCCTTTTGAGAACATGCTTGTTGGGTCTGTCTCTAGCTACAGCTTTGTCTAACACATCTTATAGCCACATCCATAACAAGTATCTGACACATATCTACCCAGAATTAGAATTCATTCTAGTTCCCATATATTTAGCTAAAAATCACATGCCATAAATTACAACAAATAGGCACATGTGAACAACGCTTCATCCAATTAGGCTCAACCAGACAAATTCAGCTACATGCTTCATCCATAGATGTTGCAACTTTTTCTACATTAGTAATAGCTGCATAGGATTATCGCTGCCCGTGAATGAATGTACAAGACCAAGCCGACCAGAGATCAAGTTTAATTCAAATTTCCTGGATCTAGTTAAGAATTAATTAATTTTCTACTAGATAAATCCCTATCTTAACCATTTTGAGTAGGTCTCATAGTTATAAGCCACGCTACTTTAACCACGGTCAACCTAGCTAAACATGCCTTCATCACTAATCACTATCTCAACAAATATCATCTTTGTCCCCATTTTCCTTGCATTATTGTCAACCAGAAAAATACTCCCATCAATGCAACCATTTTGAGTGGTGATTGTCGGCCCAAGTCATAAGCTTAAGTGCAACATGTCTAAGCTCACTTTTGTAGATGACCTTGCATTTTTGTGTCACCATGGACTGATTGGGCAAATTGAGGGTCGAGGATTATAGAACGGTAAAGCCAATTAATAAGGACAAGCTAGCCCTCCAAGGCCATTCATACTTTATTGCGCCCTACCAAGAAAGTATGGAATGTTATCACTTATTGAGTTAATCATACTCGGGTCCTAGCTAGCTTTTGCCTGGTTCTAGTCTTATTGACCATGTTCTACAAATATTTGAGCTACTTTTTAAAAAAAATATACAATTCCAGAATGGAAAGACCTCCAAGGCATTCATTTTCAAAGAACATCAGAAGATTCAAAATACAAGGTCCTTTGTCCCTCTCTCCTCCCATTCAGTTTTTGCCACCATCTCCCACAGATCCGAAAGTAGTTCTTAATTCCTCCAAAGCATGAGTGTTCCGGGCAATGTTGAATCAACTAAAGAAAACATAAGGTGTCTTCATAAGCCACTTTAATCTAATGCACCTCATTGATCCCTCCCCACTCTTCTTCCTCGCCTATTTCATTCAATGAAAGGAACACCATTGTCCCTCCTTTGTCCCTCTCTCCTCCCATTCAGTTTTTGCCACCATCTCCCACAGATCCGAAAGTAGTTCTTAATTCCTCCAAAGCATGAGTGTTCCGGGCAATGTTGAATCAACTAAAGAAAACATAAGGTGTCTTCATAAGCCACTTTAATCTAATGCACCTCATTGATCCCTCCCCACTAGTGTCTTTTGGCCCACCATTAGACTCTCATTATCAATAATAATGTGTCACTGTGCATTGCATATTGACAAAGCATATTGCAATAAAAAGAGTAGAACACTTGGTGTGAAAATTATATGCCATTACTCAAAGCAAGTACACTTGTAAGTTACACACAATTTAATTCAGCAAAATTTGTGTTAAATTATATGCGATTATTTGATACTTAATCCACAAGAAGTCCCACTAATTCAAAGACCGGTTATGATAATATAAAAAAAAAATACAGTATATTGTCACTTCATCATCATCATCAAATTTAAAATAGTCGATCAAAATGCAAAATCAGAACATATTTCATTATGATATTTGCTTTTGCAAAATAAAACTCATATTATCATATCAAATCGAAACTCGAAACCTAATGGATTAACTAATGTAAACAACAGTAAGCAAAAGCGCAAACCTAATTATTTGAAAACAAAGGTTCGCTTACCTTGCCGGTTCATATCATCGATCACTCGCCCCTCTTTTGGTATGCGCAAAATGGTGTTTGAGATATTTTGTAGTGGAATGATAGCAGTGGGGCCGGCCGAGGGAGGGCGGTGGTATGCCATCGATTGGTCACCGGAGTTTGTCAAGCGGCGTCACTTCTCCCACCGTCAGAAACCGAGTGTTGTGTTCAGTTAAGTGTCATCGGGAAATAGAGCCACGTCACGAAAGACACATGACCCACGTTAATGGGTTGGGTCTTTGTCCGCCACCTAAATTGAGCTAATCGCGTCTTTAAGTTTTACCCAAAGGAAATTTCCGGGATAGACTAATTTGAGAGCTAAAAGTGCGGAAACAATAAAATTAAATTATATATAATAAAAATTTGAGTAAAAGTGTACGCCAAGACCTACGTCCTTCCCTCCCAATTTTTATTTTTTTTTATTTTTTTAAAAGGATAAGTTTTAATATCTTTTTATTAAATTAATGCTGAATCAATTATACACAAATGTTATTTTTTATAAATTTAATGTAAGAAAGTTAAAAAAATAGTACGTTAACTTTTCCATTCGGACATTTATTTTGAAATAATTAAAAAATATTATTTTTTAAAGTATAATTTAATAGTATTTTTTTTACTTTCTGACAAAACAAATAATTGTGTGTCTGAAAAATTATTGGATACTCTGGATAACTAATAACCGATCAAAACTATCATATTATTGTATTTTGTTTTTTTCGGGCTATTAATCAACAGTCTAACACAATGGGTAAGTGAATAATGAATTTTTTGAGCGAAACGTTAATCAGTTTTAGTTCTCGTTAAGTCATATCATATATATATATATAAAGAGGTTTGGTATAATATGGGATTCAATTAAAGAGAGAGAGTGTGATTAAACTTCCCACAACTCCTGAATGATACAAAACCGCCTCCACAAGTTTCTTCTCTTTATTCACAATCGACTCTTGCGGAATATTGTGAAAAGCAACACAAACAAACAATCAACCAACCAACTCGGTAGTGAAGTTGACTTTTAACGACACTTCTCTATGAATCTTTGTCACATTAAAATTAAAACATACAGAAAAGGAAAATGAAGAAGAATTATTAAAAAAAAGAAAAAGCCATGGCAAAGGTAAATCCTTAGAGGAAGATTCTCAGATTCTCAGTAAAAGGTCTTAACACTTGGGAAGATCAGACGGTGGAGGAAGCAGCTTCTGATTGGGCAGCTTCCCATCCAAGACTACCCATGCCATCTTCAACCCCCAGCTTATATGAACTTCGAAGTGACAGTGCATGAACCAAACCCCTGTACAAGAACATCATGTATTTTTAATAATTAAGTTGTTAACTTAATTAGTTAATTATGAGACTAATGATAAATTGTATAAATATCATAGAATTAAATTTCTTCATTAGTATGTGCCACCATAACCATTAGGTCCATTACCCAAAAAATTAGAAAAATCAAAATCTATCTAGTAAATTAACATATTGCTACTCTGGCCTAAAATAGTACTTGAAAATATATATATATTTTTAATAATGTTTGTTCGAACTTCGAAACAAAAGCTTTTATACTTTAGATATGTTTCAGGCCTAAATTATCAGCTCAAATATCAAATTTTCTGTAACATAAGGACTACTCACCTGGGTTGTCAGCTCGAAACCGAATGGCCAGCCATCCACCAGACGGCACACCAATTGTATTCCTCTCCACGGGATCAACAAGGTTGAAGTTGGGAGGGTCCTTGTTAGGATCAAAGTTTCCGAACCCTTGGCCGACGACGAAGAAGTTATAGCCATGAAGATGGAAAGGGTGGCTTTCAGCCCCAAGAATGCTAGTGTCCTGCAAAACCACTTCAACAGTGGTGTTAAATGGAAGCACCACCACCTTGGTCCCATTGACCACATTGGTGTTATTGGGCTGTGTCCCAGTATAGTTGAATGGCATTAGAGGGTTGTTTGGGAAATCTGTGGCATAAACCCCTTTGGACTGCCCAAAGAAATGGGACTGAAGGAGTGCTCTCGTAGGCAGAACAAAGGAGATGTTGTTGACCGAAGCAGCAAATTTTAATCTCGTGTTGTTATTAGGTCCTTGACAAGTTTGGTTTTTGGGGCACGGGGTGGTTCCAAGGCCTACGGTGAAGAAAAACCGCTTTCGGACAGTTTGGGGCACTTTAGCAGGGAATTGAGAATTGGCCAAACTCCGAAACTTGTTACTGAAATTCGCGGCGAATGAGGTAGCATTGATTGGTGGGAGGCTTGGGAGTAAAAGACCTTTCGGAGAAGATGAACCAGATTGGTTTTCGTATTCAAGAACTCCGGCAACTGTGGAATTGTCGAAGGTGCCACGACCGGTGAAATATGGTCTAGCCGCCATTAAGAAAGTGGCACTAGGTGGATTGAGTTTGGTCTTGAGGAGCACATTGGTGGTTTGTCCTGGTGTAATGAGGACAATGTCTGTTTCAAATGGCTTGACATATATTGCATCAGCTTCAACCACCGTGAGGGTGTGATTTGCTATCCCGAAAAAGAGATCATCATTCAGTGCAGCGTTGATCAAACGGAGGAGATATGTCTTCCCTGCCTTAACCCTTAGCTTAAATGTATCTGCGGTTGTGATTCTGATTTAGTAATTAACTTAATTGTCTAATTTGTGTATTCAATTAAAGAAATTTTGAAATATACAATACCATTTTCAGAACAATTGTACAGTGGTCCAGGGAAGCCATTAATGGTGTATGCATCGGAGACATTTGGACTTCCTCCACTCTGTAGTGCCTGGCTAATAACCGCCTCCTGATCAACATTCCACCACTCACCTGTAATTCAAAGTACTATATATAATATAGTTGTCTGAACGAAATTTAGACATTGCCTGCTTGGTTCGATTTTTTAAAACCTTATCGTGATCTCAAAGAATGTATATTTTTTGAGAGAAAATTATAAAAAGAAATTGTCTAAAAAAGGATTTTTTTTAGAAAACAGTCCGAATAGACTTTTATTATATTTTTTTTCAGAAAACTGAACCAAACATATTACTTTTTTACTACAGAATAATAAGTATATTATGGGATTAAACTGATGGTGTTCCGGGGTTGGTTGTTACCGAATGTAATGGGGACTTCTTTGTAGGGTTTCTGAAAAGGGTAGGAGACATGGCGCTTGGGGAGGATGATAACTGGTCCATAAAGGGTAGCTCTTAGCCAAGAAATGTGGGCATGCCAGAAGAAAGTGCCTCTCTGGCCAACAGTGGTGAAGTTGTAGACATAGGTCTGGCCGGTTTGAATGGGGCACTGAGTTATATATGCTGGTCCATCTGCCCATCCGTTCCGAATTTGTCGGATTCCATGCCTGTTCTCATCATCCACCATTCATCAAATGCAATTAACATTAGTAGTCAGATTGGTAATTAAGTTATACAAACATTAACACAGATTATATTCACATGCATAACAGACCATATAATAGTCAGTAAAATCAACGGCTGTCTCTAATTTTTTTTTTTTTTTTGCGATCCGGACTTTACCCTACATGAATCGGAAAAAACTCGGCCTACAAAATTTCTAAAGAATTATTTGCATGATTAATCATGAGCTTCATGAGTAACCAAGTCTCTAATTTTACTGTTGTTCTCAACTGGTATTTAAACTTTGGGCGAGGCTTATTTTGGGCTTTTGCTTCTGTTCATGGGCCTTCTGTTGGGGTCGCTTATGGTCTGCTTTTCTGCTTCAAGCTTTTAAATTTCTCAGCCCATTTGTTCTGGACTTTGTGCTTTATATAAGTTCTTCATGTATGCCCCTATGCATTAGCATACTCTTTCTGTCCATTATACTTGTGCACTTATGAGACACACAGTAATTTGTTTCCCTTTTATTGAAATTTTTTAAAATAAATCAACAAATTAGACTTTAGATGAAAAAATATGGCCATATATAATTTCAATTGCATGATCTCACATTGAATCACATTTTATTATTTCTTTAATAAAAGATTTCGGAAGATTTGAGAAAGTGTCATTTTTTTCTCAATTTCCAAGCCTCCAACAAACTATCAAAGCATGACACATCATCATTTTTATAACTACTTATTATAATTGTTTCTTAAATACACAGTTTTAATCCGAGCAATGATGATATTGTAGTATTTGTCAGTCATATTTAAACTTGGAGATACTTGAATAAATAAATAAAATTAGAGATTCTTCATGTCCGTTAAGGGTCTTAAAATAAAGAAGATTTAAAAATCAAAGCCAACAACTTCAAAAAATAATAATAATAATAATAATAATCAATTTAAGAAATATTAAGGAAGCAAAAATTTCACATTAAAACAGAGCGACAATTTTGAAAATTGTAAAATTGTAGAAAATTCTAGTCAATTAGTCAAGTATTCTAAAGTTAAGTAAGTCAAGTCTCTAGATTGATTCAGAGAAAGTTTAAAATTGAAAGTAGCTAGGCCTTCACTTGTAGAACCGAAATACTAGAACATCTTCCTTGGAAGGTAATACAAAAAAATGATTCGAAAGAATATTTCACTTCCCTCCCACCTTTCTAATAAAAATTCAATTTTATTTACTTCACACTTTTATTTGTTCATGCAAAGTTAATAATAGACCATAAAAAATCAAATAGTGTAAAAAAAAAAAATCAACAATGATATCAGAACACAAAGTCCTCGAATTGAAGAAAAATCCAACAAAAAGAATGGCAAAGCTTAAACAGCTTTGGATTTTTATAATAACAAGATGAAGCTAAGGAATTAAGTTGATGGTTTCATGTATACCAATGGATGCTGACATTATTCGGAACATGATTCACCACCTTCACCAGTATACGATCACCTTCTCGAGCAACAATGCGAGGCCCTGGAAATTTTCCATTCACAGTCAGCATGCTCTTTGTGTGACACAATCTGGTTACATTTTGCAACCTTACCTGCATTAATATTAATGAAACACAAAATCAATAAAAGCAAACGCTTCTTATATATAACTAGGGGATTAGAGTTAATGACACATACATTGAACTTGTAATGCCTTGTATTAATGCCTGCATTTGTTGTAACTGCAACCTCAGGACACAACCAAAAACAGCTCAAGACACATAGTAAAGAACTCACAAATGCTGGTGTTGGCATAAGAGAAGCATGCATGTCTTGTAACCAATATTAGAAAGAATAAAAAGCTTTGTGAAAGTTTTTTACTAATTAGTATGGAATGACTACTCAGCGAACCTGTTTATATAGACATGCTAGGGTGTGTTTGGTTGGGTAGGTAATTAAAGCCAAAAAATAAAAAAAAAACATTTTAGAAATGAAAATATATAGAAATTGTGATAATAAAAGAACTTTTTTGATTTTCTAGTATTAGTGATCGGAGGACATTACCGATCTAGTTGATAGATCAGCCGTTGTTCCAAAATTCCCAACCATTAATCTTGATGATCAAAACATACTAAAGGATCACCATCTATCCATGCTTATCAATCAATCTTTCCATCAAGTCATGTTTGTGTCCATGTTAATATTTTCATGTACGAATGCGTGAGACAACAAAAGAGAAGGACATTTGGCCCAAACATCCTCATTTTTCATCACTTATTAGTTAACCAAATTGACTGAATTTGTAGTTGCACCAACCATCCCCTTTTCTGATGAAATAAAAATTCTCAACTTACATGTTCTCTATTCTCATATTACTTTCTGTTATTGCATATACCATATTCAGTTGGACCGTATATTCCTGAAATAAATACGGTACATTACATCCTTTTTTATCAATTCATACTATTAATTAGGCGGCAACTATCCTAAGAGCATCTTCAACTTTTGTGTATATATATATTTTTTTTGGTGTAAAGCTGATGTGTCATAATATATTTATACAAAAAATTTGGATATATTATTTATTTTTAGCTTTAGTGGTTGTTGTATATCTTTTGTGTAAAAATATATTTTCCAATAACAACCAACCAGTATCATGCCTGGAGCTACATAATTTTTACATGTTATGCTTGGAGGCACATAATTTTTACAAACTTACTTAATATACTGTTGATTCGTTAATAAAATGAGAAAAAAGGAGGAAAAAAGAAATAAACTGATGTGACTGTGTTAAAAGGTAATGTAAAATACACAACAATTTTAAACATTGGTGATATGGCAGTGTCTCTTAACACACTTTTGGAGATTAAAAAATAAATAAAAAATTTACATATTATACATAGCAGTGTATATTTTACAAAAAAATAAAAAAGAAAATAAAAATTGTTTTAACAAATTGCTGCAGATGCTCTAAGTAAGTTTAGGGGTATATTTTGGGCAATAACTTAATCTTTGAGTTAGATTCACATTTGAATCTAGTTCATTAGAAAATTACACACCATTACAGTGATGTTATAACGAAATTTTTTTAAAAAAATAGATTTTCTTTAAAATGAGTTTCATTTTATGTTATCTTTTTCCTTTTTAGTTTTTTAAAAAATAAATATATTTAAGAAAATTTTAAAAATTGGTCCAAGCTATTATCATTTTAATTAACGAGGCACCATTATAAAAAACATTTTGAGAAATTTTTAACACTACTGTGCCAATGAGTTATCTATATTAATTTTAATTTAATATTAAGGTGCATTTTCATCATCATAACATTAATTAGCAACAAATTCAATAAATAGGGGGTTTCATGTCAAAAAATTTCTCTTGCCAAATTTTGAAAGTAAAAGGAGTTTTATACAATTTGCCCTTATATATATATATATACACCATCATCGTGGACAATATATATCCATCATCGTGGACAATATATATATTGTCCACGATGATGGTGTATATATATTATTGTCCACTTCCACGTGCACTCAGTAATTATCAAGAAATTGATATTATTAAAAAATATAAATAATATTACTATTGTGACATTAACCACTTGAGTCCAATCCAAGACTAAACAACAATTATTTCCTAATCACAATGAAACAATTTTATCACTTCAAAATTATTTATTAATAGTATTAATATTATGTGTGGAAGTATTATTTTCCCTCCTATTTCACTTTTCTAACTTGTTTTTATGGAATATTAAAAACAATGAAAACGGTAGCCCGTTATTTACTGGACAAACCTCAAAAAATGGTAATGATGATTGTTAGTTCATTGACGCAGGACTTAACAGGTAAATGACACATTGGTAGCAAAATTGGTATTGCAGGTTAGAGGAAGTAAAGTCCACATGAGGAAGTTTGTAAGCTCTAAGCAAATTAATTAACATTACAACTGATGGAGAGACGAATCACACAAATTCTTTGAATCATCCGAACTCGCATTTTAATTTACTTAACATTGTTGGAACCAAACCTTCTAGAAGCCACACAAATTATTTTTGATATAATTGGATTAGTTCAAAGCAATTATTTATTATTATTATTATTTTTGGGTAAATAAGGCGTGTTAACATTCCTTATAAAGACTCCTATGTATATACTCGTTTTGTACAATACATTTCATGACGTGCATGATATATAAAAAATGATAGAATCAAATGATGTTAGAAGGCAATAAATTGAAACATTTGGAGGCATCAAACTCAAAGTCACGTAAAGTAGGAGTGAGTGCAAAAGCGGGAGCAAAAGCTAGAGCGCGAAAGCGTTAAATTATATATATATATATTTTTCAAAGCTTTGTGTTTTTTTATTTATTTAAATCCATATTTAAATATATTTATTATTTTTTATTCCATTAATGATATATGTAATAAATAAGCTAATTTTTTTATAGGTGGTTTATTTGTAATATTCTCCAATTGGAAAGTTTTTTAATGGTATATTTTCAAACATGTACTATATATGTGTTTGTGTGTGTGGGGTATGGTAGTATAGCAATGCTATACAGCTGAGCACACGTGCAGTTTAAGTAATTAATCTATATATTGAGCAATAATGTAAGTAATAAATGCATATAATATAATATAAGTATTCCATATCACTGTAACAAATTTAGCTATATAAAGTAAATTCATATGGAAATCGTGAATTAGGAAAACAAATTCGCTAATTGTAAAAATTGAATTCGCTGAATTTTGTGCGAATTTGCTCCCAAATCACAAATTCACCCTACTCACCCCTTGTGTTCCAATAATAAAATAACACATAGCTTTAATAATAAAATCAGCAAAATAAAAAAAAAAATAAAAAAAAAAATTCGGATCAACCCGTTTAAATTGGGTAATCACCCTTTTTAAATTGGGTAATCACCCTCTTTCTTTCCCCTCTCTCTTTCCTCTCTCCACTGTTCTTCTTCTTCATCCTTCCTCTTTTATATCTGAAATGACAGGTCACCAAAACTTAGCTACCAATGGCATTGGTTGATTGATCGAAATACAAGCATACCACACAATTTATCATAGGGGTAAGTGCAAGAAACACCCTCGAAGTATACATTTCATAGCACTTTCACCCCTATTTAAAAAGGTGTGCAAAAAACACTCTTATTCTTTTCAATTTGTGCGAAAACACCCCTCAATTAATATAATGTCCATTTTACCCTTTTACTCTTCCAAAAATACCCCTACCAAACCAATCTTGTTGATGCCAAGGTCACATATATTGCAGACGATCGGGAAAACTACCGGAAAGGAAGTGGGTCAGAAGGTGAGTTACTGTATCTGTATATATATATATATATGTGTGTGTGTGTTATGTGTTTATATTGATTATGGATTATATCTGTTAGCACTCAGTAGCTTTTTTTTTTTTTTCTTTGAACCGGGTCCTCTAACCTCCTCTCTTTCTTTCTCTAACAGATGGGCGACAAACCCATCTCTCCCGCGAACATAACCACCAATTGCCACCTTCTCCACATTGTTTTTCTCTTCCTTTAACATGAAGTGCAGTTCGCCGGATCGTTGTCGCCTCTCCCTAATTTTCCCTGAACGGTACTTCAACTCCGGCCTCGACCCATGCCCAGATCCCAACTCCGGCCTAGGCTCTTCATACTCGCTCTTAAGATAGTACCAACCAGACCTCAGATCAGCCGTGGTTCCTCGCCGAGCAACCTCATCGCCGGAATCGCGCCATATCCTCACCGCCTTATGGCCTTCTGCCGCTACAAATCAGTCTCCTCCAAAGGTGGTTTCCCCTGCCACGTCGATTGAGTTGTCCGCCGGAGACGCCGCCGGATTTTCATGAAGCCTATACATCGAACTTAAGATAACCTTACAAATTGATTTTTAAGTATGAATTGATTTGAAAATATCTTTGTTGCATGAGCTATACGAGCATCGATTTGTGAAATTCCTCATAAATGGTTATACTTGGTAATAACCGGATTTTTAATTAGGCTTTAATGCTTCCTCATAATCGTCGGATTTGTGAAATTCCTCATTAATGCTTCCTCATAAATGAAATTCTTCATTTGTGGTTCATCTTACTTGATTCATGCCTGATTTTTATTTTTGGGAACTCTTTAGATATCATTTTGGGTGGTTTTGATGTCTTCCAAGGAAATTTGGGGCGGGTTTATATAAAATTACAAGAGTTGATTTGGAGCTTTTGGGGGCACAAATGGGTTTCGTAATTGCTATGTACTTTAATTTATAATTTTTGTGTTGTGCCGTTTCGGAAACAGAGAATGTTTTGGTAGTTGGTGTGAAGATACATGGCCGTTGTCCGCCGGAGACATCGCTGGATTTTCATGCTTCTTCCCCATTCCAATTCCTAACAAAAAGGGGCTGAAGAAGGTGAAGAGCGTTGATCCCATTGCTCACCGACATCGCGCATCGCCGATTCCCATTCACAGACCCGTTATCTCCTGTACTCCCCGGCAACGTGTGTGTGTATATATATATATATATATATATTATAAAATGTGTTGCTAAGGGCATTTTAGTCCAATTTTTTTAAGTAGGACCCATTTGCACAAATGTTATAGTTTAGGGGTGTTTTTTACACGGGTGGGGTGCAATATGCACTATATGCATAATATAGGGGTATTTTTTGCACTTGACCCATTTATCATATCAGGTCCCTCATCGGTGCCAAGCTAGCCGATCACGCAACAGAGCCAAGCATAATCAAACACTCTCCCTGGCAAGGACATTAATCTAGGTATTGAATGGGGTCACGAAAGATTGCTTCTCAGCCCAAAGGAAAATTAGGGTTTTGGATACAAATCAAAAATCAAAATTTCTCGTGACAAAGAGAACTTAATTGGTTCGATTTCAGTTTTGTCCAAGCGTTTGGTGTACTGAGAATTGGGATACATATGGGAGGTAACTTTGACTTCATAAAATATTTTATTTTTTTTAAGTGAACAATTAAATTGTGACAAAATTATCTTTAAAAGGTCACTTTCTTCCTCCTCTTTTTTGTTTTTTATTTTTTTATTTATGCTCTTGATGGTCCAGGTTGAGTTTTACTATGGACCATTGAATAAACATACAAGGCTTTTCTAAGTTTTCGTTACCACCGTGTCATTATTGATTGATGATGTCTCATGGAAGTGAGAAGAAGAAGAATGGAGAGTGAGTAGGATGTGGGGTTTGGGAAGCCATGAAAAAAAGAAATAAAGGAGAAAGGGTGAAGAAGAACAGTGGAGAGAAGAAAGAGAGAGAGAAAAAAGAAAGGGTGATTACCCAATTAAAACAGATTGATCTGACCTTCTTATTTTATTTTTAGGATTTTTGGTGATTTTGTTATTGAAGTTGATGTGTTATTTTGTTATTGGAACACATAAAGGGTGGATATGATAAAACAACTCGAGTAGTTATAAGCATTGTCTAAAACGAAAAATGGTATTATTTATTAGGAAATTAAATCCAAATGAGTAAACTCCAAGCAAATTAATAGTACATCAGATGGATACGCGACACCAACTTACACGACACCAACAAACTTCACTTCGTCAAATTTCTTTACTCCCCTTGTTTTAGAACCAACCTTCTAGAAGTCATGTATCCAAGGAATATTCAGGTGAAAGTTTATTTAATAAAGATTTAACTAACAAATTGCTGATAAATCATGTCTAGTTAAAGTGATTTGATTGGCCATTTCAACCTATTTCCACGTCAAAGAAAACCAAACGGATTCATTTCTTCATCAAGTTTCATCACTAATTTTTGCATCTAATTAATGACCATAATCTATAGTTACAGGTGAATGAATTCTAACGTGTGATAGATATGATAAAATGATTATTAATATATAAATTTGCAATCACCACCTCCTTTGAAGGGTATGTCTAGTTAAAGTGATTTGATTGGCCATTTCAACCTATTTCCACGTCAAAGAAAACCAAACGGATTCATTTCTTCATCAAGTTTCATCACTAATTTTTGCATCTAATTAATGACCATAATCTATAGTTACAGGTGAATGAATTCTAACGTGTGATAGATATGATAAAATGTTTATTAATATATAAATTTGCAATCACCACCTCCTTTGAAGGGTATTATTTCATTTTAGCATTTCCCTTAAATTTTCCCTAAATTTTCCATCATTAGGATAATTCCTAAAGAGTTCCAAAAAGACATTAATTTTTGTAAATATTTTCCTTTATATTTTGTTTGCAACATTTGGAAAGTGATAAATTTAACATATCTTGTTTTTTCCGAACATGAGCTCCCTGGCTGCTTGTGAAGAGTCATCTTTGATAATTATATATATATATATATATATATATATATATATATATAGACTATAGAGTTGAAGAGTCGTACTACGAATAGTATATGTGTGAAGTCAGAAGAATGGCTCACTGGCTTGAAGAGTGATAGCATTACATATAATATCTCATAAACATATATACCTCATGGTGGACGTCAAATGTTTTAAGAAATGCAAGATAAGTCACCAATTCTTAGAAAATGCATAATAAAAATGTGTATAATGTACTTAGATGCATAACAAACATGTATATATTTCTCTTTTGTCTCTCTTTCATTCTCTTTTCACTCCACTCTTCTCTTTTCTTCTCTTTTAGAAGTAGGCCGATTTGTGGTCGGGTTTGTTTTTTGGTGGTTGGATGTTCATGTTAGTTTGTGATTTGCTTCAGTTGTGCTGAATAAGGAGTCCTTTTGCACAACAATATGATATGTTTGGACCGTCAAAAGTCCTAACAGACAATATTGGCATGTTTTTTAATACGATTTTGACTAGTTCATTTTGAGAGATGAGAAACTCATATTCAATGAAAACGCCCAACAAAAAAGGCTAGCTTACTACCAAATTTCATCGTTTTTTTTTTGTTACAAGACTAAACAGATTTGGATTCTTCTGATATTGTACATTTATTTTAGTTTATTGATTATGTTTTATCTACTATTTTTTCTTTTACTCTTTCATTCTCTTTTCACTCCATTGTTCTCGATCTTTTCTTCTCTTGTAGAAGTAGGCCGATTTGTGGTGGTGGTTTTTTATTTATTTTTTTATTGGTGGTTGGATGTTCATGTTAGGAGTACTTTTACACAATAATATGGCATGTTTGGAGTTCATTTTGAGAGATGAGAGACTCATATTCACCCAACAAAGAAGGCTAGCTTACTACCAAATTTCATTGTTTACCTATGCCATGAAATTGCAATTTTTTGTTAGAAGCTAGACTAAACAGGTTTGGATTCTTCTGATTTTGTACATTTATTTTAGTTTATTGATTATGTTTTATCTACTGTTTTTTTCTTCTTCTCATTTTTAGAGATAGGTTTCGTTACGATGTTAGGTTTTCTCTAATTATTCCGAATAAGATACAGATTCATAAATAATATTTCAAAATTATTTTGTAAATATTCATAGCTTCTGCTGCTTGAAAAGAGCAGCTTGATACTGCCTCCATGGTAGACAGTTTAGACATGGTTTTAAGGTTACAAGATAATCGGATATATTGTACATAATCACTGAACAATTTTCTCATGCTTATTTGTTTGCTACTTAAATAAATCCTTGCAAATTAGTTTTCCTGAAAAAAGTTGCTTTGATATCAATTATTCCACTCAATTATGGCTTCCAAATGCCAAATAGTACAATAGATCCAAGAAAAAGAAAAAAAAAAAAAAAAAAAAAAAGAAAAGGTTTTGCAATCCTTTTACATGCACACTCCGGCAAGTTTATTATACAATTCACAGAAAACCATTTTCTGTACAAGTTATCTAATCCCAAATCATAACTACAGCAATAACACCCACTCCAACAAGCACGGCAAGAAACCTGAAAAAAGGAGTGTCGAATTTACAGTGACCTTGTGGTTTGAAGCCTTTTGCTATAAGATGGTTGATGGCAACATAGATGAAAACTCCACAAGCAACACCCATTGCGATAGCATAGGTCCAATCAGCTGCGCGGCCTTGAGTTGTGGCATCAATGGCAATGCCTATCCCTACTCCAACAGGGCTCGAAATGGCAAAGGCAAAAGAATAAGCCACCGTCGTCACTAATGGCCTCTTTGGCATCATCCTCAGCAGCGCAATCCCCATTGCAATGGCTGCGAATATTTTGTGCAACGAAATTGTCCACAAGTTCCTCCATGCATCCCCCTTGTTTGCTGAAAACAAAATTTATTGAATGATATAATGTATAGTAATAGGGACCCTGATCCCCTCCATTGTTAGGATCCGGTCTTGTGCGTTCTATGCATCAAAATCCATTTTGGTGCACAGGAATCTTACTTGGATTAGACTCCGTATCTGTGTACCTACACCATATTGGTGTATAGAAAGCACAGAATCAACTCCCGCACAGGAGAGATCCTCTTCCATAGTAATAGTACCAAGTCTCAATGGTATAAATAAGAGTAGTGGTTATTGATCAATAGTCATGGTAGTACCTACCTTTCTGGATAATTTCTAGTCATTTTGGTAGATAAAGGACTTGTTAGAGCTAGCTAATGTTGGTTTTAGTTTCAAATGAAGTTCTAGATTCAAGAACCAAGCTCAATGGAGATATAAATGAGTAGGTTCAATTGCAAAGTAATGAACACATGCAGTGGTGAGAGAACATTATATATATACATATATATACTAGTTTACCTGCTACTCCAACAGCTATACCCTCAAAAACTGAATGGAAACACAAGGCAAGGATTAGAAGAACTGTGTCCCCAAACGACGTCGTCGTCACAAGAGTTGGGTTGAGATCCATTCCTCCTACCTCCTCAACTGCATGATCCTCATGAGCTCTGCTTCTGCTTCCTTCTTCCACCTCCACTTTGGCTTCTTTTTCCCCTCCCCTCGTAACGAAAACCACTATGCAGTCACCAAACATGGTGAGAAGATAACCCACAGAGGCTAACATGAAAGCAAAAGGGTATGTTTTTGTGGTAAGATCTCCAAAAGTGGAGGCTGAGTCACTCAAGAAATGCATCAGGGATGTACCAAGAAACACCCCACCAGCAAATTGAGTGCCCAAAAGAAGAAAGCTTTCGTTCCACCGATAAAAATAAGGCGAAACTCCGCCAACAAAAGTGCTCACAAGCAGAATGATCAGACACCATATTTTCACCAGAATCAAGCCTTTTGAATGCAAATCGTGTGTGTCGTGATTGTCACCTCCGTGACCATTGATCAAACATAATTGTTGGAAAAAAAGGAAAACTACTATGATCAAGGAGGTTGACTTGAGAGGTTTGAATGTGGCCATGAATGAGCTTTGTTGAAGCCCTCTCTCTGTGTCTCTATCTCTTGTTTGAATTAGTCGTTAGATTAGTTACTACTAGCAAAAGATATAAAAATACAAGAGCTTGAGAAGCAGATATGTTTCCATGTCTTGTTTGCAGTACAGTTTTGACTTTGCAAGATTTGTAGTACACTACACGCCAGTTATACAGTGTAGCCGTGGACCGATCTCAGGCCTTGATCAAACAATTGCACCCTATTTTTATATGGACTGATATTTTATTAATCATTAAGTTATACAATAATCATTGCAATATTATGCGCATGTTTCAGGGTCGAATTAACTGTATTTTGTGAGTAGTTTCGTCACACCATTCTGATGGTGACAAATTGTTGAGGTTTTATTACAAACTGTATAGGGTGGTTTCAATTTTTTATCAGAAAAAAAAAAAAAAAAAAAAAATCAATCTTTGATATAGTGCATGTCATGCAAAAACTTTTTTTTTTTCGGAAAGTCATGTCATGCAAAAACTTACCATCCAAACAAGTGAGAAGTCTCGCCATATTTTTTACCGTCATCTGACATTAATTTTTTTAAAAAAGCATACCAAAGTTGCTCCTAAATTGACTCATCCAAACCAGGACAACAAACTTTGAAGATGTTTACATTTGACTATTACTACGTTGGGTTAGACAAATTTTGCCTGAAAGAAAGCCTGATAGGTAGGAATGTGATGATATTGGTAATTACATTTATTAATAATTTCTTACTTTATTTCCTTTTTTATTACTCATTAGTCAAAATTCACTATATATTCCAAATATAACAATACAACTGTGGTAACATACTGACAAGCACAAATGGATACATAGGGCTATCGGGATGACTATTTTTCCCAATCGGACGAGTTTTTGCCCCGTTTTATATTTAGTGGGGCAAATTTGGTAACAATTTAAATGGGTTTGGAACGAGTGTGATGAAGTAATTAAAAACTCAAAATAGGTTTATGACAAGGCGGATTTAATAATAAACTTGCCCCGATTATATATGTATTTTTAATTTTTTTTTATATATATTTAATATTTTTAAGACTCATGTTATGTTGCTAGAAGTGATATTCACTACTTAGTAATTTAAAAGTTAGATTAGCTTATTTATTAGCACATTGACCTAGTTTTGTTTTTTTTTTTTTTTGTTTTTTTTTTTTTCACATAATAAAAGTGACATAACCCAACCCATCCCGTCCCGCAATTAAACGAACTACGCTAGGCAGAATTGGTACTTTGTCCACCGGAGTAGAGACGAGAATGATATACAAATTACAAATTCGTTCTGAAATAGGGACGAATTTGGTTTGACAAATTTTCTAACAAAGAGGAGTAGAGTTTAATCAAACCCGCCTAAACTCCATCCCGTTGTCATCCCTAAAAGGGATGGGATTTAATTCTTTTCGCCAAAAATCAATATATATATATATATATATATATATAACAAGAAATATTTTTCAAAAATTTTGGCTAACTATTTCATTAATACAAGATATAAAATTAAATGTGATGCCTTGAAGAATAAGAATGGTTTTCATTAACCATTTTCAAAATTATTAATATTCAGAATGAGAGAAAATTATCTCTAAATTACACGTGCATTCTCAATTTAATTTCTACACACACTGTCTACGCAATATAACTATGACCAAATTACCAATGACTTTCCACAATGGTATCGAATCAATTAATACAATTATACATAATTAAAAAATATTTTTTAATGCAATGATTTCCCAATAATTTTTAAAAAATTTGTTAATATAATTATACACAATTTAAAAATAATACAACTTTTTTTTGGGGTGTTTTCCTGGTGTTTAGTAGGGGTAACATAGTAATTTTACTCACAGGAAGGGCAATTTTGTTACAAACTCTGCCAAACCTCAAAGGAGGTTGGCCACTATTTTGACCAAATTTTATTCTAGGTTAAAAAAGTGAAAACTTCAAAGGGTTTGCATTTACCCTAATATAAATATAACTAAAGCAAAATTGTCAATTAATGTACCAATTAATATAGTTATTTATAATGACATTTAATTAATTAATTATTATTAGGTAAAGTTGATATTTTTAATATTACATAGATATTTTTAATATTACATATTGGATAGATGTTGTAGTAAATATAGCATATTCGTTAGATTTTGTTGTAAAAATAACATACCATTTTGTGTTACTACCACAAAAACAGAAAATTTAAAGCTGCAAAGTTCTAGAGTCTCCTTTACTAAAGTAGAAAAACATCAAACACTATTGATTACACAGAGGGGTATTGTAGAAATTTTACTATATTTTAACATGTTACCTGTACTTGCCCCCTCAAAAACCAAACAACATGCCCTAACAAGGTAGGTCGGTCACTTCTGTTCTGTTCTCCCCCGAATCACCGAATTTAATGTTTTACGTGTCACTCACAGATTCCACCTTTGAAACACGAGGAAAACAACCACCATCATCATCCCCCACCCTCTCTCTCTGTCTATATATAATATACAAACATAAAACATATACACACAACATCAATCGGTTAACACTTGGTCAATTACTCCCTATATTTCAGGAAAATTATTTATTTTACAACATTTAACCAATTGCAAAAACAAAATAAATGTTAGAAAAACATAAAGAAATACTATATATATATATATATATATATATATAAAATGGGTGACTGTATTTAATCGTATAGTGTAGTTGAACACACACCAAAACCCTAAAAGGGGTTTCTTTGTAAGAACAATTCGCCGCTGGATTGATCAGACTCATAAACTTCTTAAACTTCTACCTTTCATTTCTCTTGTTCTCACCACCCTCCGCTCTCTGTTTTATCGCAACACTTTCTTACACTGTTTTTCTTGTTGCGGTTAGTGTCACTGCTGCAACTAATTGCGAACATGTTGCCGGAATTTGTTTTCCTTTATTTATAGTTCCTCGATTGATGATGAAATAGCCGAGTCAATATTTAGCTTCTCTGTTCGATCGACGACTTTGATTGTTTCAGAGTGAAATGAACTTTTTTTAAGTTTTGATGATCAAGGTTTGATTTTTATGAGTTTAAAGATGATTTTGTATATATATATATATGTTTGAGTTATAGGTGCTTTAGATTATGAAGTTCTGATTTGGGCTTGCTTTTTAGTGTTTTTAGGGTTTGTGGAATGAGTGTTTGATTGTGGTTTCTGAAAATGTTGTCTGAAATGGGAAGGAGACCGATGATTGGTGGTAACGAAGGATCGTTTGGAGATGAATTGGAGAAGGAGATAGGATTGTTGCTTCGTGAACAGAGGCAACAAGACCCCGACGACCGTGAAAAGGAGTTGAATTTGTATAGAAGTGGCTCAGCTCCACCTACTGTTGAGGGTTCATTGAGTGCAGTTGGTGGGTTGTTTAATCACGGTGGCAGTGGCAGTGGCAGTGGCGGCGGTGGTGCTTTTTCAGAGTTTGTTCATAATAAGAGCGGCGGTAATGGAGTTATGTCTGAAGAAGAGCTTAGGTCTGACCCTGCTTATTTATCTTATTACTATTCTAATGTGAATCTAAACCCTAGGTTGCCACCTCCATTGCTTTCGAAAGAGGATTGGCGGTCTGCGCAGAGACTGAAAGGAGGGAGTACAGGGTTTGGGGGGATTGGAGATAGAAGGAACATAAGTAGGACTGATAGTGGGAGATCGTTGTTTTCTATGCCCCCGGGGTTTAATTCGAAGAAAGGAGATAGTGAGGGTGAGCAAAATAATGTTGGCAGTTCGGCTGAGTGGGGTGGTGATGGACTGATTGGCTTACCTGGGTTAGGTCTAGGTGAGAAACAGAAGAGCCTTGCTGAAATATTTCAGGTGATTTTCTTACATACTTTTGGCGTATTCCATTAAGCTTTCTTATATACTCAGTATTTATTTGTTGTGTTCTGATTCATTTGTTATTTAGCATAAATTATTCTTCATATGTTTGAAAGTTGTTCTTGATACGATGTACATTTTGTACTCTTACTCAATGTTAGGTTGTGCATAGAGTATTTGTAATCACTTCATTTGTCTAATTATATTAATTGTTTCCTCTTGATTTTTAGCATGTACAGTATTGTACACTTTTGTGCATATTGAGTTGTCTTATAAAAAAATTTCTGCTATGTATGTATGTCTTTAAAAGGTGTAAATGTGTTTATTGACTTATTCCCCTCTTTGCGGGTGTTAAAATTTTTTTTTTTTGGTCGTTTTTTGTGATTTTGTATCTTTTTATTTCAATAACTTTCTTTTCTATTAAGTTTTGTTTTACTGAATGAATTATTTCGTACGTGGCTAGTGTTTGAAATTTGAGAGTACTAAGGATCTTCACTGATAAAATGATATTCTTGAAGTAGTGCTTTTGTAATTATTATACCTAGTTAAGTAAATTATGTTTCCTGTAAATGAGTCGAGCCATATGATTCTTCAATAGTCAATAAGTCCACTGTATAAATGCATCCTTATTAGTTAGAAAGCAAAATTTGTATTTCTTCTTTCAAATACATTAATTTCGCGTTTAGTTTCTTCTGCACTTTGAGCCTGTACCTAACAGTGTGTTGACGGATGGGACCTTGGATGCCCGTGGGGCATCATACATGTGTAAATCATGTCAGCTGTAACTCTGTTGTTATGTGACCTGCTGGAACAATTCCCATTTATCCCTTTCACTTCAATTGTCGTTTCACACATTTGCCTCAACATCTCTAGCTAGACTTATGTAATGAATGCACTTTGCTTCGGCTGCTGAATTAAAATCATAATCCATAGCTTTTTTTTTTCTTTAAAAAATTTTAGTAGCCTTATTTGTGTAATATTTTGTCCTGGCACTCTACTTTGTGAGTGCAAGTGTATTTACCACCATCAGTAAGTACAAAAAACAAAAGATGGAGTGCAAATAATGCTGGCCTGGATTTCTGGTTGAATTTATTTTAATGCAATCCAATCACTAAAAATTGTATGTAATCACCTTCACTTTAGCCTCACACGATTATAAGGAACAAGTTCCTTTTTGTTCTAAAATTGGATTTAAGAAGCTCATCATCAAAGACTGTAACCTAATGTTACTTTTAAAAGGTTGCTGGTTCAATTCCTCACGGGCAAAGTTGGTGTGTGAGTTTCAAATGGAAAAAAAAAAAAATTAGATTTAAGAAACCTGGAAAATTGTTGGTTTTAAGGCAATTCTTGGCTATCATTCCTTACTTAATCTCTCAGTCGGATGATACTACTATTGCGTTGGTTTTTCTAAATCACAGTATCTAAAGTCCCAAGTCCAATGCCCTTATGTTTCTTATGATACATTATGTGGTTGACCAGGGTCCAAGTTTCTATTGTTCTTTGACATCATGATCTTCAGAATTCATTGTATGAGGATTGCAATTCATATTAAAACATAAAAATAGCATTACTAACTTAAGATTAGAACTAATATTAAATAAGAAAATAATCCCTTCAAACACCTATAACAGAAAGATTGAAAAGCTGGCACATTTTCATTCCAGTGGTGCTAAGGCCCAACTTCATCATATGTCCTAGTGGAGACACAGGTAGAACTCATTTAGAACTCCTTTATTGAACTCTTTCAGTAAAATTATCTTTATTGTTTTGCTTTATATTAATTTAACTATTTTGGGTATGAATATTTGTCGGAAAATTTTTCAAAGATTAGTTATTGGCACCTTAAGCGAAGTGGGTTAGGTGCATGGGTTGAATCAACGGGGAGCAGGCAGGTGCCGCTCCAAACCTTACAGTTCCAAAAAGCATCGAGCATTAAGTGATTTGGCTATTTGTAGGAACCTTGATTTAATTCATATGATCAACATAACCTCCAATACCCGTCTCTCATCCCTTTGGTGACTTTTTTTTTTTCACCGCAATGCTGTTCCTTTGGATGCAATGGCTAAATAAAATCTATTTTGATTTTCTTTGAACAAAATCTTTCACTTGTAGGAATTAAGATACACAAAAGAAACTTACCGAACTCTTTTAAGGTCTGTATTTAAGTGGCACAATAAAATAAAATTAATGAGAGTAAATGTTGTTTCTTTTTATTTTATGAGATTTAACTTCCCTTCTAAATTGAGAGTGTTAAAAAAGGATAACAATAACGAATTAAAGAACGTAACTTTTTACTAAATATTAGATGTGAGAAATAGGTAAATTCTTCTCCCCTCTCAGAAGAAAAATTTTCTGGTTCCAACCCTGGTCGGGAGTACTATGTGATCAGGATCAACTGAATGGAAGACAATTTTTTTTGAACTTTGGTTTATGTAATTGTATATTGGACAATTTAAAAGTAGCATTTTTATGAAATGGGCGAAGTTTGTAGTGAGGATTCTGGTATGAATAATCCATGGACCTATGGAAGTGGAATTGACAATTTGCAGTTTTAATTCTCGATGTTCATTGCATTCAGTGAAGATATAAGGAGAAGTGAGTAGAGTAATCTTTAGTACTAGAAAGATAATGACAGTACCTGTTTTTTTGGTTGAAAAGAAGGAGAAATTGACTGCATGTTTTTGCTGTGGTAAGTGAATACATTGTGGCATTTGCATTCTGATATGTTAACCGACTTAAAAAATTTATTTTTTCGTTCGAAAAAGTGACAGGATACGCTTTTCTTTAGATGGCATTTCTTGGTTATGAAATGCATGAATATAAATGTGTCCCATGGGTATGTTGTGTTTTTGAGTGGTTGTTAAGTGCTAGTGTCTGGCATGGTATGCTATAACTGTTTTGGAATGTGTGGTTGAGGCATAGGCGATGTGGGCCTAACCTACAGATTATGAGGCATCATTAAGTCACATCTCAGACCATGAAAACATTTCTTGCTTATGAGGCGTATATAAAATGTCTACGGAAGTTGGATTCATACACAACATGGAACTTAAATTCATTCAATTATTTTCTTGTTTGCTTAATGTAGCACTTCATTTGTCCTGCATGTACTTTTCTTTTCTAGATATTTTGGAGCTCTACCTTCACCGAGATGTCCTCATTGGTACTCAAACTGGAACTACTAATCTGCTATATGTTATGTTCTTGTCTTCACAGGTGTTTGTTACAATGAATCTTTGGTATGAACTTTCATTCTAACAGTTTTTCTGTTGTGTTAGAAAAGAACCTTAACTTCTAATATTTTGCTGACTTGAAATTTATTTCTTATGTTATAATGGTGGAATGGTATTTAAGTGGCATTAGGTATACAGTTTCACAGTAATTTTCTAGATCTTTCTTTACATTTGTGTATTTCTTGCAAGTTAAATGGGTTGATCCAAATATAATACCACTTTTGGCTGAGGTTTGGAGAATATTTTCATTGCTCTATGTGGAAAATTAATGAGAAAACTGTATCTGGCCTTGAGGTAGAGTAGTAGTGCAACTGGGCCATCCCGAATCTATCTTCTTAAAGATACATAACTGAGGACACCAAAATGACCCGGGCTTGGTATGATCCGTATTGCAAAGGACGGGTCGGGTATGGATAGACAGGATGGAGCAAGTTCACGCTGGATGGGCCCAGGTCCATAAAGTTATTGCAGAAGCCCATATTAAAATGAGAGAAGTTGAGTCCAGGCAAAAGGGAGCAGATAAGGCCCAGGCCAGAGGAGGTTGTAACCGTCTATAAATAAGGGAAATCGAGAGGGAAAAGGGGTTAGAAAGATTGGGAGTGAAAAATTTCTCTCTGTGTAATTGGGGGAAATTCTTTGTACTTTCAATTGGCGCCGTCTGTGGGAAGAACAGGAAGGATTGATTGATGTTGTTCCAGATCGATTCGATTCAAAGCACTCTGCGAGGAAGACGATTAATCTGCGAAAGCTGAATCAGCATTGGCAATAATACGATTTGTCTCGATGAGTCCAGGCTTCGGTTGATTTCGCGAAGTTGGCGTCCGATCCAAGCAGATCAGATTTGTACTTGATCCGGCTAACTGCACAATTGCGATCTGTTGTGATTACTGAATCCGGCCAGTAACGGACTGAATTCAGCAAGTGTGAGTTCAGATCTGGTGTATGCGCGTTAGCGGAACTCCGATCTGGTCAAGAAATCTGCAGTTGATGACTTTGTTCCGATCTGGAATGATGATCGGAGAGGCGAACTCAAATCCTTTGGAGAACGGCCAGCAGATGAAGCTCGATGAGCTGATGAACATGATCGACGCTTTGAGGAAAGAAAATGCAGAGCTACGAGTTGGAATGGAGCGTCGTGAGGTCCTGCAATTCCGAGGCCACCTCCTGAGGGAGAGGGAGCTTTACTGTCCCAAGCTGATCGTCAAGGTGATCTAGAAGGTGTCAATCGTGTTGATCCACGTCGTGATGAAGTTATAATCGGTGATCTGCCTCCGAATGTCCGTCGAGTAGAGGATCGAGAAGGATCTATTCATCTGGAACCACATCGCGAACGGATTATGAGGGACGAAGCACCGACATATGAACATAGGGTTTTGTCACCATAGCGAAGTGAGTTTGCGGAGGACAAGTCGTTCGATCCGCCTTACCGACCTTCATTAGTAACATTTGATTACCACAGTTCAGAAAGGAGATATGCTGATTGGGGGTTTCCGCCACGGTTTTCAAGGGAAAACGAAGCGTTGCGCTCATCAGCAAGAACGGTTGCATCTTCGTTCACTGATGAAATTCTGAACGCGCCGAATCCGAAGAAGTTCTCCATGCCGGTTTTCATTCTGTTTGACGGAACAACCGATCCGGTCGATCACATCTACCATATTCAGTTGAAAATGGCTCTGAATACTAACAATGATCCTTTGATGTGCAAATGCTTCCCTACGAGCTTGGCTGGACCAGCTCTCAATTGGTTCAAGAATCTGGCTCAGGGCTCAATCGCCAGTTTCCAGGACTTATGCGATAAGTTCATAAGCCAGTACTACTGGAATAAACGTCCGGCTAAGGATGTATTAAGCCTTTTCACAATGAAGCAGCATGAGGATGAACGGCTCCAAGCTTTTCTCACCCGGTTTAACCTCGTTAAAAGTATGGTAATGGAATGTCATCCATCCACAGCAGTCCAAGCATTTAAACTCGCAATGAATCGGGGGACGCCGTTCCACACCAGCTTGGTGGTTAATACGCCAAAGACCATAGATGAGCTGAACGAGAGAGCTGACGGTTTTGTTCGTCTTGAGGAGGAAGAGGCAGCTAATTCGAGGAAGACGTCAATTATTTCGACAGAAGAGAAGTCCAAAGCCAAGATCCGGCAAAAACAAGCCGCAACGTCACACCTCATGGAAGGCGGAGAAAAGGCCCAGGGAGGAGGAATCAGTAACTCCACTCAGAGTCACCTTAGCAAGGCTATACCAAGAGAACAAAGATAAGTTTCGTCCTCCTTTGCCAATCAGGCAACCTCTTGAACAGAGGGATCAAACTAAACATTGTGCTTTCCATAGTGATTTTGGACATCAGACTAACGAATGCAGGAACCTAAGGAGGCAGGTAAAGATGCTAATCGCAAAGGGGGAATTTGCAAGCTATGTTCAAGGTCCGGCGCAAGAGCAGAACCGCTCGACTGAGCAGATCAAACGGAACCAGAGGCCGAACTCACACAACTCCCAGCCTATTCGGATTATAAATGCAATTCATGGCCGGCCTGAACAAACGACGAAGTTAGAAGAATTGCTCAGAACGCGGTTACGCCAGGCCCAGTTGAAAAGGAGGATTGGCAGTGTGCATGCTTTGCACCAGCAGAACGCGTCCACACCGATAAAGTTTGATAGAACGGACCTGCTACGTGTTCAGATTCCTCATGAAGATCCATTAGTAGTGAGTCTGACGGTTGCAGAATGCCTTGTGCGAAGAGTTTTGATTGATCCAGGCAGTAGTGCGAATGTCATGCCCAGGGTGACGTTCGACCGACTTGAGATCGAACCCGAAAAACTCAAACCCATAGGAAATCCGTTGCTCGGATTTGATGGGAAGTGAGTGGAACCCATTGGAATGGTGGAGTTGACAGAACAAGCTGTTGAGCGAGTTTTAACTGAAAGTTTTGTGGTCGTGGAAATTCATCCATCCTACAACCTCTTGATGGGCAAAGGTTGGATTCACCGGGTTCAGGGCGTTCCATCAACCTTGCATCAAGTGATGCGATGCTTGGGTCCAGATGGGACCAAGGTGATAGACATACATGGGGACCAGGTTGCAGCTAAAGAATGTTATTCAGTGACTTTGAAATCTGCTGGAAAAGGGAAAAATCCCATCCGTTCTGCCAGTCCAAAATAGCAATTATAGAAACCTCCTCCCAGCCAAGGGGGGGGGGGGGGGGGGGGAGGAGCCACCAGTTCTGACCACAGAACCCCTTCATGAAGTGAAAATTGACCATGAGAAGCCGGACCGAACAACAAGAGTGGGAACCAGACTTACTGAAGAGGAAAAACTAGAGTTGACTGATTTCTTGACTCGGAATACAGATGTATTCGCATGGAGCCATTCAAATATGCCAGGGATAAATCCTTCTGTATCCTGCCATTCCCTCAATATAGACCCGAATGCAAAGCCAGTAAAGCAGAGAAGATTTACTCCAGAATGAAATCAGATTATAGCTGAGGAGATTGATCGGCTGCTTGAAGCCGGATTCATCCGAGAAGTTCAGTACTCGGCCTGGCTCTCCAATGTTGTTGTAGTGCAGAAAAAGAATGAGAAATGGCGAGTGTGTATCGACTTCACTAATCTGAATAAAGCTTGCCCAAAGGATAGTTTCCCATTGCCAAGGATTGATCAAATGGTAGATGCCACCACAGGATACGAGCGATTAACCTTCCTGGATGCTTATTCCGGTTATAATCAAATTCCCATAGATCCAGTTGACGAAGAGAAAACTTCATTTGTTATGCCATTCGGATAAAAAAACGCCGGAGCTACTTATCAGAGGCTGATCAGCAAGATTTTTAAGGGCCAAATGGGAAGCACTGCCGAGGCTTATATTGATGATATGGTGGTCAAGAGTAAGAAGAAGAGCGATCATTTAGCGCACCTGCAGGATGTGTTCGATGTGTTGCGCCAGTATGGGATGAAGCTTAATACGGCCAAATGTTCATTCGGCGTAAGCTCCGGTCAATTTCTGGGACATGTGGTCAATCATAGAGGAATTGAGGCCAGTCCAGCGCAGGCAAAAGCCCTGATCAGAAATGCAGAGCCAAAGACAATTAAGGAGGTGCAAGCACTCACAGGTCGAATAGCAGCACTGAGCCGATTTATTTCTAAGCTTTCGGACCGCAGTAAACCTTTCTTTGCTACAATTCGAGGGCACGGAAGGCAAACCTGGGGGGATGAACAACGACAGGCGCTAACTAGCCTGAAAGAATACATGCGTAACCCTCCGATTCTGTCTGCTCCCGAGCCGAATGAGAAGCTCTTTCTGTATCTTGGGGTATCCAGTATAGCGACTAGTGCCGTTCTGATCCGTTGCAAAGAAGGAAAGCAATTCCCGGTGTTTTATGTTAGCAAAACAATGTCTGAGCCGGAAAGAAGGTACTCAAGGGCCGAACGAATGATCTTGTCGCTGGTCAACGCAAAAAGGAAGCTTAGACATTATTTTGAATCTCATCCGATCATCGTTTTAACAACTTTCCCTTTGAGAATGATCCTGCACAAACCGGACCTATCGGGGAGAATGACCAAGTGGGCCATTGAATTGAGTTCATTTGATATTGCGTACGAGCCCAGGACGGCAATCTAAGGTCAAGCGGTGGCGGATTTCCTACTTGAATGTGATGCTGAAGATTTGTTGGAGGATTATAATTGTTCCTTGTGGAAGCTCTTCGTGGATGGCTCTTCGAATCAAATGGGGGCAGGGATTGGAATCCAATTGCGAACACCAGAAGGAACTACGCTGAGCCAAGCGATAAGACTTGAGTTCAACGCAACCAACAATGAGGCAGAATACGAGGCGTTGATAGCTGGGCTGAAGTTGGCTAAAGAACTGAAGATCAAGAATCTGATTGCTTATAGTGATTCACAACTAGTCATTCGGCAAGTCACTGGGGAATATGGGGCCAAGGATAAGACCATGGAAGCATACCGAACTGCGGTTCTGCGTGAGGCGAAAGGCTTTGATCAAATCAGGTTCATCCAATTGCCGAGAGAGTATAACGAAGATGTCGATTGCTTGGCTTGTAGTGCATTCAGTTCTGGAGAGACTTTGGCTAGGGTCATCCCGGTTGACGTGCTGGTTCAACCTTCCATTTTTGATGAGCTGCCTAATCCGAGCGCTCAACATGTTAATGTTATACCATATGAGCCGAGCTGGATTGATCCGATCATGGCTTTCATACGTAATGGTGCACTCCCCGAGCAGAAGGACGAGGCAAGAAAAATTAGGTCCAACTCGGCAAAGTGTGCCATTGTGCGTGATCAGTTGTATAGACGCTTCTTCTCGGGTCCATATTTGAAGTGTGCTACCCTAACAGAAGCTAGACAGATTATGCGAACCATTCATGAGGGAGTATGCAGAAATCATTCAGGAGGAAGATCTTTAGCACACAAAGCAATGACACAAGGGTACTTCTGGCCAAACATGGCACGAGATGCAGAAGAATTCTCTAGAAGATGCAATAAATGCCAGAGGTTCGGGTCATTGATACATCAACCACCTGAAGACCTGCACGTAATGGCCACCCCATGGCCTTTCGCGCAATGAGGGATAGATGTGGTTGGCCCTTTGCCGATTGCAAGATCGCAGAATAAGTACGTTCTGCTAGCAACTGATTACTTCACCAAATGGGTAAAAGCAGAGCCGTACCCTAGTGTCACCCAAACTCAAGTAAGACGCTTCATCTGGAATAATATTATCTGTCGTTTTGGCGTACCAAGGTCAATCGTGATAGACAATGGGACCAACCTCGATAGCAAGCAAGTGAAAGAGCTGCTGGAAGAATATGGAATCAACCAGAAGTTAGTAGCAGTCAGTCATCCCCAGGCTAATGGTCAAGCCGAAATCACAAACAGGACAATATTTGCCTGCATTAAGAAAAAGTTAGAAAATGAAAAAGGAAAATGGTTAGATGAGCTTCCGAACGTCTTGTGGGCTTACAGAACAACCCCAAGACGGCCGACCGGAGAGAGCCCATTCGCTATGGCATACGGCACCGAGGCGGTGATACCAGTTGAGCACTTGGTTCCAACTGTAAGGAGCTTGGTGTGGGATCAAGAGCAGAATGATAGAATGCTAAGGTTTAACCTTGATTTGCTGGAGGAAAAAAGGGATACGGCTGCAATAAGGCTTGCCTCTTATCAACAGACGCTTGTGAATAGCCATAACAAGAAGGTAAGGCACAGAGACTTCACTCTTGGCGATCTGGTTCTGAAAAGGAAGGTGGGGATAGTCAAAAAGATGTTCTCCTCATGGGAAGGTCTATACAGAATAGCAGAGGTCATAGGGAAGGGGGGCGTACGTCCTAGAAACTATGGCAGGAATGGTGGTTAATAAGCCATGGAATGCTACGTCCCTGAAACGGTACTACCAATAAAAGTAAAGTTTAATTTCAAACAATATGCGCGCTTTAAATTGCATACTTGCAAGTGTACGAAATTCCCAAGCTTTATAAGAAGTCTTTTCTTTGCTCAAGAATTAATTGACATCCTTCCCATTCAGCAAAGTTAGTGACAGCTGGAAATTTAAGCCGAACGCCAAATACTTGCTCAAAAGTAAAAATAAAGCCAAGTGGCAAGTGGCGTTCAAGCCGAGCGTCAGGCATTCAGCAAAGTTAGTGGCAGCTGGCACTTTAAGCCGAACGCCAAACACTTGCTCAAAAACAAAAATAAAGCCAAGTGGCAAGTGGCGTTCAAGCCGAGCGCCAGGCATTCAGCAAAGTTAGTGGCAGCTGGAGCTTTAAGTCGAACGCCAAACACTTGCTCAAAAACAAAAATAAAGCCAGGTGGCAAGTGGCATTCAAGCCGAGCGCCAGGCATTCAGCAAAGTTAGTGGCAGCTGGCACTTTAAGCCGAACGCCAAACACTTGCTCAGAAACAAAAATAAAGCCAAGTGGCAATAGGCGTTCAAGCCGAGCGCCAGGCATTCAACAAAGTTAGTGGCAGCTGGCACTTTAAGCCGAACACCAAACACTTGCTCAAAAATAAAAATAAAGCCAAGTGGTAATAGGCGTTCAAGCCGAGCGCCAGGCATTCAGCAAAGTTAGTGGCAGCTGGCACTTCGAGCCGAACGCCAAACACTTGCTCAAAAATAAAAATAAAGCCAAGTGGCAAAAGGCGTTTAAGCCGAGCGCCAGGCACTCAGCAAAGATAGTGGAAGCTGGCACTGCGAGCCAAACGCCGAACGCCGAACACTTGCTCAAAATAAAGTAAAGCCGCTCAAAATAAAATAAAGCCAGAACGGTGACAAGGCCGAACACCAAACACTTGTGAAAATACACAGCAAAGCTGAAAATGGGAAACTTGAAGGATGGAAGTCATGCTGAGCAAAAGCATTGTCATTCATTACAAAAAGGTCCTAAAGTACATAGCTTGATACATGAAGATAAAAATATAAAAAAATAAAAAAATAAAAAATAAAAAATAAAAAAAATCCTACTACAGGATGTCAGTTCTGATGATCTTCTCCAGGTTGTGACCTGTCGTTCTCCCCACCATCATCCTCTGGACCATTGAGGTCTTCTCCATTCTCAGCTGCCCTATCATCCTTAGAAGGGGAGTCAAGATGAATCACTCTCTCAGCAGGTATAGGTCTGTCAGTAACAACTGAGGAAGAGGGCACAATGGTAGAAAGGGGAAGAATATTCTAAGGATGAAAGGGTGGAACAATTCCTGAGGATGCAACCTCTATGCACTCGATGAAGATATTCTCAGCCGGTTCACAGGGTGGGTTTTGATAATTATTTGGGGGGTGGATATCCAGAGAAATATCTAATTCATCTGGACCAACACAAGAGCTTGATTCGCCTTCAGGGGGAGAACGGTTAATAAAACCGTCTCTGTACCCTTCAGCATACCGGATGGCACTGGTTCTGGTGAAACGAGCAAGGAGAGCTTTCATACCCCTTTCGACTTTGCCAATCATGTTCAGCAAGGAAGACCGTTCGTTTAAGAGCTTCTCCTGTGAGTTCGCATGAGACAACCGTTCAGCAATGAATGAGCGCTGAAGGTCTCCCTTCTCAGCTTTGAGAGAGGCCCTTTCTGTTAGAGCAACACTCTTCTCAGTTTTCAAGACATCAACCTCATCCTGGAGAGAATCCCGTTCGGTCTTCAGGGTATCCCGTACAGCTCTGAGGGAATCCCTCTCATTTGCCAGACCGTCCTTCTCTGCCTTTAAGTCAACAACCCCTTTCTCTGACTCGCTCAGCTTAGACTCCAGCTCAGCAACTTTGGCCTCAAGGAGATTCTTTGCTTCAACAGACCTTTTAAGGCCCACAGAGAGGGATTTAAGCTTTTTGTTCAGAGTTTCAATGGTTTTTTGGAAAGTGAACATCCCGAATAGAGTCTGCATGAAGGAAGGGAAATTCAGGTCAGACTAGCTACTAAAGAGTTATAGCAGAAAAGAAACGCATTTCAAGAAAAAAGAAGAGTCACCTCCATAGCAGCAGCTGGGAACCGCTGGAACATCTCACCAAAGGATAGCTTGTTCTGAATCTCAAGGTCCTTGGGGGTCCAGAAACCCTTGTAGAAAGCAAAGGAGGTGAGGGGGTCCTTATATATTGAGTCTGTGGGGCCAATGGTCGATCCATCTTCACAGCTGAGCAAAGGTCGGCATAGAAGAACGGATGGAGTTGGACCAGAGGTACTGGCTGATTCGCCTTCTGGAATGAAGAACCGGGCAGGGGGCAATGGTTCAGTAACCCTGAAGGAAGCCATCCTGATCCTCCGGGCTGGTGGGATATCACTCCGGTCATGACCGCCCTCAGGCATTGGCCTTTTTCCTAAACTTTTTTATGACAGACTAGCATTAGCTGGCCCTCCATTGTCTTGAGAATTTCCAGCATCCTGAGTGCTCTCTGAGAAAGTATCAGACGAGATGTTGGAAGGCATAATGATGGGAGCAGCAAGACGGATCTTAGCAGTATGGTCCACAATAGGGTTCTCAGCATGAGTGAGCTCAGAAGGCTCAACAGCAGAACGGTTTGTGACTTGAGTCACAGTTGGAACAATCACAACTTGCTCTGGGGCAGAGACAGCAAGGGAAGACGATGTGGAAGCAGGTGTAGATGATGATGTGATAGCAGGAGCGTTAGAAGGGGTGGAAGCAGAACGCCTCCTCCTGCTGAAAGATGGGATCTGAATGTTCTCCATTGTGGACCCTAAAAAAGAGATGTCAGAGAGATTATCAGATGTAAGCAAATCAATAGCTGAAGGGACATTGTTCAGCACACTTTCTTGCAAGCTGTCTAGCCTAGCCCTGCAGACGCTATAAACCAGTTCATCATAGGGAATTTGAAGGCATCTACAAAGAAAAGTGCAAAAACGGGGAAGACAACTTTCACAGTGGCATTCAGTATGATGTGTTTTCAGCTTTTTGTAGCCAAAGACAGAGCATGTTCCAAAGGAAGAAGGGATAGAGAAGGATTGGCCGAGCGGAGTCTGCCAATTCCCACTAACCACAATTAAGTTTCGTCTCCAACCTTTTTCAAATGAGTTCTTATCAGTGCAGATCGACCATTTGTCAATAGGGAAGAAGTGATAGTACAAATCATTTTGTGAAATCTTATTAATCCGATAGCAGAGGAGAAGGTCAATAATGTCAAGATTGAGACCCCTGTCACGATTCAAGAGCAGGAGGACTGAAATTACCCTAAGAAAGTTAGGGTTAACTTGCAGGGGGCAGAGCCCCAATTTGTTGAAAGCATAACAAAAGAATGGGTGTAGGGGGAACCTAATGACGTTCAAGTGAACGGCGGAGAATAAAACTTCCTCAGGAAGGAGACCCTCACCAGATCTCCCGACTAAGTTTATTGGATAGACTCTGAGAGAAACATCGCAAGGAATGCAATTCTTGGATCGAATGGCGTTCAGATTAGGGGGAGCCATAGAGAAGGGGAGGAGTCCTAGGCAGTAAAGGTGTTTTTTTTAAAGAGAGATTTAAAAAAAAAAACTGACCTTGAAAGTTTGTGATGAACGCAGCAACGGCACAGTAGCTAAAAATCGAAAAGGAAAAACTCGCCGGAGAAATTGAAAAAGGATCGCCGGAATGTGCAGGAAGGCAGCGGAGAGTAGAAGCGAAATATAAGAAGAAGGATGAAGGTTGAAAGACCGAAATTTTTAAAGAGGAAAAGTAAAGGCGACATGGAACTCAAAAGGTCAAGGCAAAAAGTGGCGCTGCAGATCTCGAAGCTTAGGTTTTTGTGCCAGCCGTTCGATTCCTCGTGTCATTGCTCCGAGCCGTCAGACCAAGATCGTGTCTTTTCAATAATCTCACCCTCATTAATGAGGGGAGAGATTATTGGGGGCAGATGAGGACACCAAAATGACCCGGGCTTGGTATGATCCATATTGCAAAGGACGGGTCGGGTATGGATAGACAGGATGGAGCAAGTTCACGCTGGATGGACCCAGGTCCATAAAGTTATTGCAGAAGCCCATATTAAAATGAGAGAAGTTGAGTGCAGGCAAAAGGGAGCAGATAAGGCCCAGGCCAGAGGAGGTTGTAACCGTCTATAAATAAGGGAAATCGAGAGGGAAAAGGGGTTAGAAAGATTGGGAGTGAAAAATTTCTCTCTGTGTAATTGGGGGAAATTCTTTGTACTTTCAATAACATTTCATGTTAAGTAGATGCATTGTTCAAATTTTGATAGGCTAGTTTTTAGATATTGTAAAAGAAAAGGAAGCATGTTTTCACATCCAAATAATGTAACTCATAATAAGCCTTACCAGATTCATTCGTTTGAAACTATTCTTTGTAGCCTAGCTGTAGCCATATCTCCCCAATAATATTTTTTAATTGCAGACAGGTGATCTCTACTCCCATAGCTTCAATTCACTTGCAAATTTTATTCAAACATTCTGCTTTCAATCTAATCTTGAGAGCTAACTCCTTCAATTTATTACGTTAGCGTCGGTTCTATTTTAATTCATTATCGTGTCAATTTTGGGTAACTCTTATAAACATAGTTATAATCTTTTATTTGCTTACTATCGCAACATTTTGGGGAAGAGATGGTGTACTTCCAAGTAAATTGA
This sequence comes from Cornus florida, assembly GCF_030987335.1. Classification (NCBI taxonomy): domain Eukaryota; kingdom Viridiplantae; phylum Streptophyta; class Magnoliopsida; order Cornales; family Cornaceae; genus Cornus; species Cornus florida. The sequence goes on along the minus strand of NW_026775578.1, from coordinate 12,477,952 downwards.
AAGCATGTTCCAAGAACCGAAGAGGAAGTAGAACATAGCTTGATTGCTGGGTTCTTGAGATCTTAGTTACAAAGAAACTTTTTGTTTGATTTCTTGGACTCGCTGCTCCATATTTTGACCCACTCAACCTAACAAAAACCTAAGGTGCTGTTTAATGAAATGGAAATTAAGCACTAAAATTTTTAAGAGCTAATTATAAATTTAGAATTTCTTTTATTCTTTTGAATTTTAAGTATTGTGTGTGCAGTGATAAAATTAAGTCTCGATCACTTAAAATTTTATCCCATTTTAAGCGACACTTGTTCTCTTAAGTTGTGTCCGTATCAGGTTACCAAATGCACTTAATTTTGAATAAACACGTAATTTATTAATACTCAAGTGCTGAATTCATTATTAAACAGTAAGCGTTACATAGACCACCCTCCCTCATCTCAATCCAAGGTAAAGAATCGAGCTTAAGTTGATCTCTGGGTTTAGCAATGTGGGTTAGAGGTCACACTGGCCTTTAATCTGACTCAACTGGCCCAGGTTACAGTCTTATGAGCGTGCAAATATCAACGCTCTTTAAACAAATTCAGATTTAAAATCGATGATAATGTCATACCAATATTGTGTGGAAGTCTGAAAATTATTCAAGATAGTGGTTTTGATATCCTCCAATTACCGGCATCTCCGTTAGAACTTTTTTGTTTAAAGTGTGCACTAAACTTTATAATTAGCGCATTCCGGTGGTAATGTGCTTTCTTATAGGTGATCTTTCCCTTCTTTCCACAAGGTCTTTTTGGTTGATAGAAATTTGTACTGGAACATAATTTGGGTTTCTTTTTGTTTCCCCCAGTAAGTACACAAGTTGATTTTCCGTTTGAACTATTTCCTCTATGTTTATCCTGGTGCATGTAGAACTCAGTACCTGTGCGGGATGATTTGGGTTGTTCAGCACCTGCTTCCAGGCTTCCTTCTCGGCCTGCTAGCCGAAATGCTTTTGATGAACATAACGAGATTGCAGTTTCTGCCGAAGCTGAGCTGGCTCATTTGCGTGGTGAATTGACATCTGCAGATACTGTACAAGCTGGTATGAATGTCCAGAACTTGTCTGCTTCCCGAAATGTTGGTGCTCCTATATCATATTCTTATGCGGCTGTATTGGGTGCTTCCTTATCTCGGAGTACAACACCGGATCCCCAACTTGTCGCTAGGAGTCCCAGTCCTTGTCTGGCTCCTATCGGCGGAGAGAGAACATGCACATCAGGGAAAAAAAGCTTTAATAGTCCAAACTCATTCAGTGGTGTCTCGTCTACCATGAGTGAATCTACTGATTTGGTGGCTGCTTTGTCTGGCATGAACCTGTCTAATGCTGTGATAGATGAAGTGAACCATTTGCCGCCACAGATTGGACAGGATATTGATGACCACAAGAATTTTTACTTCGATCATCAAGGTGGTCAGAATAATATCAAACAACATTCATACATGAAGAAGTCTGAATCTGGGCATTTGCATATGCCTTCTGCTCCACTGTCAGCAAAAGTATCATACTCTGATTCAAGCAGGAGCAGTGGGGCTGTATCAGACCTTGGTAACTCGTCCTTGGTACAGAATAAGAAGGTTGACCTGCCTAATACTGCCATTTCCCCCAATAATTTATACCTAAAAGGAACATCTGATAACAATGGAGGGGGTTTACCTTCTTATTATCAGCATGCGGATAGTGCAAATTTATCATTTTCGAACTATGGTTTAAATGGGTACTCAATAAATCCTGCAATGCAGTCCATGATCGCAAGCCATCGTGGCACTTCTAATCTGCCACCTTTGTATGAAACTGTGTTGGGGGGACGCTTGCCTTCTGGATTGAATCTAAGCGCTGCAACATCAGAATCACAGAATCTGAGCAGCATCGAGAACCAGTTGGCTGGGAATGCACTTCATGCACCTTTTGTGGATCCAATGTATCTTCAGTACTTGAGGAGTATTGATTATGCTACTCAACAGGTTGCAGCTTATAATGATCCCTCTATGGATAGGAGTTATTTGGGGAACTCATACATGGACTTACTTCAGAAAGCTTATCTGGGAGCTCAGGTTTCACCTCAAAAATCCCAGTATGGTGTTCCCTTTGGCACAAAATCTAGTGGTTCTAACCACCATGGTTACTATAGTACTCCTGCTTATGGTGTTGGCTTGCCATATCCTGGAAGTCCCTTGTCGAGCCCTGTATTTCCGAACTCTCCTGTTGGCCCTGGTAGTCCTATGAGAAACTGTGAGCTTAATATGCGATTTCCTTCTGGTATGAGAAACTTGGGGACAGGTGTAATTGGACCCTGGCACTTGGAGGCCGGTTGTAATGTAGATGATAGCTTTGCATCCTCTTTGCTGGAAGAGTTTAAGAGCAATAAAACTAGGTCTTTTGAACTTTCAGAAATTGCAGGTTATGTTGTTGAGTTCAGGTATGTTCCGCATATTATATTTTTTGTGCTTGAATGCTGTGGACTGTTCCTGAAACTTGAATCTCTGATTTAACATCCTCTATGAGCAGTGCGGATCAGTATGGGAGCCGATTCATTCAACAAAAGCTTGAAACAGCCACAACAGAGGAGAAAAACATGGTTTTCCAGGAAATCATCCCCCAGGCTCTAACCTTGATGACTGATGTGTTTGGTAACTATGTGATCCAAAAGGTACCCAGATTTCTAAATGTCTCTTGGCTCATACAAGTGCTAAATATATGCATATACACAAATGCATGATTATGTTTGTACACTATTTTAATGGATTTTACATGTGTGATGAACTGATGATTTGTTATTTTTCTTTAGTTTTTTGAGCATGGAGTTTCATCTCAGAGAAGGGAATTTGCTAGCAAGCTTTTTGGGCATGTGCTGACACTTAGCCTGCAAATGTATGGTTGTCGGGTGATCCAGAAGGTAGCATCAGTATTGAAGCATATTGATGTTTCTCTATATACTTTACTTCTTCACATAATTTTTTTCGTTTTTTTCGTTTCATGATCTTGCCATTGTGCCACCAAAACTTTACCTTTGTCATTTTTAGATCTAATGATCAGCCATGTATACGTGGTGTTATATGGATATGCATTTAATTTTATAATATGTATGTATTGTATTGTATTGTGGAATAAGCTTGCAACTTCTTAACATTTTCAGTGATTTTTATTTTTGGAAAACATAGAATAATTCTTACATTGTTGTGTTGTCAGAAGTGGCAATGTCAATTTTTTTGTTCAGGAGAAAAATGTAAAACGACAACTTTTCCTCTTTTATTGAATTTTTTTTTTCTTTTGTCATTCTGGGGCTGCTTAATTTTTTTTTATCTAGGAGCAGCTGTCTTGCCTCATTGTTAGTTACATTTATTATGATATCATACTATGAATATGTGGGGCTAATTCAACAATTACTGGAGATCAAGGATTCTTGGTTTTTATGAAGTCACCATTGCTAATTGAATTGGGTCGTGTGATTTATCCTAGGTTTGAAGTGAAGGTTCTGGTAACTAATACAATTTCTTAACAATTCAGGCAATAGAAGTTGTTGATCTGGACCAGAAGATTAAAATGGTTGGGGAGCTAGATGGTCATGTCATGCGCTGTGTACGTGATCAGAATGGTAATCATGTCATCCAGAAGTGTATCGAATGTGTTCCTGAGGAACATATTGAATTCATCATCTCAACATTTTTTGATCAAGTTGTGACCCTTTCCACCCATCCATATGGGTGCCGAGTGATACAGGTAATTTTTTTAAAATCAATTATTTGTCTGCTTCAGTGTTATTAAAGGGCCAAGGCGCACTCAGGCGCTAGAGGCCTCTAGAGCCTAGGGCAAGGTGAGGCGCCCACCTGAGTAAAGTGAGGCGCGCACCTGAGTAAAGTGAGGCGCATAATGGAAAAAATTAAATTACTATTAAAGTATTCATATTCCATATAAAAGGCACAGATGTTGTCAAAGGCGCACTTGGGCACACAACAGGCTCAAGTCTTGTGCCTGTATGAGCCTGGAGCCTAGGCTGTGCCTAGGCGCCCCTTTGACAACACTTCTACTTAAGTTTTAGACTTGAAAGGGAGAAGTGTATTTCTGTACTGATGTTTTTCATGTGAAGCAGAGAGTATTGGAACACTGCAGGGACCCTAAAACCGATAGTAAAATGATGTGTGAGATCTTAGGATCTGTTAGCATGTTGGCACAAGATCAGTACGGCAATTATGTCATTCAGGTTTGTAACCTATTCTTTGATATCCGGTATGGACCATATATACGATTTTTTCTTTTCTAGGGTAGTTACATATCTACCTAACCAAGATATGTCGTGTTTGCCTATACTTTTTAAATTGCTTGATGACAACAGGAGTTAAAAGAGTTTATATGTTAGAAATTACCGTGGTAAAACACCAAACGATGTTGTGGCCAATAGCTTTGACAAGACCTATATCTCAGTGGTTTGTATCCCACTTAATTCTTCAGGGCCAATAAAAACTCAACCACCTTTTCCAACCCCAACACTTGCCCCTGTGACCCTCTCTCCCCCCCACCCCCCCTCCCCCAACACACACACACACAATCTTACACTAGATATTCCTGATGCCAATGTTAATAAGTTGGGACATTAACTCTCAACATGGATTTTTTATTCAAATGGTGAAGCCATTTTTCAAAATGGGGCCTAAAAGGTGTGTTCTTCTTGAATCCTTGGTTAATAATTGTGTGAGACATATTAACCAAGTGCTTCGCCATTTTTAAGGATCTAATTGGATATGTTTGTGCATATGCAGGTGGTTTCGTTAAGTGTAATTAGATATTGTTGCACATGTTATCATACTCTTTCTTTGTTGTGATTGATTTCTGAGTTCCTATTGTTGTTGTGGGCTTCACAAGTGTTTGTTCTGCCTGGATTATGTTATCCATATCATGATATCTCTGTGGTTTCTTCTTGTGTTGATCATTGGATTTATTTGTACAGCATGTACTGGAGCATGGAAAGCCACATGAACGTTCTACAATAATAAAGGAATTAGCAGGAAGAATAGTTCAAATGAGCCAGCAGAAGTTTGCCTCCAATGTTGTAGAGAAGTGTTTAATTTTTGGTGGTCCTGCTGAACGTCTGCTCCTTGTGAATGAGATGCTTGGCTCTACTGATGAAAATGAGCCTCTTCAGGTCCGTCCACCACTGTTTGCTTTCTGTAACTAACTATATGAAATGGTTATAACTGCCCTCAACCAACATTCTTTTAACTGATAACATTTTCATTTTTCACTCACTCCTTTTTTCATGTGTCTCACTGTACATGGTGTTGCAATTTTCTGTAGTAGTTTATCATAGAAATCAAAAATCTAATTGGGACAGAACATTTCATGTTTTGCTCATTTATTTAATGTCATAATGAAAAATCCAAGATTTTGTAACCTAGTTTGGTCAACTACTGTGTCCTTAATATAGTCTTTTTATGGTACCAAGTATGATCTATAATAGCCTTGTCTGATACAGTAACCAAGTTATATAATAATTACTGTGGATAGTCAGCTCAGGAATGGATATTGGTTTAACATTTACTATAAAAATTTGTTATGTGATAATCTTATTAGTAGTTAATTATAAATTTCCATATATTTATGTTATGTATATTTATATATCTATGGATGCATGTAGCTACATGTATATTTAAACATAAATAAATTTGTTGTATAGTTTCCTATAATAATTACTAATATAAATAGTTATTTCTATATAATAGTTGGTTGATTTTCAGAAGTAAAAAAATTATAAGGTAATGGAATAAATAATCATCCATCACAGAACCAAGTTGGTTCTTAAAATAGTTATTAGTTGTGGGGTTACTAGTCTGTTGGAGCTGTATACAAAGCTAAAACCTGCTATCCGTTTGAAATGAGAGCCCCTAGTTTGGACATACCTTTAGTGCTATTTGATAGACGTGCTGGATCTTTTCCCTTCGGAATTACAGCAGCTGAACTTAGAAATCTAGGGTGTAGGCGGGGGTGGATCTAGGAATTCTGGTGGGGGGCACTCTAGAATACAAGCATTAAGAAAAAAATTGTCGTATTTTCGCTTTTAACAAAATACCAGTGTATTTTCTTAATATAAAAGATCTAAGAGAAGATTACTTATAAAGCAAAAGTATTTTATAATCATTAATTCATAGATGCAAAATCAGTCTATCCATTTTTTTCATAGATGTACAGAAAAATGTCAATATTTTGAGAGGGGAGCCATATCTTTTTAAAGTTGATATTTTTGTGGGGGCCACACTGTAAATTTCTAAAGTTCACACAGCAGTGAGATTTGAAGTGGTCCGCCCGAGTGTAGGCCTGTTGAGATTTAAAGTTCACACAGCAGTGAATAAGTATGCATATTTAGTTACAGCTTCTCATGTTTATTGTTTTGTATCCAGGCAATGATGAAAGATCAATTTGCAAATTATGTCGTGCAAAAGGTATTGGAAACTTGTGATGATCAGCAACGCGAGCTGATCCTGTCTCGTATTAAAGTTCATCTGAATGCATTGAAGAAGTACACTTACGGAAAACATATTGTTGCTCGTGTAGAGAAACTAGTTGCTGCTGGAGGTACTTATTCCCCCTCTTTCACTCATGCTACTACACTGTTCTTTCAGGCAATAACATTGCATTATAACAAGCTTTTGTGGGATTTTTGCTGTTTCCTTTGTGGCCGGTTAACTTTAACCCAATTGGGTTTTACTTCTAGTCCATCATCTTTCTTTGTAGTTTGTTAAAATACTTCCAATGCTTTGTTCAAGTATTCCCTCAATAAAAAATAATAATGATTTTTTTTCAATATATAAGTAGTTTTCTAAGTACTTAATTCTGTTTGTTTGCAGAAAGGAGAATTGCTGCTCAGTCTCTCCACACAGTGTAGTTGCCGTAGGAAAGAAGGTTGTTGTACAGCTAACTGAGGCTAGTTTGAGCTACCTCTTTCTCTCTCGTATGTAGTTTTGCGGCTGTATCTATCTTTAAAATACAGGTGTCAGCTGTATTGGAAATAAAATTGTTGCTTGTACTAGAAAACTGTACATTTTGTAGTTTAAGGTTTATACGTAGAATCAAGTTAGCAGAGGCTCAGATCAGAAGAGGAGTGCTACTCCTGATGCCCCTACATAAGAGAGAAAAGTGAAGATACAAGTATTAAAAGGTGTAAAAATGGGAAAATGTTGAGGTAGTTTATGTTTTAACGTGACTGTACAAATGTTGCCATGTGGAGACTTGTCAATGCTTGGGATGCTCGAAATTTTCATGTAATGGTATTGACATTTTTTCTGATACATGGCGAGTATAATGTTAAGGTCTCTTTCTTTGTTTATATCTTTTTGTGGTGATTTTGTTGTTTAATACGTGCATCTAATTTCTTCTCTTACGTAATTTGTCTAAGGTGATTTGTTCTTTCTTTTCTTTTTTCTCTCTTTTTCTTATAGGATCTCATTTTACTTTATTGTCTGCTATTCTTAAATTCATTTCGGGGGTGCAATAGTAAAAACACTAGTGATGCTGCTGCCTTTGCTTTTATTGTCATAGTTTGCTTAACCTGTCGCGTTGGTAGAGTTTTGGACCAATGATCCAAGACAATTCTCAATTATCAACCTGTCGTGTTGGTAGAGTTCATAACAAATTGCATGAAATACAAACACAAGGAGTGTATTCTTTCCATCTAAAAAAATATGTATATGATTTTTCTTTCAAGTAATCGCTTGCTCTGTGTAATCGGCTCTTTACCGCCTACGCACCCCTCTTTGTTATATGTTAGGTTGACTGCCTAAAACTGTTAATTTGAGATGAACATAAATTATATGATTGGTTTTAGGAAAAAAAATAAAATAAAGGAAAATCATGATTTATTATTATTATTATTATTATTTTTAGTGCTACTTAGAATTCATAAAAGCATGACAAAACTGGCGAGCCCACGTGCCAGATCACATGGCCTCAATTAATTCCAACTAGGTCAAATGTCTTCACCTCCCCACATGCCCGTGGGTTCTAGGTTACATGCTGCTACACCGATACTTTGCATGGCATAAAAAAAGTGGAGTTTTTTTTAAGTCTTTCCGAGCAATGTGCATAAGAAGAGTCGGGTTCTTTTTAAAGGCTTTCAGAATCATGTGTGGACTGTGGAAGTAGGGAGGGTTGGATGATTTTAAAATGTTGAAAAGATTATATATATTTGTTGAGGATAGAGAATATTCTAGAAGAATAGGAAATTTGGTAGAATAGTAGACATTTAGATATGACCCTTATAAATAGGGTGAGGATCTCAAGAAAAGAGGGGCAGAACTATAAAAATACTTGTTTATAAGAATTATACCAGCGACCTTAGTGCTAATGTTTTTGTTTACGGTTCATCACATATAGCATTTTGATCTCTGCCCTGCAAATTGCGTATAAGGTTCTTGTTTATTTGTTTCCTGTTTATCAGATATGGTCATTTTGATCTGCGGTGTAACTTACGTGTAAAGAAACATTGTAGTAATTCTGTTCTTATATATGTGATAACTTATTTCAAGGTATTACTATTCTATTGCAACTTATTATTTTTGCAAAATTGACTGTTAACGGTTTATTTAATTGAACACATATATATATATATATTTCAAAGTTGTATTTTGAGTTTTTTTAAAGGTATTTTGTGTTATATTATATTTTGAGTTTGTTATTTTCGTTTAATGATTGGGTTATACAATAGGCCCTCTCTTACCCTAAATTGTCCCCTCCTCTCCCGATCTCCGTTGAAACAAATGTAAAATATCTTCTCAAAAAAAACATTTTCTATATGAAACATTTTGAGGTAATTTTTTTTTTAATTTTTTATTTTTTTACTTTTCGGTATTTAACAAAGGTCTTGAAAAAAAATATTTAGAACAAAAGCACCAGTCATTTTTTTCAGGTTTACTTAAATTTTGGACAACTAAACACCAAAAAATAAAAATAAAAATAAAAATAATAATTTCTAAAAAAATATTTTACGTAAAGCATTCAAATCTCTTTTAAGACTACCTAGAGACACTATTAGTTGGTGGTACCTTTAAACCTATATCCTAATTTTAGCTCCAAAAGAAACAATGTCTTCTTTTTTTTTTTTTTTTTTTTTTTTGATAAGTAAGATTTTATAAAAACGCTCAAAAGGGGAACGGAACCATGGAAACACAAGGGCCACAAGGCGCCTTAAACCTTTAAAGAGGCCAAAAATATAATAATCTCCTCAATAGATTTATAATCTCTCCCTGAAACCCAACAAAAAAGAGTGAAAATAATAGAGAATTCAAACGTAGAAATAGAAACACTGTCTTGACCTGACCACAAACCAAAATCCCAAGCCCGCCCGCCCACCTCCCAAGTACCACCCCACTAAGAAAAGAAGTAGTCCGGTGACTCGTGGAAGACTGGCTATTATTTAGATGTTGAATTATTTAAAAATGAAAATCATTTGATATCTCCACAAATTAATGGAATACAGGCTCGTACCATTCATTTCAGAAGCTCTGTTAATCGACCCTGCATAAAGTTGATTACACACTTATGAAGAGAAGACTATAAGTTTAGTAGGAGAGAAGAGTTGAGCAAAGAGGGACGGGAAGGAGAGAGCTGGCCAGCCTCAGAGTTTTCGAGGGAAAGGGAAAGTGTTGACAAGAATGACTTATTCACCTTTTAAGCCCTTTTGCCCTACAAGAGCCGTAATTCTTTTATATCATATACAGAGTACATCCATGAAAGACCCTTCCTTTCTACTTACCAAAGCAAAAGGAATATCATTCCCTAGATCTACATACCTCCTGTATCTCTCCCACTTCCTTTCCTTTTAGATTTTCACCACTCCTACCAAACAGAGCAGACTCCAAGTTGCTGTACAGTTTCCTTGGTTCAAAAATCTCTTCATTAATGATTGAAATCATTTTTCCGTCATGTTGAAAGAACAAGTAAATAATTACCACAAAGCAGTAGATGGAGGGTTGAAGTTTCATTGGGGCAAAGTTTTGAGTTTCAACTACTGAAAATAAAAAATAAAAAAAATTTAAAAAATGAACAAGTAAATTCACTTGCAGTATTTTCTTCTTACCCAAAAGATTTATTCTTATAAGAAGATGAATAAGCAATTGATTATTTCTATAGTTTGTACATGTATCTGTTTTCCCTATTTTATGAGACAAAATCTTTACTAAATTTCCAATACAAAAAGGAAACAAAAGAATTTAATCATATAACTCATACCATATAACAACTTTTTGGTTTTATTATAGGTCCACCTTGCTTTGGTGGTAGAGGCGTTTGTAACCATCCATTGCACCACCTCATCGTTGCAACGGTTGTAATGAATAATTTCTCGTTATAAAGGCCCATGCAAGGAGATTGATTATCTCCGTTGCTAGCCAAATGATCACAGTTTTAGATGATTGTAACTAGTAAGATCTGATATTCTAGATCAAACTAGGAGATTTTATTTATTTATTTATTTTTATGGACAAACTTCCATTCTCTTTTAAGTTTCACACTAGAGGAAAACGAAGTCTAAAGATTTCTTCTTTTAGCCTACAAATTCAATCAATGCTCTAACTTCTAATAACTCATTGAATTAGGAAGAACTTAACTCTTCTTTCCCCGAGGAATTCAAGCGGGAAACAAAAACTGTAAGCCAATCGACATCTACACAACTCTTTTCCCTTCTGAGTTATCAAAGGAGTTAAGGATACAAGGCTGCCAATGCTAATTCACACCAGCCTAAATTGCGGTACTGAATATCATTGGTCTACAAATTCGATGAATGGGGTAAAAGAAGTGTTGATGGTGATGTTACCGAACCTAGGTATAGCCTAATGTCACGGACTTGAACCTTTTCAAGCTCCCGTGCGGCCTTAGACACTTTCAAGCCCCCTTGAAGCACTAAGTCAGCCTACTCGAGTGTGCTAGCTTAGTGAAGACTAAGGCTAGATAAGTGTTTTGCTTACTTGGGTGTGTAGGAAGAGGTTAGGCAAGTGAGCAAGAGAGTTTGGGAATATATAGAACTTGTATTACTTGAGAGGAGAGATTACAACTTGGTTGCTTGGTGAGGAGCAAATGAACTCCCACCTCCTATTTATAGGCCTTTGGCCTTACAAGAACATTCTAGATGTGTACAAATGTGTGGCCTAGATTTAGTGTCTAGAATCCTCCAGAAATATCTACACAACTCTAGAACTATCTACTATGTACAAGACAAGTCTAGAGAATTCTAGAGAATTCTATACAACTCTAGACAAGTCTAGAAAAGGCTAGACAACTCCACACTAATCTAGAGAATTCCGGAAAGTTCCATACTTGTGTAGAGAAGTCTAGAAAGCTCCAATCCATGCAGGCTCCATGTCATCGTCTGCTGGGCGTCTGCGTGGCGCCTGCGTGGCATAGCCTCTTGGTAGCGGGGTGTGACATTCTCCCCCACCTAAGCTCGCGACGCCCTCGTCGCGTCTTCTTGCTTGAACCGCTGGATATGCTCTGCGAACTGCCATAGTGTATCCTCATGCTCCCAGCTCGCCTCGCTATCTGGCAGGTTCTTCCACTTCACTAAATACTCTGTATATTTGGGCACACCTTTTCCTGCTCATCACACGATCTGCAAGGATGCAATCAACTTCCTTGTCAAAGGATGTGACAACGGCCGTGGGTGCCCTATGCGATATGCCCCGAGTAAGGTCTTCCGTGTCTTCATGATAAGGCTTGAGCATACTGACATGGAAGACTGGATGTATCTTCAACTTGGGTGGAAGCTCCACCATGTAGGAGACCTTGCCCACCCGCTTGACGATGGGGAACGGGCCCTCGTACCTCCTTACTAGCCCCTTATGCACGCTCCGAAAGGACTTAAACTATTGGGGTAGTAGCTTAACCATCACCTGGTCTCCCACTATGTACTCCACCCGCCTTCGCTTGGTGTCGGCCCACTTCTTCATCTTCTTTGCCGCCTTGTCAAGGTACGCCCTAGCCAAGTCGGACTGCTCATGCCACCTCTTGGCAAATTTGTAGGCCGCCGGACTCTTACCATCGCAAGTTGAAGCAATGGCGTTGGGTGTCATAGGCTGCTGTCCGGTAACAACCTCAAATGGACTGTGATTGGTAGCCTCGCTCCGCTGCAAGTTGTAAGAAAACTGTGCCACTCCAAGGAGTTTGGCCCAATCTCGCTGGTTGGCACTCACATAGTGCCTTAAATAAAGCTCTAAGAGAGCGTTGATGCGCTCTGTCTGCCCATCTGATTGGGGGTGGAAACTCGTAGAGAAGTTAAGATCCGTCCCCATCTTCTTGAAGAGTCCCGTCCAAAATCTACCAGTGAAACGCGGGTCTCTATCACTGACAATATTCTGCGGAACTCCCCAAAGCTTGACCACATGGTCAACAAATAACTCTGCTGTCCTCTCTGCTGTGCAGTCTGCTGGTGCGGGTATGAAGGTGGCATATTTGCTGAACCGATCTACCACCACTATAATGCTCCCGCAACCCTCTGACTTGGGTAAGCAAGTGATGAAATCCATAGAGACGCTCTCCCATGGTCTCTCTGGAATAGGCAGTGGTTCTAGTAGGCCTGCAGGATGCTGTTGCTCAATCTTATCTTGTTGGCACACAAGACAAGTCCTCACATATGTCTCCACGTCATCTCGCATCCGAGGCCAATAGTAAGAATCTTCCAGGAGTGCTAGTGTGCGCCGCATACCTGGGTGACCAGCCCATTTGGTGTCGTGGCACTCCCGTATTAGCTCCTTCCGCAAGTTGCCCCACCTGGGCACAAAGAGTCGGTCCCCTGTAGTGAGAAGTAAATCATCCCTTAGCCAAAAGCGCCGAGTCTTCCCTTCCTTAGCTAGCTGAATAAGGCTTTTGGCTAGAGGGTCATGCTGCAACCCTTCTTTGATTCGCTCCACAAGAGAGTGTTGGGGCCGACTAATAGCTGCGAGCTCGGCCTTGCGACTAAGTGCATCCGCCACAACATTGGCCTTGCCCGGCTTATATTCGAAATGGTAAGTGAACTCCGCTAGGAAGTCCTGCCAACGAGCTTGCTTGGGGCTAAGCTTCTTCTGTGTCTGGAAGTAGCTGGTGGCAACATTATCCGTCTTGATCACAAATTGTGCCCCGAGCAAGTAGTGCCTCCAAGTACGTAGGCAATGGATGACCGCCGTCATTTCTTTTTCTTGCACAGTATAGCGCCGCTCAGTGTCATTAAGCTTGCGGCTCTCATAAGCTATGGGGTGTTCTTCCTGCATCAACACGCCCCCAATAGCGAAGTCTGATGCATCCGTGTGCACCTCATATGGCTTGGAGTGGTCGGGCAAGCTAAGTACCGGCTCCTCCGTAACTGCCCTCTTCAAGTCATCAAATGCCCCCTGGCACAACTCTGTCCAACTCCAAGCACGCGCCTTCTTGAGAAGGTCTGTCAATGGGGCTGCTCTCGCCGAGTAACCCTTGATAAAGCGGCGGTAGTAGTTGACAAGCCCAAGGAATGAGCGTAGCTCTGTCACCTTAGTAGGCGGCTCCCACTCTTGAATGGCCCTCACCTTTGCCTCATCCATCATCAGCTTGCCATCCCGTATCTTATGCCCTAGGAACAACACCTCCTCTTGGGCAAATGAGCATTTCTCCGTCTTCACATATAGGTCGTTCTCCCGTAGGACTTGGAAGACCGCCCTCAAGTGCTGCACGTGCTCCTTTAGAGTGGTGCTATACATAACAATATCATCCAAGTACACCACCACAAAGCGATCCAAGTAGGGATGGAAGAGCTTGTTCATCAAAGTACAAAAAGTAGCAGGTGCATTGGTGAGGCCAAACGGCATAACAAGAAACTCATAGGAGCCATACCTCGTTACACACGTAGTCTTAGGCTCATCCCCGTCCGCTATCCGCACCTGGTAGTACCCCGAGCGCAAGTCAAGCTTAGTGAAGTAGCGTGCTCCACCAAGCTGATCAAAGAGATCGGCAATGAGAGGAATGGGGTACTTATTTTTGATAGTCACCTTGTTGAGCGCCCGGTAGTCGATGCACATACGCAAGGACCCGTCCTTCTTCCTCTGGAACAACACCGGTGCGCCATATGGGGCCTTCGATGGTCGAATATAGCCCGCATCTAACAATTCCTTAAGTTGCCTCCGCAACTCCTCCAACTCTGGGGGTGCCATCCGGTAGGGCACCAAAGCAGGGGGTTTAGAACCCGGTTCCAGCTCAATCTTATGATCCACCTCCCTCCTAGGTGGAAGCTTCTTGGGCAGCTCCTTAGGCATCACGTCCGTGTACTCGTCTAGCACGGCTCGTATCTCCTTAGGCACCTCTTCTTGTGGGGAAGGGACTAGCTCATCTTCGAGTGTCTCCAGTAACGTAGCAAGGTAGCTAGTCTCTCCCTTCTTGAACTGCATAGCTGACAAAGCTTGGGCTTCCAACTTGGCGCCTCGCTCCACCGGCACCATGCATGTTGTGTTGCCTTCCATAATACACATAGTGTTGGCAAAAGGAATGGGGAAGGCTCTCACCTTGTCTAAGAACTCCAACCCAAGGACTAGTTTGAAGTCGTCCATGGGTACCACCGATAGATCTATGTGGCCACCCCACTCGCCAATGCATGCTTGGACGCCGTGTGCCATGCCATGTATAGCCTTTGCCGCCGAGTTAACTGCCTTCATGGAGCCCCCTTCTTTGCTATACTTGAGGCCCAACCTCTTGGCCTCGTCAAGGCTCACAAAGTTGTGGGATGCACCCGTATCCACCAAAGCACGTGTGGGTGTCCCATTGATGCTCGCCTCCACGAACATTAGCCCTTTAGCTGCCGCCTTAGGGACTTCAGTTTTAGCCTTAATGGCATTAAGGATTTGCAATGAACCCATCTGCGCCTCCTCCTGCTGTTGCTCTTCGTAGCGGCTTGTCATGGCATTGAGGGTCTTCCGCTTTGGGCAATCTCGTACCCAATGTGGTCCATCACATATGAAGCAAGAACCCTTAAGCTTGGGTGCTCCTTCCTTGTTCTCCCTTCCCTCTTTGCCTCCATGGCCACCACCTGGCTTACGGGACCAATCCTTGTGGGGTGCAGCGCCCTTGTCTCCCCCACCTTTGCCGGCATACCTCCCCTTGTCCTTGTCTTTGTCTTTTGGCTTGGACGAGGGTTCCTTCTTAGAGCTGAAATCAATAAAGGACTCCGCCTCTGCAATAGCTGTGGCAAGGTCTTGCACGTTGCGCCGCCTCAACTCCGTCTTAGCCCACAACTGCAATCCATCCATGAAGAAGAAAAGAGAGTCCTTGTCGGATAGATCCGGGATCTCAAGAGTCAAGTTAGTGAATTCCTTCACATAGTCCCGAATCGACCCAACCTGTTTTAGCCTTCGGAGTCTGCCCCTAGCTTCATCCTCGGCATTCTCAGGATAGAAATGCTTCTTGATTTCCCTAGTGAAATCAGCCCAAGTATCAATAGAGACCGTACCTTTGCCTATGTCACCATACTTTTTCCTCCACCATAGCATGGCATGGTCGGTGAGGTAGTGGGTCGCCGTACGTATCTTGATGGTCTCATCGGTCATGCCCGTAGCCTCAAAGTATTGCTCCATGCTGAAGAGGAAGTTCTCCAACTCCCTCGCTACCTGGTTCCCACCATAGCACTTAGGCTTGGGAATATCAACCAGGGGTGCTACTACCCCCGTAGTAGCTGTGCCGGACGCCACCGCCCGTTTGCACAATGTCCAGTCCGCTCGCATTTCCTCCATTTGCTTGCGGAAAGTGCCAAGCTCCTGATCAACATAACCACGTAGGGTGGCAAACTCCCCCAACATAAGTTCTCTAAGTGCTTGGAGCTCCTGCCGAAAGTCACCACTTAGGGCATTGAGTGACCCTTTGACAGCATTTTGGACCTCAGCATCCTCCGACTCCAGCCCATCCATGCGTTGGTGAGCATCCTCAAGCTGCTCCAACACGTTGGCTATGGACCCCTCCATGTTTGCCACACGTGCCTCTAAGCCCGCCATGATGTCCTTCGACCTAGCCCTCGTCCTCACTCCGCCTAGAGGGGGATTTGTTTCCCTTCCACGTAGAGTCTCCTCTTGGGTGCCAGTCACGTCTGATAGCTCCGCCATAGCTTCCTCCACACAAGGTGTGACGCCTCACGACCTTAGCTCTGATACCAACTGTCACGGACTTGAACCTTTTCAAGCTCCCGTGCGGCCTTAGACACTTTCAAGCCCCCTTGAAGCGCTAAGTCAACCTACTCGAGTGTGCTAGCTTAGTGAAGACTAAGGCTAGATAAGTGTTTTGCTTACTTGGGTGTGTAGGAAGAGGTTAGGCAAGTGAGCAAGAGAGTTTGGGAATATATAGAACTTGTATTACTTGAGAGGAGAGATTACAACTTGGTTGCTTGGTGAGGAGCAAATGAACTCCCACCTCCTATATATAGGCCTTTGGCCTTACAAGAACATTCTAGATGTGTACAAATGTGTGGCCTAGATTTAGTGTCTAGAATCCTCCAGAAATATCTACACAACTCTAGAACTATCTACTATGTACAAGACAAGTCTAGAGAATTCTAGAGAATTCTATACAACTCTAGACAAGTCTAGAAAAGGCTAGACAACTCCACACTAATCTAGAGAATTCCGGAAAGTTCCATACTTGTGTAGAGAAGTCTAGAAAGCTCCAATCCATGCAGGCTCCATGTCATCGTCTGCTGGGCGTCTGCGTGGCGCCTGCGTGGCATAGCCTCTTGGTAGCGGGGTGTGACACTAAGCTGCCTACGTATCCAGCTACGCGTAGCGTGATGGGAATTAGGTCAAACGTAGTTTGGCAACACCATTAGAAGACATTCTACAATTCCCCAAACAAGACTTTCCATAATTACTCATTATATCATAAGCTAGAACATATAAACAAAGAATGAGAAAATTTCATTTCCTCAAAATGTCAAGATAGAATTACAAAGACAATGAAAATCTTACATTCCGGAGTGCAATCTAATCATTCATCATCATCATCATATTCCTCAATCTTTTGTCCAAAACCTCTTGGTCCAGCTCTAGCTCTCACATTCCCCTTTTTACCACTCTTCTTCTTCTTTGCGGACTCCTCTTTCTCAAATCTCTCTCTCTCCCTCTTCTGCAAGAAATCTGTCACTGCTATGTAGATAACCTGGGGGGACAAGAACCACCACAAATCAGCAACAACCAACGTTCCAAAATCACAAATTAGCAACCACCCAAATTCCAAAATCACAAATTTCAGTCAATCCCTAAATAATTGCATCGATTTTTTTTTTATTTTTTTTCAAAAAAGAAAAAGAAAATAAAGAGCAAATCAGCTAGAGTACTTTACCCCTATAGTGAGAATGGATAGGCCAAGAAAAGCAATGAATAGAAGAACTGAGATTATGGTGGACACACCATCATCACCAGCAGAAACAACTATCTGCTCGGAATTCTCAACTGAATCTGAAACGAATTCATCTCCGGACAGTGCAGAGATTCTCCAATTTGGGTTGTTTCTTAGAGGAATTTGATGAGGTGGGTTGTGAAATTGTATGGTTCTTCTGGAGGTAAAAGACAGGGATGAAACATGGGTTTTGATGCACCAACCATGTTTTGGGTTGAGAATGGAGGAGGAGGAGGAGAAAGGTAACAGAGATAGAGATATGGATGTGGCAGCCATGTTTCGTCTGCTTTCCACTCTCTCTCTGTACATTGGCAAAAGAAGCGTCAAGTCACAAAGATGGGTATACAAGGGAATTCTAATTGGCTGTTGTCAGAGACGCCCTATCACTGTGTGAGCTACCAAGAAGCTGCTAGCTGCTGACAACTGTCCTATGAAATACTAGTTTTAATATGGTTAGATCAGGACATTTTGGGGGAGAGAAAAAAAACTTATGTAGCTAATTTCAAAATTATACAAGAAGAGTATAGATGATCTTATTATTATTATTATTATTATTATTATTATTATTATTTATCATAAGAGGATTAGAGATGATAACTAGTATCAAAGTTGAACAGATTCATGTAATCTACCATAAATAAATTTTAATTGATAATAATAGTTAGATGCGGGTTTCAATAATTATGTATTATCCCACTATAAGATAGTGGGTTATCATAAAATCAACTTCATAGTAACATTGCTCACTTAAAATTATGAGTGATGAATTTAATTTATTTGTACATAAAGGAATTGTGATATTAAACTGAAATATTTCAAGACTATTGAATGCATTAAAGTGGAACTCAACATGAATTCAAGCTCGGTTCCATAAAATGGACAATTTGTTTGGCAACCATAGTTGTTTTATGTTTTTGCTTTGACTCGAAGCAAAAATAATGTTTCCGTTTTAGGATGTGTTTAACATTATTTCAAAACTTGTTTAGTAACGTAAATTTGTTATAAAATTTTTTGAAACAAAAACGTGAAAGTTAGTTTGGTAAAAAGTGTTGTACTTTGAAATATTGAATGACTAGTTAAAAATATTAATTTAGAAAGATTTTTTTTTTTTTAAGAACAGTACTTTGTTATAGTGCGGAAGCAAACAAAAGTATCATTTTGATACTTCTGATTTTGACTTTAATTTGGAAAGCGTTTCGATACTATTCAAATGACAACAACCATTATCGAATATACTTTATGTTTTTGCTTTGTTACGTTACACTAACAAAAGCAAAATCTTTAGCCAAACAGGTATATAGTAACATTTCTAATCAAAATTTCCAAATAACAATCATTACCTCTTCCACGGTCATGCGCACTTGTTTGGTTTGGAAAGTTATATTACTTGTTCCTATTGGGCTTTCTTGTACTTTTAAGTTAGCGTTGGGCTAATTCCTTGCGGGTTGCGCTTTGTTCTCGTATTTATTCAATTGAAATTCAACTTTCAAAAAAAATATATATATATATATAGTGAGATCTAATCCATTTTATAATTAAATAACTAATTTAGTCGGATTATTCAATCAAAACTATTAATTTTTTTAATACGTAAACTTTGATCCAATAATTTATCTAATCCGCTTCTTGATTCATTTGACATAAGCAGATATGCTGACATCAGGAAAAAAAACATTAGTACTTAAAAACATGCCACATCGAATGCTTTCGAGATTAAAATAAAATTGTTATTACTTAATTGGCAGATTCAAGCTCTATGTTAAATGCCTCATAATAAATTACACTTAATGGTGGCAACATAATAATCTTTTTTTATTTATTATTTATGAGAAAAAGCTAGTGCACCCAATCGCTAATAAATTCTAATATTCAAATTGAAGCCCACTTTGGATGGATAGGGGTTTCAAATTTGAAGCACATTAATCTATTGTCACACATCACATTAATCTTAGAACTTATCATAAAAAACTATAACTTTTATTTGTAAATATATCTTAGTGAAACAAAACCCATAATCTATTTAAACTGAATTTAAACCCACATATAATATACATAACCAATAATATATTTTATACGATCAAATTAATTTGTGACATTATAATTTCTGAGGCACGAAATAATTGTGTCACAACTTTAATTTGATGTGTTGAAATAGAGGATAGCAAGGATAAAATACATTAAATTGAGAATGCAACATTATTATTCTTAAACCTTGATTTAATGTGTTGCAGCTTTCACTTAAATACAATAATTTGAAATTGTAACATGATCATTTCTAACTTCAAAATAATATTGCATTTTGATTTAATGCACCAAAGAGAGTAATGCTAAGATGTTGGAATTGTTTTTTTAGATGACCCCAGCAAATAAAAAAATCGGTTGGTACTTTTATAATTTTTCAAAGAAATAAAAAAAAAAAAAATGTGTAAAAGTTGTGATTGTCAAGACAAGAAAAACTTAAATGTTTCAATCATAATAATAACGCAGTATAATATGACGTACTTATTAAAGATGGACACAAAAATATAGAGATGATTAAAATAATACATTCTTATTTATATATCCGACTTTATTTAATAAGTTATATCATATATACATATAGTTTATAAAACATATATACATATAAATAATATTATAATTCAGGTTCGAGTTTTAGCATGCCTAAGTCTAATTCTAATTTTAATTAAATTTAAATTGAAAATTTATAATCTAAACTCATTCCTATTTGAAAAAATAATTGTTAAGCCCGTAAAAAAGCAAAGTGTTCTCAAATTGAATTGGGATTGGCCATCCCAAATTCCCACCCTAATATCATGCATGTCATTACTACATTCGCAACGTTCAAGTCTTTTTACACATCAAGACCATATGTTATTAACTTATTGGTGGTGCCGTCACAAACTGAACCACGTTTCTGGCTTCATTGTCAACCAAGTCACTGTACTCCTACTGGGTTCATGTGGACACTGGACACTTTAACCCCACTCAAAAAAGTTTGCACTTTTTGAGATTTGATGGAGTCCAATTAACCTATTTGAAGGCGGTGCTAAAATATACCACACTCCTTCAAAATATCCGACCCCATGAGCAAATTAAATTTAATAGTTTTATATCGGAACACGGAACATTCAAACTCATTAGTGAGGGTTGAGTAGTTGAGCAGTGTTAGGGAAAAAAATAATAATTTTATTTTGCTATAACTCGATTTAAAAAAAAAAAAAAAAAAAAAAAATTGAGAAAAACGTTTGAAGGAGTAATATTTACACGACAATGGTTCTTTTTAAAACAGTTCACCACAGTGGTTTAATTACACTAGTACAAATAAGTGAAAAAAATTTATTTTTTCTTTTATCTTAATTTGGGCGCTTTTTTTCTAAACATTACCATTGACCAAACATACATGTCTCTGTATTTCACCAATTTGACAACAAACACATGTAACAAAAAAAGTTGCCAAACATGCCCTAACCGGACATATAGGTGTTCTTGAGCCTGAGACTTTTTTTTTTTTTTTTTTTTTTTTTTTTTTTTTTTTTTTTTTTTTTTTTGGAAAGGTATCATATCTTTGGATAAAAGAAGATTTTGGCTCATAAGGGACACAATAGGCATGAACCATAGAAAACAGATCAGCCCAAAACACCCAACAGAAGCCGAGGACAATATAGGCAACAGGAAAAGAGCATCGAAAATATCTTGCTAAGACGGCCACGTTGGCAACTGGCCACGACCGATCTGGATCAGATAGTGCACTTTTTCATACCTTTCTCCTCAAAAAGAGAGATAAAAAAAAATCCTTTTTCTATTTAACTTTCCACTTCTTCCAAACCGAACCACACGTCTTCCTACGAATCTCTCTCTCTAAAATATCTCCACCCAAATTATATAAGTCTTCTCTCTCCCTCTCTCTACATATACATCTACCTATATATATATGTATATATCTATTCACAGTTTGCTCCGAGTTTTGATTAAAACCCTATTCCCAAATCTGCTGTTGAAAGTTACCATAGACGTATATAAACATGAATTTATAAAATCTGGAAATCCTAAAATTGTGAATTGAAGATGGGGGAAGAAGTGGGGATGAGTGAATACCAAAGCAGCGGTGATTGTGGCGGTGGCGAAGACCGAGTGTCAGAGTGGGAATTTGGATTGCCCAGCGCCGATGATCTCACGCCGCTGTCTCAGCCGTTGATCCCGCCGGAGCTGGCGTCGGCGTTCAGTATTATGCCGGAGCCTTGTCGGAGCATGGGCGACGTGAATCGAGCGTCGCAGACCACGTTTTCGAGTCTCCGAGGGCAGAGTCAGGGGCTGTCCTCATCTACCCATTTCAATTTCAAGTCGTTCAACGACGATGGAGTTAGAGACCCCATGGCTGTGGAAGGAGACGAAACGGATCTGACGAGGGACGGTTCGGATTCGAGGAAGTTGCGGAGGATCGATAGCGGCACGGAGGAGGTGGATTCGGCGCTGCGATCGGAGAATGGCAACGACGATACGTCGGCGAGGGCATTGAAGCGGCCGAGATTGGTGTGGACGCCTCAATTGCACAAGCGATTCGTTGACGTTGTGGCGCATTTGGGTATCAAGAACGCTGTGCCCAAGACGATCATGCAGTTGATGAATGTTGAAGGCTTGACTCGCGAGAACGTAGCCAGTCATCTGCAGAAGTACAGGTTGTATCTGAAGAGGATGCAGGGGTTGTCTAGCGACGGTCCCTCGCCTTCGGATCACCTTTTTGCTTCGACCCCGGTGCCCCAGAGCTTACATGAGTCAGGAGGTGGTGGACATGGACACAATAATGGGCAAGTGCTGATGCCCGTTCCAATGCCTTTTGTACCGCAGATGATCCCTGTGCCAATGCTCGGGATGGCCCATGGTCACGGCCAAATGGGGATGTCGGCTGCCCCTGTTCCTTATCATGGGTTTGAGTCGAATTCGTACCATATGGTGCAGCACAGAGACTGGTCAGGCAATAATTTCAGCCGTCACCATGTTACACCTAGTGAAAAATAACATTATCACCAATTAAAGAGGTTACTTTCTTGAGCTATATGGCCCTTTTACCATTAGTTATTATTGTTATTATTATCATTACTGTTGGTCTTTGCAACAGTATTTTGCTGTTGGATGAATTAATAATATACCATTGATATTGGGTTCAATCAGAATTTTGACTTGGTGACTCATAACTGAGGCTTTATATAGAGAATTACTCGATTTAGATTGGTAGATATTAGAACCTAATAAATCTTTATCATATGCTAGTTATTTGCAGCTGAACTTTGTTTCTCTGTTGCGTTTAAATTGGAACAACCATTACTTATCATAGTTTACTTGAAGCTAATTCTAGAAATAAATGGTTTAAGGCCCTTTTACCATTAGATGATTATTATTATTATTATCATCATCATCATGTTTACTGTTGATCTTTGCAACAGTATGTTGCTGTTGGATGAATTAATAATATACCATTAATATTGGGTTCACTCAGAATTTTGACTTGGTGACTCATAACTGAGGTTTTTTTAAGAGAATTACTCAATTTAGATTGGTAGATATTAGAACCTAATAAATCTTTATCATAAGCTAGTTATTTGCAGCTGAACTTTGTTTCTCTCTAGCATTTAAATTTGGAACAACTATTACTTATCATAGTATACTTGAAGCTAATTCTAGAAATAAATGGTTTAAATTACTATGTAATTCAGGGACATAGTGGCCATGGTATGTATTCTTCATTTGACTATTATGCTCTTCATAGGTGTTCTCTATATAGGGATGACAATGGTACTGGTATGGGACAGGTTTGCCTCAACCCTACCCTGCCCCCATTAAAGAATACCGCATCCCATCCCAGTCCTGAATAACCCTACCCTGCCCCCATTAAAGAATACTGCATCCCATCCCAGACTTCCCAGTCCTGAATCCCCCCCCCCCAAAAAAAAAAAAAAAAAAAAAACACAACAGAAGCAACAATTCCATCCCTGCCCAAACATACGATTTTTAGAAACCACAATCAGGTGATCTATCCACCAAGATCAATTTCAATGACAACAATTGATCCAGAAAATATAAAGAAGAAGAAGAAGCACACTCCGATCAAGATGAGAAGCTCCGTTCTTGCTGCCATGGTGGAACGTGGGACTGTTGAAGGTTGGGGTACTCTGTATATGATAGAGGGCCCTTTTTAGGGCGGCATGTGTTTGGTAGCATACACTAATGATAGAATGGTAATTTCAGGAAATGTTTTATATATACATATATTTAATATATGGCATGTATGTATCAGGGGTGGGGTAAGCATAAAACACATCGTCCCTAAATCAAGTCAGGTTGATTTTTTTATTTTTTTTATCCTCCTCGGCCCTAACCCAATAAAGAGTATCCCAAACCCTGTATAAAGGGGGCGGGAACCGCCAAGGCAGGCTAAATTGCCACACTTATCTCTGTATGGATTCCTTTCAGGTTGTAACTTAATGATTGCTGCTTTTTCTTTGAAAATTGTTGTACATTTATTTACCTTATGGTTCTAGAAGTCAAAGGGAAGCAAATATTCTTTATTTTTCTTTGTGCATAATGCATTAAGTGAACTAAAAATTAGTTGAAACATCTCACTAGGGAGGTGAGAAGTGGGTAGTTTGACCTTTTTCCATTTGATTATAATTGCTATTATTATCATTATTGTTAGTCTTTGCAACATTCTGTTTGCTGATAATAAGTGAATAATATAGAGATTGGATTCAATTGTCGAAATTGTGACTTTGTCACTCATAGTTAAGGCTTTATTTAGATAATTTATTCCTAAGAAGCACAGACACTTAAATGAGGTGCTGTGTCCGACACTGACACTCGATGGACACTTCTAGACACGTGTTCGACACTTCATGGCCGTGTCCATTATTTAAAAATAAATTTTACTATTTCAGACACTTGGCCGACAAATCTTAAACACTTGGCCAACACATTCGAAACACTCGACCGACACATTCTACACTATTCGTCTTATATAAAACAAACACACTACATTCATAGAAACAACATTATGAACATGCATGAAGATGTTCAACCTCTAAGGAACAAAAACATAACTATAATTGTAATGACCTGAACCCGAGGGTCCGAATCGCTAATCGGGTCCTTACCTGAATCCGAGGTCATATAAGACATTACAATTATTTCCAATGTGGAAATATAATTAATTACATTTAACTGCAGAAGTCCAGTCCAATATATACAAATGTCCCAAAAACAGATCTAAACATGCCCCAAAGAATAAAGTTACATCGTCAGGTCAACTATAAAACAATTACATAAAATTGTTTAAAACTTTACAAATATACATCATAGTACAAAATGGCTAATAAGAAATCTTTTCTAGTCCTGTCCATGCATGCGGAGGATCCTCACCCACCACCTCATCCCCGTGACCTGAAAAATGTAGAGGAGTGAGCACAACGGCTTAGTAGAGATTGCCTAAGTGGCATCTCCTCAAACAAGGTAATTAATCACATGTCTTTCAGACAATGAATAGGAAAAAGAACTAGGGATCATGCGAGGGATTCATATACAACATTTTCGTTTCCCAAATATCATCATACCATCCTCATGCAAGACAATGCATAAAATGCCCCAATGCAACCACACACAACACCCACGCATCTCACATGTCCACGTACCACATCCACCCCCTCATGTATCCACACATCACATCCACACCTTCGTGCATCCACACATCACAACCACACCCTCGTGCATCCACACATCAAATCCCTCATCCACACAACTCAATACCCATGAATGCCCTTATGCCATGCATATAGAAATGCTGTAATAATAATCAATCACTACTCGTTATGCTTCATAACACAATAGAAAATCGAAGCCCTCGTCGTGCTCGTCGACTTTGCCTTCAGTAGCAAATTCAAAATCCCAAAGATACAACCTAAATCTAAGCTTGAAATCAGAAAAGAAAAAAGAAAAGAAAAACCATACAGAGGATGAAAGAGAGATAGTGGCGTGGAGAAAAAGGAGTAAAATGGTCATTCTAATAACTAAATGTATAAGTGGGGTCCACTTGTATATAAAATATCTTTTGTCATTTAATATATATATATATACACACACACACACACCAACACTTTACAACCATACATTTCTAAACATACAACCACATAATTATACATTAAATAATAATGTACGAAATGCAATTATCCCGAAAAATAATTCCCGTGCACAACAACTCCGGTTGCGGATCCCGCCCGGGACCTCCCGACCCGAAAAGTTGGAAAATGCCGAAATGGGCAGCGATGCATTTCTAAGAGTCCCGAACTCGAAGAAATGCCTCAATCAACTCTCGGAACTCATCCGGCACACCCCACAGTGTCCAGCACGCAAAACGAGGCAAAAAAATAAATAATCTGAAAAATCCCTGAAAATGAAAAATAAGAAAAATCAGAAACGCTACAATAATGACAAGATAGGATAGTAATATTATATATAATATGCATATTCTTTTTGATATTCGAATAGCGTCATCTTCTAACTTACGTAACTTTAGTATAGAATTTATAAATTAATTAAAGTTCTATAATTATCTCATTCGTTAGATATACAAATGAAATTTTATATTTCTATTAGCCGTATCTACACCGTGTCCATGTCCTACTTTTTTAGAATTTGACATGTTGTCATATCCTTGTCATATTGTGTCCGTGTCCCATGTCCGTATCTGTGTTTCTTAGATTTACTCAATTTGGATTGCTAAATATTGGAATCCAATAAATTTCTTTCTGAACCTAAGTATCTGCAACTGAATCCAATAAATTTCTTTCTGAACCTAAGTATCTGCAACTGAATTTTATTTTTCTCTCCTGGTTCAATTAAAACCAGTACTCGCCATAGTTGCTTGAAATGAATTTTTAAATAGATGCAGGTCTCATTCGTTCTCTGGCCTAAATACAATATAATTCAGGCACATAGTGGCCATTGTATTTCTGATTCATTTGACAATTATGCTGTTCGTAGAGGTTCTCTTTATGGATTCTTTATAACTTAATGACTGCTACTTTTTCCTTACCTTATGATTTGTAGAATTTAAAACAAAGCAACTATTATTTGGTTATTCT
The DNA here is from genome assembly GCF_030987335.1 of Cornus florida. Lineage (NCBI taxonomy): Eukaryota > Viridiplantae > Streptophyta > Magnoliopsida > Cornales > Cornaceae > Cornus > Cornus florida. Next base: position 12,451,435 of record NW_026775578.1, on the reverse strand, counting down.
TTGCACTTAATACATAAAGGGACCGAAGATAAATTGAACAGCTCACTGGGGAGGTCCGAAGGGGGTGGTTTGAGGTCATTAATTGCAATACATGAGTATATATTCCTCTACCTTCTGGTCTAGAAGACTATAACTAGTTACGCAGCTCATCAGTTTATCTTTTAGCTAATATTATATGTCTGACTACCAAGATCGTATTGAATATCAAGTGTGGTTGGAGTTCTGTAATTTAATCTTAATTAAAATTATCTGCCAGACTTTCATTATCATTCAGAATGTAGTTGGATAACAAATGAAGAACTCTAACGGGTATTTTACTTTTCTTCTCTTGGGGTAGTTAGGACCTTTATTTCTTACCTCATAAGACCTAGTAAACAGGCACAATGTGCCCCAAACAGAGTTATTCGATTTGGCTAGTTAAAATTTATTTCATCCTTTTCAAAAACTGTGGCACTAGCGTTTAATTTCGCTGGTGTTTCTTGTCTTAAAGTTGCCTTCATCTAAGTTCTAAAGCTATTATTTAGACTAAATTACAGTGTGTGTGCTTTGTGATTACCTGCACAACTATGCAGAATAGCTTTACAAGCCTGCATGTTGCTCCATCTGTTGTCTCTAACTTTTGGTTGATGAGTTTGTTCTGTGATCTTCCCGATTTTAATATCTATTTGTAAAGTGATTTACATAGCACTTCAATTTTTGTTTACAAGTTACGTTTTTAATACATTTCAGGTCTTCCCTTATGTTCACATATTCCCAGTCTTAATGGGTTTCATGATGATTAGAGGTGCTTGCAAGTTTTATAAGAAGTTTACAGTTAAGTTGGGGTCTGCTGGATCATTGCGCGACAGATTATTTAGATTTATTAATTCAGTGGTTATTGTGTGCCATTTGCCTTCTGTAATCTTCCTCTTTTTCGTGATAATGTTAACTTTTTTCCAATGTGTCTTCATGAGATGGTTTGATATGGTATTTTTTATTCAAAATCAGTTAACCTTGTCTTACCTTTGAATTTTTGCTGATACTAAAATTACAATATGAAAAATGTGTGCGTGTGTGTGTCTGTGTTTCTTTTCTTTTTTTGTTTTCTTATTATTTCTATTATTTTTTCAAGTGCTTATTCTTGATCCATTTTTTCTCAATAAACATATCAACAACATTTGTTAGTTGTAATTTTTGAAAGTCCACTGTTTGCAATTCTCTTGTTGAAGCTTCACATTCAATCTCTTCTCGTAATTGAAGATATCATCCTGTAATTTTATGGGTGTGTTTTGAATGGAGATTAGACTACCCCGTTATATTTCATGTGTAGTATAGTTGCAACCTATCAGCAGCACGCTGTAGAGAAATGGCCATTTCTCCTGAATGATAAGTCAGATAATATATCATTAGCCTCTGGTACTTGAGAAAAGAATTCTTTGATGGCCCCACAATTGATGATGGTTTTTTACCTTAAATTACTTTGTGAGTCCAATTGATACTTCAATTTCCTTGGAGCATCTATACATGGCTTAAAGAGATCATGTAGAAATGGTGATGATGCAGGGTGAAATAGATGAAGGGGACAAAAAGAAGAAGGAATTATTGATGTATAAAAAGATTCAGCATAACTGGTATAGAGTTGTTTTGCATGGCATTGAGGTTTTTCTAGTTAATTTCAGTTGATTGCATATTTCTATTATATTTTCATACGTTTTGTTGTAGATTAAAAGCTTAAGAAACTTGGCACTGGTTTAACTTTTGAACTCTCAACTTCTTTTTTAGCATAATTGGTAATCCTGGGCCTGCCAGTCATGGGAGAAGTTCTCAAGAAATCAGCAGAGATGCGTTGAGGTGTGCTTAATTATGGTTCGGGGGATTCTATATGAATCAGGCAAAGAATAAAGGTGAATTATTTCCATTTATGTCTTTCTGTCGTTACATTGAACTGGAAGGAGGTGGCTGGTGTATTTTATCTTGTCTACCTAGAGGATTGCAAGTCACTTAGTACATTCTCAATCAATTTTCAATCAGTGTGTTAATGACTGTATTAAACCTTGTTTTTCAGCAAGAAAGAAAAAGTGGATGCAAGTTGTCAAGCACATTCTTGACCTGTTCTTTAACATAAACGTTTTATTCTGTTCATTATTAATGAAAATATTGAATTTCTTTTCTTTCAGCAACAAAGTGAAAGCCAATGAGAAAACTGAGCAAAAATCAGGCAGCACTCCTTGGCTGCTGGGCATTCCTTGTTGTAATCTCCCCTTTCGGTATCCTGTCTTGTATAAATATATTCCTTTTTCATAAGCTTGATGATAATTTATTGCAACTTTGGTTGCATTTACCACTGATCCCTTCAATATTTGCTTCTTTGTACTCCTTTGTATGATGCTGTTTCATAATTATATCGTTTTGATATTTATTGTCTTAGCATTCCATCTTAAATGGGCTCTTTATTTATGAAAGTTAGATGAACTATCTACTCCAGAATGTTCACCATTGTAAGGACGTTGCTGTTCTCATTTGCAGGCTATAAAATTGTTACCACTGGGCCATCACCTGGTTAGGGAGGTGAGGGGTTTGAGCCCTGTAGTAGTCATTTGTGGGTATGTGCTAGTATTTAAGGGTTATAAAATTGTTGGAAGTCCGTAAATGGCATGGCTATCTTGAGCGGTTGTGTAACGACCCGAATCCGGGGGTCTGAATCGCTAACCGGGTTCTTAACCAAACCTGAGGACTAGGGGTAAAATGATCATTTTACTTTATGAGAGGTTAATCCATCCTTAAACTAATCAAATGAGGTTTAAAACAATCATTTTAGTCATTCTATGACATTTGAGGAGGTTCTACCGTCGTTGGATGTGATTTCCCAAAAGCGTCCTTACCCGGTTCAAGGGAATTCCTGACACTGTTTCACTAAAATAGCAATAACTCTCAACATGAATAGAATTTGAGGATGAGGTTGGTCTCATTGGAAAACTAACTTAAAATTCTTGAAAATGGGTTAAAGAATGATTCTATTCGGGTTTGGAACGAAGAAATTATGGGCAAACAAAGTGGTCAAAGCTAATACACTGTCAAGGCAAAAATATACATTGGAGGGCTGGAATCGGTTCCCAAATCTTGGTATCGATTCCACATGGAAAGGAAGTCACAATGCGAACCAAAAACACCTTTGAACTGGTTTCATAAAGGCTGAACTGGTTCCCGAAGTCCAAAAACTTGAAAATAGCCCAGAAAAGCCTGAAATTAAACATTTGTGTATATGGGTATTCCCTTGGTCCCTTGATGACTTTATTTAAAGTCTAAACCTATCCCAATTCATGCATTCAAAGTGTGTAAAACATAATTAAACTCCCGTGCCTTTCATTAAACTAAATACAAGTCCAATACATCGTTTAAAAATCGACTCTCATTTTATACAATTTCAAAAGGATTAAATACAAGTAAAGAGGCTTCCATGGCCAAAATTTACATAGCTATAATATGAATAAAATGAAATGAATTCCTAACTACACCAATGTCCATAGATGCATAGCATTCACCGGCTCACCTCCGGATTTCCTGAAAAATGTTAATAATGATAGGGTGAGCTTAACAGTTCAGTAGAAAAAGCCTAAATCACATTCCTAAAAATCCCGTGAGCCACAACCAAACAAAGGGAATCAAAGAAAAGGGATCAGGGGATTATAATTCATATTAATCATACATGAATTTCACAAATTCACCAACCATTCCATCACACATGAAATGCAATGTTCCTTTCTTCCTTTCCAACTTAACCTCACCAAATCCTTCATAACCTTCATCTTAACTTACAACACAACCCATCCTCTCACTTCCTAACCTTTCTTCCACATCAAATCTTCATCCTTTCTACTCACCCCATGTTAAGAGTATGCATGGCATACCACCATTCATCAATACACAAGTCATGGTTCACATCATAGTTATATTAAAACATTCAAACACAAAAATTGATCACATAAATCATACTTTCACATTTTCTCATAAAAAAAATAGCATGCTTCGCACAAATACAAGAAAACCATCATATTCTCAACTCAAGTAATTAGATCAAAACTATCTCATGCTTAACATCACAACCAAAAATTTACAACTAAGCATGCTTCACAATATCAAGATATGCATGTAAGAAAATACATAGAACTCACTAAAATCATAGAAAATTTGTAATTTAGACTTCCCCTACCTCAATATGATTAGCCAAACAAGGCCTTAGCAAGCCCCAACTTTGAAATCCTCCAAACCCTAGCAATATGGGTGCCAAATGGAAGCTCTCCTCAAGCTCATCAACTCCCTCTCTATGGCATCACCAAAAGCACCTTCTAATCTCCCCAAATCCAAGGTTGAAACATATGTGAGATATATGAGATATAGATTTGTAATATAGAGAGAGGAAAATGAAGACAAGGAAGAGGAAAAGGTGATGCCCAAAATGGAAGGGGAGGGGGAAAAAAAGTTGTCTTTCATCTTCCATGGCCAAGGTTGTGCCAAGTGTCACAATTTGAGTAATTTCTAAATCAAGCTAAGTTACTATAATGCCCCTCCTCTTTCAATGAAATGCCATTCTTACCCCACAAATATCTACCTCTAATATATAGATATAGATATATACATATATGTGAGAAAAGTCTATTATGCCCCTTCCTTAAAATGACAAAATCGAGAGAATTTACCGAATCCGGAAATTGTCCTGACTTCTAAAAAATTCTAAAAATGAAACCGTCACTTCTAATTGACTTAAAATGATTAAAAAAACACTTCTAAAACCCTCGGCTCAGAAAATGACCAAAACGCCCCTCAAGGCCTGCGTGGCACGTAAAACAAGGTAAGGATTAACATAATTCAGAAAATTAAATAAATTCCCGAAAATAGAAAATAGGGAAAATCGGTAACATTACAGGTTGAGAGTTATTGTAAAGGGTGGGTTCTTTGCTATCCGACCCAAAAACTTAAGTTATTAGGCGGGACTAATATCCAATCCATATATACTCATTGACTTTTTCATCCGGATCCGATGTGGACAAGCTTCCCCTTGTTACATTCTCCCTCACCTGAACTCGCAACTCGGGCCACCTTGCTGGAAGCTCTCTGGGCCGGGTGCTTGGCTTGACACTGGATCATAGTTGTTAAAGGCGCCGAAGGCGCGCGCCTGAGGCGCCAGGTGCCACCTTGGCGCCTTGAAAGGCTTAGGGCGAGGGCCTTGTATTAGGCGCGCGCTTTTGGGACTTAGGCGCAGGGCTACAGGTGCGCCTGTTTGAATTTTTTTTTTTTTTTTTATTATTTTGGTTGTGACTTGTGTGGGACAGTCAACATTCAACAATGAGTCGTATATTCAGTCTGCAAATCTTTAATTATCACTTGCAAGTTACAAAGCCAAAAAAAAAAAAAAAAAAGATCAAAAAGCAAAAAAGAAAAGGAAAGAAGAGACAGAGAAGAGAGAGAGAAGTACGAAGTGTCGAAGCCAGAACTGGAAGGGATTCAAGGGAAGCTCGGATCTGCCGTCTCCGTCTGCAAAGCCCGGATCTGCGAAGCACCGGTAAGTTCTCCTTGCTTCTTCTTCTTCTCTCCTTCAATCCTTCTTACTTCTTCTTCTCTTCTCAGTTTTTTTTTTTTTTTTCTTCTCTCGGCTCTCCAGTCTCCAGAGTCCAGCACTCCAGCCGTCCAGCCTCTCCTCAACTCTAGTCTCTTCTCTTGAGTCTTGCTTTTATTTATTTTATTTTTTTTTCTTTGAGCCGAGTCTCGGACTCTCGGCTCTTCTTTATTTTTTTTATTTTATTTTTTTATTTTTTCCCCTCTACTCTTCTTCTCTCGACTCTCACTCTCAGCCTCTAGTCTGATCATATTTTTTTTTTTTTTTTTTTCTATTCTTCTTCTCGGATTATTATTATTTTTTTTTTTTCACAACAAAAATATATAAAAAGAAAAACCTTTTTTTATAACAAGAAGTGAGTGTGCTTCTCTAATTTCTGATCTTATTTGCGGCTCTTTTTTTTTTTTTTTTTTTTTTTTTTCCCCTCTATTCTTCTTCTCTCGGCTCTGAGCCTCTTTCTGATAGTGTGATCTTATTTTTTTTTTTTTCAATTCTTCTTCTTCTCGGCTCTCTTTGACAGACTAACCTCTTATTTTTTTTAATTTTTTTTTTTTTTTTCTATTCTTCTTCTTGGCTCTTTCTGCTTCTGCTCTTCAGCCTCTTCTTTTATTTTTATTTTTTATTTTTTTATAATATGTGCTGCTGGAATAAATTGTAGTTTACAAACTTTACAATTCTGTGCTGCTGGAATAAATTGTAGTTTACAACTTTACAATTCTGTGCTGCTGAAATTGTTAATATTGCTTTGAGCCTTTGATTCTTTGAACTTTGAAGCTCTGTAATTTTTTTCTGTCATAGTTGTTGCAGACCGTAGACACTGATTAGTGATTACATGATGCTAATCTTGTTATTATTTTGTTATTTTGAATTTGATTGTAATTTGTACTTTAAAAGATGCCTAGCGATGGTTAAGAAAGGATCCGGCATGGAATTACTCACATTTGGAGAATCCGAAAGATACAAATGCCGTCACTTGTAACTTTTGTGCAAAAGTTACAAAAGGAGGTATTTATCGGGCTAAGCAACACTTAGTTGGAGGGTATAGAAATGTGAGTGCATGCACAAGATGCCCATTTAGTGTTAGAGAAGAAATCAAAGAGTACATGAGTAAGAAAAAGGAAGAAAAAGAGCAAATGAATTTGTTACCTAGTGATGAAATTAATTTCATTGATGGAGAGGATGAGGATGATGCTATGGAAGTTAACAATCGGGGAAAAAGGGTAGCTAGTGTAGGTAGTGGCAGTGCTAGTGTCAATTCCTCAAAGATGCAAAAGTAAAAGGGACCGATTGATTTATATTTCACTCCCAGACCGGAAATTGTGGTACAAAAAAGAAAGGAGGGGGGAAAACAAACAACCATTAATGATGCATGCAAGAAAGAGTTGAGAGGAAGAGCGTGTGCTGCTTTTGCAAGGTGGATGTATGATGCAGGAATTGCATTCAATGCTGTTAAGTATGATAGCTTTGCTGAGGTTGTTGAAGCAATTGGACAATATGGTCCTGGCATGAAACCACCTAGTTATCATGAGGTGAGAGTTCCTTTGCTTAGGAAGGAATTGGATAATACCAATGCTTTGATGAATGACCATAGAGAGTAGTGATCAAAATTTGGATGCTCATTAATGGTAGATGGGTGGACAGATAAGAGAGGGAGAACATTGCTTAATTTCCTAATAAATAGTCCAAGGGGAACCATGTTTATTGAATCGATAGATACTTCTTCTTTTTCAAAGGATGGTGCAAAGATGTTTGACTTCCTTAATAAATTTGTGAACCGCATTGGAATAGCAAATGTCGTCCAAGTCGTCACAGATAGTGAATCAAACAATAAGTATGCCGGTAAGAATGTTCAATGTTTATAACTTTTAGAGTTTACATTCTTTACAAATATATAATTTAAATCTTTTTTGATTTACTCATTCTCTTTATATCATTTTTTTCTTTTTCCATTTGGTTTCAAATAGGGAGGATGTTAGAGAAAGAACACCCACATTTGTATTGGACACCATGTGCTGCTCATTGCTTAGACTTGATGTTGGAAGACATTGGGAAATTACCGTCCATCTTTAGAACAATGCAGAGGGCAGTGGAGTTGAATAGTTACATTTATATGCGTCCAAAGTTGTTAAACATTATGAGGAACTTTACTCATAAAAAGGAGTTGCTTAGGCCCGCTAAGACTCGATTTGCTACATGTTTCATCACATTATCAAGTATTCACAAGCAAAAGAATAACTTGAGAAAGATGTTTACTTCAGAAGAATGGAATCGTAGTAAATGGGCGAAAGAGGAAGCCGGTAAAAGAGTTGCTTCTTATGTTTTGATGCCTTCCTTTTGGAACAACATTGTCTTTAGCCTTAAGGTTTCCGGTCCTCTTATTCCGGTTTTGAGATTAGCTGATGGCGAGAAAAAGCCTCCCATGGGATACATTTATACGGCTATGATAGGGCTAAAGAAGCCATTGCAAAATCATTTGGGGGAGTAGAAGATAAATACTCAAATATTTTTGAAATAATTGATAAGAGGTGGAATGTTCAACTTCATTGCCCTTTGTATGCAGCAGGTTATTATTTGAACCCAGAATACTTTTATTCAAATCAAAAAATTGAAGAAGATGAAGAGATTGCAAAGGGTTTGTATGCATGCATTGCAAGGTTAGTCCTGGATGATAAAGATCAAGACAAAATTACTGAGGAACTGTCCTTATATTCTAAAGCTGAGCGCCTCTTTGGTAATCGCTTTGCTATTAGACAGAGAAGTACACGAGCACCAGGTAAAGTGGTAAAGTATATTAAGTTAGTATAGCTAAGTGTTAAAATGATGAAGCTAAATTTGCTAAACATCATTATTAATTTTTTTTAATAGCTAATTGGTGGGAAGCTTATGGCAAGTCAACAAAACTTCTCCAAAAGTTTGCTATAAAGGTTTTAAGCCTTACTTGCAGTTCTTCTGGTTGTGAACGAAATTGGAGCGTGTTTGAGCATATAAGTATATACTATTTACTAACTAGGTTTGTAATTTAATTGTTGAAAATTAAAATTTTAATTTTTTATACTTACTAGTTAAAATTGAATTTATTGCAGCTTCATAACAAGAAAAGAAATAGGCTCGCTCAAACAACGTTGAATGATTTAGTGTTCATCAAATATAATAGAGCATTGAGGCATCGATATAATATGCGTGACACTCTTGATCCCATTTTACTCGATGACATTAATGAGAGCAACGAGTGGTTGACGGGGAGGATGGATGATTCTGATGCAGAATATGATCTAGTCTATGAAGATGATTCCTTGACATGGGGTGATGTTGCTAATTTTACTGGTATTGGAGAGGCTAGCAGGCCGCAACGGTCTACTAGATCAAAATCTAGTTCTAGTTCACGGTTACCAACAAAGGGAGTAAGAAGTTCTTCAGTTCAACTTGTGGATGAGGATGAGGATGATTCAGATGAGATAGAAGAGGATCCTAAGAATTATGAATCATTTAGTGACGATCAAAATGATGTTATGCTTATTAATGACAAGGATGATATTTAGATTCGTTGGTGTTGTCTTCTTAGGAAGAAATGATGTTTATATTTGTTTTAGTTTTATCTTATATTTCTCCTTAGTTGACTTTTGTATCTTTATGTTAATATGTTTGATTATTCACTGAATCATTGTTGAACTCAAATACTTGATTTACTTGGTTTTGGCATCTTTATGTTGAATATTTAACTTAAGTAATTCATTTAGTTGACTTTTACATCTTTATATATACTATTGCATCTTCAATACTTTATTGGGTGGGTTTTGTTTTTTTTTTTTCCAACGCGCGCCTCGCTTCAATCGGGCGCGCTCCTCGCCTTGCACCTTGCACCTTGCACCTCAGGCTCCAGGAGGCATTTGCGCTTTTGTGCGCCTTGAGCCTTTAACAACTATGCACTGGATTAAGGAACGAGTTTGGTTTTGATATCAACTGTAACGGGTGAGTACTTCGCTATGATCCAAAAACTTAAACTATTAGGTGGGGCTAATATCCAACCCATATATACCCATTCAATTTTCTCTCTGAATTCGACGTGGGACAATCTCCACCTTGTTATAGTGTACTTGAAGCATTTATAAATGGAATAGGATATTAACTCAATAACTCAATCTCTTAGGGCTGTTTGGTATCCATTTCTATTTTTCGTTTTTGTTTTCATTTGAAACAGACACAATAGTAATTGAAAACATGTTTGATAATGTAAAATTTGTTACAAGAGGTAACGACCCAGCTCCTCATGGATCCGGATCATTAAACGGGTCCTAACCCGACCCAAAAACATCCAAGGGTGAAACGGTAATTTCACGCTAAATTAAAATGTTGAGTTCCAAAAAGGGCAAGATGGTAATTTGCCATATTTCAATAAATTAAGACCCAAAGGACATCATAGTCATTTACGTGTATCACACAATAATTAAAATGAGATCCGGGGTAAAATAGTCCTTTTGGGGCAAAAATATAATTATGGCATTTAATTGGGTCATAAAATAATTAATTTCAACTTCAAATGATGCCAAAGTGTAATTTTAAGAACTTAAATTGGTAATTACATGAAAAGGCAGAACCGGTCGACGTATAATACGTCGACTGGTTTGGGATATGAACAGTGGGAAAACCCACTGCCATGATACCAGTCGACGTACCCCATACGTCGACTGGTTTGGGATCAGGATACCGGTCGACGTATGGGATGCCATAGACTGGTTTGGGACGTTAACAACTCAAACATATACGGTGAAGATACCGGTCGACCGGTTTGGGTTATACGTCGACAGGTTCTAGAAATTTTTCACTCCCACTTTCCACTGTCCTGTGTGACCCTGTACTCCAACTTATGGTCGTTCAACCACCCACGTCACTACACTTACGTGCAAAATTAATACATTTCAACAATAAATTCGAGTACAACAACCACGTTATTGACGTAATTTATCACACGTCACTAAAATACACTAGAGGATTTAGTGTAATTAAAAGTTAATTACATTTTAACATCAAATAAAACTACAACAACTATCAACAACATGAATCACCCCACGTTACTTAAATACACAAAAAAAGGCTTATGTTTGAATAAAACTTAATTACATTATCCAATTGCCATAATTGCAAACTTATTTACATTCTCTAAAAATTATAATTATACATGGAATGGCCAAATACAAAACATCTTCTAACAATTTTCAATTTTGAGGTGAATTGGCATCCGTCGATTCTTTTCCAAGACCTGAAAAAATATATATATAGTAGGGTGAGCTATATGCTCAGTAAGTGACACTTAAGAGTTGCATAGGCCAATGGGAGATAGGGAGCATACAACATAGGGGATTAATACAACATTCCAACCAAATTCGAATACAAAGAATGTAATGCCGTGGAATGCGAATGCATGCCAATGTCACTCCCCATTTTCATTCTCAAAATCATCACTTTCAACTGTTAATACAGCCCGCCCTTTGGTGACCCCGTCACGACACGAGATGAGGATTGGCTAGTATTCTTGACCCTTGGTAATCCCGCGGCGTCATTATGGGGCCCAGCTAGCTCAACCACGCTAGGGCGACTCCCTAGTCCCCTCTAAGCTATATTAACTTCCGGCCCGTTGGTAACCCCGCAGCGACCGGGTTTGCATAAAACCATTTTATCCAAAACACTTCCCCGAAATTCCCAATTTCATTTCGAAACAAATTTCTCCCGTTTCATGCAACCCAATGGTACATGTATGCACATATATTCCATACTTTCAATATTATGGTATTTAAAGAATTACAACACCCAATCAAACATATATCATGTTCAACATTTCTAGAAAGGTCATCAACATAATAAACACAACAAAGCATCAACTAGACATACTTTTCACATAGAACAAGTCATATTCAAGATTGTGAAATTCTCTAGACATCACTTACACAACATTAAAACAATTAATTCTCAATTTAAGCATGTTTATTACACAAAGAAGATAAAATTCACAAAAGAGCAAAAACATCATGCATTAAGGGTCCCTACCTCAAGTTTGCACCAAAACCCTAAAGATGGGTCCTCAAATTCGAACTCCAAAGGAAGGCTCAAAACTGAAATTGTTGGTATGAGTGCGTAGAGCTCGTCGTGCTCTCCGTTTTGCCTCAAACGGTACCTTAATCCGCCAAGTAATGAGAGAGTAATCAAGTCTCAAAGATTGGCTTGAAAAAGAAAAAGAAAATGCAAGTTTGAGAGAGTGGAAGAGAGAGTAAAGGGAGAGAGAATGAGTGATAGACCAAAAATGGTCTCTAGCCACTTATTTGAGATAGTGGTAGGCCCCTCCACTATGAATTCCTTTTTCATTTTCTTTTACTTCAATTCTTACACTACACACAAAAATGGACCACATCAATGCTACATAAATCATATAAAATTAAATGCACAAAAATGCAACTAGACCCAGCCACAATCCCATACGCAACATGTGAAAAGACAAAAATACCCCTGCGACAACACGATTTCCAAAAAACGGAAAATGCCAAAAATCAAAAACGTCACACAAGAGTTTTGGAAGTAAAAACATAAAGACATGTTTTGTAAAAAAGAATTGCAAAATTAAAATATGATTTGGGTCTTTTTCGGCATCAAATGCTATATTATTCAAATTGTAAGAAAAGTTATCAAGTACGTATTTTGCTTCGCTACATACACTACCCACAATAGAAAACATAAAACAAAAGCAATTGCCAGACATATCCTTATTACTTAACTCGTCCGCATCAACAGAACATCCAACCACACCAAAAAGCAATGAATAGAATCACATATTTGGTATTGCTATAAATTCCGTCAGTCATGAGAACCTCAAGTGGGTGATAAAAGAACCCCATTTGAAGCCAATCAGAAGGGGGAGTCGAGCAGACACTTTGACAAGAACAGGGTCACACACTAAACAAAAAATTACATGAACACTTTTCTTATCTAGCTGTGATCACACATCAGTTAGCTTCTATCGAATCTATCCAGCTGCGACCTGTGATTTTTCTCAGCTTTCTTCTCTTTATCAGCTTCTTCACGCCTGCAGCATTTCTCCAACTACCGGCATCAGCATATAAACTTGACAACAACAAGCTGCTTCCTGCACTGCCAGGCTCGAGCTCACGAAGATGCTCAACTGCTATTTCAGCAAGATCTATATTCCCATGCTGTCTACATGCCCCTAACAATGCTCCCCATACATACAAATCAGGCTCAATGGGCATTGTTTTAATCAAATCATAAGCCTCAGAAATTTCCCCTGCTCTACCGAGAAGATCCACCATGCATGCATAATGCTCTAATCTTGGCTTGATCCCATACTTCTCCTGCATTGCGCGGAACAAACTCTGTCCAAGTTCAATCATCCCAACATGACTACAGGCATTGAGAGCCGCAGTGAAAGTCAAGTGATCTGGTTTCTTATTCTCCTTCTCTACCATCTCATTAAAGAGCTCAATCGCTTCATTGCAATACCCATGATTCGCGTATCCAAAAATCATGGAATTCCAAGTAACTGTGTTTCTTTCAGACATCTTATGAAACAATGTTCTTGCTTCATATATTAAACCACATTTTGCATACATGTCTATAAGAGCACTCCTCACGAATATATCTTCTTCAACTCCAATCATCACTGCATACCCATGAATCTCCTTCCCACGCCTCAAGTCTGCCTTGGTTGCGCAAGCAGGCAAGAGACTACTAATTGCAGCGGAACTAGGATGCAACCCAAGATCCAACATATGCTTGAATGTCTCAAAAGCCTTGCTGTTACGGAAATTCTGCACAAACCCAGAAATAACTGAAGTCCATGACACCGTGTCAGGCTCAACACCGTCAACGCGCATCAATTGAAAAAGTTCAGAGATCATTGATTCATCGCCTGCTTGTGCAAAGCCGGCAATTAATGTATTCCATGTTACCACATTGCGCTTCACTCCCATTAGTTTCATTTCCTGAACCAAACTCCATGCTTCTTTAACACACCCGTGTTGAGCATAGCCAGAAATCATGGTATTCAATGCCACCAAATCTTTCTCAAACATCCCATTGAACACCCGCTCGGCCTTTCCAACCTGCCCACATTTTGAGTACATATCTATCAATGCACTATTGACAAAAGTATCGGATTCAAACTCACACTTTAGAACTAAAGTATGTATCTTCTCTCCGGTTTGTTGATCAGATAGATGACCACATGCTTTGAGAACGCTAGGAAGGACAAACTTGTTGGGTTTTAGGCCTTCTCTCTGCATTTCACAGAAGACACCCATAGCCTCCTGATAGAAACCACGGCGGGCATAGGCCCCAATCAGAACAATCCAACGTCGGATATTTGTTTCAGGAATTTTGTCAAACAGTTTGCGAGCATCGGATAATCGTCCAAGCTGTGAGTAGAGGGCTATGAGCTTAGAGGCAAAATGGGTCAAACGAGCTAAGCCATTGATGATCAGGTGTGCGTGTAATGCTCTGCCCGATTTCCAGGTTCGATCACGTGTGTACAACTCGATGAGGTTTGTATATGCATCGGATGAAAGATGAAAGTAACGGTGTTTTTTAATAAGGATTCTATGATGGGCCCTAGAAATAGTTGTTCCCTTGAAGAGTGTGTGCATCTTACAAGCGCGGGAAAGAAACCAGGCAACATTTCAATTGGAGAGTGAGGATTATTTCATTAATATGTAAAGCTTTTATTTATGTATTTATATATATGCCTCACTCCTGCATTATGGGAGCCGAGCAATTTTAACATGAAATGGGAGTAATTTTTAAAAATTAACTATAAAAAAGAGTTAAAAGAAAAAGAAAAAGTCAAGATAATCACATTCAGGTAAGATTAAGGAAGGGGAAATTCAAAACTCTAGTCAGCGCCCATATGCTATGATGGGGACTTCAAATATGTGAGGCCTCGACTAATCGGGTGTCACGATGTCTATCATTATTTTTCAAGTAACCATAATAATGACGATACATTCTTTTTCGTGAAATATTAAATGTTGTCTGAATTGCAAGGCTCAAAGAGTTTTATATAATACAATGAGAATAAAAGATTCCATTGAATTGAATAGGAATTTACAAATCAAATAAATAGTGAGAATTTTTTAATCCTTTGTAATTTGAAAATTCGTCTATAAATTGGCACCCTTAAGAGTACACAGTCGTTTGTTAAGTAAATTAGTCAAATTTGAACAACATTTGGAGCTACACTCACAAACATATTCTCAATTGATTTAGCAAGACTTATTTGGATTTGTTAACCATTTTTATTTTTATTTTTTATTGATATTGATCTCAAGATCGAGCTTAAAATTGACTAAACATACCAAGCAAGTTAGGCTTGACCGATATATTTGGATTTGACTATAAGACAATTGTTTGATTAATCGAACTAAGCTCAAAAACTCAAGCTTGAGTCGAGCACATTTAGCTGGCATGATTGTAGCCAAAACCAAAGGTTAAATCCCTATAACCTATGTAAATCCCTTAACATTGTCTCTATGAATCACAACACATTCGTTGCCAAAGCAAACTGCGTGACGCATCATTCTCTATCTAGCAAGCACAGTAGTTACATTCCAAATTCGAGAGAGAGAGAGAGAGAGAGAGAGAGAGAGAGAGAGAGGCCATTAAATAAAATTCATTGTAATGTTTAAAACATAACATTTCAAATAAATTATAAATGCGAGCCCTCTATTTCAAACCAAAAAAATATATAGAGAGATATAGATAAAAGTATTTACTACATTTTGATTATCCAGCAATAAAATATTTCCAGGCATTTCCTTGCTTCAGGAAAGGCTACATGAGAATGAAGATAAGCCGCAGAAAGTATGAAGCCTACTTATAAAAAGCCTTCATCGTTATAGATAACTCAAAAACTTGCAACATCCAGATATAGCTCCAAGAATCCTTTGTCAGACAAAACAAGATTAACGTACCAGTAAAACCATGAAACACTTCAATTCAAAATCGCTCTCCATATCTGAAGAACACAGCACCAGTGCCAGAGTTGTGATCAACGGCATACTCAGCCCGTCCTTGGCCTAACTTGACCCCACCATACGAGGAACCGTGACCTATTCGCCTGTAAACCTCCGTTGGGTTTCCCTTGACATCCTTTGAACTTCCAAGATCATTACCATGCTCTGCAAATGCATAGACATGCGTGTTCTTCACAGGCATCCGCAGCTCAGCAGCAAGCTGCACGAACCCATAAGAACTTATTTTACCAATAATTTGTTAAGGGCACATCCATAGATTGTTAACTGTTATAATGGCCTGTTGAAGGTAACAACTGACTCCAATGACTCTTACCTCCAGGATATTTCTGGCTGCACCTATCTCGCCCATAGCGTAACCCCTCACTGAATAAGGCCCCCCAAGTGTAAAAGCATCATAACTTGGAAGGTCTCCCACACAACCACCATAATGGCCATGTAGGACTAGCACAGGTGGTGGTGGTTTCCCAGCACCTTCCTCCACTTCTTTTAGCTGGATAAATCTTGTCACTGTTAGCTGGTGACGATTAAAGAAAGGAAACTTACTGCCGATGCCAAGACCTTGGTTCAGCTGCAATATTCATATGCAAAATACGCATGTCAGCAGGTAATGCAAGTCCTTGTTACATATGAAGATCATCTGAACTAGAAGACACTATTAATATTGTAATAATATTGAAAACAGGAATTTGCTCCGAATTGTCAGTCAAAAACTAGCACCTTCCCTTTTATGTAACACCCATGAGACACAAAGAAAATGGTTGTCTTGAAGTCTTCAGCACATATACATTTCAGGAAAACAAGAATATATGATTTCAGAAGGATAATTAACTGTTATTGCATCATTAAAAATAAAGAATTCGAGAGAACCAACGGAATTCAGATTAACGGACCTGAATGGCATTAAATAATCAATGCATTCTTCTGATGACCATAATATTTTTTTAAGGAAACAGAAATTATTTACAGGAAGTATATCCAAAGTTGGGCAGAAAAACTAAGAAACACATACATAGTAAAAGCACTGAACCACTTGTAATGTTCTTCAATGAGCCACTCCTAACACTGTCAATTATATCGGCTTTATTATATCAAGGACATCCAGATTTATGTTACTCTCAAATAGTAGAAATAAGTAAGGACATATATATGACATAAGCTTACGCAATCCGCTGGGGACACACCCAAAAAAGAAAAACGAATGACTCTCACCTGGAACACATTCCTCTCACCAACTATTGCTCCATTTACAAACTTAGTGTTATCACGGGTAATATTTGCCTGGAGAAATGCCATTCGGTCAATGCCAGTGCCACTAAGTGTTGTTGGAGGTCCGTCTGAACTAATTTCTCCACTTGGCAACACCCTTTGACCAAGTCGAGAAATACATTTGCTTTCATCACGAGTTGTTATCTCTTCCATCACAAGTCCGTAAGTGAATTTGCTCTGACGAGTGAAATTCTGCACACAAATATCAGTCAGAAAGTCATATTTTTTCATACGCAGGTATTTGTATTGATCTCAAATGATACGTCAATCAATACATAGAGCAAAGTGAGGGCATACCCTCACATTACAAAGAAAACAAGGGAAATAGAGAAGTACCACTTCCAGTACATCTCAAAGACAAAAATACCGCAAAAATAGTTACAAGACAGCACAAACATCTTGCACACAAAGTCCTGCTGCATCCACCACTTGAAACCAGGTAGTTCTAGCTACCTCTGTAGGATCTCTACAAGAACCTTGATGGTACCTCATGTTTCTCTCCCTCCAAATGGCCCATAAAACTGCCTCTAGTGTGCTGTTCAAACCATTGCCATAAGTGATCAAAGGATTCAATGGTAGGCAAGGACCAGTGAAACAGCTCAGCAAATCAGCTCCAAATGTCCACTGAGAAACTACTAAACCACATGATGAAGGGCCTCCTGAGATTTATAAGCATTATATTAGAGAAGAGCCAAAAGAGTGCACAATACCTCTGTGATATTAGCTTTGACACCAGCTCGATCAACCCAAATAGGGGGGACTTTGTCCACTTCTGGCCCACCGGTGAAAACTGGGCTAAGTCTGCTGCTGTTAAAGCAGCTTGCTCGGAATGTACGGTTGCGAGGCTTATACACACCATCTAAATATGGATGCACATACTCAAGCTTAAAAGCAAGATCACGCTGCAAAAAAAATTACCCATTAACATTGTATGATGCAAAATCATTTCTATAAATGATGTTATTTTTACATCGAAGTAAAAATCACCTGAGGGTTGAGGAAGTTTCTAGCCGTCACTGAACCAAGAAGAGACCTATTTAACCCTTTCATATTTCGGTGCTCAAAGGAAACAGTTCCACCAGGATGGAATGAAGCCTAAAATGGTAGCAAATAAACAAAATTCCAATCAGAGTTAGAACAGCAAAATTGAAAGCCCAAATCCTTAGTCCTCATCAAGTAGAGATTAGCTATTGACTTAATACCAGTGCAGGACGACCTCCGCGTTCAGTAACAATACTCCACTCTGTACTGACTTCAGCAGACTTTTGTTCTAATTCTTTAAGATTAAACTCAACAATGACCCCTCCCCCATTCTTCTCATCAGGTATTGGATTAACTTCACAACTAGAAAACAAGGATAACACACGTGTGTTCCTTAGAGCTTGTTTTGCAGCTTCTATATTAAAAGCATGCCCTTGTGTGAGCTGTTAACACAATTATAACATTCGGTAAATAACAAACAAAACCCTCTTAGCTATATGGATAACAAACAAAATTGGATACATAAAGCATCAAACATTATCAAATCTCCATGAATATGACTAATTTAACAAAGCAAAATCCATTCTGCACAAATTGATGGATGACAAACATCAATAGGCTACCTGTTTGGGTATTTCTCGACTCAAAACTGCGAATTGGGTGTTCCCCTCGCATACATTCCCAAGCTTATCCTGAAACTGAATCACCAACTGCGTAATATCCCCTTCCACAACCTCGCAAACCAGCTCCCTGGGATTTGAAATTCTAAATTTCACAACTTGAGCGTATACATACCCCTCGTTGTCGTACCACTTTTGAACCCGGTCCTTAATCTTCTGCAACAACCTGGCGCTCAAATTGCCTTGCCCTCTCATCATCTCTAACACCTCTCCGTGCACCGGCATTGGCAACAAACATGGCCTCGCCGTCCTGACTCTCCTCCTATAATTATTCTTTTCACTCCAATAGTACTCCAATTTCTCCTTCCCCGTCATGTCAGGGTCCATTTCAATCGGCTTGGACTGGGGCATTAAACCGACATTTATGCACCTAAACTTGTCCGCCGATTGCCATGTACTCTCCGTAAATGATATGGTTATTGCAATAGTGCCATCCGGGTTGGTCTTCCCTTCAAGATCCACCTTCTTAAAATATCCACAAGTCGCGAGTGTTTCGAGCTCCTTCTGGAATTGGGCTTTGGTGTATATACAGCTGGGCCGGATTGAAACCATATAAAAGAAGGAATCTCCGGTGCCGGCGGTGGTGATCCGACTAAGTCGATCGAAGAACAAAATTTCAGAGACTTTGTATTTCTTGAACCCATTAAGCTTGTTGAGCTGTACCACAATGTTGACAGGTAACCCGTGTGAGTTCCATTCTTGAGATTGTGATTCGTCATCTTTAGCGATCGCGGCAGGAGAGAATACTTTTGACCAAAAACCGCCGTCTCCGCCACCTCCACCACTGCCGCCGCTGCCTCCGCCTCCGCCTCCGCCGTTGCCCCAACCACCTGTAATGCGACCGTACAGGTTGGTGAGAGGGGGGCCAAAGAGAAAGAGGAGGCCGGTGGCGGCCGACAGGGCTAGAGATTTTTGGAGGAGTAGGAGGGGGGGGTTTAAGCGATGTACATTTTAAAGGTTCAGGGTTTTGGGAAGAGGAGTTGGGTTTTAAAGGATCAGGGTTTTGGGAAGAGGAGGTGCGTTTTACAGGTTTAGGGTTTTGGGAAGAGGTGATGGGTACGCGAGTGGAGTTGGGTAGGCGAGAGGTGGCGGGTAGGCGGATGGTGGTGGGGAAGCGAGAGGTGGCGGGTAGGTGGATGGTGGTGGATAGGCGAGTGGCGGTGGAGTGAAATGAGGGATTGAGATTCAGGAGAAGTTGCCCCGGGCCGGCGACCGTTGCCATGGCAGATAAGGAGGGAAGGTAAGGAGAGAGAGAGTGGGTTTTTTACTGTGTCCTACCAGCTGCTGGCGAATTTTCAGGTGTTGCGGACCAACTGAACATCTCCACATCACGGATGATGTTTTGTCCTTAGCCAAAAGTTTTCGAGGCCAACTTTAATGACTAGGTGGATACAGTGGCACGGGAGCACTCCACAACCAGACGGTGGTTGTATCAAAGTTCTCGAGCTAAAGTTTTTTTTTTTTTTTTTTCCGAGGGACTCGGAGTGCAAGGAGTTAGAGAACTTTATTTGGATATGAAACGGAACTTCAAGGCCCCTCATTTTTTTATTTTTTTTGGGAAAAAACTAGTAACATGCATCTCCTCGACTACGCCAAGCTTTGGTGGTACACTCTAACTGAGTAATACCTCGAAGAAGGAACCGAAGGAGTCCTCCTCCTCCTCATCCTCTTTTTTTATTTTTATTGTGGCAACCAATGAGCACTTACAAGCAAGAACTGTGACGACCCTGATTTTGTAAGTCAGTGTGTTTTGTGATGAATCGAAATTTAACTCGATAACGAATTTGAAATGCGAAAGCGAAAACATAAATAAGGTATATAGGGATATACAATATCCCTAGGACGCTAAAGTGATCTTCTATGTGTTCGCGGAACTTCACGAGAACTGACGCGAAATAAAAGAACAAAAAAAGACCAAAAGAAGTCCCCAAGGGTAAAATGGTCCTTTTTACATGGAAGCAACGTCTCAAGAAATGCATATCATTCCCAAGACACATCCGGAAGTCATGAAATCCAAAGAAAGCAAGCGGAGGCAATAAAAAAGAAAAACTGGGCAAGTTTAGCCCCAAGGACAAACTGATAATTTTTTAAAAATATCCAAGTGTAACCGAGTACACCAATGGATTGACAACGAAAAATTAATCAAGTTAGACTCAAAATTCGTTTGATTCGGATTCCGAACGAAAAAGATATGGCCTATCGACGAAAAACGAACAAATAACGTATAAAAGGGCAAACTGAAAATTTTTCAGAAAGATCTGGGTGCAACCGAGCACACCGTTGGAAAGATAGCGAAAAAAATAATAAATTTCGAAAAAAAATTCATCTTATTTGGAGTTTGGACGAAGGAGAACGAGCGAAAACAAAAATTGACGTCAGGATGTCGAGACAGGAGCACCATGGGTGCCCACGGCGCACTCCTAGTGCGCGCGCGCCAACGAACACCACCACGAGCATCCTTACAAGCACCCTGACATGTTATAGGCCTGCATAGATTTTGGAGTTTGAAATGCAATTTTGAAGGCCTAAATGGCATTTTTTGGAAAAAAGTTGTGAAGTAACCCCAAAAAAAAAATCATGTTTTTGTTTAAAATACTTTAATTGTTTTGATATTTCCCTGATTTTGTGCGCGGACTTGATCAACCCGTGTTCCGAAATTAAGGGGTATTACACCAACTCTTTCTCTCTGTTTTCCTCTCAAAACTCTCTGGTTTGTGTGTAACCCTATGCAGACATATAATGTTATATTTGTAGGCTTCTATACAAACTTAATTCTAATTCCAACCTAGTAATAAGTCGGCTACCCTAAGGAGAAGAAAAGAAAATAAAAGAAAAATACATAAGTCAGCTAACCCGTGAAAATATAAAAACCCTAGAATTATATTACAAATTAATTAATGAATAAAAATATAATTCAATTATTAATAATTATTAATAATTAAACTAATCCACTTATACATATATACCCATATATACATGTCTAAACATTCATGGGTATTAACCGTACCCATTTAATCCATACCATCCAATCCCATCCTTAATAACATTAAACACTTTAATTTAAATATTTAATTCAAGTCACCTATGCTATAATTTCAATTAAACAAATAAGGCCAGTTAGACAAATAAATTAATTTAAACCATTAATGAACATCCACAAAAGCATATAATGTAAGTAACACAAAGAAATCAATTCAAACAATTAAACAATTAACAATTAAACAAATTGACAAATAATCAAGTAAAGAATTTAAAAATGCACAAAAACCATAAAAGAAAATACCGAAACTATCCTTTTAAAATTAGGAGTATTACAAATCCTTTCATCCATGCCCCTACGGGAAAAAGAAACAACCGGCAAGCTTTTCTCCAAAAATAAAGTTAAGCATTTCGAGAAAATCAACTGGAATGAAAACTCGTGAAGTCAAAACTCAACTCCGAACACGGAAAGTGAGGTTATGCCAACAAAGTGACAAACGGGAAAAGCACGAAAAGTGAATACTGTCTAAAAAATGAAAATGTGGAAATGATTCGGTCATTAAAGAAAGTTGTCAATCCAAATGAAAGAGTCTAGGAAAGAGTCTTGGAAATCATTTCTGAGTACTAGAGACGACACTAAGTGATGAGTAACTGAACTCAGAAAAGAAAATTTAACGGAAAAAATTTATCCGTAAAATTTGAGAAAAAGGAAAGGAAGAAAAATGACCGGGTCATTACAAGAACAACAATAAACTCTAGAGAACAAACATACCATAACCAACCTAATAAACCAAAGAAACAGTCACCCCCAGAAGAAACAAGCAAAAGCATAAAACTCAAGGCATCGCCTTGACAGCCACCCAAAGGATCAATTTGACTCGGTTAACCGGGTTGAGAAGCCCTGTAATACCCCTAGTTTTCAAAAGGATAAAATGGGAATTTAATTTTGATTTTATTACATTTTTATTTAATTATGTGACTTTTGTGTTTTGTGTTCTTAATTGATTTATGGTGAATTTGTTTTATGTGTATTTGCTTAATTGATTATTTTTGTGTATTTAAATTAATTATTAATTAGAAATTGTTTTAATTTAATTGTTGATGTGTTTGGAATGTTTTATTTAATTATATTTATTTATTTATTTTCCTTGGTTTGTTTGTTTTAAATGTCTTATTTTATTATCAATTTGACTCGGTTAACCGGACTGAGAAGCCCTGTAATACCCCTAGTTTTCAAAATGATAAAACGAAAATTTAATTTTGATTTTATTACGTTTTTATTTAATTATGTGATTTTTGTGTTTTGTGTTCTTAATTGATTAATGATGAATTTGTTTTATGTGTATTTGCTTAATTGATTAATTGATTATTTTTGTGTATTTAAATTAATTATTAATTAGAAATTGTTTTAATTTAATTGTTGATGTGTTTGGAATGTTTTATTTAATTATATTTATTTATTTGTTTTCCTTGGTTTATTTGTTTTAAATGTCTTAGTTAATTATCTATTTAATTGTAATGGACGTAACTGTTTGGTCATTTGTTAATACAGTGTTTACGTATATTTAAGTTTAGGGTTTTGTTTTATGTAATTAGGTAAGCCGACGTATAAGTAGGTTGGTATTAGGATTAGGGTTTTTACAGAAGCCTATATATATAGAACAATATATGTCTGCAAGGGTTTGACAAACCCTATTCACGTATTACCTGGAGAGGGGAAAACAGAGGCTCTTGAATGGTTTTGAGAATAAACAGAGAGGGTCTTGGGAGATTTAATAAAGGGAATTGCTTGTGGGTTGAGCCAAGGAGCAACCTAGGTAGAGAGCAGTGGACGGAGGAGGAAGGAATGGTCTTGAAGTTGCCGGATTATAGAGACGACGTTTTAAGGTTTCAAACCGAAACCTAAAGGTAAGTTTCATTCTATCTCCTTCCTGTAAACTTGTATTCTGTGCATTCTATATAGTCTCTAGGGATTAATTCAACTTTTAAAGCTGATGGTTGATGCATGTTATTTCGGACTGTAACTTGTTTTACGTTTAAATAACTGAAATCGGTTTCTTGCATAAACTGTGTTGTTTTTTTTATTTAAACTTCTGTCAATAAATTCACAATAGAATTTGAGGAGTTTCTAGGACTGTTGGGACTTATATTGAACCTTAAGAACTTTAAGAAAATTTGGAACAGAGGACTAAAACTTTGCCGGAAGAAGAAGCGGAGAAGGAAAAACGGAGGCTGGGTGAGTGGAGGCGGCTCCACCCTTCAATGGAGGCGGCTCCATTGAAGTGGAGCTGAATCCACAAGGTGTTGAGGTGGCTCCAATGTGGGTGGAGCCGGCTCAACCTAAAATTGGAGCTGGCTCTACCTTTTGTAATTGCCCAGAAATTATTTTCGGGTAATTTTCTGAGTCCAGGGGCTTAAATGGAATTTTTGGAAACTATTGTGTGGTTTTAAATGTTTAAAATTAACTTGTTAAAGCCTTAAAATAGTTGGTTTATGCTAGGGTACTAATCCTAAGGGGCATCATGAAACATAAACAAATAATAGGCATATTGTCAAGGAAGGAAGGAGGAAGGTGTAAATCGTTAGTTTGTTTTAGCAACTTAAACGGACTGGTGTTAAATTATTTCTGGGATGTTATATAAATAATATATATAATTTAATGAAGGCCAGAAAGGTTGGTTTAGGATGTGGTTATAGACATCATGAACTTTAGGTACTAAATTGCGTGCTGTCAGGAGTTGAGGAAGTTTCCCTCGCTGGTTATGTTTTAACCAATTTAAATGGATTAGTATAAAACACTATTGGGATTTCATATAATGTGTATTTTAGACTTCTGAGTGTCATTATACCACGCACAAGTTTTATAATTGGGGATTAAATGGACGTCATGGGATTTAAAGATTAATTTACATGCCGTCAAGGATTGAGAAGGTTTTAAATGCTAGTCTTCGTTTTATCAATGCGAATGAACCAGTATGGAAGAATTGGTTGGGAATTCTAATATAATGTTGCTCAGTTTATAATTCTGATAATCATTATAACATGTTATGGATGTTAATTGCTGAACTGTATTAAATTTTTGTTCTGTCAATTATATGAAAATTGATGGTGTAAATTGTTTATTATTATTATAACAATTTAAAAGGAGGATCTATGATTCATGATAGGATCTTAATATTATCTGATTTCTATTATGCTGGTTTCTGGATATACTTGATGTTCATTTGAGTGTGCATCATTTGTAGATCATATGCATTATATGCACCGGTATGGGACGGTGGCATATCAGAGATGGATTAGATCAAAAAGTTAAGTCCTACCTCTTCATATGTAAGGAATGGATTAACTAAAACAGTTAAATCCTACATGGATGCATGTCCTGTCAACTAAAATAGTTGAACGACATAACAGATGTTTGCTCTATATTTTTCTGCAATAGGAAGGATAAGGATTTAATTGAAACATTTAAATCCTAAGTAAATGTCGTGTCTTGGCAATGAACAGTTGAGCGGCACTTCATTGGTTTTGGATGGAATTTATATATATATTTATGTTACCACGATATGAGCTTGTGTCTTAGGATCGATGGTTAGGGAGCGTATATGCATTGGGATGCATAACTGGCTATGATGGTTTGATGTGTGCCCTGTTAGGTCTGCTAGTCAGGTTGAGACAGGCCTGTTGTCCAGGGAAAGTCCTGTAGTGCGGATATATTTATATTTACGGATTATTTAGATATTGCTGAGCTATCTAGGATGTATCTGCGTATCGGGTTTATGTACGGATTTTAGTAGGATGGAACTTGCATGTGGGCTTGATCCACTCTTATTTTTCAGGTGTTCGTCAGTATAAGGCTTAGGGCTTGATCGTGTGGGTGCAGATACAGACACTCACTCTTCCGATTACATAGGATTTCTTTTCTTATTTTAGTTTTGGATTTTGGTTTTGTATTTATTGTTCATTTGGAGTTATTAGGGGTCCATTAGATGGATTCCCGAGTTGTACAGATTTGAAGGATTTAAATGATATTAATTTATTATTTTAGTTAGAGGATTTTTATATTTAGATTTCTGTTTAGCGTATTAATTTATTCTTATTTCATTTTGTATTCCTACTTGTTTACATATTGATTGTTTGGTATCTCTTGGATCTGTGCTCAGACTTGATCACCCGTGACTCTAGAATCGAGGGGTATTACAAGCCCCAACCAGAAGTGCAAGCTGTATAGCGAAGGACTGTGATGGAGACGAGTTGGATTGACCGGATTCCCCATTATGAGCACCAGATGTCCCACCTTGATCCGACTGAAGGCCAAGCAAAGCACCAAACGAAAACTAGTTATGAAACACACCTTTCTAGGGATTGACCATCGAAGCTTTGCGCTTATTTCCATCCACCTTACAAATACTAGGAACACTGCCAGACGAAAGTTGGCGTCTCTTACGACCTTTCTGCGTTGAGGAAGATCCCTGGTTTTGCGATGACGCCGAGCTAGTCGAAGTCCTTCCTTTATATACCACAGCCACCCTTTCCCTTTCCTTCCAGCCTTAGTTAGTTGATCCCACCTCTGCAAAGGTAAAACTCTTCCTGGACACTAAGAAGTAGGAGGAACACAGTGCATGGGCTCTTCAAGATTCGCGGATGCCACAAAACTCTGAGACGATGATCGTTGAATCCCTTTATCGTCAGGACCATGAACGTCATCAACAAATGGGATAAGCGCTTCAGAATTCCCAATCCCAATGACCTACTTGCCAATAAAACTAGGTACCATAATAAGGCTAGTAGAATATTCACCATGACCGTCTTCAGCAACCACTAGCGTGTGCACACCCATAGTAGAAAATGCCACTTCTACATTATTCAAGTTGTCTAATTGACACAGAGAAGGAGGCCGAACCTGTTGATGACCCTCAGCGTCACCATTTGAGTCCTCTCCCTCCATTCAAAGCCAGTTTTTCCCGAAACTAAAACACGTAGAATTAACTCGATCACTGCCTGGGTTCCAAATATCTTTACCAAGATAGCATTCGACCCCTAACCAAGGACCATACTCCTTCAACTCCGTGGGAGAGAGAGGAGTGCCAAAGGGGCAAGACTTCCAGTGATGTCCAATAATCCCACAAGCAAAACACAACGATAGTAGCTTTTCATAACGAACTTGAATCCACAACTCCAAAACCGTAGGCCCCGATAACAGAACATGTCGTCGAAGAGGTTTAGTAATACCCAACTCGACTTTGATACGGAAAACCCTACTATCAACCAGTAATTTTTTCTTACTTTTATTCATCTCTTTGTCCCTAAGCTCCACCTTCAAGCAACGACCAAGCGTCCCAGTAATGCATTGTTCCACTCTCTCGGATAGATAATTAGCATGGACATCCAAGAGTTGAATCCAAAATGGCGAAGTTTGGAACAACGACTCAGAGAGAAGTAAACCATCCTCCCATTCTTTCAGGATAAACAAATGACCGTCAAACAACCATGGACACCCATTGAGAATCCTTTGACGAGTCGAACTGTCAGGAATAAGTAGCTGAAACAAATTCCTCACAATTTTATATACTGTAAGTCTCGTTGACAGAGACTCTTGCACCTTCTCTGTGATAACCCGATTTTTTTTGAGATTTTAATTTAATTATTTCAAAATTTCAGTTGTCTTATTTTATTTTAAATTGGAAATGGTGATGATGTTGATGTAGGTCCCACAAGAATTATTAACGGGGATTTGGTGTTGTTGTATCTTTATATATATATATATATATATATGTTATGTCTATTAAGTTATGAAGGAGGCAGCAATGGTGTATTTGGCGGGTCCCATGGATTTGATTTAGTTGGTTTTCTTTATAAATATATGTGATATTTATTTATTTATTTTGTGTCTGAAGGTGGAAGTGATGTGCCAGCGGAATGGAAGAGAAAAAGGAAAAGGAAAGAAAAAATAGTTTTGGCAGGGCAATAGGATTGTTTTTGGGCTATTCACGTGGGTTATCAGATGTGTTTGGAAAGAGTGTGTTGTTTGTTAAAAAAAAAAAAAAAGGTTAAGTGGGGTGGGTCCCACTAGGTGTGACTTTTGGGCCAAATGCATTTGGTTTGGCTTAGTTTACGTGATGATATCTAGAAAGTGTACTGTTTATCTGATAGAAATAATAAGGAAATGGTAAACTAAGATAAGGATGGGTTGGTGGTGTCCACTGTGATGATTTCTTTTGACTATTGCAATTTGATTTGATAATGGTATAGTGCAGTGTGAATTGTATCGGTATAGTTTGCCTATATATTGGGTGCGTTCTTGTGGCTTGGTGAGCATTCAATGACAAAATAGAAAATTAGAAAGAGAGAGACAGCGAGAGCCGAGAGTTAGAGAAACAGAAAGAGTGAGCCGAGGAAAGAGAGAGTTTGAGGACAGTGAGGAACCGAGAGTCGCAGAGGAGTCTCAGAGCTTGATTTGATGATCCAGTGAGGAATTACTTTTTTTCAGTGTAGGGTTCTCTATACCTTGAATGGCTTTTAGTGGTTTTGCTTCAATGGTTTTATTAAATGTTTTGATTAAATGCATATTTATTTTGTTTATATACTGTCATGAATATGTATATTTTGTGAAGCTATTTTATTAAACCTTCATGACATTCTTGTCATGGTTTTTCCTACTGGGACTTTTGTCTCACCATCCTCCAGTTTCAAGTACCGGGATGAACGGGGATTGCTAGACTCGGGCTTAGGCTGAAAAGTCGGCGTTGCAGGATTTTTTTTTTTTTTATTTGAAGAGTTTTTGTGTATAGTTGAGGAAATTGGTTTTTGTATAAAAGAGAGCAATTTTTTTTTTTTATGATCTTGGGTGTATTCGAAATGTATTTGGATTTGATTAAATTGAGGATTTTAGTGAATTTTTCGGGTCGTGACATTTTCTTTGGGCCACAGTTTGTGAAACAAATTTCCAAAAGTATATTTTGCCCTAGCCAAAGTGATAGTTTTAGAAGACCAAATCTTACCAAACAGGCTGCTCCAACACATAATGACCCCTTGAGCAGTATCTTCAACTAATAAAATAACCAGCTCTTTTTCCTTGCACGTCAAGGTCAACCCACTAAATTTATCAACCAAACTGGACTCCATGAAAGCACAAGAAACAGGGAAGAGAATAAGATAAAGAAACAAAACACCCAACCCACTAGAAGATCAGTGCATATCCTTCAGCAAAGAGACCCAAAAACATATAACCCAAATAGAGAACGTGCTAGAAAAATATAGAAAGTGAACTTAAATAAAGAGATGGTAACAAAGCCCTAACATAATCATTAAGAATGACGTCACTAGGGAACACGTCTGATATACGCTGCTTCAACCAGACCACACAAGGCAAGAAATTTGAGCTAAGCCCACGTGAAATACCTAACCAAAAAGTGAAGTGATGTTTTGGGGGCATAGAACGAATTTGATATCGCACGTGTCAATAGCCCACCTTGCCCCACCAGGAAGCATCCTGAGTATGCATCCTCAATTAAAGTCCCACCCGATCAGCCGAGGACCGCGCAGGCCGTGTACACCCAACCGCCAACCATCCCGAGGATAAGCGAGAAACTGGTAGAAGCATCCCCAACCCCTTAACATGGAAGACAACTTGAATTCACTGTCATGGCATAACAAAAACAAGACAGAACAGTCGCCTGAAATCAAAACCATATGCCTGTGATAAGAAGCACAGTGTAACATCCCGAACCCGTAGGTCTGAACTGTTATCCAGGTCTTTACCCCGAACCCGAGGTTACTTAAGTCAATTGCCATCAAGTTCAGTACTATTACATCCTTAATACATCTTATAAATGATCCATGAGACTCTAAGCGACCTTCCAAGTCTCGTGGTTAGCTAAACCAAAAAAAGGGTGCACTATACACAAATAGTAGCAAACTGGTCGACCAAAATGGAGCTTTGGTCGACCGAAATGGCTCCTATACCGGTCGACCGAAATGGCCATTTCGGTCGGCTGGTTGTGATCCAAATAGTTGCTGAGGCTACTGGAAGTTTCGGTTTACCAAAATGCCCATTTCGGTCTGCCAAAATGACCTTGCGAGCTGAGAATTTTGCAGTAAGCTGCTATAAACCTGGGAATGAGTAAAAACTAATTATGGAACTTTATACTGAAGAAAACATATCCAAGCACATGCAAAATAATTGAAATACAAATCCCAATATCCATTTAAGTCCGATAGCAACATAAATATACATAATTCTTCATAGTCTCATACAAAAGAACAAGTTCTTATAATTTTACAGCCCTTGAGTTACAATTGTTTCCATAGCATCTACCTGTACAACATTATACAAATTACCCTTGGTCATTAAAAAAGATTATGGTTCATGTTTTTATACAAAAGACGGCAAAATGATAGTCCTGGTCCAAAATCAGATTTATGGTGGATTGTCGTCCGCCATTTCTTTTCCCAAACCTGAAAAATGTTAAGATAATGGGGTAAGTGATGTGTGTTTTTATTTATCAATAATAAAATACCACTTGCAATAGAACGAATCCTTGTAGGATAGAGCTATGTTGAGGGTGTCGAACCTCAAGGACTGTGGTGGTTTCTCAAGTTTTCAATTAATACTATTTTAATTTAGAAAGAGGATTTGATTTTGTGTGTTGTGTTACAATTCAATAACAGAAAAGAAAATAAATAATGTAAAAGAGAAGGGTAGAGATACTTAGGGATTGACTCCACCACGATCCTCCTACTATGGTCAACTGTTCAACCTTAGGATGTCAACAATTTATATATCATATGAATTAAACTCAATAACATTCATTTAATTCGGTTTTAAAGAAAGATATTTCATTGAACTTAGTTAACTATAACCTATCAAAAGTTGGCACGAATTATCCGCCTACCTACTTCTAACTAATGTTGCAGTATAACTCGTCTTCCCTAAGCATAGATTATGAAAGAGTTCATTTAAGAAAATCGTTTGAATACCATTACATGATCTTCATTCTTATGTCCAGCAGGGCTCCGTCAGATACCGTCCAATAAGAATGGGTTGAGAACAGTTTATAAACAGTTATATCTAAGATAAGATAATAACTATTCAGAAACTATTAATTCATTAAAACACCAATTGAGTTGGCTCAATTGCTCAAAATCATATAATCAAAGTATATAAATTATTAAATTCCTAAAGTATAAACAAGCAAATCATAGTAATCAGATCGGGTTACATCAATGCCCTAGGAGAGGAATTAACTACTCATGACGACGCAAGATATCATTTGTGGTGTTGTGGTCTTCATCGCCATGGACCACCAAAACTCCTTTTGGATCTTCTTCTTCAAAACCCTAAAGCCGCCGTGAGAGAGATATATATATATATATATATGAGAGAGAGCAATCGATCCCTTTTCTGTGGCTTTCTCCTCTTCTTTTATAGTAGAGAACCAATCCCAATCCCCTTTGGATTGGTTTTCTAGATTTTGGTAACAATTGGGCCCATAAGGAAATAAAGAAATATGATTTTTGGTAATTCCCACATGTATTTATGACTTCCAGGACGTCCAGGCTCGAGCTTTAGAGTCCCAGGCTCGAGCATTTGGGTTCAGGCTCGAGCATCACCTGCCAACAACTTTGTCTGAATTTGCAACGCGATTTTGACCCCTTTAGAGTGTGAATTCGGAGATGGCTATTAGAGTCAAAAACATCAAGCTTCAAGTCTTCTTTCTAGAGCCGCTGAGTTTACTCAATTTGGAGTTCCTAGTCAAAATTTATGGCCAAAATACTAAAGTGGGTTCAGAGTTTTCAGCCATGCTCAAGCCCGAAGTATTAGTGCTCGATCCTTTCTTCATGGTGCTCGATCCCAAGGTGTTGGGCTCGAGCTTTGGGGCTGTAGGCTCGAGCTTTAGGTGTTAGTGCTCGATCCTTAAGGTCTGGCATGAGGTCTGGGAGCTTGGAAATTAATTCCTTCAAATTTCGACACCTTGTGCTCGAGCTTAAGGGTCAAAGCTCGAGCACTCTGTGGTCAGGCTCGAGCATCCTTTGTTTAGGCTCAAGCCTGATGGTGCAAGGCTCGAGCTTCAATGCCTTCGGCTCGAGTTTTGAATTATGATTTCTTCTAAACTTCACCATTTAAGCTCTTGGCTTGCTTTGAATGACCGGAATGACGCGGTAAACTTCTTTATCATTCTTTTCATCATAAAAGCCCGGTTTTAACTACTTCTTTGGGAAAACACCTAACAATATGAAATAAACATAAATCAGTATAAAACATGATAGATGTATCACTTTAGGTCTTAACATATGCGTATTTAGGGGCTCGAATATGCAATATTCAACGCTCATCACGGTTGCATTAGCTTATGCAACAAGCCTTTAAACCCCTAAGTTACCCCTAGTGGACGAGTTATAGTCTCATGAGGGTTTCCAGTAAAGATACCCACAAACTTCTCAAATCAGTGCCTTAATTGTACGGTAAGCTCATTCAAACCTATTTTCATATCATAATGTCCCAGCAATGCATCAATCAGTTAACTACAACAAGTATAAGGATCTATATTAAACAGTGAGAATCTTCAACTCTCAATATCATATCAGCAACCATGGTCCCCATATGTCAGTTTAATCACATGTTTAACAATCTCGATCCCCAAAATCCTTTTTAATAGTGAACTTACAATTTTAAACATGTGACTTACCATCCATACTTATATCTAACTCATGTTATCCCTCAATTCACAAGTAAACCTTTCAAATTCTTATCCCCAAGGTATTTTTTCTAATGTTCTACAGGTATGCATTTATTTCATTCATCACTCAAATTTTTTTTTTTTTTTTTCTTCATAATGGTACTGTGCAATGCTCAGGTTAAGCTTTCTAAATCACTCTTGTAACGAGTTTTCAGCCAATGATTTCCAAACCAGATGGCTTTAGGGCATTAGGTGTTAAAACACCCCAACGGACCTAATTACTCAAGTAATCTAGGCAACCTAGACTTCTTATGTAACGAACTTTCAGCCAATGACTCCCAAACCAGTTGGTTTTAGGGCATTAGGTGTTGAAACACCCCTAAAGACTTAATTGCTAAAGTCATTTAGGTACAGATCCAAACTTGACCCTTTTTCTCTTTTTTCATTTGTTTCTTTCACAATGGTGAAGAACTTTTTTTTATTTTATACCTTGGTTCTCAAAATCATCAAATTCACCTGCTCATTTCAGTTTAACACAAATCAGAATAAGACTTCAAGTTTATACCCCACAGAATTCATGCAAGTGTGACCATGTGCAAAGTGAAGTATTTTAGCAATCAAAATCATCAAATTGCAACTATTCTGACAAAATGGACCATAAGCCACCAATTGATATCAATTTTTTTAAAAAATCTCTATTTAACATGAATTCGGCATACAAGCCATCTTAAACCAACATCAGACTGAATAGAGACATCACAACAATCAACAGACTCAAAATCATGCTTAAACAGTTAAATTGCATCTTTTTGTGCACAATATATCATCAACATAATTTTAAAAGGCACTGCCTTACCCCCAAACTTAAGATGCACATTGTGCTCAGTGTGGGAAAACAGATGTAGAGTAAGAAAGATATTACCAAATACGCAGAACCAGCAAGGATCACAAATTAAAGCACAGAGGATGAAATCGTCACCTCACCCCCAAACTTAGTCCTTTGTACCTGACAAAATAATCACACTCCACAACACACATCAGAGTATCAAGTATATGGAGTAAAACAGATATAACAAGTCGTTCAATTTTTTTTTATTTTAAGCAAAATAAAACAAAACAAAGCTGACCTAATCTAAAAATAAAAGAAAAATACACAAAGAAACTAACCTATTTTTCTTTTTCTTTTTTATAAAAAACAAACCTAAACTAACCTAATCTAAAAATAAAAGAAAAATACAAAAATGAACTAAAAACCTAAAAAAACTAAAAAGAAAAAAAAGAAAAAAAAATTTAATAAAACTAAAGTACAAATCTACAAGTGCTAAGTTTAACGCCAATAGCTCGACAGCATGCTAAGTTTAACGTCGCTAGCTCGACTGTACACCACTCCTTAGCCTGTATCCAACAAATCAACTACCTCCCTCATCCCAAAATCAGTCCTATGGGTGATTATGAAATTCGAAACATGAGGAACCACTGTGGTTCCATCAAGACCCATGAAAGAATACTCAAGCTTATCCGGTGGTGGCTTAGGCTCAAGTTTGTAAGAAGACTCACAAGAAGGACAAAAAAATATTTGAAATCAAATGAGGAGGATCTTTTGTTGGAAAGATGGTGACTGAATCCTTATCCATGACATCAATAAAGAAACACTCATCTTTCTCTGAGGAATATGGAATGGCATTGAAGATGTTTAATTTGAGCTTCATATTCCCAAAAGAAATATCCATAGCCCCAGTTCTACAGTTAATGTTGGCATTCGTTGTAGCTAAGAATGGACGACCAAGGATTACAGGAATATATTTATTGGGATCGTGAACAAGTTTTATATCCAGGACAAGAAAGTCAACTGGAAAATAGAACTTACCCACTTTAATAAGAACATCTTCATTTATCCTACGTGGTTGCTTAATAGATCGATCAGCAAGTTACAACACTATTGACATGGGTTTAAGTTCTCCCAAGCCTAATTGCTCATACACCGAGTAAGGAAGAAGATTAACACTCACTCCAAGATCAAGAAGTGTTCTGTCTATCACATTGTTTCCAATGATGCAAGATATAGTACGAGCACCGGGATCTTTGAACTTACGATGAGTGCTTTACTGAATGATTGCACTGACTTGCTTAGAGATTTTCTTAGAGACTTGGCTTTTTGATTTTCTCTTTTGAGTGCACAATTCTTTCAGAAATTTAGCATAAGCAGGGATTTGATTGATAGGATCTAGGAGAGGAATATTGACTTTTACCTATTTGAAGACATCCATCATGTCTTGGATTTTCTCTCCTTACTTACCAAAGTAAGAGGGTTCCTTGAGACGTTCAGGAAAAGACGCTCTTGGCTCATAAGCTGTCTCAAGGTTGGTAGTAGATGAAGAAGTGACTTCACCTTCAGCTCCTTTGGAGTTTGATGGAGTAGGATGTGAGGGAACATCTACAGGATGTGGAGTTGGAAGAATGGGATTGATAGGAATCCTACGCTTCTCTTTTTCTACCTTTTTTTTTCTCAACTTGATTATCAATGATCTTTCTACTCCTTAAAGTAGTAATGGCATTAACTTGCTCATGACGAGTACTTGAAGAGTTAGTCTCATCAATCATGTAAGTTTGCCTTTTGTGGATTTGCAATTGGCTGACTAGGAAATTTCTTTTCCTCTTGTTGATTAAACACTTTTACTATTTCCCCAACTTGAGTAGATAGTTACCCAACTTGAGTAGATATTTTCACAACTTGAGTTTCTAGATTGAATATAGATTCAGAATGGAAATGCAACAATTCATTGTTAAACTTAAGGTTACTAAGGTAGCCATGACATTCTCTTCAAATGCAGACGAGTACTTAGGAGGAGGAGGATCAGGATTAACTTGGTTCCTAAATTAAGATGTACAGTAGATGGAAAATTGATTGAAAGAATTATTTAGCAAAGGATTAGATGAATTTTGGTACTGTCCCTGAGATTGGGGAACAGTATTGCCTTGGCTTTGATTTTGCCATAATATACTGGAATGATCTCTCCAGCCAAGGTTATATGTTTTGGAATTTGGATTGTAACCCAAACTAGAGAACGCAACATTGGTTTGCACACTATTAGCATAATGAGATGGATTAGCACAGACAGAACACACCTCCTTTGGCAAAGAGGAGTGCTGAGAAGAATTAAGAGTACTGACAGCTGATAAAACTTGGTCAAACTTTCGATTCAACACTATTTGAGTGGCTAGCTCTCTAGATTTTTCTGCTTCATACAAACTTTCAACTTGATGGATACCAGGAGTTGACCTAGACCTAGAGGAAGAAGCATGTTGAACATAATTTTCATTTAGGGCCTCAAACAGTTCCCAAACGTCATCTGGGCTCTTATGCAGAAAACCACCATTACTAGAAGCATCTACCATGTTCCTATATGGATCATATAATCCATCATAGAAGATTTGCACTAAATGCTATTTAGCAATATCACGGTGTGGACACTTTCTCAGAAGATCATTGTATCTCTCCTAAGTATCATAAAGTTGTTCACCTGGCATTTGGGAGAACGCCATGATCTCTTTTCTCATTTATGTAGTTTTACCCACAGTGTAGTATTTTTTCAAGAACTCTTGTTGCAACTTATCCCATGTGCTTATGGAATTATGAGGGAGGGAGTGCAACCAAGTTCTAGCTTTGTCCTTGAGAGAAAATTGGAAGAGTCTCATCCTAAAAGCATCATCAGAGAGAGTGGACAACTTGGTAGTTGAACACAATTCTAGAAATTCATCTATGTGCTTATAGGGATCTTTAGTAACAAACCCATGGAAAGTTGGAAGCATTTGGATCATAGCTGGCTTGATCTCAAAGTGGGTTGCATCAGATTGTGAAAATTGAAAGCAACAAGGGGATGTATATGAGGTGGGAATGAAGTGATCCCTCAATTGTGCCCCATTTGAATTATCACTATTATTAGCCATGTCTGATTTAAAAAATTCTCCTAACAATTTAAGCTAATTTTAATGGTAACAAGCAGTAACAAAAAGAAAAATTTCAAGTGAAGAAAAACAACAAAAACTCACAAAAGGTCCTGAAACTGAAGCTTCTATTCCTTAGGCGTCTTCATCCTTGCTGCTAGATTCTTGCACTTGAAAAGAAAAAGAAATAAGGTGAGATATCACAAAGTCCTAAAACTATAAATTAAAATAAAAACTAATCTCAAACTTAACAAAACCGTGACATAGTCCACGGCAACGGCGCCAAAAATTGATGTGTGTTTTTATTTATCAAATAAAATACCACTCGCAATAGAACAAATCCTTGTAGGATATAGCTATGTTGAGGGTGTCGAACTTCAAGGACTGTGGTGGTTTATCAAGTTTTCAATTAATATTATTTTAATTTAGAAAGAGGATTTGATTTTATGTGTTGTGTTGCAATTCAATAACATAAAAGAAAATAAATAAAGTAAAAAAGAAGATCAAGGGTAGAGATACTTAGGGATTGACTTCACCACGATCCTCCTACTACGGTCAACTATTCAACCTTGGGATGTCAATAATTTATATATCATATGAATTAAACTCAATAACATTCATTTAATTCAGTTTTAAAGAAAGATATTTCATTGAACTTAACTAACTATAACCTATCAAAAGTTGGCACGAATTATCCGCCTACCTACTTCTAACTAATGTTGCAGTATAATTCGTCTTCCCTAAGCATAGATTATGAAAGAGTTCATTCAAGAAAAACGTTTGAGCACCATTACGTGATCTTCATTCTTATGTTCGGTAGGGCTCCGCCAGATATCGTCCAATAAGAATGGGTTGAGAACAGTTTATAAACAGTTATATCTAAGATAAGGTAATAACTATTCAGAAACTATTAATTCATTAAAACACCAATTGAGTTGGCTCAATTGCTCAAAATCATATAATCAAAGTATATAAATTATTAAATTTCCAAAGTATAAACAATCAAACCATAGTAATCAGATCGAGTTACATCAATGCCCAAAGAGAGGAATTAACTACTCATGACGACGCAAGATATCATATGTGGTGTTGTGGTCTTCATCGC
This sequence comes from Cornus florida, assembly GCF_030987335.1. Classification (NCBI taxonomy): domain Eukaryota; kingdom Viridiplantae; phylum Streptophyta; class Magnoliopsida; order Cornales; family Cornaceae; genus Cornus; species Cornus florida. Next base: position 12,414,176 of record NW_026775578.1, on the reverse strand, counting down.
CATGGACCACCAAAACTCCTTTTGGATATTCTTCTTCAAAACTCTAAAAGCCGCCGTGAGAGAGAGATATATGAGAGAAAGCAATCGATCCCTTTTCTGTGGCCTTCTTCTCTTCTTTTATTGTGGAGAACCAATCCCAATCCCCTTTGGATTGGTTTTCTAGCTTTTGGTAACAATTGGGCCCATAAGGAAATGAAGAAATATGATTTTTGGTAATTTCCGCATATATTTACGACTTCCAGGATGTCCAGGCTCGAGCTTTAGAGCCCAGGCTCTAGCATCTGGGTTCAGGCTCGAGCATCACCTACCAGTAACTTTGTCCAACTTTGCAACGCGATTTTGACCTATTTAGAGTACGAATTTGGAGATGGCTATTAGAGACAAAAACATCAGGCTTCGAGTTTTCTTTCTAGAACTGCTGAGTTTACTCAATTTGGATTCCGAGTCAAAAGTTATGGCCAAAATACTAAAGCGGGTTTAGAGTTTTCAGCCATGCTCGAGCCCGAAGTGTTGGTGCTCGATCCTCTCTTCATGGTGCTCGATCCCAAGGTGTTGGGCTCGAGCTTTGGGGCTATAGGCTCGAGCTTTAGGTGTTAATGCTCAATCCTAAGGTCTGGCACGAGGTCTGGGAGCTTAGAAATCAATTCATTCAAATTCCGACGCTTTGTGCTCGAGTTTAAGGGTTAAGGCTCGAGCACCCTATGGTCAGGCTCGAGCATCTTTTGTTCAGGCTCGACCCTGAAGATGCAAGGCTCAAGCTTCAATGCCTTGGGCTCGAGCTTTGAATTCTGACTTTTTCCAAACTCCACCATTTAAGCTCTCAGCTTACTTTGAATGACCGGCAACGACGCGGTAAACTTCATTATCATTTTTTTCATCATAAAAGCCTGGTTTTAACTGCTTCTTTGGGAAAACACCTAACAACATGAAATAAACATAAATCAGTATAAAACAGGATAGATGTATCACTTCAGGTTTTAACATATGCGTATTTAGGGGCTCGAATATGCAATATTTAGCACTTATCAGTGAGCATAAACTCAGTAGGAGGTGTCTAAGACACACCTCTTATGACCTTGTGAATCCACGCAAATAATAGGTAAAAGTAGGCAGGATCATAACATAGGGAGTGTACATGTAATACTCCTAATTTTAAAAAGGATAGTCTCGGCATTTTCAACATATTTATTGTATTGCCTTTTAATTTATTTTATTATCTTTATCGTATTTTTATTTAATTGGTTATTTGAAATTTGAATTAAATTGTTTTATGTGATTATTTGGTTTAATTGTTGTTTACCTATGTGTCATGTGTTTTAAATTGAATTAAGTATTTTTAATTATTTAATTGGGTTTTTAATTGGAATTAATTAGTTAAGCGGATTTAATTATTTAATTGTTTTTTTTATTTAATGCTGTGTTAAGTTACAGTTAACTTTGGGGTTGGAAATTTCGCGTTTAGGTAAGCCGTAACAAAGGTAGTTTCATGGGCCGACTAGGTTTAGAATTAGGGCTCTGTCTCTGATTAAACACGGATTAGGGTTTATGTTTTTACGCCTATATATATATGGGTACTCTGTATCAAGGGTTGGAAAAAAAACCCTATTCACGTACCAAAGATACAGAGAGAGAAACAGAGAGCAGTTGTGGGGAAACCAGAGTGAGGCTTAAGAGGAAGTGTACAGAGAGGACCAAGGAGGTATTAGGAGGCTAGACAGTGTTGCAGTGGTTACCGGACGTTGGGAAGACGGCGACAAGTTTTAAGTCCAAAACTTCAGGCAAGTTCTTTTCTTCCTCCTTCCCGTTGGCCTGTGTTCTGTGCACCTAGACATACTCTAGGGTTCTAATGGATCAATAATTGAATTAAGCATGTTTTTATATGTCAATTTAACCTTATCTTTGCCTTGAATAAATTCGGTGATGGGTTTTGAAAGTTCATTACAGTAGTTGTTTTTCCTAAGCATGATTTGTCTGTGGAACTTGTAGTTTTTTGTTTTTGATTTCAACTGTTGTAAACACTCCATGGGGATTATACTGGACATAGTTAGGACCCTTGGGAACGGTCTAAAACTAAATAGAACGGGTGGGAAGCGGCCAGCGTTGAAGAAGAAGGTCGCAGAAGTCACAGACGGACAGACGGCTCTCAAAGAGGGAGAGAGCCGGCTCCATGGAGGAGGGAGCCGGCTCCCCCCTAGTGTAGAGCCGGCTCTACCCAAGTAGAGCAGGCTCCAATAAAAATTGGAGCCGGCTCCCCTTTTGTTCATAACCTGTTCTCGCTCAGTTTGCTTCCAGAAGGTGTTTAATGTACTGTTTGAAGCTGTTGTGTGTGGGAACTGTTTAAAAAAAAATATTGGGACTTGCCATAGTGATTAAGAAGTTAACTTTGGGTATTAAGAGGTCTTTTAATTGATTAAAGTTTACCTCTAAATTAACGGAACAAACTGTATAAAATTTATGCACATTGTACACGATTAAGGGATGGAGGAAGACTTAATTGCTCAAGCTTATTTTTAAGCATTCCAGTGGGATCTAATATGTTTATAAATTGTTCTAAATACATTATAGGGTCATTGATGTATTGAAGTTGACCTATGCATGCTTTAGAGGCTAATTGTTGAAATAGTAAATACTTTCTGCAATGATATGGATTATCGTTTGGATTTTTAATTGCTAGAACATCAAATATCTTCCTGCAATTATTTGGATAATGTTTTGGAATGTAATTTACTAAATTATGATTTCTATATTGTAATTGGCATTGATATGGAGGATTATATGCACCGGTATGGGACGGTGGCATACTAGGGATGGTTTAACTTCAAAACGCTAAGACCTAACCTAATGGATTAATGGAATGGATTGTAAGATATCGAATCCTAATTGTGACTAAGTCAGATCAGCTGTAACCAAGTTGGATGACTTCCTGGATTAACGGATGGTAGTTAAGTCATATCCACTGAATAAGTTGAATGACTAATTAGTTGGTTTATTGTAGGTCAGTTTAATAAATTGTTAAACTGCTTACCCTGGATTTGGACGGATTATATATATATGTTTATGGTACCACGAGTTGAGCTTGAGTCTCAGACTTGTTGGTTAGGGTGCGTATATGCAGTGGATGCGTAGCTGGTTATAATAGGTTGAGGTGTACCCTGTTAGGTCTAGGTACTCATGCCCACCTTTGGGTGCGTATTCGCATGTTGCCTTCTATTCAGGTTGAGACCCCTATTATAGACTAGTGAATGTCCCTTAGTGTGGATATATTTATACGTATGGACTAGATGGATATTGTGAGGTGTCTATGGTGTATCTGTGTATCGGGTCACTGTATGGATTGCAGTTAGATTAGAACTTGCTCGTGGGTCTGACCCACTCCTTTATTATTCTTTTCAGGTACAGGACGGTTCCAGCCTTAGAGCTTGATCGTGCTTGTCGAGGACAGTCTCACTTTCATCTGATTACGTAGGACTTCTCTCGATGTTTCTAGTATTATCTATTTTCAGTTTCATTCTCAGTTGAACTTTTAGTTAGGGGTCCATCAGTGGATTCCCAAGTTGTAACTTTGAAGTTTTGGAGGATTGGAGTTTCAATTTTCAGTTATACATAGAGGATTTTATAATTAATGTTTCTTTCAGTTTTATTCTATCTTTATTGTTCTTTTTGTCATCTGTGTTCGTTTTAAAATACTTTAATTGTTTGATATTCCCTCGGGTTTGGGCCTGGGCCTGATCAACCCGTGTCTCGGATCCGAGGGGTATCACAGTACATCAATAATCGCAACAACAAGCATATAAACAAGTGTTATCCAATCATAAATACACCATATATGCAAATGATATACAATGACATGCTAATGTCATTCCTCGTTTCCGAAACAATTCCGTTTCAACTTCCAAACCGTTAGTGCAATCCGACCCAAGACACCTTCAAGGCGTCACGAAAGGAGGATTGGGTAACCATCCACGACCACAAGGCACCTCCAAGGCGTTGAATCCGACCTAGTTAGCTCAACCACATTAGGGTCTCTCCCTAGTCCCCTCTAGACCACACTAACACCACGGATCACTAAGCGCCTCCTAGGCGTCCGGTTTTCACAAACGCTTTTCAAAACATTTTCCAAAACAATTTCATTTATTTTCAAAAACATTTTCCCCCTTTTCTTTCCCAATGGATGCGTAAATGCTTCATGTTTCTAATCATCAATTCAACCATAGAATTTTCACACATGCTATTCAAAATAAATTTCTAAATTTCATAACTCATACTTTCATTAAACAATGATCTAGCATAGTAAGCATACAAAACATAAATTCTATTTTACATAGGCATGCTTAATTACAACATATCAACTAACACATAGCCACATATATTATATACAACATTTAAGCAATTTACAAGAATTTAGACTAATTAAACATGCTATACAACAAAATTATGGAGGAATAACCCACAAAAACATAAGACATTGTGTATTAGAGACCTCTACCTCAATGAAGAAGAAAAGCCCCAAAATTCCCAAATCAAAGCCTTAATTTTGAAATCCCAAGGTTGAGCTAAATGATGCTTGGCTCCTATCAAATCGATGGCCTCGACGAGCTCTCCAACTTTGCCTAAGGTACTACTATCAAATTCTCAAAATTTGAGGAAGAAATCTAAGCTTGAAGCTTTGTAGAGAAAAAAAAAAAGAAAAAGAAAATGAGAGGAAGAGAGAGTGCCGGGGAGAGAGGAAGAAAATGACATCAATTGATGGCCTATTTGCCACTAAAAGCTTAGTGGTAGATCTTACTACTAAGAAAAATTCACCCTTTTTAATTTTACACCACAAAATATATACATATGCACTATACTACAATCACATAAATTAACTCACAATATACAATTATGCACAAAATAAATATGCATGAAATGCAATGGACCCATGACATAATTTCTGTGCACAATAATTCCGGTAGCGGGCTTCACCCGAGACCTTCTGGCCTGAAAAACGAAAAAATGCCGAAATAGCAACCATTGCATTTCAAAAAGTCTTGGACTCAATGAAATTCCCCAACCAATTCTCGGACACACTCCGCACACCCCACGGTGTCCGGTACGTAAAACGAGAAAAGACGAAAATGCACAGAAATTCTGGAAAAATAAAAAATAGCGAAAAACAGGAACATTACACGCAGGATCGCCCAGATTTGATCAAACCCTAATAGAGTAGGTACAGAGCAAGTGGCGAGAAACTCACTCTGTAACTTTGCGATCCTCCACTTGAATCACAAACCCCCATCATCGAGAGATCCAATCAACTGGCGAGGTAGATCGACCTAATGGAAAATAGAACAAAAGATTAGACAATGGCCACACTCCATCAAATCCACAAGAAAATGAGAATGTGTGCTAAACAGAGACGAAACCAAGAATATCCATTAACAAGAGACATAACGATTCAAGGATACAATACCAGCCCACAGAAGAAGAACAAAAATCCGAACTCTGATTACACAGAGGAAGCTCAGAAAAACCGAGGACACTTATGAAAAGGGAAATGACATGAATGGTTTAACGGATGTGATGGTGGGTAGATAGATGACCCAATAACTTTCACGTTAGATATTCAAAGTTCAGAATGTAGAAATAATTTACCTAACCTAATTTGTGTTGTAAGGAAGGATCCTTCCTTACAACACAAATTAGGTTGCATAGGAGTCTCTTAAGAAGCTGAGACACACAAGCATTATGCAGGACTATGTGAAAGAGTTCAACTTGTTAATGTTGGACATCAAGAATATGTGTGAGGAAAATCATCAACTTTGTGTTCGGGTTGCAAACTTGGACACAAGCAAAATCGAGATGGTAGGGACACAAATTATGTTACATGGGAGTCCCTTAAAAAGCTGAGACGCATAGTCATTGTACAGGACTACGTGAAAGAGTTTAACTTGTTAATGCTGGACATAAAAAATGTCTAAAGAAGATCATCAACTTCACGCTTAGGTTGCAAACTTGGGCTCAAACAAAATTGAGATGGCATGGTGTGCGTTTTAATGTTATTGGAGTCAAAATTCTATTAGGCATTATTGCAAGCGAGAATCAATATTATTGGAGTTAAGAAAAAAATGATTGTTTCTCTATTAAGTTTACGTACCATGTTGGTATGTCAAGATGGGAACCTAGGCTTGAGCCCTTGGGCTTTGCCATTTCAATAGGATGGCTAGGTCAGAAGGCTTTTTAAGAATCCTAAGCTCATAGAGTTTGACCAACAGGTCAGTGGCCTAGCAATATCAGGCCTTTACTTTCCAAAGGAAGGTTAGGGGTTTAAGTCTTACTGCAGGCATGTGTGTGTGAATACCAACTAAGAAAAAAAAATAAAAAAATTAGTGTTTGAGTCGATATGTGATCTTAGAATGGACTTAATCTTGAAAATTAAGGACTTCATTTTGGACCGGACTTGAATTTAGAAAAAAAAAAAAAAAAAAAAAGAGAATCATTTTTTGAATTAAGTAAATATATTTTGATTTTTGTGAAAAAAAAAAATTGTGATGCCTTCTTTAAATACCATAAACAATGTTCAGCTCTAATTTTCGGGTGTGAGCCTTGCTGATATTTTTTTGTTCAATCGTATCGCATTTTTCCTAATACCCAAGAAGATGACACTCAGATATTTTTGAGGCACTAGTGGACTTTCTCTAGGATATAAAGCAGCACTTTAGGTGTAATGACCCATTCCACCACATGGTATGATATTGTTTATTTTGGGCCTAAGCCCGCACGGTTTTGCTTTTGGGTTTACCCCAAAAGGCCCATACTAATTAGAGATAACACCACCACATATAAGCACTTCACCTTTCCTTTACCCAGGCGATGTGGATTGTGCATCCGCAACTCGCCCAGTGTAGTAGCATGCTAGTGCCTCGCACCCGCCCACGGCAGACCCACCCACAAGGTCGCCACATTAGGAGGAAAATGAGTAGCATGTAGAGGTCGCCAAGTTTTGGTAGTGCACTTGAATGGGGGATAATAAAAATGCTGGTAGGCCCTGGATCAAGTCTGGGATACCTCGAAGAAAGAGCTAAATGATCAGTTTCTACCTTACATCACAACTTAGGTTGGAAAGGAGTCCCTTAAGAAGCTGAAACACACCGACACTATGTGGGACTATGTGAAAGAGTTCAACTTGTTGATGTTGGACACCAAGAATATGTCTGCGGAAGATCATCAACTTCATATCCGGGTTGCAAACCTAGACACAATCGAAATCGAGATGGCAAGATGTGCGTTTTAATGTTATCGGAGTCAAAATTCCGTTGGGCATTACCACGAGTGAGTATCGATATTATTAGAGTTTAGAAAAGAAAAAAAAAATTGGTCGTTTCTCTGTTAAGTCTACACATACCACGATGCCAAGATAATTCTAGTACAGATTGCAACTCCTCTCGACAATTGACAGTATTACGACCATTATAAGGGTGCATATCGGGTTGGCCTGGCTGACCTGCGGTTTTGGGAACCTAGGCCTTAGCTTGCTGGGCTTTGGTGGTTCAACGGAATAGGCTAAGTCGGAAGGTATTTTAGGAGTCCTAAGCCCCATCCGTAGGCTTTAGGATAACAGGTTATGGGCTTGAAATGGGCCTGGCTACACTTGAAATCGACTAGAATGCAAGCTGAGAATGGGCTTTAATTTTAATCATGAAAGGACTTTAATTGGGTTGGACTTGATTTTGAAAAAGAAAAAGAAATGCAAAAAGGGTAAATTATATTTTGATTTTTGCGGGAAAAAAATTGCTATCCCTTCCATTAAATACCTTAAATAGTGTTTTGCTCGTACTTTCTGGTGCGAGCCTTAGCTAATGCTCTGTTCATCTTTTTGTTCATTTACTGTCATTTACTCAAGGTTTTGTAGTTCAGTAAGTATTGTCCTATTTTATTTATCTTTCAAAGTAGAAGGTAGGGTTCAAGTGAATAAAATGGGTATGTGAATTGCTTGTCAAATAATAATAATAATAATAATAAAATCAAAAAAAAAAATGTACCGCCATTTTCATTTTTCTTTTGCACCACCTTTTAAACAAGACCCTCTCAAACAGTACCCCACTAAACAGATGACACAAAACGCAGATATATAAAGAGATCTACATGTTAGGAATTTGCACATAAATTGTACAAGGCACTCAGAAGACATCAAATTTTATTAACATTATTGTTACATAGAAAAAACAACATATATACAAAATCATAATAAAATAATACATGTTCGAAATAAAACTTGTCTAACATGATGAGTTTCACGGATAGCATTAACAAAGAATTCAATACCTTAAATAATAAAATGAACATGTTCAAAATATATACACTTGAAACATGAATAATTGTAAAAGACATTATCATTTAATTACAAATAAAATGAGAGTATAAGAGTAACAAAATTGATAATTGAGACAACACAAAATAATACAATGTTAATCACACTATATATCGCCATATTATTGTCTCTATCAATCAATCACACCATATTTGGAAGTTCAAAAAGGGCTGAATTAGTTTAGAACAGGCAGGTTCTTGAGGCCAAAGCATACCACATTCTTTTTAACAAAACATCAAGATTTGTTTAGAGGAAAAAATGGTCTCTTCTGTGGGATGGAGGTTAATTAGAAAAAAAAAATTATGAGAATTTACCTATTCTATCCTATTAAACAAATAGTGAAAAATTGCTTATTCTATTCTATTAAGCTGAAAGCCCTAATTCTTTGTTAAACATGCAATTTTGGTCTGATAATTTCATTTTTATAAGAATTCGATACTTCATAGTATAAGAGAGAACAGACAAAATTATCTGGAAAACAAAGATGCATTTTAAATACTCCACTGTGAGAAAAAAAAAAAAAAAAAAAACATACATCATTCTCACTTTACTTCAATTTAGCAAGCACAGTAGATACCCTTCCAAAATCACACAGAGAGAGAGGCCACTAAATAAAATTAATTGTGTCCATACTGTTTTAAAACATAACATTTCAAATAAACTATAAAAGTGAACCCTCTATTTCAAGCCACAAATATATGTATATTAATAATATATAAAGTATTTACCACATTTTGATTATCCAACAATAAAATATTTCCAGGCATTTCCTTACTTCAGAAAATACTACATGAGAATGAAGATAAGATAGGCCAGGCCGCAGAAAGTATGAAACAAACTTATAAAAAACCTTAATTGTTCTAGATAACTCCATAACTTGCAACATCCGGATATAGGTCCAAGAATCCTTTATGTCACACAGAGCAAGGTTATTAATGTACCCAGGAAAACCATGAAACACATCTCAAAATCTCTCTCCATATCTGAAGAACAGCGCACCAGTGCCATGGTTGAGATCAACGATACACTCAGTTCGTGATGGGCCTAACTTGACCCCAACACCAAACGAGGAACCTTGACCCCTTCGCCCATAAGCCAATGTTGGGTTTCCCTTGACATCCTTTGAACTTCCAAGATCATTACCATGCTCTGCAAATGCATAGACATGCGTGTTCTTCACAGGTATCCGCAGCTCAGCAGCAAGCTGCACAAAGCCATTAGAACTTGTTAAATCAGATATAAACAAACAAATATTCATATTTTACCAATAGTTTTTTTTTTGGAATGTTATTTTACCAATAGTTGTTAAAGGCAAAACCATATTTTTGATCCATAGATTGTTAGCTGTTATAATGACCTGATGAAGGTAACAATTGACTCCAATGATTCTTACCTCCAGGATATTTCTGGCTGCACCTATCTCACCCATATTGTAACCCCTCACAGAATAAGGCCCCCCAAGCGTAAAAGCATCATAACTTGGAAGGTCTCCTGCATAACCACCATAATGGCAATGTAGGACTAGCACGGGTGGTTGTGGTTTACCAGCACCTTCCTCCACGTCTTTCAGCTGGATAAATCTTGTCACCGTTAGCTGGTGGCGATTAAAGAATGGAAAGTTACTGCCAATGCCAAGACCTTGGTCGACCTGCAATTCATTTGCAAAATAAGCATGTCAGCAGGTAATGCAAGTCCTTGTTACATATGAAGATCACTGAACTAGAAGACATCATTAATGTTGTAATAATATGGAAAACAGGAGTTTGCTCCAAATTGTCAGGCAAAAACTAGCACCACCCTTCTTAAATATTACTTGTACAACACCCATTAAACACAGAAAATACTTGTCTTGAAGTCATCAGCACATATCCATTTCAGGAAAACAATAATATATGATTTCAGAAGTTCCATTTAAAAAATTTTGTAGTGTTTGAAAATAAATATCTACATTCTCTTTTTTGAAGTGTGCACATAAACAAGACCTGTAAGGCTTTTATATGGTAAAGCTTAGCATCCTTACATCATATATGAGTTTAATTAACTGTAATTACATCATTAAAATTAAGGAATTCTAGAGTACCAACAGAATTCAGATTAACAGACCTGAATGGCATTAAATAATCAATGCATTCTTCTTATGGCCATAATATTTTAAAAAGGAAACAGAGATTATTTACAGGAAGTATATCCAAAGTTTGGCAGACAAAGTAAGGAACACCTACATAATAAAGCACTGAAACACTAATAAGGTTCTTCAATGAGCATCATTATACCAAGGACATCCAGATTTATACTATCAAATGGTATATATAAGTACGTTAGCAATATACAAAAAATATGACATTAGCTTATGCAATTCTCTGGGGAGACTCGTACCCAAAAAAAATAAAAAAAATAAAAAACACTAACCTGGAACACATTCCTCTCACCAACTATTGCTCCATTTACAAACTTAGTGTTATCAAGCGTAATATTTGCCTGAGCAAACACCATTCGGTCAACGCCAGTGCCATTAAGTGTTGTTGGCAACACCCTTAGAGCATTTGGAGAAATATGATAGATTTCATCACGTGTTGCTATCTCTTCCATCACAAGTCCGTAAGTGAATTTGCTCTGATGAGTGAAATTCTGCACAACAAATATCAGTCAGAAACTGATATTATACATTAGGAAACTAGTAAAACCACATTTTCGAAAGAAAGAAAAAAAACTAGCAAAACCACATGATGATGGCCTCCTGAGATTTATAAGCATTATATTAGAGAAGAGCCAAAGTGTGCACAATACCTCTGTAATATTAGCTTTGACACCAGCTCGATCAACCCATATAGGGGGGACTTCATCCAGTTCTGGCCCACTGGTGAAAACTGGGCTAAGTGTCCTGCTGAGAAAGCAGCTTGCTCGGAATGTATGGTTGGCAAGATTATACACACCATCTAAATGTGGATGCACATATTCAACATTCAGAGCATGATCACCCTGCAGAAGGAATGAAAAAAAAAAAAAAAAAAAAAAACCCACTAACATGGTATGAAATTTTTTTGCAAATATAACAGTAAATCATTTTTATAAATGATGTTATTTTTACATTTCAAAGTAAAAATCACCTGAGGGTTGAGGAAGTAGCTAATCGTGCCTGAACCAAGAAAGGACCTATTTAGCCCTTTGAGATTTCGGATCTCAAAGGAATAAGTTCCACCAGGATGGATTGGTCCAATCAGTTAGTACATTAAATTGAACGCCCAAATCCTTCATGCTTCATCAAGTAGAGATTGGCTATTGACTTAATACCAGTATAGGATGACGTCCACGTCCACCGATAATAGGCAACTCTAGACAGACTTTATCAGACCTTTGTTCTAATTCTTTAAGATTGATCTCAACAATAATCCCTCCCTTATTCTTCTCATCAGGTATTGGATTAACTTCAATATTAGAAAACAAGGCTAACGTGTTCAAGTTCTTTTCAGCTTGTTTCCCAGCTTCTATGTTAAACACATGACCTTGTCTGAGCTGTAAACCATAATTATTACATTCAATAAACAAACAAACGGCCATTAAACCCAATCAAAACATAATCCTCTTAGCTATATGAATAACAAACAAAATTGGATACATAAAGCATCAAGCATTATCAAATTTCCATGAATATGACTAATTTAACAAAGCAAAATCGATTCGGCACATATTTATGGATAATAAACATCATCAATAGGTCACCTGTTTGGGTAATTCTCTTCTCAAAACAGCTAATTGGGTGTTCCCCTGGCATACATTCCCAAGCTTATCTTGAAATTGAATCACCAACTGAGTGATGTCCCCTTCCACAACCTCGCAAACCAACTCATCATTGGAACTCAACTTAACAAAATTCACAACTTGAGCAAACACATACCCCTCCTCGTGGCACCATTTCTTAACACGGTCCTCAATCTTCTGCACCAACCTGGGGCTCACATTTCCTTGCTCTGCCAACATCTGTAACACCTCTCCGTGCACCGGCATTGGCAACAAACATGGCCTCGCCCTCCCCATTCTGCTCTTATAATCCTTCGCCGTCGTGTCAGGGTCCATTCAATCGGCGCGATTAGACCGACATTAATGCACCGAAATTTGTCCGCCGATTTCCAAGTCGTCTCTGTAAATGGTATGGTTATTCCAATAGTCCTTTCAGGGTTGGTCATCCCTTCAAGATCCACCTTCGCAAAACTTCCACAAGTCGCAAGTGTTTCCAGCTCCTTCTGGAATTGGGCTTTCGTGTATATACCGCCCGGCCGGAGTGAAACAATCTCAAAGAAGAAATCTCCGGTGCCGATGGTGGAATTACGATGTTGATCGAAGAACAAAATTTCTGAGACTTTGTATCTCTTGAACCCACTGAGCTTGTTGAGCTGTACCACAATGTTGGCTGGTAACCCGTGTGAGTCCCATTCTTGAGACTGTGATTCGTCGTCCTTGGCGATCGCGGCCGGAGAGAATACTTTGGACCAGAAACCGCCGTCTCCGCCACCTCCACCACCGCCGTTTCCACCTCTGCCTCCTCCTCCGTCGCCGCTACCACCGTACAGGTAAGTGAGAGAGGTGCCAAAGAGAGAGAGGAGGCCTGTGGTGGTGGAAATGGCTAGGGTTTTTTGGAGGGATGGGAGGGGTTTAAGCGATGTACATTTTAAAGGTTCAGGGTTTTGGGAAGAGGAGGTGGGTTTTAAAGGTTCATCGTTTTGGGAAGAGGAGGTGGGTTTTAAAGTGTTTGGGTTTTGGAAAGAGGTGGTGGGTAGGTGAATGGAGTTGGGTAGGCGAGTGGCGGTGGGTAGGCGGATGGTGGTGGGCAGGCGAGTGGCGTTGGATTTGCGCCGGGAGTGAAGGGAGGGACTGAAATTCAGGAGAATTTGCCACGGGCCGGCGACCGTTGCCATTGGGGGATAAGGAGCGAAGGCAAGGAGAGAGAGACAGAGAGGAGTGTTTTTTTACTTTGTCCTAGCAGCTGTGGGCGAATTTTCAGGCTGTTGCAGACCAACTCCACATCTCCACTATCACGGATAATATTTTGTCCTTAGCCAAAAGTTTCCAAGGCCAGCTTTAATGACGTGGAGAATAAAGCCGCTCTAGCGGAGAGAGCACTTCACACCAAGCAGACGGTGGTTATATCAAAGTCTCCGAGCCCAAATATTTATTTTTACATTTATTTTTTTTCACACGATCAAGGAGCTAGAGAACTTTCTTTGGGACATGCATCATCGAAGCTGCTCAGTTTTTTTATTTGGGAGAAAATAGGTTATTATTAGTAGTATGTTGGTGGTACACTCGAATGGAGGATGATGTAAGTATTGGTAAATTTTGAATCGGGACTACCTGTTGAAAGATCAGTTCCTTCCTTACAACACAACCTGGGTTGCTAAAGAGTCCCTTAAGAAGCTGAGACGCATCAACACTATATGGGACTATGTGAAGGAGTTCTGCATGTTGATGTTAGACATCAAGAATATGTCTGACGAAGACGAGCTCTTTAACTTCATGTTGGGGTTACAAACCAAGGCACAGGCCGAATCAAGATGGCACGGTGTGCGTTTCAATGTTATTGGAGTCAAAATTCTCTTGGGCATTACTGCGGGCGAGAATTAATGTTATTGGAGTTTATAGAAAAGTTGTTGGTTCGCTTTTAAATTACATACCATACTGCGCGGGGTGTTCTTTGATGTCAAGATAATTCAAGTGGGGATTGCAACTCCTCTTGGTGATTATAAAGAGTGCATAATGTGTCGAGTTGGACTGGCCCTGCCCGTGGTTTTCGGGAACCCAGGCGTCAGCCCGTCATTCAACGGATTGGATTGGGCCTAAAAGTATTTGGGCTTTGAGATAGCAGGTTGTGAGATTGGAACGGGCTAAGTTGCGAGCTTGGAACGAGTTTTTATTTTTATTTTGAAAAGGATTTCATTTGGACCGGACTTGATTTTAAAAAAGAAAAGAAAGAGAGAGAGATGCACTTTTTGAAATGGGTAAATTTTTTGAGATTTTGTGACCCCTTCCCTTATTTAAAATACACAAATTTGAACTGAGTTCATCTGTTCATGTATCAAAAAAATGGATTAAGTGCTGAAAACACTTTAAAAATATATTTTGTATAACACTTTCATCTCTTATTTAAAAAAAATTGTTTACCCTCTCTCTTATTCTTTTAAATATGTGTGAAAAGGCTCTCAAAGTACCTTTTTACAAGTCATTGAAGTAATACTTTTATGCCGATTTTGTCCTTTTAACCTTCCAAAAATGTCTAAGGAGTGTGATTCATATATATTCTCATAGTAAAGAGTTGGGCACACATCAAATACATTTAATCTACTCTCTATATGCTATACCATACAACATTCTCAACAAGTGAATCTGGAATTTAAATCAATCATCAGGAATAATTTTTTTACTAAGATTGCTGTTGGAATACAAATAATAATTCATACATTTAGTGAGCACTACTTGAACAGCCACAACTGTGCCTCATAAGTTCTCCTCCATGCAACATCATTGGAAGATTCTGACATAGAAACAGCAAAAACATGTGCTTGAAGTCTCAAACATAGTTTGCAAATATGCAATTGAACAGGAAAATAAAAATGACAGTCTTAAGAAGTTGTTTTACTGTCCTCATCATTATTAAGTGTTTCTAATTTTGCGAAGACAAGGAAAAACCCACATATACTACATTGATATGCTAATATCATTTTTATAAGAACTTGATACTTCATAACATAAGAAAGAGAATTTGTATGTACATCTCTGGAAAAGTAATAGAATTCATAGAAGAATTTTGTTTTTACTCCACTATGAGAAAAATAACATACATCAATCTAGCAACCACAGTAGATAACCTTCCAAACTCAGAGATACTATTAAATAAAATTCATTGTGTCCATACTGTTCAATACATAACATTGTCCTCTATATCAAACCACAATAAATAAATAAAAATAATTAAAAGTATTTACCAATTTTTTCCAGGCATTTCCTTATTTCAGAAACACTATGAGAATAAAGAACGGCTGCCGCAGAAAGTATGAAACTTATTTATAAAATACCTTTGTCGTTCTAGATAACTCAACACTAGCCACATCTAGAATAGCACCAAGATTCCTTAATGTACACAATATGCACCCAGCAAAACCATGAAACACATCTCAAAATCTCTCTCCACATCTGAGGAACACTGCACCAGTGCCAGAGTTGTGATCCACGGCATACTCAGCCCGTACTTGGCCTAACTTGACCCCAACACCATACGAGGAACCGTGACCAACTCGCCTGTAAACCTCTGTTGGCTTTCCTTCGACATCCTTTGAACTTCCAAGATCATTACCATGCTCTGCAAATGCATAGACATGCGTGTTCTTCACAGGTATCCTCAGCTCAGCCGCAAGCTGCATGAATCCATTAGAACTATAAATGAGATATAAAGAAACAAATATTCATATTTGAACAATAGTTGTTAAAGGCAAAACCATATTTTAAATCTATAGATTGTTAGCTGTTATAATGGCCTGAAGAAGTTAACAATTGACTCCTTACCTCCAGGATATTTCTGGCTGCACCTATCTCACCCATATTGTAACCCCTCACTGAATAAGGCCCCCCAAGTGTAAAAGCATCATAACTTGGAAGATCTCCCACACAACCACCATAATGGCCATGTAGGACTAGCACGGGTGGTGGGGGTTTACCAGCACCTTCCTCCACTTCTTTTAGCTGGATAAATCGTGTCAATGTGAGCTGGTGGCGATTAAAGAATGGAAACTTACTGCCGATGCCAAGACCTTGGTCGAGCTGCAATTCATATGCAAAAATACGCATGTTAGCAGGTAATGCAAGTCCTTGTCACATATGAAGACAATCTGAACTAGAAGACACCATCAATTATTGTAAAAGGGGAAAACAGGATTTTGCTCAAAATTGACAGTTGAGAACTAGCACTACATTTTAAATGTAGTTGTTAAAAAATATAACTTGTACAATACTGTTAGGCGCTGAATGTTATACATTTTAGCTCGTTTACTTGCTTGTTTGATTCTCTTAATAATAGTTTATTTGTAATTTTACATTGTTTTATTGTTTTTATTTATTTCAGGGCTTTAATTGTAAAATCAGTCAAGACCAGCGATTATGACCTTTAACAGATGACATTTCGCGGGACCAAGCAAAGTTGAAGATCCAAGTCTAATTATACTTAAAAAATATTCCAAAAGAAGCCACAAGTTGATGAGAATGGAAAGAAGAAAAGGAAAACTCCTTCTCTAAAAAGAAAACTTTCGCCAAAGTTGGTAACTTGAACCCGTTTTGGTAATTTCGCTGTATCTCTCTCCTCGAGTGTCAAAACAACTAAATTCCCACGATGGTTGAAAGGAAATTCGAAGAGCTACAATTTTGCATTTCACGAGGATTCCCTAAAACAGCTGTTTACCTTGTCAAAATTTGCCTGGAAGTCTGTACGAATTTTGGAGTCCTTATTTGACAGAATTTTTATGTATGTCTTCTATATGAAAAAGGGAACTTTAGGGCTGATCTTTTATTATTTAAAGGGGGTCCTCTACAACATTGAATGATCATACAGAGGAGCTTGAGGCTGAGATCAGAGAGGAGCATTCAAAAGAAGGAAGGGATCAATCCATGGCGGTGAAGATGTCTTCCTCAACCATGAAGAATTCCACTGCAGTCATGCTTGGCTAAATGTTTTGCTAGGGTTGTGACGTAGCCCTAGCTTAGCACACTGGTTTGATTGTATTTAATTATTGGAGAACAATTTTATCATGCATGATTGTGTAATCTATAGGATTTTTAATTGACTTTTCAATAAGAATCGGTTTTAGAGTTTTAATTCAATTACAAATATTTTTCCATCTTGTCTTAGATATTTTAATCTTGTGATTGAACACAACTCATTCGCTTCTTGTAGTTGTGAATGAGATGATTACACAATGGTATTTCTCTGAATATAATGTTAGAGATTTGATGGATTATGCCTAAAAAAGAAAGACCATGCTACACCCTAGAGTAAAGTAGATAGGTAGATGGTTTATGCCAATCGAAGATAGTCCATGCTTAACTTTAAATTATATTATTTTCTAGCTGAATTAATATGTGCTTGTAGCCATGATTAATTCCATGTGCATGTTATATGATATATCTCCAATAAATTGATGCAATTGACTAGTGGTGCGACGTTAATGGTGAAATCATACCCCTAGTCCTCTCTCTTTATTTTCTACATCCTATTTAATCATTGTTCTTTAGTTTAATTTATTTTTCGACTTAGTTAATTTAGAATTAATTATCACAATTCGATTATCCTACTTTCAAGTTGATTTGGAATTTAATAAATCTGTTGACAAGTCCCTTGGGTACAACACCCTTACAAGTAAACCATATCTGCAAAGATTCGTGCACTTGCGAGAGGTACATATAAATCTCACAACAAATACCCATTAGATGCACAAAAAATAGTTGTCTTGAAGTCATCAGCACATATCTATTTCAGGAAACAAGAAAACATGATTTCAAAAGTTTCATTTAAATTTTTTTGTAGTGTTGAAAATAAATTTCTATTCTCTCTTTTTTCCGCTTTGTACACAAAGCAGACATTTAAGGCTTTTATATGATAAAGCTTAGCATCCTTACTGTTACATCATTAGAAATAAAGAACTTTAGAGTAGCAACAGAATTCAAATTAAAGGACCCGAATGGCATTTAATAATCATTGCACTCTGATGGCCATAATATTTTTTAAAGAAAAGAGAAATTAATTCAGGAAGTAATATTCCAAAGTTGGGCAGAAAAACTAGGGAACACCTGCATAATAAAAGCATTGAACCAGTCATAATGTTCTTTAATAAGTACGCATTCGTAAAACAGTGTCAATTATATTGGCTTTATAATATCAAGGACTCAGATAACAAATTTTGGGATATTTTTAAAATCAACGACATCCAAAATTATATTATCTAATAGTAGATTTAATATATATTAAAAAAAATAAATAAATAAAAAAAAAAGAAGAAGATAATACATAAGCTTATACAATTCACTGGGGACACACTTGCCCATCAAAAAAACTCACCTGGAACACATTCCTCTCACCAACTATTGCTCCATTTACAAACTTGGTGTTATCACGTGTAATATTTGCCTGTGCAAATGCCATTCGGTCAATGCCAGTGCCACTGAGTGTTGTTGGAGGTCCGTCTGTACTAATTTCTCCACTTGGAGCGACCCTTTGACCATTTGGAGAAATATGACTGCTTTCATCTCGCGATGTTATCTCTTCCATCACAAGTCCGTAAGTGAATTTGCTTTGACGCGTGAAATTCTGCCCAACGAACATCAGTCAGAAACTCATATTATAGATTAGGAAACTACTAAAACCACATGATGAAGGACCTCCTGAGACTTATAAGCATTATATTAGAGAAGAGCCAAGGAGTGCACTATACCTCTGTAATATTAGCTTTGACACCAGATCGATCAACCCATATAGGGGGGACTTCATCCACTTCTGGCCCACCAATGAACACTGGGCTAAGTTTCCTGCTGTTAAAGCAGCTTGCTCGGAAAGTACGGTTGCGAGGATTATACACACCATCTAAATATGGATGCACATACTCAAACTTAAAACCCAGATCATCCTGCAGGAAAAAAATACCCACTAACATTGTATGACGCAAAATCTTGCAAATATAACAATAAATTATTTTTAGAAATGATGTTAATTTTACATCAAAGTAAAGATCACCTGCGGACTGAGGAAATTGCTAGTTGTCACTGAACCAAGAATGGACCTATTTAGCCCTTTGAGATTTCGGTGCTCAAAGGAAACAGTTCCACCAGGCTGAATCGAAGCCTAAAATAAAATCAAATAAACAATTTTCCAATATGTTAGAACAATAAATTGAAAGCCCAAATCCTTAATGCCCCATCAAGTAGAGGTTAGCTATTGAACTTCGTACCAGTGTAGGACGACCTCCATGTCCAGGGACAATACTCCACTCTGTACTGACTTCAGCCGACTTTTGTTCGAATTCTTTAAGATTAATCTCAACAATAAGCCCTCCCTCATTCTTCTCATCAGGTCTTGGATTAACTTCAAAATTAGAAAACAAGCCTAATGCCCTTATGTTCCTTAGAGCTTGTTTTGCAGCTTCTATGTTTAAAACATGCCCTTGTCCGAGCTGTACAAAAAATTCACACCCAGAAACAACCAGTAATTAGACCCAATCGGATAATTAACATCTCAAAACCCAGTAAATCTAAATAAGATATTTTACAAAGCAAAATCCTCTTAGATATATGAATAACATACAAAACTGGATACAAAACTAACAAGGAAAAACCCATCAAACTAAGAAGAAAAAGGCTAATCCGCCTCTACCGATTCTCTCAACTTGTTGCGGGACCCACCGCTCTCTTCTTAGTGTTGGCGCTTGCCTATACAGCTTGTATTTTATTTTTCAAATAAGAAAGCTAAGTAACGAAAACCATGAATTGAGAATGGATCAGTAATAAAGCAAAGCCAGTCAAATAAAAACAATACAAATGCAAACTTTATAAATGCAAAGTTTATCAAATCTCCATGACTAATTAACAAAGCAAAATCCATCGGCACAAATTGATGGATAACAAACATCAATAGGTTACCTGTTTGGGTAATTCTCGTCTCAAAATAGGGATGTGGGTGTTCCCCTCACATACATTCCCAAGCTTATCATGAAACTGAACCACCAATTGCGTGATATCCCCTTCCACAACCTCGAAAACCACCTCCTTCGAATTCAAATAACCAAAATTCATAACTTTAGCCCACACATACCCCTCGTCGTGGTACCACTTTTGAACCTGGTTCATAATCTTCTGCATCAACCTGGCGCTCACATTCCCTTGCCCTCTCAACATCTGTAACACTTCTCTGTGCACTGGTATTGGCAATAAACATGGCCTTGCCCTCTCGATTCTCCTCTTATAATCCTTCTCTTGCCTCAAATAGTACTCCGATTTCTCCTTCTCCGTCATGTCAGGGTCCATTTCAATAGGCTTGGACTGGGGCATTAGACCGACATTAACACACCTAAATTTATCCGCTGATTGCCAAGTACTCTCCTTAAATGATATGGTTATTCCCATAGTTCCGTCAGGATTGGTCTTCCCTTCAAGATCGACCTTTTCAAACATTCCACAGGTCGCAAGAGTTTCGAGCTCCATCTGGAATTGGGCTTTGGTGTAAATACCGCCAGGCCGGAGCGAAACCATCTCAAAGAAGGAATCTTCAGTGCCGACTGTGCTTTTCCGGAGTCTATCAAAGAACAAAATGTCAGAGACCTTGTATTTTTTGAATCCACTGAGCTTGTTAAGCTGTACCACAATGTTGGCAGGTAACCCGTGTGAGTCCCATTCTTGAGATTGTGATTCGTCTTCCTTAGCAATCACAACAGGAGAGAATATTTTCGACCAGAAACTGCCGTCTCCGCCACCGCTGTTTCCACTGCTGCCTCCTCCTCCACCCCAGCCCCCAGCCCCACCACCTGTAATGCGACTGTACAGGTAACTGAGAGGTGTGCCAAAGAGGAAGAGGAGGCCGGAGGCGGTGGACAGCACTAGGGTTTTTGGGAGGGACAAGGAGGGTTTACACGATGGAAAATTTAAAGCTTTAGTGTTTTGTAATGAGGAGGTGGGTTTTAAAGGCTTACGGTTTTGGGAAGAGGTGGTGTGTAGGCGAGTGGCAGCCCGTAGGCAGATGGTGGGAGGGCGAGTGGCAAAACGTGGGCGGATGGTGGTGGGTATGCTAGTGGTGGTGGAGTTGCGCCGAGAGCGGAAGGAGGGACTGAGTATTGGCAGAAGTTGTCCGGGGGCAGCGATGGTTGCCATTGAGGATAAGGGGCGGAGGCAAGGGGAGAGACAGTGCGTTTTATACCATGTATGATTTTATTTTTTCCTGAATTACCATGTATGAATTTAAATGTAGTTATTTATCATAAATTCATATGTTTTGTGAAAGAATTATGAGTGCACAAAGGCAACGTACTGGGTGGCTTAGAACCCTAGTTGAATCTCTAGCATCCGAGTGACCTACGATGGCTGGGGTTGGTTGTCCACTTCAAACCTTCCATTAGTGTTTTTTACCAAATTTGGGAAAAAAAAAAAAAAAAATGTCGCCTTATAATCGTAGAATTTCAGTAGCGTGTTTCATTCAAACATCTTATGAAACAATGTTCTTGCTTCATATATTAAACCACAATTTGCATACCTGTCTATAAGAGCACTCCTCACAAATATATCTTCTTTGACTCCAATCACCACTGCGTAGCCATGAATCTCCTTTCAACACCTCAAATCTGCCTTGGTTGAACACGCAGCAAGAGACTACTAATTGTAGCCGAACTAGGATGCAACTCAAAAGCCGTTACGGAAATTCTGCGCAAACCCGTAAATAACTAAAGTCCGAGATTCCATGTCAGGCTCAACACCGTCAATGGGTATCAATTGAAAAAGTTCAGAGATCATCACCTGCTTGTGCAAAGCCAGAAATTAACGTATTCCATGTTACTACATTGGGCTTCACTATCATTAGTTTCGTTTTTTCAACCGAACTCCAAGCTTTTTTTAAAATACCCCAGTTGAGCACAACCCGAAATCATGGCATTCAATACCATCAACTCTTTCTCAACCATCCCATTGAACACCCGCTCGGCCTTTCCAATCGGACCACATTTTGGGTACATACCTATAAATGCACTATTGACAAAAGCATCGGATTCAAACTCACAGTTTAGGACTAAAGTATGTATCTTCTCTCCGGTTTGTCGATCAGAGAGATGCCCGCATGCTTTGAGAACGCTAGGAAGGACAAACTTGTTGGGTTTTAGGCCTTCTCTACGTCGGATATTTGTTTCGGGAATTTTGTCGAACAGTTTGCGAGCGTCAGATAATCGTCCAAGCTGTGTGTAGGGCTACGAGATTGGAGGCAAAATGAGTCAAAGGAGCGAAGGCATTGATAATCAGGAGGGAAGATGAAAGCGAAGACTGTTTATAAGGATTCTGTGATGGGTCATAGATATGGTTGTTCACTTGAAGAGAGGGTGCATTTTAAAAGCGCGGAAAAGAAACCAAACACCATTTCAATTGGAGAGTACGATTCTTTCATTAATACGGGAGCGGAAAGAAGAAGGAAAAAAAAAAAACAAAGTGAACAAAAGGTTCTACTGAATTGAATTGTATTCACAAATTAAATAAACTATTAAATGGTGAGAAATTTTGTCCTCTCACATTTTTAAAATCCAGCATGTAAATTAATATCCTTTCCAATGGATAAGATTTCATTTGTAGTTTTTTGTTAAGCAAAAGAATAGAATTTGAACGACATTTCGAACCAAGACTTGGGAACGTAGCAAAAATAACTAAAATTAACAAAAACAATCCATTAGAGAGTCCTATTTGGATCCAAATAAGGAGAAAAATTTGTTTGCCCTCGTTCACTTTGCAGCACCATTCATTACCGTACCTATTATACGCGTGCGCTATTACAAATGGTTTGAATGCGACTGTTGAACGATGCAATGATGTAACGATGCAAGAGAATTTGTCTCACAAACAAGTTAAATTTAATCGGTATATATCTGAATTTTACTATTAGAGAAGTGTTTGATAAATCAACTGGGCTTAAATTAGGAGTGAGTAAATCTGCGAATACGATTCATGCATATCGAATCAGATTGCTACACTCATGGATCGGTGACAGATTAAAAAAAAAATATGAATTCGTAACTTATGGATCGGATCACGAATTAAGCGGTTAAAACCCGATCCGATTCGTAATATATAACCAAGACTTGGAAACATATTCAAGCAAAAATAAGTAAAATTAATGAAAACAATTCATTTAGTCGGACTTATTTGGATCCAAACAAGTTAAGTTTGACAAATATATCTAAATGTAACTATTAGACAATTGTTTGATTAACAACTGACCTTAAAGTAGGGGTGGGCAAATAATCTGTGAATGGATTTATATAGATCAGATCAGATTGCTACACTCACGAATCGGTGGCGAATTAAAAAAAATTAAATTCATAGTTTACAGATTTAATCATAGATTAGGCTATTAAAATCCAATCATATCCGCGATATATATATATATATATATAATCAGTTAATTATCATTTAATGAGACTCTAAGAATGTATTAGTTAATAATAATTTAAATGTTGATAAATTAAATTTTTATCTATTGAATTATGGTTAAAAAATAAATAATATTAGACTATTTAGAAAAAAATTTAATCTGCGAATCCGATCCTTCATTCCATGGATTCAATTTGATATCCCAAATAGCCACAGTGAATTCAAAATTTTCTAATTCATTAGTAGCAAATCGAATTAGACACCACATATGGCCTTATGAAAAAATATACAGGGGAGACTTATTATATGGGGTACCCCAACCAATTGACATTCAATACTTTTCTTTGAAAACTCCCATAATTTCCATTTACCTATATTATCCTATTAAGTTAGTAGTGAGAAATTACTTATTCTATTTTATTAAGCTAAAAACCGCTCAATTTCTTTGTCCAACATGCAATTTTGAATTGATATTATCACCTTTATAAGAAATTGAAACTCGAGCAATATCTCATGAGAGAACAGGCAAGGACATCTGGAAAAAATAACAATTTATTGAAGAAAAAAAAAAAAAACTATGAGAAAAAGAAAAGACATCATTCTCACTCAAATTCAATCCAGCTTGCGAGCGCAGTAGTTAACCGTTCGAAGCTCAAAGAGAGGCCATTAAATAAACTTCATTGTGTCCATACTGTTTAAAATATAACATTTCAAATAAATTTAAAATGTGAGTCCTCTGTTTCAAACCACAAAAATAAAATAAAAATAGATAAAAGTATTTACCACATTTGATTATTATCCAACAATAAAATATTTCCATACTACATGAGAATGAAGATAAGCCGCGGAAAGTACGAAACTTATAAAAAACCTTAATCGTTCTAGATAACTCAAAACTCGCAACATCTAGAATAGCTCTGATAATCCTTTATGTCACACAAACCGATGTTAATGTACCAGCAAAACCATGAAACACGTCTCAAAATCTCTCTCCATATCTGAAGAACACCGTACCAGTGCCAGAGTTGTGATCAACGGCATACTCAGCTCGTACTAGGCCTAACTTGACCCCAACACCATATGAGGAACCGTGACCCATTCGCCTGTAAACCTCTGTTGGGTTTCCCTTCACATCCTTTGAACTTCCAAGGTCATTACCATGCTCTGCAAATGCATAGACATGTGTGTTCTTCACGGGTACCCGCATCTCAGCAGCAAGCTGCACGAACCCATTAGGACTTAAATCAGATAAAAACAAACAAATAACCATATTTTACCAATAGTTATTACTTATTAAGGGGAAAAACCAAATATTAAATCCATAGATTTTTAGCTGTTATAATGGCCTGATGAAGGCAACAATTGACTCCAATGATTCTTACCTCCAGGATATTTCTGGCTGCACCTATCTCACCCATATTGTAACCCCTCACTGAATAAGGCCCCCCAAGTGTAAAAGCATCATAACTTGGAAGGTCTCCCACACAACCACCATAATGGCCATGTAGGACTAGCACGGGTGGTGGTGGTTTACCAGCACCTTCCTCCACTTCTTTTAGCTGGATGAATCGTGTCAATGTAAGCTGGTGGCGATTAAAGAATGGAAACTTACTGCCGATGCCAAGACCTTGGTCAAGCTGCAATTCATAATGCAAAATAAGCATGTTAGCAGGTAATGCAAGTCCTTGTTACATATGAAGACCATCTGAACTAGAAGACACCATTAATATTGTAAAATGGAAAAACAGGATTTTGCTCCGAATTGTCAGGCGAAAACTAGCACCACCCTTTTTATGTAGTTCTTAAAATATTTACTTGTACAACACCCATTTGACACACAGCAAATAGTTGTCTTGGAGTCAACAGCACGTATCTATTTCAGGAACAAGAAAATATGATTTCAGAAGTTTCATTTAAATTTTTTTTATAGTGTTGGAAAGAAATTTCTATGTTCTCTCTTTTCTGATGTGTGCGGAAAGCAGCAAGGCTTTTATATGATAAAACGTAGCATCCTTATATCATAATATGAGTGTAAATAACTGTTACATCATTAAAAATAAAGAATTCTAGAATTCCAACTGAATTCAGATTAATGGACCTGAATGGTATTAAATAATTAATGCATACTTCTGATGGCCATAATATTTTTTAAAGGAAACAGAAATTATTTACAGGAAGTGTATTCCAAAGTTCGGCAGAAAAACTTAGGAACACAAGCACTGAATCACTTATAATGTTTTTCAATGAGCATGCACTCGTAACACTGTCAATTATATCAGCTTTATTATATCAAGGGTTTCACATAACAAATTCTGGAATATTTTTAAAATCAAGAACATCCAAATTTATATTATCAAATAGTAGATATAAGAACGTCAGCAATATACAAAAGTATGGCTTAAGCTTATACAATTCGCCGGGGGCACACTTGCCCAAAAAAAACTCACCTGGAACACATTCCTCTCACCAACTATTGCTCCATTTACAAACTTGGTGTTATCACGCGTAATATTTGCCTGTGCAAATGCCATTCGGTCAATTCCAGTGCCACTAAGTGTTGTCGGAGGTCCATCTGCACTAATTCCTCCACTTGGCAACACCCTTTGACCATTTGCAGAAATATGACTGCTTTCATCGCGGGTTGTTATCTCTTCCATCACAAGTCCGTAAGTGAATTTGCTCTGACGCGTGAAATTCTGCACAACAAATATCAGTCAGAAACTCGTATTATAGATTAGGAATCTACTAAAACCACATGATGAAAAGCTGAAGAGTGCACCATACCTCTGTAATATTAGCTTTGACACCAGCTCGATCAACCCATATAGGGGGGACTTCGTCCACTCCTGGCCCACCGGTGAACACTGGGCTAAGTTTCCTGCTGTTAAAGCAGCTTGCGCGGAAACTACGGTTGCGAGGATTAGTCACACCATCTAAATATGGATGCACATACTCAAGCTTAAAAGCAAGATCATCCTGCAGAAAAAATTCCCGTTAAATGCAGGAACATGCAAATGCAACAATAAATCATTTTTATAAAATATGTTAATTTTATATCAAAGTAAAGATCACCTGAGGGTTGAGGAAGTTGCTAGTTGTCACTGAACCAAGAATGGACCTATTTAGCCCTTTGAGATTTCGGTGCTCAAAGGAAACTGTTCCACCAGGCTGGATTGAAGCCTAAAATTATAGAAAATAAATAGATCAGTTACAAAAGTAAATAGAAAGCCCAAATCCTTAATGCCCCATCAAGTAGGGATTAGCTATTGAACATCATACCAGTGTAGGGCGACCTCCGCGTCCGGGGACAATACTCCACTCTGTACTGACTTCAGCAGACTTTTGTTCTAATTCTTTAAGCTTAATCTCAACAATAATCCCTCCCTCATTTTTCTCATCAGGTCTTGGATTGACTTCAATATTAGAAAACAAGGCTAACGTGTTTATGTTCCTTAGAGCTTGTTTCCCAGCTTCTATGTTAAAAACATGCCCTTGTCTAAGCTGTAAACACAATTAACACATTCAGCTCAAAACCAAATAAACCTATATAGAATATGAATACCAAACAAAACTGGATATATCATCAAATTGAGAACAATGATATACAAGCCAAATCGGACTGTAGGCATGGTGAGGCCCATAACTTCTTGTGGGACCAATCACTCTCTTCTGAGTGTTTGTATTTCATTTTTCAAATAAGAAAGCTAACTAATGAAAACTGTGAATTGAGAATTAATAATTAGTAAAGTAAAGTCTGTCAATTGTAAACAATAAAAATGCACACTCTATCAAATCTCCATGACTAATCAACAATGCAAAATTCATTCGGCATAAACTCATGAACAACAAACATCAATAGGTTACCTGTTTGGGTAATTCTCGTCTCAAAACAGCGAAATTGGTGTTACCCTCGCATACATTTCCAAGCTTATCCTGAAACTGAATCACCAGCTGCGTGATATCCCCTTCCACAACCTCGCAAACCACCTCCTTTGTATTCAAATTACCAAAATTCACAACTTGAGCGCAAGCATACCCCTCGTCTTGGTACCACTTTTGAACGTGGTCACGAATCTTCTGCAACAACCTGGCGCTCACTTTCCCTTGCTCTCTCAACATATACAACACCTCTCTGTGCACTGTCGTTGGCAACAAACATGGCCTTGCCCTATCGATTCTCCTCCTATAATCCTTCTCTTGACTCAAATAGTACTCCATTTTCTCCTTCTCAGTCATGTCCGGGTCCATTTCAATTGGCTTCGACTGTGGCATCAGACCGACATTAATGCACCTAAATTTATCCGCGGATTGCCATGTACTCTCCATGAATGATATGGTTATTCCCATCGTACCATCCGGATTGGTCTTCCCTTCAAGATCGACCTTTTCAAACATTCCACAGGTAGCAAGGGTTTCGAGCTCCTTCTGGAATTGGGCTTTGGTGTATATACCGCCGGGCCGGAGGGAAACCATCTCAAAGAATGAATCTTCGGTGCCGACGGTGCTTCTCCGGAGTCTATCGAAGAATAAAATGTCGGAGACCTTGTATTTCTTGAAACCACTGAGCTTGTTGAGCTGTACCACAATGTTGGCAGGTAACCCGTGTGAGTCCCATTCTTGAGATTGTGATTCGTCTTCCTTAGCAATCGCGATAGAAGAGAATATTTTCGACCAGAAACCGCCGTCTCCGCCACCTCCACCACCGGGTCCTCCGCCACCGCCTCCACCGGGTCCTCCGCCACCGCCAATACCACCTCTAATGCCACCCAGGTAAGCGACAGAGGTGCCAAAGAGAAAGAGGACGCCGGTGGCCCCGGACAGGGCTAGGGTTTTTTTGAGGGATTGGGAGGGTTTACGAGATGTAGATTTAGAAGGTTCGGGGTTTTGGGAACAGGCGGTGGGTAGGCGAGTGGCGGCATGTTTAGGGTTCTGGGAAGGGAGGGTGGGTAGTCGAATGGCGCCGGTGGGTTGGCGGATGGCTGAGGCGGTGGGTACGCGAGAGACGGTGGAGTTGCGCCGGGAGCGAATGGAGGGACTGAGATTGGGAATAAGAAGTTGCCCTGGGGAGGTGATCGATGCCATTGGGGATAAGGGGCGGAGGCAAGGAGAGAGATATTGAGAGAGTGAGTGAGAGAGAGAGTATTGAGTGCACTGTGTGGCACCCCCTGAGGCACCGTTACTGGGTCTCGCTTAGAACCCTAGTTGAATCTCTAAGTATGGGCGAGATCTACAATGAAGTAAAGTACAGTATTAGGTTTTCAATTGGTTGTCTTTTTCATAAATCCTTCTCATTTTGTACTCTCATCTTTTTTCTTTTCCTTTGTTTTTTTTTATAATGAGTAAATCAGCGTAGTCTTAAAAATAAGTAAATGTTGTCGGATAAATTAGGGTTTAATGAAAACAAAATTTTAATTTCAAATACCCCGTAGTTCTGACTGCTTTAAATATTAGTGAATATGTAAAACTAAAAATTTAAAAGGTGAACTTATAAATTCATATTAATTTTTAAAAATTTTGGGACATGTTCGGTTTGTTTAATTGGTTAATGGATGAATTGCTATCTCCATATTATGACATTTCTCAAGAATCACTTCCCCTTTATTTATTTTCTCCCCTGCATCAAATGTCATTGTAAGAATTTTAGGAAGAAGAGTGGAAATAGAATTTTATTTTTTATTTTGGGTTCCCGACCGTGAATAAAAAACATTATAATTTTTATTTTGATTTGTATAACTTTTGAATCAATAATAAAATAAATTAATAATAATAATAATTATTATATTTACCTTTTTTATAAATTACCTAAATAACATGAACCTCTCATATAATTTCAAAAATAATACTGACCTTCTATGTTAGTATTGACTTTGGTTCAATGTGTTAAATTAGTGCTATAGTTATTGTATTTTTATTAGTATAACATATTGATAAAATAATATTTTTAAACTTTAAGTTTAAAGTAAATTTTGAACATAACATAAGCACACATGAATATTAAATTTTATGACAATGAAAAATAGTATTATTCACAATCTAGGAAGTACAATAAATATGGATACTTTCCCAAGGTGTCATGGAGGTATCATACACGTGTTCAATTCCCATACGCTTATGATACACTTGGCCCACTTGGGCACGTGTGTCTGGTACTCGAAAAAAGTATAGGAATTTTTTAAATAAATTTTTATTTTTCAGATATAGCTAGGATACGCTAAGGATGTGGGGGATACTTTTTGGATATAGTTGGGATACGGAAAGATACTTTTTAAAAAATATTTTTAAAATATTATGCAAAACAATTATTATTTTTTTTAGGACAATATTTAGAGAGAATTTACACCACAGATGATGTGGACCAATAACACATTAGCACGTCCTCTTTTAATTACCAAATAACTACCATATCTGATTTGATAAGTAAATATATATCCCGTCATTTTTTATTTACTAATTAAAGATGACGTGTTTATATATTATTGGTCCAAATTAATAGTTAGAATAGTGTTGAGTGAGGATCTACGCATATATATATATATATATTTTTAATGAATAGTTTAAGGCTTTAAGTTTATTTGATGTTTAATGGTGTTGTGAAATGAAATTGTCTTTTATTCATTTGCTTCTTTATTTATAAATATGTTAATTATTGTATTTAAATTCATAATATTATGAAAAATTGATATAAATAATATTTTTTATGTAAAAAATATACATATATTTTAAAAATTGCCCTACCCGTATTTTTTTTTAGTCATTTTTAGTATCTCTGGTATGGTATCGTACCCCTTGCTTCATACGGAGTAGCTCCTAACTAAACCAGATAAAAAGTCAGTGTCATATTTAATGATAAGAGAGATCCTATTACTCAAAACCTAAATCAGACAAAAGGTGGGCAATATATTTGAAATTAGATAGGGATCCTGTTATTTAATCAAAATAGAGAAACAAAAGTGTATTTGATAGAAAAACATTCTCTCTCTACATATATCTTCTCTGGTAGAAGATCCATCATAGTTAAGGAGAAAAAATAAATATCAGTAATACATTATATAAAAACAAATAAAAAGCTCTACTTAAACATTAACATTTTACATTTTACATATTTTAAGTTTGATTATTTAGAAAGTCCTCTCATAAAAAGATGAGCTCCCTTATAGGTTTCCCTAACCTTTTACAAATTTCAGACTGCTTACCACGTATGGTGAGCAAATGAGCTTACGTTTCCCTAATTTTCACTTACGGTGCACATTAGAGAACGCAGCAAACACAGCCAACCAGCTATTTTCGCGCGCTTTAACGATCCGCAACTACCATTCCAGTCACCCAGAAGACGATTTCATCTCATGTGACGACCAAACCTTCAATTGGGAATGCAATTCGGACCCCATTGATTTGAATTTCCTGGTTCAGTTACAACATCATGGTTCCGTACACATCCCTTACATTCTCAACAAAATTGTATCCTATTGTGCCAAAACTTCTTCGTTCTACGTGGGTATTCAAGTCCACTCCACCATTATCAAAATGGGTTTGAATTCAAATGTGTTTATTGGCAGTGCTCTTGTTGATATGTACGGTAAATGTAGAATGATTTCATCTGCTCGGCAAATGTTTGATGAAATGCGTCATAGGAATGTCGTCACTTGGAATTCACTGATTTCTGGTTACATGCAAACAAACTACTCGGAAACATCGGTTAAGTTGTTCCTGGAAATGCTCAGAGCGGGGATAGCTCCGACGTCATTCAGTGTGTCCGCTGTTTTGATTGGTTGCACGCGGTTAGAAGATGGAGAGCTGGGGTCTCAGATGCATGGTTTAAGTTTGAAAGCTGGGTTTTGCTTTAATGTTGTTGTGGGTACGGGTTTGATTGACATGTACTCAAAATGTGTAAGTGTTGATGATTCAAGGAGAGTGTTTAATCAAATGCCTGATAAAAATGTTGTTACCTGGACTTCAATGGTTACTGGCTATGCTCAGAACCAACTACCCGACGAGGCGTTGATTTTAGTCAGAGAAATGTTGCGCTTGGGTCCTAAACCAAATCACGTGACTTATAATACTTTGCTGAGTTCATTTCATTATCCTGATGATCTGGACCGTTGCAAGCAAGTCCACTGTCGCATTATTCGAGAAGGTTTGGAGGCTAATGCATTCTTAGCGGTTACACTAGTCACTTTATATTCAGAATGTAGTACTAGCTTAGAGGGCTTCTATAAAATTTGCTCTAATATTACAATATGGGATCAAATTTCATGGAATGCAGTTATTTCTGGTTTCACTAATTTAGGATATGTTGATGACGCCATCATATGCTTTTCTAAAATGAGGCAAGGCGGCATTAATGTTGATTTTTTCACATTCACAAGCATTTTAAGAGCAGTGGGAATTATTTCAGCCCTTGAAGAGGGGAAGCAAACCCATGCTCTCATTTTCAAGACAGGGTATGCTTCAAACATGTGGGTACAAAATGGGCTTGTTTCCATGTATGCAAGATGCGGTAGGATTGATGATGCAAAAATGGTATTCTCATCAATGGGTGAACATGATTTGATTTCATGGAACTCAGTGCTTTCGGGATGTGCTCATCATGGGTATGGTAAGGAAGCTGTTGAAATGTTGGAAGAAATGAGAAAAACTGGGGTTAAACCAGATTTAACCACCTTCCTTGCTGTGCTCTCTGCTTGTAGCCATGCTGGGTTGCTGGAAAAGGGACTTGAGTATTTCGATTTAATGAGAAATGATGATTTCCATCAACCACCCAAAGTTGAGCACTATGCTTGTATTGTGGATCTCTATGGTCGAGCTGGGTATCTACACAAAGCAGAAGCCTTTATCAATACCATGCCAATAGAGCCGGGACCCTCAGTCTTCAAAGCTCTGCTAAGTGCTTCTCAAGTTCATGGAAATATGGAAATCGCTACACGTTGTGCGAGAAAGCTTGTGGAGCTTTGTCCTAATGATCCTGCAACTTATATACTGCTATCAAATGTGTTGGCAACTGGGGGTTGTTGGAGTGATGCAGCAGGAGTACGGAAGCTCATGTATGATAAAGGAGTGAGAAAGAAGCCTGCTTATAGCTGGGTTTGAGTTGACAAAAAAGATACTGATATTGTTGTTGACATAGGACCAATTAATTGATCTCGTCACATAACCAAATTAATGGAATAGGGAGCTGACTTGGAATTGTTTTCTTGGGAAGTAGAAATTTCACTTACTGAATGTACTATGTTGCATATCAGTGGAATAGGCAGCTGATCTTGGACTCATTTTGTGGGGATGGACTCCATAAGAATTCTTAAGATCTAAACTCCCTTTGTGCTTGGAGGTGATAATCTGATTTGAAGTGGGAATCGCTACATGATTGGCATTTGAAATCACTTGATATCATTGTTTTTCCTCATTGAATGGTGGATTATGGATTTTGGGAAAACATTTGAAATCAAATTCTATGTACGGATGAAATCATTTCACTGAGGAGTTATGCCAAAGGTTCTCTTTATTCAAGTGGACCTTGCACCTTCTTTCAAACGAATTGATAAATGCCTCTCGTGATAAAATCCTTTGTGGAGATTGTCGTCGATGAATTATGGAAGGAAAGAAACTAATTATACACTAATTTCAAGAGTTGAATCTCATGCAAGTTCAGTGCGTATTATCAGAGGGTTTGGAGTACACCAGGGCCTCCATTGAATTTTCTGAACATCAAATTTGCACACTGCTGCACGTGATTCCTATGGGTTTTAAGAGCCATTTCGGATCTCCAAAGACTTCCAACAACTGCATGTGGTGGAAATTGCAATAGCCTGAACATTGGATCTGATCTTCCTTGGTGTTGAGATTTGAGTTGAAGCAAGTGATCTTGGAAGTTTGGCTTCTTTGGTGATAGATCCACTGGTTAATCAACATGTTGTAATTGAACTCCTGTTGATGATAGCAGCCATGTCCGGTGGTACACTAACATCTGGCTTACAAATTAATAGGATCCAGTGGGCTTGTGATTACTGGGATCTTCTCGGTGGGAATTAACTGTCCTGAGCCAACTCAAGGTGTTGCAGTAAAAATAATAATTGCACCTCAAAATTCTAGTTCTCGTTCTCGTTCAGTTTCTGTCAAATGAAGTCTGGTCTTTCCTGCCAAAATAATACACGTCCTAAAGCGTAATCATTATGTTTAGATAGCTTTGATGGTTGTGGAAGTCATAGTGAACTCTTATGTACGGCACTGAGCAGCTTCTGTGTTAAATGGAATTGGAATTCGTTTCTGCCTTGGTTTTGGTCTCATGGAAAATGAAAAGAATTCTCAACCGTGTACAATGTGTTTTGTTTCTAATCTACATTATTGATGAATAGAAGTTCGGATGATTTGTTATTTGTACAATTGGAATACCTTAATTTTTATGCATGCAATTTCAAAGGCGATCTTCAATACCATTCATTCAGAATTATTGAGTGCAGTACATGTTGGTGAAACATTCATTATAGTGCATTATATTTCTCCATTACTTCTGATCTGGATTTGTGTTTGCACCTCAGAAAACAGGGCATCGATACCAGAAAATCTTATAAATTAGAAAAGTGATATTTTTTATTTGACTATGGTTTATAAGCAGGAAGAGCAGCCTCCAAATGTCTCCATGAGGTTCATGTGATGCTTCCAAATTTTAGCATTTTTCATTTTTTTCTGGGAATTTTTCGCCGCAAGGGCATTTTTGTCTTTTCACTTATCGTCCGGAATTGTTGTTGAGTCCAATTTTATTTTGTGGAATTTAATTTGTGTGATGATGTACCATTTATTTAGAGGAGTATTTTATGCGTATGAGGTGTAAATCAAGCAAAAAGAAAAAGAGAAAAGAAAATTAAAGTAAGTGGGCCCCACCACCCACCCACAAAATGGGTGAGAAACCCATTTCTCTCTCTCACTCTCTCTTTCCCGTAAGCCTTTCTGCTCTCTCATTTTCTCTCTTCTTTTTCTTTTCACTTGTGAACCAAACTTTAGATTTTGATTTCTCACTCATCGCTTATCGGATTGAGGGGCCGTTTGAGGCAAAACGAAGCTCGTGTCAGGCTCTATACATCCATACCATCAATTTCCAGCTTTGGGCACCTATTGGAGTGCGAATTTGAAACCCATTTCTAGGGATTTCGCTTGATTTCGGGGTAGGGGCATCTTAATCCATCTACTTCTTGTCCCATTGTGAATTATATATCTCTTATGTGCTAACATGCTCTACTTGAGATTTTTTTTTTGTGTTGATGATTTCTTAAATGTGGTCTAGAGAATTTCATGACTTTCATTTTGATTGGTTCCATGTAAAAAGTATGTCTAGATTGTAGCTTTGTGATGTTAAATGTGCTGTTGATTTAATTGAAGATGATGAACATGATATATGCCTAGATGTATTATGTTGTGCTTAATTGTGTTGTTACTCCATTCGAATATGTTGACATGTTATATGTTTAAGTTATGGAGTAAAATTTTGTATGTTATAATATTGAAGGCATGTCACATATACATACATGCATGCTCATGTCATTGGGATGCATAAAAAGGGGTGAATTTGTCAATGGAATGAAATGGGGAATTTTGGGAGATGATGGTTTTGTGAAATGGTTTTGATAAACCCGATCGCTACGGAGTTACCAATGGGCCGGTAGGTTAATGTAACCTAGAGGGAACTAAGGAGAGTACCCTAGCGTGGTTGAGCTATTCGGGCCCCTCGACGGCGCTGTGGAGTCACCAAAGGCCTAGGGACGGTAGCCAATCCTTTTCTCGTCGCGGCGAAGTTACCAAAGGGGGTTACATTAACATTTGAAAGTGATGGTTTCGAGAATGAAAATGGGGAGTGACATTGGCATGCATTTGCATTCATTGCATTGCATTGATTATATTGGGAAAAGACTTGTGTGTTGTATAAGATCCCCTACGTTGAATGATCTCTATTTCCCATTGGCCTATTCTTTGCTTGAATTCACAAGGACACAAGATTTGTGTCTTAAGTGTCACCTACTGAGCATATAGCTCACCCTACTATTTATACATTTTTTTTTTTTGACGACAACCCACCTCAAACTTGAGCGATACTAGAAGCTCACTTTTGTGTCTTTTGTATATTCCCCATTATTTTTACAAAGCACTAAAAGTGTAAAGGTATATATATATATATATATATATATATATATATATATATTGCAAAACTTTGTTATGTAATGTAACTAAGGTATTTGATGGTATTTTGGATGGGAATTTGGTAGCATGTAACCTTGTTGATGAATGGGAATGATAATTTTAGTTAAAGTAATTATCGGTGTTATTTGACTGTGTATGATCATATACTGTTGCCGTGAATTCAGAAATCAGTTGCATGACAGGTTAAGAAGGCATTTAAACAAGTTACGGTAGGTCCATATTTCGGGGAGGTTATGCCGAATTTAATAAAAAAAAAAAAAAAAAAAGAAACAATGGTATCAGTTAAGGGTTGTTACAATTCATTTCCATGTTATTTTCATTTTCAATATACTTTTGGAGGCTGCCCTTCCTGCCTCTGTCTTCCGTGCCATCTCCCGTGCCTACTCCAGAAATTGGTAGGTGGTAATTACCGAACATGTTTTTTTGTTTTACATCGAATGAATTGGTGCAGTGTTCATGTAATAGAAAAAAGGGTTGCTAAAGAACTCGTTTTGTATTGGGATTAGAAACCAATTTAGTTGCTAAAGAGCCAATTTTTTAGGGTAATGAAGTGGAAACCGTGACACTGAAAGAAATTCCTCTCCCAAGGTTTTAGGGTAACGAAGAGGAAACCGGTTGCTTTGAGCCTAGTCAACTGCTATTTTTAGAAAGTGTTTGGGAATCACGAAGTAGTAACAAGCTTAGCACATTCTCATCAGTCTATTGCCACTTGTAAAAATGGAGCCCACAAGCTCTTCACATAATCTTTGTCAAATGACACATGCCTCTCTGCCATATTGTCCATACAAGAACCCGGAAGGTAATGCATGAATATCGCTGCTTGTTCTTAAATTTCCCTATCCTTTTGTATGTTATAGAGATGCACAAAGAAACAAACACAACACAGACTTTTCTAGAGATCACAAAGCAGGAACCCCAAAAACTGTTCTCCTGGGTTGGCATCAATGGCTCAACTAAGCTTGCCGAGGTTCCGTGATAGCCCTAAAACTCCCCGGGCTCGTACCTCCCCAACTGTTGAACAGCTTCTCCAAGGTAATTCCATACCATTGCTTTTTCTACCAGAGCAACCAACCAACAATGCAATGACAATAACATAAATTGCTAAAAAGAAAGTTTTAAGGTCTGCTTGGTTCACTTTTCTTATACTACCTAATAGTTTTCAACCAATCTACAAATAGAAAATGAGAATTTTAAAAAAAGAAAAAAAAGTTTGTTCTCTGAGATTGAGGGTTATTTTTTTATTTTTTATTTATTTTTTCCGTTTTCAACTCGGTTTTTATATCATGATGATGTGGTTGATATCATTCATCATAATGCATGTTTTTCATTGAAGCCATAAATATTATATCACATAATTGAAAAGGTTGTATTCAATTATGAGTCCTGACATATACAGTACATGTTTCAAGCAGTTGACTCTTCAAGGTGGCCATCATCTACATCACCTACACTTGGGAAGGATTACGACCAAGAAGAAGATCATGCCCACCATAACAAGAAATCTGTTCTCGCTAAAGTGAAGGAGAAGGCTAAGAAATTGCGACACTCCCTCAGCAACAGGAGGAGGCAGCAGGGACATGATGATTGTGTCACACCCACATGGGGTGTTAGCTTGGATGACTATGAAGATGAAGAAGATAATAAGGATGCTGAATATCTTGGAGCCCCAAGTATTATATATACTTACAACTTTCATAATTTGTGGTGTTATGATTCCATCATTCCACTTTTTTCTGATGTGCTAGGAAAAGGGCATAACATAAAATAAAATAAAATGATTCCATATACATTACATGAAAGAAAAAAAAAAAAAAAAAAAAAAAATCTATTCCATATACATTTCATATTAGCAGTAATGCTATACTTTCAGATTGAGCTAGGCTACCAAGAGGATAATTTAATGTGTTCACTGTGAGCTCTGTGTTTAATCCATCGCACAGTTTTCAAGATATGAAAAAGATGATTTGTACACAAACGTGAGCATTGGGCTTAACCCATTTCAATTCAAGGAGGAATTTCTTCCTTCAAATGCTTGTGGAAATTAACAAAATTAGTGACAAACATGTGGTATTTGATGGCATAATCATGTGGTATGTATCCACATTCATATTTGACTGTCTACTTTTATTTTCAGTGTATGAATCGGAGCTAGCACCTGATCAGTACAAAGAGAAAGCAAGGCAGCAACCAAGAGCAGTTCCTATGGCTTCTGAGAAGCATGTTTTGCCAATCAGTGACAAGCATGAACTCGAGGAGGAAAAGGAGAAGCCTCCTACTCCTAAGAACAATATTCCTGGTCCTAAGAACAAGACTCCTGGCCCTAACAACAAGACCATAAGTGAAACCGTGTCTGAGAAACTGGCACCAGCATATGCTGCGGTGTCCGATGCAACTCAAACAATAACTTCCAAGATTGCAGGCCTGACCATTGCAAACCCCAAGGCACCAGAAACTAAAGAAGATGCTGCTAGTGGCACTCAGAAGTCAGGACGAGCACTAGAAACTAAAGAGCATACTAGTGGTGGTCATCAAACATGGGATAAAGGTGTTTCGGTGAAGGAGTATTTGATGAATAAGCTTGAGCCAGGGGAAGATGAGAGGGCACTTTCTCAGGTCATAACTGAGGCAATTAGCCCAAAGAAAACTTCCAGTAATGCTGGTGTGGTGGAGAAGGTGAGAGAGGCTATGACCTCATTGCTTCATTCCGGGGAATACACTCAATCACCAATAAAGACTGCAACTTCATCATCACCCATTCCTGTTTCTACCAATGCATGTGAAGGTAATTAAGTTGTTATTTTAGTTTTATTCATGGTACATTTAATTTTGATGTGAATCTTGGATATCTCTCTCTTTTGATTCTGTTCTGATCTTCCTAAAAATATTCACTTTGATAACCATCAAACTTTACTACTCTTGATTCTGCTATAGAGTATATTTATGGTTCACTTGGCATTGTGAAATTATTTTTCCTCTTATTTAAATGTTTGATAGTTCATCCCTTAACAAGATTTTGAACTGCAATTTACAGTTGTTGAGGAAGAAAACCAGGGAAGGATACTCCAAGCCAATTGAAGAGGAACATCTGGTCACCTGCAGATATAGAAATGGTTTTCTGGATTTAATACACCAACAACAGCAACTACAACAACCAATCATTTTTCTCAATTACTTGGGGTCAGCTACATGAAGCCTATGTTTCCATTTTGCGGTTTTCTGGATTTAGTGTAGAAGGTTTCTCTAATAGATAATAAAGTCTAGCCGATGATCATTTCCTCCATTGGTATAAGACTGTTTTGTATATTTAGCTATATTTATAGTTTTCTACACAAATGTATATTGACAGTAAATTGTTTTTGCAGCTTCAGAAAAGTAGTAAACATTAAAATTAAGATGAAATTGCACCATTGATGCATATTAATGTCTTTTAATAATTTGTCTCGATCAATTGATAGACAAGTAATGAAAATTATATTATGTTTCCAGTAAAAGAATATTTAGATATAGTAAAGGTAGTTCTGATGCAATTAACTTTTCTAAACAGCATCTCCACACAGATACTGCAGCTTGTATGTGGTTGAGAAATTTGAAATTTGGAACAAGAGACGGTCTCAGAGAACAAGTTAACAGAGGGAAGCCTTTAGCTTGACTTTGAGCATGTGGTGAGAGGCAGATGCTTAATATATGTATGTATATATATGAACATATATTTGGTTAGGTAAATACTCACACACGCCCGCATCCACAAATGCCCACTATGGGGCTCGAAACTCAAACCCCTCACCTCCTCTTTGAGGTTATATCAGCTGAACTAATAGCACAATGCTGAGAAAGCGAAAATTGTTCAGCGTGAGAACTCGAGTTTGACTACCATTTTTGTACAACTCAAACCTTGCCTCCAATTTTTTCATCCTAGCATTAATTCCACATAGACAGACATGCTTTGTATAATGACCTTAAACAATAACCAGCTTAAGTCTTCTAGCAATAATCAACTATATGCAAATGACATCAACTGAAGACAATAAATAATAATAATTCATTGCAGAGAAAGTGAAGGAAAATCTATATTTTAGAATGTGTTCTCCAAAGAGTGCTGGAGTTGTCACCATATTTAATGGAATATGATTTGTTTTCAGGATTTGATATTACCCAATCTATTTTCTTATTTTTTAGGATGACAACTTGACAAGCCACCAGTTTCTGAGAAGGTTCATTTTCTAATATGGATTTAAAGAAGCATGAGGCAATCTAAATACAAAGTATGATTAAAATATTTCAGAAAAAGTCAACTATAACAACCCAAAAAGCCATATTTCAACATCATATCTTGAGCATGTCAAGGAATCTTCATCCAAATTATACTTTTAGTTTTGTTTGCGCTGTTAAGAAATTCTTGAAGACGTGTTCAAGATATTTCACCTTTGACGGCAAATTGAATTTATTTTATTTGAGTTTAGGATATATTAAAGAAGTTCCAGCATCATGTTAAATCAAATCCATCTCATGTCCTGTAAAGAACTACATCTTCCTCATCCCTCATTTATTGGCATGCAAATGAACAATTCAAACATTCTTCTAACATTTACTGGAGAACATGGTTGCAGGATAGTGTAGATGAAGTTTTCTCATGCATGTATTCCTATTGATGTTCAGAAAATAGCTGATGAAGATTGTAAATTTGTTCTATATTAATGAAATGGTCTTGTTTCCCAGGGGAAAAAATAAAAATAAAAATAAAAGCTATATAATCTTTTATATAGTAAAATGAGAAATCACATATGATATATAATATCACCCTTTGCTTTGACAATACTATTATAATGAAGGTCAATATCATATAATAAAATGGGAAAATCCCATAATCCCAAAAAGTTGAATTTTCATCAGCCAGTTCTAGTCATATTTGACTTCGGTGCAGGGAAAGAAAGAGCATGGAATTTTCCTTTTGGATCCATCTTGAAAGTCTAGGCATGCATGAAAGAAAAAGCAGGCATGGAAACAGTGCATCAAAACCAGAACATTGGAAATCTTCATTTTCATTTTATTATTCAATTTAAAAAATTCTGCAGAAGAATTAGACCATGCAGTGACTTTGGGGAATCTGAAATTGATCTTATTTTTCTAGAAACCAATTTTCCTAGAATTGAAGAAATGTAGTTTTACTGAAGAAAAAAAAATGTGATGTTTATGATTTTTCAGCATTTTCATTTTTTCAATAATTCGTGGAGACAAGGGTGTTTTTGTCTTTTCGCATGTTGTGTTCGGGATTGTGGTTGAGTCCATTTGCATTGTGCATTTTAAATTATGTGGATTAAGTAGTATTTGCATGTGGTGCACTTGTGTGTGTGGTGTAAGAATTGAAATAAAAGAAAAACGAAAAAGAAAAGAAAATCTGGTGGGACCCACCACTCACACTTGAAATGGTCTTGAGACCACACTTCTTTGCTCCACACATTCTCTCTCTCCCCGTAGCTTCTCTCCCTCTCTCATTTTCCTTTTCTTTTTCTTTCCACTTGAAAGGCAATCTTTGAGCTTTGATTATTCTCTCAATTCTTGGCGGATTAAGGTGCCGTTTGAGGCAAAACGGAGAGCACGACAAGCTCTACGCGTGAGTACCATCAATTCCAGCTTTGAGCCTCCCTAGGGAATTCGAAATTGAGACCCATCTTTAGGGTTTTGGTGCAAACTTGAGGTAGGGGCCCTTAATCCACTTTCTTTTTGTTCTATTGTGAGTTATATCTCCTTTGTGTGATAAACATGCTTAATTTGAGAGTTAATTGTTTAAATGTTGTGTAATTGATGTCTAGAGAAATTCATGATTTTGATTATGATTTGTTCTCTGTGAAAAGCATGTTGTGGTGATAGTTTTGTTGTGTTTAATGTGTTGATGACTCAATTGATGATGTTGAATATGATATATGCTTAGTTGTGAAGTAATTATGAAATGTAAAACTTCTACATGCCATAATATTGTAAGCTTGAGACACATATACATGTACATGCCATTGGGTTGCATGAAATGGGAGAAATCAGTTTTTGAAATGAAAACGGGAATTTTGGGAGAAGAGTTTTTGTGAAATGGTTTTGATAAACCCGGTCGCTGCGGGGTTACCAATGGGCCGGAGGTTAATATAGCCTAGAGGGGACTAGGGAGTAGCCCTAACGTGGTTGAGCTAGCTAGGCCCCATAATGACGCCGCGGGGTTACCAAGGGTCAGGGACACTGGCCAATCCTACTCTCGTGTCGTGGCAGGGTTACCAAAGGGCGGGCTGTATTAACAGTTGGAAAGTATGGTTTTGAGAAATGAAAATGGGGAGTGACATATCATGCATTGCATTTCATTGCATTGCATTGTTTACATTGCATTGTTTACACTTGGAATTGACATTGGAGTTGTTTTAACCCTACATTGCATGATCCCCATTTCCCATTGGCCTATACTTTGATTGGATTCACAAGGACACAAGATATGTGTCTTAAGTGTCACCTACTGAGCATATAGCTCACCCTACTATATATTATTTTTTTTCAGGTCTTAGAAAAGAACCGGCGGATGCCAATCCACCTCAAAATTGAAAGTTGTTAGAAGATAATTTTTGCTATCTTGCATTTAGCTATTTCGTGTGTAATTATAATTTTGGGAATGTAATTAAGTTTGTGAATGATCCTTGAAAAAAATGTAATTAAGTATTACTCACTCAAAATCAGTTTTGTGTATTTTAAGTAACGGGTTGTAAATCACGTTACCGACGTGGTGATTGTTATTACAATTTGATGTTGAAATGTATTAATTTTGCACGTAAATGTTGTCACGTGGGTGGTTGAACGATCAGAAGTGGGTGTATTGGGGTTACACAGGACAGTGGAGAGTGGGAGTGAAGATTTTCAAGAACCGGTCGACGTATAACCCAAACCGGTCGACCAGTATCTTCACAGTATATGTTTGAGTTGTTAACGTCCCAAACCAGTTGACGTATGGCATCCCATACGTTGACCGGTATCCTGATCCCTAACCAGTTGATCGGTATCATGGTAGTGGGTTTTCCCACTGTGCATATCCCAAACCAGTCGACGTATAAGGAGTATACGTCGACCGGTTCTGCCTTTTCATGTAATTACAAATTTAAGTTCTTAAATTTACTCTTTGGCATCATTTGAAGTTGAAATTAATTATTTTTATGACCCAATTAAATGCCATAATTATATTTTTGCCCCAAAAGGACTATTTTGTCCCGAACCTTATTTTATTTACTATGGGATTCAAGTTAAGGACTATTATACCCTTGAGTCTCAATTTATGGATTCATGGCAAATTACCAATTTGCCCTTTTTGGACCTTGTTATTTAATTTTGACGTGAAATGACCATTTTACCCTTGGATGATTTTGGGTTGGGTAAGGACCCGTTTAATGATCCGGATCCATGAGGATTTGGG
The DNA here is from genome assembly GCF_030987335.1 of Cornus florida. Classification (NCBI taxonomy): domain Eukaryota; kingdom Viridiplantae; phylum Streptophyta; class Magnoliopsida; order Cornales; family Cornaceae; genus Cornus; species Cornus florida. Next base: position 12,371,058 of record NW_026775578.1, on the reverse strand, counting down.
TCGTTACAAAAAAAAAGTTGAATAAAATAAAAAAACCCATAATCCTATAATAAAATGGGAAAATCCCATAATCCTAAAAAGTTGAATATTCATCTGCCAGTTCCAGCCGGTGTAGGGAAAGCAAGAGCATGGAATTTTCATTTTGGATCCATCTTGAAAGTCTAGGCATGCAAGATGAAAGAAAAAGCAGGCATGGAAACAGGGCATCAAAAGTTCAAAACCAGAACATTTGAAATCTTCATTTTCATTTTATTAGTCAATTAAAAAAATTCTGCAGAAGAATTAGACCATGCAGTGACTTTGGGGAATCTGAAATTGATCTGATTTTTCTAGAAACCAATTTTCCTAGAATTGAACAAATGCAGTTTTACTGAAAAAAACAAAAAAAAAAAAAAAATGAGGAAAAGAAAAAAAAAAAGTTTTCTTGTAAATACCATATATATAGTCCTTTACTCTTTTGCCAAGGATTAGTATTCTAATAGATGAGAAATGTTATACGGTACAGAATGCTTGACATACTAAATAAACCAAGAAATTAAAGTTGTATAGAGATGAGTGACTCTAGGTTTAAGATTGAGGTTTAAACAAAAACAATAATTACTAGCCACATCATGTGAGTTTTTGTTTGGACTATATATAATTTCCCAAATTAGATTAGACTCACTAAATTAGTAGATTGACACAATCATGTATATATATATATATATAGGAAGTTGTTCCAAATGATTGAATTGACTAAACATGAAAATCAGCATTTTCCAATAACCTATAGCTAGGCACAGTTGAAGTGACTTCTTTTAGGATTTTATTTTCCTTGATCGTTTTAGAATGCTAATTAGGCTGCCATTGGGTGGAGTGTATTTTTTTAGCAGGAAAATTCAATTTCCATAAACCCAAATTATCATATGATAACAAAGATGAGAATAAATTAAAATTAGAATGGTGGACTTATTATAATCCTACCCACCGTTTACTTCTAATTGGCCCAGTGTATTTTATGCATGACCAACAAATTTTAATCTCAAAAAAAAAAAAATTCTACAAATTCAATTTTTAATGTTTTAAGCAAGCAAGCAAAAACCCCACCTGTCTTTGCAAATGAGAAACCTCTTTCTCCTACTTTTCTCAATGAATATAACTCTAACATCACTTCTCTTCTTGATACTTTTTTCTCTGCCAATAAAATTATTGGCCTTAACTCAAGCTGAAGACCAGTTCATCTATCATGGCTTCGGTGGAACAAATCTTCATCTCAATGGGAGCGCAAAAATTCATCATAATGGTCTTTTGCAGCTGACCACCACTTCCAACCAACAAATTGGCAATGCTTTCTACCAATTTCCTCTGAAATTTAACACATCCTCATCCAGCTTGACTCGGTCTCTTTCATTTTCCACCACTTTGGTCTTTGCCATTATTCCAAATTTGCCAAATGATGGTGGCCATGGCATGGCCTTCACCATCTCCCCATCCATGGACTTCTCACACGCCATGCATACAGAGTTTTTGGGACTCTTAAATACTTCTAACAACGGCCAGTCTTCAAACCATCTCTTGGCAGTTGAGTTTGATACCGTTCAGAGTCTTGATGTTGCAGATATAGATGGGAACCATGTGGGAATTGATGTAAACAGCCTAAAATCTAATGTTTCGACTCCTGTGACATATATTTCCAATAGTACAAAAGGGGTAAAACAGAGCTTGGAGCTCGTGAGTGGGAATGCAATACAAGTTTGGATAGATTATGATGAAGTGGAAAAGCTACTCAACATAACATTAGCTCCTATCAAAACTCCAAAACCAATTCGACCACTCTTGTCAACAGCCCTCGATCTTTCTCTAGTTCTCCTGGACAGCATGTATGTTTGTTTCTCTGCAGCAACAGGATCATCTGCTACAAGCAACCACTATGTTCTTGGGTGGAGCTTCAACAGGAAAGGGCAAGCACAAGAATTAGAACTCTCAAAGCTTCCTTCATTTCCAAGACACAGAAAATCAAGGGTGAAAATAGGTCTATATGTTACAGTCTCACTAATAACAGTATCAATGGTGCTGATCTTCATCGCGATCACCTGGACAGTTTATGTTACAAGGAGGAAAAGATATGAAGAATTACGTGAAGATTGGGAACAGGAATATGGACCTCAAAGATTTTCCTATGAGGATTTGCACAAAGCAACAAATGGTTTCAAAGACAGAGAGCTTCTTGGAGCAGGAGGTTTTGGAAAGGTTTACAGAGGAGTACTCCCATCTTCCAGCAAAGAAATCGCGGTAAAGAAAGTCTCCCACGGATCAATACAAGGGATGAAGGAATTTGTTTCTGAAATTGCTAGCATGGGAAGGCTAAGGCACAGGAACTTGGTGCAGCTCCTTGGTTATTGCCGAAGAAGAGGAGAGCTGCTCTTAGTCTATGATTATATGCCCAATGAAAGCCTTGACAAGTTTTTATTCAGCAATGAAAAACCAAACCTTGATTGGGCTCAACGTTATCAAATCATCAAAGGGGTAGCATCCGCCCTTCTATATCTGCATGAAGAGTGGGAACAAGTTGTTATACATAGAGATGTGAAGGCCAGTAATGTTCTTTTGGATGCTGATCTAAATGGAAGACTTGGAGATTTCGGGCTAGCTAGATTGTGTGATCATGGAGCTAACCCTCAAATCACTGATGTCGTTGGAACTGTTGGGTATATTGCACCAGAGCTTACTAGAACAGGCCAGGCGACTACTTTCACCGATGTTTTTGCTTTTGGGGCATTTATGCTTGAAGTTGTGAAGATGCAAGAAATTCCTTCTCCTCTTTCTCTCTCTAGAATTCTTACACCTCAACCCAAAAAGATCCCCCCCCATTACATTCCATCTCCTATTTATAGATATTTACAAGATATTTACTAGATATTTACTGATTGCTAGATCTGGGCCTATTCCTTCGTAAGCCTTGGTCACCTTTGATGGGCTTACTCTCGTTCGGCCCATATGGCAGTGTCCTTCTATGGGCTGGCCCAGCAGTACGGACTGAATGCTATGTTTGCGAGTCGGATCTGGCCCATGTCATCCGGGGCCTCCTCAACTGCCCCCATAATTGCCCCTTATTTAATAAGGGGTAATTATTGATGGCGTCTCATCATGACGTTGACGGCTCGAGATAACCACGTGGGGGAGCGGACGGTCAGATCCAGAATCAATATTCCGGGGCTCGAGGGATTTCTCGCCTTCCCGACGCTTCGGCCCTCGGGCCCCCTCGCCTTTATAATGCTCTAGAATTCCACTTCACTTCCCTTTACCGTCTCCATCATCAGCCAAGTCTCTTTTTTTTTTCTTAGAACAGTGCTAAGCTTTCTCTGGTGAAATCCTTCAAGAGTCATTCTTCCAGCGATCTTGCAGTCCTTCGAGGTTAGTTTCGTTCTTTTTACTTTCAGCAGGCTTCCATTTACCCTCTTATAGATTCTTCTAGCACTTCCACCATGGTTGTAGATCTGGATGTTCTTCGTATGAGACTTAGACTTCCTGACAACATCGAAGTTAGGGTTTGCCCCCAAGACGTTAATATTACGACCGGCGCCGGCCTCCTGCCCGGCGAAGTCTTATTCACGAACCTTCAATTGAATGTTGTTAGGTTCCCTCTGCACCCTTTCTTTAGTTATGTCTTCAATAGATTGGGGATATCCCCTCTGCAGGTCAACCCCAACTTCTTTAGAATCATATCTGTTATGCTCTTGTTGATGCGTGACAGAAATCTGGACCTCGACCTCATAGACCTCCTTCTGTGCTATAAGGTGAGTAAGATCCGTACTAACGAGCCCTTCTACCACCTCTACCCGTTCGAGAAGATGTCCATATGTACTGACACAATTAAATCTGAAAAGGGTTGGAGGGACAGCATAGTGGGCATTAGTGGGGCTTGGTCTTCGCCGGCTGCAGAGGGTTACCCAATCCCGAGCGCCTTTGGTGTCTGCTCTGTCTCCTCCTATAAAAAATTCAAATCCCATAAACATGACTGCCCCTGTGAAACATGCGTTCCTCGTTTTTGCACTTTCTTATGCCGCTCCTTGGGAATACCTTGTGATGACTTGAGCTATAGTGTTTGCAGGGATAGGAGTAACTACTTGAAGAGATACGTTCTGAACGATATTCTTTCCTGCTCAGATCTCCTCACTTCAGACAACCTCTTAGCGCTCTCATCACTCGGCTACAACATGAGCAGACTTCAGATTCCCTCTTTTGGCAAGAGGAAAAATACTCCCCCAGCCACTCCTGCTGCTGGGGCGACCTCCTCTCCAGCATCAGCTTCTTCTTCAGCCACCATATCTGACACTGTCCCGAGCGCAGTGGCTACTAACCCTGTTGCCAGCGCCCCTGCTGCCAACCAGAACGCGCCCTCCCCAGCTACCATAGCTCCTGTTGCTGCGGGGGGCGGTCGGGACAAAGAACGAGGCAAAAGGCCTCATCCTGACAGTGAAATCGATCCTGAGGAGGAGCCTCTCATTAGAAGGACCCGGGTCTCTGGGCCGGGTGCTCTCTTGCACCGAGCGATCAGAGCTCCTTCTCCCTCTGGGCCTCCTGCAGCTGGTGGCTCTGCTTCTGCTTCAGGCCCCCCTTCTATCCCCAGCTTACCGCCATGGGCCCCTCGGTACACCCGAACGGATGGGACGTTCGTGAAACCGAACGAGACCATGCTGAGGGATGGCCAGACCGCTATGGCCTACTACAGGAGCATGTGGACTCCTAAGGACCTTGAGGCGGCAAAGGGCCTTTCCCAGAAGGATGTGTTCAGCCGCTTTCCCCAATCTGCTATGGAGGTGACTTTTATTTTCTAACTCATGAATTCTCTCATATTACTTGGTCTTGCCTTCGCCCGTTCTGACCATTGGTTTAACCGTTTTTAATGTGCACCTATGCAGACATTGTTCGGGATGATGGCCATGCAGAAGCAGGTGGAGATGGGGAACGCCAGGGCCCGTAAGTATTCTGACAGCCTGGAGGTGGCTAATAAAGAAAACGACCTCCTTGCCATGAAGAATACCGAGGTGCTGGTTCGGCTTGACAAAACCGAGCAAGAGAGAGATGTCCTGAAGAAGGAGAATGATTCCCTTCAGGATGAGAAGGACGCCCTCCAGCTTGAGAAGAGCGTCTGGCAGACCGAGCGGGAATCAATTAAAGAAGAGAAGGCAGAACTCCAGCGCCTTCTAGCTGATGAACAGTCTGCTCGGATGGCCTTTGAAAAAAGAGCTCTGGAGGAGCGTACCGCTCTGATCGACGCGATCAGCAGAGTGGGTGGTGGGATGCTGGCCCTTCACGCTCGGTTCTCAAGGGTCGGTGCTCTTAGGTATGCTCAAGGATTCCGGGAAGGTTTCGCCGACCGGGTTCCGGATGAGGGACAGACCAGCTCCACTCCGGATGAGGTAGACAAGGATCTGGGGATCGAACCTCTGGGGGTCTATGTCGACCTAGAACCCACCGAAGCGGAGTGTATATTTGATGAGTGCCAGGACATCGCATCCTCAAGGATCATCACAGCTCCTCCTACCGCTCTGCCACTGACCGCTCCTCAATCGTCAACCGTGGTTCCTTCCATAGCCACTGCTGACGCTGAACCCCAGCCGAACGATTCAGTCATTCACCTTGATTCCCCACCTCATGAAGGTGAGGCGGCTGATGGGGCCGAGGAGGCGAGTCGGCACGACCAGGATGCTGTTGGTACTGAGGCGTCTGGCTAGGGCTCCTTCGAATTCTTCCATTTCATATCTTCTTGTAATGATGGACATCTCTCTTTTGTAAACTCAATGTTCAATATTAATGAAACGACAGAACTCTTTTTCCCTATGTGTTGTGCTCTATTCAACTCATCTTCAATACATACATATCTTTTCTATCTTTTTCTTTTATATTAGCTTTGCCGTGTGTTTGTTTACGGCAAGTGCCTGGCGCTCGGCTAGGATGCCACTTGCCACTTGGCTTTAAGTTTTTAGCAAGTGTCTGGCGTTCGGCTTATAGTGCCAGCTGCCACTTATCTTGCTTAAGTGCCTGGCGCTCGGCTAGAATGCCACTTGCCACTTGGCTTTAAGTTTTTAGCAAGTGTCTGGCGTTCGGCCTATAGTGCCAGCTGCCACTTATCTTGCTTAAATGCCTGGCGCTCGGCTAGAATGCCACTTGCCACTTGGCTTTAAGTTTTTAGCAAGTGTCTGGCGTTCGGCTTATAGTGCCAGCTGCCACTTATCTTGCTTAAGTGCCTGGCGCTCGGCTAGAATGCCACTTGCCACTTGGCTTTAAGTTTTTAGCAAGTGTCTGGCGTTCGGCTTATAGTGCCAGCTGCCACTTATCTTGCTTAAGTGCCTGGCGCTCGGCTAGAATGCCACTTGCCACTTGGCTTTAAGTTTCATTAGTAGACCGTTGGAAAAGAAAATTCTTTTTTGTAAATTTCAGTAACTTGCTCATTCATACGTATTTGATTGACAACAAACAACATCCAATTAAAGCCAGAAATTAGCTTTTATTGGTAGTACCTCTTCAGAGACGTGGCGTTCCAGGGCTTGCTGACCAACCTTCCCGCCATGGTTTCCAACATATATGCCCCCTTGCCAATGATTTCTGCAATTCTGTATGGGCCTTCCCAGGGTGGCATCATTTTTTTGACCATCCCCACCTTTCTTTTCAGAACCAGATCGCCAGGGGCAAAATCCCTGTGTTTTACTCTCTTGTTGTGACTATTCGCCAGCACTTGCTGATACGATGCTAGCCTTATAGCCGCTGCGTCCCTCCTTTCGTCTATCATGTCGAGGTTCAATCTTAACATCTTGTCGTTCTGATCTCGACTCCATGCTAAGCTTCTGATAGTGGGGACTAAATGCTCAACCGGTATAACTGCTTCGGTACCATACGCCATTGCGAACGGGCTCTCCCCAGTCGGCCGCCTTGGGGTGGTTCTGTAAGCCCATAGAACGTTCGGGAGTTCATCCAACCACTTCCCCTTATGATCTTCCAGCTTCTTCTTAATGCAGGCGAAAATAGTTCTGTTTGTGATTTCTGCTTGTCCGTTGGCCTGAGGATGACTTACTGCAGCCAACTTCTGGTTGATTCCATACTCCTCCAGCAGCTTTCTTACTTGCCTGCTGTCGAGGTTTGTGCCATTGTCCATGACTATCGATCTGGGAACACCGAAACGGCAGATAATGTTGTTCCAAATAAATCGTCTCACCTGAGTCTGAGTCACGCTAGGATACGATTCTGCCTCCACTCATTTAGTGAAGTAATCCGTGGCCAGTAACACATACTTGTTCTGAGCTCTTACAGTTGGCAGAGGACCGACCACATCCATCCCCCATTGCGCGAAAGGCCACGGCGAGGCCATTACGTGCAATTCCTCAGGTGGTTGGTGGATCAATGGTCCATATCGTTGGCATTTATCGCACCTTCGAGAGAACTCCTCCGCATCTCTTGACATGTTTGGCCAGAAATACCCTTGTGTCATTGCTTTATGCGCTAACGATCTTCCCCCAGAATGATTGCCACACACACCCTCATGAATAGCTCGCAATACCTGCTGCGACTCCGCGGGGGTGACACATTTCAAGTACGGGCCAGAATAGGACCTTCTGTACAGCTGGTTCCGCACGATGGCGTACTTGGCAGCATTCTTTTTGAGTTTCCTAGCTTCATCCCTTTGCATAGGCAAAACGCCATCTCGAATATAGGTAATGATTGGGTCAATCCAACTCGGTTCATACGGTATGACGTTGACTTGCCAAGGGTCAGAGTCCATCGGTTCTTCGAAAATGGATGGTTGGGTCACTATTCCTACTGGAATCACCCTCGCCAATGTTTCACCGCAACTCGAAGCACTGCATGCTAAACGGTCTGCATCTGCATTCTGTTCCCTCGGCAACTGTATGAATTCAATCTTTGCAAAGTCCTTGGCTCTACGCAGAACGGCAGAACGATATGCCCCCATCGTGTCATCCTTGGTTGCGTACTCACCATTTACCTGCCGAACAATCAGCTGCGAGTCACTATACACTGTCAAAATTTTGATCTGTAGCTCTCTGGCCAACTTTAATCCATTTAGCAACGCCTCGTATTCCGCTTCATTATTGGTGGCTCGGAACTCAAGTCTGAGTGCTTGGCTCAAGGAAGTACCCTCTGGGGTTTGCAGTTTGATCCCAATCCCAGCCCCCATCTGGTTAGAGGAGCCATCCACAAAAAGTTTCCAAGAGCCGCTTCTAAGGTCCTCTTCCGTATCTTCGGCATCACATTCTAGTAGGAAATCGGCTACCGCTTGCCCTTTAACAGCTGTTCTCGGCTCATACGTTATGTCAAATGAACTCAACTCTATGGCCCACTTTGTCATTCTGCCCGAGAGCTCTGGCTTGTGCATGAGCGTTCTGATTGGGAAAGTTGTTAGAACAGCTATGGGGTGGGATTCGAAATAATGCCTCAACTTTCTTTTTGCATTTATAAGTGCAAGTACCACCCGTTCGGCCTTTGAGTATCTTTTTTCTGCCTCCATCAGTGTTTTGCTTACATAAAATACCGGGTATTGCACCCCTCCCTTGCAACGAATCAGAACGGCACTCGTCGCGACACCAGATACTCCAAGGTATAGAAATAACTTTTCTTCCGGTTCTGGGGCTGATAGGACTGGTGGATTCTACATATATTGCTTCAAATGAGTCAATGCTTGTCGTTGCTCATCCCCCCAGACCTGCCTTCCATGGCTCCGAATCGTGTCAAAGAATGGTTTGCAGTGATCTGACAATTTTGAAATAAATCGACTTAATGCAGCTATTCGTCCTGCTAGGGCTTGCACCTCTCTGATCGTCTTTGGCTCGGCATTCTTAATCAAAGCCTCTGCTTGAGCGGGGCTAACTTCGATGCCCCTGCGGTTGACCACGTGTCCCAGAAACTGTCCGGAACTCACACCGAACGAGCACTTGGTCGGATTGAGCCTCATCCCATATCGCTTTAGTACATCAAATACCTCTTGCAGATGCTTCAGATGATCATCCTTTTTCCTACTCTTTACCACCATATCATCAATATAGGCTTCGACAATCTTACCCATTTGATTCTTGAAAACTTTGCTAACAAGTCGTTGATAAGTTGCTCCCGCATTCTTTAGCCCGAAAGGCATAACTTTGTAGCAGTATGTTCCTCGCTCGGTGACAAAAGAAGTTTTTTCTTCATCTGCGGGGTCCATAGGAATCTGATTATAACCTGAATATGCGTCCAGAAAGGTTAAACGCTCATGCCCAGTGGTGGCATCCACCATTTGATCAATCTTAGGCAACGGGAAGCTGTCCTTTGGACAGGCTTTGTTCAAATTGGTGAAATCAATGCATACTCGCCATTTCCCATTTTTCTTCTGCACCACAACGACGTTGGACAACCACTCAGGGTAGTGCACGTCTCTGATAAATCCCGCGTCAAGCAGCCTATCGACTTCTTCCGCTATGATCTGATTACGCTCTGGAGCAAATCTTCGCTGCTTCTGTTTCACTGGTTTGAAATTGGGATTGACATTCAGGGAATGACAGGATATGGAGGGACTAATTCCAGGCATGTCTAGGTGACTCCATGCAAATACGTCGGCATTGTGGGACAAGAAATCCACTAGCTCTTGCTGCTCTTCTCTGGTCAGTCTTATACCTACTCTGGTAGTTCGTTCTGGCCTGGACTGATCGATCTGCACATCCAGAAGGGGCTCCTCGGTCAAGTCAACTGACTCCTCCACCCTATTCTGCTCGAGCGGAGGTTCCTGTAATTGCTATCTGGGGCTTGCCGAACGGACGGGCGCCTTTCCTTTCCCAGCATGCTTTAGTGTGACGGAATAACACTCTTTGGCTGCGACCTGATCCCCCCGAATGTCTATTACTTTATCTCCATCGGGCCCGAGGCACCTCATGACCTGATGCAGAGTTGAGGGTACACCTCGGACTCTGTGAATCCATCCTCTTCCCATCAGGAGATTATACGAGGGGTGAATTTCCACAACCACAAAAGTTTCCATAAGAGCTCGTTCTGCAGCTTGAACCTCCACTTCCACCATCCCGACGGGTTCCACCCTCTTCCCATCGAACCCTAATAAGGGATTTCCGGTGGGCTTGAGCCTCTCTGGTTTAATGTCGAGCCTGTCAAATGTGTCCCTCGGCATGACGTTCGCACTGCTCCCAGGGTCGATCAGAACTCTGCGCACCAGGTAATCTGCCACTGTCAAACTGACTACCAACGGATCGTCATGAGGCAGTTGAACACGCTGCAGGTCTGTCCAGTCGAACTTTATCTGCATTGACGGGCTCTGCTGGTGTAGAGTAGTCACATTGCCGACCCTTTTCTTCATCTGCGCCTGCCTCAGGCGCACCCGGAGCAGCTCATCTGACTCTTCACTAGGCTCGGGTCGACCATGGATAGCATTGATTATACGAACTGGTTGCGAATTGTGGGAGCTTTGTTTATGACTCCTTTTTATTTGTTCCACCGGTCGATTCTGCTCCATCGCCGAGCCTTGAACATAACTCGCGAACTCCCCTCTAGCTATCAACATCTCCACTTGCCTCCTCAGGTTCCTGCATTCGTTAGTCTGATGACCGAAATCAGAATGAAAAGCACAATGTTTAGTTTGATCCCTCTGTTCGAGGGGTTGCCTAATTGGCAGTGGTGGATGAAACTTGTCTTTGTTCTCCTGATACAGCCTCGCCAGAGTGACCTTCAGCGGAGTAATCAACTCTTCCTCCCTGGACCTTTTTTCTGCCTTCCAAGAGGTCTGACGTTGCGGCTGAGCCTGCTTCTGCCTGATCTTTGCCTTGGACTTTTCCTCGGTCGACACAAGCGACGTTGTCCGAGCATTAGCTGCCTCCTCTTCTTCTAGGCGCACAAAGCCATCGGCTCTCTCATTGAGTTCATCCATAGTAGTCGGCGTGTTCACTACCAGACTGGTGTGAAACGGAGTTCCGCGTGTCATGGCTAACTTGAAGGCTTGAACTGCCGTTGAAGGGTGGCATTCGATCACCATACTCTTAGTGAGATTAAACCTGGTAAGAAAGGCCTGGAGACGTTCATCCTTGTGCTGCCGCATCGTGAATAGGCTCGAGATGTCCTTCGGCGGGCGTTTGTTCCCATAGTACTGGCTTATGAACCGATCGCACAGGTCTCTGAAACTACCAATGGAGCTCCTAGGCAAGTTTTTGAACCAGCTGAGCGCCGGTCCGGCCAGGCTTGTAGGGAAACATTTGCACATTAAAGAGTCGTTTTCCGTATTCAGGGCCATTTTCAACTGGATATGATACACATGGTCGATCGGATCGGTCGTTCCGTCAAACAGAATAAAGACTGGCATAGCAAACTTCCTTGGATGCGGCGCATTCAAGATCTCGTCGGTGAATGGCGAATCCACCGTCCGAGCTGCGGATCGGAGAGCTTCATTCTCTCTCTGGAGTCCAGCGGTAGCTCTGTGAGTTACGGTTCTGCCCTCCGAACCGTGATGAGTGACAGTAACCATGGAGGGCCGGTAAGACGGATCGAACGACCGTTCCTCTATGAACTCTCTTTGCCAAGGCGACGCTACTCGACGGCGATCAACCTCCATCACTTCCTCTCGGTCAAACCTTTCCCGCTGTGGATCAACGTGAGTCGATCCTTCGTGATCTTCAACTCGACGAACATTTGGCGGCAAATTATCCATCATCCTTTCATCACGGTGGTGAGCTGACTGATTGTTCTCGTCCTGATCGCCTTGATGCGCGATATTAGATTGAACACCTCCTTCTCCGACCAGAAGTGGATGCGAAACCGCAGGTATTTGCCGATGCTGCAGTCCAGCTTTCAATTCTGCATTTTCTTTTTTGAGAGCTTCAATCAAGTTCATCAATTCTTCAAGCTTTGTTTGCTGGACAGCCTCCATCGGATTGGAGCTTTCACCTATCATTATTCCCGAACGGAGTAAAGGCATTAATCTCAAGTTCGCGAGTAGATCTGAGCTTCGCGAGTAGGAATTTTTAGATCTGGCTTCTAATTCTCCGAATTATGCTCACTGTTTACGAGATCTGAATTGTCTGAACTCTAAATCCGTCAGATCCTGCCACAATCGAACAACTCGTAGATCTGAAGTCACTCCAAAGCTTCAAGAATTGTAGTTCCTCCAGAGCAGGTCACAATCGCTCAGCTCTGGATTCAAATCCCAAAGATCGAGTCTCGATCAACCGAATTGGTTTGAATCCATTAGATATTCCTCATTGATCAACCAAACTTCCATGCGTTTCCCACAGACGGCGCCAATTGAAGATGCAAGAAATTCCTTCTCCTCTTTCTCTCTCTAGAATTCTTACACCTCAACCCAAAAAGATCCCCCCCCATTACATTCCATCTCCTATTTATAGATATTTACAAGATATTTACTGATTGCTGGATCTGGGCCTATTCCTTCGTAAGCCTTGGTCACCTTTGATGGGCTTACTCTCGTTCGGCCCATATGGCAGTGTCCTTCTATGGGCTGGCCCAGCAGTACGGACTGAATGCTATGTTTGCGAGTTGGATCTGGCCCATGTCATCCGGGGCCTCCTCAAGTTGCATGTGGAAGGAGGCCTGTAGAGCCACAACGATTGCCTCGAGAGAGAATTTTGGTTGATTGGGTTTTTGAGAGATGGAAACAAAGAGCTATTCTTGAAACCATTGACCCGAGATTGGGAGGTGATTATGCGGTAGAGGAAATGGAGTTCATCTTGAAGGTAGGTCTGCTCTTCTCACATTCTAATCCAGTGGCTAGGCCTAGCATGAGGCAAGTGATACAATATTTGAATGGAGATGTCTTTCCGGAGATACTACTTGAACGTGCAGAGATTGGAATGGTAATACTTGGTCATGGAGCAACTGCTGATTTTGTAATGTCTACTTTTTCTTTGTCCAGCAACGAGTCAATCCTAATAAGGGGTCGTTAGATTGGATAATTTTCATGCCTTGCATATATATATATATATATATATATATATATATATGCTAGTTTGTGGCTGTAAATTCATTTTACTCAGAATTATGGATGTGGATTGTCTGTAATATTGCATTAACACTTATAGATTATCATCATGCCTCACTCTTCTTATACTATCATCTATATATTTCTCAGTGGCATTTCATATTGAAGAGAAACTCTCATATAAGAAGCAGCTTATTACTTTTTCATACGACTCAAAAGCTGTAGTAACAAAATCTGTTCTACAACAAGCCACTTCTCTGGGATGGATGCAATGTTGCCAAGATTGGTCAATTATACGGCTAAAGTTTCAGCATGAGCTTCCTATGTATATGTCAAAATGAAAATCTCAAACCCTTTGTATTTTATATCTTAGACCATGCAACATGGGGAAATAGCACGCTTAGGTTAAGGGGAATTGGTTTATGTAGCAATCCATTTAAACTGAATTGATGTATATATATTTGCCACTTTACTTTTGTATGTAACATGGGATAAAGGTGTTCCGTTGAAGGAGTATTTTATGCATAAGCTTGAGCCAGGGGAAGATGAGAGGGCACTTTCGCAGGTCATAACTGAGGCAATAGGCCTACAGAAAACTCCCAGAAATGCTGGTGTGGTGGAGAAAGTGAGAGAGGCTATGACCTCATTGCTTCATTCAGGGGAATACACTCAATCAACAATTAAGACTGCAAATTCATCATCGCCCATTCCTGTTTCTACCAATGCAAATGAAGGTAATTAAGTTGTTCTCTTAGTTTTACTCATTGTAAAATTTTGATTGTTAATATTGGTGGGGTGAAGATAAAAAACTAGAAATGATGAATAGATGCAATCATGGCCAAACTAATAAAGGAATTTGAAATCCATTGTATAGTCATGACTGTATCATCTTCACCCTCAACAATTATGGATATTTCTCTCTCTAATAGTATTCACTTTGACAACTATTCAACTGCACTTCTCTGGATTCTGCTATCGATTCTATATTTATGGCTCACTGGGAAATTATTTTTCCTCTTATTTAAAGATTTGATAGTTCGTCCCCTAACATTATTTTGTACTACCAATTTACAGTGGTTGAGGAAGAAAACCAGGGAAGGATACTCCAAGCCAATTGACGACTGCAGATATAGAAATGGTTTTCTGTATTTAGTACCACAACAACAACCACCACCACCAATCCTTTTCCCAATTACTTGGGATCGGCTACATGAATCCTATATTTTCATTCGGCTGTTTTCTGGATTTAGTGTAGAAGGTTTTTCTAGTAGTTAATAAAGTCTAGCCAATGTTCATTTCCTCCATTGGTATAAGACTGTTCTGTATATTTAGCTACATGTATTTCTAGTTTTCTACATAAATGTATATTGATAATAAACTGTTTTTGCAGCTTCAGAGAATTTTAAACATTAAAATTCCGATGAAATTGTACCATTGATGCATATAAATTAACATGAAAATTATACTATGTTTCCAGTAAAAGAATAATCAGATATAGAAAGGGTAGTTCTGATGCAATTAACTTTTCTAAACCGCATCTCTACAAGCCTTTAGTTTGACTATAACCAGCTGAGAATGCGAAAACTGGTTTGCGTGAGAACTAGAGTTCGAGTATATATATATATATATATATATATATATATTGTTCGAGTACAACTCAAAGGTTCGGTTTGTCTCTATTTTTTTCCTCCTAGCATTCCACATAGACAAGACTTGCATTGGATAATACAATAACCAGCTGAAGTCTGAATATCCAGAAATAATCAACTTTATGCATATGAGATCAAGTAAGACTATAAATACAAATAAAAAACTATAATTCATTCCAATAAATTACATATTAAGAATTAAATCTAATGTCTAATGAAAAAAATTTAGTGGCTTATATAACTTATGAAGGAAAATCCATCTTCTAGAATGGGTTCTCAAAAAAAAAAAAAAAACTGTAGTTGTCTCCACAAGTAATGGAATTGGACCATTTCAGGATTTGATATTCCCAGTCTATTTTTCTCACTGGTTATGATGACAACTGACCAGTTTCTGAGAAGGCACATTCTCTACTATGGATTTAAAGGAACATGAAACAAAATTACATATAATAATACAATAGCAATATAAAAACAGAGTATGATTAAAATATTGCAGAAAGAAGTCAGATATAACAATTCAACAAGCCATGTTTCAACATCATAGTCTGAAAATGTCAAGGAATCTTTTAGTCATGTTTGTAGTGTTCGGAAAATCTTGAAGACCTGTTCAAGATATTCCACCTCCAACCACAAATTGCATTTATTTTTATTTGAGTTTGGAATATATTAAAAGTGGACCCAGTATCATCTCAGACCAAATCCATCTCATGTCCGGTAAAGAACTACATCTTCCTCAACTACCACTTATTGGCAAGAAAATGAACAATATTTTCATCTTCCTCATCCTCCAATCACATATATATCACCCTTTGCTCTGACCATATTATTATAATGAAGCTAAGGAAACATTGCATCAAAACCAGAACATTTGAAATCTTCATTTTCATATTATTAGTCGATTAAATAAAATCTGTAAAAGAATTAGACCATGCACTGACCTCGGGGAATCTGAACTTGATCTGACTTTTCTAGAAACCAAGTTACCTAGAATTAAAAAAAATTCAGTTTTAGTGACACCCAAAAAATATAAATAAATAAATAAATAAAATAAATTTGTAACGACCCGAACCCAGAGGTCCGAACCGTTAACCGGGTCCTTAACCGAATCTAAGGTTAACTAAGGACAACACCATCTTTCCTTACGTCAAGACATGCCCCACAAGTCAGTCCAGGGTCCAAAATACTTCGGGAACACAATTTATATGCACTACTATAACAAAGGTCAAGGAAAGGTCAGAAGGGAAGGGTCAGCCGGCTGGTGGCCCTTGGTTGGTTGGTTGACAAGACAGTTTCGGTCAGCTGACCTACGTGGTCGGCTGGCCGAAACGATTGTGAAAATGGTTGCTCTCGGGACTTTCCAAATTTGGCCTGTCGGTCGGCTGGTGAAGGGGGTTTGGTCGGCTAGTGGTGTAACGACCCGAAAAGATACCAAAATAATAATAAAAATCTATAAAAATTTCGGCATGACCTCCGCATAAAATGTCCCTTAACCACCTGTTGAAATACAAAAATAAATGCAATGGCCTCACTGGGCCTTAAATCTAACTTATCCTGTCCCAACGCACAATTCAGATATTATACTACATTCCCAAAATGGTTACATACATACAAAAGTCTCGTTCCTCTATCTCATCCAAACAAGGGACACATCCGTTACATCAAGTTACAGTCCATAATTGTAGCTAAAATTATAAAGTCCATAGCTTACAACATTATATCAACTAAACTAAAGTTTCACAAAATATTTAAGATTACATTTACAAAATATATATTAAAGTTCTAATACAAAAGATAGCAAAATAAAATAGATCTCCAAGCTAGTCTAAACCAGTGGTGGATCGTCGTCCGCCACCTCTTTTCTGTGTCCTAAAAAATGTTAAAAAATAATGGGGTGAGCATAAGCTTAGTAGGAAGTGTCTAAGACACACTTCTTATATCCCCGTGAATCCCACACAAAGAATGGATAAAAAGGGACGGGGTCATACCATGGGGAAAACATAATCTCAATCACAACGACAAACATAGTATAAATAACATCCAATCACAAATTTCCCACATGTACCATGAAGTGCAATGTCATGCCTATGCCACTCCCCGTTTCCGAAACAATTCCGTTTCAACAATTAAACCGTTAATGTAATCCGACCCAAGGCACCTCCATGGCGTCACGAAAGAAAGGTTGGTTAACTATCCATGACCACAAGGCACCTCCAAGGCGTCGCATCCGGCCTAGTTAACTCAACTACATTCCTTTCTAAACTACACTAACATCACGGACCACTAGGCGCCTCCTAGGCGTTCGGTTTTCGCAACACTTTTAGAAAATATTTTTCCAAAAATAATTTCGTTTGTTCTAAAAATATTTTTTTTCCCTTCTCTTTCCCAATGAATGCATGAATGCTTGTGCTTTAATTTATCAACCCAACCATATAACTTTCACACATACTATACAAGACAAATTTATAAAATACATGATAGAGCTCTCATTTAATATTAACTTTGCATAACTAACATGTAAAATATAAACTCAATTTCATACAAACATGTAAGCATGCTAAATCACCTCAAAACAATTATCAAATAGTCACATACATTCCATGCTTATTATTCTAAACAAATCTTTGTAAGAATTAGCACTAATTGAACATGTTAGGCATCACTTTAAGTTAGAAACTCACAAAAATATAAGAATTCATGCATTAGAACACCCCTACCTCACTTAGATGCAAAACCCCCAATTTTGAGCCCAAGAACCCTAGAATTTCAAACTCCCTAGAGTGCACCAAATGATGATTGGCTCTTATCAAATTAAGGGCCTTGACGAGCTTTCCGACTTTGCTTCACAAGGTTCTACCAAATTCCAATTGGTGAGAGTGAGATCCAAGCTTGAAATTGCAAAAAGAAAAAAAAATGGAGATGCCGAGACGCAGCAGAGAGAGAGAAAATAAAGAAGTCTGCGAAATGGCCTTATGGCCTTTTGTTATGCTTTTAACTTATTGGTGAGGCCCACCAACTTTTGAAAAAAAAACTTTTAACTTTAATATATATATATATATATATATATATATATATATATATATATATATATATAAACATTACAGATGGTGAGGGTTAGAAGGCCGAAACAAGGCCCGTCACACCCTAACTCTCTGGAATGGCTTCTAACTGTGCGAGTTATGAGCTAACCTTATACCGGACCTGTTATGGGATCAAGTTCCAAATTCACGGCAACAATGCATGACATTATACAATTGAAAGACATCATTAATTGGTCAAGATACACTTCATTCCCTATACTTTACAAAGATTTGAAGCTTTACAAAAGAATGGTAAATACACAAAAGATGTCAAAAATGGATTTCTATTCCTCCTTATGCCTTTGAAGGGTTGGCATCCACTACATCCTTTCCGAGCCCTGAAAAATGTTAAATATGAAGGGGTGAACAAAGTTTGCTCAGTAGGTGGTGCCTAAGACACACCTCTTGTGACCCCGTGAATCCAAATAATGAATAGGGATAAAGGATAGGGGTCATGCTTCGCTGTGAAAGAATACAACATCAATTCCAAATTCAAAGTGAGTAATGCCATGCCATGAAATGCAGTGCCATATATGTCGCTCCCCATTGTCAAAAATCCAAATTCATCACTTTTCAAATAGTTAATATAACCCGTCATTTGGTGACTCTGCAGTGACATGAGAGAAGGATTGGCTATTATCCCTGACCCTTGGTAACGCCGTAACGTCATTTGGGGTCAGCTAGCTCAACCACGCTAGGGTGATTTCCCTATTTCCCTTTAGGCTATATTAACACCATGACCCTTTGGTTACTCCGCGGCAACCGGGTTTTCATAAAATCACTTTAATCAAAACTTTGCCCCAAAATCCCTTTTTCATTCACATCAAATCATTTTGCTCTTTTCCATGCCCAATGTTATGAATGCATTATGATGTTTCTGATTTTCGCTATTTTTTTTTTTCAAAAATTTTTGTCGCTGCAAGGGTATTTTTGTCTTTTCACATTTTTCGTGCCGGACATTGTGGAGTGTACCGGTTGTGTCCTAAAATTGTTTGGGGCATTTCATTGAGTCCAGGACTCTTTGAAATGTAAGGTTGGCCATTTTCGCATTTTTTCAGTTTTTCGGGCCGGACGGTCCTATGTGGGACCCGCTACCGGAATTGTTGCTCATGGGAAATTTTGTTGGGTCCAATTGCATCATGTTTATTTTATTTAATGTGATTTAGAGGATTGTGAATTAAATGTGTGTATATATATTTATGTGGTGTAAAATGAGGACAAAAGAAAAAGAGAAAAAAAATTAAAAAGGGTGGGACGCACCACTATCACAAAAAGGGGTTAGAGATCATTTTTGATCTCATTTCTCAACCCTCTCTCTTTCACTCCTGCTGGTCCTCTCTCTCCCTTCCTTGGCTTCACTTTTTCTTTTTCTTTTTGCTTCCAAACTTTGAAGTTAGATCTCTCTTTCAATATTTGATATTTTTAGAAGCCGTTTGCGGCAAATCGAAGCCCACGACGAGGCCTACAAATTGATCGGAGCCAATATTTATTTGGCCACCATTTGGGGGATCTCTAAAATCCTAGGATTTGAAGCAAATTGGGGTTTTTAGCTTGAATTGAGGTAGGGGTTTCTAATTCACATTTTCTTGCACCTTTGTGAGCTTTCTACTTAAATTGTTGTTAAGCATGATTTAATTTGAATTACTTGTTTCTTAAATGACTTGATATGGTATATGAAACATATGATTATGTGTAATTGTTAATTTGTACGGAGAGCATGCGTAATTATTGATTTCCCTATGCTATTGTGTTGACAAGATTACTAGAAATGATACATGGAAATTTATGGAAATTTTCCTAGAATTATTTGTAAACATGCTTATTGTGTTGTATAAATTCTTTAATGCCCTAGTAATGTATACATGAGACATGCATGCATATTATGGGGAATGAATGAAGGGAAATGGTTTTGAACAAATGAAAAAGATATTTTGGGAAAATGTTTTGGTTAAAGAGATTTTTAGAAAATCTGGTCGCCACGGGGTTACTAAAGGGCTGGTGTGTTAATATAGCCTAGAGGGAACTAGGGAGATTGCCCTAGCATGGTTGAGCTAGCTGGGCCCAAAATGACGCCGCAGGGGTACCAAAGGTTAGGGACACTAGCCAATCCTTCTATCGTATCATTGCGGGGTCACCAAAAGGCGGGTTATATTAACAGTTTGGAAAGTGATGGATAGTTTTTGAAAATGGGGAGCGACATGCATGACATTGCATACATGGCACGATATTCATGTGTTTTGAACTGGAGAATATATATTGTATTTTCCCCGGTTTAGTATAACCCCGCTCCCTATTGGTCTATGCTTTATTTGGATTCACGGGGTTACAAGAGGTGCGTCTTAGGCACTACCTACTGAGCTTTATGCTCACTTTATTATTTAACAATTTTCAGGACTCGGAAAGGAAGTGGTGGATGGCATTCCCCCACTAGCTTGAAGAAGATTAGAAGTTGTAATTTGATATTTATTTTGTATCTTGGCCCATTTATTTGTATAGTCTCAAAAGCTAGAGTGTTGTACATTCGTTTCTTTTTATATAATGATAATGTATTGTAAACCATAATTTATGTTAGCATTTTGAGAGAGATCATGGTTATATAAACACTAGTTGATGAATGGGTATGGAAACTATATTTTGACTTATTTTTGAGACCATTTAATTGTGTAGCGCCCTAGTTCATTGCTGTGGATTGGGAATAGGCTGCTATTCAGGTGCGATATAGGTTTGGTAGTTGAAAATACAAGCAGTAGCCATTCCAGTGGGTTGAAACACAGGAAATCATGTTTCGGCCGGCTGAACCTCCTCATCAGCAGACCGAAACCCCAGGGTCGGCCGACCGAACCCCCATCGTCAGCCGACCGACAGTTAAAAACAGTGAAAGTCCCGAGAGCATGCAACTCCCAGAACCTCATCAGCCGGCCGACCATGTAGGTCAGCCGACCAACAGTTAAAAACAGTGAAAGTCCCAAGAGCATGCAACTCCCAGAACCTCATCAACCGGCCGACCATGTAGGTTAGCCGACCGACCCTGCACTGTCAGTCGGCCGATCATGGGCCATCAGCTGGCTGACTCTTTTTCCACCTGCTTCACTTAAACTTTCCTGTTAGACTATTCCTTAATGTATTTTGGACTTCGGATTGACCCATGTGATGATTAAGAACATAGAAAATGGATGGTAAAACCTAGCTAACATCGGGTCAGGGTAAGAACCCGGTTAACGGTTCGGACCCACGGGTTCGGGTAGTTACATGCATGTCACATACTTTGACATTACCATGAAAATAAAATAATTTTCATTACATAATTTAACATGCTTCGACATAGCGATTTCTAGCAAGATAATAAACACCATGGCATGGAAATTAACATTTAGGCATACTTTTCATACAATTTAATTAATACACAAAATCATAGATTTCATCTACAACAATAATATCATTTTCAAGGCAATCAACTCAAGTTAAGCATTCTTGACATCAAATTTTGAAAGAAAATTCACAAGGGAACAAGAAATTGGGAATTAGGAACCCCTACCTCAAAATATGCAAAAACCCTAAATTTTGTGTCCTAGATCTCCAATTTCCTATAGTGCACCTATAACGACCCGAAAAGATACCAAAATGATAATAATAAAATCTATAAAAATTTCGGCATGACCTCCGCAGAAAGGGTCTCTTTACAACCCGTTGAAATACAAAAAAAAAAGAAGCAATGGCCTCACCGGGCCTTAAAAATAACCTATCCTGTCCCAACGCACAATACATATATTATATTACATTCCTAAGATGATTACATACATGTGAAATGTCTCCTTCCTCCACCTCATCCAAACAAGGAGTATACTTTAGTTACATCAAGTTACAGTCCATAAAATTAAATAGCCCACAGCTTACAACATTATATTAACTAAACTAAAGTTTCACAAAATAGTTAATATTACATTTACAAAATACTAGAGTCTAATACAATAGATAATAAAATAAAATGAGTCTCCAAGCTCATCTAAACCTGTGGTGGATAGTCGTTCTCCACCCCTTTTCCGTGTCCTGAAAAAATGTTAAAAAAATAATGGGGTGAGCATAAGCTCACACAAAGAATGGGCAAAAAGGAACGGTGTCATACCATGAGGAAAACAAAATCTTAACCACAACAACAAGAATCTAGCAAATGTCAACAAATCACAAAATTTTCCCACAATATCATGAAGTGCAATGTTATGTAAATATCGCTCCCCGTTTCCGAAACAATTCCGTTTCAACAACCAAACTGTAATGTCTGTGTTATGTATATATATATATGTAATTGTGTGTGTGTGGTGTGAATTGAAAAAAAAAAAAAAAAAAGAAAAAAAAAGAGAAAGAAATTCAAAAGTGGTGGGACTCACTATCATTTTAAGTGGTCATGAGACCACTATTCTTGGTCTGATTCTCTCTTTCTATCCCGCAGTTATCTCTCTGGTCCTCTCAGCTTCCATTTTCTTTTTCTTTTGCTTTACAACTTTGAAGCTTGATTTCTCTTTCGATACTTAGCCTTTTTAAGTGCCGTTTGCGGCAAAACGGAGAGCACGGCGAGCTCTACACGTGTGTACCAGCAATTTCAGTTTTGAGCAACCTAGGGAGTCCAAAAATCTTGACCCATTTTGAGGGTTTGTGGTGCAAATTGGGGGTTTTTGCATAACATAGAGGTAAAGGTCTCTAATTCCTACAATCTTGTTCCTTTGTGAATTAATTGTTCTTAATTAGTGTCCTAGCATGCTAAATTGTGATGATTGTGTAACGACCCAGCTCCTTATGGATTCGGATCATTAAATGGGTCCTAACCCGACCCAAAAACATCCAAGGATAATACGGTCATTTCACGTTACATTTAAATATCAAAGTCCGAAGAGGGCAAAATGGTAATTTAACATAATTCAATAAATTGAGACTCAAGGATACAACGGTCATTAACTTGTATCACATAGTAAATGAAATAAGGTTCGGGGCAATATAGTCCTTTCGGGGGTTAAAAATATAATTATGGCATTTTATTGGGTCATAAAATAATTACGTGAAACCTCACTTGGGTGCCAAAGTGCAATTTGGAAAACTAAACACATACTACTTAAGAGACAGAAACCGGTCGACGTATCCATACCATACGTCGACTAGTTTGGGTATGAACAGTGGAAAAAACCCACTGCCAAGATACCGGTCGACGTATGGGAAGCCATACGTTGGCTGCAATACATGCCGATGCTGCTCCCCATTTTCATAATCAGGATCATTGCCTTCAAACTGTTAATGTAACCCCCTTTGGTGACTCCACAGCGCCGAGAGAAAAATTGGCTACTGTCCCTGACCTTTGGTGATTCCGCAGCATCATTATGGGGCCAGATAGCTCAACCACGCTAGGGCAATCTCCCTAGTTCCCTCTAGGTTTCATTAACCTACCGGCCCGTTGGTGACTTCGCAGCGACCGGGTTTTCCAAAACACTTTCATCAAAATATTCTTTCCCAAAACTCCCCATTTTCATTTCAAAAACAATTTCTTCCCTTCATGCAACCCAATGGTGTACATGCATGTCTCATGATCTCAATACTATGAAAATGAGGAATTTGACACAACACAAGTAAGCATGTTCTCATACTTTTAATATTTAAACAATAATGGATTATCACAAAATACAATAGGGCATGCTTTCATACACCATTCATAGCATGTGGACAATACAATAGGCATAAAACTCATTATATAAGCATGCTTCTCATATAGCACAATCAAGACAAGTCTTCACATATTCACATATATACAATCAAGACATTTTAAGCTACAATTAACACCAATAAGCATGCTATAACACAATTCAAGTAGAATAACTTACAAAGGTGCATGAATAATGTGAATTAGGAAGCCCCTGCCTTAAATTGAGCAAAACCCTTAAAATGATCAAGAATAACAAGAATTAGCTGAAATTGCTTACACTAGCGCGTAGAGCTCGTCGTGCTCTTCATTTCACCTCAAACGTCACTTGAAAATTCCAAGAATTGAAGAAGTTATCAAGTCTCAAAGATTTGAAGCAAAGAAGAAGGAAAAATGGAGTGAAGGTAGAGAGAGGGAAGAGGTAGCGGGGAGAGAGAGTGTGAGAGAACAAAAATGGTCTCTAACCAATTTGTTTTAATGGTGGGTCCCACCACTAATTCTTTTCTTTTCCCTTTTTCTTTTTAATTTCAATTTACACCACATACATAAAAATGCACCACTTAATCCACATAAATTAAAATGTATGAAATGCAAATGGACCCAACCACAATCCCGTACACATAACATGAAAAGACAAAAATGCCCCTGTGACAATGAAAATTCTGAAAAAATGAAAAACGCTGAAAAAACGGAAATGTCACAAATTGTTCCTTTGTGAATTAATTTTTCTTAATTAGTATCCTATTAGTACTCTAGCATGCTATATTGTGATAATTGTTCCTTAAAGTGACTTGATTGTATATATGAAATATGTGAGAAGGTGTATTTAATTGAATTATAATGTGTATTTAATTGAATTGTATGAAAATAATAATAATAATAATAAAATAAAATAAAATAAAATAAAAACATGCTTAATGTGTTAGTTTTTCATGCCAATTAATTTGTTAGAAATTTATGTGAAAATTTGTTAATTGTGTGTTAAAAATTCTCTCAATTTCCATATATGCACATAAGCATTGGGCATGAAAGGAAATGGAAAGTGTTTTGAAATGAAATTGAAAGAGAATTTTGGGGAGAATTTGATAAAATGGTTTTTTGAGAAAAACCTGGTTGCCGCGGAGTCACCAAAGGGCCGATGTGTTAATATAGCCTAGAGGGAACTAGGGAGATTGCCCTAGCGTGGTTGAGCTATCTGGGCCCCAAATGACACTACGGAGGTACCAAAGGTCAAGGATAGTAGCCAATCCTTTTCTCGTGTCGCTGCGGAGTCACCAAAGGGCGGGTTATATTAACAGTTTATGAAGTGATAACGTTTTTCTGAAAATGGGGAATGACATGCATAACATTGCATTTATGACATGAGATTTATTTGCTTTGAACCTAGAATTGATATTGTGTTTTTTCGGCTTTGCATGACCCTAAATTCTTATTGTCCTATTCTCTGTTTGGATTCACGGGGTTTCAAGAGGTGCGTCTTAGGCACTACTTACTGAGCAATTTTGCTCACTCCATATATTTAACATTTTTCATGAAACGGGAAAGAAATAGCGGATGACGTTATACCACAGACATAGTATGGATTAGGAGCTTATTTTGTTGTTTTTGTACTTGGGCCTCACTATTTTGTAAAACTAAGCATAATGTATTTTTTATGATGACATGGACATTTGATATAAATCCTGTATTTTAGGACTGTAATTATGATATCTGGATGATATAGTAGGTAGTTGTACCACCACGGAATGAACTAAGGCATGATGAATGGCTGAAAGGGATGCTGAAATGTATTATATGTTTATTATGTTGGGATAGGTTAAAAATGCTTTTAAACAGGTTGATGTAGGATGATTTTTAGTGGAGGTCATGCAAAATTTTTTTTTTTTTTAAAATTTTGGCATCAGTTAGGGTCGTTACACAAACCATTAGTGTAATCCAACCAAAAGCACCTCCAAGGCATCACGAAAGGAAGGTTGGTTAACTATCCACGACCACAAGGCACCTCCAAGGCGTCGCATCCGGCCTAATTAACTCAACTACATTCCCTTCTAGACTGCACCAACATCACAGACCATTAGGTGCCTCCTAGGCATCCGGTTTTCGCAATACTTTTAGAAAATATTTTTCCCAAAATAATTTTTGTTTGTTCTAACAAATATTTTTCCCCTTTTTTCTTTCCCAATGAATGCATGAATGCTTGTATTTCAATTTATCAATTCAACTATAATGTTCCCACATACTCTTTCAAATAAATTAATAAATTACTAAAAATAGACAACTCATATTCTCATTCCACATTTTACTAGTAATTTAAATCTACAATTCACAAATTTATTTCCATACTTATATCATAAATTTTCATAGCAATTGAAATCATGAAAACAATCCAACACTAAGCATGCTTCTTTACAAGTTAAAAATCATCATACTAATAAGCCTAATTAACACAGAACACACATTTATCACCATCAATATAAATAACTCTAATAAACATAATCACAAAAATTAAAATTAAGCATGCTTAAGGTCAAATTAAGGGGAAAAATTCACAAGAAATGCAAGAATTAGTGGATTAGAGCACTCCTACCTCAATAGAAGTGAAAACCCCCAAAATCCCCAAATCCAAGCCCTAATTTCAGAATCCCTAGGCTTAGCCAAATGGTGATTGGCTCCTATCAAATTGAAGGCCTCGACGAGCTCTCCGACTTTGCTTCACAAAGTTCTACCAAATTCCAATAGAGTAAGGCTAGATCAAAGCTTGAAAGTGCAAAAAGAAAGAAAAAAAAGAAACTGCCGAGAGAGACTGGACGCAGAGAGAGAGAGAGAGAAGAATAAATGGGTCTGTGTAATGACTCTTAAGTCATTTACATTGACTTATAACTCATGCGGGCCCCACAGGTAAGTAAATAAATATTTATTTAACTTTATATATATATAAACATTACATTTTCCCGAACTTTAAAAGATTTCGTCCCCGAAATCAAGCCATACCCGAGGAAGAAAACAACTCTAGATACTTGGAGCGAACCTCCTATTCGAGCTCCTGAGTAGCCTTCTCAACTCTGTGATGCCTCCAAAGAACCTTTACCAACGGTATCATTTTTTTCCTCAACACCTTCTGCTGTGTGTCAAGGATCTGAACTGGTCCCTCCTCGTAGGAAACATCCTCATCAATGTCAACCTCAACCCAACTCAAAACGTGAGATGGATCCGATTTGTACTTCCATAGCATCAATACATGAAAGACATTATGAACCCTGTTCATCTGTGGTGGCAATGCAAGTCTGTAGGCAACCTCTCCTACACGGTCCAAGATCTCAAAAGGTTTAATGAATCGTGGCGACAACTTGCCACTCTTCTCGAACCTCATCAACCCTTTCCGTGGTGAAACCCAAAGAAAACGTGGTCTCCCACCTCAAAGGATAGCGGTCGTCTTCGCCTATCTGTATAACTCTTCTGTCAGCTCTGAGCTGTAAGCAATCTCTGTCTGATCAGCTTAATCTTCTCGGTAGTCTCGAGTACAATGTCGGGTCCTAAGGCGGCTGTCTTACCCACCTCAGTCCAACAGACAAGAGACCTACAAGGTCTACCATACAATGCCTCAAATGGAGCCATCTGAAAACTCACCTGATAACTGTTGTTGTAGGCAAACTGAATAAGTAGAAGGTGATCCTCCCAACTACCACCCAAGTCAAGTACATAGGACTGAAGCATATCCTCTAAGATCTGGATGGTACGCTCTGACTGGCCATCCGTCTGCAGATGGAATGCCTTACTAAGGTGCAACGCTGAGCCAAACGTTGTTTGAAGTCCTTCTCAGAATTTCAAGGTGAACTTGGCATCCTTATCTGAAACAATAGCCACTGGAACTCCGTGCAATCTTACAATCTATTTCATATAAAGCATACCAAGCGCCTCTGTATCATCTGTTACCTTAATAGGCAAGAAATGAGCTGTCTTGGTCAATCTATCAATAATGACCCATACAGCTTCATTTCTCCTTCGTAACCTAGGAAGACTTGTCACAAAATCCATGGCAATCTCCTCCTATTTCCACTGCACTACCGACAATGGCTATAATAAACTAGCTGGTCTCTGATGCTCGGCCTTCACCTGCTGGCAGGTAAGGCACTTAGCCACAAACTGTGTAACGTCCTTCTTCATTCCATTCCACCAATACTGGCGTCTCAGATTGTGATACATTTTGGTACCACCTGGATGAACTGCAAAGTAAGAAGTGTGAAACTCCCGTAAGACTTCTTCACGACAAACTGTGGGAACTACCAACAAACCCCTGAACCGTAGACCTCTATCTGCATGTAAGGTCCAATCCTTCACGGTCTCATCACTGGAGATCAAGGTGTAAATGGCATCCAAATCTGAATCTTGTCTCTATGACTCAATCACCCGTCTGACAAGAGTGGGTTGAGCCACAAGACTAAACAAGAATGCTAACTCATTGCCATTATCATTATCATTATCCCATTTTGGCCAAATCTTCAAGCATCTTTCACTTTTGAATGGCTAAACTAGCCAAAGTCCCACGAGATTTTTGACTTAAAGTATCAGCTACAACATTTGCCTTGCCAGGATGATATTGCAAATCAAAGTTGTAGTCTTCCAAAAACTCAACCCATCGCCTCTGTTTGTTGTTCAAGTCCTTTTGGGAGAAAAGGTACTTGAGACTCTTATAGTCTGAGAACACCTCAAATCTCTCATCATATAGATAGTGTCTCCAACACTTCAAGGCAAACACGACTGCCGCTAGCTCCAAGTCATGAGTAGGGTAGTTATGCTCATGAGTCTTCAACTGTCGATACCCATAAGCCACTACTACTCTACCATCCTGCATCAGTACACCACCCAAACCATCATGTGAGGTGTCACAATAAATCACATAATCCAAGCCACGCTCGGGTATCACCAATACTGGAGCCGTTGTCAACCTTATTTTCAACTCTTGAAAGGATGACTCACATGCCTCATTCCATGCAAACTTCTGGTTATAGGAGCTACCAAACGGGAAAAATCCTTCACGAATCTCTGATAATAACCCACTAAACCAAGGAAACTCTAAACCTCAAAGACATTCTTGGGTTGCTTCCAATTCAAAACTGCCTCTATCTTTGAAGGATCAACTAAAACCCCACATTCCGAGATAACATGTCCCAAAAATTTCACCTCTTGTAGCCAAAACTCACACTTTTCATATTTGGCATACAAACGGTGCTCCTGTAGAATCTGTAACACTGTACTCAAATGGACCTCGTGCTCCTCCCGAGTCCGTGAATACACAAGAATATCATCCACGAAAACTACCACGAACTAATCTAAGTAATCGTGGAAGACACGGTTCATTAGATCCATGAATGCCGTCGGCGCATTAGTTAAACCAAAAGGCATAACAAGAAACTCATAATGTCCATACCACATACGGAAAGCGATTTTTGGAATATCCTCCTCTCTAACCCGTAACTGATAATAGCCTGACCTCAAGTCAATCTTCGAAAAACAATTAGCTCCCCTCAACTGATCAAATAAATCATTTATCCTTGGCAAATGATATTTGTTCTTGATGGTGGTATGATTCAACTTTCAGTAATCAATGCACAACCTCAAAGAACCATCTTTCTTCTTAGCGAACAAGACTGGTGCACCCTACGGCGACACACTCGGTCGGATGAAACCTTTCATCCTCAATTCATTAAGCTATTTCTTTAATTCTTCTAATTCAATTGGTGCCATACGATATGGTTCCATAGAGATTGGCACGATACCAGGCATCAAATCAATAGCTAATTCCACCTCTCGGTGTGGAGGAAACTCTGTCAAGTCCTCCGGAAACATATCCAAAAAATCGCGCACCACCGCTGGATAATCAACCCCATAAAACTCAACGTCATCATCGGCGAAAAGGCTGGCCAAGAAGAACGTCTGCCGATCTCGACTCCTAACACCATAGAATGAATGAGTGAGAGGATCACACCGATCTCCCACAAAACAGAAACAATCCTCATCTGGGGTACACACTGAAACTCTGCTCCTGAAACAATCAATAACAACTCTAAAGGACGACAACCAGTCCATCCCAAGAATGATGTCAAATCCTGTCATCTCGAGAAGGATGAGATCGAACTCAGGAACACGTCCGGGAATCATGATGGAACAACTCCTACAAACTCTACTAAGAGCAACTGAACCTCCGATAGGCGTGTCAACACAAAGCGGTCTGTCTAACTGACTGACCTCCAAACCCAATGCCCGTGCAAATGATGAAGTAATGTGTAACGACCCAGCTCCTCATGGATCCGGATAATTAAACGGGTCCTTACCCGACCCAAAATCATCCGAGGGTAAAACGGTCATTTCACATTAAATTTAATTATCAAAGTCCGAAAAGGGCAAAATGGTAACTTGCCATATTTCAATAAATTAAGATTCAAGGGACCTAATAGTAATTTGCTTATACCATATGATAAATAAAATGAGATTCGGGGCATAAAAGTATTTTTGGTGGTCAAAACATAATTATTTCATTTTATTGGGTCATAAAATAATTACGTGCAACTTCAAATGGATGCCAAAGTGTAATTTGAGAATTTAAAATAGTAATTACATACAAAAGACAGAACCGGTCGACGTATATACACTATACGTCGACTGGTTTGGGCTATGAATAGTGGGAAAACCCACTGCCAAGATACCGGTCGACGTGTGGGAAGATACACGTCGACTGGTTTAGGACGTGATACCGGTAGACGTGTGGGATGCCATACGTCGACTGGTTTGGAACGTATACAAGATTACCACACGGTAAGATACCGGTCGACGTATGGGGGCCATACGTCGACTGGTTTGGGTCATTTATGTTCAAAATGCTTACTGTCAGGATACCGGTCAACGTATGGGATGCCACACGTCGACTGGTTTGGGTTATCTAGACTCGGTTGCCACTGTCCAAAGAAAAACCAAACACTTGATGCTCAACCACCCATGCCATTATACTTACGTACATAAATTAAGATATGCTTCAACATTAAATTGTAATAACAACCACCACACTGATAACGTAATTTACAACACGTTACTTAAAATACACAAAACTGATTTTGAGTGAGTAATACTTAATTACATTTTCTCAAGGATTATTCATAAACTTAATTACATTCCCAAAACTATAATTACACATGAAATAGCTAAAAACTAGATAGCAAAAATCATCTTCTAAAGACTTTCAAGCTTGTAGAGGATTTTCATCCGCCATTTCCTTGCCATGACCTGAAAAAAATTATAAGTATGGTGGGGTGAACAATTTGCTCAGTAGGTGACGCCTAAGACGCACCTCATGAGACCTCGTGAATCCAAAACAAAGAATAGGCCAATAGGAGTCGGGGTCATACAACATAAGGGAGAATACCGCATGGTTATCAATCTCAACACAATTACTAAGATGCAATGGAGATGCAATGCATGCCAATGTCGCTCCCCATTTTCACAATTCAATCATCGCTTTCAAATTGTTAATGTAACCCCCTTTGGTGACTCCGCAGTGCCGAGAGAAGGATTGACTACTGTCCCTGACCTTTGGTGACTCCGCAGCGTCATTATGGGGCCCAGATAGCTCAACCACGCTAGGGCAATCTCTTTAGTTCCCTCTAGGTTACATTAACCTACCGGCCCGTTGGTGACTCCGCAGCGACCGGGTTTTCCAAAACACTTTCATCAAAATATTCTTTCCCAAAACTCCTCATTTTCATTTCAAAAACAATTTCTTCCCTTCATGCAACCCAATGGTGTACATGCATGTCTCATGATCTCAATACTATGAAAATGAGGAATTTGACACAACACAAGTAAGCATGTTCTCACACTTATAATATTTAAACAATAATGGATTATCACAAAATACAATAGGGCATGCTTTTATACACTATTCATAGCATGTGAACAATACAATAGGCATAACTTACAATATAAGCATGATTTTCAAATAGTGCAATCAAGACAAGTCTTCACATATTCATATATATACATTCAAGACATTTTTAGGCTACAATTAACACAAATAAGCATGCTATAACACAATTCAAATAGAATAACTCACAAAGGTGCATGAATAATGTGAATTAGGAAGCCTCTACCTCTTAAAATACAAAAACCCTCAAAATGGATCATGATTTTCGGACTCCTTAGGTTGCACAAAAACTAAAATTGTTGGTACCTATGCGTAGAGCTCGCCGTGCTCTCCGTTTTGCCGCAAATGGCACTCCAAAATACCAAGTGTTGAAGAAGTTATCAAGCCTCAAAGATTGGAGCCAAAACAAAAGAAAAATGAAATGGAAATGGAAGGGAAAAAGAGAGCTACGGGAGAATGAGAGTTAAGAGACCAAAAATGTGGTCTCTAGACAAGGAATGGGTTAGTGGTGGGTCCCGCCACTATCTCTTTTTTTTTTTTTTTTTTACACCACATACACACACAAGTGCACCACATGCAAATACTACTTAATCCATATAATTTAAAATGTACACAATACAAATGGACCCAACCACAATCCCGTACACATAACGTGAAAAGACGAAAATGCCTTTGCGGCGACAAAATTCCAGAAAAATAAAAATGGTAAAAATTGGAAACATCACATAATGAATGAATAAAAAGCATCGGAATCAAATAACACACGAGCCCAAGAATGGGACATATGAAACATACCCCTGATAACTGAAGGACTGGATAATGGCTCGGCTGGAGTGAATGCAAACACGTGACCTTAGGTCCTCTGCCCCTGAGAACCGCCTGCTTGATAACTAGACTACTGAGTGGGTGCACTCGAAGAAACTACCCTACCCGGTCGAGGACTCTGGGCTGACATGGCTTGCTAAGACGGCTGAGATGGTGGTGGCGGTCGAAACCCTGACTGAACTGTGGCAGACTGCATCTGCCTTTGCTGTGAACCTTTACCTCTGCCTAAACCACTGCCCCGCTGTGGACAATCTTTCACCCTATGGCCTTGCTAGCCACAGCCGAAACATCCACCAGACGCCACCTGAATCTGAGTACACTGAGACTTGTGATGCCCTGACTGCCCACACTTGAAACAAATCACCTGAGTTACCTGAGTTTGAGTGCATTAGGACTTGTAATGTCCCAGCTGCCCATATCTAAAACAAGTAACATTCGGTCTAGAAGACCCCATTGACACTGAAGCTGTGGGTACGGATCTGACTAGCTGCTGTCCCCTGAACCCTGATTGCTCATGTTTCTACTTCTTACTTGATTGTCCCTTGGAGAAAGCACTCATACCATTGTTGTGCTTGTAAGACTCCCTGATAGCCTTACTGTCTCTACTTTCAGCTTCAACTACTAAGGCTTTTCGTACTGCTTTTGCATACTCTGTCGGTTCTGAAGCAGCTACAATTGGCCTAATGGTAAGATCAAGGCCATCAACAAATTTCTCTATCTTTCCTTCCTCATCATTAGCAATCCTAGGTGCAAACCTCAAAAGTGACGTAAACTTGTTCTCATATTTTGTAACTGTCATGTTTCCTTGCTTCAACCCATCAAACTCCTTCTTTAGCTCCCTCCGCTTAGGCGCCGAAAAGTACTTCTCATAGTACAACTTCTTGAAAGTATCATATGTCATAGTATCCAAATCGTGCATGTGTGAAACAGTCTTCCACCATATCTCAGCATCACCAATAAAATTGTAAGTCGCCAATGTGATCTTCAACTTGTCCGTTGCCAAATTCATGGCATTAATATGCTTCTCCACCCTATCCATGAAACTATCCGCAATAAGTGGATCTGGGCCTCCCTTAAACAAAGTTGGCATCAATTTCACAAACTTTGCAATGTGGTAAAGAGGATCATCTACCTCATTTGTCTTTGGAGGTGGTAGTGGTGGTGGCACAAACTGTGACGATGACGCACCTGCCGGCCGATATGCATCAAAAAGAGCCACCTGAACGGCTAACCTCAACTGCTCCCTATTTATTTGAAAAGGTGGATCAACAGTCCCCCTCGCTTGTCCCCTTCTTGGTGGGACCAAATCATGCAACAAGATATCTTCCTCAACTTGCTCCTGATCCCTTTCCATGGGATTAAAGCTAGAACTTTCCCTGGGATCTCTTCGTGTTGCCATGACGCTATAAGAAAAAGAAAATGGATCAATAACGATGACACTAAAATACGCACGAGAATATAGACCTCACTCGAATGACTTGACAAGAATAGAAACACATAAGCACCTTCCATACTCCCAGAATACCCAACTAATGATAAACATGATCATGCTAATAATATACAATAACACTAAGCACTTAACACGTAATCATAGAAGCAATTAAACAATTAAGCATGCCTTTGAAATAATTAAGCACCTTAACACATAAACATATAAACATGCCAGTACGTAAACAATTAAGCAAGTAAACAAATAACTCAACTCCTCATGCAATCCTAGGTAGGCCTCTACCCGTCGTCCAAATAGTATTCTAACCATGACTCTGATACCAATTTTGTAATGACCCGAAAAGATACCAAAATGATAATAATAAAATCTATAAAAATTTCTGCATGACCTCTACAGAAGAAGTCCCTCTACAACTTGTTGAAATACAAAAAAAAAAGATGTAATGGCCTCACCGGGCCTTAAAAATAACCTATCCTATCCAAACGCACAATACATATATTATATTACATTCCCAAGATGGGTTACATACATGTGAAATGTCCCCTTCCTCCACCTCATCTAAACAAGGAGTACACTTTAGTTACATCAAGTTACAGTCCATAAAATTAAATAGTCCACAGCTTACAACATTATACTAATTAAACTAAAGTTTCACAAAATAGTTAATATTACATTTACAAAATACTAGAGTCTAATACAAAAGATAACAAAATAAAATGAGTCTCCAAGCTCATTTAAACCTGTGGTGGATCGTCGTCCTCTACCCCTTTTTCGTGTCCAGAAAAAATGTTAAAAAAATAATGGGGTGAGCATAAGCTCAGTAAGAAGTGTCTAAGACACACTTCTTATATCCTCGTGAATTTCACACAAAGAATGGGCAAAAAGGAACGGTGTCATACCATGAGGAAAATATAATCTCAACCACAGCAACAAGAATCTAGCAAATGTCAACAAATCACAAAATTTTTCCACAATATCATGAAGTGCAATGTTATGTAAATGTCGCTCCCCGTTTTCGAAACAATTCCGTTTCAACAACCAAACCGTTAGTGTAATCCGATCTAAGGCACCT
Organism: Cornus florida; assembly: GCF_030987335.1. Lineage (NCBI taxonomy): Eukaryota > Viridiplantae > Streptophyta > Magnoliopsida > Cornales > Cornaceae > Cornus > Cornus florida. Next base: position 12,336,426 of record NW_026775578.1, on the reverse strand, counting down.
CCAAGGCGTTACGAAAGGAAGGTTGGTTAACTATCCATGACCACAAGACACCTCTAAGGTGTCGCATCCGGCCTAGTTAACTCAACTACATTCCGTTCTAGACTACACGAATATCACGGACCACTAGGCGCCTCCTAGGCGTCCGGTTTTCGCTATACTTTTAGAAAATATTTTTCCCAAAACAATTTTTGTTTGCTCTAACAAATATTTTTCCCTTTTTCTCTTTCCCAATGAATGCATGAATGCTTGTATTTCAATTTATCAATTCAACTATAATGTTCCCACATACTCTTTCAAATAAATTAATAAATTACTAAAAATAGACAACTCATATTCTTATTCCACATTTTACTAGTAATTTAAATCTACAATTCACAAATTTATTTTCATACTTATAACATCAATTTTTATAGTAATTGAAATCATGAAAACAATCCAACACTAAGCATGCTTCTTTACAAGTTAAAAATCATCATACTAATAAGCCCAATTAACACAGAACACACATTTATCACCATCAATATAAATAACCCTAATAAACATAATCACAAAAATTAAAATTAAGCATGCTTAAGGTCAAATTAACGGGAAAAATTCACAAGAAATGCAAGAATTAGTGGATTAGAGCACCTCTACCTCAATGGAAGTGAAAACCCCCAAAATCCTCAAATCCAAGCCCTAATTTCGGAAACCCTAGGCTTAGCCAAATGGTGATTGGCTCCTATCAAATTGAAGGCCTCGACGAGCTCTCTGACTTTGTTTCACAAAGTTCTACCTAATTCCAAAAGAGTAAGGCTAGATCAAAACTTGAAAGTGCAAAAAGAAAGAAAAAAAGGAAACTGCCGAGAGAGACTGGACGCAGAGAGAGAGAGAGAGAAGAATAAATGGGTCTCTATAATGACTCTTAAGTCATTTATATTGACTTATAACTCATGTCGGCGCCACAGGTAAGTAAATAAATATTTATTTAACTTTATATATATATAAACATTACATTATCCCAAACTTTAAAAGATTTCGTCCCCGAAATCAAGCCATACCTGAGAAAGAAAACAACTCTGGATACTTAGAGTGAACCTCATATTCGAGTTCCCAAGTAGCCTCCTCAACTCCGTGATGCCTCCAAAGAACCTTTACCAATGGTATCGTCTTTTTCCTCAACACCTTCTGCTGTGTGTCAAGGATCTGAACTGGTCCCTCCTCATAGGAAACATCCTCATCAATGTCAACCTCAACCCAACTCAAAATGTGAGATGAATTCGGTTCGTACTTCCGTAGCATCAATACATGAAAGACATTATGAACCCTGTCCATCTGTAGTGGCAATGCAAGTCTGTAGGCAACCTCTCCTACACGGTCCAAGATCTCAAAAGGTCCAATGAATCGTGGTGACAACTTGCCACTCTTCTCGAAGCTCATCAACCCTTTCCGTGGTGAAACCCGAAGAAAAATGTGGTTTCCCACCTCAAAGGATAGCGGTCGTCTCCGCCTATCTGCATAACTCTTTTGTCGGCTCTGAGCTATAAGCAATCTCAGTTTGAAATCAAGAAATGAAATTCACATGGAAGAAAATGAAAAAATGAGATAAGGAAAGGGGGAGAGAGTGAGTTACGGGAAGAGAATTGTGAGTCCATGTATGGCCTCTTTGGGACAACTCGGATTTTTAGGTTTTTAATTTATTATTATTATTATTATTTGGTTGTCATAATTAATTTTTTGATTATGGTTGGAGATTTACCTAATTAAGACATTTAATGGGGTTGGAGTTGGTTTGGTTACATTTATATATATGGTGTATCAGTTTGCAGGAGCCGAAAATGAGGAAGGAAAATAAGACATATATGTGATAATGGTGATAATGTTTTCATGGGGCCCACTGGAGATTTTAATGGGTTATTGGCTTGGTGCATTGTGTGTGTGTGTGTGTGTATATATATATATATATATATATATATTGTATCAGAGGAGGGAGATGCACCAGGCAAAATTGTAGAGAGAGATAGATTGTAATGGTAATGTGATAGCGGGTCCCACAAGATTTTTGGATGGGTTTGAATTGATAATTTATTATTTGTATATGAAAAGAAAAAAGAAAGATAAGGATGAGAAAGATATGTAATGATTGATTTGCATTATATATATATATATATATATATATATATATATATATATATATATATTTGTTCGAATCTGATGGAAGCAAAAAGGGAGCAACCGAATTGGGGGGGAAAGAATGAATTGGTGGTGATGGTTCATTATTGCGGGTCCCACTTGATTTTATGATAGGTTTGGTTGTTTTTGTTTCATGTATATATATATATATATATATATATATATATATATGTATAGATGAAATATATGTATACATACTATGTCTGGTGGTGTAGAATGATGCACTTGCTACCGAAAAAGTAAAGAGAAATGGAAAGATATGATGGTGCGGGGCCCACGAGACTTTTTGGGCATATTTTCTTTGACTTTGGGTTTTTGCACTTGATGAATGTAAAGAGAGATATTTGTGTGCTGAGATTTGTTCCGTCAGTGGACTTTTTTGCCATTATATTATGTGTATGTACCTTTATATATATAAAAGTTAAAGATATTGACCCATCTTCCTTTTATCATTTAGATAACCCTTAAGTCATCTGCAGATCTCAATTTCTCTCCTCTCTATTATGTTCTCTCTCCCTCTCCTTCTGTATTTTTTTCTTTTGCCATTTAAAGCTTGATTTCTCCCAAATCGTTGAGATTTAGACTTTGCCACTTAAGGCAAAGTTGAAGAGTTCGTCATGGGCTTTATATTGATCGGAGCAATTTTTAGTTTGGAGCACTTGGGATTTAAAATTTCTTGGGCTGAATTGGGGTTTTCTTCATTTAGTGAGGTAGGGGTCTCTAATACTCAAATTCTTGTTCCTTTGTGAGTTTTTCTATTTTAATTATTGTCATATATGATAAAATTGAATTGATTGTTCCTTAGATGATTTAATTGAGCATATGAACCATGTAATTATGTGTATTTGTTGATTTACTTGGAAAGTATGCTTAATGTGTTAATTTGTAATATTTCTGAATTTTGCTATTTTCCATTTTTCTAAAATTTTTCGTTCATGCAAGAGCATTCTCGTCTTTTCTTGTTTTGCGTGCCAGATACTGTGGAGTGTACCGGTTGTGTCCGAGAGTTGGTTGGGGTGTTTTACTGATTTCAGGACTCTTTGAAATGCAAGGGTGGTCATTTTTGCATTTTCAGTTTTTCGGGTCGGACGGTCCCTTGTGGGACCTACTACCGGGATTGTCGTGTATGGGGGGGTGTTGGTTATGTCTATTTGCATCATATTCATTTTGTTTAATGTGTATTATGTAGTTGTAGATTGGTATGTGTATATGCATGTGTATTTGAGGTATAAATTAAAGAGAAAATAAAATTTTATTTAAAAAGGGAGTGGGACCCACATTTTTCTTAAAAATGGGCCAAGAGGCCAATTCTTGGCCTCACTCTTCTTTTCCCTTTCTCTCTCCCCGCTGGAATCTCCCTCTCCCTCACAGATTTTTTTTTTCTTTTTTCTTTTTTCTTTTTCCTTCACTTTTAAGCTTCAAATTTCAATTTATCTCAAACCATTGGGCGATTTTTTATGCCGTTTGCGGCAAATTGAAGATCACGCCGAGATCTACGAATTGATCAGAGCAATTTCTTGTTTGGTGCACTTTGGAAATTCGAGATCTAGGGTTTAGATTGGGGATTTTTGGGGCTTTTCATCAATATAAAGGTAGGGGTCTCTAATTCCTACAATCTTGTTCCTTTGTGAATTAATTTTTCTTGATTAGTGTCCTAGCATGCTAAATTGTGATGATTGTTCCTTAAAGTGACTTGATTGTATATATGAAATATGTGAGAATGTGTATTTAATTGAATTGTACGAAAAAAAAAAACAAACAAACATGCTTAATGTGTTAGTTTTCCATGCCAATAATGCTTAATAATTTGTTAGAAATTTTATGTGAAAGCATGTTAATCGTGTGTTAATAATTTTCTCCATTTCCATAGTATTAAAAAGACATGTCATATGCATACAAGCATTGGGCATGAAAGAAAAAGGGAAAGTGTTTTGAAATGAAATTGAAAATGTGATTTTGGGGAGAAATTTGAGAAAATGGTTTTGAGAAAACCATGTCACCCCGGAGTCACCAAAGGGCCGGTGTGTTAATATAGCCTAGAGGGAACTAAGTAGATTGCCTTAGCGTGGTTGAGCTATCTGGGCCCCAAATGACGTTGCGGAGGTACCAAAGGTCAGGGACAGTAGCCAATCCTTCTCTCGTGTCGCTGCGGAGTCACCAAAGGGCGGGTTATATTAATAGTTTGTGAAATGATGGAAATTTTATGAAAAATGGGGAGTGACATGCACGACATTGTATTCATGGCACGACATTCTTTTATTTTGGACTTGAAAATGTATATTGTATTTTTTCTCGGCTTTGTATGACCTCATTCCCTATTGTCCTATTCATTATTTGGATTCACGGGGTTATAAGAGGTGGGTCTTAGGCACTACCTACTGAGCAATTTGCTCACCCCATTACATTTAACATTTTCCAGGACACGGATGGCAAGTGGCGGACGACGCTCCTCCACAGGGTTTGATGGGTTAGTAGACCGTTTTGACATACTTTGTAGCTATAATCTTATTTTATTATTATTATCTATTTATTTATTATTAACTTCTTCTTTTTTTTTTTTTTTTTTTTTTTTTTTTTTTTTTTTTTTTTTTTTTTTTTATAAACCCGGAATGACACGTATAATATGTATTGACGTAAGAAAGAATGGTGTTGTCCCTAGTTGACCTCGAGTTCGGTTAAGGACCCGGCTAACGATTCAGTCCTATGGGTTCGGGTCGTTACATAATTTTCTATACCTATGATGCTTAATAATTTGTTAGAAATTTTATATGGAAGCATGTTAATTGTATGATAATAATTCTCTCAATTTCCATAGTATTAAAAAGACATGTGATATGCATACAAGCATTGGGCATGAAAGAAAAGGGGAAGTGTTTTGAAATGAAATTAAAAAGGGGATTTTGGGGAGAAATTTGAGAAAATGGTTTTGAGAAAACTCGGTCGTCGCGAAGTCACCAAAGGGCCGGTGTGTTAATATAGCCTAGAGGGAAGTAGGGAAATTACCCTAGCGTGGTTGAGCTATTTGGGCCCAAAATGACGCAGCATGGGTGCCAAGGGTTAGGGACAGTAGCCAATCCTTCTCTCGTGTCACTGCGGAGTCACCAAAGGACGGGTTATATTAACAGTTTGTGAAGTGATGGATATTTTCTGAAATGGGGAGTGACATGCATGACATTGCATTCATGGCACGACATTCTTTTATTTTGAACTTGAAAGTGTATATTGTATTTTTTCCTGGCTTTGTATGACCCCGTTTCCTATTGTCCTATTCATTGTTTGGATTCACGGGGCTACAAGAGGTGGGTCTTAGGCACTACCTACTGAGCAATTTGCTCACCCCATTATATTTAACATTTTTCATGATATAGATGGCAAGTGGCAGACGACGCTCCTCTATAGGGTTCGATGGGTCAGTAGACCGTTTTGACATACTTTGTGGCCATAATCTTAATTTATTATTATTTATTTATTTATTTATTATTACTTATTTTTTTTTATAAACCCGAAATGACACGTATAATATGTATTAACGTAGGAAAGAATAGTGTTATCCTAGTTGACCTCGGGTTCGGTTAAGGACCCGGCTAACAGTTTGGACTTACGGGTTCGGGTCGTTACAAATTTGGTATCAGAGCAATGGTTCGAAAACCATTAGGACGACGGGTAGAGGCCTACCTAGGATTGCATAGGGAAGTTGAATTGCGTTGTTTATGTGCCTATGTGTTAAAGTGGTTGTTATTTGATAAGAATGCTTATTTGTTTAATTGCTTATGTGTTTACGATTTTGGAAAGCATGCTTACTTGCTTATTTGCCTATGTGATCACATGTTTTTGTGTTAAAAATAATGTATGCTATTACCATGATAATGATTGAAAGCATGTTGATTTCGATATAATGATAAGTAGGAGGAGTATATTAATGGTGAGGTGTAAGTACAGATTATGCAAGTGTGTAGCATGCGAAATGATGATGAGAATAGAAGGGATAATTAATTTCACATAATAATTTAATGAACTCGTTGTTTAAACTAATGTGATAGGACATGGTCGTGTCAAGGGTTATGTTCTAGTTATTTTGTGTGTATGTATATATATATATATATATATATATATATATATATATATATAAGTATGTCTTGTATGTATACCTATATACTTTTATGCATGTTACAGTCGAGCATGGGATAATTGCTAGTACGGTGGGGTACTTGTCACGGCATTGAGGGTTGTGTAAGTTTTGACTTGAGTAGGCGAGGAGCTCGGTTACTCCAGGGATGTTTGGGTGCCGGTTCTTGTCGAACTAATGGCATGGGCTCCTAGCTCGTGGATTGAGCTATTTAGCATATAGTCATCCTGATCTTCTTAGTTGCATTTTGTACGGTGCTTAGAGCACGACTTTAGAACGGGTTCATATTTTATGGCAAGGTGCCTTTGTTGTGTGTGAGTTTCATATATTGGTGTATGGTTCTGGTGACCATAGAGGTCAAGTGTACGAGTCAGGGTTTCGGTATGACTTTAGGAGGTCGATGTTTGCGACTCAAGTCACGGTTTGGTGTGGAGGTTCCTTTAGAAACCGGTCATGGTAAGTGTGACTGAGATTGTTTAAGTCACGAATGTAGTCTATGAGTTGTAGATGTGTATCTTGTGGTACGGTCTAAGGAAGTGTGCTGGTCCTGACTGTCATGGGGATTTGTTGGACCTTGTAGGTCTAGGGTGATGTAGGACCGATTGCAGATGTGGATTATTTCGTGGTCTTATAAGAGTCTATTTTAGAGATTGGTTTGTCGAGGGGTGATCCTTGTTTCGGATAACTGCAGGAGTGTGCTACGGGTAATCGACTCATAGTGAGTTGATTGCATGGCTCGGTCGATGACCGGGGTTCTGGGTTGGCACGACTGTCTAGAGAGTCTCGAGTTGTGGTATAATGGTCAGTTTTAGCTGTGTAGTGCAGGGTTGCACGATGAGATAGGTAGTATGGGGTCATTAGAGTGCTTGGTTGTTTACGGATGAAGTAATTAATGGTAGGTGTTGTGTTATTAAAAGGATTGTGTTCTAAGACTTGGAAGCTGTGGACTGGAGTTGAATTTTATGTTTCTCTGAAGGTAAGGGAAACTCTCATATAAGAAGCGGTTTATTACTTTTTCAGAAGACTTAAAATCTGTAGTAACAAAATCTATTCTACAACAAGCCACTTCTCTGGGATGGATGCAATGTTGCCAAGATTGGTGAATTATACGGCTAAAGTTTTAGTATGATCTTCCTATGTATATGTCAAAATGAAAATCTCAAACCCTTTGTATTTTATATCTTAGACCATGCAAACATGGGGAAATAGCAAGCTTAGGTTAAAGGGAATTGGTGTATGTAGCAATCCATTTAAACTGAATTGGTGTATATATATTTGCCACTTTACTTTTGTATGTAACATAGGATAAAGGTGTTTCATTGAAGGAGTATTTTAGGCATAAGCTTAAGCCAGGGGAAGATGAGAGGGCACTTTATCAGGTCATAACTGAGGCAATAAGCCTACAGAAAACTCCCAGAAATGCTGGTGTAATGGAGAAAGTGAGAGAGGCTATGACCTCATTGCTTCATTCCGGGGAATACACTCAATCAACAATTAAGACAGCAAATTCATCATCGCCCATTCCTGTTTCTACCAATGCAAATGAAAGTAATTAAGTTGTTCTCTTAGTTTTACTCAGTGTAAAATTTTGATTGTAAATATTGGTAGGGTGAAGATAAAAAACTAGAAATGATGAATAGATGCAATCATGGCCAAACTAATGAAGGAATTTGAAATCCATTATATAGTCATGATTGTATCATCTTCACCGTCAACAATTATGGATATTTCTCTCTTTGGATTATGTTCTAACCTTTCTAGTAGTATTCACTTTAACAACTATTCAACTGCACAGCTCTTGATTCTGCTATCGATTCTATATTTATGGCTCACTGGGCATTGTGAAATTATTTTTCCTCTTATTTAAAGATTTGATAGTTCGTCCCCTAACATGATTTTGTACTACCATTATACAGTTGTTGAGGAAGAAAACCAGGGAAGAGTACTTCAAGCCAATTGAAGAGGAATATTTGTTCAATTGCAGATATAGAAATGGTTTTCTGTATTTAGTTCAACAACCACCATGACCACCAATCATTTTCCCAATTATTTGGGGTCGGCTATGATGAGAGTTGAAAAGTACACATTTAAACCCCTTAAGCTTGAGTATTCTAGGACCTTTATCTATCTTATTTACCCGTTTTAGTATTTATTTGTGTTTTTGTCTATTTCAGGTCAATAATGTTAAAATGGGCTAAAAATGAGTTCTTAAGGCCTTTTTGGAGTCAAACTAAGTCTTAGCGATGATCCGGAGCAAAAAGAGGCTGATTTGGAGCAAAAAGAAGCTGATACTGAAAAGCTGAAAAGTTGGATGGATCGCAGAAAAAGTTGGATCGATCGAAAATAAGTTGGATCGATCAGAAAAGTTGGATCGATTTAAAAATAAGTTGGATCGATCGAAAAAGTTGGATCGATCGAAAATAAGTTGGATCGATCGAACTGGACATGCTGGCAGCAAGCTGTCACTTTTTCCGTGCGCGCCCAAAAGTTCACCTACCAAAAAGTTGCGGGATTAGATATTTTTGGGCATATATTCTAGACTTAGTGACTAAGAAAATGACCTTCTTTATAAAGGGAAGCAACCCATTTGTAAAAGAGGATTCTTTAGGCTTTTTAGCATTTTTATTTTCTACATTGTAATTTTTATTTCTCTCTCTAGAAAAGTTAGAGATTAGGGTTAGAAGAAAAGAGAGAAGTGGAGGCACATCTCAAGAACATATTTCTAAATCTACTATCTCTCCATCTCTAGAGCTTCAAAGAAGAAGAAGAAGAAGAGGAAGAAGAAGATGGAGCCATGTTTGGAGCTTGATTCCATGACTACATCCACCTCCTCCATGATTGACTAGATCTACACTTAGGGCTTGGATGAGTCCTAAGTCTTGTGTAATCTAAACCCTTGTATTTATATTTTTAGGGATTTATATATATATTGTTGTGATTAGTGTTCTAACCTTGTGAATTTCATGAATCTTGGTATATTTCTATGATTTCCATGGTCTAATTCTTCCTATTAATTCTCTAGTTTATTTACATGTCTATGTGTGATTAAATTAGGAATTATGTCTCACATGATTCATATGGGTTAATTCTTCCATTGATTCTCTATTTTAATTAAATATTGTCTTATGTGTGATTATTTGGGGAATTGATCTCTGCACTAGTTTTTCTATATTAATTGCATGTCTATGTGTGGTTGATTGAGAATCTAGTGATGGCTAGACATTAGTGCTTAATGGAATGCTCTTGTTATGTCTTTTGATGGTTCATACTTATTCCTTGATGGATTGTACCTCTCCCTTAGTTTATTTTCATGCTAGTAGTGTAGTTGTAGTGTAGTGTTAGCTGGGGAGACAATTCATGCTTGTTCTTTGATGTTCCATGTTTTTGAATGCAAGAAGCATATGCTCTAATATTGTGGTGTAATGGAATTTTGAGCTTAATGAAGGATTAATGACTTGTTATGATATATTGTATCTTTCACATGTGTTTAGACAATATATTCCTCTCCCAATAGATATATTGTGGCCTCTCACATGATGTTTAGACAATACATGTTTAACTAAGTTATCCTTGTGAATTATTTGGACTATGAGCTTAATGAAAGGTTTAATGACTTGATTTGATATTTTGTTCTCTTCACATGTTGTCTAGACAATATATTTCTCTTCCAATAGATATATTGTAGCCTTTCACATGTTGTTTAGACATTATACACTTGTTGAGTCACCTTTGCTAGTCGAACCAATTTTGTTCACAACAATGTATTCCCCATTAATGGAAAGCAAGTGGTTAATTACATGAGCTTAGTGGTGATTCCAACACCCTAAGTCCTCTCTTCTCATCTCTTAAATCCCTATCTCTACTTAGTTTTATTTTTATTGCATTTTAATTAATTCTTTTCTAGAAGTAATCAACCAACCCAACTCTCTTTTGCAATCATTTGGTACGCTAGAGTCGAAGTTGAAATTCCAACACGTATAATCCCTTGGGATGATCCCTACTCACTCTTGCTACGTTAGTAGTGGTGTTGGTAATGGTTTTTATAAATTTAAATTTGACATAAAAGGCTTTTCTTGAACCACACATTCACTACATTTAGTTTGGCGTTTACAAGCGACCTCGTCAGATTTTGGCGCCGTTGCCGGGGATTAACGGTTTTGTTGGAATTAAACTAGACAATAGTGTTCATTAGATTGCTTCTATTTTTATTTTATTTTCCATTGTATATTCTTTTCTTTTGATTCTCATTATTATTTGTTCAATTAGGTACTTGACTACAAGGAAGGCAAACTTTGGAACTTGAAGCACTAATTGGAGGTTAAAACTAATATTAAATTTTGGAGTTGAAGTGTTAAAGGACCATTGTGAGCAATTCTTGGAACTCTTGTATTTTAATTGTTTCACTTCTTTGCACGCTTGTGATAGCCCTTGTTGAGGCTTATTTTATTGCTAAATTTTTGTCCAAGCATAGGCCCTTGTTGAGGCCAATTTTTTCTTGCATTTGGGTTTTAATTGTGAATGGAGGAATTGTTTGATCCAAGTTTGGGGGGGAATTACATCCCTTCACCTTATGCTCATCCATCATGTTTTAATCCTTATGAGATTGAGTCCAATTCATTTCATGCATCATCTTATTATGGACTTGATCACTCATTTAATCCTTCTTATGACTATTGCCCTCCACCACCTTTTTATGATGAATCAATTCCACCACCTTCTAAGTACTCACCCGGATTTGAAGAAAAAGTGTTAGCTTTACTTGATGTGCATATTTCACATACTTCACTTATTAATTCTCATTCTCAAACTTTAGCCAACTTAGAAGCTCAAGTTGAGCAAATTACAAATATTCTTTCTCATCAAGAGGAGGAGGAAGAGGCAAATGAAAAAATGGCAAGAACTTCAATGTATATAGATGAGGATGATGAGAGTGAGGAGAATGAAACAAGTGAGCTAATGCCTAGCACTCTATCTTGTATAGAGGAGGAAGTGGCAAGTGAGTTAGTGGCTAATCCAATAGAACATAACATGATTAATGAGGACTTTCCTTGTTTTGATTATAATTTTATCTCGGAGATGGCTACTCTAGAGAGTGAGGAGATGTTGACCACACTTGAGGTAGGAGAGAAGAAGGAGGAACTTGTTGAAGAGGGCCTTCCTTCTATTATCTCTAATGACCCTCTTGAAGAGTGTCTTTTGGAAATGTATAAAAATTGTGGTTTTGACTTTAAAAGCTCTAAAAATGAAATAAACTCTCTAATGGACTCCTTAGCTTACTTAGAAGGTGGGGAAATGGTAATTTATGAGGAGGAGAAGAGGGATGAAGAGAGGGTGTTTCTTATTAATCCAAATGAGTCTTTGAAAGACAATGCCTCACCAATTATCAATATGGATGATCATTTGAATGTGTTTCAAGAACACAACAAAGAGGCAAGCCTAACCATGATTGATTTTGTTTTCAAGACCGTGGATGAAAGGAATAATAGCATCTCTTTTATTTCTTTTCAAGTCATTCTTTTGGAGGATGATTTTATTGTCATAAGTGGGACATTAAATGAGAAAAGTGAAAAGAGGGTCAATAAGGATGTTTCATATCCAGTTTTTGATTCATTTGATTAGTGAGTTGACCTAACGTCTTGCTAGAGACGTTAAACACTAGTATTCGTAAAGTTTCACAACTCTATTCCTCCCTCATTTCTTTTTATTTTTCATTCTTGTGTACATTCTTCCATCTATTTTTCAAATTTCCATTCTTATTACCATCATTGGGGCTTAGCATAGGATTTTCTGCACTTTCAGTTCAAAATTAGGCATTTGGTGCCAGTTCGATCGATCACAAGAGTACCTTCGATCAATCGAATTGTTCTTCGATCGATCGAATTGTTCTTCGATCGATCTAACAATCGATTCAATCGATCGAACTCCACTTGAGTCCCAACACTTCGAAAAAATTTTGAGCTTTCATCAATTTTGAAAATGCATGCTCTTGGGATCTCCAAATTTTCAAAAGTTCGATCGGTCGTAAACCATTTCGATCGATCGAACTACCTTTCGATCGATCCAACATGTGGTTCGATCGATCTAACATGTGGTTCGATCGATCATGAGTCCCAACACTTAGAAAAATTTTGGACCTGTATCCAAATTCCAAAATGCATACTCTCGGGATCTCCAAAATTTTACATGTTCGATCGATCGAATTTCATCTCGGATCGATTACAGCTATGTTCGATCGATCGAACTTCATCTTCGATCGATCACAACTTTGCCCCTTTGACCCTTTCACTTTTTGACTTTTTCCTATTTCTATTTTTATTATTTTTTATTATTTTTATTTTATTTTATTTCGTTTAGTTACCTCTCTCTCTTGACTAAAAAAAAAAAAAAAGAAGTTTTTGGAATTTGTTAAAAACACAAAAATATTTTTGTTAATTTTATTTTATTTTCAAAAATTCACAAAAGATTTTTATTTTATTTTCATTTTTACTTTTATTTCCAAGCTTTATTTTTATTTTTATTTCTATTTCAAATATTTAAAATTAAAAAAAAAATCAAATCCCAAAAATATTTTTCTTTTATTTTTATTTTATTTCCTTTTATCTTATTTCCAAAAATCCAAAAATATTTTGTTTAACTTTAATTTTGAATTCTTCTAACTTATCAAAAAAAAAAAAAAAAAAAAAAAAAAAAAAAAAAAATCTTTGCATTCCTTATTTTCTTACATTTTTATTTACTTGCCTTTTTATTTTTATTTGTGTACATATTTGTTTTGTCTAAAAAAATAAAAAATAAAAAATAAAAAAAAAGAGACGGTTTTTCAAAGAAGCATTCCATCTTGCTAGAGACGTTAAACTTAGCACCCATTTTGCATATTTCTTACATTTTTCATTTTTCTTTGCATGTTTTCACATATATATTAAAAAAAAAAAAAAAAAAAATGAAAAACAAAAAGTAAAATTTTTTTGTATATACTTGCATTGTACATATTCTTTCCATTTGTTTTACATTGTACATATTCCTTTTTCATTTCTTGCATTGAACATATTCTTTCATTACATTTTGCCTTATTTAATTTTCTTTTTATATTTTGTTCATGCATTTTATTCTTTGTTTTTCTTGCATTTTGTATATACTTGCTTTCATTAAATGAAAAATATAAAAAGATTCATCATTGTACTCTTATGTGTAGTCATGCATACTTTATGCTTCAGTTAGGGCTTGATCTTATATCTCTCTTGCATCATGTGTTACATTGCCTTAGAATGCTTGATTTGATTATTCTTATCCCATTTGATATTTGATGTGAGTTTGCTAGCGTAGTTATTCAAGTAGGTTGTTGATTCCAAGTTTGGGGGAGACGTCTTTCGAATTGGATCATGACCGGGCTTCATGTCTACACCACCACGGTATACTCTTTCCACTTTTTTTCCATTGTTCTCATTGCACATTGAGGACAATGTGCGGTTTAAGTTTGGGGGTAAGGTGTCTTGTTGCATTCTACTTAAGATTTGAGCTTTAAATGCATGATTGAGATTTGAGATTGATGTTAGCTATGATTTTGATCTTTTGAGGACTATATTGCTTAAAATTTAAAAATTGCTTGATTTGAGAGTCCAATACTCCTTGTATGCCTTGTGAATGCCATTTAGGAGTAAATTTTTTGAAAGATTGATATCATGCTTGCACTTGTGGTCCACATAATCCTGATTTTGTGATTGTTTTGAGATTCATTCTAGGATTCTACACTAGCACCGGCGCACGCTAGCATTCAATTGTGGGGTACATGCTTTGTTGATTATTGAATTGGTTATATCCCAATTGGGCTAGTAGTGCATTGAAAGCTTTCATTCTTGATAAAGGTGGATAACAACCCCTTTTCATTGAGTGGCCGGGATTCTTGCCTCATTAAGCAGTGAACTTCTCGCGCCGAAAGGTGGAGGGACCAAACTCTAGGTTAATAATTGATTAAAAAAAGAAAAAAGAAAAAAAAAAGAGAAAAAGTTGCAAAAGTAATAAAAGTGAGGACTTCTCCCAAAAGGTAAGAAGTAGGAAATGATTAGATGGTTGTTGTCTTGATTTGTAGCCTAGTTGATTTGAGTTTGTAAGTCCGTAGGGGTGTCTTAACACCTAATGCCCTAAAGCCATTTGGTTTGGGAGTCATTGACCTAACGCTCGCTACATGAATCTTCTAGAAAGTTTAAGAGATCAACACATTGCACAATATTTCCATCTTTGATCCTCAATAAAAATAAAAAATAATAAAAAAAATAGAGTGAAAAGAATAAGCGCACCTAGAAGAATAAAGCTTTAATAAAAGGTCCACTTTCTTATCTTTATGATCGGTACTAGATTTGTGTGCTAGTTTGAGGGTAAGGATGTGATTACTTCTCTAGTTGGCTAAGATAGCAACACACTTGATGCCGGACCTCTCACATGGATTCTAGACTTGTTTCGATTTTCATGATCATTTTCTTGATGTGTGGAGGACCATGCTTGCTTGTTTGATGTTGAGATTTTGGGAGATTGCTTGGAAATGGTTGAAAAATTGCATACTTGAGGTAGTTTTCTCCTAATGCTTGTTTGTAATATTGGTGCCTCTTTTGAAAGAATGAGCTTCATGTTTGTGGGTATCATTTCTGGAAACCCTCACAAGACTTCACTCGTCCACTAGGGGTAACCTAGGGGTTTAAAAGACTTGTTGCATATGTTAAATGCAATCGTGTTCCCTACGAAAGTGGCGCTATCATTTTATTGCTTTCTAGTTCATAGTTGTTTAGTTGTTTATTTCTTTTCTTTACTTTGTATTTCATTGCTAGGGACTAGCAATATTTAAGTTTGAGGGTGTGATGAGAGCTGAAAAGTACACATTTAAACCCCTTAAGCTTTAGTATTCTAGGACCTTTATCTATCTTATTTACCCGTTTTAGTACTTATTTGTGTTTTTGTCTATTTCAGGTCAATAATGTTAAAATGGGCTAAAAATGAGTTCTTAAGGCCTTTTTAGAGTCAAACTAAGTCTTAGCGATGATCCGGAGCAAAAAGAGGCTGATTTGGAGTAAAAAGAAGCTGATACTGAAAAGCTGAAAAGTTGGATGGATCGCAGAAAAAGTTGGATCGATCGAAAATAAGTTGGATCGATCAGAAAAGTTGGATCGATCGAAAAATAAGTTGGATCGATCGAAAATAAGTTGGATCGATCGAACTGGACATGCTGGCAGCAAGCTGTCACTTTTTCCGTGCGCTCCCAAAAGTTCACCTACCAAAAAGTTGCGGGATTAGATATTTTTGGGCATATACTCTAGACTTAGTGACTAAGAAAAGGACCTTCTTTATAAAGGGAAGCAACCCATTTGTAAAAGAGGATTCTTTAGGCTTTTTATCATTTTTATTTTTTACATTGTAATTTTTATTTCTCTCTCTAGAAAAGTTAGAGATTAGGGTTAGAAGAAAAGAGAGAAGTGGAGGCACATCTCAAGAACACATCTCTAAATCTACTATCTCTCCATCTCTAGAGCTTCAAAGAAGAAGAAGAAGAAGAGGAAGAAGAAGATAGAGCCATGTTTGGAGCTTGATTCCATAACTACATCCACGCCCTCCATGATTGACTAGATCTACACTTAGGGCTTGGATGAGCCCTAAGTCTTGTGTAATCTAAACCCTTGTATTTCTATTTTTGGGGATTTTTATATATATTGTTGTGATTAGTGTTCTAGCCTTGTGAATTTCATGAATCTTGGTATATTTCTATGATTTCCATGGTTTAATTCTTCCTATAAATTCTCTAGTTTATTTACATGTCTATGTGTGATTAAATTAGGAATTATGTCTCACATGATTCATATGGGTTAATTCTTCCATTGATTCTCTATTTTAATTAAATATTGTCTTATGTGTGATTATTTGGGGAATTGATCTCTACACTAGTTTTTCTATATTAATTGCATGTCTATGTGTGGTTGATTGAGAATCTAGTGATGGCTAGACATTAGTGCTTAATGGAATGCTCTTGTTATGTCTTTTGATGGTTCATACTTATTCCTTGATGGATTGTACCTCTCCCTTAGTTTATTTTCATGCTAGTAGTGTAGTTGTAGTGTAGTGTTAGCTGGGGAGACAATTCATGCTTGTTCTTTGATGTTCCATGTTTTTGAATGCAAGAAGCATATGCTCTAATATTGTGGTGTAATGGAATTTTGAGCTTAATGAAGGATTAATGACTTGTTATGATATATTGTATCTTTCACATGTGTTTAGACAATATATTCCTCTCCCAATAGATATATTGTGGCCTCTCACATGATGTTTAGACAATACATGTTTAACTAAGTCATCCTTGTGAATTATTTGGACTATGAGCTTAATGAAATGTTTAATGACTTGATTTGATATTTTGTTCTCTTCACATGTTGTCTAGACAATATATTCCTCTTCCAATAGATATATTGTAGCCTTTCACATGTTGTTTAGACATTATACACTTGTTGAGTCACCTTTGCTAGTCGAACCAATTTTGTTCACAACAATGTATTCCCCATTAATGAAAGCAAGTGGTTAATTACATGAGCTTAGTGGTGATTCCAACACCCTAAGTCCTCTCTTCTCATCTCTTAAATCCTTATCTCTACTTAGTTTTATTTTTATTGCATTTTAATTAATTCTTTTCTAGAAGTAATCAACCAACCCAACTCTCTTTTGCAATCATTTGGTACGCTAGAGTCGAAGTTGAAATTCCAACACGTATAATCCCTTGGGACGATCCGTACTCACTCTTGCCACGTTAGTAGTGGTTTTGGTAGTGTTTTTATAAATTTAAATTTGACATAAAAGGCTTTTCTTGAACCACACATTCACTACATTTAGTTTGGCGTTTACAAGCGACCTCGTCAGGCTGCATGAATCCTATGTTTCCATTCGGTTGTTGTAACGACCCTAAACTGATACCAATTATAAAAAAAAAAAATTCGACATGACCTTTACTAAAAATGGGTCCTACAACAACCTGCTTAAATGCATAAAAATGCATAGGGCCTCTCTTGGATCTTCAAAATTTATCTAACCTATCCTAGCACAATGCAAATAATACATTTCTTTCATCCATTCATTATATCTCAACATAGCTCAGTTTATGGTGGAACAACTACATGCTATTTAATCCAAATATCATAATTATAGTCCCAAAAATATAATTAAGGTCGAACGTCCATGTCTTATAACGTTTAGACAACTTCTAATGAAATTATAGCTCATGAATATAACTACAATAACAAGAGTCCATAAGTCTCAGTACAGAATACAATATGCTAAGTTTTACAAAAATAGTGGGGCTTAGATACAAAAATAGTGGGTCTTCTAATCCAATTTAAGCCTATTGTGGAACGTCATCTGCCACTTCTTTCCCGTTTCCTGAAAAAAATGTTAAATATAAGGGGTGAGTATAAGCTCAGTAGGAAGTGCCTAAGGTACACCTCTTGAGACCCTGTGAATCCACATAATGAATAAGAATAAGGAAATTGGGATCATACCATACCAAAAAAAAAAAAAAATATATATATATATATATATAACCACAATACCACTTCATTAATCCGATACCACAAATGAATATGCCATGCAATGATATGCCATGCCATGTAATGTCACTCCCCATTTTCCAAAACCATTTCTATCATCCTTTTTAAACCATTAGTGAACCCGTCCCATGGCAACTCCATAACAGCATGAGAGGAGGATTGGCCACTATCCCTAACCAATGGCAACTCCATGGCATCATTTGGGGCCCAGGTAACTCAACCACACTAGGGCAATTTTTCTAGTCCCCTTTAGGTCTCACTAACGCCACGGTCCCTAGGTAACTCCTAGGCGGCCAGGTTTTTTACAAAATCATTTTCAACATTCTTTCCCAAATATATATATATATATATATATATATATATATATATATATAAACAATATTCCCCATTTCTTCCCAATGAAGTGCATGTATGTTTCATATTTTCATGCCATGCCAATATTTATCAACACACATGAAATTTTCAAACTCATGCCATTTTACATGCTTTACAAGAATTTCAAAGAAATTATCACATTACTTACGTTCAACAATAAGCCAGTAGGATTAGGCATGTAAGACATGAATTCTATGTCATTCAAGCATGCTATTACACATAATGTTAATTAAAACACATAGTCATGTAATTCATTTAGAACAATTAAATCATTTACAAGAAGATCAACACAAAATAGCATGCTAAGAGCAAAATCAAGAAGGAAATTCACTAAGGTGCAAGAAATTGTACATTAAGAACCCCTACCTCAAAGGAGGAGAAAACCCCTAATTCCAAAGCCCTAGATTCAAAAATTCAAGGAGGTACCAAAGCTGAAATTGCTTACATCTATGTGAAGATCTCGCTGCGATCGTCGTTTTGCCGCAAACGGCACTCAAAAATTCTCAAAAATAAGAGAGTAATTGTAGTTTAAAGTTGAAGAAAGAAAAAGAAAAAAAAAAAAAAAAAAGAGAAAGAGAGAGAGATGTCTATTGCCGAGGAGAAAAGAAAGCTTTGAGGCCAAAATAATGGCCCTTTGGCCTTTAGAAGAATAAGTGGGGAGTGGGCCCTACCACAAACATTAAAGCCATTTTTTTTTTTTACATTATATATATATTAAAAAAAAAACAGCCATAACATTACATTCTTCACAACTTTAAAAGATTTCATCCCCGAAATTAAGACATACCTGAGGGAGAAAATAACTCTGGATACTTAGAGCGAACCTCCTGTTCAAGCTCCCAAGTAGCCTCCTTACTCCATGACGCCTCCAGAGAACTTTCACTAATAATATCGACTTGTTCCTCAACACCTTCTGCTGTGTGGCAAGGATCTAAACTGGTTCATCCTCGTAGGAAACATCCTCATCAATGTCCACATCAACTCAACTTAAAATGTGAGATGGATCCGACTCGTACTTCCGTAACATCGAGATATGGAAAACATTGTGAACTCTGTCCATCTGCAGTGGCAAAGCAAGTCTGTAGGCAACATCTCTTACCTGGTCTAAGATCTCAAAAGGTCCAATAAATCGTGGCGATAACTTGCCATTCTTCCCGAACCTCAACAACTTCTTCTATGGAGAAACCCAAGAAAAACGTGGTCTCCCACCTCAAAGGATAGCGATCGTCTCCGCCTATCCGCATAACTCTTCTGTCGGCTCTGAACTGTAAGCAATCTTTGTCTGATCAGCTTAATCTTCTCAGTAGTCCCAAGTATAATGTCGGGTCCTAGGGAGGCTATCTCGCCCACCTCAGTCCAACAAACAGGAGACTTACAAGGTCTACCATACAACGCCTCAAATGGAGCCATCTGAATACTCGCCTGATAACTGTTGTTGTAGGCAAACTCAATAAGCGGTAGATGATCTTCCCAACTACCACCCAAGTTAAACACACATGCCCGAAGCATATCCTCTAAAATTCAAATAGTACGTTCTGACTGGTCATCTATCTGTGGATGAAATGCTGTACTAAGATGCAACGCAGAACCAAACGCTGCTTGAAGTCCTTTCTAGAACTTTGAAGTGAACTTGGCATCCTTATCTGAGACAATGGTTATTGGAACTCCATGCAACCTTACAATCTCCTTCACATAAAGAACACCAAGCTTCTCTGCATCGTCTGTTGCCTTAATAGGTAGAAAGTAAGCCATCTTGGTCAATCTGTCAACGATGACCCATATGGCTTCATTGCCCCTCTATGACCTTAGAAAACCTGTCACAAAATCCATAGCAATATGTTTCCATTTCCATTACGCTACAGGTAATGTTTGCAACAAATCGGCTGGTCTCTGATGCTCGGCTTTCACCTATTGATAGGTAAGGCATTTAGCCACAAACTGTGCAACATCTTTCTTTATTCTGTTTTACCAATACTGACGTCTCAAATTGTGATACATCTTGGTACCACCTGGATAAACTACAAAGCGGGAAGTGTGTAAACAACCAACAAGCCTCTGTACCATAAACCTCCATCTACATGTAAGGTCCAATATTTCTCTGTCTCACCACTAGAGATCAAGGTGTAAATGGCATCCAAATCTGAATCCTATCTCTGTGACTCAATCACTCGTCTGACAAGAGTAGGCTGAGCCACAAGACTAAACAAGAATGTCGACTCACAAGAAGCATCGTTATCAAAACACTGCAATCCCATTTCTGCCAGATCTTCAAGCATCTTCCATTTTCGAATGGCTAAACTAGCTAAAGTTCCACTGGATTTTTGGCTTAAGGCATCTGCTACCACATTTGCCTTGCCTGGATGATACTGCAAATGAAAATTATAATCTTTCAAAAATTCAACCCATCGCCTCTGTTTGTTGTTCAAGTCCTTTTGGGAAAAAAGGTACTTGCGACTTTTATGATCCGAGTACACCTTGAATCTCTCACCATACAAGTAATGTTTTCAACACTTCAAGGCAAATAAAACGGCTGCTAACTCTAAATCATGAGTAGGATAGTTGTACTCATGAGTCTTCCATTGTCGAGACCCATAAGCCACTACTCTACCATCCTGCATCAACACACATCCCAAACCATCACGTGAAGCGTCACAATAAATCACATAACCCAAGCCTCGCTCAGGTATCACCAACACTGGAGTTGTAGTCAATTGTGATACCCCTCGGATCCGAGACGCGGGTTGATCAGGTCCGAGCCCAAACCCGAGGGATATCAAACAATTAAAGTTTTTTAAATCGAACACGGAATACAAAGTGAATAAGAAATAAAAGTTAAAAACTAAAAGACTACTAAATTAAAAAAAAAATCCTCAACTTAAACTAATTAAAAACCAACTTATTCAAACTCCTCCAATCCATATAACTTGGGAATCCATCTCTAGTGGACCCCTACTGAAACTCCAAACTGAAATGAAAGTAAAAATTGAAGATAAAATCCAAATCGAACATCTGGAAAGAAATCCTACGTCATCGGTGGAGTGGAAGTCTATATCTGCTCTGCTCGTCCAAGCTTTAACCCTGGAACTGATGAACACCTGAAAAATAAAGAAGTGGGTCAGGCCCACATGCAAGTCCTATTCTACTACGATCCAAACAGTAATCCGATGCGCAGATACATCCTAGGAAGACTCAACAATATCTAGAGTAGTCCATAGATGTATATATAGTACACACTATAGGACGCTCGCTAGTCCAATAGGTCTGTCTCAGCCTGAATAGGAGGCAACATGTAAATATGCACCCAAGGGTGGGCATGAGTACCTAGACCTACCAAGGAACAACACCTATGTCCAGTTATTCATCCTAGGCGATATACGCGCCCTAACCGTGGTCATGAGACTCAAGCTCATACCACGGCACCATATAATATATATATAAAGTCCGTACTCCTCCTAATACAAAATACCATCCATCTGTGTAGTGGTCTGATATATGTATAACAAATCCATAATGAAATCATAGTAGGTCATTCAATTCATAATTGATATGACACATGTAGGTGATGGACTTAACCTTTATGATTAATCCATACCTTAATCCAAGTTAGGTAGAACTTAGTGTTTGAACTAGTCCATTCCTAGTATGTCACCGTCCCATACCGGTACATACAATCCTCCAGTGAACACAGTTGACAAAACAATATTAAATAGTCATCAACCACACTCCAGAATATGCACAAGATAAATTTAATGCATGTACATAAATGTTAGGAATTCATTATAGAGCCCAAAAATCCAAATCCAATAATGTAAATTGCTACAATAAATTTAAGCGATCACATTCACCAAACAGTCTAGGAATTTATACCGCTAATAGGATTTTAAGTATCAATTACATCCAAGCTAAGCATAGTAAATTTTAGTTAATTCCCTATACCTATAATACTATGGAAATATGATTTATATTTATAGTTAAACCATATATAACAATCTTGCTAAGCTTCAGAATATAAACCTAGCAGATCCTCCGACATTGTCCATGAATTGATAAAATTTCGTAACGGTTTAAGTACCAATAAACACAATCTAAGTATAATTGAGTTTAATTAAGTCACCATACTTAGAACACTGTAAGAAAAATATATGATTATATATATTTAGATTATATATAAGACTCTTGCCAAATTCCAGTAAATAAAATTAGCATAACAGTGAGCAAGTTACAAATTTCCTCTTAGGTTTTGCTTGCTCTATTCCTCAATCCAATTGTGAATTTACAATTTTCCATCATAATTCCAGCCTTATACAGTCACACACATCATTTAAACAATTTAAATTGATTGCAGAAACCCAAAAAACCAAACAGTTTTAAAAAAACCCATGTTACAGTGCATTTCAAGATAGAGCAGGCTCTTAAAATGGGAGCCTGCTTTATTTTTCAACCTAGAGCCAGCTCTAGGATCTTAGAGCTGGTTCTATGACACCTAGAGCTGGCTCTCCCCTTTGGGAGCCGGCTCTAAGAGGTTTGGAGCCTTCTCTCATTCCTCTTAGCAGCCCTCGTTCGTTTTAGCTTCAACTGTTTCAATTCCGGTGATTTACAGAACCCTCTGTGATGTTTTTAATCCTTGTTCTAAGCTCCAACTCAGTCCTAGGTTCATCTTAAATCTCTTAGATCCAATCCCAACATGTATAGGATCTAATTTTTAAAGCCACGAACACAGAACCTCTGCTAGAAATTTTTAAGCAAGTTTTTACGGATTTAATTCCAATTAATTTTGTGCAATTAAATACTATTTTATGGACTTGTTTTAGAGTTCAAACTCAGTCCTAGATTAATTATGAGGCATCCAATTATAATACTAAGCTCAATTAGAACAATGCTTAATTGTAAACATAGAAGGAACATATTACAGAATTTCCATGATTATGAAAAACAGTTAATACAATGAGATCAAATAAATTCATATATGCATAGAAGACATGTAATTATGTTTGTTTCAATCCGTTTTAGCCTTTAATAAAACCCTGGAGTCTAACTAGGCATGCACAGAACACGAATTAATGGGAAAGAGAAGAATAGAAACTTGCCTGCAATTCCAGATTTTGAAACTGTAATCCTCTGTCTCTGAATGCTCCGTTAATATCCTAGACTGTAGTTCCAGCTCTGTTGCTATTGGTTTCACCTATGAGCAACCTCTCCTTCCTCCTTCTTGGTCCAACCTAGCCTTCCTATCCTATCTCTCTTTCTTGCTCTCTCTGTATCGTGAACGGAGTTATATATTTTCTAAAACCCTTAAACCCACATAAGATTATATTTATAGGCTTAATACTCCAACCCTAATCCTTATATAATTAGAGCCCTAATGCAACTCTTAGTCGGCCCAAGAAAACCTAAGTTATAACCTTTGTTGGCTAAAACCAAAACCCTAAATTCTTAAACAGTTAATTCACCTAAGCACGTAAATAACCAAACTTAAGAAACATAATTAAATAACCAATTAACATAAAACAGTTTTATTTAAAACAATTAATACAATTAAGTCACTAAAGAAAAACAAAATCCAATTAATTAAAATAAAACACAATAAAATAAAATAACCCACAAGTAATTTAAATACAACAAACAAACAAATAATTTAAAAACAATGACACCTAATCAAATCAAATGCAATTAAATACAATAATTAAATTCCAGAATCGTCCTTTTAAAATTAGGGGGTATTACATCAATCTTGTCTTCAACTCCTGAAAAGATAACTCACAGGCTTCATTCCATACGAACTTGATCCCTTTTCGGGTCAAACGGGTTATAGGCGCTGCTAAGGGAGAAAAATCCTTCACAAATCTTCGGTAGTAACCCGCTAAACCAAGAAAACTACGGATTTCAAACACATTCTTGGGTTGCTCCCAATTCAGAACTGCCTCTATATTTGATGGATCAATTGATACTCCACCTTCTGAAATAACATGCCCCAAAAACTTCACCTCTTGTAGCCAAAATTCACACTTCTCATATTTGGCATACAATCGGTGCTCCCGTAAAATCTGTAATATAATACTCAAATGGATCTCGTGCTCCTCCCAAGATCATGAATACACAAGAATGTCATCCACGAAAACTACCATAAACTTGTCCAAGTAATCGTGAAAGACACGGTTCATCAAGTCCATGAATGTCGCTGGCACATTAGTCAAGCCAAAAGGCATAACAAGGAACTCATAGTGTCCATACCGTGTACGAAACGCTGTCTTCAGGATATCCTCATCCCTAACCCGCAACTGATAATAACCAGACCTCAAGTTAATCTTCAAAAAATAACTGGCTCCTCTCAACCGATCAAACAAATCATCTATCCTTGGCAAATGATATTTGTTCTTGATAGTGGCATGATTTAGTTTCTGGTAATCAATGCATAATCTCAAAGAACCATCTTTCTTCTTAGCAAACAAGACCGGTGCGCCCCACGGTGACACACTCAGTCGGATTGAACTTTCATCCTTAAATCATCAAGCTGCCTCTTTTTAAGTTTCTTAATTCAATTGGTGTCATATGATACGGTGCCATAGAAATCGGCGCGGTACCGGGCATTAAATCAATAGTGAACTCCATTTCTCGGTGTGGAGGCAACTCTGTCAAATCTTCCAGAAACACATCTAGAAAATCATGAACAACTGTAGGATAATCCTCTTTCACAATATCATCTTCTTCGGCTAGAAGACTAGCCAAGAAATAATCACTACGACTCTGTCCATGAATTCCATACAATGATGATGGTTGGAAATTACTTCGATCTCTCATGAAAAAGAAACAGTCTCCCTCAGGAGTGCAAACTGTGGCATGAAAGGAAGCTAACCAATCTATCCGGAGAATGACATCAAAACTAGTCATCTCCAGGAGGATAAGGTCAAACACAAAAGTCCGCCCGGTTATAACAATGGAACAATCCCTCATAACTCGGCTCAAGGACACTGAAACCCTGACTGGCGTATCAACACACAACACCCGATCCATGAAACTGACCTCTAACCCCGATGCAAGTGCAAATGATGATGCAATGAAAGAATGAGATGCACCAGAGTCAAAGAGAACACGAGCCCAAGAACCACACTGGAAATATACCTCGGAGAACTGATGGACCAGAAGATGCATCGGCCTGAGTAAGTGTAAAGACACGCCTCTGTGGTGCCTATGCCTGAGAACTGCCAACCTGAACACCTGACTGCTACACTGACATAGTAAGAGTATCCCTCCTAACTGACTGTGAACCCTCATAGGACATGGCAGGCTGTGGTGGTGATAGTCTGAAACCTGATTGAACTGTAGCCAACTGTGACGGCCTCTGCTGTGACCCTTTGCCACTACTGGTGCCTGCTCCCTGATTAGGACAATTCTTAACCTTATGGCCTTGTTAGCCACAACCAAAACAAACCTCAGAATTAACCGATGTCTGTGGACACTCTGACTTGTAGTGACCCGACTGATTACAGCGATAACAGATGACACCACTCATAGCAGACCCTGCTGGCATAGGGGTAATAGGAGTGGATCGTGCTGACTACTGCCCCTAAGACTGAGATGAACCACCCCTGTTCCTCTTCCATGACTGCCTCTCTGAAGATGGTCCTGTATTTCTCTTTTGTTTCCACTGTTCCCTTCTTGCATCTTTATCTTTGGCCTTCGCCTCTAGCATCAATGCCCTTTCCACTGCTTCAGAATAAACCTTGATGCCCTGTGCGGTTAACAACGGCCTTATTTTGTAATCAAGGCCGGAAATAAACTTTCGAGTCTTATCAATTTCATCTCTCACCATCTCTGGAGCAAAGCGGGAAAGAGAAGTGAACTTGTTCTCATACTCCATCACCGATATATTGCTTTAGATAAGGCCAATAAACTAATCCTTTAACTCTCACCTCTTCGGAGCAGGGAAATACTTCTCATTGAACAGCTCATTGAACCTATCCTAACTCATTTATTCAATCTTATACTGATTTGTGATCAACTTCTACCAAAACTTGGCATCCTTTAAAAACTTGTAAGTAGCTAGGATGATTTTCAAGTGATCATCCGTCACATCCATAGAAGTCAATTGAGTTTCAACTTAATCCATATAGTCGTCCGCTTCCATTGGATCTACACTACCCTCAAACATCACTGGCAACAACTGAGAAAACCCTTTAATAATCTTGAGACGTTTCTGTGCTGGCGTCTCCTCTACCTGAACTACCGGTTGTGGTACCGGCTGTGGTAGCGGCTGCGGATGTGTAGCAATTGTAGCCCTCAAGGCTCTCTGTAACAAACTGTTCAATGCAAGTTCCGCCGGACCTTCACCCTCCTCAACGGGTGCTTCAACATTATCCCTCCTTGTAGGAACAACTCTTGGGGTAATCAAATCCCTAAGAAATGTGTCCTCATTAACTGGCTCCACCGGATTAGAGCTAGAGCTCTCGCCAACATCACCTCTTATTGGCCTAGGGCCAACTTCCCTTGGTTCTTCACACCATGACATCGTTCTATAAAACAAAGAAAATGGTTCAATAATGATTACACTAAGGTCCAACTGTGAACAACTCAATATAAAAAGACACTATACTAACACTTAGCATGTAAGACTATGCTATAAACATATTAATATAAGCATATAAGCACATAAGCACGTAAGCAAGTAAACAGTTAAGCTTACTTTTTCACATAGCAAAACGCTTTTGGAAATAAGGAAATAACAATGCCAATGACTTCCCAGACAACCCTAGGTAGGCATCTCTACCTATCGTCCTAACAATTTACGAACCGACGCTCTGATACCAAATTTGTAATGACCCTAAACTAATTCCAATTATATAAAAAAAAAAATTTGGCATGACCTTTGCTAAAAAGGGGTCCTACAACAACCTGCTTAATTGTATAAAAATGAATGGGGCCTCTCTTGGACCTTCAAAATTTACCTAACCTGTCCCAGCATATTGTAAATAATACACTTCTTTCATCCATTCATTATATCTCAACATAGTTCAGTTTATGGTGAAACAACTACATGCTATTTAATCCAAATATTATAATTACAGTCCCAAAAATATAATTAAGGTCGAACGTCTATGTCTTACAACGTTTAGACAACTTCTAATGAAATTATAGCCCATGAATATAACTACAATAGTAAAAGTCCATAAGTCTTAGTTCAGAATACAAAATAGTGGGACTTAGATACAAAAATAACAAAAAGGTCTTCTAATCCAATTTAAGCCTATTGTGGAATGTCATCTGCCACTTCTTTCCCGTTTCCTGAAAAAAATGTTAAATATAAGGGGTAAGCATAAACTCAGTAGGAAGTGCCTAAGGTACACCTCTTGAGACCCCGTGAATCCACACAATGAATAGGAATAAGGAAATTGGTATCATACCATGCCGAAAATATATATAAATATATAACCACAATACCAGATCATTAATCCGATACCACAAATGAATATGCCATGCAATAATATGCCATGCCATGCAATGTCACTCCCCATTTTCTAAAACCATTTATATCATCCTTTTCAAACCGTTAGTGAACCCATCCCATGGCAACTCCATGGCGGCAAGAGAGGAGGATTGGCCACTGTCCCTGACCCATGGCAACTCCATGGTGTCATTTGGGGCCTAGGTAACTCAACCACACTAGGGCGATTTTTCTAATCCCCTCTAGGCCTCAATAATGCCACGGTCCCTAGGCAACTCCTAGGCAGTCAGGTTTTTTTACAAAATCATTTTCAACATTCTTTCCCAAATATATATATATATATATATATATATATATATATATATATATATATATATATATATATTTTAAAAGTAATATTCCCCATTTCTTCCCAATGAAGTGCATGTATGTTTCATATTTTCATGCCATGCCAATAATTATCAACACACATGAAATTTTTAAACTCATGCCATTTTACATGCTTTACAAGAATTTTAAAGAAATTATCACATTACTTACATTCAATAATAAGCTAGCAGGATTAGGCATGTAAGACATGAATTCTATGTCATTCAAGCATGCTATTGCACATAATATCAATTAAAACACATAGTCATGTAATTCATTTAAAACAATTAAATCATTTACATGAAGATCAACACAAAATTGCATGCTAAGTAGCAAAATCAAGAGGAAATTCACTAAGGTGCAAGAAATTGTACATTAAAAACCCATACCTTAAAGGAGGAAAAAAAATCCCAATTCCAAAGCCCTAGATTCAAAAATTCAAGGAGGCCCCAAAGCTGAAATTGCTTACGTCTATGTGAAGATCTCGCCGCGCTCTTCGTTTTGCCGCAAACGGCACCTAAAAATTCTAAAAAATGAGAGAGTAATTGTAGTTTAAAGTTGAAGAAAGAAAAAGAAAAAAAAAAAGAGAAAGAGAGACAGATGTCTATTGCGGGGAGAGAAGAAAGCTTTGAGGCCAAAATAATGGCCCTTTGGTCTTTAGAAGAATAAATTGGGAGTGGGCCCCACCACAAGCATTAAACCTTTTTTTTTTTTTTTTTACTATATATATATATTAAAAAAAAAAAAAAAGTCATAACATTACAGCTGTTTTCTGGATTTATGTTTTGTATATTTAGCTACATATATTTATAGTTTTCGACATAAATGAATATTGACAATAAACTGTTTTTGCAGCTTCAAAGAATTTTAAACATTAAAATTCAGATGAAACTGTACCATTGATCCATATTGATTAACATAAAAATTATACGATGTTTCCAGTAAAAGAATAATCAGATATAGAAAAGGTAGTTCTGATGCAATTAACTTTTCTAACAGCATCTCTACAAGCCTTTAGTTTGACTATAACCAGCTGAGAATGCGAAAACTGGTTAGCATGAGAACTTGAGTTGGAGTATTTTTTATTTTTTATTTTTTTTGGTACAACTCAAAGGTTAGGTTTGTCTCCATTTTTTTCCTCCTAGCATTCCACATAGACAAGAATTACATTGGATAATGTCCTTAAGCAATAACCAGCTGAAGTCTGAATATCCAGAAATAATCAACTTTATGCATATGAGATCATGTAAGACTGTGGAAAAAAAAAAGAGATCATGTAAGACTATAAATGCAAATAAAAAACTATAATTCATTACAATAAATTACAAATTAAGAATGAATTCTTATGTCTAATGAAAAAAAATTAGTGGCTTATATAACTTATCAAGGAAAATCTATCTTTTAGAATGGGTTCTCAAAAAAGAAGAAGCTGTAGTTGTCTCCACAAGTAATGGAATAGGACCATTTTCAGGATTTGATATTCCCAGTCTATTTTTCTCACTGTTTATGATGACAACTGACCAGTTTCTTAAAAGGCACATTCTCTACTATGGGTTTAAAGGATCATGAAACAAAATTAAATATAATAATACAATAGCAATATAAAGACAGAGTATGATTAAAATATTGCAGAAAGAAGTCAAATATAACAATTCAACAAGCCATGCTTCAACATCATAGTTTGAAAATGTCAAGGAATCTTTTAGTCATGTTTCTAGTGTTCAGAAAATCTTGAAGACCTGTTCAAGATATTCCACCTCCAACCATAAATTGCATTTATTTTTATTTGAGTTTGGAATATATTAAAAGAGGACCCAGTATCATCTCAGACCAAATCCATCTCATGTCCGGTAAAGAACTACTGTAACGTTTCTGAATTTTGTTATTTTCTAATTTTTGAAATTTTGTAACTCACGAGGGTATTTTTGTCCTTTCTCATTTTGCGTGCTGAACACCGTGGGGTGTGCCAAGTGTGTCTGAGAACTAGTTGGGACATTTCCTTGAGTTTAGAACTCTTGAAAATCCGTCGGTCGCCATTTTGGCATTTTCTGTTTTTCGGGCCGGACGGTTCCGTGTGGGACCGCTACCGGAATTGTTATGCACGGGGTTTGTGTCTAGTGTTCATTTTATTCCATGCATCCTTAATTGTGCATATTTTGTGGTAAAATGATAATGGTGGTTGATAATTTAATTAAACTATATATGTAAGTAGAAAAGAAAATTGAATTTTTATTTTGGTGTGACCCACCCTTATTTCCTCTTTAATGGCCAAGAGGCCATCAAATGGCCACACACTTTTTCTCTCTCCTGTAAGGTTCCTGAATTTTGTCATTTTACAATTTCTGGAATTTTTTAATTTTCGGGGGTATTTTTATCTTTTTTTCGTTTTGTGTGCCGGACATCGTGGGGTGTGCCGGCTGTTTTCGAGAGTTGGGTGGGACATTTCCTTGAGTTCAGGACTCTTAGAAATGCACCAGTTGTCATTTAGACTTTTCTCCGTTTTTCGGGTCGAATAGTCTCGGGTGGGACCCGTAACAAGAATCGTTGTGTACGGGAATTTTATTTTGGATTCATTGCATACCATACATAATTATTTTGTACATATTTAATGTGGTTATGTGCCATTTTGTATAGTTATATGCACATATGTGTGTGTAGTGGGAAATAGATGGAAAAACAAAAGTCAAAAAGAAAATTTTGTAAAGGGACCCACCATTAGAGATTTTGTGACCAAGAGACCAACATTGGCCTCATTCTCTTTCTCTCACCCGGCACTAGCTCTCTCTCTCTCTCTTTCCTCTTCATTTTTCTTTTCTTTTTGGTTTCAAGCTTCAAGCTTCAATCTTCAATTACTTTTTCGTCTTTTCAAAATTTTAGGTGCCGTTTGCGGCAAATTGAAGAGCTCGGCGAGATCTTCAAGTTGATGTAAGCAATTGCAACTTTGGTGTATCCTAGGAATTTCAAAAATTAGGGCTTTGATTTAGAGTTTTGGGGGTTTGCATCTCCATTGAAGTAGGGGTGTTCTAATGCATGATTTCTTTTACTTTTGTGAGTTTTATAACTTGAATTGATGTCTAGTATGTTCAATTAGTATAAATTCTTGTAAAATTTGCTTAAATGATAGGTATGGACTATATGTGACTAATTGTTAGTTTTTTATAGTATTTAAACATGCTTACATGAAGTTGAATCCATGTCTTATATGTTTGTTATGCAAAGTTGATGTTAAATGAGAACTTTAATTATGTAGATTAGAAAATTGCTTTATATAGCATGTGTGAGAGTTTTATGGTGGAATTGATGAATTGATGTATGAAACATTCCATGCATTCATTGGGATAGAAAAAGAGGAAAAATGTCTTTAAAACAAGAGAATTTGTTTTGGGAAAAGTTTTCTAAAAGTGTTTGTGAAAACCCGGACGCCTAGGAGGCGCCTAGTGATCCGTGGTGTTAGTGTAGTCTAGAGGGGAGTATGGTTGAGCTAACCAGGCCGGATGCGACGCCTTGGAGGTGCCTTATGGTCGTGGATGGTTAGCCAATCCTCCTTTCGTGACGCCTTGGAGGTGCCTTGGGTCGGATTACACTAACGGTTTAAAAGTTGAAACAGAAATGTTTCAGATATAGGGAGCGACATTTGCATGACATTGCACTTCATTAGAATATATGGTGTGTATGTGTTCGGGTGACCATTGTTATATACTTGTCACTGTAGTTGTTGTCATGTACCCCTATGCTATGATCCCATTTTCTTTTATCTATTCCTTACGTGGATTCACGGGGTCATAAGAAGTGTGTATTATACACTTCCTACTAGGTGTTTAGCCCACCCCATTATTTTAATATTTTCAGGTTCGGGAAAAGAAGTGGCGGATGATTATCCATCACAGCTTTAGTTTGGATTAAGAGAATATATATTTTGCTACCTTTTGTATTAGGCCCCATTTTGTAAGGTGTTAACCCAAACGTACCATTTTGTAGCATGTGAAATATTCAAGTTTATTTTGTATATGGCCATTGGGGAAATGTAATTATGCTTATTTACACTAAATCATTTAGTGTATTTCATGTAACGTGTTGTAAATTATGGGAATATTGTTGTTGTTGTTAATGTATTAGATGTTAAAATGTATTTAAATGTGTATGTGAGCGTAGTGGCGTGAGTGATTGGTTATCAATGTTGGTGTATCTCGTACAGTGAGAAATTTCGAGCTTGGATAACCCAGAACCGGTCGACGTATAATTCCCACACGTCGACCGAATGACCTGAACCAGTCGACGTGAAATTCCCACACGTCGACCGGTATCATGGCAGTAGCTATTTCACTGTACATGACCTGAACCAGTCGACGTGTAGCCTCCCATATGTCGACCGGTATGTGGGCAATGTCACTGTGCGTGACCCAAACTAGTTGACGTGTAATGCATAAACGTCGACCGATTCCTGTTCCACACATTTTTTGTTTAGTTTCCCTAATTATCCTTTTATTCAAAGTTACGAGTATTTATTTTAGGACCCAATAAAATTCAGTAATTATTTTTTTATCACAGAAAAGACTATATTGCCCCGAAGTCTATCTTATTTATTAAGTGACATAAGTAAATGACCATTATGCCCTTTAAATCTCATACTATTAGATTTGTGGCAAATGACAATTTTGTCCTTGATGGGTTTTAATATACAAATTTAACGTGACAGGACCATATTACCCTTGGATGATTTTGGGTCGGATAAAGATCCGTTTAACGATCCGAACCCAGTGGATTTGGGTCGTTGCATCTCCCGTCCATAAACTCTCTCTCTCTCTACAAGTGATATTTTTTTTTCTTTCTTTCTCTAGAAATCAAGAAATATAAAGCTTGATTCTTCTCTCATCTTTAAAAGATTTTTTATGCCGTTTGCGGCAAATTGAAGAGCTCGAAGAGATCTACGATTTGATCGGAGCCAATTTCTGTTTGGCCATCATTTTAGGATTTTGAAATTCTGGGGTCTGAGGTGAATTTGGGGCTTTTCATCAAATTGAGGTAGGGATTCCTAATCCATGAATTCTTAGGCCTTAGTGAGTCTATTCCTTCATGATTTTGTGATTTAGCATGTTATATTGTGTTAATTTTTCCTTGAAGTGAATTATGTGTTATTTATGAAATATAGGCTTATGTATGTTAGATGATTTATGTGGGAAAGCATGCTTATGTGTAAATTTTCATGCCTAGTATGTATAAATTGTTAAAATTTGAAGTATGAAAGCATGTTGAGTTTGTGAGATGTAAAGTCCTTTTATTGATATAGCATTGGGAAGCATGAGACATCCATACATATCATTGGGCATGAAATGGGAGAATTTAATCTGAATGAAAATTTAAAAGGTTTAGGGACAAAGGTTTGACGAAAAGTTTGCGAAAAACCCGGACACCTAGGAGGCGCCTACTGATGCGTGGTGTTGATGTAACCTAGAAGGAAGTTGGGCTACCTAGGCCCAAACAACGCCATGGAGGTGCCATGTGGTCGGGGATTGCTAGTCAACTTTCTCCTCGTGACGCCATAGAGGTGTTATGGGTCGGGTTACATTGACGGTTTGGATCGGTGAAACAAAATTGATTTTGGAAATTGGGAGAGACATTTTATGACATTGTATCCCATTGCACAGCATAATTTGATTAAGACTTGGACTATCAATTTTGTACTACGTTCACCCAGTATGGCATGACCTTGCTGTAACGACCTGAACCCGAGGGGTCCGAACCATTAACCAGTCCTTACTTGAGGTCAACTAGGTCATACTCTCCGCTTCTTCTGTCCAAACCGTCACAAAGCTCACTCCGGGGTTCAAAACACCCTCGAACACGATCTTACAATGTTAGTTAAATATTACAGGTCAAAAGGGAATGATCAGCCGGCTGATGGGCCTTCATCGACCGGCTGACAAAGCAGGATCAGCCGGTTGACCTACAGGGTCGGTCGGCTGAAACGATGGGAAAAATGAATGCTCTCGGGACTTTCACTATACAAGCGTCGGTCGGCTGATGATGGGGGTTCGGTAGGCCGAACCAAGGGTTTCGGTCGGCTGATAGTGAGGGTCAGCCAGCCGAAACAAGGCCCCTGAACCCTGAACTCACTGAAATGGCATTCTGGCTAAGCTTAACACATACACAACCTATACCGGACCTGTTATGCAATTAAATTCCGAATTCACGGCAACAAAATATGGTATTACACAATTAAATGGTCTCAATAATAGATCAAAATACGATTTTCATTTCTATTCATTAACAAATGGTTACATAGTCACAATTTCCTTCAGAATACCAACATAGGTAATATTTTACGATACATAGCCATGGCTTGCAAAAAGAATACATTTCATTACAGTTTTGTGGTTTTACAAAAGTGTAGTCAATATACAAAAGAGGGCAAAAATAATTTCATAGTCCTTCTTAAGTTTGTGAGGGATCGACGTCCACTACCTACTTTCCCAGTCCTGAAAAATGGTAAATAAAATGGGGTGAACAATTTGCTCAGTAGGTGGTACCTAAGACACACCTCTTGTGACCCTGTGAATCCAAACAAATGAATAGAACAATAGGGAGCGGGGTCATACTAAGTTGGGGAAAAATACAATATCACTTTCAAGTTTAAAACAAACAAGTGCCGTGCCATGAATGCAATGTCATGCATGTCACTCCCTATTTTCAGAAAAATATCCATCACTTAACAAACTGTTAATATAACCCATTCTTTGGTGACCGCAGCGACACGAGAGAAGGATTGGTTACTGTCCCTGACCCTTGATTTTGGTTCTGTTCAGCCTTTAAACATTGTATATGTAATGTTTATGAATATATATATATATATATATATATATATAATTATTAAACATTACTTTTTATCATTGTGGGACCCACATGTGATATAAGGGTCATTACAGACCCATTTTTTTTTCAATCAGCTTTCTCTCTCGACCAGTTCTCTCTCTCTCTCACTGCCTCTGTTTTTTCTTTTTCTCTTTTTCTTTTGCAACTCAACCTTTGATTAATTCCTCATTTCTTGGAATTTTTGGGTGCCGTTTGCGGCAAAACGAAGAGCGTGGTGAAATCTTCACATAGATGTAAGCAATTTCAGCTTTGGTGCCTCCTTGAATTTTCGAATCCAGGGCTTGGGAATTGGGGGTGTTCTCCTCCTTTGAGGTAGGGATTCTTAATGCACAATTTCTTGCACTTTGGTGAATTTCTACTTGAATTGTTGCATAACATGCTAATTTGTGTTATTTTTTTTAGCATGATTTAATTATTCAAAATGAAGTATATGTTTATATGTGTTAGTTGATGTTGTATGAGAAAGCATGCCTAAATAATAAATTCCATGCCTATTGTGTGTTAAGTGTTGAATTTGGTGATTTAGAAGCATGATATATATATATATATATATATATATATATATATATATATATATATATATATATATTTATGAATCTTCTATGAGACATGTATAGTGTAAATGTTTGACTTGTAAGGAATAAATTTTTACATTGGCATGGCATTGAAATGTATGAAATACTCATGCACTCATTGGGAAAGAAATGGGAAAAATTGATTTGAAATAAATGAAATGAATTTTGGAAGAAAAAAAATTTTTGAAAAGGATTTTGTGAAAAACCCAGCCTCCTAAGAGTTGCCTAGGGACCGCGGCATTAGTGCGGCATAGAGGGGACTAGGGAGATCGCCCTAGTGTGGTTGAGTTACCTGGGCCCCAAATGACGCTATGGAGTTGCCATGGGTCGGGACAGTGGCCAATCCTCCTCTCGTGTCTCTATGGAGTTGCCATGGGACGGGCTCATTAACGGTTTAGAAATGATAATGGAAATGGTTTTGGAAAATGGGGAGTGACATTACGTGGCATGGCATCTCATTGCATGGCATATTCATTTGTGGTATTGGATTAATGATGTGGTATCGTAGTTATATTTTTACTCCCAGTATGGTATGATCCCAATTTCCTTATTCCTATTCATTATGTGGATTCACGGGGTCTCAAGAGGTGTGCCTTAGGCACCTCCTACTGAGCTTATACTCACCCCTTCATTTTAACATTTTTTAGGAAACGGGAATGAAGTGACGGATGACGTTCCACCATTGGCCTAGTATGGATTAGATGATTATTTTGTTATTTTTGTATCTAAGTCCCACTATTTTTGTAAAACTTAGTATATTATTTTCTGTACTGAGACTTATAGACTCTTGTTATTGTAGTTATATTCAAGGGCTGTAATTTTGATATAAGTTATCTAAACGTTGTATGACATGGACTTTTGATCTTAATAATATTTTTAGGACTGTAATTATGATATTTGGATTAAATAACATGTAGTTGTTCCA
The DNA here is from genome assembly GCF_030987335.1 of Cornus florida. Taxonomy (NCBI): domain Eukaryota; kingdom Viridiplantae; phylum Streptophyta; class Magnoliopsida; order Cornales; family Cornaceae; genus Cornus; species Cornus florida. The sequence goes on along the minus strand of NW_026775578.1, from coordinate 12,300,005 downwards.
CCATGAGATGATTTATGATGAGGCATAATGAATGGATGAAAGGGATGTTGAAATATAATATTTGTATTGTGTTGTGTTGGGACAGGTTAGGTAAATTTTGAAAGTCTAAAAGAGGCCACTGCATTTTTGTGCATTTAAGCAAGTTTTTGTAGGACCCTTTTTAGCGAAGGTCATGCCAATTTTTTATTTATTTAATTGGTATCATTTTAGGGTCGTTATAGTATATGGCAAGTCTGACTGTTATTCCAAGTGAATGAATGTCTTAACCTGTCTAGAATTCTTCCTAAAGTGTTGTCCTTACCTTTTTCTTCGAATGATATTCAAATATAGTAACTTTGAACAACTTCCCAGTTCTGTAATCGCTGTCGAACTTCATAACTTGCCAAACAAGTAATTTGAATTACAACTCGATTTGGACTTGTTTTGTTTATGATAATTGCCAAACATAAAATAATAATACCTCACAATCTCCCCCTTTGGCAATTTCGTGACAAAACCCTAAAAATAAGTTTTGCAATCTACCCAAAGCAGAACAATAAATTACAATTTTGTTTAAACGCACAAACACTTAATAGAATCATATATTTCTTCTTGGATGAAAAACTTGACTTGAATTCCTGCACATTACCAAGCACCAACTACCAGTGACGTTTAATAAATAAAAATTTATAAAAACTCCCCCTTAAATAGACATCCAAATATATATATATATATATATATATATATATATATATATATATATATATATATATATATAAAGCTAACTGTGTCTCCCCCTGTATATCACACTATCTCCTCCTTCTTACAAAAAGAGGGAGATAGTGTGATATACAGGGGGAGACACAGTTGTAAGAAGGGGGAGATAGTGTGATATATAGGGGGAGACACAGTAAGCTTTATATTTTTTCCACAAAATTGTTGCATTACACTTTTTGTGGAAAGAATGGACATAAGTATAACTCATGCCTTCATCAAAAAAAGAAAGACTTTTCTGTACCTCTTTCTTAGGCAAATTATATACTTTAGGTTTTTTAGGTGACACAACATTCTTTGTCTTCTTAGAATGCACCTTTTTCTTAGCATGAGAATTTTTAGAATGATTTTCATGCTAAGAAAAATATAAAGCTAACTATGTCTCCCCCTGTATATCATATTATCTCCCCCTTTTTGTAAGAAATTGTCAAAGTAGGAAATTAATATGAGGACAGAGATATAAAGCATATTCAAGTCATTAAAAGCATATTCTAGGAATATCCAAAACAAAATTACAAAGTGATCAATATGAAAACAAAACATGATATCATGATGCATGAATAAATAATACAAAAGCAGCATCATCATCATTATCTTCAACCGCTCTGTCAATAAAACACCATCATCTTTAGTCTTCACCACTCTCCTCCTCATCCTCATCTTCCTCATCCTCCTCATCCTCATCTATATACTCATCCCTTTCTTCCTCATCTTCAGTTCTCAGAGATGGATCTGGAGGTGCAGGTCTATAGACATCCTCAGTCGGAACCCCCGATGGCTGTCCTCGCAGCTGAGTCATTTGTAGTTTGAGATCTCGGATCTCAACCATCATCCTATCAAATAAAGAATTCTGACGCTGAAGTAGATGCGAATACATGACGTTGGCATCCGCTCCTATGAAGTGTCCTTTTGAAGAAAATAGCTGTGTAATCTCTTAAACTTGTGACGACCCTTCATCAACAGTTCTCCTAGCTTTTCTAGCATTCTCCCGAGCAGTCTTGACTTGTTCAAAGCACGAGGATCCAATTCAGTCATGATAGCTTATGATAAGCCCTCGGAGGAATCTGCATATTCTTCTTTTTAAGAATTTCCATGATGATCATTGGAAACGGAGAAAAATACTTTCGAGAATTTTTCTTGTAATGAGCTATCATCAGCTGCACAATAGAGTCTGCTAGCAAAATAGTCTCATTATTAGCAAGAAAATAAAGCACTTGTGCTCGCTCAAGAGGTAGTTCATCCTTCTTTCCAAAGTAGCCCAGATTAGCCATAGCAAACAAGTTGAAGAAATCAGCTTCATTTGTCAGAAATCGGGTTGGAATACTATCTTGGTTCAAAGAGGAGTTCGGCACACAAATATTTGGAACAATCCGGGAAAAAGTAGGACCCGTGATTGTGAAAGTCAGAGTATGTCCACATAAATGACGACTGTCCTGAAGACCAAGGATAGTCTCGATATCCTCATTTTCAAAAGTGGAATCAACTCCAAACAGAGAGACAATGAGGTAAGTGTCATGAACTTCACAGTTATTAGCATAAAAATTGTAATACCCCTATATTTTAAAGGTATTATTTATTGGGATTAATGATTTTTATTTTTATTTAAAATAATTTATTTGATTTATTTAGGATTAATTACTTTTATTTTATTTTTTAAAATGATTTGTTTTATTTAATTGAGTGTTATGATTAATTGTCTTATTTTTATTAAATTATGTCTCGTGACTATATTTGATGAATTGGTGTGTTGGTTTGCTTTGTGAGAATGTCATGATTGTATTGTTTTAAGTTCCTTATTTGACTATGTGTAATTTTTATGCTAGTGTGATTTTATTGTGTATTATTTGTAATTATTAGATTTAATTGGATTATTTTATTTATTTAAGTTAATGGGTTTGGGCTTAAGAGGAGTGAAACCAATGGATATGGTCTTGGGCTTGGATGAAGCCTTGTTGGGTTAATTAATAAAGGCCCATGGTTAAGTGATTATTTTAATAATCATTTTTGTATAATTATAAATATATATTTAATTATATATTTAAAAGGTGTTATGGAAGGACACACACACACACACACACACACATATATATATATATATATATATTGATATATATAGGTATATATGATTTAATTAACATATATAATTAAATCATATATACCTATATATATTAATAAATATATATATATATATATATATATGTAATATAATATATGTTTATAGATATATATTATTTGAAGATTATTATTTTATTTGAGAGTCTTAGTTGGAATATGATTTGGATTTTAATGTGTATAAATACACACATAAGACTTTAGGGTTAAGAGGTTTACACGTTAGAAAAAAAAGAGAGAGACAGAGAGAAAAGGAGAAGGCTGACAAAGAAGAGGTCAAATCTGAGAAGGAGGACGTTAGGATTGGAAGAGACGATCAAAGCTTGAAGCGTCGGTTTCGTTTCGAAACCTTAAAGCGAGTTTTCTCTATTTTTCCTCTTAGAATCCATAAGGATTTCACCTTGAGTATCAATGCTTTAATTAAATTGTTAATTTAAATCATGGTTAGAACAGAGTTAATAAAAAAATATTAAGTTAATTTTATTTGATTAAATCAGAATTAAATTGGAGAATTAAAAGCATGATTTATTATTATTTTTATTTTTGGAATTATAGGATTTTAATTATATATATAGGTTGTATATATTTAAAATCAACTGTTATATTTAATCTATGACCCAAGAGGATTATTTAGGGTTTATAGAATTTTTTGAGAATTTTTTGTAATTTTCTAAAATTTTCTAAAGTTGTTTTATATTTTTTTGAAATTATTTATATTTATTCTGGGCAAAAAAATTATATATTGTTTTAGACATATATGAGTTCCTGTAGAAATTAGCGTTTCTAATAAGGGAGGTGATTCAGTGTAGTGCATCACATGGCGCTACGATGCGCACTAATCAGGACCATAGGTTAGTCCTAATGATTAAAGAAGGATCCAGTATAGGCGGTTACATAGGATTATGGTACACACTAGATCCAGGCCGTTGAGTGGAGTGGATTAATGGAGAACGATCCAGTGTATCGCGGCACATGAAGGGCTGGTGCACTTGTGCATCTGGTCTGTTGACTTGGGCTAGTCAACAAAATAATGATTCAGTGTTTCGCGACTCACAAAAATGGAGAGAAGCAGCTAACCAAAAGAAGTCACGTCACCAGAAGGAAGAACAGACACGTGGCAGCGCGTGAGAGCCCGTGAGGGTGCGTGAGTGCGCCTGCTAGTATAGGGAAGCGCGTGATAGCGCGTGCGAGTGCTCTAGGCACGTGTGGTGGCACATGGGGGCGCGTGTAGAGGTCTTTCAGGTCCCTGGAAGTTGCTGTGGAGTCCATTGATTTCCCAAAATTGATTTGAAGCTTGATAATGTTGAAATCAACCAATAGAGGAGGTATTTTATGTGTTTGAGGGCTGTGGGATGCTACTACAATATTTAGTTGCATTTAGTTGGCGAAAAGATAATTAATTAAATATTTTTCCATGGAAGGAGGTGTGTATATATATGGTTGATTTAATTTATAATTCGTATAGAATGAGGTATATATATACATATATATATAAATATGTATATATGATTTTTTTAAATAGTCAAAGATTATTAAGGAATGAGTTATACACATATATACATATTAAATAATATATGTGTATAGGTATATATATAAATTAAGATGATTATCCTTATTATTCTTATTTGATATATCTGGAGAGTTTGGTTAGTAAATTTGTGATATGTTTATCATCTGCAGGAGATGTTTATGTATTAATTAGCTTATTGTTAAGTTTAAAGTTTATACATAGTTGAGTTGTAGGCATTGATGAGTTGTCATAGGCTTAAATATATTGCCTAAGTATTTGTACGAATAAAATACATACATAGGAAGCATGGATGAGTTGCTAGTTTAAAAGTATAAAATATATACTTGTGGAGGCATGGTTGAATTGCCAACGTATAAATAAATATACTTATGAAGGCATGATTGAGTTGTCAAAGTATAAATAAATATACTTAAAGAGGCATAGTTGAGTTGCCAATTTATAAATAAATATATTTATCAGGGCATGGTTGATTTGCCAAAGCATATTTAAATTGCGATGTGTTAGATGATTTAAATTTCATCTATGGTTATTGTATGTATAGGTTGGATTAGGACTAGAAAATTTTCAATTAGAATAATCTAGTAATTACAGGTTAGTGTATTATTTTATGTATATTAATAAAATAATATTGGTGGAGACATGGATGAATTGTCCAAACCTAGATATTGACTGTGTGATTTAAATAATTAAATCATTATTGAGTTTGGATTAAATATAATATTATTTAATTGTATTGTTTAAATGTTTAATTAACTGTCTAGAACGGGATTGAGGTTAAGGAACTTTTCTTTAAAAGAAATGGTGGATTGGTTTAGGAATGATTATTATTTAATCTTTGGTAATGGTTTTGAAATTAATGAACCTAGTTATAGATGTGACTGTTGTATTTATATATTATTATTTATATATATGCGTATCATGGTTTCTAAAAAAAATAAAACTTTATTAGGTTTGATTTTGATCAGAGATGATCTGCTTATTGGTTTTCAGAGGCCTAGTAGAGAGAGCTTGGTTGTAGGGTTTAACCCACGATTTATTTTTCAGGTTATTAGAGGTTCCAATCTCGAGGTTAAGGATCCGCAGCTGGGAGACTATCATTTATTTATTCATCTTGTGTACTTTTAAGTAGTATTAGATTATTGGTTAATGTTTTAAGGGTTCATTGAGTTATGGGATTCCCGAGTTGTAATTATTTGAGAATTATCAATTAATATTTATTTTTTAGTTTTCTTCAGCGGTTTATTTATTCTTTTATTATTTATCTTTGTATTTTGTGCTTGTTTAAATACTTAAATTGTTTTGATATTCCTTGATTTTGTGCGCGGATTTGATCAACCCGTGTTTCGAAATCAGGGGGTATCATAGAAATAGCCAATCATATCCGGACAATAATAGCCTTTGCCAAGCTTAGTGAAGTAAAGCCAATTATTCGACTTCATGTAGTTCATTAGCTTGCATACTGTTGTGTCTTGAAGTTTCTAAAGAATAACTTTCCTCTCTGTCTTTATAGGACCATCCCGGTAAACAGAGAGATACATTTTCCAAGCTTCTTTATTGTAAAAATAGGACTCACCAAATTCAATCCTACTAGTGCTAGAAACTGATGGATATCCCATTGAAGTTATGCTAGGAGCTTGTGCCACTTTGAGGTTCTTAAATGGAGCTTGGGACCTTTTTAGAGGTCTAGGATTTGCAATTCCTTTCCCTTTTGCTTCCTTAGTCAATTTAGGAGCCATGTTCTTTAGAAAAGATTTCACTTTGAAGCTTGTAATCTCTTTCAGGAATTTTATTAAACACTTGGTGTGCAACCCAAAAGTGCTATGGAGAAAAGCTTGATCCAATCTCCAATCCTCCTAAAAATCAATCAAAAATGGGACTATAGTATCCCCCAAACGCAACTAAGCTTCAATCTCTCCAATCAACTCAAAAGATTAACCAATCCTCTAAGTTCTAATCCCAAACTTCATAAAACTCATTCAAACCCATTTTGAATTTCAATTCTTCACACAACTTCTTCAATTCTTGTCTTCAATCCTAAAGATATCATGTAATGATCAATTGTATATCACAGATCAATGACAAAAATATGATATAGATGATATATATATATATAGTTGTATATAACCTATGGAGTGCAAGGAGTAAAAGAGATGAAAATTTATACATAATGATGCAACTAGCAGGATAAAAACCCAAACACCCGAGCTCTTGAACCGGTTCAGCTTTCTTGAACCGGGTCAAGAAAGGCAGTGTGTGTAATGTTTTCGATTTTCACCATTTTCTTTTTTTTTTTTTCAGAATTTTTGTCATTGTAAGGGCATTTTTATCTTTTACCGTTTTATGTTCCGGACACTACGGAGTGTGCCGGTTGTATCTGAGAGATTGTTTGGGACATTTCATAGAGTTCATGACTCTTTGAAATGCAAGGGTGACCATTTTTACATTTTTAGTTTTTCGGGCCGGACGGTCCCATGTGGGACCCGCTACCGGAACTGTTGCTCACGGGGTTTTTGTTTGGGTCCATTTGCATCATATCAATTTTATTAAATGTATTTTATGTGGTTGCAAATTAATATGTACATGTGTATATATATGTTGTGTGTGGTGTAAAATAAAAAGAAAAAGAAAAAGGAAAAAAGATAAAATATTTTGGTGGGACCCACACCATTATCAAAAAGGAATCAAGAGGTAATTTTTGCCTCATTTTCTGTTATTTCTATTCTCTCTCCTGCTGGTATATCTCTCTCACTCTCTCATTTCTTTTTTCTTTTTCTTTTTATTTCAATCTTTAAACTTAATTCTCTCTTTCAATACCTAGTATTTTAAAGTGCCGTTTGCGGCAAATTGAAGCCCACGACGAGATCTATAAGTTGATCAGAGCAATTTTGTGTTTGGTGCACTCTAGGAGGTTTGGGATCTAAGGCAGAAATTGGGGCTTTTGGCTTAGATTGAGGTAGGGGTCTCTAATACTCAAATTCTTGTTCCTTTGTGAGTTTTTTTACTTTAATTGTTGTCAAGAATCATTAAATTGAATTGATTGTTCCTTAGATGATTTAATTGAGTATATGAACCATGTAATTATGTATATTTGTTGATTTGCTTGGAAAGTATGTTTAATGTGTTAATTTTCTATGCTTATGATGCTTAATAATTTGTTAGAAATTTTATATGGAAGCATGTTAATAGTGTGATAATAATTCTCTCCATTTTCATAGTATTAAAAAGACATGTGATATGCATACAAGCATTGGGCATGAAAGAAAAGGGAAAGTGTTTTGAAATGAAATTGAAAAGAGGATTTTGGGGAAAACTTTGAGAAAATGGTTTTGAGAAAACTCGGTCGCCGCGGAGTCACCAAAGGGCCGGTGTGTTAATATAGCCCAGAGGGAAGTAGGGAGATTGCCCTAGCGTGGTTGAGCTATCTAGGTCTCAAATGACGCTGCGAAGGTACCAAAGGTCAGGGACAATAGCCAATCCTTCTCTCATGTCTCTGCGAAGTCACCAAAGGGCGGGTTATATTAATAGTTTGTAAAATGATGGAAGTTTTCTGAAAAATGGGGAGTGACATGCATGACATTGCATTCACGGCACGACATTCTTTTGTTTTGGACTTGAAAATGTATATTGTATTTTTTTTCGGCTTTGTATGACCCCATTCCCTATTGTCCTATTCATTGTTTGGATTCACGGGGCTACAAGAGGTGGGTCTTAGGCACTACCTACTGAGCAATTTGCTCACCCTATTACATTTAACATTTTTCAGGATATGGATGGCAAGTGGCGGACGACGCTCCTCCACAGGGTTCGATGGGTTAGTAGACCATTTAAACATACTTTGTAGCTATAATCTTATTTTATTATTTATTTATTTATTTATTTATTATTACTTATTTTTTTATAAACCCAGAATGACACGTATAATATGTATTGACATAGGAAAGAATGGTGTTGTCCCTAGTTGACCTTAGGTTTGGTTATGGACTCGGCTAACGGTTCGGACCTACTGGTTTGGGTCATTATAATGTGCATGTGATGTTTCCATTTTTTGCATTTTTTCATTTTTCGGAGATTTGTCGTTGCAAGGGCATTTTCGTCTTTTGCCATTTTGCGTACCGGACACCGCGGAGTGTACCGATTGTGTCCGAGAGTTGGTTAGGGCATTTCATTGAGTCCAGGACTCTTTGAAATGCAAGGGTTACCATTTTTTCATTTCCCGTTTTTCAGGCCGGACGTTCCCGTATGGGACCCGTTACCAGAATTGTCGTGCACGGGGGTGTTGGTTGGGTCCATTTGTATCACATGCATTTTTATTTAATATTTTTTTGTGTGGTTAAGGATTATTATGTGTAGGTATATGTGTATGTAGAATTTTAGTGCAAAGAATAAAAAATAAAAATAAAACTTTTTAATTAAAAGTGGTGGGACCCACCACTTACCTTTAAGTGGCAAAGAGGCCATCATTGGTCTCACAATCCTCTCTCCCTCTCTCGTAGCTCACTATTTCCCCTCTTATTCTTCATTTTTCTTTTTCTTTTTTTACAAGTTTCAATCTTAGATTTCTCCCTCAATTCTTGGTATTTTTGGGAGCCGTTTGCGGCAAATTAAAGAGCTCGCCGGGATTTACGAGTTGATTGGAGCAATTCCTCGGTTGGTGCACTTTATGAATTTCGAAATCTAAGGCATAAATTTGGGGGTTTTTACAATTCTTGAGGTAGGGGTTTCTAATTCATGTTTTCTTGTTCCTTTGTGAATTATCCCTCAATATTTGTTGCAAAGCATGTTTAATTTTGAGTTAATTGCCTTGAGGATGATGTAAATGTTGTATATGAAGTCTATGATCATATGTGTTAATTGAATTGTTGAAAAACATGCCTAAGTGTTAATTTACATGCCTAAGTGTTTATTATCTTGCTAGAAATGGCTATATGGAAGCATGTAAAATTATGTAGTAGAAATTTCTTTATTTCCATGGAAATGGCAAAGTATGTGACATCCATTCATAGCATTGGGCATGAAAATAGGCAAAGTTGCTTGAATTGGAAAAAGAAAGGGGTTTTTGGGAAAAAAACTTGATTAAATGGTTTTGAGAAAACCCGGTCGCCACGAAGTCACCAAAGGGCTGGTGTGTTAATGTAACCTAGAGAGAACTAGGGGAAACACCCTAGCGTGGTTGAGCTATCTGGGCCCCAAATGATGCCGCGGAGGTACCAAGGGTCAGGGACAATAGCCAATCCTTCTCTCGTGTCACTGCGGGGTCACTAACGGACAGGTTATATTAACAATTTGAAAAATGATGGATTTGGATTTTTAAAATGGGGAGCGACATACACAACATTGCATATCATGGCACGACATTGTTTATTTTGAAATTGGAATTAATGTTGTATTCTTTCCCTCATAGCATGACCCCCATCCTCTATTCATATTCATTATTTGGATTCACGGGGTCACAAGAGGTGTGTCTTATGCACCACCTACTGAGCAAATTGCTTAACCCATTACATTTAACATTTTTCAGGGCTCGAGAAGGAAGTGGCAGATGACAATCCTCCACAAGCTTAAGGAAGAATAGGAATCCACTTTTGGCACCTTTTGTGTAACTGCCATTCTTTGTAAAGTCTCAGACTCTTGTAAAGTGTATTCGTTTTGGAAATTATGGCCATGTGTTGTAACTATAACTTTTAAGAGTAATTGGGTACATTTTGAGACTATGTAAATACTTGATGATGAATGGGAAAAGAAATTATGTTTTGAACAATTATTGATACCTTTCAATTGATTAATGTTGTGCTTTGTTGCCGTGAATTCGGAACTTCATTCCATAACAGGTTCAATATAGGTTTAGTATGTATAAAGCACAACCAGAAAGCATTCTAATGAGTTGGGTTGTGAAGAACCTTGTTTCGATCGGCTGACCCTCACCATCAGCCGACCGAAACCCCAGGTTCGGCCGATTGAACCCCCTCCACCAGCCGACCGACAGGCTAATTTGGAAAGTCCCGAGAGCATGCAAGTTTCAGGATTGTTTCAGTAGGCCAACCCTGTAGGTCAGCCGACCAATCCTGCTTTGTTAGCCGGCCGACTGACCCTTCCCTTTTGGACCTGTACACTTGTTCACCCAGTAGCACTGTGTTCTTGGACTATTTTATTTTATTTTATTTTTACCCTGGATTGACTTATATGTCACGTGTTGACGTAAGAAATTGTAGCGTTGTTCTTGGTTAACCCCGGGTTTGGTTAAGGACCCGATTAACGATTCGAACCCACGGGTTCGGGTCGTTACAGTGTAATATGCACAAAACCTTGAACTGATTCAGGATGAACAGTCACTTTAGGCTTGGCCTAATGACTTGCTTGAACCGGTTCACCCCCATGGAACAGGTCCAATACCCCTAGTCTTGAATCCATAGTGTAAAAAAACTTTATCAAAATTTTTACAGAAAATATTTTAACACACCGGTGATTGAAAACAAAAACAAAAACAAACTAAAAACCTAAAACTCAAAATCTTTTTGAATTTTCCAATTTTTTCAATTTTTTTTTTTTTTTTTCATTAAAACTAAAATCTAAATCACCAATCATAAAAATCATCCAGTCAACACATGTTTCAAAACCTTTTTAGAGAATTTAAAAAAAATCTCAGAGAACAAATATTTGACTCCACAGATTTTTCAAATAATTTCAAATCTCAAAAAATAATCGCAACATGAAATCAAACTTGCAATTTTTATAAAAAATTTAGAAATTAATCTAGTAAGTTCATGTGTGTGAGTGAAATCCAATCTAATCCATCTTCAGTTGAATTTCAATAGATCATTGTCTAAACCTTATTGATCGAAAAACATTAAGATAAAATTGTTTTGAGCAATTTTTTTTAAGCAAGGCGGTTTTCACTCTAAAGAGTAGTCAGCAATTCCCCAAGTCAACTTATCTCCATTTTTAGCTTTAATTCACAGTTTAATGGGAGCTTTCGATCAAATCTCAATAGGTAGCCTTTTTCCTCAACAAAGTATTCAACAATTTTTTCCTTTCTTTTCAAGCTGAATATTTTTTTCAAAATTTTTTTTTTAAGCTCCTATTTTTTTAGACAATAACCTTTATAACTATTGTGAACAATAAATCCTAGTCAACAGATCAAAAGATTTTCAACCAAATTAGTATGAGATGGACTAGTGCACAAAAGTCTATGAACTTAAGAGATTCAAATCTAAAAATCCTCTAATCAATGTAAATCATCTTTCACTATATAGATTACATACCAAGAATATATGTTTATTCAAATTATCATGTGTCACAATTTGCATTCAAAGATAGATCATAAATTCCTTAAAAGAATTTTCACATGTATATCAAGAAGATTATGATCAGAAATTCAATATCCTAACTAAACCCTAACAAGTGATCCAATGGCAATTAAATTTTCTTTTAAGCATGACGAGGTCGCTTGATATACGCCAAAATTGATGTAGTGAATGTACGGTTCAAGAAAAGCCTTTTAGGTCAAGTTTAAATTTATAAAAACCACTACCAACACTATTACTAACGTAGCAAGAGTGAGTAGGGATTGTCCCAAGGGATTATGAGGATCGAGCAAAGTCGCGGAATCATAATTAGGACTAGTAGGTTGAGTGATCAAACAATTGGTTGGTTGGTTGATTAAAGAGCAACTAAATTAAACTAAGTGACAGCAAAAGAATGCAATTAAGAGTAAGTAAGAGAGAGAGAGATCTTGGGGTTTAGAGATCACCACCAAGCAATGCATTTCTATATCATTGACAAGTGATTAATGAGGGCAAATGGTGTGTTGCAATATTAGTGTGTGTGTATTTGGTTGATTCAACAAACAAGGATGACTAGTTAAGTATGTATTGTCTAAACATCATGTGAAAGGCACAATATATCTAAGCAATCAAACATATATTGTCTAAATAACATGTGAAATGCACAATAAATCAAAACAAGTCATTAATCCTTTCATTAAGCTCACAATCCAAATACAACACAAGGATAGAGACATGCTACTTGCATTCAAAAGCTTGGATCAACAAACAACAAGTATAGATTGTCCTCCCATTTAACACTACACTACAACTACACTACATCTACATTACTAGCATGAAAATAAATTAGGGGAGAGGCACAATCCATCAAGAGATAAGCATGAACCATCAAGAGAATCACAAAGCATTCCTTTAAGCACTATATTTTGACAATCTCCAAATCTATAGCATCAATACATATAGACATGCATCAATAATACAAAATCTAGAGACAAGCACATGAACATCTATTCTAGCATACATAGATATATGGATAGAATGAAATGACCAATTGGAAGCATTAAAACACATAAATCATTGAATAAACAAGATCTATATATATCAAAGTGTCAAAACATCAATTACAACACTAATCCCTCAATAATACACAAGATTAAGATATAGAAAGCATGTTTAGGGCTAACTCTAGCCCCAAGAGGATGTCTAGCCACTCATGGTGATGATGCTCCAACCCTCAAGGGCTAATTCCATGGTTGAAATCTGCTCCTTGTTGATGAAGAACTCCAATGGTGTCTCTAGCCTCCTCCTCCTCTAAACTTGCTCTCCAAGAGATGATATGAAAATAATGTTGGCTTTTTTTTTTTTTGTAAAAGCAATCCTTATCCTTATATAGGTAGGTCAAAATGACACCTAAAATGAGCTGGGGTCGTGCACACAATATTCCCTAATGATTGGATAAAGGACAACTTTCAATGAGATGGAATTTTAACTTTTTCGCACTGGAGGAAGTTCGATCGATCGAACCTTGAACTTGGATCTATCGAAAGTAAGTAAGATCGATCGAACTTAGGCTGGATCGATCTAACTGGCTGAGCTTTTGGAAAAAGACAAATCTGAGATATTTATGGGAAAAGGACAAAAGTGGTTAGTGGGTGGTACAGCTGTGGATATGATCAATCATTTGAATAAGGACAAAAGTGTTCGATCGAACTTTTGGAACTTTATGCTTTTGGGTCAAGGCTTGGATCTATCTTGAAGTGTTGAGATCGATCATTGTTCGATAGATCGAACCTTAAACTTGATTGATCGAACTTTGCTGCTTGCCACCTTTGGCTTCATTTGCTTCCTTCTTTCTTCACTTTGCTCATTTCTTTGTTTAATCCCATAATTGCTTCAATTAAGCTCTTATTTGGCTAAGTTAGCTTATTTTCGGGATAAGTGCCTGAAAAAGGAAATAATATGAAATCAATCTAAAACGATAAAGTAAGATAGATAAAGGTACTAGAATGCCTAAGCTTAAGGGGTTTAAATACGCACTTTTCAGTGCTCATCACACCCCCAAACTTAAGTATTGCTAGTCCCTAGCAATGAACTAGAAAGTAAAGGAATGAAATAAACAACTATGCAAGTATGAATCTAGAAAACAATAAATGGATAACGCCACTTTCGTAGGGAACACGATTGCACTTAGCACATGCAACAAGCCTTTTAAACCCCTAGGTTACCCCTAGTGGACGAGTGAAGTCTCGTGAGGGTTTCCAGAAATGGTACCCACAAACATTAAGCTCATTTTTTCAAAAGAGGCACCAATACTGCAAACAAGCATTGGGAAAAAACTACCTCAAGTATACAATTTTTCAACCCTTTCTAAGCAATCTCCCAAAATTTCAACATCAAGCAAGCAAGTATGGTCCTCCACACATCAAGAAAAATATCATGCAAATCAAAATAACTCTAGAATCCTTTTGAGTGGACCGGCATCAAATGTGTTGTTATCTAAGCCAATTAAAGAATTAATCACATCCTTACTCTCAAACTAGCACATAAATCTAGTACTGATCATCAAGTGTGATACCCCTCGATTCTAGAGCCACAGGTGATCAAGTCCGAGCATAGATCCGAGGGATACCAAACAATTAATATGTAAACAAGCAGGAATAGAAAACGAAATAAAAGAAAATAATAATAAGCTGATAAGAATTCTAAATACGAAAAAATCCTTTAAATAAAATTTTAATATAATTTAAACCTTCCAATCCTTACAACTCGGGAATCCACCTAGTAGACCCCTAATCCCAAATCCTTAAATAAATTTACAGAATTAAAAATCCAAAACCAAAATAGAAAGGAAGTCCTATGTAAACGGAAGAGTGAGTGTCTGTATCTGCATCAACACGATCAAGCTCTAAGCCTGGTACTGATGAACACTGGAAAAATAAGAGTGGGTCAGGCCCACATGCAAGTTCCATACTACTATAATCCATACATAAACCCGATACGCAGATACATCCTAGATAGCTCGGCAATAGCTAAAATAGTCTATATAGATATAGATACACACTATAGGACGCTCACTAGTCCAATAGGCCTGTCTCAGCCTGAGTAGAGATACCATGCAAATCGCACATACTGTGGTCATGTGTATCTAGACCTACCAGGGAACAACACCTGTGTCCAGTTATCCATCCTAGGCGATATACGCACCCTAACCTTGGTCATGAGACTCAAGCTCATACCATGGCACCATAATAATATATATATAAAGTCTGTATACTCATAATACAAAATATCATCCATCTTTTATAATGGTCTGATATAAGTATAACAATCCATCCAGAAACCAAAGTAGGTCATTCAATTCATAATTGATATGACACAAATATGAGTGGAACTGAACCTTTATGGTAAATTCACACCTCAATCCAGAATAGGTAGGTTATAGTGTTTGAACTAATCCATACCTAGTATGCCACTGTCCCATACCGGTGCATACCATCCTCCATCCAATATAGTTGACAAATTAATAATAGATATTCATCAACCATACTCCAAAATAAACATAAATACAGTCTATTATATGTATGACCAAATTATGCATCCAGTATATGATTATAATCATAAAACTTCCATTTAAATTGTTAAAGCATTAATAGACAATTTAAACCATCCATATCCATCCAATTGACAAAACAGAAATTTCAATAGTTCATCAATTAACACCCACACCATGGTATAATGACTATCTGAAATATGAGCTGAGCACATTATACTAGACATCCCTAACCATACTCTCATACTAGTTCATTTAAATTATTAAAACAAAGGCTAGTAATGAAAATCCTCCTTAATCCCTGACGGCATGAAAATTATCGGTTCATTACATGACGTCCTTTTTAATCCTCTACGTTAAAACCTGTGCTTGACATAATATTTCAACTAAGAAGTCTCACAACACATTATATACAACCCCAATGGTATTTTATACTTACCAAAATAAACTGGTTAAAACAAACCGACAAATAAAACTCCTCCACTCCTGACAGCATGCAACAATGTATTTAAATTACATGACGTCCACAACCACAATCCAACCAACCCTCATGGAACTTAAATATGTCACAAATATCTTTGGTACAACAACCCTAAAATATCTTTCAATTCAGTCCATTCAATTGGCTAACTAAACTAGAAATTTAAGACTTTCTCCTTCCTGGACAACATGCACATTAATTTTTTTTTTTAAAATTCATGATGTCCATTTATATTAACACACTAGCATATACTAACTATTTTATGGTTTTAATAGGTTAATTTTAAACATCTAAAACCCCACGCCACTTTCCATTAATTTCATTTAAGCCCCTGAAATCAGAAAAAACCACAAAAACCCACGTACTGGGCATTTAGCAAATTGGAGCCGCCTCCAATTTTAAGTTGAGCCGGCTCCAATTTTAAGTTGAGCCACCTCAAATCTTTGTGGAGCCGGCTCCACTTCAATGGAGCCGCCTCCATTGAAGTGTGGAGTTGCCTCCACTTCCCCAGCCTCCGTTTTTCACTCTCTGCTTCCTCTGTTCTTCGTCTTCGCTTCCGGCGGAAATTCCAACTGTCTGTTCTAAGTTTCTTAAGAATTTTCAAGGTTTAATTTAAGCCCAAATACTCCTAGAAACTTCTCCAATTCCATTATGAATTAATTGACAAAAAATCTAAACTGAAAACAAAAACAGTTTATGTTTCTCTGTTCGTCTTCCTTGATTCCGGTAAAGTTCCATCCTCTATTCCAAAAGTTTTCTTAAAGTTCCTAAGGTGTAAGATAAGTCCCAACAGTCCTAGAAACTCCTTACATTCCTTTATGAACTAATTTACCAGAGTTTAAAACATAATCCAAACAGTTTATGCAAAGAAAGCAAACTTCAGTTATTTATACGTTAATCAGTTTACAATCCCGCAAATATGCATCAAACACCAGTTTTTTAAAAAAATTTAATTAATTCCTGGAGACTATATAGAATGCACAGAACACAAGTTTACAGAAAGGAGATAGAATGAAACTTGCCTTTAGGTTTCGGTTTGAAACCTTACAATGCCGTTTATGGAGTTTCCGACGATTTCCCACTGCTCAGTTCAATCTCACAGTAACCCTACCTTCCTCCTTGACATGATCTTCAATCCAAAGCCCTTTCCCAGTTCCCTTCATGTTTTCCCCTCAACCTCTCTGTTTTTCCTCTCTCCAGACACTACGTGAATAGGGTTTACTCAAACCCTTGCAGACACATATATTGTTCTATATATAGACTTTTATTTAAACCTACGTCTAATTCCAATATGACTCAAAAGTCGGCTAAACCTAACTTCTTAACCCAACGTGAATACATAAAACATAAAACGCTAATTCAAAGAGGTAAATAAAACAGAGAAAATAAATAAACAAATTTTATAGCTACCAATTAAAAACTACCAAATATAAGCTACCAAATATACGTCAAATAAAACATCAATAATCAATTAACAATTAACTTAGAACAAACTCAATTTAAACAATTAAACTAAAATAAATACACCCTTAATTAATTAAGCAAATAATAAAAGAAAATCACCATTTATCAATTAAGAAAACAAAACACATACATCATATAAAAAAAAAAAAAAAACAATGCAATAAAAACCAAAATTTAATTCCCATTCCCATTTCATCCTTTTGAAAACTAGGGGTATTACATCAAGACAAAAAGTGGACCTTTTATTAAAGCTTTATTCATCTAGGTGAGTTTATTCTTTTCACTCGAAATTTTTTTTTAATTTTTTATTGAGGATCAAAGATGGAAGTATAGTGGTTTATCTATTAAGCTTTCTAGCGATTCATGAGGTCGAGCGTTAGGTCAATGACTCCCAAACCAGACGGCTTTAGGGCATTAGGCATTCAAATACCCCTACGGACTTACAAGCTCAAATCGACTAGGCTACAAATCAAGACACCAACCATCTAATCATTTCCCACTTCTCACTATTTGGGAGAAGTCCTCACTTTTTATTGCTTTTGCAACTTCTTTTTTTTTTTTTTTTTTTTTAAAGCAAGTTCAATTATTAACCTAGAGTTTGGGCCTTCCACCTTTTGGCGCGAGACGTTCAATGCTTGATGAGGCTAGAATCCCGGCTACTTAGTGAAAAGGGGTTGTTATCCACCTTTATCAAGAATGAAAACTTTCAATGCACTACTAGCTCAATTGGGATATAACCAATTCAATAATCAACAAAGCATGTACCCCACAAATGAATGCTAGTGTGCGCCGGTGCTAGTGTAGAAGACTAGAGTGAATCTCAAAACAATCACAAAATCAAGATGACGTGGACCACAAGTGCAAGCATGATATCAATTTTTCGAAAAATTTACTCCTAAATGGCATTCCTAAGGCATACAAGGAGTATTGGACTCTCAAGTCAAGCAATTTTTAAATTTTAAGCAATATAGTCCTCAAAAGATCAAAATCATAGCTAGATATGGATCAATCATACAAATATCCCTCAAATACACAAGTCATGCTCAAAATTTGAATTTAAAACTAACACTGTAAAGCACCAATCCCCCCAAACTTAAATTGCACAATGTCCTCAATGTGCAAAGAGAACAAAGGAAAGAGTATACCAGTGCAACTAAGCAAGAATGATCGGGACTAAAGTATCCGAAGTGGGTGGCATGGCCCCCCCAAAACTTGGGTTGAACTGTGGTCCTGAAAATTGGCACTTAGATAAACTTATCAGATAACAAAATAGGATAATCAGTGCACAGTGGACATGCAAGTGTAAATGGGATAAACAGATAAAGAAATGAGAGAGGTATAAGGGTGGTCCTGGAAATTGGGTAGAACTCTCTCACTGAAGTCACTGTGATGCACCTGATGGAGTCAAACATACAGATATGAGAATACAATCATATGACATCCATAGCAAAAATATCAAAGCCGACAGACCGGCTGTAAAAATAATACAGTGACAATATTAAAGTATCAAAAGGAGAGAGGGATCATAAGATATAAAAGACTGGGAGCTCAGGAAGATGAGGTAGGACGGGCAGGTCTGGCTCTGCGGATGTCTCTGGATAAATCTCTGAACATTGTCGAGACATCCGTGCGAAAAGGAAGTAAACTCAACTCTGTGGGCTGTGAGGTCAGCTCGGATGGTAACAACAGCATCCTCGAGCGTCTGCAGACGTACTCCAAAGCCATGGGTCATATCTGGAGTCTCAGGCATAGATGAATCAGAATAAAGCTCCTGAGTTTGCTCCTGCTCATGAATGGGCGACCTAGCTGAAGAGTCCTGCTCTGCATCATCTGCAGGGCACTCTAATTCTATGTTTAAATGCTCTGCAGCTGGATTGACTGGTGCGTCGTCCACTGCGGGATGTGCTTGTTAGTCACTAATTGACTCTAGGGGGGTGAATAGAGTCAAGGGCCAATTTTTGCAATTTAAAAAATATTAAATCTAACAAACTATTAAGCATAGAGAAATTGAAATATTCAAGCAGTGTAAGGCACAAGTATAAGAGAGATAGAGATGAGAGATTGCAAACTATGACTCAGCGATTTAGCGAGGTTTGGAAACTCCTACTCCTCGGGTCAAGGTCCCCCTTGAGACTTCCCAAATCCACTAGAGCTTCTCCTTAATGGTAGAGAGCAAACCTTCAATTAAAGCAAGACCTTGCTTCTCTTCCTTGCTAAGAGAACACCCTTCTCCTAGGCTTTCTTTTAGGTCACACCAACCCTTTTACAATAACTTGGAATAGAAATGAATTGTACAATAAATCTCTCAAAGATAGAAGTACACAGTTCTGCTCACGACTATAGTAAAGATGAATATATATATGAAGCTCAGAATTACTACAGTAGAATAAAATGTAAGAGAGGAAATGAAAGCAGAGGGAATGAAAGCTCAACGAATGCTTCTTTAATGCTTTTCAAGAATGGTAGAATGCTCTCAGTAATGGTGTCTTTTATGATGCAGACCAACCTCTGTATTTATAGATAAACAATGGTCAATATAGCTGTTGCAGGTGGTTGAAAAATAATAAATGAAATAGTTTTCGTTGTAGATCAAAACCCTAGAAGGAGCCGGCTCTTGTAAATAAGAGGAGGCGGATCCTTAGCCTTGAGAGCCGGCTCTCCATTTTGGGAACCAGCTCTTTGGATGGAAACTTCATTTTTCGTTAAAAAAATAGCTTACAGGAGTGTTGAGAGTCGTCTCTATTTTTGTGGAGCCTTCTCTATTTGAAATAGAGCCTGCTCTAATTTTCTGAGCTTTCTCTAGTTTTGTAGAGCCTTCTCTACTTTTGTAGAGCCTTCTCCACTTTCCCCTGAGCCTTCTCTAATTTTTGTAGAGCCTTCTCTACTTTCAGTAGGAGACTTAAAATGAATTCCAGTGTGATGTAAGGTTTATGTGTGAATGTGTTCAGAAACCTAATGAGCTAATTTTATGTTCTTTGAAAGATGAAATGAGAATAATATGCATGAACTGTAATTTTGAGCTTCAAATTATATTCAACTAAACTTTGACATTAAACATTAAGCTCTCACCATCCTATCTACCCTTTTCTTCATTTCTTGACCATGATCGTTTACGCTTGATGAAGATTTGCTGAAAAGTTTGAATGATCTTTGAAGTCCGAGTTCTTCTTTAATTGCTTGCAACTTTGAGGCTTCCTTGAATCCATTGCTTGAATGTCTGGAATGCTTTGGAATGCTTGGAATGGATCTTCTAGCTCATCATTAAGGATTGAATGTTGATCAACTATACTTCACTCAATGAAAAAATTAGTACATAAACATCATTAATGGTTTGTAATCATCAAAACATAATATTGACCTTTAGATAAAATCCTTAGGCCAACAATTTCCCCCTTTTTGATGATGACAAAACATTGATGTGTTTATAGTCAACATAGAGTTGCATTAGAGAAAATGCTCCCTCTATCAATAAGCATATCTTGAAAATCATATCATGTTTGATTCTATAACAATTATTTTAGACAATTTGAAAGCATTTAAATTTCACAGACATTTTTAGAAGTTTCCCCCTATCAATATGCATCTATCAAGATATTTAAAAAGCAATAGAATAAACACATATAGACAATTTGAAAGCATTTAAATTTCACAGACATTTTTAGAAGTCTCCCCCTATCAATATGCATCTATCAAGATATTTAAAAAGTAATAGAATAGACACATATAGAATAGACACATAGCACATCAGCATAATAACACATCTTTCTCCCCCTTTGTCATCTCAAAAAAAAAAAAAAAAATGGGAGACAAAATGAATAAATAGAGAAAAATAACTTGCCATTTCAGGAAATATCAGAAAAGAATGAATTAAAGGGCAAAAGATGAGCAAATATGGCATTTTATAGATAACAGAAAGAGACTGTGAACACAACTACCATATGACAGATAAAATCATAGTTTATAAAACACAGAAAAAAAAAAAATGCTTCTCTAAAGCAAATAAAGCTAATATGAGCACACAAAAGTTGGGTTGAAATGGAGAAAAACTGTTCTAAGGAGAAGAAGGTCCATATTGGTTTCGAAATTCTGCAAAATCCTCATTAAGATGAGCGATTGCCATGTGCATTTCGTCAAGTTGAGTATGTTGTTTTTCAAGAGTGGCTTGGTTTTGACGAGTGCCCTTGAGAATTTCCAACAAGAGAGCATGATTGGTACGATTTTCAACTGGAACTTCCTCAATTTCATCATCGTCATCACTTTCATGTTCGTCTTCATCCCCATCATCAACATCCTCAACCTCTTCTCCTCTAGCTCTAGCCTCTTTGAACCTGCGTTGCCTAGGATAAAACCACACTCCATTGGAATCCCTTTTTAGCCCCAGTGAGAATATGTTTTGGCCCTGGTTTGACTGCTTCACGACTATCAAGCGGAACCTTCTTAGCCATAAATATGTGAGAGAGAACCATGGGATAATATAGAGAGACCTTTTTCTTTCTTTTGCATATAAGAAGGTGATGAAATATTATGTATGCAAGATCAAAGTGCTTACCATTTAAGACACACCAGATAAGAAAGACGTCCATGTGGGAAACTTTGGATCGACTGCCGAATTTGGGAAGAATAGAGTACATGATGATCTTATGAATAAAAGAGAATAAATTAATAATTCTTACCTTAAGGGATGAACTTATCATTTGTAAGATGGAGAGAGAGATTATATGTTTGGATAAATTTAGTGAATGAATGATATATTAGAGGGAATGAATATAGAAATTAAAGAGTGAAGATACAGTTAAAGGGCATGAACTCAGTAAATTTAGAGTTGATTTGATGAGGGATGCTTACTTATGAAAAAGCCTAAGAAGGAGGAAGGGATGCCTCTTGCCGAGATGCTCTCTGAAAAATTCTAAATTGATGCAATCTAAAACAATTACACAAAGGAAAAACCGAGACCACTCATGTAGACAGCATATGTGAGAGCCGGCTTATAGAAAATTTGGAGCCGGCTTTGTAAGGGATCTTGGAGCTGGCTCTTAGGAATTTTGGAGCCGGCTCTTATATGCTACAGGAAGATGCCGAGAGCTTGAGTTTGGCCAAAATTAGGAGTCGGCTCTTTAATTGTCTTGGAGCCGGCTCTTAAAATTTACTTGGAGCCGGCTCTTAATATTTTTTGGAGACGGCTCAGACAGAAAAAAAAAGAATAACAGCCGGCTCAAGGAAGAGATTGGAGACGGCTCTAAACAATTTTTGGAGATGGCTCAATTAATTTTTAGAACCGGATCTTTTGGGTTTTTCAGAGATGCTGAGAGTTGGATGTTTAAGGCATTTTAGGAGCCGGCTCTTCCTTTTTGTTGAGCAGGCTCAATTGTCTGTAGAGGAGATTCCGAGAGTTGAAAAAAAATAGCACTGAAGGAGCCGGCTCTACCTTTTTCTAGAGACAGCTCTTCCTATTCCAATTTGTATGCAGGTTGGGGAGCCGGCTCTTGTTTTTATAGAGCAGGCTCTTTCTTAAAATTTTTGAGATCCCAAGAGCAAGCAATTTGATATCATCTGTGGAGACTGCTCTGTCTTGTGTAGAGACGGCTCTTTTTCTTCAAAGAGACGACTCTTTTTTTGAATGGAGCTGGCTCTGCTGCTGCTTTGCTTTACTGCTGTATTTCTTCTTCTGAGCACATTCCAATTTCCCTTCTAAGCAAATAAAACCTATCTTCTTGGAGTGGTTTTGTAAAAACATCAGCTAATTGTTTCTCCGTATTGACAAACATAAGTTCAATGTCGCCCTTAGAGACATGATCCCTGAGAAAGTGGTACCTAATTTCTATATGCTTTGTCCTAGAATGCTAAATAGGATTTTTTGAAATACAAATTACACTTGTATTATCACACATTATAGGAACATGATCAAAATGAAGTCCAAAGTCCTCAAGTTGTTGTTTAATGTAAAGTGTTTGAGCGCAACAACTACAGGTTGCAATATACTCGGCTTCCGCCGTTAATAGAGCTACAGAGTTTTGTTTCTTACAGGACCAAGATACCAGTGATTGTCCAATGAATTGACAAGTCCCGCTAGTGCTTTTTCTATCAACTTTGCATCCTCAAAAGTCAGCATTCGAGTAACCAACAAGTTTAAATGATGTATGTCTAGGATACCAAAGACCTAAGAATGTAGTATAACTTAAATAGTGAAAGATGCGTTTAACGGCACATAGATGAGATTCTTTAGGGCAAGATTGAAAACGAGCACATAAGCATACACTAAACATGATGTCCGGTCTACTTGCGGTTAAATATAAGAGACTACCAATCATACATCTATATTTTTTAATATCCACATTAATGCCCTTTTCATCTTTGTCAAGTTTCAAAGATGAGTTTATTGGAGTAATGGCATGTTTGACTTCCTCCAAGCCAAATTTCTTTAGCAAATCCTTAACATACTTAGATTGGCAAACAAAAATACCATCAAGTGTTTGTTTGATTTGCAACCCTAAGAAGAAGGTTAGTTCACCCATCATGCTCATTTCAAATTCATTTTGCATACTAGAGGCAAACTTTTCACATAAAACACTATTGGTTGATCCAAAGATAATATCATCAACATAAATTTGAATGACCAACAAGTTGCAATCAATGGTTTTAGTGAAAAGAGTATTGTCAATTTTTCCTCGAATGAACCCATTAGCATGTAAAAAACCACTTAGTCATTCATACCAAGCTCTTGGAGCTTGTTTCAAACCATACAATGCTTTTGTCAATTTGAAAACATAGTTTGGATAATTATAGCTTTCAAAGTCAGGTGGTTGTATAACATACACTTCTTCTTCAATGAAGCCATTTAAGAAAGTACTTTTTAAATCCATTTGATATAGCTTAAAGTTTTTATGAGATGCAAATGCAAGGAGCATTCTTATAGCTTCAAGTCTAGCTACGGGGGCAAAGGTTTCCTTATAATCAATTCCTTCTTCTTGTTTATAACCTTGAGCAATAAGCCTTGCCTTATTTCTCACAATTGTTCCCGATTCATCCTTTTTATTTCTAAACACCCACTTTGTGCCAATGACAGTTTTATCTTTAGGTCTTGGAACCAAATGCCAAACTTCATTTCTTTCAAATTGATTAAGTTCTTCTTGCATGGCCAAGAGCCAAGATTCATCATTTTTGGCTTCGAGAATATTCTTTGGTTCAAGTTGGGAAACAAAAGCTACATAGTTGCAAACATTACTTATTTGAGATCTACTGCTTACTCCTTTAGATGGATCGCCAATAATTTAATTTATTGGATGATTAGACACTTGCTTCCAAGCCTTAGGAAGAGTATCTTCATGAGAGTGACTATCTTTTGGAACATCTTTGGAGTGATCTTCAATAGACGAACCATTTAAATCAAGATTTTCAATGTTCTTTTCAATCTCAATCACATCTTTATTATCATCCAATGAGCACCTAAGAGGGGGTAATGGTGATTCATCAAATACGACGTGTATAGACTCCACAACCACTAGTGCTCTTTTTGCTGAACACTCTAAATGCTTTGCTACGAATTGAATATCCTAGAAAAATACCTTCATCCGATTTAGGTTCAAATTTTCCTAGACTATCTTTGTCATTCAACACGAAGCATTTACACCCAAAAACTTTAAAGAATCTAATATTTGGCTTCCTTTTGTTCCAAAGTTCATAAGGAGTCTTATTAAGAAGTTTTCTAATGATGACTCTATTTATGACATAGCATGAGGAACTGACGGCTTCGGCCTATAGAGTTCTAGGAGATTTATGTTCATTTAACATAGTCCTAGCCATTTCTTGGAGAGACCTATTTTTCCTTTCAATAACTCCATTTTGTTGAGGAGTTCTAGGAGCCGGAAGATTATGATTGTATCCATTTTCATCACAAAATCTTTCTACATCTTGGTTATCGAACTCTCTTCTTCTATCACTTCTAATGGACTTAATCTTACACTCTTTCTTGTTCTCGACTTTCTTACAAAATTTAGCAAAGATTGCATGAGCCTCATTTTTGTGTGTAAGGAAAAATACCCAAGAGAATCTAGAGAAATCATCAACAATGACAAATGCATAGAGTTTTCCACCAAGACTAGCAATTCTCTCCGGACCGAATAAGTCCATATGAATTAATTCAAGTGGCCTTGTAGTTGTTATGTCCTTTTTCCTTTTAAATGATGTCTTGATTTGCTTGCCTATTTGGCATGCGCTACAAGTTTTATCTTTAGAAAAATTAGTCTTTGGGAGGCCTTTGACTGATTCATTTCTAGATGGCTTTGAAATCAAATCCATAGTAGCATGACCTAACCTTCTATGCCACAACCAACTGTTTTCATTTGAGGATATAAGGCACTTGACATCTTGATCATGTAATTCACACAAAAGCAAAGTGTACACATAACCATTTCTTAGAGCATGAAAAACTTCATTATTATCCCTTTTGACAATGCATTTATCCGATTTAAACAAAACATCATATCCTTTATCAAATAGTTGGCTAATAATAAACAAGTTGTGTTTTAAGCCTTTAACAAGTAAAACGTCATCAATAAATAAGGAAGAGGAGATACCAATAGTACCAATGCCAATGACCTTGCCTTTTGAATTGTCGCCGAATGTAACATTTCCTCCTTTGTGAGGTTTGATGGAGCAAAATTTTGATTGATCTCCCGTCATATGTCTTGAGCATCCACTATCAAGGAACCATTTATCCTTGGATGAATATGAAGACTTCACGCAAACTTACAAAATGAATTTGAGTAATCTTCTTTTGGTACCCACATTCTTTTGGGTCCATGAGAGTTAGGAAGAAGCACATAAGTCCCTTTAATAACCCAAACTTCTTTTGTCCTACATGGCCTAATGGGACAATGATTGATCTTATGTCCTATCTTTTTACAATAATTGCATGTTGGACTAAAGGAGGAATTTTTAACCAAGTAATTGCTGAAGGGTTTTCTCCTTTTCAATTAACATGAATCTTTGTTATGAGGATCAAATTCAAGCCCATCCTTAGCATAAGTATTTCGTTGCTTTCCAAGAATGATGCCTAAATTCTCTCTACCTTTTGTGAATTTAGCTAAGGTTTCAACTTGATCCTCAATAATGACTTTCAATGATTCATTTTTAGAAATTAACTTAACTGAGGCTGCTTCTTTAGCTAATTCTTTTTCCTTTTTCAAGGTTTCATTTTCAAGTTGAGATTTTTCAAGCTTTTGAGAGATGATAAGCTTTTCTCTTCTAAGGCTAGCACACTTTTGAACCATTTTGCCTAATTCATCATGTAATTCTTTAAAAGCATCTAGCAAATAATTATGTGCGTCAACTAATTCATCATATGAAGTTTCTAAATCAAATGAGTCATGATTAGAATTTACCTCCACAAAGATTGACCAATTCATTGAGTTCATCGTCACTTTCGGATCCATTTGAATTATCATCTTCCCATGTAGCTCGCATGGCTTTGCCTTTCCTTTTCCTTTCCTTTTCATTTTTGTAAGCATAACAATCGGATTTGAAATGCCCCGGTTTTCCACAATGAAAACATGTAAGAGCTTCTCTTTTTCCTTGCTCACTTGATGCACCATTTCTTTTGAAGTTGTTACTCTTTTGGACCTTTTTCATTTGAAGAACTCTTCTCACGGTCTTGGTAATGAGAGCAACTTCTTCTTCTTCTTCTTTATCATTAGAAGCTTTATCAATTGTGACTTCTTTGGTAGTAGCTTGAAGAGCTGTATCCTTCTTTTGAGCTTCTTTGTCTTCATCTCTATCATTCATCTCTAACTCATAGGCCATTAATGAGCCAATGAGTTCACCTATGGGGAGTGTATTGAGATCTTTGGCCTCTTAAATGGCGGTCTTCTTGGCTTCCCAATTTTTAGGCAAAGATCTAAGAATTTTTCTCACATTGTCGGACGATGTATATGATCTTCCAAGAGCCTTCAAAGGATTCACAATGTTAGTAAAACGAGAATACATTTCACTAATAGTTTCTCTGTTGTTCATGGTGAAAAGTTCATATTTATGGACAAGCATATTCATTTTGGATTCCTTTACCTGAGTAGTCCCTACATAGGTAACTTCAAGTTTATCCCAAATTTCTTTGGCCGATTCGCAATCCAAAATTCTATTGAATTCGTCTTTGCTTAAGGCACAATAGAGATTAGTGATAGCCTTGACATTACATTGTACAAGCCTACGGTCATTTTGGGTCCATTCAATATTAGGTGTTGGAACAGTTTCACCATTTACTATTTTGGTTGGAACATGGTCTCCTTTTTCCGTGACTTTCCAAACATCTATATCTACACCTCTTAGGAATGCTCTCATTTTGATCTTCCAATAGTTGTAGTCATTTCCGTCAAACCAAGGAGGTCTATTATTAGATTGACCTTTTTGATGAAAATTTGTATTGGCCATGGTCGTTCTCTAAGATGGTTAAATCTTTTTCTAGAGATTAGGCTCTGATACCAATTGTTAGTCACTAATTGACTCTAGAGGGGGGGTGAATAAAGTCAAGGGCCAATTTTTGCAATTTAAAAAATATTAAATCTAACAAACTATTAAGCACAGAGAAATTGAAATATTCAAGTAGTGTATGGCGCAAATACAAGAGAGATAGAGATGAGAGATTGCAAACTATGACTCGGCGATTTAGCGAGGTTCGGAAACTCCTACTCCTCGGCTCAAGGTCCCCCTTGAGACTTCCCAAATCCACTAGAGCATCTCCTTAATGGTGGAGAACAAACCTTCAATTGAAGCAAGACCTTGCTTCTCTTCTTTGCTAAGAGAACACCCTTCTCCTAGGCTTTCTTTTGGGTCACACCAACCCTTTTACAATAACTTAGAATAGAAATGAATTGTACAATAAATCTCTTAAAGATAGAAGTACACAGTTCTGCTCACGACTATAGTAAAGATGAATATATATATGAAGCTCAGAATTACTACAGTAGAATGAAATGTAAGAGAGGAAATGAAAGCAAAGGGAATGAAAGCTCAACAAATGCTTTTTTAATGCTTTTCAAGAATGGTAGAATGCTCTCTGTAATGGTGTCTTTTATAATGCAGACCAACCTCTGTATTTATAGATAAACAATGGTCAATATAGCTGTTGCAGGTGGTTGGAAAACAATAAAAAAAAAAAGTTTCCGTTGTAGATCAAAACCCTAGAAGGAGCCGGCTCTTGTAAATAATAGGAGGCGGCTCCCTAGCCTTGAGAGCCGGCTCTCCATTTTGGGAGCCTGCTCTTTGGATGGAAACTTCATTTTTCGTTAAAAAAATAGCTTACAGGAATGTTGAGAGCTGTCTCTATTTTTGTGGAGCCTTCTCTATTTGAAATAGAGCATCCTCTAATTTTCTAAGCCTTCTCTAGTTTTGTAGAGCCTTCTCTACTTTTGTAGAGCCTTCTCCACTTTCCCCTGAGCCTTCTCTACTTTCAGTAGGAGACTTAAAATGAATTCTAGTGTGATGTTAGGCTTATGTGTGAATGTGTTCAAAAACCTAATAAGCTAATTTTATGTTCTTTGAAAGATGAAATGAGAATAATATGTATAAACTGTAATTTTGAGCTTCAAATTATATTCAACTAAACTTTGACATTAAACCTTAAGTTCTCACCATCCTATCTACCCTTTTTCTTCATTTCTTGACCATGATCGTTTAGGCTTGATGAAGATTTGCTGAAAAGCTTGAATGATCTTTGAAGTCCGAGTTCTTCTTTAATTTCTTGCAACTTTGAGGCTTCCTTGAATCCATTGCTTGAATGTCTGGAATGCTTTGGAATGCTTGGAATGGATCTTCTAGCTCATCATTGAGGATTGAATGTTGATCAACTATACTTCACTCAATGAAAAAATTATTACATAAACATCATTAATGGTTTGTAATCATCAAAACATAAGATTGACCTTTAGATAAAATCCTTAAGCCAACAATCTCCCCCTTTTTTATGATGACAAAACATTGATGTGTCTATAATCAACATGGAGTTGCATTAGAGAGAATGCTCCCCCTATCAATAAGCATATCTTGAAAATCATATCATGCTTGATTCTATAACAATTATTTTAGACAATTTGAAAGCATTTAAATTTCACAGACATTTTTAGAAGTCTTCCCCTATTAATATGCATCTATCAAGATATTTAAAAAGCAATAGAATAGACACATATAGACAATTTGAAAGCATTTAAATTTCATAGCCATTTTTAGAAGTCTCCTCCTATCAATATGCATCTATCAAGATATTTAAAAAGCAATAGAATAGACACATATAGAATAGACACATAGCACATCAGCATAATAACACATCTTTCTCCCCCTTTGTCATCTCAAAAAAAAAAAAAATGGGAGACAAAATGAATAAATAGAGAAAAATAACTTTCCATTTCTGGAAATATCAGAGAAGAATGAATTAAAGGGCAAAAGATGAGCAGATATGGCATTTTATAGATAACAGAAAGAGACTGTGAACACAACTACCATATGACAGATAAAAGCATAGTTTATAAAACACAGAAAAAAAAAATGATTCTCTAAAGCAAATAAAGCTAATATGAGCACACAAAAGTAGGGTTGAAATGGAGAAAAACTGTTCTAAGGAGAAGAAGGTCCATATTGGTTTCGAAATTCTGCAAAATCCTCATTAAGATGAGCGATTGCCATGTGCATTTCGTCAAGTTGAGTTTGTTATTTTTCAAGAGTGGCTTGGTTTTGACGAGTGCCCTTGAGAATTTCCAACAAGAGAGCACGATTGGTACGATTTTCAACTGGAACTTCATCAATTTCATCATCGTCATCACTGTCATGTTCGTCTTCATCCCCAACCTCTTCTCCTGTAGCTCTAGCCTCTTTGAACCTGCGTTGCCTAGGATAAAACCATACTCCATTAGAATCCCTTTTTAGCCCCATTGACGCAAGATTTGAGGCAGTGAGAATGTGTCTTGGCCCTGGTTTGACTGCTTCACGACTATCAAGCGGAACCTTCTTAGCCATAAATATGTGAGAGAAAACCATGGGATAATATAGAGAGACCTTTTTCTTTCTTTTGCATGTAAGAAGGTGATGAAATATTATGTATGCAAGATCAAAATGCTTGCCATTTAAGACACACCAGATAAGAAAGACGTCCATATGGGAAACTTTGGATCAACTGCCGGATTTGGGAAGAATAGAGTACATGATGATCTTGTGAATCAACCGGGCTTCCATAGTTAATTGCTTGGTGTTGATCTCTTTGGTATTGGTTACATTGGAATCATAACTCATTTGCCGAATAGCCATGAGTTTGTCAAAACCTTGTCCTTTAAACCAGTTGAAATGAGAATAGAATTGAATTCCATCCACAGGGGGAAGATGAAGGATTCGAGCAATGCTGTTTGTATCAAGATGAAAATATATTCCAGCCACATAGTAGTTAAGTTTTTCTTCTCCAGGCATTTCTTCAAGATGAGTGTAGAATAACTTTACTAATTTTGGATAGTATCCTTCATTCATTTCAACAAATGATCCAAGGCCAATTGCATCAAACAATCTACAGGTGTTGAGATGAAAATCATTGCAAATTGTATCAGACAACACCATTGCTGTGGCCACTTTTCTATGCTGAAAGAATTTGTCATATATGCTTTTGTATGTGGGGTTTTTATATAGCATGGTGGCAGAGATTTGAAGTGGAAGAGGATTTGGTTCACTAGGGCCTGATTCATCATTATGTTGAGTAGACCATTTTTGTCCACGAGAAGGATTCTTTCTACGTGAGGATAAAGCCGTGAACATTTCAAGAAATTAAACTGAAATAACAGAAGGAATTCTCTGAATGAAAATCCAATTTAAAAGACAATGAAAATTTCAAGTCTCAAATTAGTTTAGACTGAACATTAATATAAGAATTGATAAAACAAATTGAACCAATGAAAAGGCCCAGTTAAAATTGCACATTCAGTCAGAATATTGAGTGCAAGGAGAAATTTATGCTTGAAAAACTCCCAATATTATTTTTGAGCAATAGACTAGGATTTTGAGATGATAAAATCAATTCTAGTAAAACATTCAAAGTAAACTGAGAATATAAAGCATAAATTCACAGAGCAAACCCAAAATGTGTTTAAATTACTACATGACATGTCTAGGGTTTTGAGGGTTTGACAAAGATAAATTGGATAAAGAGGCAAAGAGATGATTATGCTCAAATAATATTGACTGGGAACAACAAAAGGCATGAATAAAAGAGAATAAATTCATAATTCTTACCTTAAGGGATGAACTTATCATTTGTAAGATGGAGAGAGAGATTATATGTTTGGATAAATTTAGTGAATGAATGATATATTGGAGGGAATGAATATAGAAATTAAAGACTGAAGATACAGTTAAAGGGCATGAACTCAGTAAATTTAGGGTTGATTTGATGAGGGATGCTTACTTGTGAAAAAGCCCAAGAAAGAGGAAGGGATGCCTCTTGCCGAGATGCTCTCTGAAAAATTCTGAATTGATGGAATCTAAAACAATTACACGGAGGAAAAACCAAGACCACTCATGTAGAAAGCATATGTGAGAGCCGGCTAATAGAAAATTTGGAGCCGGCACTGTAAGGGATCTTAGAGCCGGCTCTTAGGAATTTTGGAGCCGGCTCTTATATGCTGCAGGAAGATGCCGAGAGCTTGAGTTTGGCCAAAATTAGGAGCCAGCTCTTTAATTGTCTTGGAGCCGGCTCTTAAAATTTACTTGGAGCCGGCTCTTAATATTTTTTGGAAATGGCTCAGACAGAAAAAAAAAAAAAAAGAAAAAAAAAAAAAGAATAACAGCCGGCTCAAAGAAGAGATTGGAGACGACTCTAAATAATTTTTGGAGACGGCTCAATTAATTTTTAGAGCCGGCTCTTTTGGGTTTTTCAGAGATGTTGAGAGTTGGATGTTTAAGGCATTTTAGGAGCCGACTTTTCCTTTTTGTTGAGCAGGCTCAATTGTCTGCAGAGGAGATCCCGAGAGTTGAAAAAAAATAGCACTGAAGGAGCCGGCTCTACCTTTTTCTAGAGACGGCTCTTGTTTTTATAGTGCAGGCTCTTTCTTAAAATTTTTGAGATCCGAGAGAAAGCAATTTGATATCATCTGTGGAGACTGCTCTGCCTTGTGTAGAGACGGCTCTTTTTCTTCAAAGAGCGACTCTTTTTCTGAATGGAGCTGGCTCTGCTACTGCTTTGCTTTACTGCTGTATTTCTTCTTCTGAGCACATTCCAATTTCCCTCTAAGCAAACAAAACCTATCTTCTTGGAGTGGTTTTGTAAAAATATCAGCTAATTGTTTCTCTGTATTGACAAACATAAGTTCAATGTCGCCCTTAGAGACATGATCCCTAAGAAAGTGGTACCTAATTTCTATATGCTTTGTCCTAGAATGCTGAATCGGATTTTTTGAAATACAAATTACACTTGTATTATCACACATTTTAGGAACATGATCAAAATGAAGTCCAAAGTCCTCAAGTTGTTGCTTAATGTAAAGCGTTTGAGCGCAACAACTACCGGCTGCAATATACTCAGCTTCTGCCATTAATAGAGCTACAGAGTTTTGTTTCTTACAGGACCAAGATACCAGTGATTGTCCAATGAATTGACAAGTCCCGCTAGTGCTTTTTCTATCAACTTTGCATCCTCAAAAGTCAGCATCCGAGTAACCAACAAGTTCATATGATGTATGTCTAGGATACCAAAGACCTAAGAATGTAGTATAACTTAAATAGTGAAAGATGCGTTTAACGGCACATAGATGAGATTCTTTAGGGCAAGATTGAAAACGAGCACATAAGCATACACTAAACATGATGTCCGGTTTACTTGCGGTTAAATATAAGAGACTACCAATCATACCTCTATATTTTTTAATATCCACATTAATGCCCTTTTCATCTTTGTCAAGTTTCAAAGATGAGCTCATTGGAGTAATGGCATGTTTGACTTCCTCCAAGCCAAATTTCTTTATCAAATCCTTAACATACTTAGATTAGCAAACTAAAATACCATTAAGTGTTTGTTTGATTTGCAACCCTAAGAAGAAGGTTAGTTCACCCATCATGCTCATTTCAAATTCATTTTGCATACTAGAGGCAAACTTTTCACATAAAACACTATTGGTTGATCCAAAGATAACATCATCAACATAAATCTGAATGACCAACAAGTTGCAATCAATGGTTTTAGTGAAAAGATTATTGTCAATTTTTTCTCGAATGAACCCATTAGCAAGTAAAAAACCACTTAGTCTTTCATACCAAGCTCTTGGAGCTTGTTTCAAACCATATAAAGCTTTTGTCAATTTGAAAACATGGTTTGGACAATTATAGCTTTCAAAGCCAAGTGGTTGTTCAACATACACTTCTTCTTCAATGAAGCTATTTAAGAAAACACTTTTTACATCCATTTGAAATAACTTAAAGTTTTTATGAGATGCAAATGCAAGGGGCATTCTTATAGCTTCAAGTCGAGCTACGGGGGCAAAGGTTTCCTCATAATCAATTCCTTCTTTTTGATTATAACTTGAGCAATAAGCCTTGCCTTATTTATCACAATTGTTCCCAATTCATCCTTTTTATTTCTAAACACCCACTTTGTGCCAATGACAGTTTTATCTTTAGGTCTTGGAACCAAATGCCAAACTTCATTTCTTTCAAATTGATTAAGTTCTTTTTGCATGGCCAAGAGCCAAGAGCCAAGATTCATCATTTTCGGCTTC
The DNA here is from genome assembly GCF_030987335.1 of Cornus florida. Taxonomy (NCBI): domain Eukaryota; kingdom Viridiplantae; phylum Streptophyta; class Magnoliopsida; order Cornales; family Cornaceae; genus Cornus; species Cornus florida. Next base: position 12,266,101 of record NW_026775578.1, on the reverse strand, counting down.
GAGAATATTTTTTGGTTCAAGTTGGGAAACAAAAGCTACATAGTTGCAAACATTACTTATTTGAGATCTAGTGCTTACTCCTTTAGATAGATCGCCAATAATTTGATTTATTGGATGATTAGACACTTGCTTCCAAGCCTTAGGAAGAGTATCTTCATGAGAGTGACTATCTTTTGGAACATCTTTGGAGTGATCTTCAATAGACGAACCATTTAAATCAAGATTTTCAATGTTCTTTTCAATCTCAATCACATCTTCATTATCATCCAATGAGCACCTAAGAGGGGGTAATGGTGATTCATCAAATACGACGTGTATAGACTCGACAACCACTAGTGTTCTTTTGTTGAACACTCTAAATGTTTTGCTACGAGTTGAATATCCTAGAAAAATACCTTCATCTGATTTATATTCAAATTTTCCTAAACTATCTTTGTCATTCAACACGAAGCATTTACACCCAAAAACTTTAAAGTATCCAATATTTGGCTTCCTTTTGTTCCAAAGTTCATAAGGAGTCTTATTAAGAAGTTTTCTAATGATGACTCTATTTATAACATAGCATGAGGTACTAACAGCTTCGGCCCAAAGAGTTCTTGGACATTTATGTTCATTTAACATAGTCCTAGCCATTTCTTGGAGAGACCTATTTTTTCTTTCAACAACTCCATTTTGTTGAGGAGTTCTAGGAGCCGAAAGATTATAATTGTATCCATTTTCATCACAAAATCTTTCTACATCTTGGTTATTGAACTCTCTTCCTCTATCACTTCTAATGGACTTAATCTTACACTTTTTTTCGTTCTCGACGCTCTTACAAAATTTAGCAAAGATTGCATGAGCCTCATTTTTGTGTGTAAGGAAAAATACCCAAGAGAATCTAGAGAAATCATCAACAATGACAAATGCATAGAGTTTTCCACCAAGACTAGCAATTCTCTCTGGACCGAATAAGTCCATATGAATTAATTCAAGTGGCCTTGTAGTTGTTATATCCTTTTTCCTTTTAAATGATGTCTTGATTTGCTTGCCTATTTGGCATACGCTACAAGTTTTATCTTTAGAAAAATTAGTCTTTGGGAGGCCTTTGACTAATTCATTTCTAGATAGCTTTGAAATCAAATCCATAGCAGCATGACCTAACCTTCTATGCCACAACCAACTGTTTTCATTTGAGGGTACAAGGCACTTGACATCTTGATCATGTAATTCACACAAAAGTAAAGTGTACACATTACCATTTCTTAGAGCATGAAAAACTTCATTATTATCCCTTTTGACAATGCATTTATCCGATTTAAACAAAACATCATATCCTTTATAACATAGTTGGCTAATACTAAATAAGTTGTGTTTTAAGCCTTTAACAAGTAAAACGTCACCAATAAATAAGGAAGAGGAGATACCAATAGTTCCAATGCCAATAACTTTGCCTTTTGAATTGTCGCCGAATGTAACATTTCCTCCTTTGTGAGGTTTGATGGAGCAAAATTTTAATTGATCTCCCGTCATATGTCTTGAGCATCCACTATCAAGGAACCATTTGTCCTTAGATGAATATGAAGACTTCACGCAAACCTACAAAATGAATTTGAGTAATCTTCTTTTGGTACCCACATTCTTTTGGGTCTATGAGAGTTAGGAAGAAGCACATAGTCCCTTTAACAACCCAAACTTCTTTTGTCCTACATGGCCTAATGGGACAATGATTGATCTTATGTCCTATCTTTTTACAATAATTGCATGTTGGACTAAAGGAGGAATTTTTAACAAAGTAATTGTTGAAGGGCTTTCTCCTTTTCAATAAACATGAATCTTTGTTATGAGGATCAAATCCAAGCCCATTCTTAGCATAAGCATTTCGTTGCTTTCCAAGAATGATGCCTAAATTCTCTCTACCTTTTGTGAATTTGGCAATGGTTTTAACTTGATCCTCAATAATGACTTTCAATGATTCATTTTTAGAAATTAACTCAATTGAGGCCGCTTCTTTAGTTAATTCTTTTTCCTTTTTCAAGGTTTCAATTTCAAGTTGAGATTTTTCAAGGTTTTGAGAGATGATAAGATTTTCTCTTCTAAAGCTAGCACACTTTTGAACCATTTTGCCTAATTTATCATGTAATTCTTTAAAAGCATCAAGCAAATAATTATGTACATCAACTAATTCATCATATGAAGTTTCTAAATCAAATGAGTCATGATTAGAATTTACCTCATCTTTATCGGCCATGAGACAAAGATTGACCAATTCATTGAGTTCATCGTCACTTTCGGATCCATTTGAATCATCATCTTCCCATATAGCACACATGGCTTTGCGTTTCTTTTTCCTTTCCTTTCCATTTTTGTAGGCATAGCAATCGGATTTGAAATGCCCCGGTTTTCCACAATGAAAACATGTAGGAGCTTCTCTTTTTCCTTGCTCACTTGATGCACCATTTCTTTTGAAGTTGTTACTCTTTTGGAACTTTTTCATTTGAAGAACTCTTCTCACGGTCTTGGTAATGAGAGCAACTTCTTCTTCTTCTTCTTTATCATTAGAAGCTTTATCAATTGTGACTTCTTTGGTAGTAGCTTGAAGACTCGGAGATAAGAGATTGCAAACTATGACTCGGCGATTTAGCGAGGTTCGAAAACTCCTACTCCTAGGCTCAAGGTCCCCCTTGAGACTTCCCAAATCCACTAGAGCTTCTCCTTAATGGTGGAGAACAAACCTTCAATTGAAGCAAGACCTTGCTTCTCTTCCTTGCTAAGAGAACACCCTTCTCCTAGGCTTTCTTTTGGGTCACACCAACCCTTTTACAATAACTTGGAATAGAAATGAATTGTACAATAAATCTCTCAAAGATAGAAGTATACAGTTCTGCTCACGACTATAGTAAAGATGAATATATATATGAAGTTCAGAATTACTACAGTAGAATGAAATGTACGAGAGGAAATGAAAGCAGAGGGCATGAAAGCTCAACGAATGCTTCTTTAATGCTTTTCAAGAATGGTAAAATGCTCTCTGTAATGGTGTCTTTTATAATGCAGACCAACCTCTGTATTTATAGATAAAAAATGGTCAATATAGCTGTTACAGGTGGTTGGAAAACAATAAATAAAAAAGTTTCCGTTGTAGATCAAAACCCTAGAAGGAGCCGGCTCTTGTAAACAAGAGGAGGCGGCTCCATAGCCTTGAGAGCCAGCTCTCCATTTTGGGAGCCTGCTCTTTGGATGGAAACTTCATTTTTCGTTAAAAAAAAAAAGCTTACAGAAGTGTTGAGAGCCGTCTTTATTTTTGTGGAGCCTTCTCTATTTGAAATAGAGCCTGCTCTAATTTTCTGAGCCTTTTCTAGTTTTGTAGAGCCTTCTCTACTTTTGTAGAGCCTTCTCTACTTTCCCCTGAGCCTTCTCTAATTTTTGTAGAGCCTTCTCTACTTTCAGTAGGAGACTTAAAATGAATTCCAGTGTGATGTGAGGCTTATGTGTGAATGTGTTCAAAAACCTAATGAGCTAATTTTATGTTCTTTGAAAGATGAAATGAGAATAATATGCATGAACTGTAATTTTGAGCTTCAAATTATATTCAACTAAACTTTGACATTAAACCTTAAGCTCTCACCATCCTATCTACCCTTTTCTTCATTTCTTGACCATGATCGTTTAGGCTTGATGAAGATTTGCTGAAAAGCTTGAATGATCTTTGAAGTTCGAGTTCTTCTTTAATTTATTGTAACTTTGAGGCTTCCTTGAATCCATTGCTTAAATGTCTGGAATGCTTTGGAATACTTGGAATGGATCTTCTAGCTCATTATTGAGGATTGAATGTTGATCAACTATACTTCACTCAATGAAAAAATTAGTACATAAACATCATTAATGGTTTCTAATCATTAAAACATAAGATTGACCTTTAGATAAAATCCTTAGGCCAACAGTGCTACTGTTGCCTCTGCCAGTGACTCTGCCTGTGCCTGGGCCTGGGCTTATACCTGTGCCTCCTTCAACTCCAACTCTACTGCAGCCAGTACCGCGTGGTCCTGCAACCTGGTAATAAGGGAGGGGTAGGTCTTGTTCCAGTCCTTCCTGAGGAAGTGACAGGAACATGTCTCGGGGTGCTCCCGAGGATGGATGGGATAGCGCTGGTCAATGAGAATCTGGGTGATGAGGTGGCTGAAAGGAAGAGACTTAGCCCGTCCGGGTGTTTCCTTGCTGATGTACTCGTCATACAGCTTCCTCATCACACTCCAGATGAGCGCGAGAATAGACACTCAGTGCCCGGTGTAGAAAGAGTAAAGGGCTGTCAGATAATCGCCCCTCCTCTGAATCTTGTGCCCCACCATGTAGATATTCCGATAAAGGACGGAATCAATAAACCATAGGTCGTCTGGAAGGAATGTCCGGGTGGTGAAAGTCGCGCCACTGGTATGGTAACCTGTGAGGGAAACTGCCATGTCTGCATATGAAGGCCTGAATAGCCTCGGATATGTGTCATGAAGCTCTGGGGGACATCTGTGTGGACAGCGGCAAGAGCGGGCTAAAGTGTCCACTGTAATGGTGATCGGATGGCCATCGATAGAAGTGACCATCTTGGCTGTGGTATGCAGCGATGGTCGGAGGTTCTGGTAGAACAACCAAACCAGCCGTAGGTAGACCGACTCTGTAACGAGGGCAAGAATAGCGGCTAGGCCCCTCTGAGTAATATCCTGGTAGGCGGATCGGGTCAGCACCGATCGAGAGAAAAAGGCCGTGTCAAACTCTGACTCATGGTCGAGTGTCATGTGTGCATATCGAGGCGTAGGCCTATCACGCCGCAGATGAGCTAGTTGAGCAGGATGAGCTGGCTGAGGTGGTATATATGAATGCTCAGCTCCAGTCTGCGGTGGAGATGATGTTAAAGTGAAAGCAGGATGAGCCGTAGAAGTGGATGGTATATGGTCATCCTCAGGCTCATGAGATAGTGACTGAGGCGGGGCAGCCTATGCTAGCTCCCGCTGTGCATAAGAGGGCTCTGCGGGCTCCTTTGTACGTGGCCTAGTATGGCGGGTGGGCCCGTGTTGCCTGTTGGCAACGGTCTTCCTCTTTACCATGGCCTGCAAAAAGAAAAAAAAAAAAGAAAAACTTGCAATGGGAGTTAGTGCCAGAATAAGAAATTTAAAAGCATGAAATAGAATCATGTATGTTAAGTAAAATAGACAAAACAAATATGACATGAATCTATGCAAGTGGTAGAATATGAAACATGCTAAACAATGTAAGTATGAAATGCATCCAATGTGGAATATCACAGGCATTGGGCATAGATATGATAGCATGAACATAAGATATGATGAATGAAATGTGTGTGTGAGATCTATGAAGTTCGATCGATCATAAAAAGAAATGAGATCAATCACAAAAGTTGGATCGACCGAAAGTAAGTGAGATCGATCTCACTACTTCGATCGATCGAAGACATGAGCTCGATTGATCTCTCAAGATCAATCGGAGATACTAGTTCGATCGATCGAACTGTGCGACGTTGAAAACTCAAAGGTCAAAAATCTGTGACCTTAGAAGCATGGGGCCCACACGAACGTGTTCGTGGGACCATCAACACAACAAATCATCCAATCCTATCACAAATCGAGGCCCATACTCCAACAAATCTAAACAAATCTAAAATATATATACACATATATATGAATCTTCAAGCTTCAACAATGGAGGATTTTGTCATGTAAATAGCATGTATTCAACATATAAAACATGTACGCACAAGATTGAAGCTTAAATCATGAGGGACATTCTCGGATCTTACCTCAAACAATGAGAGAAGTGGATGCGAAGAGGGGAAGATGGAAACTGAGAAGAGAGAGATGTGAAGCTTAGAAACTCGTCGGAAAGCTTCGCCAAAGATGGTGAAGTGGTTAAACAGTGACGGCGACGAAGAGAGGTTAGGGTTTTGAGGATGAGGGTGAGTTAAATCGATCTTTCTAATCGATCTTACAAACCCTCGGTTCTATTTTTAAATATATTCCCGACAGAGTTCGATCGATCGAACTCAACTGTGATCAATCGAACTTTGATGAACTCTCTTCAAAGTTTTTTTTTTTTATTTTTTATCATTGAATAAACACTTAATAATTAAAAATTAATTAGGATATTTTGGGATTTTTGAAAATGTAACAAAACAAAATAAAGTAAAATGAAATAAAATAAAATAAAAATGAAGATATTTTTGGATTTTTGAAATTTTGAAAAGTCAAAATAAAGTTAAAATAATGAAATGAAGATTGAGATCGATCGAAACAAGAGTTCAATCGATCAGACAGAGAGCAAAAATGTGCAGGTTGATACAGGCTCAAAATTTTTCTAAATGTTGAGTCATGAGATCGATCGAACTTGGAAGTTGGATCGATCGAAGGTCTCTTGATCGATCTTGGAGTTGGTTCGAACGATGGGATAGAGAGGTGATTTGGATGCAGGTTTCTGCAGGTCGAAAAATTTTCTAAGTGTTGGATGCAGAGAAGAGTTCGATTGATCGAACTCAAGTTTGAGATCGATCGAACTATGCAGAATGCTCAATAATGACATGAAAATTTATGCAATCCTCACCAAAGTTCCTTGAAATGCATATGAACCAAAAACAAGTATCTAGACTTCGCAAGAAATGAAATGAAAGATAGAAATGGGGGAAGAATAGGGTTTTGACACCCTACGAATGCTTTTGCTAGTCTTTAGCGTCTCTAGCAAGACATTGGGCTCTTTTAGCCCTAATCAAAGATCTTATAATGCATCCCCTCCTTGTTGGGGTAATAGATGCTTTGAACTCCACCCAACAAATGGTTCTTTAAAGAACTTGTTGGATTAAGCTCAAAAGAAGTCTTTGGTCCCTTGTTTATGCAATTACAACCTTTGGGCTTCCATACCCTTTCAAAGCAAGATTTTGAAACAAGTCTTTTAGAATGCAAGGTTAAAGATGATCCTTTGGAAGTTTTGGTTTTACACAAAAGCTCATTTCCTTGGTATTGAAGATCATGACATTCATCTACAACATTAACTTCTCCTTCATATTTGTCAAATGAATTGGGTGTGGGATTAAAGATATTCAACTTCACCTTTATGTGGCCAAATGAGATCTTCATTATCCCCATCCTATAATTGATGTTGGCATTAGCGGTTGCCAAGAAAGGACGGCCAAGGATAACGGGAATTTGGCTCTTAGGATTGGGAACCTGTTCCGTATCTATGACAACGAAATCAATCAGGAAGAAGAATTTGTCAATCTTTATTAAAACATCCTCAATTATACCCCTAGGCTTCTTAATGGATCGGTCGGCAAGTTGCAAAACTACCGACGTTGGTTTCAATTCACCTAAGCCCAATTTGACATAAACCGAGTATGGAAGAAGGTTAACCCTTGCTCCTAAGTCAAGAAGTGCCCGATTAATGATATGATCACCAATAATGCATGATGTAGTGGGTGAACCGGGGTCCTTAAACTTTAGAAGAGTGTTATATTGCAAAATTGAGCTTACTTGCTCGGTCAAAACCACTTTTCTTGGTGCTTGGCTCTTGTTCTTCCGCTTTTGGGTGCACAAGTCTTTCAAGAATTTGGCATAAGCCAGAATTTGCTTGATTGCATCCAATAGTGGAAGATTAACTTTCACTTGCCTAAACATTTCCATGATTTCATTAGTTTTTGCCTTTTGCTTGTCTTTTGAAATGGATCCTTTTAAGGCATCCGGAAATGGAACCTTTGGTTCAAACACTTTTTCAAAATTCTCTTTTGAACTCTCTTCAACACAAGAAGTTTTCAAATCATTTTTCAACAAAACCTTTTCAACATCATTTTTCGAAACTTCTTTTTCAAACACATCTTTTAAAACTTTCTCATTTACAAGATCATGTATATACAATAAAGGAGGAATGTGATGTGAAACGGGATGAGTAACAACTTGAGGTTGCACCGGTTCACTCTCTTCAATAGACATTCCAACTTGATTGTCCACAATCCTACCACTCCGCAAGGTAGTCACCACATTAACATGTTCAATGGTGTGGCCTTCCGATGAGGAATGGGTTTTTACAACACATTGTTGCTTAGGTGAGGCATTTATAGGCATCTTTCCCTTCTCTTTTGCATTGAGAGTGCTTGTTATTTGCCCTACTTGGGTTTCTAGCTTTGTAATAGATTGAAAGTGAGAATGAAGCAATTGAGTGTTAGCCTCCAAAGTGCCCAAAGCATTCAAAACTTTCTCTTCAAAGGCGGGACTTCTAGTATTACCTTGGGAATAAGATTGGTTGGGAAAATGAGAATTAGCAAATTGATTCCCTTGTGATTGATAATGTAATACCCCTAATTTTAAAAAGGATATTCCTGGTATTTAATGGTATTTAATTTATTATTTAAGTGTATTTTATTTGATTATGTGTCATTATTTTTTTTATTAGGTGCTTAATTATTTTCTTTTGTGGTGATTTAATTTATTTAAATGATATTTATTTTTAGTTATTTGATTGGAATTACTTGTTAGTGTTTTAATTATTTAATTGGCATTAATGGTTTAAGTGTAATTGGTTTAGTTATTTGATTGGAATTACTTGTTAGTGTTTTAATTATTTAATTGGCATTAATGGTTTAAGTGTAATTGGTTTAATTATTCTATGTATGTCTTATGGTAAATACATCTAACTAGGGTTTTAATTATAGTTTAAATTAGGGTTTTATATCATAGCCGTCGTAGGTTTCTACGTTAATTGGATGGGCCGGTTAGGATTGTGAGTTGGACTTAAATGAACCTAGGGTTTAGGAAAACTCTATAAATATAAGGTAGATGTCTGTGTAGGGTTTTTTAAAACAAAGCACACGTTTTGTGGAAGTGGAGAAGGAAAAACGCAGTTTTTCACATTCTGCCAAGGTTTGATCAAAGCTCCGATCCCGCTTCGTCCGTCGTTCGATCGAGTTGAATTTTGGAGGAGAGGTTCACGACTCAGTGACGCACAATCTGAACGGTGAAGATCAGAGTTTGACCTTAGGAACAGTGATTCGTACTCGTGAACAGTAACCGGGTCGCACAGGTTTTTTCCATTTTGTCCAGATTTCATCAAACATCCGATCCTGCTTCGTCCGTGGTCCGATCGAGCTAAAATTTGGAGGATAGGTTCATGACTCAGTGTTCCACAATCTGAACGATGGAGATTAGATTTTGAGTTCGGGAATAGTGTTTCGTACCCGTGAACAGTAACCGGGTTTTGGAACTCGTTGAAACTTTGAACAAAAGTTTCTGAGGCAAGATTCTATCCTTACTCTTTCCCTTAGGCTTCATACTCTTTGCACTCTTAAATGATTCCAGGATTAATGAAGATTAAACCAAACAAAAATGATATCTGTTTTGCTATGAAACTGGTAGTTACAGTAGTGTTGTATGCTTATTCAACCTAGACTAAGCATGTTTGTGGATGATTGTGGTTCTGTGGTTCACGTTTTTCCTTACCACTGCTAGTATAAATTATTGGAAGGATGGGTCTAGATGATAGGTATCTTAACTTCTGTAATAGCAACTGTTGGAACTTAAATACTAGGAGGATCTGAGTTTAACACTGAATCGGTTTTGTGGAACACTATAATTTGAGCATGTCTACATACATATTGTGAATATTGTTTTGATGCTTACATTATCACAGTTAGTATCAACTGTGGAGGTTAGGATTCTGTGATACATACCCTACATATCTGTATGTCATTTGTAAGGTGTTAAATGGAAGTTTTAATTAATTTTGTCTTTATATCAGACTAAAGGGAACAACGTAAACTGGGCATGTATATGTTGTTGTTGGGACCCTATTTATCAATGCTTATTTTATCACTGCTAACATTGAATGTTGGATGTTAGAATTTAGTTGATATATACTTGATTTATTGGTATTATTGACTACTAGAGGATTGAAAAGTAGGCACCGGTATGGGACGGTGGCATACTAAGGATGGGTTTGGTTTTTAAAACAATACCATTACCCACCTACTTGGAATAAGGATGGGATTAACTAAAAGTTAAGTCCCCGTGGATTTGTATTGTCGTGGCAACTACTTGTTGAGCGGCAATACCAGGGATTTTGGATGGATTTTATATATGTACTGTTATGGTGCCTCGGTATGAGCTTAAGCCTCAAGACTAATGGCTAGGGAGCGTATATGCATCGGGATGTGTAGCTGGCTACGATGGTTGGAGGTGTACCCTGTTTAGGTATAGGTACATATGCCCACTTCGTGTGCGTTTTAGCATGTTACCTCTATTCAGGTTGAGACCGGCCTGTAGTCCAGTGAGAGTCCTTTAGTGTGACTATATATATATATTTATGGACTATTAGCTATTGTTGAATTGTTTAGGATGTACATGCGTATCGGGCCTCTGTTTGGATTGTAATAGTATAGAACTTGCGCGTGGGCCTGACCCACTTCTATTTTTCAGGTACACGATAGTTCCAGGCTTAGACGTGTTCGTGCTGAGCAGAGGTCTCTATTCACTCTTCCGACGATGTAGGGCTCTCTCTATAGTTTTATTTCTGGACGTTTATTACAGTTGTTCTATCTTCCGTATGGATGTTTAATAGGGGTCCACTAGAGATGGATTCCCAAGTTGTAAACTGATGGAGTTTTGGAGTTTGGGTTTGATGGATTTTAATAATTATAATATTTTGCGGATTCTATTTTTAGTTTCTTCCAGCTTTAATTTCATTTCTTAATTTATTTTGTATTCCGTGTTCATTATAAAATATTAATTGTTTGATATTCCCTCGGGTTTGGGCTTGGGCCTGATCAACCCGTGTCTCGGATCCGAGGGGTATCACAGATAAGGTCTATAACATTGGGATCCTTGGTTTTGAAGTGGAGGTGGAATGTACTTCCCTTGAAAACTGCCTTGGGAAGGGTTTGAGCCCTCTCCTTGGTTTTTCCAAGAGAAATTCGGATGATTCTTCCAACTTGGATTCTAATGAGTACCATAAGGATTATTCCCTTGGTTCACAAAAGCCGCATTGACTTGTTCATTAAGTTCACTTTGCACTTGTCTGTGAGGACAATGAGAAGTAGAATGAAGAACACTAGAACAAGTCATACATGTTTCATTTGATGCACGATGAGAATGGTTAGGGAAGGAAAATACTTGGTTCGCCGAGTTTTGGTTAATCAAAATTTAATCAAACCTTTGAGATAAAGACTTCATTTCGGCGGCTATTTCATTTGAATGGTCGACTTGATGTAAGCCAACACTCTTCCTACCTTGTGAATTTCTACCATTCTTGGATGATAGTGTTCTATGCAAAGAATTTTCACTCATGCTCTCATAGAGACGCCACACGTCATCCTCATGCCTATCAATGTATGAGCCACCCATGGAAGCGTCAACCATGCCCTTATAGTTGTCCGATAAGCTCTCAAAGAAGCATTGAACTAATTACCATTTGGGCATGTCATGATGTGGACACTTCCTAAGCAATTCATTGAAGCGTTCCCATGCCTCATGAAACGTTTCTCCATCCCCATGTGAAAATTCTCGAATTGAGGTCCTCATGGCATTGGTCTTAGAACTCTTGTTGCATTTCTGCCCAAGAAGTGATTAAAAAAGGCCTAAGATTGTTAAACCAATACTTTGCCTTATCTTTTAAGGTGAATGGAAAAAGTTTGAGTCTTAAAACCTCTTACGGCATGTCCGTATATTTTACGGTGGAACATACTTCAAGAAACTCAACCAAATGCTTGTAAGGTTCTTCACTTGGAACTCCACGGTAGTTAGGAAGCATTTGAATGGTTTGTGGCTTAATTTCATAATGATGTGCTCTAAATGGAGGCAACTGGATGTATGTAGGTGCATTATACTCATTAGGCACATAATGGTCTCTTAAAGTAAGAGGTGGATTAGCTACTTGAGGTGCAACATGAACACCTTGGTTTTGAATTCCTTGATTGTTGATGGGAGGTTGTGGAGTATACATTGGCCTTGGCATTCCATATAGAACTTGGCCTTGTTGTTGTGGTGGTTGGTGAATGAATGGCCTAGGCATGCCTAATGGTATTTGTATGTTCTCATTTTGCACATTGGGATGAAGGATACCTTGTTGGTCTATGTGACCAATGTCCTCAACATGATTGTCATTATGGTCATCCATTGAAAGGTTGGCTCTATTTGAACTTCCTCTTCCCCTAGGATTTCTAACGATAGATTCAAGATGCAAATTAAGAGTGACAAGAGTTGGTCTCAATGAACGACGTCTATGCATGCACAATGCAAAACACAACAAACACAAAGAATAACAAACACTATGCCTTCACAACAATGCAATTAGACTTCTTCCACAAACATTTAATTCATACTCCCATACTTTAACAATAATGATGCAAGACAATAAAAAAATAAGCCTCCACGCGAGCCGACGATTTAACTAAGGGATTGAGTAAAGAAAATCTCACAAAGGTCCTTTAGCACTTCAACTCCAAATTTAAAGCTTAGCTTAGCAATTAGCTTTTTACTTTTTTTGCTTGCTTGAATTGAATGCTTGATGGCTCTTTTGCTTGCTTCCTCTCCAACAATGCACCTAGTTAAGTAATCAACACAATAAGTAACCAAAAAGAAAAATAAAAATAAAGTAAAGACACGATCAAAAGAGTACTAATCCTAATCAATTCCACAAATCCGTCGTTGCCAAATCTAATCAACAAATCCCCGGCTATGGCGCCAAAATTTGACGAGGTCGTTTGATATACGCCAAAATTGATGTAGTGAATGTGCAGTTCAAGAAAAGCCTTTTAAGTCAAGTTTAAATTTATAAAAACCACTACCAACACTACTACTAATGTAGCAAGAGTGAGTAGGGATCATCCCAAGGGATTATGAGGATCGAACAATGTCGTGGAATCACAATTAGGGCTAGTAGGTCGAGTGATCAAACAATTGGTTGGTTGGTTGATTAAAGAGCAACTAAATTAAACTAAGTGATAGCAAAAGAACGCAATTAAGAGTAAGTAAGAGAGATAGAGAGATCTTGGGGTTTAGAGATCACCACCAAGCAATGCATTTCTATATCATTGACAAGTGATTAATGAGGGCAAATGGTGTGTTGCAATATTAGTGTGTGTGTGTTTGGTTGATTCAACAAACAAGGATGACTAGTTAAACATGTATTGTCTAAACATTATATGAAAGGTACAATATATCTAAGCAATCAAGCATATATTGTCTAAACAACATGTGAAAGGCACAATAAATCAAAACAAGTCATTAATCCTTTCATTAAGCTCACAATCCAAATACAATACAAGGATAGAGACATATGCTACTTGCATTCAAAAGCTTGGATCATCAAACAACAAGCATAGATTGTCCTCCAATTTAACACTACACTACAACTATACTACATCTACACTACTAGCATGAAAATAAACTAGGGGAGAGGCACAATCCATCAAGAGATAAGCATGAACCATCAAGAGAATCACAAAAGCATTCCTTTAAGCACTATATTTTGACAATCTCCAAATCTATAGCATCAATACACATAGACATGCATCAATAATACAAAATCTAAAGACAAGCACATGAACATCTATTCTAGCATACATAGACATATGGATAGAATGAAATGACCAATTGGAAGCATTAAAACACATAAATCATTGAATAAACAAGATCTATATATATCAAAGTGTCAAAACATCAGTTACAACACTAATCCCTCAATAATACACAAGATTAAGATATAGAAAGCATGTTTGGGGCTAACTCTAGCCCCAAGAGGATGTCTAGCCACTCATGGTGATGATGCTCCAACCCTCAAGGGCTAATTCCATGGTTGAAATCTGTTCCTTGTTGATGAAGAACTCCAATGGTGTCTCTAGCCTCCTCCTCCTCTAAACTTGCTCTTCAAGAGATGATATGAAAATAATGTTGGCTTTTTTTTTTGTAAAAGCAATCCTTATCCTTATATAGGTAGGTCAAAATGACACCCAAAATGAGCTGGGGTCGTGCACACAATATTCCCTAATGATTGGATAAAGGATAACTTTCAATGAGATGGAATTTTAACTTTTTCGCACTAGAGGAAGTTCGATCGATCGAACCTTGAACTTAGATCTATCGAAAGTAAGTAAGATCGATCGAACTTAGGCTGGATCAATCCAACTGGCTGAGCTTTTTGGAAAAAGACAAATCTGAGATATTTATGGGAGATATTTATGGTAAAAGGACAAAAGTGGTTAGTTGGTGGTACAGCTGTGGATAGGATCAATCATTTGAATAAGGACAAAAGTGTTCGATCAATCGAAGAATGGTGTTGGATCGATCGAACTTTTGAAACTTTATGCTTTTGGGTCAAGGCTTGGATCTATCTTGAAGTGCTGAGATCGATCATTGTTCGATCGATCGAACCTTGAACTTGGATCGATCGAACTTTGCTACTTACTGATAAGCGCCGAATATTATATATTCAAGCGCCCTAAATTGCATTAGTAAAGTCCGTTGTATGTTAATTTATGTAGATTATTTTCATTTCTATGTTTTTATGCATTTTCAGGTCCATTTGCCAAAAAAGGAGCAAAATCAAGGCTTTGTGGAGTTTTGGCCATCAAAAGGCACAATTCTGAATTTCTGGCAGCAGTGGAGTCAGGACTTTGCTCACCATTTTGACCTTGCAAACTCGAGAACTGGACTTCCATTATAAAATGGCATATTTAGAGCTCTGAATCAGCTTTCCAAATCTTCAAGAAGTTCGTCATTCGGAGCTCGGACCAGAGAGTTATGGCCTTGTTACCAGAGGTGCGCAGAACTGCCTGGCAGCAATGAAATTCTGCCTTGATCTTCATTTTCGACCAATCATCCTTGAGAATTGGATCTCCACCAAAACATGAAGTTTTTAGAACTCTGAATTAGCTTTCCAAATCTTCAAACGGTTCATCATTTGGAGTTTAGAGCACAAAGTTATGGCCATTTTACCAAAGTAGGTCCGGGATGAGCAAACCAAGTATAGGGCATTCTGGCCAATTTTCGAGTGCTCGAGGCCTAATTTCGAGTGCTCGAAATTAGGGCAGATTGCTTCACGAGATCAGCAGTGGAGTTAGGACTTTGCTCGCCATTTTGACCTAGAAAGCTCGAGAACTGGACTTCCATCATAACATGAAAGATTTAGAGCTCTGAATTAGCTTTCTAAATCTTCAAACGGTTCATCATTCGGAGCTCGGAGCAGAGAGTTATGGCCTTGTTACCAGAGGTGCGCAGAACTGCCTGGCAGCACTGAAGTACTGCCTTTCTCCCCATTTTCGACCAACCAGACTTGAGATTTGGGTCTTCATCAAAACATGAAGTTTTTAAAGCTCTGAATCAGCTCTCCAAATCTTTAAACGGTTTGTCATTCGGAGTTCGGAGCGCAAAGTTATGGCTGTTTAACCAAAGTAGGTCTGGACAGAGCAAGTGAAGCATGGGCATTTTTACACTAAATTCGAGCGCTCGAGGCCTTGCTTAGAGTGCTCGAATTTGGGGCAGAATTGCCTTCGGGAATTCTCATTTTGGCAGCCACTTGTGCATTGGTTTCCTCATTTTCTACTTACTTCTTTATGAGGTGGTTGGGGATGTTTTTTTGGAGGAGAGAGAGAGCTTTGTTGAAGGAGATAAGGCAAGGAAGGCCACACATATCATTATCCTATATTCTACAAGATAGAGGAGAGAGAAGAGAGCAAGAAGAAGAGGGTTCTTGGAGCAAAAGGAAGGGAGCTCGAAAATGGAGGAAAAGGGCAAGCTTCTTCCTTCTTCTAGCTCACTCATGGGTAACTAAACCTCATCTAGGGAGGTGATGAAGCCTCCCCTTTTGTTCATGTTCTAGATTAGGTTCTATTTTGGGGATTATAATGTATAAACTTTGGTCTTTTCATAGTTTAAGAGCTTATTACTTCTTGTAATGAATATTCATGTTTAAATGATTGATGTGAGTTATTTAGCTTGTCTTGATGATTCTTACATTAGTCTTATTGCTTTTATTTTCATAGTGACAATGAAGATATTAACTATGAATGGTTTTCAAGGCATGTTGATTTTGAAACTTGATATTCCATTGCTTAGGTACCTCCTTTGATGGATTATGCTTGATTCTTACCTTCATGTGCTTCATCATTTGATTGAATGCTTGATGGTCTTTTGCTTAAGTTAATGTATTTGATACTGCACCCTAGTCTAGGTAGTCCAAATGTGTTGTCTTTTGATAGACCATTCTTGTTTTAATCTCATGAACTTCTTATTGGTTATGAAGCAACTATGTGTTGCTACATAATTCTTGATCATTGCTTATATAGTGTTTATCCCCAATTTAGTCTTGATTTAGCATGTATTTAGGGCGTAGGTGGATTCACTTCTCTAGTTTCCCCTTTTATTATCTCTAACTCTCATTTACTAACACTATTATTTTATGCACTTTGAATTCCTAGTTTAGTGACCATAAAACAAACCTTCTATGAACACCCCTTATCACTCTAAAATGACTTTAGACACTTAGGTTGCCTTAAGACTAGCGCAGTCCCAGTGGTTCGACTTACCCGACCAATAGCCCTATTTTACAATGATTCGTGCTATTGCGAAGGTTGATGTTAATTGACCAACCGATCAATTTTTGGCGCCGTTGCCGGGGACTGCAAACGGTTTAGCAACCAAAGTTTAGGGTTAAATTTAGTCTGAT
The DNA here is from genome assembly GCF_030987335.1 of Cornus florida. Lineage (NCBI taxonomy): Eukaryota > Viridiplantae > Streptophyta > Magnoliopsida > Cornales > Cornaceae > Cornus > Cornus florida. The sequence continues at coordinate 12,249,418 of NW_026775578.1, read as the reverse complement.
TGTGCATATTGTGTCTTGTGAATATTCCTTGTATGTTTTGATCATCTTCGTGTTGTAAGATTCTAGGGACTCGAAGCTCGCCGTGGGATTGCTAGCAAATTGTAAGTCTAGAGGACCCCAGGTAAGTCTCTTGACTTCTAGTTTCGCATTGTGAATATTGTGTATGTGTTTAGTTTAGTTGTGAAGCCCTTGTCGAGGCTCTTAACTTGTTTATATTTTGTATTCAAGCATCGGTCCTTGTCGTGGCCATTTACATTTTCTATCTTGATAATTGAGGAGAAAGGGAACATCGTATGTGGAGTTGTGGTTGATGAATTGCTTTGTTGAGTATATGCTTTGTTGTTGATGTTCGGTCGTAGGTCACTTTCCTTACCCACAATCGATTCTCCCATTGATATTAACTCTCCTGAAAGAACTCTTAGACGGAACCTTAGAGAACCCACTCTTATAAGGGACCTTGGAACTGAATTCAATATAATGGGGGATAACGTAGGAAATCCGGGGAATGAAAGGGCTGAAATTCCTAATATCGAGCCAATGACTCTTAGAGATCATTTCATCCCTACCACCTATGCTTCTCCATCTTGCATAGTGATGCCAAACATCGATGCCGCTCAATATGAGATCAAGTCTAGTACCATTCAAATGCTTCCATCATTTCATGGCTTTGATAATGAAGATCCATATAAGCATCTTGATGAGTTCCTTGAAATCTGTTCGACCATCCGGTTGAGAGGTTTTCCGGACAATGCACTTCATCTCCATCTCCATCTTTTCCCATTCTCCCTAAAGGATAGGGCAAAATATTGGTTGAACTCCCTCGCTTCCAACTCTATTACTTCTTGGGCTCAATTGCAACAAGAATTCCTTAAGAAGTATTATCCGGTGAGTAAAACCAACCAAATGAGACGTTCCATTCTAAGCTTTTCTCAAATTGATGGAGAACAACTCCATGAGACTTGGGAAAGGCTACAAGATCTTCTTCGAAAATGTCCTCATCATTTGATCCCAAAATGGCAATTAGTGCAAGCTTTCTATGCCGGTTTGACCGACACCCATAGATTTATGGTTGACTCTTCTTGTGGTGGGATGTTCATGTCCAAGAATGCGGATGAGGCTTGGACCTTACTTGAGAATTTGAGTGAAAATTCACTTCAACACAATTCTCGTAGGGCTCCGACCTCAACCACTCCAAAGAACACCAATCCTTGTCAACAAAAATCAATAAGGGAGGAATCATCTCAAGTGGATGCCATAGCTCATAAATTCTACCAATTGATGGCACCACATCTTCCTCCTTCATTGTCTCAAAATTCGGCAAGTTCGGTTTGTGCCTCATGTAATAGTCCATTTCATCTCTCGGAAGATTGCCCCACACCGGAGCAATTTCCCAATCCCAACCAAGAGCAAGCTAATGCCATGTTCTCACGGCCCGGGAACAATCCATATTCCAACACCTACAATCCGGGTTGGCGAGACCATCCGAATTTTTCGTGGAGGCAACAAGCCCCACAAAATTCCCAACTTCAAAATCAAGGGCCTCAAAATCAGCCCTCTTCTCAATATCAAGGTAGGCCTTTCCAAGCCTCTTCAAGCTACCAACCTCCATACAATCCAAATGTCTCCACTCAACCTCCTGTGAATCCAATTGATGAGATAGTGGCTGCAAACAAGCAAATGATGGAATCATTAAATGTGCAAATGATGGAATCATTAAACAAGCAAATCATAGATTCCAACAAGCATCTCTTGACATCCTTGCAACCTACTCTCCAAATGGTTCACTCCCATACTCAATCCATAGCTAGGCTCGAAAATCAAATGGGACAAATAGCTAACCAAGTGAACCAACTTCTTCAAAAAGACAAGGGTAAGCTTCCCGCTCAACCATTTGAAAATCCTAGAGGAATGCATGTGATTGATGAAACCCCTCCTCCGAGTGGGCCGACTCATGAACAAGTTCAAGCTATCACCACCCTTCGGAGTGGTAGAGTGGTTGACAACAAGGTTGATGGAGACACAAGTGAGAAAAACCCTCCGTTGAAAAATCCAAATTCAAGCTCTTCAAATCCAAATCCAAGTTCTTCTTGTCCAAATACCATTCACGGAAGTCCCACGCATGTCACCCCAAATGTGGAAACTACTTATGAGCCAAAAACTCCGTTCCCTCAACGTCTTCAAGAGTCGACACATTTTGGGAATAAGAATTGCAAAATTCAAGACATGTGGGAGGTCTTTAGGCAAGTAAAGATCAATCTTCCTCTCTTGGATGCTATCAAGCAAATTCCTCCCTATGCAAAATTCCTTAAGGATTTGTGCACTCAAAAGCGCACTTCCAGAAGTCATTTACCAAAGAAAGTGAGGTTAACCGAAAATGTTAGTGCGATCATTCAGCACAGCACTCCTCCGAAGTATAAGGATCCGGGTGCCCCCACAATCTCTTGTGTCATTGGTGACAACAAAATCGAGAGGGCCCTCCTTGACTTAGGAGCTAGTGTGAATTTGATTCCATATTCGGTTTACCTACAACTTGGTTTGGGAGATCTAAAGCCAACTCCGATAGTGTTGCAATTTGCTGATCGATCTATTAAGCAACCACGGGGAATTATTGAAGATGTGATCATAAAAGTGGACAAATTCTACTTCCCGGTAGACTTCGTGGTTCTTGATACGGAACCAGTCCATGATCCAAGAAAACACATTCCCATAATTCTCGGACGTCCTTTTCTAGCTACAGCTAATGCTTCCATTAACTGTAGATCCGGATTGATGGATATCTCTTTTGGGAATATGAATGTTAAGCTCAATATCTTCAATGCTGTGCAACTTCCTTCAGATGACAATGAGTGTTTTGAAATCACTATTGCTGATGAACACATTCAAAATCCAATCCCACCTCCTTCAACGGAGGATCCCCTACATGCTTGCTTGGTCCCTTTTGATTTTGAGGATTTTGGTGTGGACAAATCCATTCGGGAAGTCAACTCCTTGCTTGATATTCCATCACCATTTTCCTCTCCTTTATGGGAAGCACCAAATCCATCTCTATCGTGGGATTGTCCATCTCCTTCCATTTCTTCACCGGAGTTACCTCAACATTTTGAGGGTGAACCACCGGACAAAGGTAAGGAGAATGTTAACAAGTTGCTGAAAATTCTTCCAATCATTCCAACCCAATCTAGAATCATTGTCCATGATACTCAACCTGTGAACAAACCATTTGAGTACAATGAGGTATATGACTTGGAGATTGCAAATATGGAAGGTCATGATCCTACCATTGTTAGTCAAAACAATGACATTCAACGAGCCTCCATAATCTCGAACAAGCAACACCTTTGCTTAAATCTGAAAATAAAAGAAGTGAGATTAAAAGCGATGCTCAAATCCTCTAAGGCCAAACTTGTTTCTCTTCGGAAGGATCAATATCCCTCACCATTCATTGATCTAAGTTTGAGACCATATGAAGGAGGCAAGTTGTATACGGAGCGTTAAGGATCCATCTCTCCAATGGATCCTGATCCTGGTTCGTCTAGCTATCGACATTAAATTTAGCAAAGCAAGGGAAGAAATTCTTTCGATGTTCCAAGCTTCCCTACCTTCTCAAATTGCTCGTGCCTTGAAATTTTCTGGGAAATGGTTTAAAAAAGCCAAAAATTTGATTTTTCTGAAATGATCTTCAGTTGCGTTCCGCAATTTTAGACTGGCCTCTTAGACCTTCTCAGCTCTAATTTTCATTCCCGGAAATTTCCATCGCTTTCGAGCAAGTTCATAGGATCTTTGGCATGCAACTCATGTGCACAACCTCTCATTTTCAACGCATTGTTGGATCATGGTTCCCCAAAATTTTCCATGCATTGGAGATGAAATGCAAAGTTTGAAAATTTTTCATCTAGGCATTAGAAATGTTGAGCAATTCGACAATTTTTCCAAAAATTTTCCATCCATGCAGTGGAATGGACTGAATTTGCAAATTTTAAAATTTTTTCCATGCTTTAGAGATAAAGTGCTAAGTTTCAAAAATTTTCCATCCATGCATTGGATTGGAATTCTCTTGCAAGGCTTCAAAAATTTTCCCTACATTAAAATTCATTGCATGCATTCTTTCATTGCATGCATTCATTGCATGCATTCTTTCATCTCCAAGCCACTGAATTTCCATGCATGGACTCCATTTTGAACAACTTCCATTTCCATGTTGCTCACATTCCATATTCCATTGCAACAAATTCAACTTCTATGGTGCTCACTGTCTTGCATGTTTTCCCTTTCACTCATTGCTTCAGTCCTCACAGCCGAGCTCACCCCCTAGCCTACTGAGCCAATTTCGTGCCCTCCAAATCCCATTCAGATTGCTCCAAATTACCACACCAATTTTGCATGCTCACTGCCCAAGTTTGGAGTGCTCTAGCTTCCATTTGGATTGCTCCAAACTTCTCCACCATCATTCCGAGGCTGCTGCTTGTATTTAGAGCACTCTAATTCCATTTTAGAGTGCTCTAAATGTGAACCAATCTCATCCCAAGCTACTGCCTTCATTTAGAGCACTCTAGCTCCCATTTGGAGTGCTCTAAATGTGAACCACCATCCCTCTCGGCCTCACACCATTCAACCACCATCAACCTCACTTCACCACCCTCATCTCATCCCACCATGCATGCAACCCATAACTCACCACCATCAACCCCCCAACCTTCCTCATCTCTCTCGGCAAACCTCAACCCATCAAACCCACCTGCACCTCCTCCACCTTTTTCCCCACTCTCCTCTAACCCAAGCACCATCATCAACCTCTCATCCACATCTTCCATTAACCACAAATAATGGGCCTTGTGTTCTCCATTGTTGGGTAAGTGTCTACCCTCTTTTTCTTTCAATTTTTGATCAATGGAGGATGGGATTGCTTGTGTGAAGGATTTGTGATTGTTTGGGAGTTGTGTATTGCATTTGCAGGGCCAAATTTTTGGATTTTCTCATCTCTAATCAACCTTTGGCCCTCTTCCTTTTTGTCTTGCACACCACGTGTTTGACGAATTGCCTAAGCCAACTTTATCTCTCTAAATGCACGGCTTTTGGCATTGTTTTGTTTTCCATTTTACACTTATACCTCATGTGTGCCAATTTGTATTTTGTATGGATTTTTACCTTGTAATCACATTCGTCTTAGTGTTTTCATTTCTGTTTTGATTTTTTTTCTTAAGAGACCTATGCTTTCACCTGTGTACATTAGTTCTGTCTTGATAGGTCTTCATGTCCAAGTTTGGGGGACGCCGTTGCGCACTCACATGGCTGAACATCTACGTCGTCGTCACTCCACTTGGTATTATTGTTCTTTTACCCTCTTTGCGCTTATTTTGATTTACTTGTCTTCTCACATTGAGGACAATGTGACATTCAAGTTTGGGGGTGCATTTATGTATTTTTGGTTTTATATTTTTGCTAAGCAATGATAATGGAATTTGAAACCTGTTGGAGATGAAAGCATATGTTTAAAACTTTGTGTATAGAAGCAGCTGATATTTTTGAAAATAAAGAAAATTTGAGTTGAAATGATCATGTAGATTCAAATTAGTCTGTATAAATGTCTCAATTAAATTCTCGCTGGATTTGACACTCTTTTAAGCTTCACAATGCACAGATGCACATTGGAAACTTAACTGTGAGGCATGCAACTTGATTGACCTTGACCTTGCCCTAGTTAATCTGATTTGATGAACCTAATGGATGAATACTTTTGGCATGAATCTAAAAAAAAAAAAAAAAAAAAAAAAACTTAGAAAGAAAGAAAATAATGATCAGTTGACGTTCGTAGCCTTTCCAACTCGAGTTATTAAGCCCTAGGAGTGTCTCTACACTTAGCACCCTAAAACCGTCTGGTTTGGGAGTTGTTGGCCTAACGCTTGTTACAGGGGTTGGTTAGAAAGCTTAAGGGACTTAAACATTGCACGGTCATTCAAAAAAATAAACTGGTAATAAACATGGTTCGTTGGAGTTCGTAGCCTTTCCAACTTGAGCTATTAAGCCCTATGGAGTGTCTCTACACTTAACACCCTAAAGCCATCTGGTTTGGGAGTTGTTGGCCTAACGCTTGCTACAAGGGTTGGTTAGAAAGCTTAAGGGACTTCAGCATTGCACAACCATTCTATGTTTCGCTTGAGTTACAATAAATTGTCAACAAGCAACAAAAGTTGTCTTGTAAATAAAATCATGCCTTAGGGACCTCATTTAAAGGGGAATTCAATGATTTGAAAACTTGCGCTTTGGAATTGGAAAAGAAAGTAAAAGCCGCATGTTGAGAATCTAATTCACTTTCACTGAAGCTAGAGTTGATTTCCATTCAAGAGATGATAATTGAGTTATTTATATAGACTTTGATGTTGATGCATGTATGTGGAAATGTATTTAGCCAATTTTTGTATCAACGCTTCATATATGCAAGGTAGTCTTCCCAATGACCCCATCTCCAGCTCTTTTTCTATTTCAAGTTATTTTTTGAGCAATGTATATATCTTATTTTACCATGGATGATATTTTTGCAGTAGCAAGCCCATGGTTGTCTTTTCATTAAATTTTTCATTGTAGTTTTGCTAAGGGACTAGCAAAATGTAAGTTTGGGGGTGTGATAAGCGCCGAATATTATATATTCAAGCGCCCTAAATTGCATTAGTAAAGTCCGTTGTATGTTAATTTATGTAGATTATTTTCATTTCTATGTTTTTATGCATTTTCAGGTCCATTTGCCAAAAAAGGAGCAAAATCAAGGCTTTGTGGAGTTTTGGCCATCAAAAGGCACAATTCTGAATTTCTGGCAGCAGTGGAGTTAGGACTTTGCTCACCATTTTGACCTTGCAAACTCGAGAACTGGACTTCCATTATAAAATGGCATATTTAGAGCTCTGAATCAGCTTTCCAAATCTTCAAGAAGTTCGTCATTCGGAGCTCGGACCAGAGAGTTATGGCCTTGTTACCAGAGGTGCGCAGAACTGCCTGGCAGCAATGAAATTCTGCCTTGATCTTCATTTTCGACCAATCATCCTTGAGAATTGGATCTCTACCAAAACATGAAGTTTTTAGAGCTCTGAATTAGCTTTCCAAATCTTTAAACGGTTCATCATTTGGAGTTTAGAGTACAAAGTTATGGCCGTTTTACCAAAGTAGGTCCGGGATGAGCAAACCAAGCATAGGGCATTCTGGCCAATTTTCGAGTGCTCGAGGCCTAATTTCGAGTGCTCGAAATTAGGGCAGATTGCTTCACGAGATCAGCAGTGGAGTTAGGACTTTGCTCGCCATTTTGACCTAGAAAGCTCGAGAACTGGACTTCCATCATAACATGAAAGATTTAGAGCTCTGAATTAGCTTTCTAAATCTTCAAACGGTTCATCATTCGGAGCTCGGAGCAGAGAGTTATGGCCTTGTTACCAGAGGTGCGCAGAACTGCCTGGCAGCACTGAAGTACTGCCTTTCTCCCCATTTTCGACCAACCAGACTTGAGATTTGGGTCTTCATCAAAACATGAAGTTTTTAAAGCTCTGAATCAGCTCTCCAAATCTTTAAACGGTTTGTCATTCGGAGTTCGGAGCGCAAAGTTATGGCTGTTTAACCAAAGTAGGTCTGGGCAGAGCAAGTGAAGCATGGGCATTTTTACACTAAATTCGAGCGCTCGAGGCCTTGCTTAGAGTGCTCGAATTTGGGACAGAATTGCCTTCGGGAATTCTCATTTTGGCAGCCACTTGTGCATTGGTTTCCTCATTTTCTACTTACTTCTTTATGAGGTGGTTGGGGATGTTTTTTTGGAGGAGAGAGAGAGCTTTGTTGAAGGAGATAAGGCAAGGAAGGCCACACATATCATTATCCTATATTCTACAAGATAGAGGAGAGAGAAGAGAGCAAGAAGAAGAGGGTTCTTGGAGCAAAAGGAAGGGAGCTCGAAAATGGAGGAAAAGGGCAAGCTTCTTCCTTCTTCTAGCTCACTCATGGGTAACTAAACCTCATCTAGGGAGGTGATGAAGCCTCCCCTTTTGTTCATGTTCTAGATTAGGTTCTATTTTGGGGATTATAATGTATAAACTTTGGTCTTTTCATAGTTTAAGAGCTTATTACTTCTTGTAATGAATATTCATGTTTAAATGATTGATGTGAGTTATTTAGCTTGTCTTGATGATTCTTACATTAGTCTTATTGCTTTTATTTTCATAGTGACAATGAAGATATTAACTATGAATGGTTTTCAAGGCATGTTGATTTTGAAACTTGATATTCCATTGCTTAGGTACCTCCTTTGATGGATTATGCTTGATTCTTACCTTCATGTGCTTCATCATTTGATTGAATGCTTGATGGTCTTTTGCTTAAGTTAATGTATTTGATACTGCACCCTAGTCTAGGTAGTCCAAATGTGTTGTCTTTTGATAGACCATTCTTGTTTTAATCTCATGAACTTCTTATTGGTTATGAAGCAACTATGTGTTGCTACATAATTCTTGATCATTGCTTATATAGTGTTTATCCCCAATTTAGTCTTGATTTAGCATGTATTTAGGGCGTAGGTGGATTCACTTCTCTAGTTTCCCCTTTTATTATCTCTAACTCTCATTTACTAACACTATTATTTTATGCACTTTGAATTCCTAGTTTAGTGACCATAAAACAAACCCTCTATGAACACCCCTTATCACTCTAAAATGACTTTAGACACTTAGGTTGCCTTAAGACTAGCGCAGTCCCAGTGGTTCGACTTACCCGACCAATAGCCCTATTTTACAATGATTCGTGCTATTGCGAAGGTTGATGTTAATTGACCAACCGATCACTTACCACATTTGGCTTCATTTGCTTCCTTCTTTCTCCACTTTGCTCCTTTCTTTGTTTAATCCCAGCATTGCTTCAATTAAGCTCTTATTTGGCTAAGTTAGCTTATTTTTTAGATAAGTGCCTGAAAAAGAAAATAATACGAAATAAATCTAAAACAGTAAAGTAAGATAGATAAAGGTACTAGAATGCCTAAGCTTAAGGGGTTTAAATACGCACTTTTTAGTGCTCATCAAAGCACAAGCCATGATTACTGAATTTTGTAGGACTTAGTTTGAAGGTGAAGTCCTTTTGGAAACTTGTTCTATGGACTCAACAAACACATAGTTGACCAAATCAGACTTTTTAATCTAAACAGTTCTCACTTTCATTTCATGAAAATCTTTTTATTTCTTTACCTCTTTCTTAGGCAAATTTTCAGCTTTAGGAATTTTAAGTGACAAACATTCTTTTTCTTCTTACAATACACATTTTTCTTAGCATGAGAATTTTTAGAATGATTTTTAGAAAAGTCTTTCTTTTTCCGATGAAGGCATAAGTTATACTTATGTCCATTCTTTCCATAAAAAGTGCAATGCAATAATTTTGGCACATAAGACATATTAGAATGTGATGCATCAGGCAAACATGGTCTAGGCATAATAGCAGGTTTAACAAAAATTGTCTTACCATGATTACTAGAAGAATTTTTAACAAATCCTAACCCTATTTTATCATTTACATCCTTACCCATGTTAATTATCTTATTCAAACTGTTTTGACTTATATTGAACCCTTTCAGTTTATCTTTTTCAGATTTCAATTCAATTTCAAGATAATCGTTTTTCAAAGCAAGACATTCCTTCAATGAGTTAGCAACACTTACCTTATTTTCAAGAATGATGATCTGCTTCTCAAGCTCAGAGATGATAGAATTGCTTTTAAAAGCTTTCCTTTTGCCTTCATCAATCTGTTTCTTTAGATCTTCATTCTCTTATTTTGCTTGGATAAGCTCTTTTGCTAGCTTATTGATTGCCTGTTTGACTTCAATGGTTTCTTTAACCATCTTCTTCAACCTTTTATCATCCTTTTCAGCCTCTAGTACCTGTTCATCATGAACTTCATTGTCTTCGTTATCTGAAATATCAGAGTCAGATAAAGATATGACATGAGGACCTTTATCAAAAAAAGCGACATATGAAAAATCATTAGTATCATCCAGAGGAGAATCATTATCACTTATAGAAGAATTTTTAGACATAGAAACTTTCATTGCTTTTCCTTTATTCCTATCCTTTCATTTTTTCCTAGGACTAGGACAAATATTGGATGCATGACCTTTGCCACCACAATTGCAGCAAATGATGTGACGACCCGAACTCGGAGGTCTGAACCATTAGCCGGGTCCTTACTCGAACCCGAGGTCATCTACATCAAACTTATCATTTCAAGCTTCACAACATGTTCACTTGGATCAAAACTATGCTTTCCCAAGGTTCTAAGTCATTCTCCCGAGTCAAAAGTGGATTACAAAGGAAGAAGGGACAAAGAAAACCAAACAGGTGCACTTCGGTCGACCGAAGTGGAGCTTCAGTTGGCCAAAACAGACCTCCAAGAACCGGTCGACCGATACTCTGCTTCGGTCGACCGAAGCTGAGATACTGAGAGCAAGAGGATGGTTCGGTCGACTGAACCCTATTTCGGTCGACCGAAACAGGAGATCCCGAGACCTGCAAGAGAATCGGTCGACCGATGCACCATTTCGGTCGACCGAAATGGCTCTACCGAGCCTGGAACCTGCTATTGAGAAGTTGCACTTGTGGGACTGAAGAGAAACTGAAATGAGGACTTTAGAATGATTCATACTTGAACTAAACCATCAAAAAATGATATTCTACGATCATGAACATGAGTAGCATCATATAATCATCTTACAACATCACTTGCTACGATTATATGGAGATATACACATTAACTACATTAGTTTCATTCTTATGTTACAAGGCCATGACCGGTGACTTAATTACATTTCCAAAACAATAGATATACAAAAGTATGGCCTAAGTACAAATCAGCAAAATGAAGGCTTCCAATACTCCGTCAGTTTTGTGGTGGATTGTCATCCGCCAACTCTTTGCCATGACCTGAAAAATATTAAGTATATGATGGGGTGAGCAATTTGCTCAGCAGGTGGCACTTAAGACATGCCTCTTGTGTCCCCGTGAATCCATACAAAGAATAGGGCAATAGGAGATGGGGATCATACAATATCGGGATAATATCGCATAATAATCAATCTCAAGTATACACAATATGATGCAATGGAATGCAATGTGTGCCAATGACACTCCCCATTTTCATCATTTAAAACCATCACTTTCAAACGGTTAATATAACCCGCCCTTTGGTGACCCCGCAGCGACATGAGAGAAAGATTGGCTAGTGTTCCTGACCCTTGGTACCCCCGCGGCGTCATTTTGTGTAATATCCCAATTTTAAAAAGATAGTCCTGGTATTTATTTAATTATTTAATTGCATTTTTATTTTTTTTAATTAGTTATTTGTTTGTGTGTTTATTTAATGGTTATTTAAATTGGATTTTGTTTTGCTTTAATTGATTAATTATTTTATTTAAATTGGTTGATTATTTTAGTTGATTATTATTTGTATAATTATTTTTATTTCATGGTTTATTTTAATTGGATTAAGTTAATTGGTTTATTATTAAATTAGGTTATAGTTTTAACTGTATAATGGAATTCACGTGTGTAGCCGTCACTGTTTTAAAACGTAGGTTTTGTTATGGGCCGACAAGGATTAGGATTAGGGCTCTGTCTCTACACATACAGGGAATAGGGTTTAGTTAAGTCTATATATATATAGAATAGTACGTCAACTTAGGGTTTTGAGAATACACAACCCCTATTCACGTACCAAAGATACAAAGATACAGAGATTTGTGAGAGAACTGAGTGAGAGAAAATAGAACAAGGCTTAGGAGGAGAACTGAGAGGACCAAGGGAGAGTTATGGTGGATTAAACCAAAACCATTGGAGGCTTGAAGGTGGTCAGTGTTTGCCGGAAATTAGGAAGACGGCGACAAAGTTTTGAGACCAAAACTGCAAGCAAGTTCTTTTACTTTCTCCTTCCTTTTGGCTCGTATTCTGTGCACCTAGGTAGTCTCTAGGGTTAAATAAATCATAAACTGGAACTTACGTGTTTATTGTATGATTTATTGATGCTCTGTTTGTGTTATAATCGAATCTATTACAAATTCGTGCTTGATTGTTTCAAGTTTTGTTTCTTAAAGCATGTTAATCCGGTTGTAATTTTAGTTATTATACTTACTTGCAATTACTGTAAATAAGTCATAGGGTGTTTCTAGGATTACATAAGGTTCCTAGATTAGTTTTAAAAACCAAACAGAAAGGTTGCAACTGGCCGGAATAGGAGCAGAGGTCAGAAACGAAGCTGGAACGGAGAGAAGGCTCACAGGGGGGAAGAGAGCCGGCTCTGGAATGCCAAGAGATGGCTCCCACCTGTTAAGAGCCGGCTCCAAGGTTATATGGAGCCGGCTCTAGGCTGATTAGAGCCTGCTCTAATTTTTCCAAGAGCAGGCTCTTCCTAATTTGATGCATACTGTAATCCTTCAGCTACTGTTTGGGCACTTGGGGTTCCTGAACAGTTTTAAAACTTTAATGGGGTTTTCAATAAGTGATTTAACATGTAATCAAGGTCTTGAATTTCATAAAATACCCCCTTTGTTTTAATAGAATTAACAGTGCGCTAATTAACGACCTTACATGCGGTTAACGGCTGGAAGGAAATTTATTGTCTAGTTTTAATTTGACAATTGAAGGTGCTATAACATGATTCTAAATTAAGTTTTAAATGCACGGTGAAGTCTTTTAATTAACAAATTAGACTTGCGACATAGTGCATGGCTCTGTGCTAAAAGATAAAACAGAAGACAAGTATACAACTTAGTACGCTGTTACCGAATGGAAAGAACTAAATTGCTTAAATTAATTTAGCAATTTATTGGACTATAATATGATTATAGAATTTATTTTGAATGCATAAAAGAGTCATTGATATGTTAGATTTGATCTATGCATGCTTTGGATGCTAGTTGTTGAACTATTAAACCGTTTCCTGTAATTACAAGGTTTAACTCTTGAATTTAAATTGCTAAAACTTTAAACACTTTTCTGCAATGATTTGGATATTGGTTTTGGACTGTAAATTACTAGCTTATTATTTATGTATTGTAGTTTACATGGATATGGAGGATTGTATGCACCGGTATGGGACGGTGACATACTAGGGATGGTTTAGCTCAAAACGCTTAAACCTAACCTATCGGATTAAAGGAATGGATTGTAAAATATTAAATCCTAACTGTGAATAAGTCAGATCAACTGTGACTAAGTTGAATGGCTTCCTGGATTAATTGGTTGTAGTTAAGTCATATCAACTGAATAAGTTGAGTGACTAACTAGGTTGTATATTGTATGTCAGCTCAATCAATAATTAAATGACATACCCTGGTTTTGGACGGACTTTAGATATATGTTTATAGTACCATGAGATGAGCTTGAGTCTCAGACTCGTTGGTTCGGGTGCGTATATGCAGTGGATGCGTAGCTGGCTATAATAGGTTGAGGTGTACCCTGTTAGGTCTAGGTACTCATGCCCACCCTTGGGTGCATTTTCGCATGTTGCCTTCTATTCAGGTTGAGACCCCTATTATAGTCCAGTGAATGTCCCTTAGTGTAGATATATGTATATGTATGGACTAGATAGATATTGTGAGGTATCTACGGTGTATCTGCGTATCGGGTCACCGTATGGATTGCAGTTAGATTAGAACTTACTTGTACGTCTGACCTACTCTTCTATTATTCTTTTCAGGTACAAGACTGTTCCAACCTTAGGGATTGATCGTGCTTGTCAAAGACAATCTCATATTCATTTGTTTACGTAGGACTTCTCTCGATGATTCTAGCTTAATTTATTTTCAGTTTCCAGTTCAGTCGAGATTTTCTTTAGGGGTCCACTAGTTGGATTCCCAAGTTGTAACCTTGAAGGTTTTGGAGGATTGGATTATTATTAATTATCGTTTGGAGGATTTTATGTTACTTTTGATTTCTTTATTTAAATTCTTAAATTTGTCATCTATGTTCGATTTAAAATACTTTAATTGTTTGATATTTCCTCGGGTTTGGGCCTGGGCCTGATTAACCCGCGTCTCAGATTCGAGGGTTATCACATTTTGGGCCCAGCTAGCTCAACCACACTAGGGCAATCTCCCTAATTCCTTCTAGCCTATATTAACCCTCCAGCCCTTTGGTACCTCCACGGCGACCGGGTTTTCATAAAACTATTTCATCAAAACACTTTCCCGAAATTCCCCATTTTCATGCCCAATGCTAATGCATGGAAGCATCAATGTCATGTCCACATTACAATTCCACATCTAGCTCAAATTAACTGGCAAAGTATAACTCACAAGAATTTGCAAAGAAATTATAACATGCTTACATACAATAAAAGTCTAGATTATTAGACATATAAGGAATTCAACACATAGACATACTCTTCACATAAAACATTTAATACCCACAATTACACAATTAGCATATACACATATCAACTAAACAATTAGCTAGATGCTACCCAAATTAAGCATGTTAAATAACCATTTATAAGGAGTTAACTCACAAAAGTACAAGAACTTCATGGATTAAGGACCCCTACATTGATTTGGTGCAAAACCCTCAAATGGGTCAAGAAATTCAAAATCTCTAGGGAGGCTCAAAGCTGAAATTGGTGGTACTCACATGTAGAGCTCGTTGTGCTCTCCGTTTTGCCTCAAATGACACTCCAAAATTCCAAGTATTGAGAGAGTTATCAAGCTTCAAAGATTGTTTCCAAAAAGAGAGGAAAAATGGAAGAAAAATGAGAGAAAGGAAGAACCAGCGGGGAGAGAAAAAAATGAGAGACCAAAATGGTCTCTAAGCCACATATATGAGTTAGTGGTGGGTCCCACCACTTTTGAAAAACCTTTTTCATTTAATTTTCTACCACAATTAACACTTATGTGTACACCATCATATAATTACCATATGAAACACATAAATAAAATTTATAGGATGCAAATAAACCTAACAAAAATCCTATACGCAAACACAAAAAAGATGAAAATGCCCTCGCGGTGACAAAATTCCAGAAAAATGAAAAATGCTGAAAATCGGAAACATCACAATCTCCCCAACTTAAAAGGATTTCGTCCCCGAAATCAAGCCATACCTGGGGATGGAAACAACTCTGGGTACCTGGAGCGAACCTGCTGATCAAGTTCCCAAGTAGCCTCATCGACTCCATGGTGTCTTCAAAGAACTTTCACTAACTGTACTGTTTTGCCCTTTAACACCTTTTGTTGTGTTTCAAGGATCTGTACTGGTCCTTCTTCATAGGTGACATCCTCATCAATGTCCACGTCAATCCAATCCAAAACATGAGATGGAACGGGTTCATACTTCCGCCGCATCGACACATGAAAAACATTGTGAACCTTGTCCATCTGTGGTGGCAAAGCAAGTCTGTAGGCAACTCCTCCTACACGGTCCAAAATCTCAAACGGTCCAATGAATCGTGGCGACAATTTGCCACTCTTCCCAAACCTCACCAAACCCTTCCGTGGAGAAACCCGCAGAAAGACATGGTCTCCTACATCAAAAGATAGCGGTCGTCTCTGCCTATTTGCATAGTTCTTTTGTCGGTTCTGAGCTGTGAGCAATCTATGTCTAATCAATTTAATTTTCTCGATAGTCCCGAGTACCATGTCGGGTCCTAAGGTGGCTGTCTCACCTACCTCAGTCCAACAAACTGGAGATCTACAGGGTCTCCCATATAATGCCTCAAAATGAGCCATCTCAATGCTCGCCTGATAACTGTTATTGTATGCAAACTCAATAAGTGGTAGATGATCTTCCCAACTACCAACCAAGTCAAGCACACATGCCCGAAGCATATACTCCAAGATCTAGATAGTACGCTCCGACTGGCCGTCTGTCTGTGGATGGAATGTCGTACTAAGATGCAACGCTGAACCAAACGCTACTTGAAGTCCTTCCCAAAATTTTGAAGTGAACTTGGCGTCCCTATCTAAAACAATGGTTACTGGAACTCCATGTAACCTTACAATCTCCTTCACGTAAAGATTACTAAGTGCCTCTACATCATCTGTTGCCTTAACAGGCAAAAAGTGAGTTATCTTGGTCAGTCTATCAAAGATGACCCATACGGCCTCGTTGCCTTTCCGTGATCTTGGAAGGCCTGTCACAAAATCCATAGCAATTTGCTCCCATTTCCATTGTGCTACAGGCAATGGTTGCAACAATCCAGCCGGTTTCTGATGCTCGGCCTTCACCTGTTAACAGGTAAGGCATCTAGCCACAAACTGTGCAACATCCTTCTTCATCCCGTTCCACTAATACTGACGCCTTAAATTGTGATACATCTTATTACCACCTGGATGAACTGCAAAGTGCGAAGTGTGAAACTCCCGTAAGACGTCCTACCGACAAGCTGTGGGAACCACCAACAAACCCTTGAACCATAGACCATCATCTGCATGTAAGGTCCAATCTTTCACTGTCTCACCACTTGAGATTAAAACGTAGATGGCATCTAAATCCGAGTCATGTCTCTGTGACTCAATCACTCTTACAACAAGAGTAGGCTGAGCCACAAGACTAAACAAGAACGCCGATTCACCACAAACATCATCGTCAACATAATACAATCCCATCTCCGCCAAATCATTAAGCATCTTCCATTTCCGAATAGCTAATCCGGCTAAAGTTCCACGAGATTTCCGGCTTAAGGCATCTGCTACCACATTTGCCTTGCCCGGATGGTACTGCAAATCAAAATTATAATCTTCCAAAAATTCAACCCATCACCTCGGTCTGTTATTCAAGTCTTTTTGGGAGAAAAGGTACTTGAGGCTCTTGTAATCCGAGAATACCTCGAATCTCTCACCATACAAATAGTGTCTCTAACATTTCAAGGCAAATACTACTGCCGCTAACTCCAAATCATGAGTAGGATAGTTGTACTCATGAGTCTTTAACTGTCGAGACCCATAAGCCACTACTCTATTATCCTGCATCAACACACATCCCAACCCATCCCGTGAAGCATCATAATAGATCACATAACCCAAGCCACGCTCAGGTATCACCAACACCGGGGCTGTAGTCAATCTTGTCTTCAACTCTTGAAAAGATGTCTCATAGGCTTCATTGCATACAAATTTGATCCCTTTCCGGGTCAAACGGGTCATAGACACTGCCAAACGGGAGAAATCTTTCATAAATCTCCGACAGTAACCCGCTAGACCAAGGAAACTACGGATCTCAAACACATTCTTGGGTTGCTCCCAATTCAAAACTGCCTCAACCTTTGATGGATCAACTGACACTCCTCCTTTCAAAACAACGTGCCCCAAAAACTTCACCTATTGTAGCCAAAATTCACACTTCTCGTATTTGGCATACAATCGGTGTTCCCGTAAAATCTGTAACACAATGTTCAAATGAATCTCGTGCTCCTCCCGAGTCCGTGAGTACACAAGAATGTCATCCACGAAAACTACCACAAACTGGTCCAAGTAATCGTGAAAGACGCAGTTCATCAAGTCCATGAATGTTGCTGGCGTATTAGTCAAGCCAAAAGGCATAACAAAGAATTCATAGTGTTCATACCGTGTACGAAACACTGTCTTTGGGATATCCTCATCCCTAACCCGCAACTGATAATAGCCAGACCTCAAGTCAATCTTCGAGAAATAACTGGCTCCCCTCAACTAGTCAAATAAATCATCTATCCTTGGCAAAGGATACTTGTTCTTGATGGTGGCATGATTCAACTTCTAGTAATCAATGCACAACCTTAAAGAACCATCTTTCTTCTTAACGAATAAGACCGGTGCGCCCCACGGCGACACGCTCGGTCGGATGAAACCTTTCATCCTCAAATCATTAAGCTGCTTCTTCAACTCTTCCAACTCAACTGGTGCCATACGATACGGTGCCATAGAAATCGGCACGTTACCGGGCATCAAGTCAATAGTAAACTCCACTTCTCGGTGTGAAGGCAACTCTGTCAAATCCTCTGGAAACACATCCAGAAAATCATGAACTACCTCCGGATAGCCTTCTCCCACAACATCATCTTCTTCGGCTAGAAGACTAGCCAAGAAATAATCTCCACGACTTTGTTCTCGAATTCCATACAATGATGAAGACTGGGAATCACTCCGATCTCCCATGAAAAAGAAACAATCTCCCTTATGAGTGCAAACTGTAACTCTACCTCTGAAACAATCAATCATGGCATGAAAGAAAGTTAACCAATCCATCCCGAGAATGACATCAAAACTAGTCATCTCCAGGAGGATAAGGTCAAACACGAAAGTCCGCCCGGCTATCACAATAGAACAATCCCTCATAACTCGGCTCAAAGACACTGAAACCCCAACTGGCGTATCAACACACAATGTTTGATCCATGGAACTGACCTCTAACCCTGTTGCAAGTGCAAATGATGATGATATGAAGGAATAAGATGCACCAGAGTCAAAGAGAATGCGAGCCCAAGAACCAAACACTGGAAAGATACCTCAGAGAACTGATGGTCCATAAGAAGCATCAGCCGGTGCGAGTGCAAAGACACAGCCCTGTGGTGCTTGTGCCTGAGAACTGCGACCCTGAACACCGGACTGCTGTGCTAGCATGGTAGGAGCATCCCTCCTAAAGGATCGTGAACCCTGAGAAAACATAGCAGGCTATGGTGGTGGCGGCGGTCTGAAATCGGACTGATCTGTAGTCGATTGTGACAGCCTCTATCATGACCTTCTGCCACAACCAGTACTTGTTCCCTGACTAGGACAATCTTGAATCAAGTGACCCTACTGGCCACACCCATAACAAACCCTTGGAGCTGAAGAAACTGAAGATGATCTCATGGGATAACTGGACTTGTAATGCCTAGGCTGCTGACCCTGAAAACAAACAATTCCACTCCTGTCAGACCCAGCTGGTAAAGGGGTGGTAGGAGCAGATCGTGCGGACTGCTGCCCCTGAAACTGAAACGAACCACCCTTGTTTTTCTTCCAAGAAGATCCTTCTGAAGATGGCCCTGTACCTCTCTTTTGCTTCCATTATTCCCTCCTTGCATCCTTATCTTTGATATCAACCTCAAGCATCAAAGCTCTTTCTACTGCTTCAGAATAAACCTTGATGAACTGAGCCATTATCAACGGCCTCATTCTGTCATGAAGGCCAGAAACAAACTTCCGAGTCTTGTCAACTTCATCTCTCACCATTTTTGGAGCAAAGCGAGAAAGTGAAGTGAATTTGTTCTCAAATTCCGCCACTGACATGTTGCCTTGGATAAGGCCAAGAAACTGGTCTTTTAACTCCCATCTTTTAGAAATCAAAAAATATTTTTCGTAAAATAGTTCCTTGAACTTATCCCAACTCATTTCCTCCACCTTATGCCGATTCGTAACCGTCTTCCACCAGAGCTTAGCGTCCTTGGCAAACTTGTAAGTTGCTAGGATGATCTTCAAATGATCCTCTGTCACATCCATTGAGGTCAACTGAGTTTCAACTTGGTCCATGCAGTCGTCTGCTACCATTGGATCCGCACCGCCCTCAAACATAACCGGCATCAGCTGAGAAAACCCCTTAATGATCTTAAGATGCTTCAGAGCTGGCATCTCCTCAACTTGAACTGTAGGTTGTGGTGCCGACTATGATAGAGCAGCAATGGTTGCTCTCAAGGCACTTTACAACAAACAATTCAACTCCAGTGCTGCAGAACCCTCACCCACTTATACGGGTGCTTCAACATTATCCCTCCTTGTGGGGACATTTCTTGGGGGAATCAAATCTCTGAGAAGTGTGTCCTCATCATTTAGCTCCTCCGGATTAGAGCTAAAGCTCTTGCCAACATCACCCCTAGTCGGCCTAGGGCCAAGTTCCCTAGTTTCCTCACGCCGTGACATCGTGCTATAAAACGAGAAAATGGTTCAAAAACATGACACTAAGGTCCACTGTGGATAACTCAACGTGAAATGATGTCGTACCAAAACTTAGCATGTAAAACTAGGCAAGAAACATTTTAACATAAACATTTAAGCACATAAGCACATAAGCAATTAAGCATGCTTCTTCAAGTAATAAGCAAGTAGCAAATAGTCAAATAAACAATGCAATCAACATCCCATGCAATCCTATGTAGGCCTTTACCAGTCGTCCTAATGGTTTTCGAATCATCGCTCAGATACCATTCCTGTGACGACCCGAACCCGGAAGTCCGAACCGTTAGCTGGATCCTTACTCGAACCCAAGGTCATCTACATCAAACTTATCATTTCAAGCTTTAAAACATGCTCACTTGGATCAAAACTATGCTTTCCCAAGGTTCTAAGTCATTTTCCCAAGTCAAAAATGGATTACAAAGGAAGAAGGGACAAAGAAAACCAAACAGGTGCACTTCAGTCAACCGAAGTGAAGCTGCGGTCGGCCGAAGCAGACCTCCAAGAACCGGTCGACCGATACTCTACTTCGGTCGACCGAAACTAAGATTTTGAGAGCAAGAGGATGGTTCAGTTGACTGAACCCTATTTCAGTCGACCGAAACAGGAAATCCTGAGATCTGCAAGAGAATCGGTCAACCAAAATGGCTCTGCCAAGCCTGGAACCTGCTATTGAGAAGCTGCACTTGTGGGACTGAAGAGAAACTAAAATGAGGACTTTAGAATGATTCATACTTGAACTAAACCATCAAAATACGATATTCTACGATCATGAACATGAGTACCATCATATAATCATCTTACAACATCACTTGCTACGATTATATGGAGATATACACATTAACTACATTAGTTTCATTCTTATGTTACAAGGCCATGACCGGTGACTTAATTACATTTCCAAAACAATAGATATACAAAAGTATGGCCTAAGTACAAATCAGCAAAATAAAGGCTTCCAATTCTCCGTCAGTTTTGTGGTGGATTGTCATCCGCCAACTCTTTGCCATGACCTGAAAAATATTAAGTATACGATGGGGTGAGCAATTTGTTCAGCAGGCAGCACTTAAGACATGCCTCTTGTATCCCTGTGAATCCATATAAAGAATAGGGTAATAGGAGATGGGGATCATACAATGTCGGGATAATATCACATAATAATCAATCTCAAGTATACACAATATGTGCAATGGAATGCAATGCGTCCCAATGACACTCCCCATTTTCATCATTCAAAACCATCACTTTCAAATGGTTAGTATAACCCGCCCTTTGGTGACCCTACAGCAACACGAGAGAGGATTGGCTAGTGTCCCTGACCCTTGGTACCCCCGCGGTGTCATTTTGGGCCCAGCTAGCTCAACCACACTAGGGCATTCTCCCTAGTTCCCTCTAGGCTATATTAACCCTTCGGCCCTTTGGTACCCCCGCGGCAACTAGGTTTTCATAAAACTATTTCATCAAAACACTTTCCCGAAATTCCCCATTTTCATGCCCAATGCTAATGCTTGGAAGCATCAATGTCATGTCCACAATTACAATTCCACATCTAGCTCAAATTAACTAGCAAAGTATAACTCACAAGAATTTGCAAGGAAATTATAACATGCTTACATACAACAAAAGTCTAGCTTATTAGACATATAAGAAATTCAACGCATAGGCATGCTCTTCACATAAAACATTTAATACCCACAATTACACAATTAGCAAATACACACATTAACTAAACAATTAGCTAGATACTACCCAAATTAAGCATGCTAAACAACCATTTATGAGGAGTTAACTCACAAAAGCATAAGAACTTCATGGATTAAGGACCCCTACCTTGATTTGGTGCAAAACCCTCAAATGGGTCAAGAAATTCAAAATCTCTAGGGAGGCTCAAAGCTGAAATTGGTGGTACTCACGCGTAGAGCTCGTCGTGCTCTCCGTTTTGCCTCAAACGACACTCCAAAATTCTAAGTATTGAGAGAGTTATCAAGCTTCAAAGATTGTTTCCAAAAAGAGAGGAAAAATGGAAGAGAAATGAGAGAGAGGAAGAACCAGCGGGGAGAGAGAAAAATGAGAGACCAAAATGGTCTCTAAGCCACATATATGAGTTAGTGGTGGGTCCCACCACTTTTGAAAAACCTTTTTCATTTAATTTTCTACCACAATTAACACTTATGTGTACACCATCATCTAATTACCATATGAAACACATAAATAAAATGGGATGCAAATGAACCCAACAAAAATCCCTTACGTAAACATGAAAAGACGAAAATGCCCTCGCGGCGATAAAATTCCAGAAAAATGAAAAATGCTGAAAATCGGAAACATCATAAATGAATTCAATTTCTTTTGATTCTTCTACTTTCTTTTCATTAAACCTAAACTTTGACGTCTTGTCAAAAATTTTAAGATTAGCCATGTTGTTATTCCTACTCCTCTATTGTCTTTGCAAAATCTGACTGTATTGCCTTGACAAAAATGCAAGATCATTATCAAAATTGTCATCCACAGAATTCTCAACCTGTATACATTTTAAAGCAATATTTTTCTCCTTCTAATTTAAATCAAAGTTCAACATCTCAAAAGTTTTCAATGATCCTATCATCTCATCTATTTTACTAGTAGACAAATCCCAATGTCCAGTCATGGTTTCAACTCTAATCTAGAATCTTTTAGGTAAAGACCTTAAGATTTTCTCACAGATTTTCTTATCACTAACTTTTTTACCTAAGCGAGGAAACCCTAGTTGATAAAATACGTCAACTGTAATAGGAAAAACCTCGTGGACTGTGCAGTCTAAAGTAAACCGATCCACTATACTTGAAACAAAGTACACTGAACTTTGACTCTAGCTCACACCTTATTGTTCTACCAAACACCAACTGCTAACAATCCTATGGCTTTTCCACGTCCAACAACAACTTGACCTTAAGCTTATGCTTGATCTTTGTAAAAGAGTAGCAGGTAGATTAGACAACACTCTTCGAATGCTCCAACCCTTTCAAAGTGTGATCGCTTTTACTTCTGTTCTTCAATCGTTTGAATTCGATGTATAAGTAGATCTGTTTTTGTATGATCGATATAGATGCAACTGTACGATCACAATCAGGATTCGAACAACACAACTCTAAACTCAAGTGTTTATGTGTATATATGTTCTAAAAAGATAAATAGAAAATTCTCTAAGAATTTCTGTAACAAAAATCTTCCTAAGGCTTTTTGAGAATAACAAACTGATAATGCAAAAGCCATAAATAAACCATTGTATATGACATGGTTTATATAGAGTATAGAATAACCTAGTCCCTCTGAAAATATGGAAAATTTGTGCACAAGACTTGGTAAACTTCTAGACCAACTGGGAAACAAATCAGGATAAGGAAACTGAAAACTGTATTGTGAACAGGACTCCTTGAACCGATTCAAGATTGGCAGAGAGAATTTCAAAGCCAACCTTGAGCCCTTGAACCGGTTTAGAGAGGCTGAACCGGTTCAAGTTGTCCAGAACTTGATTTTGGTTCTTTTCAGCCTTTAAACACTGTATATGGCAAGTCTGACTATTATTCCAAGTGAATGAATGTCCTAACCTGTTTAGAATTCTTCCTAAAGTGTTGTTCTTACCTTTTTCTTCGAATGATCTTCAAATATAGTAACTTTGAACAACTTCCCAGTTCTGTAGTCGCTGTCGAACTTGATAACTTGCAAAACAAGTAATTTGAATTACAACTCGACTTGAACTTGTTTTGTTTATGAGAATTGCCAAACATAAAATAATACCTCACAATGTCAGATCAAATCCATCTCATGTCCTGTAAATAACTACGTCTTCCTTCTCCCTCATTTATTGGCATGCAAATGAACAATTCAAACATTCTTCTAAGAGCAAGTGGTATAGTGCTAGCAATACAGGCTAGCAAAGCTTTGTTGGATTGCTAGCCACATCAGCAATTGTGCTGATGTGGCTAGCAACAGTATATTGCTATCTTTCAGGCACGGTATGGGTTAATTGATATTTATTATTTTGTTATTTTTTGTTGTACTTTTTTAATACCTTTAATATTTTTTGAGTAAAAAAAATTAAAAACATATTTATTTTTTTGTTTGCTTGTATTTTTTAAAACGGCTACTTTTTCAACCACTTGAATTTTTTTTTATTATATATTGCTATCTTTAAGTCACGGTATGGTTTAATTGATATCTATTATTTTATTATTTTTGCTTGTATTTTTTAAAACGGTTACTTTTTCAACCACTTGAAATTTTTTTATTATATATTTAAATAGAATACTTCTTTTAATACATTTAAATTAATATATTTTTTACAATAAAAATAAATTACATATAAAAAGAAATAGTAAGAAAAAAAAAAAAAAAAAAAAAAAAAAAAAAAAAAGAAGTCGTTCTGTAGTGTTTGGCTCGCAATGCTATTGTTAGCAGTTGCGATGTACTTTGCTATCATCCTCCTGGGTCCCACAAATTGCTAGCATTATACCAATTCAAAGGCTAGCAATACTGACTCATTTGCTAGCAAAAAGCTATCCATACCGGTTGCTCTAACATTTACTGGAGAACATGGTTGCAGGAAAGTGTAGATGAAGTTTTCTCATGCATGTATTCCTATTGATGTTCAGAAAATACCTGAAATCCAATAATCCTAAAAAGTTGAATATTCATCAGCCAGTTCTAGTCATATTTGACTTCGGTGCAGGGAAAGCAGGAGCATGGAATTTTCCTTTTGGATCCATCTTGAAAGTCTAGGCATGCATAAAAAGAAAAAGCAGGCATGGAAACAGTGCATCTAAACGAGAACATTTGAAATCTTCATTTTCATTTTATTAGTCAATTAAAAAAATTCTGCCCAAGAATTAGACCATCTGATTTTTCTAGAAACCAATTTTCCTAGAATTGTAGAAATGCAGTTTTACTGACCAAAAAAAAAAAAAAAAAAAAAATTGTTTTCTTGTGAATACTTTCAAACATATGAATAGTCCTTTACTCTGTTGCCAAGGATTAGTATTATAATAGATGATAAATGCTATACAGTACAGAATGCTTCACATACTAAATTAACCGAGAAATTAAAGTAAAAAAAAAAAAATACAAGCTATATAATCTTCTATATAGTAAAATGAGAAATCACATATGATATATAATATCACCCTTTGCTTTGGCAATATTATTATAATGAAGCTAATGACAGTATCATATAACAAAATGGGAAAATCTAAAAATCCTAAAAAGTTGAATATTCGTCTGCCAGTTTTAGTCATATTTGACTTCGGTGCAGGGAAAGCAAAAGCATAGAATTTTCCTTTTCGATCCATCTTGAAAGTCTAGGCATGCATGGAAACAGTGCATCAAAACCAGAAAATTTGAAACCTTCATTTTCGTTTTATTAAATTCTGTAGAAGAATTAGACCATGCAGTGACTTTGGGGAATCTGAAATTGATATATAATATCACCCTTTGCGTTGGCAATATTATTATAATGAAGCTAATGACAATATCATATAATAAAATGGAAAAATCCCATAATCCTAAAAAGTTGAATATTCATCAGCCAGTTCTAGTCATATTTGTCTTCGGTGCAGGGAAAGCAAGAGCATGGAATTTTCCTTTTGGATCCATCTTGAAAGTCTAGGCATGCATAAAAAGAAAAAGCAGGCATGGAAACAGTGCATCAAAATCCCATAATCCTAAAAAGTTGAATATTCATCAGCCAGTTCTAGTCATATTTGACTTCGGTGCAGGGAAAGCAAGAGCATGGAATTTTCCTTTTGGATCCATCTTGAAAGTCTAGGCATGCATAAAAAGAAAAAGCAGGCATGGAAACAGTGCATCAAAACGAGAACATTTGAAATCTTCATTTTCATTTTATTAGTCAATTAAAAAAATTTCTGCCCAAGAATTAGACCATGCTGTGACTTTGGGGAATCTGAAATTGATCTGATTTTTCTAGAAACCAATTTTCCTAGAATTGTAGAAATGCAGTTTTACTGACAAAAAAAAAAAAAAAAAAATATGTTTTCTTGTAAATACTTTCAAACATATGAATAGTCCTTTACTCTGTTGCCAAGGATTAGTATTATAATAGATGATAAATGCTATACAGTACAGAATGCTTCACATACTAAATAAACCGAGAAATTAAAGTAAAAAAAAAATACAAGCTATATAATCTTCTATATAGTAAAATGAGAAATCACATATGATATATAATATCACCCTTTGCTTTGGCAATATTATTATAATGAAGCTAATGACAGCATCATATAATAAAATGGGAAAATCTCAAAATCCTAAAAAGTTGAATATTCGTCGGCCAGTTTTAGTCATATTTGACTTCGGTGCAGGGAAAGCAAAAGCAAAGAATTTTCCTTTTTCATCCATCTTGAAAGTCCAGGCATGCATGCCCTTTGGCCCTTTTGTTTCTTTAGACTTCGCTTCCCTTTTGAACGTTTTTAATAAAATCTTACTTGTAAAAAAAAAAAAAAATCTAGGCATGCATGGAAACAGTGCGTCAAAACCATAAAATTTGAAACCTTCATTTTCGTTTTATTAAATTCTGTAGAAGAATTAGACCATACAGTGACTTTGGGGAATCTGAAATTGATCTGATTTCTCTAGAAACCAATTTACTTAGAATTGAAGAAATGCAGTTTTACTGACAAAAAATTGGGAGGGGGGGAATAGAGATGAGTGACTTGAGGATAAAAATTGAAGTTTAAACAAAAACAATAATACTTGCCACATCATGTGAGTTTTTGGTTGGACTATATATAATTTCCCAAATTAGATTAGACTAGCTAAATTAGTAGATTGACACAATCATGTATATATATATATATATATATATATATAGGAAGTAGTTCCAAATGATTGAATTGATTAAACATGAAAATCAACATTGTCCAATATCCTATAGCTAGGCACAGTTAAAGTGACTTCTTTTAGGATTTTATTTGCCTTGATCATTTTAGAATGCTAATTAGGCTGCCATTGGGTGGCATGTATGTTTTTTAGCAGGCAAATTCAAGTTCCATAAACCCAAATTATCATATGATAACAAAGATTAAAGGGCAAAGTACAGAAAACCCCCCCTCGACTTATAATCCTGTCCAATAAATTTCCTTTATCTTATTTTTTTTACCAAAGAACCCCCCTCAACTATCGAAGGGGGTAAAAGAGTTGATATTTGGACCAAAATGCCCTTTTATTTAAATCTTAATTTTTTCGAATTTCAAAAATTCATATCCACAAATCGTACATCCAAATATTGCAAATAATATATGTACAGAAATCTTATAAAACGAGGATTCTAGAAATATAAGATTTGTTTAATAAAATTTCATAACCAGAGATAAATAGATAATCTAAAAATTTCCTGTTATAATCTTATTTTATTTTTTATAAAATACTTGGATTATTTGCAAGAAAATTTTTAAAATTATTCATTTTCATATGGAGCATAACATATAAAAAAAAAAAAAAAAAAATTAGCCGCAATAGAGACTGAATATTCATTTTTATATATATTTTTAAAAAATGGTGAATCTATAAAAGAATGAAAATACTTTGACGCAAAATATGATATCTCATGAAATCAATATTTGTTGGAGCTAAATTTTTTATATATTTGGTTCCATATGTAAATGAATAGTTCTGAAAATTTTCTTGCAAATATCTCGAGTATTTTATAAAAATAAAATAAGATTGTTGGAGTAGATTTTTAAATTGCCTATTTATCTCTAGTTACAAAAGTTTGTTATACAAATCTTATATTCTTGAAATCCTTATTTCATAACATTTCATTGCATATATTACTTACAATTTTTAAATATACGGTTTGTAAGATATAAATTTTTGAAGTTCGAGAAAATTATGATTTAAATAAAAAAATATTTTATTCCAAATATGAACTTTTTTACTTCCTTTTGGGGGTGGGGGGGAACTTCGAATTGACCCGCTGTATTTTATGCATGACCGAATAAATTTTAATCTCAAAAAAAAGAAAAAAAAAAAAAAAAGAAAAAAAATTCTACAAATTCAATTTTGAATGTTTAAAGCAAGCAAGCAAAACCCCCCGTCTTTGCAAATGAGAAACCTCTCTCTCTTACTTTTCTCAATGAATATAACTCTGACATCACTTCTCTTCTTGATACTTTTTTCTCTGCCAATAAAATTATTGGCCTTAACTCAAGCTGAAGACCAGTTCATCTATAATGGCTTCAATGGATCCAATCTTCGTCTTGATGGGAGCGCTAAAGTTCATCCTAATGGTCTTTTGCAGCTGACCAACACTTCCAACCAACAAATTGGCCATGCTTTCTACCAATTTCCTCTGAAATTTAACACATCCTCATCCAGCTTGACTCGGTCTCTTTCATTTTCCACCACTTTTGTCTTCGCCATTATTCCAAATTCCCCAAAACTTGGTGGCCATGGCATGGCCTTCACCATCTCCCCATCCATGGACTTCTCACAGGCCAAGCCTATAGAGTATTTGGGACTCTTCAATAATAATAGCAACGGCAATCGTTCAAACCATCTCTTGGCGGTTGAGTTTGATACCGTTCAGACTCTTGATTTTGATGATATAGATGGGAACCATGTGGGAATTGATGTAAACAGCCTAAAATCTATTGCTTCGGCTCCTGTGACATATATTTCCAAAGGGGTAAATAAGAGCTTGGAGCTCGTGAGTGGGAATGCAATACAAGTTTGGATAGATTATGATGAAGTGGAAAAGCTACTCAACATAACATTAGCTCCTATCAAAACTCCAAAACCAATTCGACCACTCTTGTCAACAGCCCACGATCTTTCTCTAGTTCTCCTGGACAGCATGTATGTTGGTTTCTCTGCAGCAACAGGATCACTGACAAGCAACCACTATATTCTTGGGTGGAGCTTCAACAGGAAAGGGCAAGCACAGGAATTAGAACTCTCAAAGCTTCCTTCATTTCCAAGACACAGAAAATCAAGGGAGAACATAGGTCTACTTGTTACAGTCTCACTAATAACAGTATCAATGGTGCTGATCTTCATCGCGATCACCTGGACAGTTTATGTTACAAGGAGGAAAAGATATGAAGAATTACGTGAAGATTGGGAACAGGAATATGGACCTCAAAGATTTTCCTATAAGGATTTGCACAAAGCAACAAATGGTTTCAGAGGCAGAGAGCTTCTCGGAGAAGGAGGTTTTGGAAAGGTTTACAGAGGAGTACTCCCCTCTTCCAGCAAAGAAATCGCGGTAAAGAAAGTCTCCCACGGATCAATACAAGGGATGAAGGAATTTGTTTCTGAAATTGCTAGCATGGGAAGGCTAAGGCACAGGAACTTGGTGCAGCTTCTTGGCTATTGCCGAAGAAGAGGAGAGCTACTCTTAGTCTATGATTATATGCCCAATGAAAGCCTCGACAAGTTTTTATTCAGCAATGAAAAACCAAACCTTGATTGGGCTCAACGTTATCGAATCATCAAAGGGGTAGCATCTGCCCTGCTATATCTGCATGAAGAGTGGGAACAAGTTGTTATACATAGAGATGTGAAGGCCAGTAATGTTCTTTTGGATGCTGATCTAAATGGAAGACTTGGAGATTTCGGGCTGGCTAGATTGTGTGATCATGGAGCTAACCCTCAAACCACTACTGTGGCTGGAACCATTGGGTTTATTGCACCAGAACTTACTAGAACAGGCCAGGCGACTACTTTCACCGATGTGTTTGCTTTTGGGGCATTTATGCTTGAAGTTGCATGTGGAAGGAGGCCTGTAGAGCCCCAGCGATTGCCTCGAGAGAGAATTTTGGTTGATTGGGTTTTTGAGAGATGGAAACAAGGAGCTATTCTTGAAACCATTGACCCGAGATTGGGAGGTGATTATGCGGTAGAGGAAATGGAGTTCATCTTGAAGCTAGGTCTGCTCTGCTCACATTCTAATCCAGTGGCTAGGCCTAGCATGAGGCAAGTGATGCAATATTTGAATGGAGATGTCTTTCCGGAGATACTACTTGAACGTGCAGAGATTGGAATGGTAATACTTGGTCATGGAGCAACTGCTGATTTTGTAATGTCTACTTTTTCTTTGTCCAGCAACGAGTCAATCCTAATAAGGGGTCGTTAGATTGGAAAATTTTCATGCCTTGCATATATATATATATATATATATATTTGCTAGTTTGTGGCTGTAAATTCATTTTACTCAGAATTATGGATGTGGATTGTCTGTAATATTGCATTAACACTTCTAGATTATCATCATGCCTCACTCGTCTTATACTATCATCTATATATTTCTCTGTTGGCATTTCATATTGAAGAGAAACTCTCACATAAGAAGCAGCTTATTACTTTTTCATACGACTCAAAAGCTGTAGTAACAAAATCTGTTCTACAACAAGCCACTTCTCTGTGATGGATGCAATGTTGCCAAGATTGGTGAATTATACGGCTAAAGTTTCAGCATGAGCTTCCTATGTATATGTAAAAATGAAAATCTCAAACCCTTTGTATTTTATATCTTAGACCATGCAACATGGGGGAATAGCAAGCTTAGGTTAAGGGGAATTGGTTTATGTAGCAATCCATTTAAACTGAATTGATGTATATATATTTGCCACTTTACTTTTGTGAGTATTTTGTGCATAAGCTTGAGCCAGGGGAAGATGAGAGGGCACTTTCGCAGGTCATAACTGAGGCAAATTAAGACTGCAAATTCATCATCGCCAATTCCTGTTTCTACCAATGCAAATGAAGGTAATTAAGTTGTTCTCTTAGTTTTACTCATTGTAAAATTTTGATCGTTAATATTGGTGGGGTGAAGATAAAAAAAACTAGAAATGATGAATAGATGCAATCATGGGCAAACTAATGAAGGAATTTGAAATCCATTATATAGTCATGACTGTATCATCTTCACCGTCAACTATTATGGATATTTCTCTCTTTGGATTCTGTTCTAACCTTTCTAATAGTATTCACTTTGACAACTATTCAACTGCACTTCTCTTGATTCTGCTATTGATTCTATATTTATGGCTCACTGGGCATTGTGAAATTATTTTTCCTCTTATTTAAAGATGTGATAGTTCGTCCCCTAACATTATTTTGTACTACCAATTTACAGTGGTTGAGGAAGAAAACCAGGGAAGGATACTCCAAGCCAATTGAAGAGGAACATCTGTTCAACTGCAGATATAGAAATGGTTTTCTGTATTTAGTACCACAACAACAACCACCACCACCAATCCTTTTCCCAATTACTTGGGGTCGGCTACATGAATCCTATATTTTCATTCGGCTGTTTTCTGGATTTAGTGTAGAAGGTTTTTCTAGTAGTTAATAAAGTCTAGCCAATGTTCATTTCCTCCATTGGTATAAGACTGTTCTGTATATTTAGCTACATGTATTTCTAGTTTTCTACATAAATGTATATTGATAATAAGCTGTTTTTGCAGCTTCAGAGAATTTTAAACATTAAAATTCCGATGAAATTGTACCATTGATGCATATAAATTAACATGAAAATTATACTATGTTTCCAGTAAAAGAATAATCAGATATAGAAAAGGTAGTTCTGATGCAATTAACTTTTCTAAACAGCATCTCTACAAGCCTTTAGTTTGACTATAACCAGCTGAGAATGCGAAAACTGGTTAGCGTGAGAACTTGAGTTCGAGTATTTTTTTTTATTTTTTTTTTGTACAACTCAAAGGTTCGGTTTGTCTCTATTTTTTTCCTCCTAGCATTCCACATAGACAAGACTTACATTGGATAATACAATAACCAGCTGAAGTCTGAATATCCAAAAATAATCAACTTTATGCATATGAGATCAAGTAAGACTATAAATACAAATAAAAAACTATAATTCATTCCAATAAATTACATCTTAAGAATTAAATCTAATGTCCAATGAAAAAAATTTAGTGGCTTATATAACTTATGAAGGAAAATCTATCTTCTAGAATGGGTTCTAAAAAAAAAAAAAGAACTGGAGTTGTCTCCACAAGTAATGGAATAGGACCATTTCAAGATTTGATATTCCCAGTCTACTTTTCTCACTGTTTATGATGACAACTGACCAGTTTCTGAGAAGGAACATTCTCTAATATGGATTTAAAGGAACACGAAACAAAATTACATATAATAATACAATAGCAATATAAAAACAGGGTATGATTAAAATATTACAGAAAGAAGTCAAATATAACAATTCAACAAGCCATGTTTCAACATCATAGTTTGAAAATGTCAAGGAATCTTTTAGTCATGTTTGTAGTGTTCGGAAAATCTTGATGACCTGTTCAAGATATTCCACTCCCAACCACAAATTAAATTTATTTTATTTGAGTTTGGAATATTATTAATGACAGTATCATATGTAATAAAATGGGAAATTCCCATAATCCTGAAAAGTTGAATATTCATCTGCTAGTTTTAGTCATATTTGACTTCGGTGCAAAACCAGAACATTTGAAATCTTCATTTTCATATTATTAGTCTATTAAATAAAATATGTAAAAGAATTAGACCATGCACTGACCTCGGGGAATCTGAAATTGATCTGACTTTTCTAGAAACCAATTTACCTATAATTAAAGAAATTCAGTTTTACTGACACCCAAAAAAATATAAATAAATAAATAAAATAAAAATTAGTAAGGCGGTTTTCTTGTAAAAACCTTCAAACATATAGTCCTTTAATCTGTTGCCAAGGATTTACTATTAAAATAGATGAGCAATGCTATACGGTACAGAATGCTTCACATACTAAATGAACCAAAAAATTGATGTTGTATAGAGTTGAGTGACTTGAGGAAAAAGATCGAGGTTTACACAAAAACACTACTTACTTGACATACTGTTCGGGAAAAAAAAATAATAATACATGTGGAATTTTAGGTTGGACTTTATATAATCTCAAAGATTAGATTTACTGGATTAGTAAAATGATACAATCATGATGTATATAGGAAGTTGTTCCAAATGATTGACTTGATCAAACATGTTATAATATGCCCCATAGCATGAAAATCAACATGTCCCAATATCCTATAGTTATGCACAGTTGAAGTATTACTATTTCTGGATTTTTTTTATTTTTTTATTTACAAGGCAAGAAGGGTTAGAAATTATATTAGTAAATGCAGAGAGTCGAAGTCTGACACTTCAAAATCTACCGAAGGCACTAACCCGCTGGGCTATCGAGGCATTTACTATTTCTAGATTAATGTACTTCTGTAAGATTTTTTTTTTTTTTTCCTTAATCATTTTAGAGTGATAAGAATAAATTAAAATTGAAATGGTGGACTTATTATAATCCTAGCCACCATGTACTCCTTCTTTGACCCGCTGTATTCTATGCATGACCCATAGTGACATTGATGTTGGAACTAACAAATTTCAATCTAAAAAAAAAATCTACAAATTCAATTCTCAATGTTTTAAGCAAGCAAGCAAAAACCACATCTGTCTTTGCAAATGAGAAACCTCTTTCTCCTCCTTTTCTCAATGAACATTACTCTAAGATCGCTTCTCTTCTTGATACTTTTTTCTCTGCCAACAAATTTATTGGCCTTAACTCAAGCTGAAGACCAGTTCGTCTATAATGGCTTCAATGGAGCCAATCTTCGTCTTGATGGGAGCGCTAAAGTTCATCCTAATGGTCTTTTGCAGCTGACCAACACTTCTGACCAACAAATTGGCCATGCTTTCTACCAACTTCCTTTGAAATTTAACACATCCTCATCCAGGTTGGTTCAGTCTCTTTCATTTTCCACCACTTTTGTCTTTGCCATTGTTCCACAATTACCATCTCTTGGTGGCCATGGCGTTGCCTTCACCATTTCGGCATCCATGGACTTCTCACAAGCCACGCCAACACAGTATTTGGGACTCTTAAATTCTTCTAACAACGGCCTGTCTTCAAACCATCTATTGGCGGTTGAGTTTGATACCGCTAAGAGTCCTGATTTTGAAGATATAGATCAGAACCATGTGGGAATTGATGTGAACAGCCTAAAATCTATTGTTTCAACTCCTGTGACATATACAGAAGAAGGGACAGAAAAGAGCTTGGTGCTCATAAGTGGAAAGGCAATACAAGTTTGGATAGATTATGATGATGCGGAAAAGCTACTCAGCATAACATTAGCTCCTATCGAAACCCCAAAACCAATTCAACCTCTGTTGTCAACAACCATCGATCTTTCTCTAGTTCTCAAGGATAGTATGTATGTTGGTTTCTCGGCTGCAACAGGATCAATTACAAGCAACCACTACATTCTTGGGTGGAGCTTCAGCAGGAAAGGGCAAGCACAAGAATTAGAACTTTCAAAGCTTCCTTCATTTCCAAGACGCAGAGAAACGATGGAGAAACCAGGTCTAAAAGTTACAGTCTCACTAATAACAGTATCAATGGTGCTGATCATCGGCGCGATCACCTGGACAGTTTATGTTATAAGGAGGAGAAAATATGAAGAATTACGCGAAGATTGGGAACAGGAATATGGACCTCAAAGATTTTCCTATAAGGATTTGCACAAAGCTACAAATGGTTTCAAAGACACAGAGCTTCTTGGAGCAGGAGGTTTTGGAAAGGTTTACAGAGGAGTACTCCCTTCTTCCAGCAAAGAAATCGCAGTAAAGAAAATCTCCCACGGATCAGTACAAGGGATGAAGGAATTTGTTTCTGAAATTGCTAGCATGGGAAGGCTAAGGCACAGGAACTTGGTGCAGCTTCTTGGCTATTGCCGAAGAAGAGGAGAGCTGCTCTTGGTCTATGATTATATGCCCAATTCAAGTCTTGACAAGTTTTTATTCAGCAATGAAAAACCAAACCTTAATTGGGCTCAACGTTATAGAATCATCAAAGGGGTAGCATCTGCCCTTCTATATCTACACAAAGAGTGGGAACAAGTTGTTATACATAGAGATGTAAAGGCCAGTAATGTTCTTTTGGATGCTGATCTAAATGGAAGACTTGGAGATTTCGGGCTGGCTAGATTGTGTGATCATGGAGCTAACCCTGAAACCACTAATGTGGTTGGAACCGTAGGGTATATTGCACCAGAGCTTACTAGAACAGGCCAGGCAACGACTTTCACCGATGTGTTTGCTTTTGGGGCATTTATGCTCGAAGTGGCATGTGGAAGGAGGCCTGTAGAGCCACAAGGATTGCCTCAAGAGAGATTTTTGGTTGATTGGGTTTTGGAGAGCTGGAAACAAGGAGCTATTCTTGAAACCAGTGACCCGAGATTCGAAGGTGATTATGTGGTAGAGGAAATGGAGTTGATCTTGAAGCTGGGGCTGCTCTGCTCACAGTCTAATCCAGTGGCTAGGCCTAGCATGAGGCAGGTGACGCAATATTTGAATGGAGACGTGTTGCCGGAGATACTCCTTGAAAGTGCAGAGTTTGGCATGGTAATACTAGGTCATGGAGCACCTGCTGATTTTGTATTGTCTACTTGTTCTGTGTCCAGCATCGAGTCAATCCTAATAAGGGGTCGTTGAATTGGAGATTTTTCATGTATATATATATATATATATGCTAGTTTGTGGCCGTAAATTCATTTTACTCAGAATTATGGACGGTGTTTGTCCTGTAATATTGCATTAACACTTCTAGATTATAATCATGCGTCACTCATCTTAAACTATTAGCTATAGCTTTCTCTGTAGGCAAGGGAACTCTCATATAAGAAGCAGCTTATTACTTTTTCGTAAGACTCAAAAGCTGAAGTAACAAAATTTGTTCTACAACAAGCCACTTCTCTGGGATGGATGCAATGTTGCCAAGATTGGTGAATTATACGGCTAAAGTTTCAGCATGAGCTTCCTATGTATATGTCAAAATGAAAATCTCGATTTTCAAAAAAAAAAAAAAAAAAAAAAAATTAGGAAAAAATGAAATTTTCAAACCCTTTGTATTTCCTATCTTAGACCATGCCAGAAGGGCAAATAGCAAGCTTAGGTTAAGGGGAATTGGTGTGTGTAGCAATCCATTTAAACTGAATTGATGTATATATATTTGTCACTTTACTTTTGTACTAAGGGTGCGGATAACCTGCTTCAAGGAAAACTGATGGGGAAAAATAGCAGAGTACTTAAGTTACACACTGAAAATGACAAAGAAGTGCTAATGAAGCTCAAACATTGTTTATTTTACATCAAAATTTACGAAGCAGTAGTCATGGACAGCAAATGTAGGAATATCACTAACTTATCTATTCTCTGAAAGCAATTCTGCTTCCTGAGAGAGCCCATAGTAGAAAGAGCGGGCTTGGCTTCAATACTGGCAGCTCCCATTGTCACTCCTAGCTGTTGGGTCATAGTTTTCCGCTGAGGGATCTGT
The DNA here is from genome assembly GCF_030987335.1 of Cornus florida. Taxonomy (NCBI): domain Eukaryota; kingdom Viridiplantae; phylum Streptophyta; class Magnoliopsida; order Cornales; family Cornaceae; genus Cornus; species Cornus florida. The sequence goes on along the minus strand of NW_026775578.1, from coordinate 12,213,161 downwards.
GCAACCCTCAGGGACAGGAACATGAACTTGTTGGGCTGCCATGCCTGAACAGAAACAATAACAGAACTTTGAAAAACCTCCTCTAATCCTAATATGTTATCAGAAAATAAAATTCAAACCCCACAAATAGAACCATGAGGATTAAGGATGCTAACCATAGAAACTTCCTCTCTTAATAGAATCTTGGTTTGCATCTCCAAGAGCTGCCTCACTCAAGTACTTGTCAGCCAATTGAACTCTCTTCACGTTCTCCTGTTCCTGGACAAGCATATTACCATACTCAAGAAGCTTCTCAACTGTCATTTTGGGCTGCTCGAAAGTTGGGGGTCCCTCTTTTGAGTTCACGAGCTTCTTCCCGATGTCCTGTACTCCAACACCTGATATCCAGTTCCTCACTTCATCATCATAGACTCGAGCCCTGAGGGCCCCAAAGAAGTCTGCAAAATGGCAAAATATGTTATTGGAATTTCTCTGTTCATCAATTCTGAATGAAATCATAATATCTGACGTGCTGAGACTGTCACTATGCTTACCAATAGATTGGCCAGGGAAGGTATCAACAATCCTAATGACATCCTCCTGAGGAACATTGTCAGTCTTAAAGATTCCTGTGCAGACACCAATTCGGTCCTCCCTAGTGGGAGCCCAGTAGAATTTCTCCATACGACCATCGCGAATGAGAGGGGCATACAATGTGGAGAAGTCATTACCAGTGCATATGATTGGAACCCGGGCATTTTCTTCCTTGTTGTACATTCCAGGAAGCTGGACATTTGTGGGGTTATCGGCAATGTTCATAAGGGTGGCATTCACCATCTGGTTGTTGACAGTGTATTGGGTAGTTCCACCCATCCTTCCAGCTCCAGCATCTAGATCATTGATAAAGAGGCAACACATTTTCCCTTTCTTAATGATATCAGATGCTTCACGGTACCTTTGCCTGATTAATTTTGCAGGCTCTCCAGCGTTCCCACTTTCCAATTCTCCAGCACTCATCATGATGGGGCTGAAATTACATTACAACAAAATCAAAACGCTACACATTTTCTTTTTCTTTTTCTTTTTTCTTAAAATAAAAAACAAAAACTGGTTTTCCGGCACCATGGGATAGAATAAAGTAGTTGGACCACGAACTCACGTGATTCCCATCTTGGCAAAGACGAGCTCACACTGGAAAGATTTCCCTTGACCTTTGCCTCCCCAGATACCAAGAATGAGAGGAACCTAATACCAAATTCATAAGAAATGTTCATTCTGTATTCAAACCAAGTTTGTGTACATTCAATACAATAATATGAAGGAAAACAATTTCTGGCTTTGAGATGCAAATAAAATAACTACCCTAAAGCATGATTTGGTTTGCTACCAAATTTTTGTATGAACCACATACAAGATAATCTAAATCCTCTGGAATTTCTATGAACACTATGTGAAGGTGCACACCAAACCTGCACCACAAGCATATGTAGCACTAGCAAAAAATTCTTTGTTTCTAATTTCTAAAATAATTTTGATTAGTGTATCACTCTCCATCAACTTTAACAAAGTTTCTCAGACTTCCCATGTGGGACTATTTTTGGAGACTATCGAACAAGTTGAAGTCATAAAAACAAGAAGAGAATTTCAACAAATTTTAGTTGGCTCACCTTGATGTTAGGCAAGGTCATGAAGTTTTTGGTCATGTGAACAACAAGTTTGTCCATGAAAGCTGGAGCAATGTAGAACCCATCCATATTGTTATCCAAGTTGTATCTGAAACATAATTAACCATCCTAAAACGAAAAATAAAAACATACGCATAATATATCTTAAAATAAAATTCAATTAGTCATCATCAAAAAGAGTAATTTTCTGTCATAAATATCTTACTGGCGAAGTCCGGTACTGACGTATTCATAAGAACTCATCACAGCAAAGTGAGTTCCTGCGTCCTGAGGAGCCTGGAAGAGAGAATCAACCATTCCCTTTCCTCTGACTATGTCCTGCTGGTCATCAGACGTGTCATAGGCAAGGCCTCTCCATTTGTCCTTGTTTGTCTGCTTATCATCATTCACTTCCGCCACAATCTTAAAGCTTTTAGATTCCATTTTCTGTTGGGTAGTTCTCGAGTTCACTTTCTTCAAACCACCACCCAAAAAGGCCGAGCTCGGTACGGAATTACCTCCAGAACTAGAGCTGTTCATGCTCAACTGCATCAAAGATGAACAAACCAAAAAGTCACAAACTTCACATTCAAACTAAATTTTCTCAAATTCCAATTCCAAGACACCAAATTCATGCTACCGAACATATATATATATACCTAATGATTTTCCACAAAGTGGTGACTAAATGTGTAACTCGAACAAATCTTTCCATTTGCCCACCTATGAGAATTTCTACCAATTCTTGTTTAATTTATTCATCAAAGTTCATCCTAATCTCCGTCCAGATTTTTACAAGTACAGATTGATTTATTATGAATCACACAGATCTATGTATCATAAATAGTTCAATTTAAATGCTTTAGTTTCAGATAATACTTCTATAATGATTCCCAAATAAATGAATGGAAGGATTAAAAATTTAAAATAGAGAGAAATGATCATACCGGTGTTCTGTTAACAGTACAGACATATGAGATTGTTGAAGCCATGGAGACTTAACTGTTCTAGAGAGTAGTCTGATCAAACAAGATGAGAGAGACTCAAATAGGTGTATGAGAGAGTGGTGGTGAATGGTTTTTCTAGTGTACTAGTGATCGGTTTTGAGTTCGAAATAAGATTGGTGTACGAATTCCTAGAGGCCACACAATTGGGATTGGGTGAGTGACAAGTGGCATAGTTTTAAGACAACCGTTACTTATGAACAAAATAGGATATACTTCCATTTCATGAATATAGTGACCGTTGAGGTTACTGTTTCAACCTTTCTTTTGTTGATAAGATTTAGTGTTTAAACATTCTCCACCAGTGAATGAGTTTCGTTTGTTATTTATTAATATATATATATATATATATATATATATATACACACCGACACATAAATGATCTCTGGCACATCAATGAGCAAGAAATGTATTTGCACAAAGCATCATAATAAATGTTGGATATGATTGTTAGGTTTTTTGTTTTTGGTTTTTATAACTACCTTTTTTTTTTAACACTTGAATCATATTCAATATGTTATGATTCAAGTGTAAAAAGGTAATTAAAAAAAAAAAAAAAATTACCATCATTATATTTGGTGGAAATAAATTTTTGACTTGCTTGTGTGAGAAAGAGATATTTTCGATATATATATATATATATGGAAAATGGAAAAAGAAGTGGCATCTATTGCACCTTTAGTCTAGAAATATGGATTGATAGAAACTAGAACTTGTGATAAATTTCTTGCTTGCTTGTGTGAGAGAGATATTTTTGATATAGATATATATGGAAATGGAAAATGAAGTGGCATCTGTTGCACCTCTAGTCAAGAAATATGGATTGATGGAAACAACTGATTGTCGAAGAAAAAGAAAAAAAAGAAGAAGAAGATAATAGCAATTAATGGATTAGGATGTACCACCTGTATTGGACCTTATCACTCCGTTAGTTGCTCAAAGCCGAAGGTGGCGGGGCTATAACCTGCAGAAAAGCCATTCTACATGTTTGTGGTTAATTAGGAACCAATGCTTGGAGCAGTTATTAGAACTCCGGATTCAAAACTTCTTTAAGGGATTGTATATCGTTTGCATTTTGCTGCATGCTCATTCTAAACTTCTTTAAGGGATCCAAAGGAGCAGATATATACAAGATAAAGAAAGAGAGAAGCTTTGGATAGCCGATCACATATATGACAGCGGCTCAATTTCATCTGTTGAATGAGGTAAGTTTGTGTGTGAGTTCCACATTAGACAATCATTAGTCACAATTGTCATTGGTCAAAAGCAGCCCTCGTGTAGAAATGTGATACATCATCAGACTTCAAGTTCGAGTTTTGAGGTTGAGATGCCTCAAAACAGTAGCAGAAAACTGGTCCAAGATTTCTTGCAGAAGTACCAAGTTAGTTCAGCTTCAAAACATGCAAAGCTTCTCTCCTTATAGTTGGATCCAAGATTACCTGAATAGCATGCTGTTTTTTGCTTTGCTTGTAATGCACCTTGTTTTGCAGAAACAGATCACAAATGTACAAACTCTAATCATATCCTCACAAGAAAAGAAAGCCTTTTTGCTGCCTTTTCTATGGCTGTTCCCCACCTAGAAATTACTATTAAGAAAGTAGACTTTGATATGGGCCAAGAATGAAGCTCTATCTGGTTAAGTTCATTGAAGTCCTTCAGGTGGTGTCTCTTTATGATATCAAAAAAGCCATATGAAGCATTGAAGATCTTTCCCGGAAATGTTTTTACTTACTCGCTTACACATGTTAGAAATTTTGCCAACTGCAGAACAATTTTCAGTTCAACACTGCAAACTAAAAGCCAGTTTTCAACAGAGACGGTTGAAAATTCTTTGAAGTACATCATAAGAAGAAAAGTTACATACTGATACAATGAATTTATGGGGGCGGGAATACACCTTCCAAGGTCACCTGAGAAACATGCGAGACTGATTAAAGAGAATTTCTGGTAACCGGGAGTTCATCGTGATAATTTCGGCCACTCCAGTTTCTACTTCAAGATTTTGGATTCAATTTCTTCCAAGCTCAATCCTTTAGTTTCTGGGACAACAAATACTACAAACACAAGTGATACCAAAGCAACTACCCCGAAAAGGAGAAAGAGGTTATCTGCCCCAAGCAACGCCTGCATAATTGAAGAATTGAAAATATGTAATGTCAATGAGCACTCCATGACAAGTTGCCTTGATATTAATTATGAACCATGTGCAAGTATAAATAGCTTTGAGGTAAGAGATTGAACGGAATGTAATCAATACCTTCAATGGCGAGAACGCAAAAGTTACAATGGCATTTGAACCGAAGTTTGTAAGAACTGCCAAACTAATCCCTTTACCTCTCGTGCGAAGCGGGAATATCTCTGATACCATAAGCCAACTGATAGGCCCAAAAGATATCTGAAATGGAATTAGGAGAACATAACTTTCAAGTAGCCAACAGTCATTGACAAAGAACGGGGAAGAAAGAAAAACCAAGCAACCAATGTCTCTAATTATAACCTATTTTATTTATTTGGGATCTCTATGATTAAAGATTACAGCTTCTTCTGTCATTGGATCTTCAATTAGTATAAATAAAAAAATAAACAACACTAAAACACTACAGCAATTCTCCATTGAAGAGTCAATATATAAGATGGTACCTGGTAGCAGCCAACATAGAGGAGCAGAGCAGCTACAGCAACAAGTGGAAACCCACCAAGAAATTTATAATAAGCTGAAAGGAGAAACAACGACAAGGCCTGTAGGACATATAAGGAAAGCAAAAATAAACCATTTTCTTTTTCATTGACAAACAAGTTGCTGGTACATCATAAGGAAAAACTAAATCAAAGTGCACAAGGGTAGCAGGATAAATACAATTCCACTGACGCCTCCAATCAGCAAGGGTCTTCTCCCAAGATCATCTACTTTTAGGACGGCTATGCTTGTCATCAGAAACTGGAGGAGGATCAATTAGAACAAGATATTACTCTCTCAAAAAACAATGCAGAACCCTCGAAACATAAACAGTACCAGAAAGAGGACAGTAAGCAGGGAATTTATATTCCTCGAGATAGGGAATTCAAATATCAAATTTCATAGAAATAATTATTAGAAATACCTTGAACACTCCAATTACGACGGAAACTCGAGTAGCATCAGAGGCCGCAGAGAATCCAGCAGTCTTTGGATCCAATATCAAGAAAAGCCAACGATTAGACAACTTGACAGAAACACAAAAGAAAAGGTTCGTTTTAATTATCTAGTACCTGGAGGATTGGACCAGCGTAATATAGAACACTTGGCTGCCCAGTTATCTGTCACAATCAGTTGGTAAATCAGCTTATGGAAATCATATCCCCATATTGTCTCCATGATGTTATTATAACAAAAGAAGACACAAGGATAGATATAGAATTAAAGAAATGGCATAAAATGACAAAATAAACCTGTTGAAAGAGAACCAACCCTCCTCCAATTGTAAATGCTTTCAAAGCTGGCCCCTGAAACACTTCCAAGAAACTTCCCTCCGATTCATCTGTATAGGCAGATTTCAAGGAGACAAGGGTGTCTTCTATTTGCCTCTCAGAGACTTTATCACCAGCAAATCGGCCCCGCAGTTTGCTCAGGGCAAAAACAGCCTTCTCTTTGTATTCCTGTAAAGATCCTTTACCTTGAACTCCCCGTAGAAGCAACCAGCGTGGAGATGGTGGGAGACCCCACATACCTAACCCCATTAACAAAGCTATTGGTGCACTAAGCCCAAACATGTAACGCCACCCTCCAACTGCATTAATCTGAAAGTTTCCAACAAAGTAACCCAACTGCAAAAATCCCCATTTTGAACTCAGATCATATCAAACAAAAAGAATATTTATAAGTTGAATAAACATAAAAAACAATTAGAAACATACCAAAATCCCCAGAACTATGAAGAGCTCTTTTAATGATATTAGAGTCCCGCGAATCTGAGATGGACAAGTTTCTGCAATATAGAGAGGAGCCCCATGCATGGCCTGTCAAATGTAATCTTTTAAAAATTACTCCACTAATTCTTATAAATTTACCAGTTACCAGAACATTAATTGAGAGTTCCAGAGAAGCTCACCAAACCAATACCAAGACCATAGAGAAGCCTTCCTAATAAGAGAACCCCGAGGCCCGGAGCATAGGCTGTGATCAAACCACCAAGCATATACAATAAAGCTCCTGTGATGAGTTCACGCCTCCTCCCTTAACAGATGAATCCAAGATATCAGCTAACATTAATCATGAAGAACTTCCACATATCACTCAGGATAAATTAATTAAGTAAGAAATTCACCAAGGAAATCTGCAATTGGGTAAACCAGGAGGGAACCAAGAAGCGCTCCGTAAAGGGAACCACTAACCTATATTCAAGGCCATATGAGAAGGAAAAAAAGACGCTGATTCACTGAAAATAATGGATAAAATTTTGTATTCCACTGTAAATGCAGAAGTAGAGCAAGTATAGACCATACAACAAGACCAAGTTGAACAGCTGAGAGGTTGAACCAAGTTGTGCCACTAAGTTCTGGTGACTGCAAAATCAACAATATCATTAAATTTAATTTAACAATGCAGATTTTCATGTGATCAATAAAAATAAAAAATAAATAAATAAAATTGAAGCGGCAATCATCAGAACTATTAAAAGTGGCCCATAAACTATGACCATACCTGCAATGAGAGGGTGGCACTAGATGTTGCGCCGATGTCATATCCAAATAACAAACCTCCCAAGGCTGGGAAGACAAACCTGAAATTATATTGAACAATTAATTGAGGTTGATGGGGGTAAGGACCAGAGGTCCAGAAACCTGAACCTTAGGTTCTGATAGAGAGTTAGCGCAAGGTTTGTGATCTATACCTAGAGGGGGTAGAATAGGTATTGCTTGAAACTTAACTAATTTTAACAACTTTTTGAATTTTTAACTAAATTACTGAAATTTCAAATTTATATTGAAACTAAATATTAAATAGGGGTAAATTAAAGCAGTATAAAGCATGAAAATGAACAATAAAGATTTTTATGTGGAGAATGCTAACGGAAGAAACTACGGGACTTAGTTAGTCCAGTCATATAAAAAATCTACTCGCAGAAAGATATATTACACTAAGTTAAAATTCACATACCCCTGAAGCCTGAGAAATTATTACATGGTCCCGGCCAATCCACAGGAGGCTAAATAAGCAAAAAGGACCAGAAGTCCAGAAACCTAAACCTTAGGTTCTGATAGAGATTTAGCGCAAGGTTTGTGATCTATACCTAGAGGAGGTAGAATAGGTATTGCTGGAAACTTCATTTATTTTAACAACTTTACACTAAGTTAAAATTCACATACCCCTGAAGCCCAAGAAATTATTGCATGGTCGGGGACTAAATGGTCCCGGCCAATCACAGGAGCCCACATCAGCAAAAAGCTGCAAAAAGTTGACACAATTGCGTACATGGCTGTATGTGATCGGCTGGGACCATGTAGTCCCGGACCATGTAAAAATTTCTCCTAAAGCCCTGTTACCTCTTGACATAGACTGATCCACTACACTCTCACACAAAGTCTCTAGGCACAAAATTTGCTCTCTCAATAGACATCGCTCCTCACGAATTTGCTTTTTTAATAGCAATTTTGATCTCTAGACTAGTCGTCCACTCCAATCTTGATTGATTGATAGATTGTTGATGTCAAACTACTCAAATTAACTCCATAACAGTTATGATGTCTATTAGAGTTAGAGAATGTTTAGCTTACTTCCAAAGGGAGGTCAAGGTTCAAGTCTCAGAAGAGACGTGTGTGTGAGTACCAACTACGAAAAAAAATAACGAGGGAAATTTACTAAACCGTAGCTGATTTAATATATAAAGGTTTTTACTTATCAAAAAAAAAATAAAAAAAAAAAAGAGAGAGAGTTGGAGAATGTTTAGTGTTTTACCTGTTTACTTTGGGGCATTATTGTAATTTTCTTATCACAATATATACAGGAGAGGTGTAGAAACCCTACAGCCATGAGATTATATTCCTTGATTTTTCTGCTTCTTTCGACTATTCTTTAAGGGGTAAGTGCACTTAACACCCCTACAGTATCCTGATAGTGCATATAACCCCCTGATGTTCGCTAAATCCCCTCAAATTTAAAAAGCGTGCAAATAAGGACCTCCTAACACATTAAACTCGTGCAAATACCTAAATATCCTTACAACTTTTTTTTACATTATTTTTAAAAAGATTCAAATGGAAAATGACCATGTAACGACCCGAATCCGTGAATCCGAATCGCTAACCGGGTCCTTACCCGAACTCGAAGACACACTAGGGGTAAAATGGTCATTTTACAATGTGAGAGGGTAATAAGACCTTAAATTAGTCAAATGAAGTTTAAAATAATTATTCTAGACATTTCATAATGTTCGGTGAGGTTCTATGGTCACCGGATATGATTTCCCAAAAGTACCCTTACCCAGTTCATGGGAAATTACGACACTGCTCCACTAAAATGACCATAACTCTCTACGTGAATGGAATTTGAGGATGAGATTGGTCTCAATGGAAAGCTAACTCAAAATCCTTGAAAATGGACTTAAGAATGACCCTATTTAGGTTTGTAACGAAGAAATTATGACCATCCGAAGTTATAAGGTCAAAGCTGATAAAATTGTGAAGGACAAAAGCCCACTGGAGGGCTGGAACCGGCTCCCAATTCTTGCTACTGGTTCCACATGGATAGAATGTCACAATGCGAACCAAAAACACCCTTGAACCAGTTCCTAAGTCCAGAAATGCCCTGAAAGCCTAAAATCATGAACTTGTGCACTTAGGCACTCTTATGGTCCATTGGTGACCTTAATCCAAGTTCAAAACCTGTCCCAACACAATAAAAAAAATGTTCTTTATGCCATGATCCCTTATATCAACAATTTAATAAATCTCAACATCATTTTCCATTCAAATAAAAATTAATACAAGGCCCTAACACTTTTGTCCCAAATTTACATCAAATAGGCCAAAGGCTCATAGCTAAATTTACATAACTATGCTAAACACTCATAATATATATCAAAATGTTGCTTTACAAAAATGATGGCCCGAGTCTACAAATGATTGCAAAAACACACTTCAAGTTTCCCCCTCATGCTTGTGGAGGGATGTCCTCCACCACCTCCTTTCCATGATCTGAAAAATGTTAAATATAAGGGGTGAGCAAAATTGCTCAGTAGGTGGTGCCTAAGACACACCCCTTGTGACCCCGTGAATCCAAACAATGAATAGAGCAAAAGAGAACGGGATCATACAACTCCGGGGAGAAAATATAACCACAATTTCAACAACAAACAATCCAAGTCATAACAAACCATGCCGTGCAATAGGATGCAATGCCATGCAATGTCACACCCCATTTCCAAAACCTTTTCCGTCATCACTTCCAAACCGTTAATGCAACCCACCCCATGGCAGCTCCATGGCGGCACGAGAGAAGGATTGACTAACTGTCCCTGACCACAAGGCATCTCCAGGGCGTCATTTGAGGCCCAGTTAACTCAACCACGCTAGGGCAGTTTCCCTAATTCCCTTTAGGTCACATTAACGCCACGGTCCCATATGCAACTCCTAGGCGATCGGGTTTTCACAAACCTTTCGTCAAAACCTTTTTCCCAAAATCATTTTCTTTCCTTTTTAAATCACATTTTTCCCTTTCATTGCCCAATGTCATGCATGAAATACATCATGCCTTTCAATGCCATGCTCATGGAGGATTTCATGTTTCACAAATCAAACATTAGCAATAAAGCATGCCTTGTAGAGAATTTCAAAGAAAATAAACATTATGCTTCCATATCACAACATCCAGCATTTTCCACACCACAGGCAAATAATATCATCAACTAAGCATGTTTTTTCATATAATTTTAACTAATACATAGTCACATAATTTACAAAATTTCTATGGCATAATTCATACTATCAAGTCATGATATTTAGCACCAAAGGTACAAAGAGCACAAATTAATCATCGATTAAACATGGTTCATCATCATATATACTAAGCAACACATAGTCACAACTTGGCACAACATATATATACAATATAGCATGAAATTTCTACAAAATTAAGTATGCTAACCACAATTAAGATGATTAATTCACAAAAGGCCCAAGAAAATATGAATTAGAAACCCCTACCTCTAAATGAAGCAAAACCCCCGATTTGCCCAATCCAAGCCCTAGAATTCGAAATTCCAAGGAGCACCAAAAGTGAAATTGCTCCAATCAATGCGAAAATCTCGACGAGCTCTCCGTTTTGCCGCAAACAGCTCCCAAAAATACCAAAAATTGAGGGAGAAATCTAAGTTTAAAGATTGAAACCAAAAGAAAAAGAAAAGCTCAAGAAATAAGAGGAGAGAGAGAGACTTGCGGGAGAGAGAGAATTTGTGAGGCCAATGGTGGCCTTTTGCCACTTAAAGTGGTGGTGGGTCCTACCACCAAAACTAATTTATTATTATTATTTTTTCTTTTATTTTCTTTTCCTTTTTACACCACATAATTATATATATACACATTTAATAATTCACAACCACATAAATATAATAAATAAGATGCATGAGGTGCAAATGGACCCAACTAAAAATCCCTGTACACAATCATTCCGGTAGCGGGTCCCACACGGGACTGTCCGGTCCGAAAAACTGAAAAATGCCAAAATGGTAACCCTTGCATTTCAAAGAGTCCTGAACTCAATGAAATACCCCAATCAACTCTCGGATACACCCGACACGCAAAACAAGGAAAGACGAAAATACCCTTGAAAAATCATAAAATTCCAGAAAATGAAAAATGGCGAAAATTGGAGACATTATGGACCAAATTGGATGTTGTTTCAAAAAACAACCCATTACAATTCATCGAATTCCAAATGGGAAATGACCAAATTGGATATTGTTTCAAAAAACAACCAATTACAATTCACCAAATTCTATTATTTGTCTTTCTCTAACTTGACTTTAGAAAAACCACTATTGCATTAACCATCAATTTCAGAGAAATATGCTTTTTGCTCAGAGAACTATTCAAATATAGTTTATGTGAGAAAGGTTCATGCTTGCATATTCACTTTTGGACTCTTAAACATCATCTTTTGGGGCTCTAATTTCTCAATTGCGTGCCAAGTTTGGCTTCTAGACTGAATATAGATGGGCATCTGATAAGATCATCGACAACAATCTCTCATTTTGGAATTCAATCCTTGTCAGGTATTTTGGAACTGGACACTATGATGAAGTTCTAAGGCAATATTTAGATTTAAGACAATCAAGAATTAGTGTGGATAGTTCAGCCATTACATTTGGTTTCAAGAGTTGTATAGAGTTGGGAAGTTTAGAATTTGGAAGAGTGGCTCACGTGGATGCTTTGATATTTGATCTGAGTGTAGACCATTTTGTGAGTTCATGGCTCATTGAGTTGTATTCTGAATATGGCGATGTTGATGATGCATCTAAAGTGCTCGATCTTCTACGCCAATGATTACAGAGTATGCCAATGTTGGTGATCACCATGCCTATGAGGCTTTTAGAATTGCTCATCGTATGTAGGGGGAAGAACTCTGTCCTAATTGAGTGACTTTCGTGAGCTTACTTCGGGTGTTGGCGCACGCTTAGAGGCACTAGAAGAGGGTTGGTCTATTTATGGCTATGCTATTAGAAAAGAAATTGGATTTTCAAATGAAGTTTTTGAAACAAGTCTACCAAGAAACATATATATATATATATATATATATATATATAGAGAGAGAGAGAGAGAGGTGCAAGATATTGTCATGGAGTAGAATAAAAAGGAGAGAGAGAGGGGTTAAATATTGCAAATATATATAAGAAACCAGCAAGGGGTATTTTCGGAATCACAACTCACATGTCACAAAAAAGTGGTTTGAGGGAGGTATTTGAACCTTTTTTCAAAATTAGGGTCTGACATTGCTAATTTTAAAAAGTAGGGGGTCATTGTGCACATCACAAACTTTAACTATGTCAACACACTAATATAACACTTACCAATCTAACGCAATTGATAATGCTTAAAGAAAAACATATGAATGCACCCAAATTATGCTGCAAATCTCTCTAACTTAAGCACCTCTTAAGTATGTTTTGTATCACCTAGGGTTTGTACTATGATAGAGAATTTATTAACAAATCAGAGTTGTAGAGAGAATAGAGCATTAGTGTTTTGATCTGAAAAGAAAACTGACTTCGAGTGGCTCGGTCAAGGAACATGTCAATTGATTGACATAGATCCTGCAGCCTTCGATTGATACATTGATCGATCAAAGTAGTCAAGAATCTAATGTCAATTTATCTTGGTACCATCACTATTGAAAAATACACTTTTTCCCTTGGTTGAAACTTAAATTCTATCTTTGATCATAACAGAGAGGTAACTAACTTGACACTAACTAACTTTCAAAATTCTAGCTAAACTACAAAAAAAAAAAGAACAAAATTACAGGCTCTAGTTTTGAGTCACAAAATATATCAACCTAAGTCCTACTGACCTAATAGAGGCAATGACTTGTTCCCATCTATGCAATAGTTTAAAAACTTCAGCACCACATAATTTCTTGGTGCATTGGACCCCATTCTGTCCCAAGAATCATCTACTATGAAAATAAGATTTTATGTTATCAGTTATACAACTTTTAGTTGCCGAATTTCTAATTTATTTATTACATCAGAAAGCCCAAGTGAAAGCAAATCTTGCTTTTGAAAACAAGAACAGTTCTATTTAAAATGCTAAATAAGCCGCATATTGCATGTATCTCTTCACACCATCACAATAACCAGAATTCTTACCAAGATTCCGACCAATTCATCACATCAATAAAACTTAGAGTTAGAAATAAGAATACCCTTTTAAATTCCAAAAAGAAAAAATATACAAAAGATACAAGAAAACCAATTTCAGAGATCGAAAAACGTACGGTAAAATAACAGAAGACCAAGCGAAGACCTCTTGGTATGCTGCGTCTGGAGCAAGCGACTTTGCCTCATCCCCTGTAGACGCTCGAACCTACCAAGAAAACCAATCACAACAGGCCAAATAATTACTCAAATACTGAAAACAATAGAATTTAAATATCTTCTGTATGATCACCTTCGATCTGAGCATGGCACCGGAGAGCGAGGGCATTTTCGTAAATATAGGACATCCAAATTGACCGTTGCACGAGTAGGAAAAGGTTTTTGAAAACGAGTGTGGCTTGTTGAAGTGGGAGATAGAGAAGAGGGTTTGTAGTCTCTTGGGTTGATGAAATGGTGGCCCTAATGGGTGCGAATGGAGGCTCAACAGAGCTGTAGTCGACGCACTGCAAGCCATGTCCGAACTACCTACGTAATATTTTGTTTACCACCATATATAAAGTAGACAAAAATATAGTTGTAATAAAGTTTTGCAGATACAAATTAATGTGAATTATTATGGTGAGTAGTAGAAATTATTTTAACAGGAATATTATGGGGTACTAGTAAATTAAATAGTATTTAACGCTAAAAAGAAAAAGAAAAATGGTATTTAACTACATAATAAATAAATGGTTTTCTAAATAGTATATAATAATTCTCTAATTTGTAAATTTTGATATAAATAATGTTAAGAGGTAGACCGGATATAATATATAGTCGCAAAACAAGATTAAAGGGTATAATTGGAATAGTATATAGAGAGAGAGAACATAAGTGAATTTTTTAGATTAGAAATAGGGAAAAGTAATTGAAGTTATTGTGGTTAAAACATTTTTTTTTTTTTGGTAAAAAATTTGTAGTTAAAACATGTTAAGTGGAATTTGTTTTCTTTTTTTTTTTTTTTCATGTTCTTATGTGGAGTGAAGTACTTTACATTTAACATACTTTTATAGCAGGAGTGACAAACGGACGGGTTGGGCCGAATTCGAGTTGGGTGAAATATGGGTTGAATATGCAACTCATCTTGACTCTCAAATTAAATATGGTTTATTCATAACTATTAAAAAGTAAATAAATATGAACGGATTGATGGTTTGAGACCCATTTTGTCACCCTTATTTTATATGTACGAGGAAAATGATACACTAGTGTTTTTGTTATTGTGGGTGGAAATTATTTTTAAAAAAAGGGGTAGGATTGAAAAAAAAAAAAAAAAAAAAACAAGGCCTTTTATATTTTATGTTTGAACATTCAATTGAACTTTTGTCTGGTAAATAATAAATTGACATTAATGCCTCACAGAATAAATATGGAACATTAGTCTCAAAATAAGAATCATCCAAACATTACAATATGAATATGAGAATCAAAAGGAGTTAGTGTAATAATAAGATCTGATAGCTCAAAGTTGCTCTTTTGAAATTTGTTTAATATTCGGTGGTAAATTATGAAATATTTTACATAACCACACCACCATTATTGAAGAAAATAAAAATAAAAATAAAAAAAGTAGTAATATGAGAATCAAGGGCAAATTCGTAAACTACTATCAGCGGGAGATTAAAGGGACTCCCACTCCGAATACAAGCTATCTTATCGGGTGACTTATTATGTGGTCTATGTTTGATGTTCTTTCTGATCTACTTTTGACGTGTGAGAAATGAGAATGGAGAGAGAGAGAGAGTGAAGAGCGATCTGTCGTGTTTGTTTAGAGTAGCTTTAAGTATCTTAGAGCCTGAAGCATCTGATGCAAGAATCCAATCATCCACTACTTTTACATGTTTTGGGGCATCACAAAAGGGTAAAAGACACGCATGCCCTCTTTTGATTTCCACGACCGTCGTCTAGTTTAATGTAAAAAGTTTCACATCTGTATCACTTGCTTGCAAAGAAAATAGAGATCCACAATTAGCAAATCGTATCCATATGATGCCAAGCAATAATAGTTCATCAATCACAACTTCAACTGCTCTTCTATAAATGAAGTGCCAGAAGTTGCAAACCAACGAAAAATGGCATATTTGTTCACAAAGAGCCGCACTTTTTTTTTTTCTTTTAAAATAAAATAAAATAAAATAAAACAAAAATAAATTAAAAATAAATAAACAACAACAACAACAACAACAATGCAATTCGTCGTAAATTAAGTAACATGTTCAAGTATATAATAAATGAAATTACATATTCCACCAAGAAAACGTTAAGATTCAAACTTCTCACTTAACAATCCATTTAGGGCCAAAAAGGTTCTCCCTCTCTGTACAACTGACCTACCATCCATTCCCTTCTCAAAAGCATCAAGCATTTCGTGTGGTGAATGCGTTCCCCAAAATAGGATCAGAAGTCAAATTCTCCTGTTGCCTGAAAAACAGAAACTGTTACAGAGGGCACCAAAAAGAATAGAAAATGAAAATCTGTTACCCAAAAAATAAAAATTGATGACAGATTCTACAAACACATACCTTGTTGAAGAGAATGTCTTTATTGTTAATATGCATGACACCATCCTTTAATGTGCATTTCCACTTGCTCTTGGTACGGGTCACCTACCCATCCAAATGCATCATGCAATGTTAACAGGGCTATTGTCGATCATAAGCAAAAACAACAAAAGAAAAACAACAAAGCCTTTTTCCAACTGCTTGAAATTTGCTACATGAATCCTTTTTTTCCATTCTACTCTATATGAAGGCCATAACCCCAGTCAAACAGCATCTTATCATATATCATTTTCTTTCTAACTCTACTCAGGTTAATCTTAGCATTCTCCTTCCCTAACATTACACTTAATGCCACTCTTCCTAAAAATACAATACCTTGTCAAATTGAGCCAAAACTAAATGCTGTGTGTTTAGCTCCTCTCCTTCATCCACATCATCAAAATCATCATCATCATTTTCATTCAAGGGCTCCTCATCATCATCATCATCATCTCCAACATCATTCTGAGTGACAACAGCAGGAGTACCTGCTTGAAGATCTAAAAGATGCAGAGAATAGGTTTCCAACATCAGAGAGAAAACTTGTAACCGAACAATTTAAATAATTCAAAATAGATCATGAGGTTACCATTTGGCACTGGTGTATTCACTATATTATAGTCTTCATTGACAACTCCTTGATAATTGTATATCTACAGTGAGAGGGAAGAAACAGAGTTAGTTTAGAAAGCAACGGCTGGTGAACACATCATGCTTTACAATTCAAGTTTCTTGTTTTTTAGTTGTTTGGCAGTGAAGGGAAGAAGGGGAGAGGGGAGTTAAGATTTTGACTAAAAACCTAAATTATAAATAAAATAAAATAAACTATTAAAAGGGTAAAAGACCTTGCGTGTGACATTTCATAAAGGTTTCAAGTGTGTGAATGACATTATGCAATTCAATACTATTGGAATGGGATATAATTAACCATCAAACATAAAACTAAAATCACTGGAACAGGATATAACTAACCATCAAACATAAAACTAAAATCACTTTCACTACACGCGACAAAAGTGTAAAATATCATTTATGCCCTCACTTGTTTAACATATTTTAATAAAAAAATATTAAATTTACCAACGGGCCAATGGCCTAGCGATATCAGCCTCTTACTTCCCAAAGAGAAGTCAGGGGTTCAAGTCTCAGAAGAGACAAGTGTGTGTGAGTACCTACTAGGGAAAAAAAAAACTAAATTAAATTAAATTTTTTAAAGACAAAAGTGTCCTTAATTATAAGACAAAAACATTTCTCTTATATATATATACACACACGCGCGCGCGCGTGTATATATATATATATATTCACCATTGATTGCAATATCATCAATCTCAGATCCGAGAAGCACAACGAGGAGGATGACCTCGAGGAGGAGCAAGGGTTCGATTCCGACGGCTACAATTCGTACTCGCCGCTGCCGCTGCCGCTGCCGCTGCCGCTGCCGTTGCCGCCGATCGACGATAAGGACGTGCTTGTGTTGAGGGAATCAAATTTCAGCAACTTTGTGGCGAGAATTGGTACATGAATCAATTTCAAGTTCAGTCCAATTCTTTAGGAAAGGCTTTGTCGATTTCGGTGCTTAAATTCTCGATTATTTCTACTCTTTTTTGTTGGGTTTCAGGAAGAGATCATTGTTCTTTGGAGGAAGTAGTTGATTTTTTAGCCTCTTTGAAGGCTTGAGGCCTTTGTGGTCTTTTGTATTTCCATGGGTTTCGCTCCCCTTCTGAGCGTTTTTTTATAAAATTTTTACTTATCAAAAAAAAAAAAAGTTCAGTCCAATTCTTTCACAGATCAAGTTGATTGTTTCTTCATCTTTCAATTTCACTCACTCACTTGCATACTGAATCGATCTTATCATTTTGTTCTCTATCTAATTCAGATGGCTTCGACGTGTGCTCTCTCGCCTTCAGCTTCGCTATTATTGGCGGATAATTGCAAGGTACCTTCTACTTTTCATCATTTAAAAATTTCCCATTTGTAAATTTTTGTTTTTGATTTCATTTTTCTGTCTGGGTGCTGAGAAAACCAAGGAACAAAAAAACAAGATAGGTCTGTTTATATGTTCTATGTATATATAATATATATATATATGGTATCGCTGATTTCTGCAGTGGTATTCTAATTTTTTTGGACTCCAAAGCTTAGTGCATCTGCAAAGGGGCGTTCTGCAAATAAATCATGCCATTTCTTAGTCTGTATTACATTTTATTTTTTCTAATAGAGGACAGGATTATCTTCCCTGAACTTTTTGACCTTTTCAAAATCTGTTTGCCAAGATCTTTATGTAATGAGTAAACAATTCTAGAAGAAATAAAACCATATACTTAACAAGATGGATTTTTTTTTTCCTTTTCACAGAGCTCCATTGAAGATGAAGCAACAGTGGTCTCCATTGAAGACCCCAAAACCGAGAGCTTCAGACCAGAGACTATCCAGTGTGCCTTAGTCCGGTGTTGGTGTGTTGGAATCCACAGTGATGGTGGTGGTTGTGGGGTGGGAATGGTGGTGGAGTCGCTGCCGATTGTGGTGGTGTTGGCGTGCCGAAATACACTGGTGGTGGTGGTGGTGGTGGTGGTGGTGGTGGCAATGTTGTTGTGGTGGTGGTGGGGTGGGCATGATTGTAAATTTAGAAAGAATCTATATGGTATTTTAGTCTCTTTACATCATTCTTGGTGTTTTGACAAAGTCAAAGCGTATTAAAGTCATTTTACAGTTGGGGTGTGAGTTAAATAGAGATCAAATAATTGTAATGTGAGTGAAATAGAGATCAAATAATTGTAATGTGAGTGAAAGTTAAAACCAAAATGTCCATCCATGTGAGATTCGACCTAACCTGAAGGGATGTTAGTGTAATTTACCCTTGAAACAATAAATCTTAAAAAACTGAATAGCTTGGTCAATGTGCCAATAGATTAATAGGTTTCAAAAAAACGACATCAAAGTCCAAAATACTTCGAGCAAAGGCTCTATCAACAAAGCAATGTGGTCGATAGCTCAACCCATCAACATGTGCCAAACTGATTTGGAAAGAATTCTAAAAGGTCTAGGTTTCCTTCTTTTATTACAATTAAGAAACCCTAATTCCTTTGTACTCAAAGCACTATATGAACTTCTGGACTCTCATAACACACAAGTATAGAGAGAGTAATCTCTACATACATTATTGAGCGAGTATAAAGAGAGATCATATCTTCATATTTAGAGAGCATATTTTTCTTGATAGTCTACATCATGCATTAGATTGTGAGTTATTATTTAGATCATCAACTTTTGGAGCTTACACCGTCATCGACATCAAAGTGTTTCTACACAACATACAAAGAATCAGACATTGCCAGCCATTAGAGAATATAAGTCCATGGAGAGAACCATATTGTGTGGGAAACGAGCATGTTGATGGAAAAGCAACTGAAAGATCTTGAATTGATCTTGCATAAGTCCGAGTAATGAGGGACTAGGTGATTCTAGGGCGGGATCTGGTAAAAAGTTGCAACCACTTTCTTTTGATCTGTCCGAACTAAGTCCCATGATTTTTTTCCATTGGTGTTCTCCACATAAAAATCATGTGTTTGTGTGATTGCCATTTTTTTTTTTTTTTTTTTTTTTTGGCTATCTATATTTATGTAACGTATAGTGTTGCATTATCAATATATGGAGTAATTGTTAAGACTTAAAATCAGTTATTGTTAGCTAAAATCATATAAGATCTATTCACCCCTCAAGATCTATTTTAGGCATTGCGCGACGTCATGCCAGGGGATTGGATTATGGTCTTGTACTTCTAATTGGTATCAGAATATATCAATAGTGAATTTCTTAATGTGTGTACAGCACACCTTCTCTGGGTTATCAGATAATTGAGCAAGATTGAGATTAAGACTCAGAATAGAAAGTGTAAGAATAGCAGTTTTTCACACGTCATGTGGTCCGAACTGACTCTAGAATCCAGGGTCTCTATATATGCACATGAATGAGGGACCAGGAGCCTCTTGTCTTTGTCTCGAGCAAATTTCATATAGATCAAATTAAGAACAATAGTCGCCACTAGCGTGCAACATAGGAAGCTAAGCTACCTACGTGCGCCCTGCCAACGCAGGAAAACAAGAACAAAACGACGAATAATACAAACCAAAATCAAAACTCCGCTTAACTGTCAGACAGGCTCCTGACGAAGTGTCTACTCTACTCACACAGACCAGTAATCGACACAAGAACTCACGGAAATCCCTTCTAGGATACAGGGCACTTGATCAGAGTCTGCGTCTGTGGCTCTTTGGAACATGACCCACTTTGAAGAGGTAACAACGCGCACCATCTCTTACGGGAACTGATGCTTAGGCACCGAATGAGCTTAAAAGAGCAACTTTCGAGGACACGTAAAACAATATGTACATGTGTAAGTCTATATGTTTTGGGGTTATAGTTCTAAATACTAAATGTTTAATGCTATTCACTGGGGGGGGGGGGGTAGGGTACTGATATTGCTCCTTTTTATGTGTGAATATATGAGGGAGGTTGATCCTAGTTTTCCATAACTGAGTTTCGGTTTTACACAGTTATTTCTTACAACATTTATATATAATAACCCAAAGGTTATTACGACTCAAATGATCTTATAGAATACTATTATATAGCGATTACAGGATTATTTATTGATTAAAGAATTTACTTTTATATCTTTTTCTTCTGAAAGAAAAATGAAGACAGAAATTAGAAGGATCGATTGCAAGATTGAATTCGCAGTACTTGAACTGATCAAATACCCATTTAATATGGGTTTCATACTCGCATTCATTTGAGTATGTCCATTAACAAGTGAAACTCAACCTAGCCCAACCAAATGCACTGCAAACCGAAAGAGCAAAAGATTAATTGACTTCTATCTGGCATTAACATTGATGGATAAAAATATACAAAAACAAGTAATCAGTAAAAACATCAGAACACTTGGCTACTCAATCAGAAGATAACACCATTAGGAGTACATTTACTAAACTAGAAAAGAAATATGCATATCAACAGTAAAATGCCCACACATAAATGCTGAGTAAGCCTCAATTTGCAGTGTATGCCAGCACATGCAAACGCACAGATACACACGTATGTCAATAGAAAAATGCGCCATCAAATCAAAGCATTGCGTATATTTAAGTGTAAAAGACACATAAGAAACAGCTTACATTGGGTGTAGAAAGCACATCATCATAAGGATCCGGAGTCGGCCCATCCACTTGTGAAATCCTAGAAGACAAACTTGCCCCTAGTCGCATCTTTCCACTTGCAGTGGTAACTAGGTCAGGTTGAGTATTACTTCCTCGACTTAACTGAGAAATTACCATATGATAATTCAAAAAATTGAATCAAATCTATAAAAATACATATGATAGAATACTAAGAGAAACATGAAAATCTTTAGTGATGCTAGTGTAATAAAATCCTTCAGTGAAGTACAGATCAAGAAACATGACACCGGAGACCAGAGCCTATTGTCATGAAGTGATTCCTAAGACGCTTGGAGGTTGGAAGATACGCATGCTGGTTGGCAAAGAGCAGAGTTTGACTGGGAATGGTTCCAGGGAAGGGCGTGCAGGAGCACAGGATGGTACCTCTTCATAGTTCAGGCAGGTCGACTCGGTTGAGTGCGAGGAGCTTGTCGCTGGTCGTGGACTTGACTATGAAGAAGGGAGTTGGCTATCCCTGCACAAACTGGTCGGGAGTTGGAGCTGTTCTCCTGATGAGAACAAGGCAGGTCGAAACCAGTCAGCATGTATCCTTGGAAGGGCAGGTCGTGGTGGCTGACCAGGGCGCTTGCGCGAGCTGAAGCAACGCCTTGGTGCCGCATGGGCCGTGCCGCTGCACCAAATCTCTAGGCCCGTGACAAATGGTATCAGAGCAGGACTTGAGGTAAAGCATGGTAAGGTGCCCCCTTGTCAGTCTGGGAGGGGTCAGAGAAAGAAGACAGTGCACTGAAGTTGCGTCGATGAGGAGGAATCAATGCAGTTGGAAGGGAGAGCCTCCATCTCCCCAGGAGGAGGCATCCGTTGAAGTTGCGCACTGGAGGGCCGGAGGGCCACGGGCACCAAAGTTCATGCTTAGTCCTTGGGTGATACAAACCATGGTGAAGGGCGAGCATCAAGTCGGCAGGAGGCCCTTGCTTGCTCGGGATGTCGCAGAGGCGGCATGACGGAGAAGAGTCACGTCCTTGAGGAGTGGACGTCCCCTTGGTCCGAGGCCTATCATTGGGTGAGTGTAGTGCATGGAGCTGCATAAGGAAGCGATGGTGGGAAGGCGAGCATACCGCATGGTGGCAGACTTTGGAAGGGAGTGGACGCAGTAGTGAAGCGCCGCACTGCGACGAGGACGTCGCAGGATTTGGGTGGGGGAGAGTGTCACGAAGTGATTCCTAAGGCGCTTGGAGGATGGAAGATACGCATGCTGGTTGGCAAAGAGAAGAGTTTGACTGGGAATGGTTCCAGGGAAGGGGCGTGCAGGAGCACAGGATGGTACCTCTTCAGAGTTCAGGCGGGTCGACTCGGTGGAGTGCGAGGAGCTTGTCGCTGGTCGCTGGTCGTGGACTTGACTATGAAGAAGGGAGTTGGCCATCCCTGCACAAACTAGTCGGGAGTTGGAGTCGTTCCCCTGATGAGACCAAGGCAGGTCGAAACCAGTCAGCATGTATCCTTGGGAGGGCAGGTCGTGGTGACTGACCAAGGCGCTTGCGTGAGCTGAAGCAACGCCTTGGTGCCGCACGAGCCGTGCCGTTGTGCTAAATCTCTAGGCCCGTGACACTATGGCACCATAGAATTGCGGCAATCATTTTGGCATACGACTAATCTACTGAGTCATTTTGGAGACTAAAACAGGAAGAGAGAGAGAGAGAGAGTGTGTGTGTGTGTGTGTTTCCTCCTATGACTAATCTACTGAGTATGTTTAAATTAGGTGCAACAAGATGACCAAAAAATGACACTTTTTGATCCCCTCCTCACACTGGCTGGGGAGGAGGGGAATGGTTTCTACTTATACCAGCATGGCAATATCTTGTCATCAATACCATTCAAATTCCAAGGGATCTCCAATGCACTTCATGAATTCTTATAACAAATTTCCCAATCATTTTGATGCATTTCCAAATTCTATTAACATCACCACCTCAATACATATAATTCATCTGCTATGCGGTTTTTATGCTTAACCCCAGAATGGCTTCTACTGTTGGGTCTTAAATTAGCTAATAAAGAAGCCAACTTCTATAACAAAAAGAATATTTTCACTCCGAATGAGAGATATAGGTGAACCCAGCACCCATATATTTTAACTACTGAGAAAGTACTATTCATTCAAGTATCAAGATAATGAGAACTTCCTAAATATAACAAAGAATCTAGTAATATAAACAAAAGAAAGTAAAAAAATAGCTCCACCTCAATATTATCTGCTATGTCATCTCCAGGTCCGTCTTGCTGTGGTATGTATCCACCTGTATGATACTGTGAAGCAATATCCTCCCGCTTCCGCTTACCAGAAGACAACATGAAAAAATCCTGGATTTCACACCAGCATAAGAGCAATGATGAATTTAAATAAAGTAAATGATCATTTCAAAATGACGTAATATTTCATAAAGATTGATGGTCCCTCTTAAGTACTGTTTTAATTTAATTAAAGCAACACAAAACAAAAAAATTTGCTAAGAATGTAATTTTTCTAAGAGAACCAAGTGACCAGATTTCAGGAGATTTGGGAAACATGAAATTAGTGTATCCCAAAATTTTGCAATACAAATAGAAAGCACAGGGCAGACATGTGCCTAATTTTTAAAGGGACCGTTGGGTTTCAATTCACTCAACTCCAGGAGAAAAAAAGAAAATAGGAATAATTAATTTTTACTCACTATTCAAGAAACCACCCTTTTTCCTATCTCTATTCTTTTTACCACTCATTGTCTCAAAATCAGAACCTCACCACTGCAGCCAGATAAGTGATCAGGAAGAGAATATGAGGAAGTCAGTTATTTCCTTTGTCGCCTTTATGTCCTTTCCTTTGGTGATTAATTGCAAACTTACATGTATGTCTTTGCACCGTTCAGAATATCAGTCCTCTCCAAATTTTTCTCTTTTAATTCACAAGCTTCCAAACTAAAGTCAAAACCTTTTGTCAATTTTTTTAATCATCTTATCAGGGTTGTGCAGCATTGAGGAATTCTTTGTGGTAGCAGGCCCTGTTATCTTACCCAATACACCCTTGTCCCTCTCATAATTTTGGTACTTCTTCCCCGTTATTTTTGGTTGAGCCTGTAATTCTACAATTGGTATACATGATTTAGCTATTGTGCCTTATCTTTATTTTCTTTTTTCTTCAATTACCACGTAGATTTATTAGGTTAGATTTACACTTGAAGGGCATTACTATATTGTATACAACTTGTGTTTGCCTGTTTTCTACTATTTTCCTGACTAAACAATCATGTAAACATCATATGTATATCTGAGAGACATGGTTCTCGTTTCCAGAAGTAAAAAGAAAATAGAACCATAAAAAACTCATGTTTCCAGCTTTCTGTTTAAAGCAATTAAAACTGGGAACAATATCAAATGGGCCCCAAATATTCCATAAAACACTCTGAGAAGGGAGAACTATAAACTAAGGCACCCAGAACAAACATGATTCCACAAACATCAGTGTCAACTACAGCTAATAAATATTAACCTGTGTCATGGGTTGATGTGCAGTTCCCCTGTCTGCCTCTTCCCGCCCTTCAACATAAGCTGCAACAACAAAATGAGTATTTAGTGTAAAACTGTTGAGTATTAATCAGTGCAATCTTACTATAGTACTTACCAACATTAACATCTACACTGACAGGGGGCCTTTGATTTATCCAAGAAGAAGGTGGCTGCTGCATAAAGAGAGAAAGATCACTTGCCCAAAACAACAATTCAACCACCAAACTTTAGCCATAATCAGATAGAAAGAATTGCATTTACAGGCATTTCAGAGAGAAAGAGAAGTTACAAAATGCAGAATCGCACACACTTGAACAACAAAAGGGAAAAATAAGTAGTGAACCAAATTATTGTTCAATGACAAGCATCAAATAGAACAGTGGGAATGATACAGTGCTTACCATGTACGGGCTAGGTCTCCCAACCTTCGTCTCTGTACCACCACCAGTATCATTTAGAGCAGGATAGTCACTAGGAGTGATGGGAGTACCACCAGTAAGAATGTTATATGGCGAGTTGTCCGCCGTTCCTGGTGTTTGGACCGATCCTGGTAGAGGTGTTTGGACAGCTCCTGGTAGAGGTGTTTGGACAGTTCCTGGTAGAGGCGTTTGCATGGGAGTCTGTAAAGGCGTCTGCATTTGAAAACCCACATAAAAATAAATAAATAAATAAATCCATTGAATTATTTAGATGAGAAATCTTACAATTTTCACAAAATAAAAACAAAGGGAGTGAAACTCACTGGAGGAAAGAGTATCTCAGCTGTTGGAGTTTCGTACTCCTCAGTTCCTTCATATGGTACATTAAGATCATGAACAGGAGCGGTAGGGCCCCCTGGTGTTGGCTTCGGATCAGTAGACCTCTCTATAGGACCCAATATAGCACCAGCTTGCATCATCTTCATTTCCCAAATCTACAAATTTGCATAATACATTAGCCATTAAAGTCACACTAGTGTAGCTGTGACACATCCAAGAAAGCACAAAACCTAATTAATCAGATCAAAACTCCAAATTAAACTGCTGAACATGAGAAGTCATGAAACACAAGTTTCAAAATTCAACCCCAAATTAATAATAATAATAATTTCTAAATCACAAAACCCTAATTAACCAGATCAAAACTCTATATTAATCTGCTGAACATGACAAAGTCAGCTTCAAAATTCAACACACACACACACACAAATTCACAAAACCCTAATTAATCAGATCAAAACTCTAAATTAATCTGCTGAACATGCCAAATCTTGAGAGACAAGTTTCAAATTCAACACTTCAGTACCCAAAAAAAAAAAAAACCCTAAATCACAAAACCCTAACTAATCAGATCAAAACTCTAAATCAATCTGCGGAAGATGCCAAATCTTGAGACAGAAGACTCAAAATTCAACACTACAGTAGGGGAAAAAAAAAAAAAAAAAAACCCTAAAGAGCCAATCAAATAAACAACTAAAGTATAACGAAATCGAAGCAATAATCGAAAAGATTGAAAGATTACTCCTTGAAGCTCGCTGAGAACACTTTCGCCTGGACCGCCATTGTTGATAAACTCTTCTCGGACTTTATTGATAACGTCTTCAATGACATGGACGTAGACAGCGCTCGTGATGGAACTCGACATTCCCGATTCTCCGAAGCACTGTCTACCTTCAGATTTTCTTAATTGCTGAAATAATAATGAAAGACTAAAAAGGAAAGATGCAAGATCTTCTCAAAATCGACAGAGATATGCTTCAGAAATCTTATTACATGCTATGAAGTTCATGCAAGGGTTTGGCGGTGGGGGTCTGAAGTGAAAGCTAGAGCGAGAAAGATGAGAGAACAGCGAGGGGGGGATATGGGTGGGGGAGAGAGAAAGGGCGGACCAGAAAAGAGAATAAAGAGTGGAATATAAATAGGTTTGCATCCGTTTTATGCGTGGGTCCACGCGTCAGTATCCTTCACGCTCCCGGATTCTGAAACTTAATACACTACCGACCTATCCAGTAAAAACTACGCAAAGTTTATTATTAGGGTAAATTACCCTGGCCTCCCTGGAGGTTTGTTCAAATTATCCGCCGTTAAAGCTTTTTTCAGGTTTTTGTCCCAAGGAATACAAAAGGTTACGAGGGTATAAAGGTAATTAGCGTTTTATTGCTGACATCAGCAAAAACGTATTTTTATCAATTCTATCGATGTTAAATCTGTGTTCAGAATTTTTTTTTTTTTTTTTTTTTTACCATAATGTGTGTGGAATTATCAAATATCATTTAAATTTTTCAAAATTACATTCTAGTACATCAATAGGGGTGCAAATAAAATTGTTGGAACCGGTCGAAATCGAATTATTCTTCAACAGTTTAGTTTCGATTTTGAATCCAAAATTAAAGAACGCTTGCATTAGAATTCGGCTTCGGTACCAACTACTTTAAAACGGTACCAACTACTTTAAAATTAAACTGAATCGTAACTAATTATATATATATTATAATATTAATATATATTAGTCACAATTTTTAAAACAGACACCTATTTTAAGACAAGAGAGTACTAAAGAACTTAAACTACCCAATGCTTTTTATTACTGTGTTATTAAGCTCCAATACTTTTATTACTTATTACACCCTTCTAACATTAAAGAACCTAAACTTTATCGATTAATCAAAATGATATTCATATTCTATAAATTAATTACATTAATTTTTCTTTGTAAAATGGTCAATTCATTATTTATTAAAAGGCTAAGTATCTAAAACATCTTTAAAGTTTACAGTTTAAGCAAATAACACCCCTCTTTTATTTTGGGTATATAACTTGCTCAAGAATTTAAAAATATTGTAAAAAGACTTTTTGGCTATTACTGTTAAAAAAACATAGGCTTGGCACATAACTAATTAAATTTAGTAAATACAGAAATTATCCTTTATTGAATTTTACATTAACTGAATTAACGGGATAAAATAAAAGATATAATAGTAATTTTATATTAACTGAATTTTTATTTTTTTTATTTTCTAATTGTAGAAAGGGCATTTTAGTATTTTCATTGGCCCTTCAATGGCGAATTCACAGGAGGTCCTTATTCGCCCCCTACAATAAACATTAGGGATTTTTTTTTCCAGAACATATAGGAAGTTATATGGCTATAATATGCATACCACAGGGTGTTAAGTGCTCGCGAGAATTCATTAAATAAATTTTGATACCTATATCCGAAATAAGGATGGCAATTTCCTCCGATCCAGCGGGTTTTCATCCCACCCCGCCCCTAATGGGACTAATTTGGTAGCCACCTAAATAGGTTTGTGACGGATATGATAAAATAATTAAAAACCCGAAGCAAGTTTTTGGCGGAGGCAGATTTAGTAATAAACTCGCCTGATTATATATGTACCTTTAAAATTATATATATATATATATAAATTTTAGGACTCTTGTTATTTTATTACTTAGTAATTTGTTACAAGTGTCACTTAATATATTAATATTTACTACTTAGTAATTTAAAAGTCGGATCAACTTATTTATCAACCCAACTTAAGCACATTGTGCTAGTTTTTTTTTTACTAAATAATAAAAATAGCATAACTCGCCCCGCCCCAGCAATTAAACGGATCAAGTACGCGGGACGGAGTCAATACTTTGTCTGTCGAAATAGGGGCGAGGATAATATACCAATTATAAATTCGTCACGGAGTAGTGGCGGAGATGGTATACCAATTACAGACCCGTCATGAAATAGAAACAAAATTAATATGACCAATTTTCTAACCGAATGGAATAGAATTTATCTAAATCCACCCCAACTCTGCCATCCGAAACTCCCATTTTGTCCCATTGACATTTCTTGTATATCAAAATAGCATGCATGTGTTCTTGCTACATAATATATATACTGAGCCCCGCGGAACTTATTAATAACAGTGTAAAAGTAAAAACATCTCTCTCCGAACCAGTAAAGTAATAACGTTTACTTAATATACAATAACAAATATATTTTATTTTATTTTATTTATTATTATTATTTTTTACAAGGCAAGAAAACATAGCAACACAACAAGTGTGATGATACATGGCTAGTCATTGTTTACAAAAATAATGTCAAATCTTATAAATAAATAAAAAATTTAATCAGTCCTTTAGATAGATAAATAACAAATAATACATGGATAATACTAAAGACACAGATTTTATAATCTCAACTACAGAATTTGTAATGTTTGGGTAGGGAAAAACAAAAAATAAAAACTAACTCTAGATTTTGTAGATTTTTTTGTGAAACTTACAAGATCCAAAGAATGAGATTGTGGATGATAGCAAACAATGTCGTTGACACACTTGAGAAACTCTTTTAACAAGTGGCATGATATAAAAGCTTTACCACTATTTTGTTTGGGGCCTAGACGCTTCTGTTATGGAGTTATGTGGTTTTATTATTTTTTGTTTTCGGTCTTTTAAAAGCTTTATGAATAGTTATGGAATTTGATTGATATGAGTGTGATGGTGGCCTGGTTTACCATTTATTTCATATAAATTAAATTCGGTGTAAATTATGGTTCGCAGTATTAGTTATAATCGCGGTGTAACGGATTCGAGCAAATTAGTATTAATTGATCGATACGAATAACATGCAAAACTTAAAAAATAGTTCTATATCAATTAATATGTTGGAACGATACGGCGAACTATGGTGTAAATACGTCCTAAATCAGTGCTCTTGATGTGTGAGTAAGTATACTGTGTCCAAATAGGAGAAAGAAACAGGCGAGACTAAAAAAAAAGATGACATTAGCCCAAAACAAGGCCCATGACCATAGAATCTTTAGCAAGAAAGACATTCCAGACGGGTTAGAAGATTTTGGTGACCGTTGGAGGCTTGGAGCTTGAGCGGGCACAAGAAACAAAATGGTGAAATTTGCCCATAAATTTGGTGGTTTGGAAGGAGGGAGAAAGTCTTGGGTGCTCCCAACCTTTGATATATATATATATTTTTTTCTTTTTCTTTTTTGAAATTTTAAACAACTGCATAAATGTAATAGTAAAGTACATAGAAGGCCTTAGGCCAAAACAAGCCATAGTTGGACAACAACACACCCCGAGGTAAGCATATAATTTGAAAGCCCTAAATCAAAACAACAAATAACTGCAATTAATGATTGATTAACCGTTAATGGGAGGTATTAAAGTTCCATTCCGGTGAGTCCCATTAGCAATGTTCCAGTGGCTTGGCCGGCGCAATTCAACCTGGTGGTCTTGAAAGAGGACGGCAGCAAGAAACTCACACACACCACACTAACACGTACTTCTTGCTCCTTTGGAGATTCGAACCCTCACCATTTATTTTAAGTGGTAAATGAGATATCATCGGATCACAAAGCTCTTGGTTTATGGAGTTTTTAACGATGAAGTACTATATAATAATAATAATTACTCCCAAATATCAAATTTTTTGTTTTTTCTTTTAATTACCTTAAAGTAGGACCACTAGCCTACGGACCGGATTTGTGAAGCTGAGCATTTATATATATATATATATATATATATATACCTTGGTGAATTATTTTTTTGTACTTTATACTATAAAAATTTCAGTTTGCCCCTACTCAATTTATAAAACATTCCCATCGTATATATTTGTCCTAGTCTCTCTAAGATTTTTATGCCAAGTCGCCTCCACTAACATAATTTTTTTGGATCCATCCTGCCGCTAGGCCACAAACTTGGTGATGTATAAATGATTTAATCACAGACATCGTAAATACATCGTGCCCCACCTCACACAGTATTACCCAATCACCCAACACAAATAACTAAAGAATGACAATCTCATAGGTGTAAAATTAGAACACTTGTATGACTCTTGTAAATATTTTTATTTAGTATTAGAAAATATTATTCCGGATTATCTCAGGATTATCTCAGGCCCACAATAGTGATAGCGTCCTGTACGACCAGAACACAAAAAACGAGAGAAGATATGAGACTAAACTAATTTGTTTACACGTAAAATATTTTTTAAATAATAATTTTTTATTTTATAATGTTTGATTATAGTAAAATATTTATGAAAAAATAAAATATTAAAATTTAATAAAAATAATTTATTTATTAATTTTTGATAAATTATTATATATACCTTACTTAATGGACTCGATCTCAATCTTGACGTAGACCTTTACCAAATACAGACAAAGTAAAAATATAAAAATATTTTACCTAAAATTTTTTTTTTAAAAAAATATATATTTTACGTTGAAATAAACAGAGCCTAAATGTCAAGTTAGCAAACTCAATATATAACAATAGGCAGGAATTGCCCCCAATGAATTTTTTTTTTTTTTTATAATCTATCTTTATAATTTATTCATTTTCATTAATATACCTATGAAAAATTACATTTGCCTTTCTGAAATTATTTTTAAAAAAATTGCATTATTACCCTTCAAAATTCATTTTTGTCCCCCTTACCTTACATGCGTACTGGCTCCGTCCGTGACAATAGGATATAAATTTTGCTAAATAAAGTAAAGCGTTGCATAAGGCTCTATATATACACTGTATGATATATATTATATATATATATATATATATATATATTCATGGGTGGAAAACCGTATACTATTTTAAAAAACAACGTACCTCTGAGTTGGCATGACCTTTCATGCAATTCAGGTTAATGTCTGTGAATGATGTGAATCCATGGATTATTTTGGGAAGAGAACGTCTAGCTTGGCATGACCTCGTACAGACCTCTCATGCAACCAAGACAGTGTTTCACGAGAATGAAAATTCCCTCATCACTCCTTTCTATGACAATTCACGTTTCCTTCACAAGAATACACATTTTACATATATTTACCCCAAAAAAAATAAACATTTTATATCTACGTTGGTATTTCCATGTGTGCATACACATGTCCTATAGCAATAAATAAATAAAAATAAAATAATAAAAAAAACCCTTAATTATTTGTAAATTTTACAACAAAATATATTTTATGTTCAAACAAATATATTAAAATGGTGTTTATCAAGACGCATAAGTTTAAATTTAATTAAGTTCATATATCAATTTTGTATGTTCATGAAGGTTGCATTTCTCTTCATCAACCTATGTGGTTCTCTCTCTCGGATTAAATAAAAGTATAAAACTCACATGCACACTCAAACTTAATAATTTGAAAACACTTTTTTTTTAAAAATATTTGTTTCCCTCATTCTTCTATTTATTATACATAGAAGGCATATTTAACTAAGTATTTAATGTAACTCTAAATTAACTCATAAATAACATATTAATAGAATAAATTAACTGCATTAGGTGAAAAACCTTCAAGTCAGAGTTGTACAGTCAAGACTTAAAATCTTCATACATACGGAATTAATAAAATTAATTTGATACATAACTCCAATAATTTCAATAATATATTCAGCTCGTGTGTGTATACGGTATCCATATATACTCATGGCATGTAAAACGCAAATTGTAGTTCTAGGCTTCTAGCCGTTAAAGTTAATCCACGGCATGTAAAGCGCAACCCCTTTTACCTTTGGTGCAAAAACAACGAGTTCACATGATCAAACAACACAACAAAGACACCTACTTATCACCCAAAAAAAAAAAGGAACACTTTTATAAATCCTTCTGGTTTTGGTGAGAGAATGTTAATTTCAATAGTAATTCTTCAGCTGACTTTGCTAGCTCTTCAATTAAATCTTCATAATGTCATCATCGGGCACTCCCGCCAAGTTGACAGTAAAACAAAAAATCACATATACATTCGATAAATTGATTGGAAGGTTATGCAAATCACTAGCCATTTCAGGATTACTTGTATTCATAATTTACATCTTCTTGTCTAACCATCCCTACTTCTACTCCTCCACACTTCTCACCAAGTCGAGGCACAGATGGGTTCGGTATGCCAACCCTAGTACTACTAACCATCCTCCTACCAATATTAGCCACCTTGTTTTTGGCATATCAGGTTCATCAAACACATGGAAGAATAAGAGATGGTACATTGAATCATGGTGGCGACCAAACATGACTAGGGGATATCTATTCCTCGACAGACCTCCCGCGGAGTTCCATCCATGGCCTTCGTCTTCTCCACCTTTTCGAGTTTCAGAAGACACCTCTAGATTTAAAGAATACAACAAACACCCCATGCCACACGCCATTCGGATGGTCAGAGTGATCGCGGAGATATTTAAGGCGGAAAATGAAGGTGTGAGGTGGTATGTCATGGCAGATGACGACACGGTTCTTTTCATCAATAATTTGGTAGAGGTTCTAGCGAAGTATGATCATGGAAAGTACTTCTACATTGGGGCGAATTCGGAATATGTTGCATCCAATTTTTTTCACTCCTTTGAAATGGCATTTGGGGGAGCTGGCTGTGCTTTAAGCTACCCTCTTGCTGAGGCATTGGCAAAAAATTTAGATTTTTGTATCAGGAGATATCCAACTTTGTATGGAAGTGACCACATTTTGCAGTCATGTGTTGCTGATTTAGGAGTCACTCTAACACCAGAAAAGGGGTTTCATCAGGTAATTATATATATATGTGTGTGTGTGTGTGTGTGGACATGTCATCAGTGTTGTATATTTGATTTAAATTGCTCAAGACCATCTAGTGCATTGGAGAGGATCTTGATTCTACCATTTGACCTTTGTAGCTCTTTTTCGAAGTATGTTCACAAACAAACTAAATTGATATTTGGTATTGCAGATTGATCTACGAGGTGATATATCTGGTCTTCTATCAGCTCACACACAGTCTCCTTTTCTCTCCCTCCACCACCTAGATGTGGTTGATCCCATCTTCCCTTCCATGAACCGCTACGAATCAGTGAAACACCTCATGAAAGCCGCGGAAGCTGACGAGTCTCGGCTTCTACAGCAAACCATCTGCTATGACAAACCCAAGAACTGGACTTTCACCATTTCATGGGGCTACTCCACCCAAATTTACGAGAACATCTATCCTCCAAGCATTTTAAACAGACCCCTTGAAACATTTAGGCCATGGTACAGATGGGCGAGACCACCTTACATGTTCAACACCAGACTGCCATCGAAGAATCCATGTGAAGCTCCTCATGTTTTTTTCTTCGAATCCATGGGGGAAACAGAAGATAGCCATATTGTTACTACCTATAGTCGAAGAAGGCCGCGTAGCTTATCAGCTTGTAATTCATCAAGCGGCAATCATTCTGCAGATTACATCTCCCAAATCCGCGTTCTATCACCCATGAGCAGACATAATCTGGTGAGGAAATCAAGTAACATTTATTTTTTTTTTATTTTTTTATCCATTTCCTTTCCCTTTGCATGGTCTTTTCTAAATCATTTTATGTAGTCTCATGAAATTTGAGTTCTATGTAGAGTCCGACATACGTCTAACTGTTGGACTACAAAATCATTTTCCTTGAAATTTTGGTGCATGTCATAAAATTAGAAATTTTCTTTATTCAATACTATTATCCTTGCATAATTCAACTGCTTTTTCCTTCATCCTTTTTGCACTCATGTTGATCTATTTTATGTACTATGTGTTTGTGTGTTTATATATATATACTTTTGCTGCAGGTTGGAAGTAGAAGAGAATGCTGTGACATTGTAGGCAATGCTGGCATGAACGGGACGGCAATCAAGCTTAGGGATTGTATGAAAGATGAGATAGTAGGTTGAATGTTTTATTTTCCACATGCATGCCTAAACTTTTTTTATTTTTCTTTTTTCCCCTGGCAAAGAGAAGGATGAATCTCATTAATTAAGTTAAAACAAAATTATAGTTTGTTTCAATTTCAACCTCCAACCTCACAACCAAAGGTAGATTTTCTACACCCTCATCAATTAGAGGGCAGTGTTATTTTCTTCATGAGGGAAAAATACAAGAGACCAACTCGTATTCTCAGCAGTGACAGAGGAGGAGGAATTCAGGGGGCAACCATTAACAATAATAAAATAGAAATTTTGAATTAAGATTAAAAAAAATTGCAAAAGAGAGTTTGTTTTTTGCAAATTTTAGTTCTTAAAATTTTTGTGGGACTGCCTTTGAGGAGAAAAAACGTGGGCCTTTTCTAAAATTTGAAAAGTACAGTGGGCCAATAGTTAGAAAATGAAGGGTTTTATTGAAATTTATAAGTTTTTCTTAAGGTATTTAATGATTTTATTACCCAACTTATGAGAAGGTATCGCACATAGTCCTCAAATATATGCTTCGCGTTGGAACAGAGTTGTGTGAAATGTTTTAGATGGACATGGAACAAATTTGTGGAGTACTCCTATAGAGTCTTCTAGCAGTACTAAATTTTTTTTTTTAAGAAAAATTTTAAAGCCTTAAATGTTTTACAGATGTTATCCGTTGAATGAGTTTCTATATCATTCTTTTAAGACTATTATCTTATTCTTTCTAATATTCTCAAACAATTTATGATTAACCTTATAATGATATTATATATAAAATTAAAAATTAAGTATTTTAAAATGAGATATACACCATTCTGACTATTGATTTGGACCAATAAAACATGACTACATCAACTTTAATTATCAAATAAAAAATGATGATATATATTCATTAATCAGATCAAATATGGTGGTTAATTACCAAATCTAATTTGATAATTAGAAGAGGACGTATTCATATGTTATTGGTCCACATTACCGGTCAGTATGGTGTTAATCCTCACTAGTGAAGATCCAAGTATT
Organism: Cornus florida; assembly: GCF_030987335.1. Taxonomy (NCBI): domain Eukaryota; kingdom Viridiplantae; phylum Streptophyta; class Magnoliopsida; order Cornales; family Cornaceae; genus Cornus; species Cornus florida. The sequence continues at coordinate 12,177,661 of NW_026775578.1, read as the reverse complement.
GTCCAAAATGAAATTGAGTGATAGCAAACCATCAACTCAAGATATCCAAAATATTTGCAAACAAGCTATGCAATCACCATGTTCGTCCTTTTACATTAAAATTTTAGTAATAAATACTTTTAGAGTTATTTAATTTATCGTTCGTAGCTCATACATATTCACGTAATACATCCATTATAAATTAATGCTTTCTTATATATATTGTAAACATTTTTAAGTGATATAATTTTAAGATTTGCTAGTTGTGAGCTAAGTCACATAGAGCGGGAACCAGAGCGAGAGTGCGAGCGCGAGCGCGAGAGCGGCATATCCCAAAAAATCTTAGAGCGAGAGCGCCGCATTATAAATATATAAAATATTAATTTATAATAATAAATATATGTTATAAATAAATTTCACGCAAATAAAAAAACAGAATAGAGAATCAAATATGTATAACCAATATAACCTACTTTATAAAAATGCATAAATTAATAAACATGACAATCAAACAAGCTGCTTTATAAAAATAAAAACATAACAGTGAATAAGGCATAACAGAAAAAGAAATGTTCAAAAGTATTGTCTTTTATACATTTAACATGTTTTAAGCTCTCAAAATGACAATCATTGTCTTTGAAATAGCAATGATCAAAAGCAAAAGAATCTACTGCTAAACTTTAAAACAAATATGAAATATCCAAACTTCCAAACCAAAATGTTAATGAAAGTAAGTTACGTAAGTATTATCTAATGAAGTTAAGTAACGTAAGTATTATTAAATATTAAGTATATTGTTATATAACTTATATTATTTGATTTTTATCTATAAAGGATAAAGTTTACTGAATTAAATTAAATTAATTATTTTTTGACATAATTAACCTTATTTGGTCTATTTAAGTTGGGGTTAAAATCGAAATTTTTTAAGATTCACAATAAATTTCTTAAATTTATTGTCAAAAGTAATCGAATTCTTGAACAAAATACACGATTTTACTTTACACAATTCGTCGAATTAAACTTTAAAAATCGGCGAATTCTTAAATTGAATTCGCGAATTCAAAAATATGCGAGCGTGAATTTTTGGCGAATTCACTCTCAAAACACTAATTCGCGCGCAGAGCGATGGAGCGCCAGTGATTTGAGTGAATTATGTGACTTAAATTGTGAGTTATCAAACACAAACCATATAGTTAGCACTGAATAAGCACCATAAGCATTATGCATTCAGTCTAATTTGATAAATCAAAACTTCGATAAGTTGTAAAAAATAAAATAAAATATTGACACGAACTGTCATTTGGAATAAGTGGTCTTGCGGCATCGATTATTACTTTCAAAAGAAAAAAAAAATTAGAATTCAAATTTCAGTTTTAAAATTCAAATTTCAGTGGAGACATTAAGTGTGTGCGATTACTACTTACAAATAACATGAGCATGGGGTGTTGCTATTAGGGCTCATATGTCAAACATCCCTTGTTAACCCATAATTGTTCAACTTGAATTTTCAGGAAAAAAAATAAAAAAATAATTCAATTGCTAACAGAATTTTTTTCACTATCATAGACAACTGTTACTCTGTAATGGTCTTGCAGTAAAGTGCTTTCCAATGTGATTAAAAAAAAAAAAAGTTTTGTAACTGAAATAGATTTCTTTTTTGGTTATTAATTGTTCTTGTTTAAAAATAAATAAATAAATTTACCGTTCATTTAATTTAAGGTTTGGTACAATGAAAAAGAAAATATGAGATAACACTAGTTAAGAAGAAAAAGATAAAAAATAAAAGAGGTGAGCGTCTTGAGAATACTCATCGGTGAGTAAGAAATCTATACTCACTACATATGTGACCCAAAGCTAAACTGACAAGTGTACTTATATTTAAAATAATAAAAAATAATAATAATTTGATAGTTATTCGGATTAAACCCAATTGAATCCGAATTAAATTCTAATTCTCTGATAGAGGACAACCAAGAAACAAATATAATGTATTTTTTCAAAACTATTTAATTCTTAGAACATACATGCAATTTGATTGGTCATGATGGACAATGTGATTAAATTTGCAATTATGAAATTTAAGACACTTGCAAAAATTAACCAAGAGAATATATTTATTTACCTCAACACTTCTTGGTGTCTCTTTCCTCCTCTGCATTTACTTTTCTTCTTCTTCCAGTTTTCCAGAGACACGGGTTTATCTCTCTAAAAATATGAGTGCGAGAGGAGAAGAAAGAGTGAACAAATGAGATTAGGCTTCCACTGGATAGAACCGTGAGAAAGAGAGGGGGAGAAGAGAATTAAAATTTGATTCGGATTCTTAAGGGTTTAAGTGTTTAACCCCGATAGCTATCAAATTATTTATTTATTTATTATTTTAAATGTAAGGACACTTATTAGTTTATTCTTGCGCCACATACGTGGTGAGTATAGATTTCCTACTCAACGGTGAGTAGACAAGTATTGTCCAATGATAGTAATTATGTTTGGGAAAGAGAGGAAAGTGGACTATTTTAATGAATTTACTACCATACCTTATTCTGTATATTTTGTTTTTTTTTTTTTATATAAAAGGATAAATTGCACTCACAACCCATTTTTGGGTTGAAGATAAGTAGTTACAACTCATGCACTTTTTGGACAATGATACCTTCAAGTTTGGTAAATTGAATAATGACACCCTAAATCAAAATAAAATTACTTTATTGTCATTTGACTCTTAAATTTACCACTTTAATCTTCTCAAACTATTTTAATGGAAAAAAATTAACCTCTTCATCTCCAAATCATAAAATCTGAAACTCAAACTCCATCACCACCACCACGCACAACCACCACCATCACAGGCGGATAGAGGGGGGCTTGGGTGGGCTTGAGCTCCCCAAAAAATAAAAAATAAAAAATAAAAAATAAAAAAATTAGTATTGGTAAATTTAGCCCAATCTCCCAAAAACACAAATTAGTAGTATTATCCCTCAAATATTAATTCATCTAAACAAGCCCAAAATTCAAACCACAATTTTAAAATAAAGGTTCAACTAAATAGGCCCAAGCCTAAATATTTTATAATCTTGTTTGGATATTTTGTAATCTTTAATTTCAAATATTTATCAAAATTATGTTATAAAAAAATAATTTACTTATGAAATTGTGTTATTAATTTATATTTAATATTAGCATTGCAATTCCTGAATTAGGCCTTCACCACCATTGACGCCAAAACCCACTGCAGAGAACAAAATAACCACTACTGGCTGCCTTTGTCGTTACACCAATTATTTATGAATAAATATTAATGGTGGAAGTTTAAATATTTTCGTTCAATTATTTATGAATAAAAAACGAAAAAAATAGAGATCTAATGGATGATGAAATATGGAGATCTAATGGATGATGAAATATGGAGATCTAATAAAATCAATTTTTAAAGAAGTAACACTTTTTGGTTTTAAGTCCCAACAAACTTTTTCCGTGTGTTATCATTCCAAAACAAAATACCTTTTTCCGTGTGGTGTAGTTGAACCATTCAATATAAAGTCTCTCTTTATAGTTATGAGAATGACATTATTTTCTTACTTTTAGTAGTCAAATCAAATTCTACAGTTCACAAAGTTTAAAAATTTAACTATTAAGCGTATGGAATCGTGCTTTTGATAACAACACCTTTTACGTCCTAAATTCATGATTAAAGAATAAAAATTTAATACGGGTTATTTTTTTATATATATTTTTAAATTTTAAATTTTAAATTTCAATATTTAGAATTTAAAAAACTAAGTTAATAATATATATTCAGTTGTTCTTTTAAAAATTATTATTATTTATAAGTGATACTTAAATTAGAACGGAAGAAACATGTAAAATTTATAGGGTAAAGTGCATTAAACCCCTTGAACTATTGGTCATTTACAAGAAACTCCCTTGAATTACAAAAAAACCCTCCTGAACTATGATTTTGTTGCAATTTACCCCCTTGAACTATTGGTCATTTGTAAGAAACCTCCCTGAATTACAAAAAACCCCCCCTAAACTATGATTTTGTTGCAATTTACCCTCATAACATCAACTTCCGGTACCGAAAATTTTGAAAGACTAGTTTACCCTTATAACACGTACATTGCGTCGTTTTAACTTATACGCTTCCTACTTTTTTTTTTCCTGCCAAAAGATGATTTTCACCCAACACAACCCAAAACTGAGAGCTAAAGAGAGAGAGAAGAGACCAAAAAAATCCGAGGTCAGCGAGATGGCTCGGTCTCGGATGATGGAGGCTTGTGCGCGAAAGACTCGGCTGTGATGAGAGCTTGGTTGACTCGGCCGTGAATTGTGGAGGCGGCGGCGAGCTTAAGGGGGCTCGGCGGTGAACTGTGGATGACTGTGTGCTCGAAACACGGACGACGGTGTGTTCGGCTATGGAGATGGCGGAATGGGCCAGCGAGATTGGAATGGACGATGGAATGGACCGGCGAGCAAGGTGAGCTGAACGGCGGGCAAGGCGGTGACAACGATGGGCTGACGCAACGGTGCAGAGAAGTGCGATATATATGGCCGACGGATCTGGCAGGTAATGCAACGGCTATGATGGAGTTATGATAGGAGACCCAGCAACAAATTTCTCGGCTTCATCGTCCCTTTCAGTCAATCAATTCTCGTCGATGGGGTAAACTACAAAAAAATATATAGTTTAGGGGGGTTTTTTACACATACCCCAATAGTTCAAGAGAGTTTTTTGTAACTTTTATAATTTAGGGGGGTTTCTTGCACATTCCTCAATAGTTCAGGAGGGTTTAATGCACTTTACCCAAATTTATATAATATTTTGAAGTTAATTTTTTTAAAAAAATAATAATAATTTGAGGACAAAAATGGTGGAAACGTGTCCGGTGCAACTAAGAAGGTTCTCTAGATTAGAACAAGTGTCAAATAAAGGCGTCAACGACTCAATGGAGCTAGACATTTGTTCCCCACGTGTCTAACAGATTTAAAAATTACCGCATTCGCGTATTCTACTATCCAGACACGTGTCGCCAAATTCAAAGCGGGCTTCGAACCCAAAATGGTGCCTGTTCGTTTTTTATTGGACCGCTGAAATACAGTGTACACGTGTTCGATAAAAGATGATCAGATGAAGACAGATGAACGGTCTAGATGAATTTGTTTAGGCGGACTCCCACGACGACACATAAATAGTTACCTGTCGGCTCGCCGTAATTGGTAATGCCAGCTGTCCGTTGCACTCACTGAAAAGCATCTCGGTGTTACATACAAATGGCGTCCCTCTTTGCTCTTTAAATAGGCTCTAGATCTCTTTCATCTCTATCTCTTTCTTTCAACTTCATTTTTGAGCACTACAATTTTGTTTCTAGCAAAAATAACTAGCGTTTTACAAAAGAATTTGAGAGCTTAATTTTTTTGGCAGTAACTAGAAGGCATAGTTGTGTTTGGGTGGTAGTATAAGAGATTTGCGATGGGAGATATCTGCTATGGTGTGGTGAGTAAGAAGGGGAAGTCACCACCGTGCGAATCGAGTCAGCGAGCGGCGAGGCTTCGGCGAATAGAGATTCGCCGTTGCAAGCCCAGTGTAGCGACGCCTGAGAGAGAGAACGGACAGAAGCGTCAGAAGTTGGAACACACTCCGTCTTCGGAGTTGCTTTCACGTGACTGCGAGAACGCCGTTGAGAACTCTATTTGGAACGGTGAACAAATTGGTTCGGGGAACGGAAAATCGGAGGCAAAGAAGATCTCTGTTGCAAAACAGTCTTCGATTATGCATCCAAAGTTCGGTTCTGCCTCGGTTTGTGGGAAGAGGAGGGATATGGAGGACGCGGTGGCTCTTCATCCGAACTTTTGGCGGAAAGGAGATGGATTACACTACTTCGGCGTTTATGACGGCCATGGATGTTCTCATGTAAGTATATATATGGTTCATATATAACACACACAGAGTTCTACGTGCTTATGGTTTTCGTATTAATTGATAGGCGTTTGTGTATTGAATCTTTGTAGGTGGCGACGAAGTGTAAGGATCGATTACACGAGCTGGTGAAGGAAGAGTTGGAAAGCCGCGAAGGATTAACGGACTGGGAGAGCGCGATGGAGCGAAGCTTCTTTCGCATGGATAGAGAGGTGGCTGTACGGGACGCCGACGTTTCAAGCCCAAACTGCCGGTGTAAGCTTCAACCGCCGGCGTGCAACACCGTTGGATCAACGGCTGTGGTCTCGATCATAACGCCTGATAAGATTATCATCGCAAATTGCGGTGATTCTAGAGCAGTTTTATGTCGAAATGGCAGCGCTGTCCCTCTCTCGGTCGATCACAAGGTTTGTTCCTTATCGTTGTCTTCCTCTCTTTTGCATCTAAATGTTTTAGCGAGAGAGAGCATGTTGATCAGACGGTCATGATTAATTCTTGATTGATGTGCAATACAGCCGAATCGTCTTGATGAGCTGAACCGGATTCAAGCCGCCGGCGGACGAGTAATCTACTGGGATGGCCCGCGCGTTCTAGGAGTTCTTGCCATGTCAAGAGCTATTGGTGAGAATCATATTACTACTATTTTACTCAACTATCTAATACTACTATGATAATTATATATATATATATATATATATATATATATATATATATATATATGTATATGTGTATAAATATGTGTGTTGTCTGTACAGGTGATGACTATCTGAAGCCGTATGTGATCTGTGAACCTGAGGTGACGATAGTTGATCGAACGGCAGGGGATGAATTTTTGATACTGGCCAGCGATGGACTCTGGGACGTGTTGACCAACGACACGGCCTGCGGCGTTGTTCGATTGTGCCTGGGTCATAGGGCAGCCGGCGGAGAAATTTCCGAAAAAGCGTGCTCGGATGCTTCCACGCTACTTGCGAGGGTGGCCTTGGCGAGGCAGAGCGCTGACAACGTGAGCGTCGTTGTGATCAATCTGAAGAAGAGATAGTCCTTCACATTTGTTCAGTTTTTAATTTGTTATTATTTTAGTAGTTTATTTGTTTTTTTTTTTTTCCTACTTATTTTTAGAAATAAAAGTTACTACTTCGGTCCCTTTTTAATGGTCCATTTTTGATTTTATAACTTTTAAAGATTTTATAACCTTTTAAGGGGACATGCAATTATGCATTGTCTCTTTTTAAAATTACCAAATTATTATTTTTAATTTAAATATATATATATAGTTACAAAGTTTGAAATTTTTTAAAAAAATAGACAATGATGAAAATATAAAAAAAAAAAATATTTTGACTTTTCAAAGAGGATAATTAATTTGGGACATGTAAAAAGAGAAAAATATATTATTAATAAGGGACGTAAAAAGAGAAAAATAAATTACTAATGAGAGACGGAAGGAGTAGTATTTTTTTCTTCTTAAGTTTCATTCAAGAAGGTGAAAAAAAAAATAATAATAATTCATTCAAGAAAAACGGTTCTTCTTTTTCTTATAACTACGAAATCAGTTTTGGATAAAGCTCCTATCGGTGTATTATTTATGATTTATATGGAATATTGTCAAAAGAATAACTTCCCCAAAAAAAAAAAAATATTGTCAAAAGAATCACCCATCATCTGCTAATTGGGAAAAGAATTCAGTGCTAATTGGGAAAAGAATTCAGTGGACGCTGCGAGAAAGTGGCATGGTGTTTGGCTCTTTTGTTTTTTTTTTTTAGGGCGTGTCAGGGTAAAAAGAGTTGAATAATCAAACTATTCTTGGTGTTGACTGAATTTAAAATTAGTCTTTTAGTAAATTAGGTGATTATTGGAAGGCAAGAATGATTCCTTCTTTTAGGTTTTTTAATGCCTCAATAAAGAAGATTTTTAGTACTAGATTGAATAAAGAGAGTAAAATAAATTACACGAGCATTTATCTATTCTAAGAGATTTAAAAAATAAAAGTGGAGGGGACTAAGCGTTGATTTTTATTTCATAAGTAAAATTCTTATACAAAATATGTACAAGAAGAAGTGAAAGTCTAACACTAGGCTACTCCTATAAATAAAAATAAAATACAATTAAAAGATCGAATTGAATTGTAGAGAATGAAAAAACATTGATAAAGAAACAGGAAATTTGTGTTGGTCGGGGACCTTTTGCACAAGGCCCTCATGGTGCTATTTATGTCTGGAGCAGTTTTCTTTTCAAATTCAAATATTATGTTTGAATTGAAAATTTCCTTTGTCCAAATGCAACTTTTTTTTACCTTTTGTCTTAAGCTTATTCAAATGTAACTTTTTTTTACTTTTTGTCTCAAGCTTATCCATATGAACGGTGTTTTTGGAATAAAATTGACGTAGACAATTTATTGACTTAAGATTCAAATTTTATGTAAGTCTTTTAAGAAAACAATATTAATTATTATCACTAAAAAACACTTCTCTTCTTCCAATTAACTAATGGCATGTGGCTGAATTAATATCTTTTTCTCCAATCAACCAACACCATGTGTCTAAATTGAAAATTAAATTTAGGTTGCAAACAATACCCCCAGCTCTTTGAAATAATGGCAAATCGAAATTTTAAAGAGTTAAACTGATGGATCACAATTTAAATTAGTCACTTTTATTCGGCCCTTCGCAAAGCTAACCAGTTAGAACTTCTGACAATTCTTCAATTGTTTTTCCGATCAGCACCTTATTGCCGTCAGTCCTTTTTTTTTTATTTTGCTTATCAGCAATCTTTCAACCACATCCTAACTACGACACATTCACCATACAATCGTTTTGAGTGCTTAATCGATTGAGGTACTGAGAAAACCTTGCCACCAAAGTGACAAGTATGTGGTCTAGGTGCATGATTGAATTATGTAGAGGCTGATTGTGTTTAACCCCCGGGTAATTTCCAATCTCAGCACTAAATTGTTGACATTAGCAACAAAAACGTGCATATTTGACTGTCAATCAACAACTTATAATTTAAATCGGTCACAATAACTGATTTTTCTTTGGTACCCCGAGTGGTTGAAAAACCTAATGGGTCCTCCCGGATCGAACGGAAATTATTTCGGCCTCTTGGGATTTCTTAGAGCCGAACGAGTTGCCCCCCCAAGGCCAAGTCTTGGTTCAAAATTATATTATTTTTCAGCCTCTTTTGATGTCCTTTTGGTTATTAAATTCAACACCTGAACACCATTAACCATTTCTACAGTTTTTTGACACTTGACATATGTAAAGCTTGACATTTATCAGTTCTGCAGCGTTAACTTCAATGCCAATTTCAGCCTTTGTCAAATGAATCTCATAAGTAAGATCTTTGACATAATTATTATTCGACGCCTCTATCACATGAATTTCATAATTTGGGTCCCTGTAATAGGTATCCCTAGAGGCATTCTTCTATCTTGTTCTTCTTTCAGGCCCTTTTCATATCTTGTAGCACTAGAGGGTAGTTGGAACAAGTCCCGAAATTACATTCCCTCAAATTTCCTTCGTAATTCAAAGTCTAAACCATTAAAGGTTAGACTCATACATTCAGTTTCTGGAAAGGCTACTTGGCATTTGTGTTTTGCCTTTTTAAACCTACCAATAAAGGCTTCAGTCGTCTCTCCTAGCACTTGGGACAGCCTAGATAAGTCAGCCATCGATACCTTTGGTTCGGTCTTATAAAATTGGATATGAAACATTTCTTCCAATTATTGCCAAGTATAGACCGAATTTGCCGGTAAACTTATATACCAAGAAAATGCGGTCCTTTAAGGGAATTAACAAATAACCTTAATTTTAAAAATTCATTTACTCCAGCCTCACCACATTGAATGGTAAATCGACTAATATGTTCTATTGTCGAAATAGAGTCTTCTCCGGAAAAGGTAACGAAATCGGGAACTTTATAGCCTCTTGGAAACTCATATCGGTCTATATAGTCCGGATATGGCTTCCTATATGTAAGACGACCAACTCTTCTTGGGGTTGGTCCATAAGTTACTTGAATTAAATTAGTCAATTGATCTCTATCAACCATAAGGGGTTGATGATTTGGCTGTTGTGCTTGAGGCTGATGCATATAAGGTGTCTGAGGTTGTTCGATACACATATGGCACCTGAGGTTGAGACACGTTCAGCACCTAAAGCTGAGGCACATATGGCGTCTGAGGCTGAGGCACTGGAAAATTAAAACCAGCATAAAAATTATCTCGCCCTTCTTGGGGCTGACACACCTATGGTTAGTTTTGATAAATTGGATTAAGTGGTCGCCAATTCACATTCTGATTGACCCCTTCGATTGGTTGATATTCCGCTTATATCTGATATTGTGGCTGATTAGCCTGCTGTTGATACTGTCCATGCAACGGCTGCAGAAGGGGTTGAAACCCTTGTCACTGTTATTGGTAGTAATTCTGTTGAACTCCAACAGGCGCTGGAACTTGTTGTTGTGCAAGCAACGAAGTATCTATAGTATTCGACCGTGCTATAAGGTGTTGATCAAACCTTGTTAATAGGATGGTCAAAGAGTTACTCAAATTAGCCAGCGTGTTATGGATTGGCTCTAGTGCTTCATGAAAGATACGACTGGAAATTTTCATTCGTTGCACTAAATTGTTAATATTGTCAGTCAACATCTGATTATTTGGCTGTTGATTTATTTCGATTTCAGCCCCTTATTCTTAATTTTAAGGCTGTTTCTCAGGCAAATTTTGCGACTGAGATCGAGTAAATGGCATAGATATAGCTTGAATTTAGACACTTCCAGGGTCCCATCGGGCGTGCCAAATTGTTTGGCTCTTTTTTTTTAGGGGCGTGCCAAAGTCTTCCGACCCAAAGGGTTGGATAGCCAAACTATCCTTGGTGCTAATCGAATTTGAAATCGGCCCTTAGTGGATCAGGCGATTGTTGGAAAGTAAGGATGACCCCTTCCTTCAGGTTCTTCAACGCCTCAATAAAAATGATTTTCAGCACTATAAGTAGAATGGATGAAGGGAGTAAAACAAATTACACGAACATTCATCTATTCTAAGAGACTTAGAAAATAAAAGTAAAGGGGACTAATGCCAAGCGTCGACTTTTATTTCATAAGTTCTTATATAGAGTACAAGAAGTGGAATTCTAACACTAGGCTACCCCTATAAACAAAAGTAAAATACAATTAAAAGACTGTATTGAATTGCAGAGAATGAAAAAACATCGATAAAGAAACAGGAAATTTGTGTTGGTCGAGAACCTTTTGCACAAGGCCTTCATGGTGCTACTTATAGATGTCTGGAGTAGCAGTTTCCTTCAGCAGTTTCCTTTTCAAATTCAAATAATATATTTGAATTGAAAATTTCCTTTGTCTTAAGCTTATCCAAATGCAACTCTTTTTTGCCTTTTGTCTTAAGCTTATCAATATGAATGGTGTTTTTGGAATAAAACTAATGTAGGCAATTTATTGACTTAAGACTCCAATTTTATATAAGAGTCTTTTAAGATAACAATATTAATTATTATCACTAAAAAGTCACCTCTCTTCTTCCAATCAACTAATGACATGTGGCTGAATTAATATATTTTCCTCCAATCAAGTAACACCATGTGTCTAAATTGAAAATTAAATTTAGGGTGCAAACACATGGTCATTCAATATATTTTGGTAGTTGCAATATATATATATTTTGGTAGCAAAAGAAAAAAATCTATCAATGAAATCAAAGAGATGCCTCGACTTTTAACTAACAAAAAAGAGATGCCTCGACAGGTCAGTTCATTTATCTCAAACATGCACCTGTTAAAATGAATGTTTTTTATCTAACTGTTTTTTTGGGTACTTAAGTGCTATAGTATACAAGAAAAAATAATTACAAGAAAACATGGGCCATACCATATGGCTCAAACAAGAATACAAAGGGCAAAAAGAACATAACATAAGCAAACCAGTCCACATTAGTGGCCTAAAACAAAAGAAACCTTCAAATACAATGCAGCCCAGGCCCAATAACACAGGCAAAAACTTATGCATAGCCATAGGCGGAATATATCAAGAAGTTGTGAGTATCAGGTCACTGTGGATTGGGTGGAGGTGGTTGTGGTTGTGGTTGTGGTTGTAGTGATGTCGGCGGCAGCAGTGGTTTTGTGGTGAAAGGGGTTTGTATGGGACGATTCGAAAAAAGAGGATGGTAAGTTTCATTCTATTGCAATTTTTTCGGCAATGGGGCAATCAATTGTATTTCATGACACAAAAAACTTCAATCAAATTGCATTAATCACAACATTTTTTTTCTTAATTATTAATCACAACATTTATCATATGGTCTTATTTAAAATCGGCAAAGAGCAACATTTTCTTACCCCTATTTGGCAACTATTTTTTTCTTTTTTCTTTTCAAACAATGTATCGTAGCAAAGTTAAACATGAAATAACGTTTGATAACTTATGAAGCACGGACACTTTTACCAAAGATTCGTATCCGTATCGTGTCTGTATCGAATATCAATACTCGTCCGACACTCATCGGACATGAGTCTAATACTTCATATATGTGTTTGTAAATAAAAATAATATTTTTTTATTTTAGACACTTCGTTGACACTTATTTAGAACGATACTTTCAAATATTTCTAACACAAGTCTACCCAGTAATATTGAAAATAATATGAACACGTTCTAAAGTGTTCAAATTATTATTATTATTTTTAAAAAAAATTGCATTATACACTTATGATCACAAGCAAAATATTAAATGATATTTGTTCATTTATAATAAAAACACTATTATGACAAAGTATTTACATTTATGATTCCAAAATTAGAAATGAATTAAAGTTTTATAATATTATTACTCAATACATATATATAAATAAAATTCATATTCAAATAGTTTTGTCCAAGCCGTACCCGTGTTCCACTTAAAATTTTGTTGTGTCGACGAATACGTGTCGTTTTGTATCAATGTCCATGCTACATAGTGGGTAACGTTCGATTCTTTTTCAAAAAAAAAATCAATAAATTAGTGTTTATAGTTGCTCCCACACTATAGCAAAAACATTGTAGGTTTTGAAAAAGACACCATGTCATATACATTGGTTTATTGACGGCTTTTAATCATTATTCATATATCATACAAAGCCTTAGGAAGTTTATCCCTCTCAGAAAATCAAGTTGATTTGGGTAGTACTGTATATACACAAAATGTTGGTATATACACAAAATGTTGGGTAGTGTTGCATACCCACTTATTTATAGTCAATCACTTTTCCATTTAGATCTAATATAGGACAAATGACCTCTTGTAACATTCTCCCTCACCCGAACTTGCAATGCACTTTTTAGCGGTACGAAAAACAATCCCTACACAATATAAGAGATACTAAATAAAAAATGGATAGATTTTATTTGTTGGATTTAGTTTCACGTAGCGCTGAAAAGAAATGTCACGGTAAAAGCTCCTTAGGCAATGGCCTTAATGGCCAAAGCCTACTTAGTAGGATGAGAATTACTGGATGAAAAAATAAATAAGTATAAATGGATGGATATGCAGTAATACGATCGAAACTGCTGTTTTCCACCACTTTGCTTCCACTTTGCTCATTTCTTCCATTTAGCTTGAGATTGCTTCTTTTATGCTCTAATTTGGCTGAATTGATTATTTGTACAGGGAAAAGTTTGAAGTTTTCTCCGACTACAAGAGTCTCAAGTATCTCTTCTCTCAGAAGGATTTGAACTTGAGACAACACAGATGGGTTGAGTTCATGGAGGACTATGACTTTGAGTTACAGTACTATCCGGGTAAGGCCAATGTGGTGGGTGCCTTTCCGGGTCCTTGGGGATTAGTCGGGTTGTTGAAGAGTCCTAAGGGTTCGTGTTATCCCGGACACCCCGGGTTAACTAGATAATATATGCTTAATTGGTCATCTATACTTGTTGAAAAAACAATCACGCACTCTCAAATTGCATCACATGTTTCCCCTGATTAATTATACATTGAATGTCTAGAATGGTGATGGTCAAAATCGGAAGCACTAAATTAGTGTTTACATTGCGATGAACAACCCTTAGAAAATAAATAAATAATAATTAAAAGACACACTAACTAACCTAACTCTTAAAATGACCTTTTTAACTAGTAATTTTATTTTTCAAACTTGTAATATTTTTTTATCAAACATATTTTTTTGTTTTTACTTTCAAATATCTTGCAACAAATATAACTTTACCAAATATGCTTTTAATTATTATTGAACTCATTTTAATGTTACTTCTGTTTCGAATCAAAATAAAAACATGAAACAAAAACAGTTGTCAAATAGAGCTTTACTAAAATTATGTTTGATTTTGGTTCCTCTTTGCCTTGTTCTCCTATCCAAATTGTGAAAACCTTGCACTCTTTGCAACAACTATCACTATGAAATAGAATTGGGGAACACATGTTTTATACACAAGTGACAATTTGTGCTCGCGGCTCATTTTTGTATTATGTCAGAATATGAGTATCATTATATAAATTTTGTAACACGATTATTACACAACTAACACAACATGTAATAAATGAGTTAAAATTTGATACAATTAATAGGAACATGATATGCTTATCTTTGAGCAGATTACAAAATATTATACATTAGTATTTCTTGTTAATTAAATATAAACCTGTGACTCCACCCTAACAAATTGTATATTTTAGGGTTAAGTGCACTAAACCCTGTACTATGTCCCAATTACCGTTTAGCCCTTACCCTTGTTGAATGATTTTCCACCGGTTCGCGCGCCCGCCGCTCGCGCGCGCGGGGGGTGGGCGCGGGGGCGGAGGAGGCAGTTCTTCGTTCAACTATTCTTCCAACTCTTCAATCACAAACCCTAATTTCATTAATTAACAACACCATCCCATACGCTAATCTCTCGGATGTATCACAACTCTCGCACCATTCATTTTAATTCCATTGGGGTTTCCATCAGTTTGCAGTTCAACTATTCTTCCAACTCTTCAATCACAAACCCTAATTTCATTAATTAACAACACCATCCCAGCCGCAAAGCTCTCGGATGTATCACAACTCTTACACCATTCATCTTAATTCCATCAAGTGTATTTGGGTTTGCACCAAGCATAAATTTGATTGTTACTTCGAGTCTTCAACTTTGTCTCTATTCGATCAAATTTGAAGGAATTACAGAGGAGGTTTCGTGGATCAGGTAAAAAATATGGAAGTTATAGGGGTGGGACAACTGCGGTTGAGGGCGGCAACGGAACTGAGTTTGGCGGTGGACATTCGGGAGAAGGTGGGGGGATTGGGTGTGGCGGTCTGGTCTTTTGTTGCTGGTGCCTGCAATTTCGTCACACACCGCACGTTCAATTCGCCTTTCGTTAAGAGCGACAGCCATGACCATCAAAATACCAAAATGGGTTCCAATTTGAACAGGTTGTATATTGGGGTTGATTGGATTTGGTACGTAATGGGTCTCTCTCCATTGACTGTGATAATGGGAATCAACATCATCTCTCTCCATTGATGGCATCATATGCTGATAACAGATCCAAATATTGCAAGCCAGAATTGGTCTTTAAGTTTGGCAAAGAAAGTAATGTTGGGGTTGATTGGAATCAAGATGTGGTTTTGTTGTTAAAGAAGATGATGATGGAAGGAACGGAATTGCAGGCAGGTATGGTGGATTTTATTTTTATTTTTATTTTTTTCTATTCATTTACATGAATTGGGTGAAGTTATTTTTACATGGTATGGTTTTAAAACCCTAGGCGTTGCCACACTTTCACAATGGATTGGAGGTCGACGGATTTCATCAACAATAGAAAATCTCAGGATTTTCTCTTTTTTCAAAGTTCTTATCGTCGCCGGAGTTGGAGGCCAAAGAAAAGAAGAGAGAGGAGGAGGTGGATTGGAGAGAGAGGGTGGGTGGCGGCGGCCATGGATGGTGATGGTGGAGGTGGTTGTGACGGAAGAATTTTCTTTGTGGCGGTGGCGTGGCGGTGGCGGTGTCGTGGCGGCCATAGATAGGCGGTGGAGGTGTTGGCCATGGATGGATGGTAAAGGTGGTTGGAGAGAGAGAAAAGAGGGATGTGTGTGTGTGTGTATATATATATATATATATTTGTCATAAGGTTATTTTTATCATTTTATGTTTTTTCCTAGTAACGTGTGTGATGTGCTCTCCTTGGCAGTTTAAACTAACATTAACAAATAGTAGAGTTCAGGGGGTTTCTTGGGGGAGGGGAAAAAATTCAGGGGGTTTAGCGCATTTAATCCTATATTTTATGAGCCGACGCGTGCTTTTGTAATTGTGAGAATTCGAGCGTGTTTGTATTTTGTTGGAAATTGTGCATTTGGAATTTGATCAGTGTCTGCGGATTGTCGAACTTCTGTTGCGCTATGATTTGGTTGTAATTTGTGTTTCTTTTCATCAGTTGTGTACTAGTTTCACGGGATTTCATTTTCGCTCACATAGGCAGTGGTTTCATTATTATTGGTACGTTTGCCGTGAGCACGCATTGGTTTCATTATTATTGTCGTGTCTAATTAGTGTAGATTGGGCACACATGTTAAGAAAAAGGGTATTGGGCACGTAGTTTAAGGCAATTGATGAAAACATTGATATAAGATTGAATTTAGTTCATTACTTTGATCCATCAAATTGGTTCAGAATAATTTATCTACTAATTTATTTTGATTAATGTACGTAATCCAATTTGCTTGGATGATTTAAGCTCACTAAAATGGTTGGATGGTTCAAGGGTTGATACAAAATTGTAGTTTAAGATGACCAAGAACAGTGTGATTTAATGGGAGGATTTGTGGTTAGGAAAGAGCTTATTTATAGGCATTATTAAAAAAATTTAAAAAAATTATAGAAATTAGTGGAATAAATATATAAAAATCCTTAGCAATAATTTTCTATAGAACTCTTGATTCATGATTCACAACTATGCAATTCATCAAAAGTGCATTTTGGACAAATAAACACCTAAGCAAAATAATTATATCTAGGCACATCTCAAGAACCTGTTTGGATACAGCTCTTATGATCTTATCAGTGGATTGTTAGAGTGTGTGTGTGTGTATATAGAAGAATTTGCCTCCTAATAAAAAATAAAAAAAACCTTCAAAACTTACTAAGAAAATGAGTTAAAATTTGATACGATATCTTTGAGCAGATGACAAAACGATCTTACCAAGATGTATATTTTAATGTGTGCTTTTGTAATTGTGAGAGCCGAGTGACATTGCATTTTGTTGTGAATTGTGCATCTGTTGAAACACGAGCGTTTGCGGATTGTTGCAATTCTGTTCTACATATTTTCAGAGATTACGTTGTGTTGTAACTTGTGTTTCTGTTAGGACCTTTATCAGATGTATACTAGTTCCACCTGATTTCATTATCGCTGGTGGAGAGATAGATGTGGATAGGCAGTGTTTCATTATTATTGGTGCGTCTGGCGATTGAGATAGGGCACACTTTTTTAGAAAAGGTGTATTGTGCACGTAGTTTAAGGATTGCCGAAAGAAACGGTATAGGATTGAATTTAGTTCATCACTTTGATCTATCAAATTGGTTCAGAATAATTTATCTACTAATTTCTTTTGATTAATGCGCGTCATCAAATTTGCTTGGATGATTTAAGGTCACTAAAATGGTTGGATGGTTTAAGGTTGATACAAAATTGTAGTTTAAGATGACGAAGAACAGTGTGATTTAATGGGAGGGTTTTTGGTTAGGAATGAGTTTATTTAAAAATTTTAAGAAAATTATAGAAACTAGTAGAATAAATATATAAAAATCCCTAGCAATAGTATATTATAGAACTCTTGATTGATTCACAACTATGCAACTCATGGAAAGTACATTTTGGACAAATAAACACCTAAGCAAAATAATTAATATTTAGGCACATCTCCAGAACCTGTTTTCAAATAATTTATATTTCTATCTAATAAAATAAGTGTACTTTTCATCAAAGTCAATATAAAATAAAAGCTAAAATGTTCCTAAATAGTTAGAAATTTGGTAATGCTGAAGAATATTTTTGAAATTTCAATCCCTTGAAACTTTTAATTTGAAATAAAAGTAGAATCATCATCTTAATTGGAAAAGAAAATTTAAAATACCTGCGTGCGAAATGGGCGTGAATTTGTGAAAGGGAAGTCACATGAACTCCATGGAGGGAGACAAATATAATTGAAGGCAAGTTTGATAAAAATGTCTTGAGCTTTGGTGATTTCATTGGGACCATATAAAGATAATTTTGCAGTTAACAAAATATGCTGCAATTAGAATGTCAAGTTTTGATCAGTAATTTGGAGTCCCACAGCGATTATGTGTATATAACAGGGTCCAATTACCATTTACATTGTGGATTACACTATATCAAGTCCTTTTAAAATCAAGAAAATAGTGATAGTATTAGGGATGGTAACAGGGTGGGTTTGACTAAACCCTATTTCGCTCCTTTAAAAAATTTGTCATATTAATTTCACTCTTACTTCGGGATGGATTTGTAATTGGTATATTATTTGTAATTGGTATATTATTTCCGCTTCTACGTAATTGGTATTCTATTTCCGTTCTTACTCAGACAAAGTACCGACTTCATCCCGCTGTTTAATTACGAAACGGGTTATGCTACTTTTATTACTTAATAAAATAAAACTAGTCTAATGTACTCAAATTGAGTTAATAAATAAGTTAGCCCAACTTTTAAATTACTAAGTAGTGGATATTTAATCTATTAACGGATACTTTCAGCAAAGTAACAAAATCTTAAAAATATTAAATATATATTTTATATATTTATAAAAAATTTAAAGGTACATATATAATCGGGATGTATCCGCCCCCGCCTCAAACCTGCTTTGAATTTTCAATTATTTTATCATATCTGTCCCAAACCCATTTAAGAGTTACCAAATTCTCCCCATTAAAGATAGAACGGAACGAAAACTTGACGAGTTGAAAGAAATTATCCCTAATAGTGATTCGTGGGTCTTGCAAAGGAGTGAGAGATCAACTTTCTCTTTAGATATTGCAATAGCCTATTTTTATCAATTTGTCACTATTTTCATAATAATTTTAGATCATGCTTAACAAAATTAATCTAAGTAGATAATTAAAGAATAAAGATGTCTTTTTATTGTATTTTTTCAATAGTTATTGCTATTGGTAGTTTTAAAAATAAGAGCACATACTTTATTAATGGGTGTGTTTTAATTAGGTGACTATTTAGGCACTTGGTTTACCTTGTGCACCTGTCTATTTAGGGAGAGCAATACTCAATGGATTCAGTGTATCGTGTACTGAGTTATTAAAATCACCTAATTTTTATTTTATATTATTACACTATGTAATTGTGCAAAGACTGTTGAAATGTGTCCGGTACATACCGAATACTTTCTCTTACTTAGAGGTGCCCGTGATTGGAAGGGCAGCTTACCACTACCGGAACCGCCATCACTGTTCTATAAATGGGTCCTTCGCGCGGATCAATCCCTTTCATGTCTACCCCCCTCATTTTTCCACTTCCAAGTTTCAGCACTAAAATTTTGTATCTTGTCAAAAACAACTAGCCTTTCAGAGTGTTTAAAAAATAATTTGAGACCTTAAGTTTTTCTTTTTTTTTGGGAGAACCTAGAAAGAATAGTGGAACAAACGGTTTGGTTTTGGTTGTAGAGATTTGTGATGGAACATATCAAATACGGTATTCTGAACCAATTTGATTGGTGCAAAAAAAAAAAAAAAAAAAAAAAAGCACCAATTTGATTGATATGTTTATCTGAGTATTTATTGTTAATTAAATATAAACTTGTGACGCCACCACGCAATCCTACCAAACTGTGTATTATATGAGTTGACGTGTGCTTTTATAATTGTGAGAATTCAAGTGACACTGCATTTTATTGTGAATTGTCCATTTTTTTTGGAATTTCATCCGCGTCTACAAATTGTCGGAGTTCTATTTTATTAGAGATTGTGCTATAATTTTGTTGTAGCGACCTTCATCAACTGTTGTGTACTAATTTCATGTGATTTTATTTTCACTATAGAAGAGATAGACGTGAATAGACAGTGTTTCATTATTATTGCTGCGTCTAACTACTGATAATGGGCATGCATTTTAAAGAAAGTTGTACTGTGCACGTAGTTTAAGGATTGACGAAAGCACTTGTACATGATTGAATTTAGTTCGTCACTTTGATCTATCAAATTGGATATGTTTATCTGAGTATTTATTGTTAATTAAATATAAACTTGTGACGCCACCACGCAATCCTACCAAACTGTGTATTATATGAGTTGACGTGTGCTTTTATAATTGTGAGAATTCAAGTGACACTGCATTTTATTGTGAATTGTCCATTTTTTTTGGAATTTCATCAGCGTCTACAAATTGTCGGAGTTCTATTTTATTAGAGATTGTGCTATAATTTTGTTGTAGCGACCTTCATCAACTGTTGTGTACTAATTTCATGTGATTTTATTTTCACTATAGAAGAGATAGACGTGAATAGACAGTGTTTCATTATTATTGCTGCGTTTAACTACTGATAATGGACATGCATTTTAAAGAAAGTTGTACTGTGCACGTAGTTTAAGGATTGACGAAAGCACTTGTACATGATTGAATTTAGTTCGTCACTTTGATCTATCAAATTGGTTCATAATAATTTATCTACTAATTTCTTTTGATTAATGCACGTAATCCAATTTGCTTGGATGATTTAAGCTCACTAAAATGGTTGGATGATTCAGGTTGATACAAAATTGTAGTTTAAGATGACTGAAGAACAGTGTGATTTAATAGTGGTTCGTGGGTCTTGCAAAGGAGTGAGATATCAACTTTCTGTTTAGATATTGCAATAGCCTATTTTTATCATTTTTTCAATATTTTCATAATAATTTTAATTTTTAGATCATGCTTAACAAAATAATCTAAAGTAGATAATTAAAGAAGGGTAATTTACACAGACCTCCCCTGTGATTTGCCATAATTACAGGCGGCACCCTTCCTGTTCCGAAAATTACGCGGATCTCCCTTACTTTTTAAAATATCCTACACGGACCTCCCTTATCTGTGATGGATCGTTAAATCCACTAACGGAGCTGTTGAAATTACTGAAATACCCTTACATTGTTACCTTAAATTACTAAAATATTCTGTTCCAGTTAGAAATCATCTTCTTCTTTCAAGATCTTCACCTGTCCGATGACCATATTTTTGGCCGGAAAATTGTTCGTCTGATCATGGCCGTTCTCTTGAAACCTCACAGGACGACTTCGTTTTCGCCAGCGGATACGCATCGAGCTAGGGTTGGAGTTACAGTTAGGGTAAGGTTTGAGGCTCGGCTGTCTAATAAGACCAATTGTGATTATAATCGCCACCGTTGATGGTGTACTGGACTTTCACTCTACAAATCCACCCTTCAATTTGCAACCTCTGTAAATCCTGGATCTGATTCAGAGCATCCACAAACAGGAAGTCCATATGGTTCGGTGGCGCCACCGTGGACTGCAACGTTGACGATTGTACTGGAACGGAATTTATAGCATCCACAAACTGTTCCCTATCTGAATTCCCCTAATTCGATGATTTCAGGCGATGAGATGATAGAGAGGTGAGGTTGTGCTTTTTTATGAAGCTATTAGCTATGCTGGTGGATTCGGAAGGGTTCTGAGTCAACTCACGAATAAAAGAAAGGAAGCTGCGTTGGTGTTGTTTAATCGGTGATCGGAGGGGATTTTTCAGTCAGTTGTTCCGACAAAGGAATGGTTTTTGTTTGAGATTTAGAGCGAGGAAGTTGTCTTCTTGATGCTGTAGAGAGAGAAAGTAGAAGTTGGAAGGAGATTGGTTGGTACAACCACCATGTATGGTAATGGAACGACATATATATATATATATATATATATATATATATATATATATATATATATATATTTACCGTTCAATTTTTACAATATATATATATATGTACGCATATTTTTGGCCGAAAAATTCAAAGACGTTGTTTGATCAAGGCGTTACACATAGGTGGCGTACATATATATATCAATTGGTTGGGCTAAGGGTATTTTCGGCATTTTATGAAAAATAGTAACTGACGTTATCATTTTCCGTTGTTGACTGCTGTTGACAGTAACGGAAGGGAGGTCTGTGTAGGATATTTTCAAAAGTAGGGGAGGTCCGCGTAATTTCCGGAACAGGAGGGGTGCCGCCTATAATTATGGTAAACCATAGGGGAGGTTTGTGTAAATTACCAATTAAAGAATAAAGATGTCATTTTATTATATTCTTTCAATAGTTATTGCTATTGTTAGTTTTAAAAATAAGATCACATAGCTTTTTTGATAGGTGTATTTTAATTAGGTGACCATTTAGTAGAGGTGGCAAATTAGGATGCGATCTGCTAACACGACTCGAATACGACACGATATAAACGAGTTTGGGTCATAAATAGTTTGACACGATTAATTCGTTTACTTAATCATTCAGATTATGATTGAGGGTTCAACCCGTGCAACCTGTTGAACTCAACATGTTATCATAATAAATATGACTTATGTAATATGTTACATATTTAAACCCAATTACCATGGACAGTTAAGTCATTTTAACATAAATCTCGACTACTCCATATAATTTTTCTTCTTATTTTTAATACTTAGGTTAATTATTAAACGGATTAACACATTAACCCGTTTAATAAATAGGTCGGGTTAATATCGAAAGTTCTTAACACGATTATTAAAGGGATCAAATTTAAATTTACCTATTTAATATAATACCTTTATATCGGCACGATACGATTATGATTTACGTATACGAATTGACACCCAACAATTTTTAGGGACTTGGTTTACCTTGTGCACCCCTATCTATTTAGGGAGGGTAAGGCCCTATTTGGTGGTTGTTCTGTGCTGTGCTGTTTTGTTCCCAATAGTGCTACAGTAGCACTATTGAGTACTATTGAGGCCCAAAACATGTTTGGCATAGGCTGTGCTGTTCTGAACAGTATCAGAACACTTTGTACTATTTAGGCCAAATGTTGGAACAAAAAAAACTTGTTCCAAGTGTTCCACAAATCATTTCAGCCTCCCAATCGCCTCCATCTCTATTCTCATTCTCAACTCTGAACTTGCCCTAGTCTCTCTCTCTCTCTTTTCTCTCTCTCTGCAACTGCAAAGTACAAAATCTACAAGGATCAGAAGTCCCACCTCCATCTCTATTCTCATTCTCAACTCTGAACGGCCCTAGTCTCTCTCTCTCTCTGTAACCGCAAAGTACAAAATCTACAAGGATCAGAAGTCCCACCTCCATTTCTATTCTCGTTCTCAACTCTGAACTTGCCCTAGTCTCTCTCTCTACAACTGCAAAACTGTATGGGTTTTGTTTTTTATTTTTATTTTATTTATTTTAGGGCAAATCATTTCAACCTCCCAAACGCCTCCATCTCTATTCTCGATCTCTGTCTCTGCAACTGCAAACTTGTGGGCTTTGTTTTAATTGTTTTTTTAGGGCAAATCATTTCAGCCTCCTAAACGCCTCCATCTCTATTCTCGATCTCTGTCTCTGCAACTGCAAACTTGTGACTTGTGGGTCTTGTTTTAATTGTTTTTTTAGGGCAAATCATTTTAGCCTCCCAAACGCCTCCCTCTCTATTCTCGATCTTTCTTTGAATGGACCCATTTGAGAATAATTGGATGATGACAAAATTATCAAAGATTGACATTCTTTATTTCTATTCAACAACGTATGGATAGTTCATTGATTTCAGTTAAGGGATTGTTGAATCTTTGCCTTGGAATAAATGGAAGAAAACGGATTGATATTGTCTCTCTAACTATAAACTTGTGGGTTTTGTTTTAATTTTTTTTAATTTAAAATAATTATAAAAAAATAATAATAATAATTTCTATTCCAAAATGTTCAGAACAAAATTTTCAACCCAAACATGTTTTGTTCTCTTTTTAAAACACGACATCACAAAACATTTATTTTGTTCTAAATTAGAACAATACATTACATCACACTAATACTCGGTGGACTCGGTGCATTGGAGCATTGCGCAGCGAGTCATCAAAACCGTCTATTTTTATTTATATTATACACGCGTGCTTAATTGTGCAAAGACCGCGTGCTTAATTGTGCAAAGACAGTTTTGATATGTCCGTTGAACACCGAATACCTTCTCTTACTTAGAGGTGCCCGTGATTGGAAGGGCAGCTGACCGCTACCCAAACCGCCATCATTGTTCTATAAATGGGTCCTTCGCGGCGATCAATCCCTTTCATGTCTATCCCTTTCATTTTTCCACTTCAAGTTTCAGCACTAAAATTTTGTATCTTGTCAAAAATAACTAGCCTTTCAGAGTGTTTAAAAGAGAATTTGAGACCTTGAATTTTTTTTTTTTTGGACAAACTAGAAAGAATAGTTGAACTAACGGTTTGGTTTTGGTGGTAAAGATTTGTGATGGAACATATCAAATACGGTATGGCCAGTGAGAGCACGAAGTCGTCACCGTGCGAAGCGAGGCAGCGAGCGGCGAGGCGTCGTCGGAGACTGGAAATTCACCGTTTCAAGAACGTCGCCGGTGTAGCCACGCCCGAGAACAAAAACGAACAGAAGCTAGAACGCTCTCCGTCTCGGGCGTCCCTGTCACGTGACTCCGGGAACTCCTTTCAGAACTGTGCTTCGGACCGGGAACAAAGTCGTTTGGAAACGGGAAACTCGAAGACAAATGTGATTTATCCAAAGTTCGGTTTTACCTCGGTGTGCGGGAAGAGGAGGGAAATGGAGGACGCGGTGGCGGTTCATCCCTCTCTTAGCCAGAGAGAAGATGGATTACACTATTTCGGTGTTTACGACAGCCATGGATGTTCTCACGTAAGTATATAGTTCAAAATCATTCTGTGGTGTATATTAACAGTCTAAATTTGAAATTAAAAAAAAATTACATTAAAATTTTGTAATTTTTATACTAAGAGATATTTATGTGTGTGTTTTATTTTTTTTAATCTTTGTAGGTGGCGATGAAGTGTATGGATCGATTACACGAGCTGGTGAAGGAAGAGTTGGAAAGCCGCAAAGGATTAACAGACTAGGGGAGCGCGATGGAGCGAAGCTTCTTTCGCATGGATAGAGAGGTGGCTGTGCGGGACGGCGATGGAAACTGCCGGTGCGTGCTTCAAATGCAGGAGTACGAATCCGCTGGATCTACGGCTGTGGTTTCAATGGTGACGCCTGATAAGATCGTCGTCGCAAACTGCGGCGACTCCAGAGCTGTCCTCTGCCGCAATGGCAAAGCTGTCCCTCTCTCCGTGGATCATAAGGTTTGCTCTTCATATATATATATATATATATATATATATATATATATTTTAGTATTTTGAAATTGAAATTGGTAAAAATTTAATTAAAATTATTGATTTTAATTTGGGAGTAGGGAATAATAATTTCTCAATTGTTATGCAATACAGCCGGAACGTCCGGATCAGCTGAGCCGGATCCTTGTGCGGGCGGACAAGTTATCACCTTTTATTGTCCGCGTGTTTTAGGAATGCTCAACATGTCCAGAGCTATAGGTAAGAATGAAATATTGCCATCATATACTGATATTATATATATATGTGTGTGTGCAGGCGATGACTATCTGAAGCCGTATGTTATCTGTGAACCGGAAGTCATGGTAATAGATCGGACGACGGATGACGACTTTTTGATACTGGCGAGCGATGGCCTCTCGACGTGACATGAGCGTGAAAGGGGTTCAAGAATCAGTTGTAACAAACCAGATGGCCTGCCACGTTGCTCTTAAGTGCCTCCATGGAAGGACAGCAGCAACTAGGGTGGCTAACAATATTTTATGGCCGGAGATTGCCGGCAGGGAAAGTTCCGACGAAGCGTGTGCAAAAGCATCGTCGCGGCTTACCGAGCCCGCATTGTCCAACCATAGTTCAGATAATGTCAGCGTGGTAGTAATAAATTTAAGGAGGGACACCTAGAGAGCGCCTTTTCTGTTTTCGAGTATCATTTTATTAGTCCTTTCTTTTTCTTTTTATCTGATAAAAGAGTTGAGTTTCTTGTTTTCAATGGGAAATTTAATCAAAGAACGGTTTTTGTTTTTGTGATTATAGTTTGAAACTATGATCCCGAACTCCTTTTTGGATACAGCTCTTGCGATCTTATCAGTGAATTGGATGAAGTTATAATATATGATATAGTATCAAAAAAATGAATTATCCATCAAAACAGAGAGAGTGGAAAGATTTTTCTTTTTTAATTTATTTTGGTAGGCCAAGAAAGAAATCTATCAATGAAAGCAAAGAAAGAAAAATTGAAGAAGTATTTTCAATGGAAAATGTTGTTTTTGACGACAAGTATTTACCGATAAAAAACGGACTTGCACTTGACAACAGATTATCTGCGTACATCACTCTATCTCTCACTCTTCTGCAAAACCCTCCCCTCTTTTTTCACGTGTTTTTTGACGATGGGCGAACGGCCGTTCTACGACAAAGTAGACTCTGGTAGTGGACTGAAACGACACTAATGAACTATGACGACGGACTGAACTTTGAGGAAGGAGTCAGTAGCGGCAAGGAAGAATTGCACCTGCGACGTAATGATTCCGTCAATCTCTTCTGTTTCCGGCGATCACCAATTGCTTTGGTGGAAAATAATATAAACCGGTGGAAAAATAAAATAAAATAATTCCATTCTAGTCCTATTTTTTTCCCGTGAAGCAAAATATAAGTTTGCAAACAAAATCAAAAGCAAAGCAGAGCACGAAATTCTTCTGAGAGGATGCACAAAACAAAGGAATTGTTTCAAATCTCTCACACTAATTTTACATCATCATATACATACATGCTATTCCTCTTAAATTAATGCTCAGATCCATAGTACCTCTTTCATTCCTTTCAATCACCGATCATCCTTCTTCTTCGCCGGCGACCATGACGTCCGTTGATTCCCGCGGCGATCTACCATGTGTTTGTGGAGGAACGAATCGACTGCGTAGGCAGGGTAGGAGGATTGGGTTTGGAAACAATTGCAGATCGATCATCTTCATGGGCGAATCAATCTGCAGTAACGGTAATGACCGGCGGCAGTTAGAGTTGTGTAGGAGTTTTCAGCGGTGGCATTTGTCGTGGCACTCTATAATTTTGTGCTGTAGTTTCCGGCAGCCGAATTGGTCTTGGCACAATGCAATTTGTCGGGTGTTTATTAGTCGCGCGCGCCCCGGGGGGTGGGGGATTTATCTAAAATAAGTACTTGTCAAAATTACAAGACAAGTTGTTTGATCAGATTCTTATACAATCAAACTTGAGTATACAAACAGTATACAGCTTTGACTTCACTAATCAAATAATCAATCACTTGTTAAGAAAATGCTCTTTGTTTTAGGACAGCCATTTTCTTGAAAGCAAGTCCTTTTTTCTGGTGTTCTCAAATCCAAATTGTGAAAACCTTGCACTTTGACAACTATTGGCTAGTGAAGAGATACACGTAGATAGGCTGTGATTTCACTGTTATTGGTGCTTCTGCCTTTAAAAAGTGTATTGGGCACGTAGTTTTAGGTGATTGACGAAAGCAGTGATATAGGATTGAATTTAGTTCACCACTTTGATCTATCAAATTGGTTCAGAATAATTTATCTACTAATTTCTTTTGATTAATGCACGGATGATTTAAGCTCGCTAAAATGGTTGGATGGTTTAAGGTGGATACAAAATTGTAGTTTAAGATGACGAAAAACAGTGTGATTTAATGGCAGGGTTTGTGGTTAGGAAAGAGCTTATATTTATAGGCATTATTTAAAATTTTTAAGAAAATTATCATCGTTATTTTAATGAATATCGAGTGTGTTTTAACAAAGTAATTTTGTGAATAATTGAAGAGTTAAAGTGATATTTCATATTTATAAAGTATAATTTTCTCCCTTCTTTTAACCAAACCAAATGAAGAATAAAACATTTTAAATTTATTTAACATAATAATATAAATGATATTATTAACTCCACACCAGATCCATCCCACTTGGTATAAACCGTTCTGATTGAGACACTATTTAATATATATATATATATATATATATATATATATATATATATATATATTTTGGAAGAATTTGCCTCCTAATTAAGTTTGATTTTGGTTCCTCTTTGCCTTGTTCTGTTCTCATATCCAAATTGTGAAAACCTTGCATTCTTTGTGACAGCAACCGTCACATGAAATAAAATTGGGGAACACATATTTTATATACAAGTGACAATTTGTGTTGGCCACTCATATTTGTATCGTGTCAGAATATCTATTATATAAAGTTTGTAACACAATTATTATACAAGTAACATGGTATGCAATAAATGAGTTAAAATTTGATCCGATTGACACGAACATATCTTTGAACAGATGATAAAAAATCATACATTAGTATATTTTGTTAATTAAATATAAACTTCATGCGATCCTACCAAAATGTATATTTTATGAGCTAACGTATGCTTTCGTAGTTGTGAGAATCCGAGTGACACTGCATTTTGTTGTGAATGGTGCATTAATTAGCGTTGCGCATTGTCGGACTTTTGTTGTAGATTTTATCAGAGATTGCGTTATAATTTTGTTGTAGCTTGTGCATCTTCATCACCTATCAGCTGTTGTATACTGGTTTAACTTGATTTCATTATAGCGGGTGGAGAGATAGATGTGGATAGGAGGTGGTTACGCTCTTATTGATGCATCTGGTGATTATATATTGGGCACGCATTTTAAGGAAAGGTGTATTGGGCACATAGTTTAAGGTGATTGACGAAATCACTGATATAAAATTGAATTTAGTTCATCACTCTGATCTATCAAATTGGTTCACAATAATTTATCTACTAATTTCTTTTGATTAATGGGCGTCATCCAATTTGCTTGGATGATTTAAGCTCACTAAAATGGTTGGATGGTTTATGGTTGATTAAAAATTGTAGTTTAAGATGAGGAAGAATAGTGTGATTTAATGGAAGGGTTTGAGATGAGGAAGAACAGTGTGATTTAATGGGAGGGTTTGTGATTAGGAAAGAGCTTATTTATAGGCATTATTTAAATTTTTTTTTAAATATATCATCATTATTTTAATTAATATCGAGTGTGTTTTAACAAGGTAATTTTGTGAATAATTGAAGAGTAAAAATGATATTTCGTATTTATAAAGTAAAATTTTCTCCCTTCTTTTAACCAAATCAAACGAAATATGAAACATTTTAAATTTATTTAACATAATAATATAAATGATATTATTAACTCCACACCAGATCTATCCCACTTGGTTTAAACCGTTCTGATTGAGACACTATTTGGTGTTTTATATACAAGTGACAATTTGTGTTGGCTAATTTATATAACATAATTATTATACAAATAACATGATATGCAATAAATGAGTTAAAATTTGATACAATTGCTGCGGACATGTTTATCTTTCAGCAGATGATAAAATATTATACATTAATATTTCTTTTTAATTAAATATAAACTTGTGACCCCACTATACGATCTCACCAAGCTGTATATTTTATCAGCTGTGCTTTGGTAATTGTGAGAATCCAAGTGACACTGCGTTTTGTTGTGAAATGTGCATCTATTGAAATTTCAATAGTGGCTGCGAATTATCGAAGTTCTGTTGTAGATTTTTATCAGAGATTGCGCTATAATTTTATCACAGCTTGTGTTGTTTCTCTGTTAGGACCTCATCAACTATTGTGTCATTATCACTGGCGGAGAGATATCCGTGGATACGCAGTGTTTCATGCGTCTGGCAACTAGCATTGGGCATGCATTTTAAAGAAAGGTATATTGGGCACGTAGTTTAAGGTTTGACGAAAGCACTGATATAGGATTGAATTATCAGCACGGTGTTTAATTATTATTGGTGCGTTTGACAACTAAGATTGGGCACGCATTTAAAAAAAAAGGTGTATTGGGCACGCAGTTTAAGATTTGATGAAAGAACTGGTATAGGATTGAATTTAGTTTATCACTTTGATCTATCAAATTGGTTCAAAATAATTTATCTACTAATTTCTTTTGATTAATGGACATCTTTAAACTCAGTAAAATGGTTTGATGGTTTAAGGTTGATTGAAAATTGTAGTTTAAGATGTCGGAGAACAGTGTGATTTAATGGGAGGGTTTGTGGTTAGGAAACAGCTTCTTTATAGGTATTATTTAAAAATTTTAAGAAAATTATAGAAACTAGTAGAATAAATATATAAAAATCCCTAGCAATAATATTCTACAGAACTCTTGATTCATGATTCCCAACTATGCAATTCATCAAAAGTGCATTTTGGACAAATAAACACCTAAGCAAAATAATTTATATCTAGGCACATCTCAAGAACCTGTTTGGATACAGCTCTTATGATCTTATCAGTGGATTGTTAGAGAGTGTGTGTGTGTGTGTATATATAGAAGAATTTGCCTCCTAATTGTTGTTTAAATTTAACTTGTATTAAAAATAAAAAAAAATAAAAAAAAAACCTTCAAAACTTATTAAGAAAATGAGTTAAAATTTGATAATATTATACATTAATATATCTTGTTAATTAAATATAAACTTGTGACCCCACCATGCGATCCTACCAAGATGTATATTTTATGAGCTGACCTTTCGTGAATGTAGAATTCGACTGACACTGCATTTTGTTGTGAATTGTGCATCTGTTGGAATTTTATCAGCGTCTGCGGATTGTTGGAGCTCTGTTGTAGATGTTGTAGATTTTATCAGAGACTGTGCTTGTATACTAGTTTCACGTGATTTTATTATCGTTGGTGGAGAAATAGACGTGGATAGGCGGTGTTTCATTATTATTGGTGCTTCTTTGTAGCAGATGTTGTAGATTTTATCAGAGATTGCGCTATAATTGTGTTGTAACTTGTGCTTCTGTTAGGACTTTCATTAGTTGTTGTATACTGGTTTCACGTGATTTTATTATCGTTGGTGGAGAGATAGATGTGGATAGGCTGTGTTTCATTATTATTGGTGCTGGTCTGTTGCAGATGTTGTAGATTTTATCGGAGATTGCGCTATAATTGTGTTGTAACTTGTGCTTCCGTTAGGACTTTCATCAGTTGTTGTATACTAGTTTCACGTTATTTTACTATTGTTGGTGGAGAAATAGACGTGGATAGGCGGTGTTTCATTATTATTGGTGCGTCTGGCGACTGAGATTGGGTATGCATTTTAAAGAAAGGTGTATCGTGCACGTAGTTTAAAGATTGATGAAAGCACTGGTATATGATTGAATTTAGTTCATCACTTCGATCTATCCAATTTGCTTGGATGATTTAAGCTCACTAAAATGGTTGGATAGTTTAAGGTTGATACAAAATTGTAGTTTAAGATGACGAAGAACAGTGTGATTTAATGGGAGGGTTTGCGGTTAGGAAAGAGCTTATTTATAGGTATTATCTAAATTTTTTAAGAAAATTAAAAAAAATTAGTAGAATAAATTTATAAAAATCCCTAGCAATAATATTCTATAGAACTCTTGATTCATGATTTCCAGCTATGCAATTTATCAAAAGCGCATTTTGGACAAATAAATACCTAAGCAAAATAATTTATATCTAGGCACATCTCAAGAAGCTGTTTGGATACAGCTCTTATGATCTTATCAGTGAATTGTTAGTGTTTATGTGTGTGTGTGTGTATAGAAGAATTTGCCTCCTAATTGTTGTTTAAATTTAACTTGTATTAAGAAAAAAAAAAAAACCTTCAAAACTTATTAAGAAAATGATATTCATTGGAAGATCAATTGCGTTACATTGATTAATTTTAGAATGTATTTTACGCTATCAGTTTTTGACTGAAATGAAAAATATTTAACGTAAGTACTGGTTCGTACCGTTTCGTTGCGTGTTAAGAGGCGGTGCCATCTGATTTTGGTCTGAAAATTTTTATTGGGGGCAATAGAAGTTGGGAGCTATACCTAGTTCTTCTGTTTGGGAGTCTTCTATGATTTGGGCAGTAAAAGTTTGTGTTTGGTTCATTGTCAAGTGAGATTTAGGCCTTTTTTTTTTTTTTTTCATTGATTAACCTAATGTCGGAGCATTTTACCCATAATTTTATAAATGTAGAAAATGTACTTGATAAATTATGTGTATAAATTTTACTTCATAAATTTTTCCTTGGTTACCTATGGTCACTTTTGTCACTTGAAATAGACATCACTTACCTCTTTTGTTTTGTTAATCCAAGGAAAGAAAGAGAAACGAGTCCTCATTTTGTTTGGTTGAATGGAAGGAAACCGGTATAGGTAGGCACTTCCGCCCTTTTTTTGGTAGCCTTGGCATATTTTTACATTTGATACTATTTCAAATTATTTCAACACTATGACCGTAATAATTTTAGATTTAGGCTTAACAAAGTAATCTAAGTAGATAATCAAACGGTAAAATGTTATTTTATATAATATGGAATGGGCTATTGCTTCTTTCCCTCCCCTCTTTCACCTATTTTTGAAAGGATGAAAGGAGGTGGGCCCAGAGGGTTGCTGGAATCCCCCTTCTTCCTCTCCCATCCCTTCTTCCAACCAAACAACGGAATCACTTCCTTTCTCTCATCCTCCATTCAATCCAAACAAACCGCATTTCCATATTAGAGAGACAAGATCAACAAATAAACACACACTACATGATGATAAGGGCCTGTGATGTTAAAGAAATCAAAAGGATTCCTTCTTCAATTGTACCGTTTTCATTGTCGCTTGTTCACATCTTCATTCCCGCTGCTCTTTAGCACCTTCAATTTTCTGTAGCCTTTATCAGTACCGAATATCCTGACAAAGTAGTGGTCAGTAAACAGATGTTGAATATTTTATGCTACCTTTTGAGCATGCTTGTTAACCATTAGACATTTTAGATTATGAATTGGATTCAACAGCCAAACAACTCTAAGAAAGTTAAAACTATATACAACCACCCGAATCTGGATATGGGGAAATATCGACAAAAAATTGCACATCTATTGTATGATAGGATCAAGCTTCGGTTGAAAAATCTTGAACCAAAATATTTAAGTTGGTCTCAGGTTGAGGCTTCGAGCAACCGAGACCCAAGCTAGTATCTTCTTACAGTACATGTATATATAAACCCATTAGTATTAACCATAAAATCATGTGGACATTTAGGCATATGTTATAAATCATACAGTTAAAATTACAAATAAAATAAGGTCTCAAAAAGAATATTTGGTGACCAATTTATGAGTTTGAAGTTGTTTTGGATATATCTTATAATGATAATTTATTCAGTAAAGCATACTCTACAGTACATTGACCTATAGACATTTATAGAAGACGGTGCTGTACACAACCAAAAGATCATAGCTAGCTTGTTTAAATGCTTGGGTTGGATTTTGGTTGGCTTTCAACTGACCAACTTGCCTAACCAACCAAACCAAAATTCATCCTAACCACAACTCAAATATACAAATCTCTCAAGGAACATATCCCTAAGTTTGATTAACAAACCTGGATCCTATCCCAACATGAGTATGATGAGGTACCCTATTAATCTTTTGCAGTGGAAATGTCGAGAAAATAGGTAAGTTTACAAATGGCAGGTGTAAAAAAAGGATGATAGAACCCTTCAAACAGTAATGCCAAACCCAACCATCAAGGGCACGGTAAAGTTGGCTGTATTACCCAATTAGCCTGCTTTATTGCCATTCCTATCATGTTAGTACTGGTGGCTTATACTTTGCCCACAGCAATGCTCAGTTCAACTTCAACAAGAAAAGGTGAATTTCAACTTCATGCAAAGAAAATCCTGCGACTAAGGTACTACTGATATGACAATCCATATCTAAATTCCAAAAACTAAGTTCCTCTTGTAATTTCTCATAGATATCTCTCACTCTCTATATGTGTGTGTGCATATATATCTCTTTTCCTTCTCCGGTAGGGAATGGGGTAACACCCCCCCACCCCCCCCAAGAACCTTTAGTTGGGTAAGAGTCACATATTTTCATTCACGTAAGCAAATTGATTAGACGGAACAGTTTTTTTAATGGAATCTTCTGTTAGTCCCAAAATTATAATTGTAATTTTCTTTCTGGTAAATGCCATCCTCACCGAAGTCAAAAGAAGTTACAGAAAAAGACAAATGATACAAATGTGCATGCGTATTCATTAGCATGACTCGGAAATATCATAGAACCCGTTCTAATTTATATTCCAAAGCCAGAATGTTAACTCTTTAAAGCAGCATTTACCAAAATCTTACCAGTCCATGTGGACAAAAGTTGATGAGTAGTTGCCAGACTTTGTATAGAGCAGTCGATGATGATAGTCATGAAAATCAGCACTACAAAATTAATGAAGCAAATTTTAGACAAACAGGTAAAATGGACATATATGACAAAACAGGTTGCTAAGAAACGAGAGAGAAGATATGTATATGCTCACCCCCCATATAAAGGCAAGTAATTTGAGAGGCTCCATGGGAAATGATAACCACAATGTGCCTCAACCGTCTCCAGAACTCTAAGAACCATCCACACCCACAAGGTTATCAAATGAGGCCCGGTGATGGCAGGACCAATAATTGTAGCAAAACCAAGGAACAGTATTTCAGCCGGGTGAGCATATTCAGACGTAAGTCCAAATGGTGTTGCATACCTGTAGATATGATAAACACATTGAAATGAACACAAAGGCAAGGAAAAATAACATATTCTAAAAAATGCGTAAATTTTATAAGCAAATGATGTTCTCACTTACTCATGATGGACACTGTGAACATGTTTGTACAGCCATTTTGTATGTAAAAGCCTGTGTCCCCAGTAGAATACAAAATCCTCCAGGATGAAGTAGAATAAAATCTGAGTTGAAGCTACTCTCCTGCTCAACCAATAGGTTCTCAAAATCACTCCAAAAACAGGATGTATGCTTTGTAAAACATGAAAAAGGTAATACTGTACAACAATTTAATGGAATTAAAGAGTAATTTTATGTAGTTAAAAAATAATAAAAAAATATCATTCATATTAATGTCAGGAAAAATACGCTTCAGTACATAAAGAACCTGAAAAGTACCAGGATGGCAACGGGAGACTACTTCGCATGCCCATGTATCTGAACACGGGATAAGAAACAATCATAACCGGCAAGTTGACACCAAAATGATACAGCAGCAGGCGAGTGATACATTTCTCCTGAGCTGTATAGGTGTTATTTTTCGTCTGCGTTAAACCAAAAATCAATAAGAACATTAACTATTATACATTCCGCAAGATAAGATCAAAATTAGCATTCTTGAATGCATCTGAGAGAATGAAAATGTCCATTGGCACAAATAAGAAACCATGAAACTTTTTGGCTTTAAATTATTAGCCAAAGACAAGGGGTGGAGCTGTTAGGATATGTGTGCCCTAGCATAGCAAATTCTAATTTTGGATTGTAAAAGTCATGATTCCTTATCTGAATATTATTATTAAAGCATTATACAATTGCTGAATGAAATGTATTATTTTTCGATTCATTATGGAATTGATTGTGTCCACTTGATTACAAGATATATTTATATATGTATGTAATGGCAATTAATACTATGTTATAAATTAGTAATCATAAATGGTTCAAAGTCGGTAATTATGGATGGACATTTAATTAATTAAGAATTGAACCGAGTCCACGATAGATTGAGATATATTGCGAGAGCTGTCGTATGCAATTGCTCTCTATCACAGTCATGGCTTTTGACTCTCAAGCATGAGAGAAGTATAGACTCTTTTATTAATTAATAATTACTTTGATTTGTTCGGCGGATACCTCGGGATCCTTAGATCGACACTTTGGGTAGTTATGTAATTAATAGTTAGAGGTCTATATTCTCAATATTTGCATCAGTGCTATTTGTATTTATTTTGTTTTGATTATGGTTGATCACAAATTAAATTCGAAGGCCTTCGTATGTTTTAGACAAATGTTTTCTATATATATTTATTTAATAAATTATTATTTTTGTCAAATAAATATTTTATTGTGATTGAGCCGGAAATAATCAAAGGTAACAAAATAATTATATTAATTATGTTGTCAGATTGATGGCTTTAATTATCCGATAAATAATTAAGCATAGAGGGGTCAAAGTGCAACGTTGACTTAGAGGTTATTTACTATTTAATTGGAGTGCAATTAATTTCTTTTAGTGGAGTAGAAATTAATTTATGAATTAATTGAATTGGGTCTATGGTTTAATGGACCGGACCAACTATTAATTTATAGGAGCCAAGAAAATAGTAAGCCCAAAAGGATTCTCACCAATAGCCCAAGTTGATATTGGAGTTCTGTTAAAATTGAGAAAGTTGATTTAGAGATGGAGAATGATTTATTGTTTCCTTATTCTTATTTTTATTTTGCCTATATATACATGGGTCCATGTATATTTTAGGGACGACTTTTAGAACAAGAAAAATGAATACACTTTCTCTCTCTAGATTTTAGGGTTTGTTTTCTCTTCTAAAGGAGGTTACCACAAGTCTAGATTCCAAAGTCATTCATCAAGGCATATTGGTGATTCCTAAAGGGAAGATTATAATCAAGAAGAAGGAGAAAGGATCTTGCTAAAGGTATCTACAATAAGTGAGAACGTTCACTTTAGAGGAAAGATTAAAAGGTTTAGACCTTTGATGTAAGTATTCAATCTGTTTATTGAATCATACATCATCTTTTATTTGTTTTTGCATAAAACTTGTCTCTATATGATGAATCAAGATCCATGATTGCAAATCCCTCAAAAGTTTTTAAAAACTTACACGTTTTCCAACAGTGGTATCAGAGCATGGTTTGATTCATTACTAGAGATCATGTGTTTTTCAAAATCATCTTCATGGATCCAAATTATATATACATATATATATTTATTGATGTATGTTGATGTATGATTTATTATATTGATATATATTGATACATGATAATGTATGTATAATTATGAATGGATGATGATGTGTGTTTGGGCCATGGATGAAGCTTATAGGTATATTGAATGTAATTTTATCTTTAGATGAATGTAATTAAGGCTTTGATTTAGCCGTTTGAAAATTCAATGATGTAATTTAATTTTTTCCATTGTATTTCAAATTGTAAGTATTTATTAAAGCTATGTAATCTTCATCAAATGATGCTATGAAGCTTCAAGAGAGTCCGAAAAGGTTAAATAATGCTTCAGTAATTTTCTGGAATTTTTTCGAATTTTTCAGAATTTTCTGGAATTTTTTTGAGGATTAATTTAATTTTCTAGGAATTTTTCTGATTTTTCTGGAATTTCTCGGCGTTTTTCCGGTGGCCGGAGCATCGCCAGCGGCGAGAAAAGGCGTCGGAGGAGGCTGGAATCACATGTGATGCAGGTAAGGTGAGCCTGGCGCATGTTCCTCACGCGCCAGGAAGTGACATACTAAAGACTTGCTAGCGCGTGGATCTCACGCGCCAGCCAAGCATGTTTTCTTCTCCACGCGCGTGGAGGCGCGTCCCACGCGCCCCAGGCACGTGCCTTGACTTGCCAGCTTCCCAAGGCGCGTGCCAGCGCATATGGGGTCCTCGGGGCTCGTTCCAGGCAGCGTTTTGTTTCTCCTAACGCGTACAAGCTTCCTATGGGTGTTTACAAACTGTTGAAGGACGCCAATACAGCAAGAATAGTGTTTAAATGTTAAAAGCTGTATCTATTGGCCATTTATATTGCTTCTGTCTGTTATTTAATTATTTATGTAATGCATGGACTAATTTAATGCTGATTATAATTGTTCATGCATTGGATCCATGATTTTTTATCTAAATGGCTTGATTTATATTAATTAAATTATGAAAATAAATTGGATTAGATTGCTAATTAATTTGAGGGCATTCATTGGGAAACGGAAAATTATTTTTGTAAATTATTTTTTTGCCTCAAATTAAATATTAGTGAATCATTTAAAATCCATATATTTTCTAAATTTAATTGGATTAAAATCAAGGCGTTTTGCATGCATTAAATCATGAATTGAAAATCCTAGTTATATATGATTAAAAATTGAATGGGAGCGGAAATTTTTATACATTACCCCATGGCCTTCGTAATTATAACCATTGTGATTAGATCTTTAAAAATAAGGCTCCACGCATGATTTAAAGAGTCTAGATTACAAGAATGGTTGTCTCACGAAAATATATTTATTAAATGACCATTATAGTTAGATCTTTAAAAATAAGGCCCTACGCATGATTTAAAGAGTCTAAGTTATTAATGGCAATATATTTAATATTTGATTTTTCGTTGGAGCATTAATTACGTTATACACTCAATCTAAAATCAATAGTATTAGCTCCCCAACGGAGTGGTCTATACTAGGTGATTTTAGAAAGGCTAAATCTAATCGGGAATTATTTCATATATAGATAAGGCATTGTCTAAAGAGATATGGAAATAATGAGTTGTTCTCGTTAATAAGTAATAATGAATTCCGCCAACCGGATAAGTTATTGGCATATTGATTGTCCAATTTTTCATGCAATGTGGTTAAGGGACCCACAATTAATTAATTATTTTATTCTTGCATGATTATTTTTATTCACTTTATTTATTGTATGAATGCTTTTATTTTTAGATTTATCATGACTAGTCTATTCAGTCCACTTGCAAACATACTAAAAGAAAATCGATTAACTGGACCTAATTATATCGATTAGAAAAGGTAACTAGATACTGTACTCACATATGAGGGGTTGAATTATGTGCTTACTATTCCCAGAGCTTCTCCACCTTTGCCTGAGGATCCTCCTGAGGAGCATGAAGGTTTTAAGAAATGGAATAAAGCAGATGAGATGACTAGGTGCTACATTCTTGCTTCACTCTCGAATGTACTCCAAAGTCAACATCTTCAATATCTCACTTCTGCAGATATCATGCTTAACCTCAAGGAAATGTTTGGGCAAATTGGTAAGAGTGCACGCCAAAATGCTATGACAAACTTGATGACCATCAAGATGGTCCAAGGTACTTCAGTTCGGGAACATGCTTTAAAAATGATTGGTTTTCTAAATGAACTGAAGATCCTTGGATGCAACTTGGATGGTGAATTTCAGGTTGACATGATTATCGCTTCATTGCCAGACTCATTTAACTCTTTTAGGGTTAATTATTCTATGAATAAGCTTAAGTACACACTCGCTGAACTTTTGAATGAGTTGGTAACCTTTGAAGGGATAATCAAAAGTAAGGGTGCATCTATCAATTACACTCAGTCTGCTGGACCATCCACTTCTAGGCCCAAGAGAAGGGGCAAGAAACAGAAGAAGGATGGTGCCAAAACTGTGGTTGTGCGAAACAAAGTAATCCAAAAGGATAAGGGAAAGAAGAAAGTGCGGGTTGAAGGCGAAGGAAACTGCTTCCATTGCGGTCAACCGGGTCACTGGAAACCTAACTACCCAACACTTCGCACGCAAGGCAAAGGAAAATGTATATTCATTGTTGAGGCATGTAATGTGGTTGAATCTATAGATTCCTGGTGCATAGATTCTGGAGCCACTAATAATGTTTGCAATTCATTGCAGGGATTCCAGGAGTCCAGAAGCCTCAATGAAGGAGAGATATACTTGCATATGGGATCTAATGCTAAGATGGAAGCTAAAGCAGTGGGAGTGGTTCATATGCAGTTTGATAGTGGGAGGAGTCTTATTTTAGAAGATTGTCTTTATGCGCCAAATGTTAGGCGCAATTTAATTTCAGTTTCTTCGTTGGTTTGCAAAAACTATATTTTTACTTTTGGAAAAAATGTTTTAATTAAATTAAATGGTTGTGTTATAACTTCTGGTGCATTGAAAGATAATCTATATGTTTTAACTCCTAGCTCATATCAAATGCAAAATTATGAATTAAATGCAACTTCATCTAGATTGAATGTTAAAAGAAAAGCAGTTTCTCTAAACTCATTGTATCATTGGCATCTACGATTGGGTCACATCAATCAAAATAAGATTCAAAGGTTGGTTAAAGAAGGTTTATTACCTTGTGAGGCAGAGGAGCCTATTGTCACGGACTTGAACCTTTTCAAGCTCCCGTGCGGCCTTAGACACTTTTAAGCCCCCTTGAAGCGCTAAGTCAGCCTACCCGAGTGTGCTAGCTTAGTGAAGACTAAGGCTAGACAAGTGTTTTGCTTACTTGGGTGTGTAGGAAGAGGTTAGGCAAGTGAGCAAGAGAGTTTGGAAATGTATAGAACTTGTATTACTTGAGAGGAGAGAATACAACTTGGTTGCTTGGTGAGGAGCAAATGAACTCCCACCTCCTATTTATAGGCCTTTGGCCTTACAAGAACATTCTAGATGTGTACAAATGTGTGGCCTAGATTTAGTATCTAGAATCCTCCAGAAATATCTACACAACTCTAGAACTATCTACTATGTACAAGACAAGTCTAGAGAATTCTAGAGAATTCTATATAACTCTAGACAAGTCTAGAAAAGGCTAGACAACTCCACACTAATCTAGAGAATTCCGGAAAGTTCCATACTTGTGTAGAGAAGTCTAGAAAGCTCCAATCCATGCAGGCTCCATGTCATCGTCTGCTGGGCGTCTGCGTGGCGCCTGCGTGGCATAGCCTCTTGGTAGCGGGGTGTGACATTCTCCCCCACCTAAGCTCGCGACGCCCTCGTCGCGTCTTCTTGCTTGAACCGCTGGATATGCTCTGCGAACTGCCATAGTGTATCCTCATGCTCCCAGCTCGCCTCGCTATCTGGCAGGTTCTTCCACTTCACTAAATACTCTGTATATTTGGGCACACCTCTCCTGCTCATCACACGATCTGCAAGGATGCAATCAACTTCCTTGTCAAAGGATGTGACAACGGCCGTGGGTGCCCTATGCGATATGCCCCGAGTAAGGTCTTCCGTGTCTTCATGATAAGGCTTGAGCATGCTGACATGGAAGACTGGATGTATCTTCAACTTGGGTGGAAGCTCCACCATGTAGGAGACCTTGCCCACCCGCTTGACGATGGGGAACGGGCCCTCGTACCTCCTTACTAGCCCCTTATGCACGCTCCGGAAGGACTTGAATTGTTGGGGTAGTAGCTTAACCATCACTTGGTCTCCCACTATGTACTCCACCCGCCTTCGCTTGGTGTCGGCCCACTTCTTCATCTTCTTTGCCGCCTTGTCAAGGTACGCCCTAGCCAAGTCGGACTGCTCATGCCACCTCTTGGCAAATTTGTAGGCCGCCGGACTCTTACCATCGCAAGTTGAAGCAATGGCGTTGGGTGTCATAGGCTGCCGTCCGGTGACAACCTCAAATGGACTGTGATTGGTAGCCTCACTCCGCTGCAAGTTGTAAGAAAACTGTGCCACCCCAAGGAGTTTGGCCCAATCTCGCTGATTAGCACTCACATAGTGCCTCAAATAAAGCTCCAGGAGAGCGTTGATGCGCTCTGTCTGCCCATCTGATTGGGGGTGGAAACTCGTAGAGAAGTTAAGATCCGTCCCCATCTTCTTGAAGAGTCCCGTCCAAAATCTACCCGTGAAACGCGGGTCTCTATCACTGACAATATTCTGCGGAACTCCCCAAAGCTTGACCACATGGTCAACAAATAACTCTGCTGCCCTCTCTGCTGTGCAGTCTGCAGGTGCGGGTATGAAGGTGGCATACTTGCTGAATCGATCTACCACCACTATAATGCTCCCGCAACCCTCTGACTTGGGTAAGCAAGTGATGAAATCCATAGAGACGCTCTCCCATGGTCTCTCTGGAATAGGCAGTGGCTCTAGTAGGCCTGCAGGATGCTGTTGCTCAATCTTATCTTGTTGGCACACAAGACAAGTCCTCACATATGTCTCCACGTCATCTCGCATCCGAGGCCAATAGTAAGAATCTTCAAGGAGTGCTAGTGTGCGCCGCATACCTGGGTGACCAGCCCATTTGGTGTCGTGGCACTCCCGTATTAGCTCCTTCCGCAAGTTGCCCCACCTGGGCACAAAGAGTCGGTCCCCCGTAGTGAGAAGTAAATCATCCCTTAGCCAAAAGCGCCGAGTCTTCCCTTCCTTAGCTAGCTGAATAAGGCTTTTGGCTAGAGGGTCATGCTGCAACCCTTCTTTGATTCGCTCCACAAGAGAGTATTGGGGCCGACTAATAGCTGCGAGCTCGGCCTTGCGACTAAGTGCGTCCGCCACAACATTGGCTTTGCCCGGCTTATATTCGAAATGGTAAGTGAACTCCGCTAGGAAGTCCTGCCAACGAGCTTGCTTGGGGCTAAGCTTCTTCTGTGTCTGGAAGTAGCTGGTGGCAACATTATCCGTCTTGATCACAAATTGTGCCCCGAGCAAGTAGTGCCTCCAAGTACGTAGGCAATGGATGACCGCCGTCATTTCTTTCTCTTGCACAGTATAGCGCCGCTCAGTGTCATTAAGCTTGCGGCTCTCGTAAGCTATAGGGTGTTCTTCCTGCATCAACACACCCCCAATAGCGAAGTCTGATGCATCCGTGTGCACCTCATATGGCTTGGAGTGGTCGGGCAAGCTAAGTACCGGCTCCTCCGTAACTGTCCTCTTCAAGTCATCAAATGCCCCCTGGCACGACTCTGTCCATCTCCAAGCACGCGCCTTCTTGAGAAGGTCTGTCAATGGGGCTGCTCTCGCCGAGTAACCCTTGATAAAGCGGCGGTAGTAGTTGACAAGCCCAAGGAATGAGCGTAGCTCTGTCACTTTAGTGGGCGGCTCCCACTCTTGAATGGCCCTCACCTTTGCCTCATCCATCATCAGCTTGCCATCCCGTATCTTATGCCCTAGGAACAACACCTCCTCTTGGGCAAATGAGCATTTCTCCATCTTCAC
Source organism: Cornus florida (assembly GCF_030987335.1). NCBI lineage: Eukaryota > Viridiplantae > Streptophyta > Magnoliopsida > Cornales > Cornaceae > Cornus > Cornus florida. The sequence continues at coordinate 12,134,907 of NW_026775578.1, read as the reverse complement.
ATATAGGTCGTTCTCCCGTAGGACTTGGAAGACCGCCCTCAAGTGCTGCACGTGCTCCTCTAGAGTGGTGCTATACACAACAATATCATCCAAGTACACCACCACAAAGCGATCCAAGTAGGGATGGAAGAGCTTGTTCATCAAAGTACAAAAAGTAGCAGGTGCATTGGTGAGGCCAAACGGCATAACAAGAAACTCATAGGAGCCATACCTCGTTACACACGTAGTCTTAGGCTCATCCCCGTCCGCTATCCGCACCTGGTAGTACCCCGAGCGCAAGTCAAGCTTAGTGAAGTAGCGTGCTCCACCAAGCTGATCAAAGAGATCGGTAATGAGAGGAATGGGGTACTTGTTTTTGATAGTCACCTTGTTGAGCGCCCGGTAGTCGATGCACATGCGCAAGGACCCGTCCTTCTTCCTCTGGAACAACACCGGTGCGCCATATGGGGCCTTTGATGGTCGAATATAGCCCGCATCTAACAGTTCCTTAAGTTGCCTCCGCAACTCCTCCAACTCTGGGGGTGCCATCCGGTAGGGCACCAAAGCAGGGGGTTTAGAACCCGGTTCCAGCTCAATCTTATGATCCACCTCCCTCCTAGGTGGAAGCTTCTTGGGCAGCTCTTTAGGCATCACGTCCGTGTACTCGTCTAGCACGGCTCGTATCTCCTTAGGCACCTCTTCTTGTGGGGAAGGGACTAGCTCATCTTCGGGTGTCTCCAGTAACGTAGCAAGGTAGCTAGTCTCTCCCTTCTTGAAGCCCTTCTTGAACTGCATAGCTGACAAAGCTTGGGCTTCCAACTTGGCGCCTCGCTCCACCGGCACCATGCATGCTGTGTTGCCTTCCATAATACACATAGTGTTAGCAAAAGGAATGGGGAAGGCTCTCACCTTGTCTAAGAACTCCAACCCAAGGACTAGTTTGAAGTCGTCCATGGGTACCACCGATAGATCTATGTGGCCACCCCACTCGCCAATGCATGCTTGGACGCCGTGTGCCATGCCATGTATAGCCTTTGCCGCCGAGTTAACTGCCTTCATGGAGCCCCCTTCTTTGCTATACTTGAGGCCCAACCTCTTGGCCTCATCAAGGCTCACAAAGTTGTGGGATGCACCCGTGTCTACCAAAGCACGTGTGGGTGTCCCATTGATGCTCGCCTCCACGAACATTAGCCCTTTAGCCGCCGCCTTAGGGACTTCAGTTTTAGCCTTGATGGCATTAAGGATTTGCAGTGAACCCATCTGCGCCTCCTCCTGTTGTTGTTCTTCATAGCGGCTCGTCATGGCATTGAGGGTCTTCCGCTTTGGGCAATCTCGTACCCAATGTGGTCCATCACATATGAAGCAAGAACCCTTAGGCTTGGGTGCTCCTTCCTTGTTCTCCCTTCCCTCTTTGCCTCCATGGCCACCACCTGGCTTACGGGACCAATCCTTGTGGGGTGCAGCACCCTTGTCTCCCCCACCTTTGCCTGCATACCTCCCCTTGTCTTTGTCTTTGTCTTTTGGCTTGGACGAGGGTTCCTTCTTGGAGCTGAAATCAATAAAGGACTCCGCCTCTGCAATAGCTGTGGCAAGGTCTTGCACGTTGCGCCGCCTCAACTCCGTCTTAGCCCACAACTGCAATCCATCCATGAAGAAGAAAAGAGAGTCCTTGTCGGATAGATCCGGGATCTCAAGAGTCAAGTTAGTGAATTCCTTCACATAGTCCCGAATCGACCCAACCTGTTTTAGCCTTCGGAGTCTGCCCCTAGCTTCATCCTCGGCATTCTCAGGATAGAAATGCTTCTTAATTTCCCTAGTGAAATCAGCCCAAGTATCAATAGAGACCGTACCTTTGCCTATGTCACCATACTTTTTCCTCCACCATAGCATGGCATGGTCGGTGAGGTAGTGGGTCGCCGTGCGTATCTTGATGGTCTCATCGGTCATGCCCGTAGCCTCAAAGTATTGCTCCATGCTGAAGAGGAAGTTCTCCAACTCCCTCGCTACCCGGTTCCCACCATAGCACTTAGGCTTGGGAATATCAACCCGGGGTGCTACTACCCCCGTAGTAGCTGTGCCGGACGCCACCGCCCGTTTGCACAACGTCCAGTCCGCTCGCATTTCCTCCACTTGCTCGCGGAAAGTGCCAAGCTCCTGATCAACATAGCCACGTAGGGTGGCAAACTCCCCCAACATAAGTTCTCGAAGTGCTTGGAGCTCCTGCCGAAAGTCACCACTTAGGGCATTGAGTGACCCTTTGACAGCATTCTGGACCTCAACGTCCTCCGACTCCAGCCCATCCATGCGCTGGTGAGCATCCTCAAGCTGCTCCAACACGTTGGCTATGGACCCCTCCATCATTGCCACACGTGCCTCTAAGCCCGCCATGATGTCCTTCGACCTAGCCCTCGTCCTCACTCCGCCTGGAGGGGGATTTGTTTCCCTTCCACGTAGAGTCTCCTCTTGGGTGCCAGTCACGTCTGATAGCTCCGCCATAGCTTCCTCCACACAAGGTGTGACGCCTCACGACCTTAGCTCTGATACCAACTGTCACGGACTTGAACCTTTTCAAGCTCCCGTGCGGCCTTAGACACTTTTAAGCCCCCTTGAAGCGCTAAGTCAGCCTACCCGAGTGTGCTAGCTTAGTGAAGACTAAGGCTAGACAAGTGTTTTGCTTACTTGGGTGTGTAGGAAGAGGTTAGGCAAGTGAGCAAGAGAGTTTGGAAATGTATAGAACTTGTATTACTTGAGAAGAGAGATTACAACTTGGTTGCTTGGTGAGGAGCAAATGAACTCCCACCTCCTATTTATAGGCCTTTGGCCTTACAAGAACATTCTAGATGTGTACAAATGTGTGGCCTAGATTTAGTATCTAGAATCCTCCAGAAATATCTACACAACTCTAGAACTATCTACTGTGTACAAGACAAGTCTAGAGAATTCTAGAGAATTCTATATAACTCTAGACAAGTTTAGAAAAGGCTAGACAACTCCACACTAATCTAGAGAATTCCGGAAAGTTCCATACTTGTGTAGAGAAGTCTAGAAAGCTCCAATCCATGCAGGCTCCATGTCATCGTCTGCTGGGCGTCTGCGTGGCGCCTGCGGGGCATAGCCTCTTGGTAGCGGGGTGTGACACTATGCTAACTTGTGAATCCTGTATTGAAGGAAAGATGACTCGAAGGGCTTACTCAGCCAAAGGATATAGAGCCAAAGAACAATTAGAGTTGGTGCACACAAACGTGTGTTGTCCCATGAACACCCAAGCGAGAGGAGGGTTTGAGTACTTCATCACTTTCATTGATGATTATTCACGTTTTGGATATATTTACCTAATGCGACACAAGTCAGAAGCTTATGGAAAATTCCATGAGTTTAGGCGGAAGTGGAGCGTAGATTAGGTAAACTTATCAAAACACTTCGATCTGATCGAGGATGTGAATACCTCTTGGGGGAGTTCAAGGATCATATGGTCAATGAGGGTATTGTGCGCCAGTTATCCGCACCTGACTGCCCTCAATAGAATGGAGTGGCAGAAAGGAGAAACAGAACTTTGCTTAACATGGTTAGATCTATGATGAGTTTTGTTACATTACCTTTATCATTTTGGGGATTAGCCTTAGAATCAGCGATGTACATTTTGAACTGTGTTCCATCCAAGTCTGTTTCAGGAACACCATATGAGCTGTGGTTTGGACATAAACCTAGTTTAAATCACATGCATACATGGGGGTGTCCAGCACACGTGCGTAAGAAACAGGCAGACAAGTTGGAAGCAAGATCAGATGCATGCTTATTTGTTGGCTATCCTAAGGGCACTAGAGGTGGATTATTTTATGATCTCAGGGACAATAAGGTTATTGTCAGCACTCATGTTGTTTACTTGGAGGAGGATTATATTATGAACCACAGACCTAGTAGCCAGATAGTGTTAGAGGAGATGGTTGGCACATCAGATATACCCCCTGTGGACACATCTAATATAAATACTGAGAATGATGAGACACAAGAAATCCCTGTTGAATTACCATCATCTAGTACATCGATTCCTGCACCGGTCCTTCGGCGTAGTGGGAGGACTATTATCCAACCCGAAAAACTCACGCTTTTGGGTGAGGTCTATGAGGCCGTCCCCGATAAGCATGAGTCGGACCCAGTAAGCTATGCAGAAGCGTTGACCGATATAGATGCGAATCGTTGGAAAGATGCCATGAAATCAGAGTTGGAATCTATGTATTCTAACAAAGTCTAGGATATTGTAGAACTTCCTAATGGGGTTCAGCCCATTGGTTGTAAGTGGATCTACAAACAAAAGAGAGGAATGGATGGGAATGTTGAGACATTCAAAGCTAGACTGGTTGCCAAAGGCTTCACTCAACGTGAAGGTATTGATTATGAGGATACATTCTCACCAGTTGCAATACTTAAATCTATTCGCATTCTTTTGGCCGTTAGTGCTTATTATAACTATGAAATATGGCAGATGGATGTTAAGACGGCATTTTTAAATGGCCATCTTGATCAAGACATTTACATGAGGCAACCAGACGGTTTCGTGGTTAAAGGTCGTGAGGACTGTGTATGTAAGTTGAATAGGTCTATTTATGGACTTAAACAAGCTTCACGCACATGGAACATTTGTTTTGATCAGGCAGTCAAATTATTTGGCTTTGAACAAAACGTGTTTGCACCTTGTGTTTACAAGAAAAAACAGGGTAATGTCATCATGATTCTCGTTTTATATGTCGATGACATCTTACTCATTGGTAATGATGTAGAGGCTTTGTCATCAGTTAAAAGGTGGTTATTCAATAAATTTGAGATGAAAGATCTTGGAGAAGCAAGCTATATTCTTGGGATCAAGCTTATGCGAGATCGGGTTAAAAAGAAAATAGGCTTGTCTCAAGAGTCTTACATTGACAAAGTTCTGATCAGGTTTGGAATGGATAACTCTAAGAAAGGGTTTTTGCCATTTAGACATGGATTGACTCTTTCTAATGACCAGTCTCCCAAGACTGATAAGGAAATTGAGCAAATGAGGCGAGTACCATATTCTTCAGCAGTTGGTAGTCTCATATATGCCATGGTCTGTACCAGACCAGACATCTGCTACTCTGTAGGGATTGTCAGTAGATATCAGTCCAATCCTGAACTTGATCATTGGTCAGCTGTGAAGAATATCTTCAAATACCTTAGAAGAACTAAGAGTCTCATGCTCGTTTATGGAGGTGATGATCTGATTCCAGTCGGATATACGGATTCTGATTTTCAATCAGATCCAGATGCCAGGAGATCTACATCTGGATATGTGTTCAAGTTCAATGGAGGGGCAGTTAGTTGGAAGAGTGTCAAGCAGGGTTGTACTGCTGACTCAACCATGGAAGCAGAATACATTGCAGCCTCTGAGGCAGCAAAAGAAGCTGTTTGGTAACTTTCTAATTGAACTAGAGGTTGTGGAGCATATAGATCGGCCTACGACGCTTCATTGCGACAATAGTGCAGCTATAGCCCAAACCAAGGATCCAAAATTTCATAAAGGAACAAGACACATTCAGAGGAAACATCATGTGGTTCATGATATAGTAAAGCGAGGAGATATACTTGTGGCCAAGATTGTATCGGAATATAACCTTGCTGATCCATTCACAAAGGCTTTACCGATCAAGATGTTTGATCGTCATATGGAGAACATGGGAGTTAGATGTGATTCGAATTGGCTATAAGTGCAAGTAGGAGCTGTTAGGATATGCGTGCCCTAGTATAGCAAATTCTAATTTTGGATTGTAAAAGTCATGGTTCCTTATCTGAATATTATTATTAAAGCATTATACAATTGGTGAATGGAATGTATTATTTTTCAATTCATTATGGAATTGATTGTGTCCACTTAATTAAAAGATATATTTATATATGTATGTAATGGCAATTAATACTATGTTATAAATTAGTAATCATAAATGGTTCAAAGTTGGTAATTATGGATGGACATTTAATTAGTTAAGACTTGAACCGAGTCCACAATAGATTGAGATATATTGCGAGAGCTGTCGTATGCAATTGCTCTCTATCACAGTTATGGCTTTTGACTCTCAAGCATGAGAGAAGTATAGACTCTTTTATATATTAATAAGAACTTTGATTTGTTTGGCAGATAACTCGAGATCCTTAGATCGACTTTTTGGGTTGTTATGTAATTAATAGTTAGAGGTCTATATTCTCAATATTTGCATCAGTGCTATTTGTATTTATTTTGTTTTGATTATGGTTTATCACAAATTAAATTCGAAGGCCTTCGTATGTTTTAGACAAATGTTTTCTATATATATTTATTTAGTAAATTATTATTTTTGTCAAATAAATATTTTATTGTGATCGAGCCGGAAATAATCAAAGGTAACAAAATAATTATATTAATTATGTTGTCGGATTGATGACTTTTATTATCCGATAAATAATTAAGCATAGAGGGATCAAAGTGCAACATTGACTTAGAGGTTATTTACTATTTAATTGGAGTGCAATTAATTTCTTTTAGTGGAGTAGAAATTAATTTATGAATTAATTGAATTGGGTCTATGGTTTAATAGACCGGACCAATTATTAATTTATAAGAGCCAAGAAAATAGTAAGCCCAAAAGGATTCTCACCAATAGCCCAAGTTGATATTGGAGTTCTGTTAAAATTGAGAAAGTTGATTAGAGATGGAAAATGATTTATTATTTCTTTATTCTTATTTTTATTTTGCCTATATATACATGGGTCCATGTATATTTTAGGGACGACTTTTAGAACAAAAAAAGGAATACACTTTCTCTCTCTAGATTTTAGAGTTTGTTTTCTCTTCTAAAGGAGGCTATCACAAGCCTAGATTCCAAGGTCATTCATCAAGACATATTAGTGATTCCTAAAGGGAAGATTATAATCAAGAAGAAGGAGAAAGGATCTTGCTAAAGGGATCTACAATAAGTGAGAACATTCACTTTAGAGGAAAGATTAAAAGGTTTACTCAGACCTTTGATGTAAGTATTCAATCTGTTTATTGAATCATACATCATCTTTTATTTGTTTTTGCATAAAACTTGTCTCTATGTGATGAATCAAGATCCATGATTGCAAATCCCTTAAAAGTTTTTAAAAACTTGCACGTTTCCCAACAGGAGCTTGGGCGATTGGAGGGGTCGAGGGGTCAACCCGAGGTATATTGAAGCATGGTGAAACCAAGCTCCAACTTGATAAACTTAACTTGAACTTATTTTTCTATGGTCGGGTTAAGCTCATGGAAAACATATATTTTTCTGTGGTCGGGTTCTATGTATATGTTTTTATCCAATTGAAACTAATGCCACTTTTTCTAAAGTAAAAACAGGTAATTGTAAAATTCTGATGGAGTATCACCTATAACAGATTCAGCCAGTTACCAAATAATCTGCAGTGAGGTAACTGTTATGACCAAAAAGAAAAAAAGAAAGAAAGAAAATGAGAGAGAAATTAAGTGAGACGAGGTGCACATACATAACGCGTGCATAGGCATGGAATAAGTGACCAACATACGTGGCTGCACACGCAGCTAATAAGAGCAAGTTTTCTAATTCAAGTTTCCAACATAATTGTCCATTAAACTCAATCATCTTCCTCTAAACACTCTTTGTTCTTTAAAAATAACATTAACAAAGTAGATATACTATAATTTTAAACTATAGAAAAATTTATTCATGTCCAGTGTCCCTGGATTTTGGAATTTTGAGAAATTTGTTACTTAGACACATGCAACTTATGCATGCATCCAATTTACATACAGCTTGTGGTTCTGAGGAAGAATATAAGCTTTCTAACAATTAATGAAATCCATTTCAGTAATTACAATTAATGCATCCTTACTATTTTCTAATATTTTCTATCTGTAATTTGTGTTGAAGGGTAAGCAATGTCAAAGTATTAATTATACAGAACATACAAAAGACCTAATGAGACATCACAGATGAGGAATATGAAGACAACTATAATAAGGATGATGTGCTACTGACTGATGAGAGATGCAGTAGAAGTCATGAAGATCAAGGTAACAAGCTGATGAAGATTTGTGGAAAGGATTAAGATAGGTGTAACGGGTGGGCGCTTGCCCATTTACCCAAAGGCTCGAACTGTTAGGTAAGACTGCATACCCACCCATTTATACCCAATCTCTTTCCCATCCGATTCCGATGTGGGACAAAATGACCCTTGTTACATTCTCCCCCACCCAAACTCGCAACGCCCTCGTTGCGGTTGGGCCACCCTGCCTACCCAGGTGGACTCACCCGGACGCCTTCCGGGCCGGGCGCTTGGCGTGGCATCGGATCAAGGACTGGATTTGGCTCTGATACCAATTGTAACGGGTGGGCGCTTGCCCATTTACCCAAAAGCTCGAACTGTTAGGTAACGCTGCATACCCACCCATTTATACCCAATCTCTTTCCCATCCGATTCCGATGTGGGACAAAATGACCCTTGTTACAATAGGCCATTTAAAAATGATAACCTTAGTTAATGCTTTGGAAAAAAGACAGTGGCAGTGTGGCGCTACCAAAGAAGAGTTTGGGTTGGAGCAGCAGCGTTGAGGTTTACTCTCAATCAAGGCTGCTGCATAAGACTTTCTGCATCCATGCTTGGAAATCAATACGTATCAATGTCTTATCAAGTTTCATAATGCAGGTGTCAATCAATGCCATGGTTGACATTTAACAATCCTAGACATAAAGACATTGGCAATTAAAAATATTTAAAATGAAATTAAGATTAAGCATATACATATTGGCCTCACGCTTTTGTTTATTTTGACAATGAGATCAGTACTAGAAAAAGCTATTCAAGAGAAAAGGACCTCAAGAGAAGATATATGCAAATAGTTCGACTCTCAGAAGCCACTGATTTGTTACTAACACAAAGTTAAATTAATTGAAAAAGGGACGAGGAATTAAGCTAAGCAGTTATTTTTATAAGCTAACTTCTAAATCACCAACTAGATACATTTGTAAAATTAAGCAGCATCATAGAAAAATAGTGCATGGTTTATATCCTAAAAGACCAAAAATGAATAAGGTGCTAACTGAAAACATTACGGTTGCAAATAAAATTCTTGCCATTGTTGGAGCATTAGTTTCACGAGAGACTGTAGTCCTTTTTGTTATAAGAAGCAAGCATCAAATTGACATAGACAGAAGAAAAATACTCTCACATAAATAATAATTGGTGCCAAAGACTAAATAACTGAATGCCCAAAAAGTAAAAAAGGAAGTAAAAGAATAAAAACTCATGTTTGCACATTCTATTTCCAAGTCAATAAAATTGAACAATAAACACAGTGAAACCAGTTAATAGTTGAACTTTAATATCTCATAACATGAAGAAATTCATTATTCTAATTGAATAATGGTAGGAAGAGTATACCTGAATCTTGTACTTGCCCAGCCATCCCGCCCTTTCAAAATATATAAATGGTAGTCCTGATAAGAAAAATACACTTTCATGAAGAAAGAAACTCCCGAGACATGCCAGTTGAAAGTCACTGAAGTGACAGATTAGATACTGCATAATAACCAAATAAAAATTTAACAATATTACAACTACATTTCATAACTCATAATAATCAAGACTATATAGAGCAGGAAAACAACAGTAGAAGTAGAACATTTAAATTATGTCATCGTATCATAATCCCAAACCACAGGATAATCAACATTGCATTGAGAAACATTTCTTGCTTCCATCTAATATGCAAATGAATTATGTTCCAATGTGGATATCCCGAATAAGATTCAATGCAGGAATTTACATATTCGGAACTGTTACAAGAAGCAATTTTTTTTTCTTTTTTCTTTATTTTTAGGTGTCACCTGTGTTATATCAAAAGTATTTACAACAAAGATAAAACGGTAAACTTACACAACCAGAATTGTGCCACATCATCCATAATTCCTTCTATTCACAAAATCATCTACGAGAATAACAGGAGGAAAGAGGGAGAGATTATATGGTGACACGGAGATGGAATGGAGTATAGACACATAGCGCATGCCATTCCCCTAATACTATATGAAGGAAAGTATCCAAAAATAAATAAATTGTCTTTGAAACACAAACCCAAACAAAGAAAAGAGAAGGGGCTAGGAACAAGTACAATGATTGTTAGAGATTTTATTGTGTCTGATCTCGGAACTAATTCAACTGGCCCATGGGTCCAAAGAACTAGAGCAACACTTTTGGTACATTTACTGTGGCCTAAGGTTTTGATGCCTAAGGTTTTGATGATAAATAAGCCATCCTTATAGCCTTTTGAGTAATGCTATCAAGAGATCTTTCTCATGGCAAGGGCATGAGCACTCTATTGACTAACTACTGGATTGAGACAACTTTTGAGATATGTGAAAAGTCAAACATATCTTGTAATAAATCTCTCAATTCAATGGTCAATAAAAAGAGCTCATGACAAGAGTCATGAGTGGAATTTTTTTATGGCATTACTCTTAACCTTTTTATGCAATTTATGAGATCATTTCCACTGCCTAACCATCTAATAACAAGGTATTGTTGCAACCAATACATACTCACACAATTTTCTTATAATGGTTTAGACGTTTAGTACTCATATTTTAATCTTTTTTCTTTTAAACAAACAACAACCCCGCGCCACCGACCCCCCACCCCCCACTTCTTTTTTTTACCAATTTCAACCTGCCAATTAGTTATAGATGGAGTAGAACATTAGGAGCTATTAGTACCCAAAAAACATCTAGCAATTATGTTTCATATTAAAGCATCGTATTACTATACTGTTTAAACCCAAAAATAAAATAAAAAATAAAAACTAAACTATAATAATGAGTCCATACCCAATTTTGAAAAAGGAAAGAGAAAGTCAAGAAGTAGCTTATTCTGAATCGACTAAAGATCAATTCTAAACTGACAAGATACAACAACAATCTAACTTCACTTATAATTTCATAATTATACACCTCCAAAACTTCAAAATAAATCCAACAAAAAAGAAAATTCAATTCTGAAAACGGTGAATCAGAGAAACCTCCATATGAGTTACACACAAAGATAAATATGTATATAAATGAATGCATATACATATATTATATAGATCCAAAAGTAGCAATGATCAAATGTGGTGACAACAATTCTAGAAAAGAGAACACCAAATTTAGGGCAAGTAACTATGTATGCCAAGAAAAGGGAAATTTGAATAGTGAAGTAGCAGATTAACAATACCAGCCAGCAAGATTCAACAATCGAAGCCATTGATGTTTAAAATCAGCGACAATGAAGTTGATGGTCTTCGTCTTCGGTGGTCACTGGTCACAAAAATATGTAGAGAGAGAGAGAGAGAGAGAGAGAAGTAGTAGTAGTAGTAGTAGTAGTTACTAGAGAGAAAGCCAAGTGTTGTGAACAATATGAAGGGATGAACAGGTGCATGAGATGAGTGAGACACAGGTTCATGGGCCCTTCTATACAGAGGTGTATGCACACCGCGGCTGAGCTTACAAGGAATGCAACACGCACGTGTTACCCGAAACAATGAATCATCACACGACTTTATGGGTTTGGATCATCATCAGCTATCAAGGGGAGAAAAAGGGTTTAGAAGTTTTGTTTTTTTATTTCCTTTGGAGGGCATCGGAACTCACCTGACAGAGCCCTTCGGGACTTACCCAGGCTATAAATCGTGAATATTGTTGATGATTTCACACCTCAGCAACAAATTTAGTCGAGGGTTATAATGACAATGAACGAATTTAAACTTGTAACATGAGCGTTCTAAGGTCGTTATCTTTTCAACTCGGTCAACCCCCAGGGGCAAGGGTCTAGAAGTTATTACACGATTTTGGATTAAGTTTTGGGTCAATTACTAGTTAATACATGGAAGCAAGAAATTAAATAAAATTAATATATATTTGTATGTCAGTCAAAATGAAGGATCAAAAAATTTCCTTATCTTTACTCTCTTTCTTCAAGAAACTCCTTATTTTTACAGTAATCTCTCTAAATTATTTATTTTTTACAAAATACATCCGGTGTTAACATCGGTTTGATTTTTTTTTTTAGTTAAATAGACCCTTGAAACTAACAATATTATCCTTATTATTTTTAAAATATTAAGAGTAAAGTACAAAAAAGAATATATAGATATACTATATTAATGTTCTTATTATTATTATTATTATTATTTAGCATGTGTGATCTCATAAGTCATAACTCGTAAATAATTCTGAGGATAAACATCACATTTTCTAAATATTTTAAGTTCTCAATCTTAATAAGCAGGATAACATTATGAAATGGGTGGAGATGGAACCAAAAGCCAAGTTAAGGCCAAGTTATGGTGGAATTTTTTTGTTTTTTATATATATATTTTTTCTGAAAAGGAGGATTACCTCCAAAACAGAAGGAGAAGTAATGGAAAAATCATATCCAAACAAGTACAAAACCAAAACAAAGCAACACCAATGAACAACCGGCAGGTCTTGAAGATGAACTTCCAAACTATCGGTAACTTCCCAAGTGTTATTCCTAACCGATTGAACAGCATTGATCAGAGCTTCAATATTGGGCTTGTACTGTTGTTCTATTGTGGTTCCAAATTGGGCTTGCCCCAAAACCTCCTCTCTTTTTTTTTTTGGTTACTTTTGGAGAAAAAATCAAGGGTTAATTACACTCACACCCTTTGAGATATATTATAATGACAGTTATATACAAGTTTGTCTCTTTTTAAATAATAACATCCCCTCATATTTGATAAAATGATCAAAGACACCCAGACACCTTTGACGCAAGCTAAAAAGACCTTATTATCCTTTGACTTTTGAATTAAACTATTTAAATTATAACATTACATATTTAACCTTTTTAGTAATTATAACGGACCAATTTAGCCCTTATACCCACTAACCATACCATGACAACCACCTCTTCCTCTATCTGTTTCTTTTCTCTTTATATATATATATCATGGTGGTAAGAAGTGGTAAGTGTGGGTGTGAGCGGCGGTGGAAACTAATAGACTTGGTAGTTGTGTGTGTGTGTGTGTGTGTATATATATAAGCACATACACGTATATCCAATTGCAATATATTGTCCAAACTAAGACAAATGATTCTCTGGATTGTTTTGATTTTCACGTTGCTGGGTTTGGATTCGGCGGGAATGGCTCAATATGGGAAAGGCTGTTTCGATTTTAGGCTCTTAGCAAAATTTCACAGCCAATTGTTGCGTACACGGTCGCAGCCCAGCGATCAACCAGCTACAATTTCTCCTCCAAGGACACCTTCGATACAAGATCCCCGTTGGCAATGCCTTCACCTTCTTCTCTACCCGCAATACCTACAATAAACATACATATATATATATATATATATATATATATATATATATATATACATATATATTATATAATATAGTATGAAGACCCCAATTGTTGACATCACACACACACACATGTGTATATATATATATATAACCCTAGTTGTCGTTAGGGCTGCAAATGAGCCGAGTCGAGCCGAGCTTTGGCGTGTTCGGGCTCAGCTCGCCAAGTTCAGAAGGCTGCTCGGGCTCGGCTCGGGCTCAGGCGAGCTTAACTTAGCCAAGCTCGACTCAAGCTCGCATTCCAGAAATAAACCTCTCAATTTCTCAATAATCGGCAAATCCTCAGATCTTCGATTATCTACTCCTCTTTGTTATGTATAAATCTTTAATAATTGTTTTTATTGTTTTAAGCTGTAGACAAATGAAAAAAATGATGCATTGCCATTAACTGTTAGAAAGAGAAGGAAAAGAGAGGTCGAAGAAAAGTTACAGAATTTGAAAGCAAAGAAACATAATTTAGTACAAGTGCTAAAACAGGTCAGCTTCTTTCCAATCCTTTGTATAAACCTCTCAAATTCTCAATAATCGAAATCTCCACAAATCCTCAGATCTTTGATCTCTTTCTTTTATAATAACAAGGGTCAGTTCAACCCTTTTCTCTAATCTCATTCTGGTCCAAGAATCTATATTTTTCATCCTTTCATAACTCAAACAAAAGAAGAAGAAAAAAAAAATGGCCGGCGAGAGAGAGTGAAAACATGGTTTTTTCGAAAATGGAGTGAAAACATGGTTGAGAGACTGAGAGTAATAACCTTGTAGTAGTCGTTGTTGGGTAAGATTGTCGCATGAGTCGCCGGTAGAGTAGCTGCCGACTTGAATATGTGATGGATGGATTGAGAGGTCTGATGGCCGTCGACTTGAATATGTGATTGATGGATTAAGAGGTCTGATGGCTGCCGACATGAATATGTGCGGGTTGGCCAGGCCTACGCCTGATTACCCGAGAATATCAAACCAATTAGCAATAAATGAATACAGAATACAATTAAGAAAACAGAAATAAATATATTGCTAAAAATAAACTAGAATGATAAACCAAAACTGAAAACCTCATAATAAATTTTTTATAAATAAAGTATTAATCTGATACATCCAACTTCTCCAATTCTAATACAACTCGGGAATCCATCTGGTGGACCCCTAATAAAACCAACACTGAGGAATGAACCACCGGAAAGGAAACCAATGCTAAATCATACAAGAACCGCCTACGTCGTCGGTAGAGTGAGTAGTCGTCTCTGCTCAGCACGAATAAGCTCTAAGACCTGATACCGTCCGTTACCTGAAAAATAATAGTTAGTCAGGCCCACGAACAAGTTCTATCCTAATTACAATCCAAACAGAGACCCGATACGCAGATACATCCTAGATGTCTCAACCATATCTATATATTCCGTAAATAGATATATACATATAACCACACTACTATGCTGAGGGTCTCAACCTGAATAGAAGGCAACATGCAAAAACGCACCTGAGTGGGCATGACTATCTAAGCCTAACAGGGTATACCTCAACCAACATAGCTAGTTACGCATCCTACTGCATATACGCTCCCTAACTGTCGACTATAAGACTCAAACTCAGATCGCGGTACCATAATTTATATATATAAATTCCCATCCAAACCAATGTAGCGCCGCTCAACAATTCGTTGCCATGACACGACATAAAATTAGGATTTAAATATTTTAATTAAATCCCTATCCATTCTACAAACATAAAATATAAACAACTATCTAATATGTCGTTCAACTGTTTTAGTTGACAGGACATGAAACCATGTAGGATTTAACTGTTTTAGTTAATCCATTCCGTATGTATGAACGGGTTGGAATTAGCGTTTTGATCTAATCCGTCGCTCCGTATACCATCGTCCCATACCGGTGCATACCATGCATATGATCCGTAAATGATGCAATAACTCAATCAGTACATCAAATAAATCCACATAAATCCAAATAGTTGATAAAACATACTTGAAACAATACATCAATTATAATCCCAAAATACCATCCATGTAGTTGCTAAAATAGTTTAATAGTCCAGCAATAAAAATCCCAATTCATAATCCAAGTAATTGCATAAACAATTTAATAATCCAGCAAATAGAATCCAAACATTTTATCCAAGTAATTGCATAAACAGTTTAATATTCCAGCAATTAGAATCCAAACATTTAATCTAAGTAATTGCATAGACAGTTTAATAATCTAGCAATTAAAATCCCAAATCCATAGTCCAAGTAACTGCAGAAAAGAATATAGTAATTTAACCATTAACATCTAAGATATGCATAGATCAAACTTGTTAATTAAATGATCCTAGCATGCAACCAAAATAAGATTTATAAACATACTAGATCCTGCTAGATTGCCAAAATTAAGCTTAGGCAATTTAAGTGTTCTTCCATCCATTAACCGTATAAAGAAATGCATAACTTTTATACAGTTTGTTCTGTTAATTTAGGGCTAAACTTTAATCAATTAAAGTCCTATTAACACCTAAAATTAACTTCTTAATCATTCTGTGCAATCCTAGAATTTTTCCAGAATAGTTCAGTTCCACCCGTCCGTTAACAGTATGTTAAATTGTATAGTTTAATACTGTTTCATCCACTAGTCTATGGGTATAATCTTTGCCATGTGAGACTTTAATAATTCATGAAATTATATTTAAAACCCACAGTGCACTTCAAAAACCAATTCAGAACACCCAACAAGTCCCCAAACAGTGCCCAAAAGTCCAGATTTCACGAAAACAAGGGAGTCTGCTCTTAAACTCGTAGAGCAGGTTCCAAACAAACATTGAGCAAGCTCAATTAAAAGAAAAAAGAGCCGGCTCCAAACACTTTGAGCAGGCTCCATTTAAAAAAGGAGTCGGCTCCAAACACATTGAGCAGGCTAAAATAAAATAAAAAAAAAAGAGCAGGCTCAATCTTAAAAAAAAAACCTGAACCTCCTCCGGCCTTCTTCTTCGTCTCCGACCACTCTTAACCTGTCTATTTGGTTTTACAACAGTTCCTAAGAGTCCTAACTATGTCCAGTATAATCCCCATGGTGTGTTTACAGCTAGTTAAAATCAAATACAGAAATTACAAGTTCTACAGACTTTTTATGCTTTAAGAAACACACTGATATCAAATACGCACGAACTGTAATTAATCAGATTTTAACCCATACAAATCATCAATATAGCATCTATTATACATGTGAAACTCAGTTAATGATTAATTAAACCCTAGAGACTATCTAAATGCACAGAACACAAGCCAAAGGGAAAGAGGAAGGAAAGAACTTACCTGTGATTTCAGTAATGAAATCCCGGCGTCGTGTCCACTGTTCCTGCAACACTGAGTTACTGTCTAGCCTCCTCTTACTTCTGCTCTTCCTTTCTCCTAGGTCTGACCTTGAAGCCCCAGCCGGAAACCTCACAAACTTGTTCTGTTTCTCTCAAAACCTCACTCTGTAACACACTGTGTTTTGAGACGTGAATATTTCCAACCCTTCTTTCAGGCTATAAACATATATTTATAGGCACAGATAAAACCCTAATTTTAATGGTAATCTGAGATAGAAACCCTAACCTAAATAAAACCCTAATTGGCCCATAGGTTGTAATGACTATATTAACATAATTTAAATACGCATTTAACTTAATTAAATAAATAAGGCAAACTAAAAAAACAAACAATAAATTAAACCATTACCACCAATCAATTAAATAAAGAAATGCAATTAAAATAAATAACTACCAATTCAATCATATAAGTAAATTAAATCAAGGAATGCAATTAAATTAAATAATCAAACAACAAACACAATTTTAAAAAACAAAAAAAACAATTCATTTAAATAAAACAACTAATTAAACAATTTGACACCTAAGCACATAGAATCAAATTTAAATTTCAATTTTATCCTTTTGAAAATTAGGGGTATTACAATATGTTAGGGTTTCTTGTGATGTTTCCAATTTTTTTCATTTTTCATTTTTCTGGAATTTTGTTGGTGCAAGGGCATTTTCGTCTTTTCACGTTTTGTGTACGGGATCTTAGTTGGGTCCATTTTCATTTGATGCATTTTATTTTAATTGAATTGTGTAGAAATTGTGTGGTGGTGCATTATATATTTAATTGTGGTGTAGAATTGTAAATAAAAGAAAAAGTGGAAAAGTCAAATGGTGGCGGGACCCACCACTCATATTTTTAGTGGTCTAGAGACCACACTTGGCCCTTGTTTTTCTCTCTCCCCGCTGGTTCTTCCTTTCTCTTATTTCTCTTCCATTTTTCTTCTCTTTTTGGAAGCAACCTTTGAAGCTTGATTCTATCTTCATTACTTGGTGATTTTGAGTGCCGTTTGAGGCAAAACGGAGAGCACAACGAGCTCTACGCCTGAGTAGCAACAATTTTAGATTTGGTGCTCCCTTTGGATTTCGAAATTTGTGACCCATTTTAAGGGTTTTGCATCAATTTGAGGTAGGGGTCCTTAATCCATGAAGTTTTTGTGCTTTTGTGAGTTAACTCCTCATAAATGGTTGTTTAGCATGCTTAATTTTGGTAGTATCTAGCTAATTGTTTAGTTGATGTGTGTATTTGATAATTGTGTAAGTGTGGGTATTAAATGTTTTATGTGAAGAGCATGCCTATGTGTTGATTCTTTATATGCTTATCAAGCTAGACTTTTATTGTATGAAAGCATGTTATAATTTCCTTGCAAATTCTTGTGAGTTATACTTTGCTAGTTAATTTTGAGCTAGATGTGGAATTGTGCATGTGAACATGACATTGATGCTTCCATGCATTAGCATTGGGCATGAAAATGGGGAGAATTGTTTTGAAATGAAAATGGGGAATTTCGGGAAAGTGTTTTGATGAAATGGTTTTATGAAAACCCGGTCACCGCGGGGGTACCAAAGGGCCGGAGTGTTAATATAGCCTAGAGGGAACTAGGGAGATTGCCCTAGCGTGGTTGAGCTAGTTGGGCCCCATAATGACGCCGCGGGGGTACCAAGGGTCAGGGACACTAGCCAATCCTTCTCTCATGTCGCTACGGGGTCACCAAATGGCGGATTATATTAACAGTTTTAAAGTGATGGTTTTGAATAATGAAAATGGGGAGAGACATTGTCATGCATTGCATTTCATAGCATCATCTTGTTTATACTTGAATGTTGGTTATTATGATATATTATCCCGACATAGTATGATCCCCAATCCCATTGCTCTATTCTTTGTATGGATTCACGGGGACATAAGAAGCGTGTCTTAAGTGCTACCTACTGAGCGATTCGCTCATCCCGTATACTTAACATTTTCAGGTCATGGTAAAGAAACGGCGGATGAAAATCCACCACTGAATTGAAGGAACTTGGAAGGCATTTTGGATATAATTTTGTAGAGCTTGATCTTGTTTTGTGTAGTACATGTAATAAGATGTATTAAGTTTATTGGGCATGTAAATGATGATGTAATTGAAACCTTGAATCCATTTTGTTGTAAATAAAGACTGTTGAAATGACTATGTACGGGACTATGTAATTTGAATCACGTATCATTATGATATGTTCATGAATTGGTACTCCTGTTTATAATTATAGAGCAATTCATTTGTGTGATGTTAGAGCAAGTCTATCATAAGAACTAAGTCCTTGTTTTAGTTCATCTTCGTCTCCAAATTATAGTACCCCAGTAACAGGTTCTCGCCTCAGGAGAGTCATTTCGGTCGACCGAAATGGCACTTCGGTTGACCGAACCACTCGCACCCTCTTAATATCTCCATTTCGGTCGACCGAAATGGGGTTCGGTCGACCGACCCATCTTCACACTCTCAGCATCTTTCATTTCGGTCGACCGAAGGGTTATTCCGGTCGACCGGTTATTGTTGGGTCTACTTCGGCCGACCGAAGTGCATTTGCTTTGGGTTCCTTGCTCTTCCTCCTTGGTACTCTATTCTTAATTCTTGGAATTCGTTTTAGGGACCTTGTGAGAGCCTTATGTTGATCCTCAGGACCATGTTTTGACGCTTGAAGACGTAGATGACCTTGGGTTCGAGTAAAGACCCAGCTAACGGTTCGGACCTTTTGGTCCGGGTCGCCACATTTATATTATTTTGTTCTAGTTATAACATGTATAACATAAGTGTAAGTAATCCAACGGTTGTGATAAATGCATAGGTTATTGGGCTTGTTAGCTTGTGGGCTTCAGGAATGGATATAGTTTTAAGTTTATAAAACCAAACAACTACATAGACCTATATAAACTCAAGTGTGTGGGCTAAACATTAGTAGCAAATTTTGAAATATAGGCCTGATAACTAAACGAGCCTGTTCACAAGCTTGGCGAGCCGAGCTCACCATTGTTCAAGCTCGGCTCATTTATTAAACGAGCCTGAAATTGAGCTCGGGCTCGGCTCGGCTCGTTTATTAAATAAGTGAGCCCGAGCTGAGCTTTTAACAAGCCGAACTCGAGTTGTTCGTGAACAGCTTGGTTCATTTGCAGCCCTAGTTGTCATAGACATCGTAATCGCATCACCGCTGTATCGTTGTTGGATCTTAATATAATCTCCCTGGTCGTAGAGAGACTTATAAAATTTCCAAACGAACCAATCTTCTCTTACTCCGATCGATCTCATCCACTGTGAGTGTTTTCATTGAATTCTTCAAGCCAAAGGTTGTGAGTGTTGTGGGTGTCTCAACAGCCAACTTTTTTGCTGCCACCGGTGGCATAGGAGGCGAAAATTCTTAAATTGGGTTGGGGTTTTGGAAGTTTTTAGATTGGGGGTTTTTGGACGCGTGTTTGGTCCAGAAAAAGAAGCGTTTGATGTGGAAGTGGAAAGAAGTGGAGAGAAAGAGAAAAGAGGTGCGGTGGTGATGGTGATGGTGGGTGGTTCGATGGGTTTTTATTTTTATTTTTTTGGGAAGGTAAGTTCTGTGATTTTAGGTAGACAGGAATGAGGAAGAAAACTAAATGGGCGGTGACGACAGCGGCAATGGTGGGTGGTGGTGCCAACTAAATGGGCGGTGACGACGGCGACAATGGTGGGTGGTGGTGCCAATATATGTGGCCATTCATCCTCACATTAAAGGGCCATTTAGTCTTTTAAAATTTTTGATTTTCTACCTTTGAATTTCTGACAAGGGATGTCTTTGTTCAAAAAAGGCCTAAGTTATATTTGGTTGTCATTATAGTAAACATTGTAATTAACCCAAAAATCAAATAACCCCCTTTTACTATCATTTTCGTTTAAAAAATTCCCACTAAAATGAAATGTTATCAAGTTATCACATACAGTGACCGACCAGTTTATTAGGTTGTGAAATGACAAAATTAACCTTGTAATTTAATATTAAATTAAAACTAATATTTATTATTGTGAAAATATAAAAATATCCTTTGTAATATTCATCGTCATCGTCAACGTCCACCCACCTTACCATAGGTTCTGGCCATGGCGGAACATACCAAAAATCCCACATCGCAAAACAAACCCAAAATCCAACATCGTAAACCCACGATATCTGGTCATAGTGGAGGTC
The DNA here is from genome assembly GCF_030987335.1 of Cornus florida. Lineage (NCBI taxonomy): Eukaryota > Viridiplantae > Streptophyta > Magnoliopsida > Cornales > Cornaceae > Cornus > Cornus florida. The sequence continues at coordinate 12,113,988 of NW_026775578.1, read as the reverse complement.
GTTGTCCATGGCGCCGTAGTCGGTGACGGAGATGGAGGTAGTTGATTGGGGATCGGTACTCTGATCACCACCGAATCATTGCTCCCACTCACAAAACCACAACCAAATCAATAGCGATCATAGGCGAGCCATAGTTGTTACCATGGAGAAATTCGTGATTCAGATCATTAGGAACAAAGCCTAACCCTAGATTTCAATTGCGATTTGGAAGCAATATGGTGGTGGTTGGCGGCGGCGGGGGCGGTGATGGTGGCGCCCCCACCCTCCTGCCCCGCCCCGTCAATTGCTTCAAAACCGACCCCTTATGCGGCGTCACCTATTGGTGCGGGTGCGGCGACGCCATTTGCGTCGGCATTTAGTTTTTTTTTTTTTTTTTTTTTTTTTTTTTTTTTTTGGAGATATTGAAGATCAAGATGATGGTGGTGGTGTTGATATACTATGCGATGATGTGTCCTTTTTTAATTTTTTGAGTAATGATAGGGGGATCGAAAAGGAATCCTCGAATAAGTCACGAATTTGACGTAGTTGGCTATACTGTGTTAAACAATTATTTTTTGGAAACTATTTAACTAGACGAGGTGGACAAAAACACGTCAGATTTGGGGCTTATTCGAGAACATTATTCGGTGATCCTATCATTTTTTAATGTTTTAAAGAGAAATTGGAGATGGTGATTATGGTGGTGGTGGTGGTAATCTGTGAAGACGTGTCTATATTTTTTTTAGAGAAATTAAAGATGATGATGATGGTGGTGCTGGTGGTGATGTGTCCCAAGTTTGTGTGTATATATAAATGAAGATCAACTTATAAAGGGTATTTTTGCAATTTCACAATAATAAATATCAATTTTAAATTTAATATTAAATCATAAGGTTAATTTTGTCATTTCACAACCTAATAAACAGGTCGGTCACGAGTATATGGTAACTTGATAGTATTTTTTTAGTTCAGGGGAATTTTTAATTTTAGTGGAAGGTTTTTGAACGAAAATAATAGTATAAGGGGGTTATGTGATTTTTTCCCTTACCCTATTTTTTACATCTTGCTTATAATCCTAAATGATTACGTTCAAATTCTCATGTTCTTAATATACTATGAACAAGAGTGTAATAACAAGAGTGTACCAATTATGTATCTTTTCCAAATATAAATAAGCATTCAAATGTGGTAGAGAATATGTCTTTATTGGGTGAGAAAGCTTTAGGGCCTGTTTGGAGGCCCATATCTGTTATTATTTTCATGTTTTGGTTTCATTTTTGGGCCAATATCATGTTTGGAGTGGGTTGATGTGGTATTGAATAGTGTAAAAACATTATGAAATTTGGGCCAAAACCCATATCAAAGAATTGGTGATATTGGGTGATATGGTTTACTGTAGCGGCCATACCAACCCAAACCAAAACCATATCAATCCTCATTTAACTGTAACGGTGATATCAAGTATAAAAAATCGCATATCAGAACCGAACCATTTTTCATCGTCATTTTCTCTCTCATCACGCAGCTCCTTTGGAGACAATTTCATGGGCGATTGTTCTTCATTTTCGTTACACCTTCGTTCCTAGGCTACAGATCAATCAATCCTCCCATACTTGGTTTTCAGCTCAATCGTCTCTCTGTTATGTATTTGTGTAACCCCGAACCTGAAACCCTAGATTGTTCTTCATCATCATTTTCTCTCTCATCGCGCAACTCCTTTGGAGGCGATTTCTGAAGCCGATTGTTCTTCGTTTTCGTTACACCTTCGTTGCTAGGCTACAGATCGATCAATCCTCTCGTACTTGGTTTTCAGCTCAATCGTCTCTCTGTTAAATGGAGTGTGACCCGAATCTGAAACCCTAGAGTTTTTCGCAACCACAGATCGACGCTTCTTCTCTGGAAATTTCTGTTGTTTGCTACTGAGAAAGCGAACGCGCTAAGGTTCAAGACTTTTAGCCGAGCGTTAGTAAAGCGGAACAAAGCGTCGGTAGGTCATACATTCTGTGTATCGATTTCGTCAAGGGCGATTCTTTCAGGTGCTCTTTCTCTCTCTCTCTATATATATATATACACTAACAAAATTCCAGATTTAGTTCCATAACTATAGTTCCACAATTCCATATTCTTTCAGTAGCAAATACAGTAGCATAATCCAGATTTAGATATAGTTTTATTCTCTGCAAAGTGATGAATAATTCTGTGTATATAGAAATGGGAGTGTATAATTTCATAACTCAATTTTAATTTTATAGCTAAAAAGTAAAGCCTATTTCAGCAACTTATGAAAATTTATAAAGTATCATTCAAACCAATTATTTGGAAATTTAGCCTTCATTAGTAACTGAGATCATATGAGATGTTTAGAAATATAAATTGTCTAATTCAATTAAATTAATAAATTAGAAATAAGCATGAGATTAAAAATAAAATACCTAACTTTATGTCATACAATCCCTATCTGGCCTTATTATATTGTAATTAGATGTGAGATTTTTGTATCCTCATATTTTATGCAATTACCAGGCACAATAAAATGTGAGATTATAAGTTGCATTACCTTGAATAAGTTGCATTACCTTGAATCTGATACGTTGAGAGAGTTTTAAGATTTGAAATCATATACTTTGACAGATATGGGCCTTCGAGATCACTGCTCTTCTCAACCTTTAGGAGAACATCAACTAGAGAAATGGAAACTTATCCAATTTGAATCACCTAGCTTATATAGAAATTGCCGTTGAAATTGAGGAAGGAGACTGATTTTTAAGAAAATCATGTGGTTGATTTAATTGATTTTGACAAATAGAATTTGAACTGAAGAAAATGAAGAAAATGGTGAGAATTTGAACTGAAGAAAATGGAAGGAGACTAATTTTTATCACATTTTTACTTCATTTTTTCTTCTTTTTTACCCCTTATTGAAGTGTTTTATAGACAATACCTTTTTTACTTATCATTGACGTGTTGAATTATGAGTCAAAACACAATTCAATGTACTAAACTGTTCAATTACTTAATAATAATCAGATGGACATGAACAATGACAATGTTGAGCAATACCCATCAAGAGACATTCATTCTCATTCTCTTGATGGTGACAATGGTGAGGATGTTATAGTTGTTGAACAGGCTGATGCCACTGTTTGGTGTGATGCCCATCAAGAGAAATTCATGCTCTTGATGAAGGAAGAGGTTGGAAAAGGAAATCGTACAGGCACGACTTTTAATCCAAATGGGTGGACACATATTGTGGACGCAATGTTATTGGAAACTGGAAAGAAGTACACGAAGGACCAATGTAGACAAAAATTCAATAATATAAGAGCATTGTACAAAGATTGCAAACAAATATTATCTGAGACTGGTGTAGGGCACAACAGTGAAACTGGAATGATTGAGTTGGAAGCTGAAAGATGGGTTCGATTGTGCAAGGGTAGTATTTCAATATGTGTCTATTTACCATACATATAGTAGGTAATTAGTGATTTAGTATTAAAAGGGTTTGATGAACAATAATTGTAAGCTGATAACGTGTAGGTTCTCAAGCATGGAAAAAAAATAAAAAAACAGGGGTGTAAGAATTATGAGCAGATGGTAAGGATTTTTGGGAATACACATGCTACTGGCAAGCATGTTCATCCTTCTACAAAGCCACCCAGACCTCACCAAGTGCTAACAATGCCTCAAGTGGCAACACATGAAGCTCAAATTCATAACACTGAGGGCAATGTGGGCATGACTGATGTAGAACGACCTAATGTAGAAGGACCTATTGACCTCAGTCCTACTCCCAAACCTGTAGCTAAGAAATAGAAGAAAGAAACTTTTTCCGAAACAATGTCTTTAGTGATGGAATGTTTGACTAATATTGGGAACGCGAAAGCTGATAAAATTGCAAAAGCCATAGCAGAATCATCTTCTAATTGTCAACCATCTCGATTTACCGAAATGCTTGAAGTGACATCTCCCAGTAAAAAAGAAAAAGAAATGGATCCCCAGCTTAAAGAGTGCGTTAAGATCGTCAACACATTAGTGGGGATTGATGATACCCATTATGCTAAAATCATAAGGATGTTTGGTGAGGACAAGGTGTGGAGGGACATATTTCTTCGCATTCCTGATGAAAGGAAGGTTGGGTGGGTGATGAATCAGCCTCTATGATTTCTTCGGTATCTTACTTTTATATGCTTTTAGATGACTGTTTTACAACTGTTTTTACATTACTGTTGGATGACTGTAATGAATTTTTCTTATCTACTGCTTTTACATTATTGTTGGAAGACTGTATTTAATTCATATATCTACTGCTTTTAAATTAATACTGGAAAACTATTTATGTTCTACATTTATTACTTTTACATTGTTGCTGGATAATTGTATGATTTGGTATGTCTTTTCCATTTTGCTTAATTTTTGTTACAATAACTGCTTCTGTTTATTCTTAAATAGGATAGTAGCTATGGATATAAGGACAATATTAACCATTTATGATGATGATGAGGAGGAGGAAATTATTGTATTGATCGCAGCCGTATATGAGTACTATTATAAACATTTTGATAAACAACGTTGTAAGGATTCCATGTTACAAGGGGAAGATTACATATTCGAGGTCTTAAATGGACATGAAGATAGGTGTTATGAAAATTTTCGGATGTACCCCAACACCTTTAGGGCATTGTGTCGTGAGTTGAAATTGTTAGGATTGAAAGATTCAAAATTTCTAACGGTAGAAGAACAAGTTGCAATTTTCTTACTTACCGTGTCTCACAATGAAAGGAATCGTGTCGTTGCTGAAAGATTCCAACACTCTACATCCACAATTTCGTATCACTTTTATACTGTATTAAAGTTAATTTGTGAGTTAGGGACTAAGATTATTGTTCCCCCGGATTTGAATGAAATTCCTAAAGAAATAAAGAACAATCCAAAGTTTTACCCATACTTTAAGAATTGTGTAGGAGCCATAGATGGTACTCATATCCATGCTGTAGTGCCAGTTGACCAACAAATACCCTTTCGTGGTAGAAAGGGTGATACGACCCAAAATGTCATGGCCGTGTGTTCGTTTGATATGAATTTCACATACATTCTAGCTGGGTGGGAAGGGTCTGCTAGTGATTCGAAGATTTTAAATGAGTGCATTCAGAATGAGGATTTCAATTTTCCATCACCACCCGAAGGTAAAAATATTAAGTTTCCATATTTGTGCATTTAACATTACAAATACGTTAATTTTAATACTTAACATGACAGGTAAGTTTTATTTAGTCGACTCTGGGTACGCCAATCAACCGGGGTTTTTGCCCCCTTACCGAGGTCAACGTTACCATATGCAGGAATATCATAGACATACTAGAGGACCACGTGGTAGAGAAGAGGTGTACAATTTTAGGCACTCGTCATTGAGGAATATCATAGAGCGATGTTTTGGGTTGGTAAAGTTGAGATTCGCTATATTGAAACAAATGCCCCCTTATCACTTTGACACTCAAGTTCTTATTGTCATTGCCTGTTGTACATTGCATAATTTCATAAGATCCCAAGGTGAATCTGATGAAAATTTTGATTCTGAAACCCTTAAATCTTCACAAAATGAACCTGATGTGGATGACGATGTTCAGGTGGTCAGTGCTACTAATACACAGATACGACAGATGAATATTTATCGTTATGGTATTGCCAACCTAATTTGGGAGCACTGTAATCACTAATTATAAAACTATCTAATAGTGTGTAGAATTAAAATATGGATGACTGTAATAACTAATTATATTACGTAAATTAAACTCAGATGCTCCTTATTTATGGATAACTGTAATAACTAATTATATTAGGATATCAAATATTAAATGCTTTAGTACTTGTAGGCGCACTTATGTATAGGCTTGAAGGTGAGCGACCACAATGTGCATGTGGTAGAGGTCCTATGCATCTGTATAGGGCTCGAACTCCAAAAAATGATGGTCGACAATTCTATAGGTGTCCAGCTCGGGAGGTATGGTCAATTACTTTTAGGTGCTATTTCTGTTACTGTTTCCTAATTGTATAATTTATATTTCTTGCAGTCACATATGAATGCATTTATGTGGGTGGATGAGTTGCACTAAGGTGCACAAGTTGAAGAACAGGTTCAATCTGACTTGGACAGAGTCATTGCAATGATTCAAAATGAACAATGTAGACAGAAGTACATGCTCTTCCTAGGTTGTGGATGTCTTGCTATCACAATCATGTTTATTGTCTTTGTCCTCTTGTTGCTCATTATCGTTGTTATTGAAAGATGAAGTTAGATAAACTTCCATCTTTTGTAATATATGACATGTAATACGTATTTAGTTAATTTCCTGTGTTTCATTTGGTATGTAATATATACTTAAATGGTATATTTTGAACTGCGTATTAGTTGCTGTTGTGTTATCTTCTCTGTTATTTTGGGAGTGAGCTTTAGGGTATTTGTAAAATTTGCTACTGAGGTCATTTACACTCTATTTGCAACATTAGAGAAAAAAAAAAGGTTAGATATATCTTGTTTACTACTTCTAATTATTTCATTCCTACCGTATGTTATTTTGTTTTTCTCTAATGTTGTTTATGTCTTTTGTTTTGCATGAGGTCATTTACACTTTAAATTTACAATTAAGCTTGAAAAAAGGTTAGATATATCTTATTTACTACTTCTAATTATTTCATTCCTACCGTGTGTTATTTTGTTTTTCTCTAATGTTGTTCATGTCTTTTGTTTTGCATGAGGTCATTTACACTTTAAATTTACAACTAAGCCTGAAAAAAGGTTAGATATATCTTGTTTACTACTTCTAATTATTTCATTCCTACCGTGTGTTATTTTGTTTTTCTCTAATGTTATTCATGTGTTTGGTTTTGCATGAGGTCATTTACACTTTAAATTTACAACTAAGCCTGAAAAAATGTTAGATATATCTTGTTTACTACTTCTAATTATTTCATTCCTACCGTGTGTTATTTTGTTTTTATCTAATGTTGTTCATGTGTTTTGTTTTGTATGAGGTCATTTACACTCCAAATTTGCAGCTTAGCCTGAAAAAAGGTTAGATATATCTTGTTTACTATTTCTAATTATTTCATTCCTACCGTGTGTTATTTTGTTTTTCTCTAATGTTCTTCATGTGTTTTGTTTTGCATGAGGTCATTTACACTCCAAATTTGTAGCTTAGCCTGAAAGAAGGTTAGATATATCTTGCTTGAATTAAATTTGTGAACGGTGTCCCTTGTTAATTGAATTTTGTGGGCGGTGTCCCTTGTTGAAATAATTTTGTGGGCGGTGTTCCTTGTTAAATGAATTTTATGGGCGGTGTCCCTTATTGAAATAATTTTGTGGGTGGTGTCCCTTGTTAAATGAATTTTGTGGGCGGTGTCCCTTATTGAATTAATTTTGTGGGCGGTGTCCCTTGGGTTTATTGTGTTTTGAAATTTTGGAAATGTCCATTTTTAAGGGGAAGTCATGCCGGATTTTTTTAAAAAAAAATAATAAAAATTGAATTTAACTCTGCTTTATATTTTGCTACTATAGGTAATGTCTTGTTTTACATTCAAATTCATTTTTTGCTACTACATTGAAGGACATGGCAGTAAGTTGTAGGCAGTGGCACCAGTGGGATTGATATGAAACATTCTCCAGTTGCTGCAACTCCAGAAAGCTAGTGATCTCTAAGTTAATCAAATGGAGGCCTATGCAAGTATAAAAAAGTGGGTGTACATTTTATGGAATGAATATTAGTGATCTTCAGTTATGTGTACATTTTATGTAAGTGTAATGAAGTGTGTGTGTACACACATACTATTTTAAAGGAATGTCTAACTCCTTATATATGGAAGTATATATGTGAATGGTGCAACACTCAAGTTCTTAAGATTGTGATGTATAAAGCAAAACTATACAATTATTATATATGTGAATGTTGTTCAGTCTTGTAAGAAGGATCTTCCTTGATTGCTTGCTTTTAATCTTTATTCATATTTATCAATTTTGCTTATGGTTGGATATTGTATGAAATATTCACAAGTCCGTTATCAAAATAAATACTCAACAAAAGGGGAAATGGTCTTATGACTAAACAAAAAAAAAATATTACCAATTTGAAGGACCTCCACTACAAAATTTCAAACTAATCTAAGTAAAGTAAAACTATTCACAAGCTTCAATGTTCACCAAATTTCAACTCTGACCAATTCAAGACGATTAACGTTTTGGCTTTATTTCTTATTTGTTTCAACTACAAGGATCTCTCTCTCTCTCACATTCATCATGAATATATATATATATATATGAAACAAAACAAAGTTAAATCGAATGCAAGGCAAAAGAAAAAGATAAATGGAGTGCAAAGATCTATTCTCATTGAAAGATTATTACAAAGTTAGATTTGTAATTTGGTTGCCATTAATCATGTTTATGCAGATTTATTCATTATTACAAAGTAGTTTGGTTGCCATTATACATGTAAATTTAACAAAAAAAAAATTTCCCAACTCTAATGCAGAATTTTTTTTTTTTTTTTTCCACAAATTATCTCAAATCATAAAGAAAAATGAACTATTTTTCATATAAACTTATAATTGTATTCATATATATAATTTTTCAAAACAAAACAAAACAGTCTTTACCAAACAGCTATTTTGTTATTGATTCAGAATTTTCAATAACAAAACACTATTCCCAAACGTGTTTTGTTTTCGCATTCCTTAAAACGCATGACAATACCAAACGCGTTATCATGTTTCTGATATACAATTATCAAAAACAAAACAATCGTTACCAAATATGAATCCGATTTTTACTAAAAACATACCAATACCAAAACAGTTGTTTTCATATCATACCAAACCATAACATATAACGTTATCGCCATCCAAACGGACCCTTAATTGTTGAATCTACATTTATGAAAAATTTCAAGCTCAGCCATCAAAATGTTCTTTTATCTTGCTTTACTTTCAATCTGTTTTTCTTGATGTCTTTTGGGTTGAAAATGATCAAAGGCATAGGTTGGTTTCTTGTAGACTCATTTAGGATTAGAGTAATAATTCTGCCGTAGCCAAATTACTTGACATAGGGAGGAAGGAGGCAAGAGTGAGTATCAACCTCAACCCTAAAATGTAAGTTTCTCCTGTAAAGAATGTTATATCCATGTCTTATGGTAATGAGTTTGAATTTGATTTCCTGGGTGAAAGAATCGGTATAAAATAAGAAAAAATATTCAATATCACGGGAGTAACGTTATGTAATGAAACAACAAATTAGTGATGAGGTACTATATTATTACCCGGATATTGTTACTATTGTGTATACTTTGTCCAAAATTCATGACAGACCTATTTATAAAATAAATATTCAAATGATCAAATCTACAAAACTACTGTATCTCAATTGGTAAAAGTAATTAACATGTGAGAAATGAGAATTCTTATTCTTTTTCTTTGTTTCGATTTAAAATTATATTTAGGGTTAATTTAATTAACACTCCTTAAATTTGGTCAAATATCATATTAAAATATTTTTAAAAATTATAATTAGTCACATTACAAACATTCAGTCCGTTTTCACTCACACTTTAAAAGTTAATTTTGAGTGATGTCAGAACATTTTTTTTCATGTAAAATGATATTATTATCCTTTTAACTTCACATTAACTTATAAAATGATTAATTCATGTATAAAATAACTTAACTATCATCAAAATATCAATTACTCTAGCAAAACTATCCACTACTCTTCTCCCCTCTCCCTTTCCCCACGGCCAGCATCATCAACTCCATTGTATTGATGAAATTTGAATAAAAAATAAAAAATAAAGTTTTAATATGATTCTCATTATCTTGCCATTTTACACAACAAAAATGGATCCCTTTCAACAACCAAAATAATGCACCGTCACCGTCATGGCGACACCATTTCACACACACACACAATCACAATCGCGCGCGTGCACACGTATATATATAGTTTGTTTCAGACAACTGAAGTACACAAATACATATATAGAATATAAAATTTGAATAAGTATGCACAATTTTAAAAAAAAAGATATAGATTTCAGAGGAGCCAAATAGATATGCAGAATCATATTACATAGTTCTATGTGGGCCAATTCTGACCAGGCCTGGCCGAAACAGATGAGAAATATTTTTTCTTAAAAGTTAAATGACATCAAATAAGAACCAAGCAAAGTCTAAAACAAATATACAAAAGGTATTAGACATCCAAGAACAATATAAAATAAAATAAAATAAAAAAGACATCAAAGAACAATACTAAAATAAATACTTACATAACATGATGAAATCCTTTCTCAATAAAATCAACCAATAATACAAGCTATCAAAATGAAAACCAAACCCATAAATCTATCAGGCCAACAGTTGAATGTTGAATCACCACTTCACAAATTATTTGAGGCACAGAACCGCCTCTGGCTTCTCTCACCCCTTTGTCACACCATCAATTAGGTTGAGGTTGATCACTCAGCTTTACCATTCTATATATATATATATATCAAGCACCAAACAAAATACTCGAGAGAAAAGGGAAACATAAAAAAAAATACAAAACATGTGGAAATTAAAAAAGCAGAAGTAAGAATTCTTTATCTGTCACAAAAAGCAACCATCAAGGCATCAACCAACAACATCTACCATCAGCCACCATCACCACCACCACCACCACCACCACCATGAGCGCTACCGTCGCCACCACCACCATGAGCACTACCACCTTCGCTGGCACTCATAGCAGATAATTGGGCCACGCTCACCGTTACAGCAGCGGCGCCACCAGCATCGATGCCACCGGTATTGGTTGGTCCGCTATGGTTGGCTCCAACACCAGCATCAGCATCTGCAGCGACATTTCTATTCCTGCCACTTCCGCGAGATTTTGAATGAGAAGATCTTTGTGTGGAGGACTCATCTGACTCATCCTTAGATTTTTGCCTCTTACGGCATGGGATGCAAAAACACAAGTTTTTGCTCTTCATCACTCAAAAACTCTCTATAAAAATAACTTCTTAGTTTTGCTCTTCATCACTCAAAAACTCACTATAAAAATATATAACTTCTTAGTTCTTGCACTGCAATTAACTTTTTATAATGCCTCTTAATTAATAATTAATATTTCTTTTACCTTTCTCTCACATCACTATTTAAATTAATCAATCACTAAGCGAAAATGCATACAACAAGGAACATATTGGAAAGATTAGTGTAAGAAGCTTCCTCATTTTACCTTTACTCTCTCTTCTTGTACAAAGCATTTCACTTATTGGTTTTTGTCACCTAATAATAATATTTTGAGTAGGCCCACCTACCTTTGTTGACAGCTAAGTTTTCATCAAACATTTTCTTTAGCAAACGTAACATAATAATCAAGTGGGGCCCAAAGTTGCAAATCAGACTAATTATCAAACAGAGAACAGTATAAAACATTGCTTTAATACCAATAAAGCTAAAGATTCTTTTGAAAGTTGAAATCTTAATAAGATGAGTTCCAACTGTTCAAGAACTAGGAATCATTTTAACGTTCTATATATTTCAATATTATATTTCAAGAGCCCTTCAAAGTCAAAGTAGAAAACTTTCCCTAGCTAGCTCAAAGAGAAGGGTGGGGTTAGAGGTGAGACGTGAATAATGTTTTGTGAATATTTACCTGATTGAAAAATAAATAAATACCACTAATAAATTATAGTAATAATTTAAAAGACAAACCACACATGAAATAATCATATGTGATTATAGTAATGACCCATAAATGTTGATAGTTTCAATTCTACCCCCAAATTAATAGTAATAATTCAAGTACTTCAATCTCCAACCAAAAAAAAAAAAAACGAGTGCATACCAAAGGATATAGAGAGAGTAAGGAGCAGAACCAGATAATAAATATAACATATTATTGCTGTCCATTATTGTCATTACACTTCACACTCATTATTACAGACTTAACCCTCAAGCCTTACAGTTACTAGTGTTATCATAGTTGTCTAAAGCTTTTTAGGCGGAGCTGGAGGCCATTGAAGAATTCAAGGCCCCTCAGGGTCCGGTGAGGCGTCACCATCAGGAGATGATGTTGGCGGCTTCTTTGGTCCGGCCACTGGCTTCGATGGCTGCACCTTCCCTACTCTTGGTGTTTTCGCAGGCGCAGGAGCAGGCGCTTTCACAGGCCTTTTACCCTTTTGCAACAGATCATATTCATTTTCAAAATTTTCAGGGCCAAATGAAGCAGTGCTGCTATGTATTGCAGCCAAGAGCAACAAAATGAGCAGGACAAATGAAGTATACAGCTTCATTATGACTTCAATAAGCTCTCTCCTACAGGTTTTGTTGTTATAGAAGCGGTGAAAAGGTAGATAGTGTGAGTAGGGCAGTGAGCTAGGTTAGGGTATATATAGAGATTTGGTAATTCCTAATTAACTCTCACATCACAGAATTAACCAGAACTAATAAAATTTGGGTTGGTATGTGCATTGCACATGCAAATGTAAATTAATTCAGAGTTGGTGATGCACATGCAATGCTAGTTAGTACTCCAAGATTGCATGTTGTAAGATTTTTTTTATACATGGATGGTGATGAACTTGGATTAATCACTAATTAATTAGCTGAGAAGATTAACTACGTACCAATTATAACATATCAATAGAAGTCCATTGCCAATGAGGTTGGTGATATGTGTGTGTGTGTGTGGTAATTAGCATTCCTAACGTACATTTAAATCATAGTTCATCATTATCGTTCATCATTATTATTAGTTTTATTTTGACTTAAGTAAGAATTTTATTTACAAAAACAAACTCTCATCCCCCATATGAACGTTAAAGACTAAGCTATGTTTGATAGAATGGCATTGGTGTGCTAAATTTTGAAATTGGAGAAAAATTAGTTCAAACTAGAACCAAAGTAAAGCATGAAAGTCAAGAAAAATAAAAAAACCAAAACCACTCATAGCTGAAAGCAACTGAGACAGAGCCATGAGAAGATATTATTAGGCAATTTAGTACCATAGGCCTTGATTGTGGCTTTTAATAAATAGCATTGCCAATATTGTGCTTGGGGGAAAACAATCCATGCCTCACGGAGCTATCAATGATGTTGATAATAATATATATCCTTGTAATCATTCAAAAATTGCATGCTACTCCTTTCCCTCAACATGTGATAGATGATGGGGAAGAACCAATAATTGTTTATAGAAGCAGATAGACATGCAATTCCCTCTAAAACCTAAGTCTTCCCATGATATCCCATCATTCTGTGTGTAAAAAGAACTTTAGGATCCACATGCATTTGTTACTGAAGACATTGAGAAACAGATGGCCATGACTCTCAATATTGGATGTGGATGGTGTCATTGGCAGAGACGATGATGCCCGTTCCCATTAGGGTGGTCTAGACTGTTCAACCTGGAATGAAAGGTTACATCATAGAGGTCGGGAGTTTATATCCCCTTGGAGTCACCCCTAGAGAATTTTTTTTTGTAATTGCCTGGTACATGTGGGAAGGGGTCTGCATATGTCCGGTAATAGATTGTGGAGTGTTTTAAGAGGACCAACACGCCAGCATTGTTAAAAAAAAATTAATTATAAAAAAAAAATAAATAAATAAAATGTGGAATGGAAGACAAAGCTAGGTCGGAGAACAACAAAAGAAGAAACTGGAGGAGATGATGCTAAAGCACAGCAGCAGAGGAGACGGGTATTTACAAATTCCCATGCAAAACAAGTGTTGAAAATACCATTAAATGTGACTCTATAAGAGGAATTAGAAATATAATTTTTCCTGATAGATTGCCACAGACAAGCAATGGTAGGGGATCTTATGATTCTTATCTGGGTTACAGTCCAATTCCATGAATAATTAATTCCTTAAGATTGAAGCAACTCAAGCATTCCCGGATACACCAAAGTCCTGTATTTTTTTTTTTGCCTTTAATTCTTGGGTATATATAACTGTATGTCCAAGTTGTTGATGTATATAATCCAGTGGAAGCCAAGCATCAAATCACAGTAGATAGTTTCTTCACTCAAAATGCCATTGTTGCAGTGGCGGAAACAGAAATTATGTTTGGAGGCCCAATGCAATAAAAAAAAATTCGAGGGGGTAATTTTAAAATTTTAGAAATTATACATACAAAAATGTAAATTTTTAAAAGTTGAAGGAGACAATTTTAAAATGAATTTTTAAAAGTTGAGTTACCTACCGGAAAAGGATTAAAATTTAAGAATGATGAAACGTATGATTGTGCTTATTTTATCTCCATTGGCATAAAGTCCATATGTCAATGTAGGATCATGACATTACTCCATGAAATATTATTCATGATGGGGTATCGCCAAATTTTTTATGAATTTATTTCTATCTCATTTTATTGAATAGAGCATGTGGATTGAAAGGAGAATCATCGAACTACAATCCTGCTAATTTAATTTCATTACGTTATGCTCGCACTTAGATTTCAATAATAAAATTGAACAGTTGGTAACTTGGTACTTGGTACTGAATTTTTTTTTTTTTTCCTGGAAATTGAAACAAATTGTATATAAAACTAATCTACTCTTCCTATCTACTAATTTAACTTACAACACTTGCCTTATAAAAATAAATAAATAATAATAATAATAATAATAATAATAAACTAGTTTAAAAGAACAAAAGAGAACCCAGCGGGCCTAAGCTTTAAAGCCCAAACTAGATTACATTTTATAATGATGACCGACCCAACCCAACCCAAGGTAACAAAATATGACCAAGGTCAAGGCCCATAATGGGCATTCCGCATCCCCAAATCACACACAGTGAATTGAAAGTGAAATGAGTTAGGTCAACTGATGCAAATTCGGTGGTCGATGAGGTCAGAGGCTAGCCTCAGTCTCCGGCGTCTGGTGGTCGAGGCGGTGGCCTAAGGCAAGCAGCGAGAAAATCCCAGTCGTGAATGATTCGTCTTGATTCTTCACAATCCCTGAAGTTGTCGGTGAGTAATCGCTCTCTTATATCAACTAATAAAAGGATTTCGCTTTATGAAATTAAATTTAACAGTTAGTTTAGAAGTACTTGTTGTCACATACTCGTCTTCTATAGTATTTTTTTCTACATATTTCCACCTAGATCTCTTTAAATTAGATAGAAAGTTTCTAAACAACATGGAAATATATAAGCTTACCATTAACCCAAATAAAAAAAAACATGGAAATATATATCTAATACTAATAACCATAAATGCTGATAGTTTGAAATACCCATCTAAAATTAGAGGAGCATACGAAAGATACATAAAGAGTGAGTAGTAAAAGTAGATATTATTATAACAGAGGTGAGTGCTATACAAAGAATAAGGAGTATAATAACTAAATGAAGTTCTAAATGAAGTTTACTTGCCAAAAGAAGAGCATAAGAAAGGAGAGAGAGAGAGAGAGTAAGGAGTAGAACTAGATATTATTTCAAATATTATTGCTGTCCACTATTGACATTAGAAACACTTATTATTACAAGGATTAACCCTCAAGCCTTATAATTACCTCTTAAAAAAAGAAAAAAAGAAAAAAAAAAACATTATTGGTGTTCATGATAATATCATTAGATCCAAACACTTATTACAGACTTAAGCCTCAGGATTTATTTCCCGCGGGGTGTGGTTAAGCGGCCCGGGCTCACCAGGAAGGGACATAGTGTTAGCCTTGGAAAGAGTTATAGGCGGTAAAGGGTGAAGGATTAGAGCTTCTGACTCGGTGCTAGGGATATTAGCAGTGTTAGCTTAGGTGTCCGATGTCATGGCACTGTGTTGATGTGTCAGATGATGGGGTAGAAGTTCCAGTTATTTGGGATGACGTGCAGTTGATGTGGCAGACTGATGTGGCTGCTGATATATCTCAGTGAGAATCCAGCACGTGAGGGGGCGTGGTGGTGACTGTTGGTTCGTGAGAGAGCATGGTGGCAACCGTTGCGCATGTAGGAGTGTGGTGATGTTGGGTTTTGTGGTTCGAATTCGGTGTGTTTATAGTCTTCTACAGAAGATGGACAGTCCAAAATTTTGGATCAGTCCAACTGGAGTCAAGTTTGCAGTTAAAGGAAGACTGACCTAAATGGACCAGTCCAAATATTTGGACCACCCCATCTGGGGTGAAGAGTGAATTTGAAGATTGAAGACTTTGGGAAAGAGGGTTGAAGATATGGGAAATAAGTTGTGGCACATTAGACTACTATTTAAGAGCTGGAATTGTTGTGCTTAACTCCTTGTAAGTAGGTTGTGGAATTCTTGTCCAACAAGGAATTGATAATTGAAGTTATAAATAGAGATGGGTTTGAGTGTGGGGGAGAGGGGGAAAAGATGTAAGGGGTTAAGAGTGAGTGTTGTGAGGAGAGGGAAGATGATACATAATTCCCGATTGTAGAGATGTAGCCTCAAAAGAGATGATGAGTGAGTGAGTAGGGTTTTGACATCTGGTTGTATATTCTCTTCCTTTATTCATAATGGTGAAATCCCTTTCTATGGACGTGACCCTAGAGTTGGGTGAAGCATGTAAAATATTGTGTTGTGCGTGGATGTGTATGATTGTTATCTCCATATATGCTTGTTTTGATGTGACGTGATGATATTTTGACTATGTGTAATGAAGGAGAGATTTAACTATCAACAACAATCGACTCTTGAGTGGGTTCATGGGAGTTAATATCCCTAACAGGTGGCACATAGAAGATCGAACGAACTGAGAATCTTTCAAGGGCGCGTGAGGGCATGTGGCCGAAAAGGTTCTTCAGGGTGTTTTTGGTGGCGTTTTGATGGACGGCTTGTGTTGTTTCAAGTTATGTTGTCTGGAACTCAATAATGCTTGGAAGATATGTTTTTATATGCGAGAGTTAGGGGTAGGTGAGTGGTATACAAGAAACCTAGGTGATCGGCCAGGGGTATAATAACTAAATAAAGTCAACTCTCCAAATTGCAAAGGAACACGAGAAAGGATACATAGAGAGTAACGAGTAGAACTAGATAATATAACACATATTATTGTCATTAGACTTGAACACTTATTATTGCAAGCTTAACCCTCAAGCCTTTTAGTTACCAGTGCTGTTAGTTGTCGAAAGCTTTTTAATCCATTGGAGGGGCCTAGGGATGACGTGAAGAATTCCGGCCTTTGTACCGTTGTCAGGGGTTGTCAGGGTCAACCGATGAGGTGTCCACATCGGGAGATGGTACTGGTGGCGTCCCCTTCTTCGCTGGCCCACAGGGCGACTTCCCTGGTGGCGTCCCCTTCTTTGGTGGCCCACACCTTCCTGGTGGCCCCCCGGGTCCCTTCCCTTTTGGTGGCGGTGGCGGTGGCGATGGCCCTTTCGTTTTGCTCAACAGATCATATCCATTTTCATTATTTTCAGGGTCAAATGAAGCAGTGCTGCTATGTATTGCAACCAAGAACAACAAAATGAGCAGGACAAATAAAGTATATTTCTTCATGGTGACTTCAATTGGCTCTCCACAACAGGTTAATTTTGTTATAGTAGCAGGGCAAAGGTAGTTAGTGTGAGTAGTGCTGTGAGCCAGGTTGGGGTATATATAGATATTTGGTAATTCCTAATTAACTCTGACTTCACAGAAATAACAAAAAATAATTAAATTTGGGTTGTTATGTGCATTGAAATTGCAAATGTAAATTAATTTAGAGTGGGTGATGCACATGCAATGCTAAGTAGTACCTGAAGATAGCATGTTGTAAGATTTTGATACATGGATGAAGAGATGAACTTGGTATTGATCAGTAATTAGCTGAGAAGTTGTGTGTTTAAGTATGAGCTGAAAAGAAAGTCAAGGCCAGAACTGAGATTAACTACCAAGGAGGTTGGTGATTCTTTCTTTTTTACTTTTAATTTTTAATTTTTTTGCTGAGTAGCTGGTAGGTAATTCTCATACATGCATTCCTAATGGACATTTAAATTATATTATTACTATTTTTCTTTAAGCGATAATTTTATTGGCAAAAACAAACCCTAAAAGTTACAAGGAGCATCCCCAGATGAACGTGTCAAGGGAAGAGACTAAGCTATGTTCGGTAGAATGACATTGGTGCGTTGAAATTGGAATTGGAGAAAAAATAGTTCAAACTAGAACCTACGTAAAACATACTTGGAAGCTAAGAAAAATAAAGAAACCAAAACCACTCCTAGCCGAAAGCAACGGAGAGACAGAGCCATCAAATAAGAACTAAGAGAAGATAGTATCAATGAAAAGACGAAAGGTAAATATGGCCCAATAGGCCCAACCTATTAAATACTACAACGTTGGAGGCCCTAGGCCACCTAGGCCCAGGGCTGGCCCTTTGTCCTTGAGAATCTCTCTACTCGGCTATATAGGGCTCAATCCTGTGGTTCATATTTAGTCATGTCATCCCAATGAATATTATTTTGAATTTAAAATTGCAATTACTAAAGTTAAATAAAAGGATGACGTGGCTGAATCTGGACCATATGATTAATCCCGGCATAATCTAGCCAAAAAATTCTCAAGGCAGAATCCTTTCAAAAAAGTATACAATACCCTAGTGTACTCGACATGTAATACCCCTCAATGAAAATTCTTTATTTTTCTTTGTAATAAAGAAGTTGGAAGTTTTCAAGAGAAATAAAAAGTTTTCATTGAGATTCCACATGTCAAACTACCTGGGGTTTTGTATATTTTCTCGAAGTGCCGGTCCAAATGTGATTGTATCAGAGGAATCAGAAAAAGTTATTTGGGTAGTGATAAGGTGAATTGCGGAGCTTGTTAAATTAACATCAAAATCACCAATATCTCCAATGGCATAAAGTCCATATATGATATATCGATTTAGGGCATATCACCAAAATTTTTAATGTATTCATCCAATCTCATTTTAAGTTGTATAGATAAACCATGTGATTTGAAAGGAAAACCATTGAATTAGGGTCCTGCTAATTTTTGTAAGATAATAAACTCTTCCATTACTCCATCTTTGCACCCCAGATTTCAAAAATAAAATTGAATAGTTGGTACTGAAATTTACTGATAAAAGGATTTTACTTTATGACTTATAAAAATAAAATAAAAATGATTTCACTTTATGAAATTAAATGGAGCAGTTAGTATAGAAGTTATTTGTCATATTATATCCTTCTTGTATAGTATTTTTTCTATGTATTTCAAGCTAGATCACTTTAAATAGATAGAAAGTTTTTAAACAATAGCATGTAAACATATTTAATACATTACCATAAATGCTGATAATTTCAATATATTCTCTAGCTAAAATCAGAAGAGCATAAGAAAGATACATAAAGAGTGAGGGGTAGAAGTAGATATTATGACATAGTATTATTGCAGTTCATGATAATATCATGTGATCTAAACATTTATTGTAGACTTAAACCTCAAGATTTATTTCCTGGCGCTGTTGGGGGCCAAGGCGCCCCAGGAAGGGACACAGTGTTAGCCTCAGAAAGAGTGTTAGCTTCACAAATTGTAGCCACAGGGTCTGGTGGCTCTGGAACAGTTGGTATTGACCCCTTTGGCGGCTTCGGTTTTTTCTTTTTCAACAGATCATATGCAGAAGTATTAAACCCTCCAAGTCCAACCTCTGTTGGATGGTCATTTGTTATCTTGGAAGTATTTCCAATAATATTATTGTCAGGAGCAAATGAAGCAATGCTGCTATGAATTGTGCAACCAAGACTAGCAACAAAATGAGCAGTACAAATGAAGTCTATAGCTTCATTATGACTTAAATCGGTATAGTAAGCTCCCTTGTACAGGTTTTGTTATAGTAGGGCAGTGACCAAGGCTAGGGTATATATACGGACTCAATTTGCAATCTTTAATTGTGATTTCATACAGAACCAAGAAAAACTTAGCTGGGTTGGTATGCACGTACATTGCACATGTAAATGTAGATTTACTATTAACTAAGCTAGAGTGGTCAATATATGCACATGCAATGCAATGCTAGGTAGTATTGGAATACGACATATAAGATATGGCCAGAACTCATGAGATCAGGGACGACCTAAGAATTTTTTTTTTTTTTTTTTGGGGTGGGGGCGTAATGTTAAAATTTTATAAATATGCAATTAAAAAAAAAGTTACAATCAAAACTATATAATACTAAATAAAAAATAAAAAAATAAAAAATTCAGTGGGGGCACTGCCAACATACTAGGTCTGTGGATGTATGAGAGTAAGTACTACTATATGATATAACATTTTTTCTATATATTTCAACATAGTGCATTTTAAATTATATAGAAAATTTCTAAATAACTTGTATAAATTTATCTAATAATACTAATAGCCATAAATGTCCATAATTTGAAATCTCCCACTAAAATTAGAAGAGCATAAGAAAGCTAAAGAAAGAGTGAGTAGTAGAAGTAAATATTATGACACTATATTATTGCTGTTCATGATAACATCATTAGATCTAAACACTTATTACATACTAAGCCTCAGGATTTATTTCCCGCCGGTTGCAGTTAGGGGGCTCAGGCTCACCAAAAATGGACACAAGTGTTAGCCTTGGAAAGAGTTATAGGCTGAAAAGGGCACAGGATCAGAGCTTCTGACGCGTTGTTAGGCACATTAGCAGTGTTAGCTTACGTGGCGGATAAGCTTACCTGGCCGATGGCGTGGTAAAAGTTATCATGAAAGGGATAGTTTATGAAGTTCTTGAATGGCGATGAGAAGGCTACCAAGAAGTGTGACTGCGGGATGAACTGAATGGCTTTGAATGAAAAGAAGGTTTAAAAACCATTGCTCTAATATCATGTTAAAGTAATGAAACTATTTATTGATTTGAATAATGAACCATACTTTCCGTTTTTTTTTTTTTTTTAACAAGACAAGAAAGGTTAGAAGTTAGATTATTAGGTGCAAAGAGTCGAAGCCGGGTACTTCCAACATTTACCGGAAGCACTAACCACTGGGTTATCGAGGCATTTGCAATAATGAACCATACTTAAGGATGCTATTTATAGGCCGTTAGAGAGAGGTGAGTGCTATACAAGAATAAGGAGTATAATAACTAAATGAAGTTTACTCGCCAACTTAAAAAAAAAAAAAAGCGTAAGAAAGGACACACAGAGTAAGGAGTAGAACTAGATATTATTTCAAATATTATTGCGGCCCATTACTGTCATTAGACTTAAAATACTTATTATTACAAGCTTAACCCTCAAGTCTTACAGTTACCAACACTTATTATGTCTAAAGCTTTTTAATCGACCGGAGGGGGCCTAGTGATGACGCTAAGAATTCCAGCTGCCGTACTGTTGTCAGGGCCCGGTGAGGTGTCTGCATCGGGAGGAAGTACTGGTGGTGGCGTCCCGTTCTTCGGTGCCCCACACATCTTGGGGCGCAAACAGTGCGTCCTCCTCGGTTGCGGCGGCCGCACTGGTCTTTGCCTCAGTTCCAACGGGTCATATCCATTTTCATGATTTTCAGGGCCAAATGAAGCAGTGCTGCTATGTATTGCAACCAAGAGCAACAAAATGAGCACGACAAGTGGAACATATAGCTTCATTGTGACTTCAATTAATAAGCTCTCCCCAACAGGTTAATTTTGTTACAGTAGCATAGGAAAGGTAGCTGGTCTGAGTAGTGCAGTGAGTCAGATTAGGGTATATATAGATATTCGGTAATTCCTAATTAACTCTGGCTTCACAGAAATAACAAAAAACTACTTAAATTTTGGTTATGTGCATTGAACTTTCAAATGTAAATTAATTTAGAGTGGGTGATGCACATGCAATGCTAGGTAGTACTCGAAGATAGCATGTCGTAAGATATCGATCCATGCATGAAGAGATGAACTTGGTATTGATCAGTAATTAGCTGAGATGTTTGGTGTTTAAGTATGAGCTGAAAAGAAAGTCATGGCCAGAACTGAGATTAACTACCATAACGTATATACCATTGAAGCCAAGGTGGTTGGTGAATTTTTATTTTTTACCTTTTTTTTTTTCTGAGTAGGTGGTTGGTAATTCTTTTTCATGCATTCCTAATGCACATTTAAATTATAGTTCATTATTATTACTACTATTTTTCATTAAGCAAGAATTTTATTTACAAAAACGAACTCTACAAAGTTACAAGAGGCATGCGCCAGATGAACGTGTCAAGGGTAGAGACTAAGCTATGTTCGGTAATGACATTGGTGCGTAGAAATTGGGGGAAAAAAAAAAATAGTGCAAATCAGAACCTACATAAAACATACTTGGAAGTTAAGAAAAATAAAGAAACCAAAACCACTCTTAGGTACTTAACCGAAAAAAAATAGTACTCCTAAATGAAAGCAACAGAGAGACAGAGCCATCAAATAAGAAGAGAAGATAGTATTATCAGGCATGCAATTAAGTGACAGAGGCCTTGAATTTGCCTTTTAATAGCATTGCCAACATGGTGGTTGAGGTAAAACAATCAATGCCTCACAGAGCTATCAATGATGCTAATAATAAAAAAAGATACATAAATCCTTGTAATCAATAAAAAATTGCCTGCTACTTCTTTCCCTCAAAATGTGATAGATGATGGGGAAAAGAACCAATTCTTCTTTCCCTTTGAAACTTGAAAGCTGAGTCTGCTCATCATATCCAATCATTCGAGGTGTAAAAAGAACTCTAGGATATATCCACATTTGTTACTCAAGACTCTCCTTATTTTTTTAAAAAAAATTAAAAAATTAAAAATTGGAGAGTTGAAAAAGAGACGACCATGAATCTCAATATTGGATGTGGAAGGTGCAATTGGCAGAGAAGATAATGCCCATTCTCATGTGGTGTTCAATCTGGAATGGAAGGTCACATCATGGAATTCGGGAGTTAGCATCCGGCCCTTAGGGCCAGCCTAGGGAATTTTCTGGTAATTGTCTGGTACATGTGGAAAGGGAATTGCATGTGTCCCGTGGTGAATTATGGGATGCTCTAAGAGGCTTGACACTACCATTGTCAAAGGAAAATAAAAATAAAAATCTAAAATGGAAGGCAAAGCTACATCGGAGATCGAACAAGACAGAAGAAACAAGAGGAGATGATGCTAAGCCTGCTAAGGCACAACCGTAGAGGGAGCATTTACAAATTCCCATGCAAAAGAAGTTCTGTATTAGAGGAATTGGAAATAGAAATAGAAATAGAAATTGGAATTTGCCTGATAGATTGCCAGAGGGCTGGGGATCTTATGTGGGAAACAGGCCAAGGCCAGGAATAATCCCTTATGATTGAAGCATTTAAAGCATTCTTAATACACCGTCCTGATTTTTATTTTTATTTTTATTATTTTGGGTAAATAACTCTATGTCCAATTTTTACCAAGAGAAAAAAAATAATAAATAAAAATAAATAAATAACCGGTGTCTGGGGCTTCACCCCGTCTAATCCAAGTTATTGAAGTGGAAGCCAAGCATCAAATCATAGTTAATGTTTTCTTCACTCAAAATGCCATTGTTTGATCATTTGGTCGCGAAGTAGTACCTAAAAATGTGGGGTTCTATTTGGGAATTGAAATTATTTCCGGTACATTTTTCTTTTTAATTTTTTTTTTTTTCACACGGTTTATGTGTTCTTGCATTCATATTTGATGCACCTTAGCATTAGGTTAATTAGACAATTACTCCCGTGAAAGGATTAAAACCCAACATTGATGAAACATATGGTTGTGCTCCTTTTACTACTCTCTGGATGGTGATAAGGTGAATTACAAAACTTGTTAAATTAACATCAAAGCCACCAATATCTCCAATTGCATAAAGTCCATATAAACGTGACATTGTTCAAGATGCATATCACCAATTTTTAAAATTTCAATAATAAATTTGAACAGTTGCTTGCTACTGAAATTTACTGATAAAATGTATTTCACTATGAAATTAAATTGAGCAGTTAGTATACTAGTTACTATCATATATATATTTGTCTTCTATAAAAGTTTCTCTATATATTTCTAAGAGCACTTAAAGTAAGATAGAAAGTTTCTAAACAATAACATGTAAACATATATATAACTAATACTAATAACCATAAATGTTGATAATTAATTTGAAAAATCCAGTTAAGATTAGAAGAGCATGCATAAGAAAGATAAAAGAAAGAGAGAGGAGTAAGTAGAAGTAGATATTATAACACAACATATACTAATAATTATTGATGTTCATGATAAATAACATTGCATCTAAACACTTATTACGGAATTATATAAGGCTGAGGATTTAGATCCCGCGCTCGAAGTTGGGCGGATGAGCTTTGAGTGACATGGTGTTAGCCTCAGTGTCTGGCGACTCTGGCGGATCAGGAGGAGCCGGTGGTCCTTGCCCCTTTGGCGGCTTCGCCGGTTTTGGGGCCTTCTTCTTCTTCGGCTTCTTGTCATCTTTCAACAGATCATATGTAGAAGTATTGAACCCTCCATTAAGTCCAACCTCAGTTGGATGGTCATTTGCTATCTTGGTATCATTACTTTGAATAATTTTTTCATGAAAGACACGTGAAGCAGTGCTGCTATGTATTGCCGCAACCAAGACTAGCAACAAAATGAGCAGCACACATGAAGTATGTAGCTTCATTGTGACTCAATTTAGTGAGCTCTCTAGCTTGTACAGGTTAGGGTATATATTGAGATAGATGAGCTCAATTGGTGATCTCTAAATGTGATGGAGTTCACAGAGAACTAACAAAAGCTTAGGTAGCTAGGTTGGTGGTATGCCCATTACACATGTAAATGTAGATTTTTTTACTGAGTCATAGAGTTGGTAAATTCACATGCAATGCTGATAATTTTGGAAGGTGGCACATAATTAGATATGACCAGAACTCATGAGATTAATTAATACTATAACATAACATGTTCAACAAAGATTATGAGTACAAGAAATGCCTCATAAGGGTAGGGCATTAGCAAGCAAGTTGGTAATGAATTCTTTTACATTCCTAATGTACAACTTTAATTTGAATCATGGTTAATATTTTCTTCATGCAATTTTTCATTGATTGATTGATTTTATTGTTGTAACACGAAAGTTACGTAAGCAGGTGATTATTACGTACTCATGGAGTTTTGAATCCTTATTTATCATTTTATGAAGTCAAAGTCGTGATGTTTCAAAAAAATGAAGTTGACCAAAATGTTAACGTGGACATAGAAAAACACTGTTCTTATAAACTATTCTTACTATTTTTAGATACCACTTTTGTACATGTAACTACTAATTGTGTGAATAGAGATATACCAATCTTGTGCACATATGTACCATTTTTTGTGCACGTAAGCACTTTTTTTTTTTTTTTTTTGGCAAAGCATTGTTGACACGGTGTGCACAAAAAATGGTACTCTGGTACCTTCGCGTACAAAAGTGATATTTACATGCACAAAAGTGGTACTTGAAAATAGTAAAGGTAGTTTGGGCAAATAAATAGTAATTTTTCATTTCCACGTTAATATTTTGGTTAATTCCAATTTTTTGAAAAATTATGACTTTGATTTGATAAAATTATAAATAAAGTTCCATAACTTCATGTGTAATCCTTATAGCGGTGGTAGGAATGTAAGAGTTGGAATCCGTATGCCTAATAGCTAGTCACCATGGTCAGGGTTACCATTTCTTCTAATAACTCTATTATAGTCTCTCGAGGAAAGACGGTTATCAGGTTCTTGTCCGACCAAATTCTGTATGATGTTAAAGTACGTATTTAGAATTAAGCATAAAGTTAATGGTTAGGATTAAAAATCTACAAAGGACTTTTTATGAAATGAATTAAAATAAAATTTATTTGATTAACCACCCTTCATATAAAGAAATTGCTTTTAATCCATAAAATTTATCTGGATTACAGGCCAATTCCATGAATAATCCCTTTATGATTGAAGAAACTAAACTATTCCTGAATGCACCAGATTCCCCTAATTTTTTAAGTATAATAATTATTTATTTAATTTTTTTGGGGGGTAAATAACTGTATGTCCAAGTTGTTGTTGATGTATATAACTTATGATTTGTGTGTTCTTACATTCATCATATATGAATTGATGAACATTAGCATTAGGTTAATGAAATAGAGTATCAGCCCAATCCAATACAACCAGTCCACCTCTCGGGGATGATTAAAATCTAACAATGATGGTGACAAGGTAGATTACATAACAAGTTAAATTAATACTTATAATTCAACAATAATTATATACCACATCAACTTGGACATAGAGTCATTTATGAAATCTCCAGCTAAAATTAGAATAACATAAGAAAGATACGGAAACAGTGAGTACTAGTAGGAGTGTATATGATAAACACAATATTTATAACATCATGGTATATATCATTGCATCTAAACACTTATTACAGACTTATATAAAAGGCTGAGGATTTAGATCCCGCGTTCGAAGTTGGGCGGATGAGCTTTGAGCGACACAGTAGTATTAGCCCTAGAAATTTTAATCGCCCGACCGAGTTCAGGGATCACCGGCAAGGGAGCCGGTAATATTGTTCCCTTCTTCAACAGATGATGAGTGTTGCCAGCTCCATGCACATCATTATTTGTTATCTTGGAATCATTTCCATTTCCATTTCCAATAATTTTGTCATAAACGACACGTGAAGCGGTGCTGCTATGTATTGCTGCAACTAGCAACAAAATCAGCAGTACAAATGAAGAAGTATATAGCTTCATTATCACTTAATTCAGTGACATAACCAAGGTTAGGGTTTATATAGAGACTCAATTTGTAATCTCTAATTGTGATTTCACAGATAACCAACAAAAACCTAGCTGTCTTTTGGGTTGGTATGCACATGCAATGCTTGATGGTTTTGAAAGATGGCCAAAACTTACATTAGCGTATCATGTGATATTCCTAATGTACAAAATTAATTTGGATCATAGTTAATATTTTCTACACGCAATATTCACAGTTTGATCTATATTCTGGTTGCAAAGTAAGTACCTAAAATTATGGAAACCATATACAAAACATGTACCATTTTTAACATGTGATCGTGAGTGTTTTATTTTAGTCTTATGGGAAATGGGCATACGAAATTCGTGAAATTTTCAATAAAAAACATTATATCTTTCGCAATATTTTTATATTTTATGAGATGATAGTCCGTATGAAATTAAAGTGTTTCAAATTAATCATAAAATTTATGCTCAGGCATTTGATAAAAGGACCTCACTTTATGAAATTAAATGGCACTTGTTAGATTAATCCTAAATTCCTAATATAAAGAGAGCTTGTCTTCAATCCAAAATTGTTTATTGGACTTGTAACAAGGTTCAATTGGATCATGAAATAATTTTTTCAGAGATGCAAGTTGGGCTAGTCCCAAACTGATTTAGGACTCTTGTGCCCTGTCATGCTCATTGTGGTGTCTTTGGCCCATTTAGACTACTGCATTATTTTTTTAATTGGGCCTGTGGAGGGAAAAAAACTCCCTCCAATAAGAAGCGTACACGTCATCACTACACATATCTACATTCCAAGGACATATGAGGCCCGTCCGGATCAAGCCCAAATTATATTATCTTTTAGCCCAATACCACTTACGTTGGACCTTCAACACTGGATAAAAGCCTTAACCAGCCCAATATCACCTCACTGGAAGTACCGGCCCCTTCATGAAGTCATCCAACCCATATTACATCGGGCCCAAGTACACCATCTATGGTCCAGTCCTAATAAGAAAAGGACTCAACACAAAGGAAGTTTCCGTGTGAGAGATATTTTACATAGGAAAAGTTATACAAAGAAAAGAACTCCATTTAAGGAGAATATTGTACATGGAAAAGGATTGAAGGACAAGCAATACGAGTCCTACCATGATTCTACTATACTATTTGTGTATAAATAGAGGCCCAGACCTCCAATAAAGGGATCAAGCAATTATACGCTTTTCTATACACTATTCTTATTTATTCTTATTGTTTTTGAGTGAATTGTTTGATTTTTCTCAATCATTATTGGTTGAGCGGAATTTTGCACCTACACTTTGGCGTCGTCTGTGGGAATCGTATAAAAATATACTCCCACTTGTTCATCAAATCAAATCCTTAGTTGTATCTGGAATGTCAAACGGAGAGTCAACAATGAATCAACAGATAGAATTGATGCAAAAGATGCGAGAGGAGTTCTTGCACCAATTTGAGACACTCCGGCAAGAAAACGATATTAGTGTCGCCCAGATAGCTGCGCTTCAGCAGCAAACTCATACGCTGCACATAGCAATGGCCAGGCTAACGCCACAACCACCATCAGGCGATGCTGCAGCACCACCCCCCACCCAGAATTTACCTCCAGTTCATGAGACTCCGGCCAACGGGACACCACCCAACGGGGCTCGACCTAATGAGGTTCAGCAACAGCAAGGGACGAGGTCCGAGGCAGTTGCTTCGGATAATCTCCCACGTCGCACACAGGACGAACAGGCCGAGTCCAGCCATAGGCTTACGGTATGGTCCAATGGCGTTCCAGATGGCGCACACGTACAAGATGCCTTCGACGAAAAGAAGTTATTAAGAATTCAGACACCAGCCGAGATGGCTAGAGAGCACAAGAATTCCTTCGTCAAGACCCCCTTTACTGACGATGTGTACCTTATGGAGAGACCAAGGAAGTTCACTATGCCATCTGTGGAGGGAAAAAAACTCCCTCCAATAAGAAGCATACACGTCATCACTACACATATCTACATTCCAAGGACATATGAGGCCCGTCCGGATCAAGCCCAAATTATATTATCTTTCAGCCCAATACCACTTACGTTGGACCTTCAACACTGGATGAAAGCCTTAACCAGCCCAATATCACCTCACTGGAAGTACCGGCACCTTCATGAAGTCATCCAACCCATATTACATCCGGCCCAAGTACACCATCTATGGTCCAGTCCTAATAAGAAAAGGACTCAACACAAAGGAAGTTTCCGTGTGAGAGATATTTTACATAGGAAGAGTTATACAAAGAAAAGAACTCCATTTAAGGAGAATATTGTACATGGAAAAGGATTGGAGGACAAGCAATACGAGTCCTACCATGATTCTACTATACTATTTGTGTATAAATAGAGGCCCAGACCTCCAATAAAGGGATCAAGCAATTTTACGCTTTTCTATACACTATTCTTATTTATTCTTATTGTTTTTGAGTGAGTTGTTTGATTTTTCTCAATCATTATTGGTTGAGCGGAATTTTGCACCTACACTTTGGCGCCGTCTGTAGGAATCGTATAAAAATATACTCCCACTTGTTCTTCAAATTAAATCCTTAGTCGTATCTGGAATGTCAAACGGAGAGTCAGCAATGAATCAACAGATAGAATTGATGCAAAAGATGCGAGAGGAGTTCTTGCACCAATTTAAGACACTCCGGCAAGCAAACGATACGAGTGTCGCCCAGATAGCTGCGCTTCAGCAGCAAACTCATACGCTGCACATAGCAATGGCCAGGCTAACGCCACAACCACCACCAGGCGATGCTGCAGCACCACCCCCCACCCAGAATTTACCTCCAGTTCACGAGCCTCCGGCCAACGGGACACCACCCAACGGGGCTCGACCTAATGAGGTTCAGCAACAGCAAGGGACGAGGTCCGAGGCGGTTGCTTCGGATAATCTCCCGCGTCGCACACAGGACGAACAGGCCGAGTCCAGCCATAGGCTTACGGTATGGTCCAATGGCGTTCCAGATGGCGCATGCGTACAAGATGCCTTCGACGAAAAGAAGCTATTAAGAATTCAGACACCAGTCGAGATGGCTAGAGAGCACAAGAACTCCTTGGTCAAGACCCCCTTTACTGACGATGTGTACCTTGTGGAGAGACCAAGGAAATTCACTATGCTATCCTTCACCCAGTTCGATGGGGCAGGAGACCCCTCTCGGCATCTCGATCATTATGCGCAAAAGATGGCACTGGACGATTATAACGATCCGTGGATGTGTAAGGTTTTTCCTACCAGTTTAACCGGAGCAGCGTTAGAATGGTTCAGGAATAGGCCACACAAGTCTATCCCTGATTATGAGACCTTGTGCACTATGTTCTTAGCCCAGTATTGCGGAAATAAGAAGTAGAAGAAAAGTATCGCCAGCCTTTTCACCATAAGGCAAAGGAAGGGAGAAACTCTGCAAGATTTCTTATCCAGGTTTAACATGGAAGCCTCGAAGATAGCAGATTGCCACCCTGCCACGGCAATCGAAACATTTAAGTTGGCAATGATCCAGGGAACCAAGTTTCACACATCCTTGATCAAATATTCCCCCCCGGATATGCAGACTTTGAACGCTAGGGCACAAATCTACATTCGGTTGGAGGAAAACGTAGCCCACCGTGCACAGCACGCTACCCTCGTCACAGTGGAAAACAAGTCTCGAGAGAAAGCTGCAAGCACAAGGATGCAAAAGGTTCCTCATGCTGCCACACAAGTCCCCCAAGCGCCTGAGAAGAGGCAAAGGATAGAGGACAGGCTTACCCCTCTCCGTACTACCTTAGCGCGCATGTTCCAAGAGAATAAGACGAGGTTCGCAACTCCTTAGCCCATGAAACAACCCTTGGAGCAGAGGGACAAAAGCAAACATTGTGCCTACCATAGAGACTATGGGCATACCACCAATGACTGCAGGTCCCTTCAGCGACAGGTAGAAAGCATGATAGCGAGAGGAGAGTTGGTGGAGTATCTCGCCACGAAGGAGTACGTAAAACCTCTGGAGGTTAACCCTCGACGGGTAGAGGGCGGTCAGGTAAAGGTTATCCATGCCATACACGGAAGGTCAGAGGATGATGAAGAGTCTGAAGAGTTGTACAAATCCAGGCTGAGAGAGGCTCATAAGTTACGAAGATTGTCTTCGGTAAACACGGTTGCGCCAGGCAGCATCAACATTGGATTCGGTAACAATGATCTGTCTAGAGTCCAGCGCCCGCATGAAGACCCCTTGGTCATCAACCTCCTAGTGGCGAATTATATGATCAGGAGGGTGCTGATAGACCCGGGAAGTAGCGCCAACATCATTACAAAAGCAGCTTTGATCAGCTGGGGGTTTCACCATCGTCCATCAGGCCAACTTCCAGCCCCCTAATTGGGTTTGATGGTACTAAGGTGAATCCGCTTGGGGTGATCGATCTATCCGTTACTGCAGTAAAGAGGACTCTGAAGGAGAACTTTATCGTGACGGAGATTCATCCATCTTATAACCTCATTATGGGGAGAGGTTGGATTCATCGTATGAACGGAGTTCCCTCTACCCTTCATCAAGTAATGAGGTGTTTATCCCCAGATGGCAGGGAGGTCATCAACCTCTGGGGAGACCAGGTTGCTGCAAAAGAATGTTACATGCTAACACTATATGAAGCAAAGAAGGCGTCGAAATCACCTCAGTCAGAGGTGAATCCCAAAGACACAATCAAATAGCAGTTACAGTATCCTCTGCCTAAGTATCTCAAGGCAGAGGAAGAAGCCGAGGCTGAAGCACCTACCGAGGAGTCCCTCGAAGCTATAGAGGTATTCTTCGGAGACCCTCAGAAGGTCACCTACATTGGCTCATCTTGCACAGCCGAAGAGAAGGAAGCATTGATCAGGGTCATTCGGTGCAATTCGGATGTCTTTGCCTGGGATCACTCAGACATGGTAGGGATCGATCCTACGGTCTCATGCCATAGTTTGAGGGTTGACCCAGAATTCAGGCCAGTCAAGCAGAGGCACCGACGGTTCGCACCTGAACGGAATCGCATAATAGCTGAGGAAGTAAATAAACTATTACAAGCAGGATTCATTCGAGAGGTGCAATACCCACAATGGCTCTCAAATGTAGTAGTCGTTCAAAAGAAGAATGGGAAATGGAAGGTATGCGTAGATTATACCAACCTTAACAAAGCTTGCCCAAAAGATAGCTTCCCTCTGCCCAAGATTGATCAAATGGTGGATGCTACAATAGGTTATGAGAGGCTCACATTCCTCGATGCATACTCCGGCTATAATCAGATTCCCATGAATCCTGAAGATGAGGAGAAAACCGCTTTCATCACAGAGACGGGCACTTACTGCTACAGAGTGATGCCCTTCGGTCTAAAGAATGCCGGAGCCACCTACCAGCGACTTGTCAATAAAATTTTCAATAATCTACTGGGGAATACAGTTGAAGCCTATATCGATGACATGGTAAAATTTTCAATAATCTACTGGGGAATACAGTTGAAGCCTATATCGATGACATGGTGGTCAAAAGTAGACGGAAAGAGGATCACCCGAAGCAACTCCAGGAGGTCTTTGATACTCTCAAGAGGTACAATATGAAGCTGAACCCCACCAAGTGCTCCTTCGCCGTCTCTTCAGGACAGTTCCTCGGGCACATTGTAAATAAAAGAGGAATAGAAGTAAGCCCAGCTTAGGCAAAGGCACTCATACAGAACCAAGAGCCAAAAACCCGCAGGGAAGTGCAAGTTCTAACTGGCCAAGTTGCGGCCCTCAGTCGGTTCATATCCCGATTATCTCATAAGTATAAACCTTTTTTTGATGCTATTCGATCCAAAAACAAAGATATGTGGGGACCTCAGCAGCAGGAAGCTCTCAATCAATTGAAAAGCTACATGACAAAACCCCCAATCCTTTCTGCTCCAACGCCCAGAGACACTCTCATCCTGTACTTGGCAGTATCAGCTGTAGCAACAAGCGCAGTGTTGATCAAAGAAGGAGGCAAGATTCAGCACCCAATCTTTTACACAAGCAAAACGATGACGGATGCCGAGACATGGTACAGCAAGACGGAAAAGATAATCCTGGCGTTAATTTATGCCAAGAGGAAACTTCGACATTACTTCGAATCTCACAGCATAGTGGTACTTACAAATCACCCTATACGGGCTATCCTAGCTAAACCAGACTTGTCTAGTCGAATTACAAAATGGGCTATTGAACTTAGCTATTTTGATATCACCTATGCACCAAAGGTATCTCACAAGGGGCAGTCAGTAGCGGATTTCCTACTGGAGTATGAAGATCAATCTGAGGAGCCGACACTTCAAGAGCCGTACTGGGAGTTACGGGTTGATGGCTCTTCCAACCAGAAAAGGGCAGGGGCCGGGATTGACATCACAACACCCGAGGGTACCAAGCTGCAGCAGTCAATTTGGTTAGATTTCCCAGCTACTAATAACGAGGCCGAGTATGAGGCGTTACTTGCCGGACTTCGGCTAGCTAAACAGCTACAGGTACGGTGTTTAAAAGTTTTTAGTGACTCACAGCTTGTGATCAATCAAGTGACAGGGCACTATTATCCCAAGGAGGAATGTATGAGTCATACAAAGATGCTGTAGAGAGTGCCATCCAGGAGTTCGATCAAATCGATTCCATCAGGTACCACGAGATGAAAATGCCGAAGCAGATCGATTGGCCGCAGCCGCATCATCTTCAGACGAAGAGTTGATTCGACTTGTTCCAATCGATGTCCTCGAAGAACCTAGCATTAATCCCCGGCAAGAGGTGATGGTGATCCCGGAAGTTCCACGCGAGCCATGCTGGATTGATCCAATCGAGGCCTACCTTAAGGAGGGAGTTCTCCCTAATCAAAAAGCTGAGGCAAGGAAGCTTAGGCTTACCGTGGCTAAATACTCAATCATCAATAACCTGTTATACCGAAGGTCATTCTCCGGTCCTTATCTCAAGTGTTTAACCCCTACTGAGGCTCTCACAATTCTAAAACAAATTCATGAAGGAGATTGTGGAAATCACTCGGGAGGAAGATCCCTTACACACAAAATTCTAACCCAAGGCTATTTTTGGCCATACTTGGCTCGGAATGCCGAAGAATACTCAAGAAGATGTGACAAGTGTCAGCACCATGGTCCAATAAAGCATCAACCTGCCGAAGTTTGCACGCCATGGCTAATCCATGGCCGTTCGCCCAATGGGGTATTGATGTAGTAGGACCGTTACCCAAAACCGTGGAAAAAAAGGAGCATGTGCTTCTGGCTACGGATTACTTCACCAAGTGGGTGGAAGCTGAAGCCTTCTCTAGCGTCACCCACAAAGAAGTAAAGCATTTCATTTGGAGCAACATTATTTGCCGGTTTGGGGTACCAAAAGTCATCGTAATGGACAATGGTAAGAACCTCGATAACAGAAGTATAAGAAAGTTCTTTAACGAACATGGAATCCTGCAAAAATTGGCTGCAGTATGTCATCCACAAGGCAATGGGCAAGCTGAAATAACTAATCGCACGATATTTGGGTGCTTAAAGAAAAAATTGGAGAAATTGAAGACAAAATGGTACGAGAATCTCCCCCAAGTGCTCTGGGCCTATCGAACCACTCCAAGACGACCTACGGGAGAAAGCCCATTTGCTATGGCATATGGATCCGAAGCTATCATTCCTACTGAGTCAATAATCCCAACCCTTCGGACATCCTTGGTACTGGAAGGGAACAATGAGCAACAACTCGAACATAGCCTTGATCTTGTGAACGAAAGGAGAGATGCCGCAGCAATTCGGCTCGCGGCATACCAACAGCAGGTGTGTAACAGTTATAACAAGCGTGTCCGGTACCGTAGGTTCTTGGTTGGCGATTGGGTTATGAAGCAGGAGACAGCGTATGTTAAAAAGTTGGAACCCAACTGGACATGACCCTACAGGATTACCGAAGTGGTAGGGAAGGGAGCTTACCGGTTGGCTGAAGTTGATGGGCGTCCTATTGCACGTCCATGGAATGCTATCCACCTCAAAAGGTATTACCACTAACCAACATTATCAATATCGTATGTATGTTTCTCTTTTTATAACAAGGGGGATCCATACCTATATGTTGTGATGTTACCACAGTGGTACGGCTATTACAATTACAGTTGATTATTACAGTTACAGTTGGCAATTTTTAATAATTTCAATCACAAGTTTTTCATTTCAATTTATTTCGTTTAATGAAATTCAAGTTTCCCTCTTTGAGATTGTCAAAATTTCCCTTGATCAACTTTATTGTTGTTATGCAAAGAGTAAACACTGATTGGCGAAAGAAAGCAATCATGCCAAGTGGATATTTATGGGTGGTTGGTTTATTTTTTGTATTACTATTGTCCCACATCGTTTAAAAATAGAACGAACACACAATTCGCCTCGGACCCTAAGTGTCCGAGTTCGCCTCGAATCCTAAGTGTCCGAGACAGCTTCGGACCCTAAGTGTCCTATTCAGCAATATTCCTCCACGACTCAGTGCCGAGGAACAATTCGCCTCGGATCCTAAGTGTCCGAGACAGCTTCGGACCCTAAGTGTCCTATTCAGCAATATTCCTCCACGACTCAGTGCCGAGGAACAATTCGCTTCAGACCTCTGGTGGCCAGATTAGAACTTTTTCCTCCGGACTCCAAGTGTTTAATACCCTGTGGATATATCATAAGTTCATCATGATCCACCCCACATCAGGAACACACGAGAAAGAAAGAGTATGTATACGTCTACTACAGGCAAGTCAAAGGCAAGAAGAGTTCACTTAACAGTTAAATCATTGTCCATATGAATCATCCTAAGATGTCAATTAAACTGTTAAAAGGATCTCCTTCTTCCCATCATCCTTACTTTTTCTCAGATAGCATAAATCCGAAGCATAAAGACAATGTGTTTTGTTTGTCATAAAAACATTACCAGTCAGAAAAGTATGAATAATATCAAAAGCATACAGCAAAAACAAATCAGGTTTTAAAAGCCTAAAACAAAAATTATATTTATTATCCCAAATATACTGTCAATAAAAACAAAATACATGGTTCTACTTCCTCTTCGGATCGAAGGGAGTAGATTCAAAAGCATCCACTACAGTAGGACTTGGGGTAGGAGGAATTGAAGCCGCAGGGGCAAAAGAGCTAGGAGTACCCTTCAGGTGCGCCTTCACCATCTCGGCAAAGCGGATTTCAGCTTCCAAAGCCTGTGGCCCTTCATCATATGGGAAGTGCACCCCCACCTGCTTGTCAAAAGCGTCCGGATCCATTGTCTTAGGGCCTGAGCCCTGATTATAGCCAGACCGGAACGCTTTAGCACTAGCCAGGTGTGCCAGACAGGAGTAGCGTCCCTGCATTTGCTTCCCCGCCTTGAAGCAAGTAGTAAGAGCCTCGGTCAGGCGTTGAATTTCGGCCTAAAAAGAATCCACCTTAGCCTCAGAGGCAGCCAACTGCCTCTTATACACATCCTTGGCTTCAGTAGCTATCTTCAGATTGGTAGAGGCAGTGGTGGCTCTCTTCTCTGCATTGTCAAGATCCTTCTCCAGCTTCTTGATGGAGAGGGATTGGGCTTCAGCAGTGGCGCAGAGGGCCATGGTGTGGTATAGACTCTGTATAAAAAGATAACAGAGGAACAAATATGAGCATAAATGGAAACATAAGTAAGCAAGAGTAACATAATTCTGAAGGAGCAATACGAACGTCTATGGCCCGGACCGGGGCAGAGGGGAGTAGTTGTTCCAACCCTATTTGGCTGATGGCTTCCTCGTCCTTTGGGAGCCACATCCCTCGGGCCACAGCCAGTGCAGCTGAAGGGTCTGTGATCACAGAATCCCCTGAATGCAGGACTGACTTGTCAGCCCTGGTGAAGGAAGGAGTCCAAGAAGCCCCAGTTTCAGCCAGAACACATGCCCTGACTTCATCTTCAGGTTCGGCCTCTCCAGCCTTTTTCCCTCTGCTTTTAGAAGGGACCTTGCCCTTCCCAGAGGATGGGGGGTTGAGGCGAGATTTCTTCATTGGTGGTTCCTCAGCCTCCACCTCACCCTCAGTAGACCTAATAACGACCAAGGGTTGGGCATCTTCGGCTTTCTTTTTTAAAGCCTCAACCCTCCGTATCTCCTCCTCAGTCATGGGGAAACTATCAAAGGATGGTAGAGACAGATCCATGAGGTCTGCAGCAACAGCACTGGAGGCAATATCCTTGAGGTTTGAAGAAGTTAGCAGGTCCTCGATAGGCGAGGGGTCACTCCAGACTCGTTCCTCAAGAAAAGAAAGTCTGTTCCTTGTTACGGAGGATGGGAATATAGCTGAAAAAACACCAAGAAACTCATAAGTACGGTGAAACATTAAGACTTGGCAAGGAAAACAGCCAGAACACTTGGTATGAAGGGAGGTTAAGTATTCTATACCTAACTTCTCGAACTTGCGCGGGATGGGGAGCGCAATTGATTGGGGCACAAACCATTTTCCTTTAACTATAACCATCCTTTCTTTCCACTTCTTCTCGGATGAAGGAAGGTTCGTGCATATCCTCTGATGAAGGGTAGAGGTAAAAAAGAAGCGACCAGGCTCAGTCCCATGCTTAGATATATTATAAGTAAGCAGAAGGTCGGCAAAGGTCAAATCCAGAGCCTCTAATTTCCGGCGCACCAACAGTGCCGAAAGGATGCGAAAGAAATTAGGATTTACCTGAAGGGGGGCAAGACCTAACTTGTTGAGAACTAAATGATAGAGGGGTGAAGAGGGAACCGGAGGGCGCTAAGATGCCCAACCGAAAGAAGCAACTCACTCTCTTCAATTCCCTCGCCGGAGGTAAAATCGGTACCCTCGGGATATTCTACAATTTCTACTCCCTCAGGAATATCAAATTCTTCCATTACCGAAGCAACAGAGAACTTGATGCGGCGAATAGAAATGATTGTTTTCCTCTCTTTATGAGTAAGAACATTATCAGAGCCTGAGGTGGATGTCTCGGCTGGAAGGGGGGAAGTACCTAATTGATTCAACGAAAGACGATCTGTAGAAACCCTAGGAGGGGGAACCCTAATGCGAATGGGGGAAGATGAAGGTGTGGATTCAGAATCCCCAATGTCTATACGTTCGGAAGTAGATGAAGTACTCATAATGAAAGATTGAAGAGAAAGATGCGAAAAAAAACTAACCTGACAAGGCGATGGAATGAAGAACGCAGGAGTGCAGCTAGGGCAAATGTAACTCTTGCAGAATCTTGTACGACGGAGTAATAATGAAAGTCCTCGAACCATCTCTGAAGCAAAGTAAAAAACCGGTTTCAATTCCCTCTTTAATGGAAGCCGTCACTCAATTAAAAATGAAATTTGGGGCAAAGTGTGGAGGGAAAAAAACTCCCTCCAATAAGAAGCGTACACGTCATCACTACACATATCTACATTCCAAGGACATATGAGGCCCGTCCGGATCAAGCCCAAATTATATTATCTTTCAGCCCAATACCACTTACGTTGGACCTTCAACAGTGGATGAAAGCCTTAACCAGCCCAATATCACCTCACTAGAAGTACCGACCCCTTCATGAAGTCATCCAACCCATATTACATCCGACCCAAGTACACCATCTATGGTCCAGTCCTAATAAGAAAAGGACTCAACACAAAGGAAGTTTCCGTGTGAGAGATATTTTACATAGGAAGAGTTATACAAAGAAAAGAACTCCATTTAAGGAGAATATTGTACATGGAAAAGGATTAGAGGACAAGCAATGCGAGTCCTACCATGATTCTACTATACTATTTGTGTATAAATAGAGGCCCAGACTTCCAATAAAGGGATCAAGCAATTCTACGCTTTTCTATACACTAATCTTATTTATTCTTATTGTTTTTGAGTGAGTTGTTTGATTTTTCTCAATCATTATTGGTTTAGCGGAATTTTGCACCTACAGGGCCTCTTAGCCCACCATTGTAAATTAATCTAGACAGACTATACAGTTGTTTTACCTTCCCACAAAAAAAAGTTGGGCTAGTCGGGGAAAAATAAAAAATTATATTCATTGGGCCATGGTAATCCAAAAACTTCAGCCAACCCACCAAGAAATTAATTCAATTAACTTGTCTTAATTCAGTTTGAGATTGTTATGTCTTGCACCGTATTTTTTATTTATTTTAATAAAACAGGAGAGTCAGACTTAATCAATTTTATTGATTTTATTCGTTACTTATTTCTTATTCTCGCTTTGGGACAAATTATTTAATGCAAGCATGAGATAGCATATAAGAAAAATCATTTTCCTTTATTTTTTGTTTTAGAATTTTAGCGATTGACAAACAATTTACGTCCCAATTTGATTGAGCTAGAAATTTGTGATCAAAAAGTTTTTAATGGTTAAAAATCATGAAGATCGAGATTTCTAAAACATTTATTGTCCTAATAAATTTTAATAAAATTTTAAAAGAGTATTTTTGTCTTAAAAAGTAATGTTAGTAGAATCCCATAAAAATAGAAACTTAAAGTAATTAATGCATTTAAAATTAATCAATCCTAACTAAGACTATGAATGAGCAGTCACTTGCACGACTGTAATTAGCACTCCTCTTCTCTTCAAATATAAGTGAACTTTAAAATCAAAATCTTTATCTAATTGAAAAATAACCTAACCTCAGGGGTCTGAGTGTAATTTATCCTTTTAAAAATTTATGAAGATGCCCTCACTAAAATTACATTTCGCCCTACTGAATTATTATTTTTGCATTTTATATTTTAAATTTTTTAAAATTTATGAAGACCATTAAAATTATAAAAATAGACTCACTCTATAATGTTTGTCTCACAAATTATAAGGCTGTTCCCTCACATAATTTTTTGGGTCAGTCAATGTAATCTCACCAAAAGTAAATCTCACCGAAAGTAAATCTCTCATACACAGCGGCTATGCAGAAAGAAGATCAAGTGTAGAAGGAAAGCGCGGAATATTAAGAGCAGTTGGGAGTAGCATTAGATACTTAACACGTTATTGATGTTCATTAGATGTAGATACTTGCAGCACTACAAAATTTTTAATGCAAATATGAAAAAGTGAAAGAGAAAGACTGTGGAATGAAAATAAAAATAAAAAATTAAATTTTCATCATGCATTTGATTAGTAAGAAATTTTTTGAATAAAGTTGTGAGAAAATATTATTTTGTTAATTTGAATAACATGAAAAAGATAAAAAATATATATATATATATATATATGATTATGCTTATTAAAATATCTTTCTAATTTCAAATACTAAAAAGATTGATAACATACGTAAACAACTATATAGAGAAACTGATTGGGGGAAAACTAGAAAAGTAACATATAAAAGCACAGTTTTTGTGAGAATAAATTTTCAGTGTTTTATAAGAGACATATTTTGAGGAAAGTTCATGAGATGCGGGATTGACATTACCTGATTATTCATCAAATTTCATGTTGATTTTGGAGTTAGTTTGGATGGTCATCACGTCAATTTACGTACCAATTTGATTAATTGAGAAATTTGTGATCAAAGAATTTTAATGGCTAAAAATCATGAAGATAAATTATTTATTGTCCTAACAAAATTTTAATATTTGAAATTGTGTTAATCCTTTCAACTAATGTACTTTGAAATTTAATTTGAAATTTGTATTGGAAAGTTGAGCACCGACGCAGCTAAACTTGACAAAGGCAAATCTCTCTCTCACACGCACACATAGTGGCCATGCGGAAAGAAGATAACTGTAGGAGTATTAGATACGTAACACTTTATTGATGTTCATTAGATGTAAACTATTGTGAGAAACTAGTAACACGATATATATATATATAATTGTCAGGAAAAGGAAGCGGAAACCCTATGTTGGCGCCTTCTTGATCAGGTGGCGAATCAGTAATTGGTGGAGGCGGTGGAGGCCATTTTTGAGGTGTTGGCTCCAGTTTGGGAAATGGTGGTCAAATCTTCAGTTGGTGGCTTCCCAAAACACCACCACGACCCGCAACCCTGCAGCTTGTTTTGTTTTGGAGAATTTACAGAAGTAGTGTCGAACCCTCCAAGTGCAGCCTGTGCTGGATGGTCATTTGTTATCTTGGTAGTATTTCCATTAATATTGTCATACGGAGCACTTCTGCTATGTATTAACGGAACCAAGACAAGCAACAAAACGAGCAGTGCAAATGAAGAAGTATATAGCTTCATTATGATGATGATGACTTCTTAATTTAAGTAGAGACCTCTCTTCTCTTGTACAGCTTTTGTTAAACTAGGGCAGTGATCACCAAGGATAGGGTATATATATATATATATGTATAGTGAGAGAGAGAGAGACTCAATTTGTACTTGTGATTTCATTGAGAACCAACAAAAACTTAGGTGGGTTGGTATGCACATTGCACATGCAGTGCTAGGTAGTATTGGAAGATGACATTTATATAAGACGTGGCCACAAGACATGACATTAATTAAATACTACTACGGACTGAAACATAACATGTTAAACAAAGATTATGAGTGCAAGAAAAGTCTAATAACGGAAGGCCATTTAGCAAATAAGTGGGTTAGTTTGTATGAAGAATTTTGAAGTGTTAGATTTAGACTTTGTACATCTATTAGTCTAATTTTTAACAATTTTTTGTCTTCAAAAAAAAAAAAAAAAAAAAATGTTGGTAATTTGATGACTTCTCTTACATTCTTAATGTACGCCTTTAATTTGGATATTGTATAGTTAATATTTTCTTCCATCATGCAATTTTTCATTGTTGGATTGATTGTCTGGTTGCCGAGTAGGTACATGAAATTAAGAGTTTTATTTTTCAGAACTATAGTTGGTGATAGGAATTTAAGAGTTTAGAATATGTATGTCTATAGTGTAACAAATGTCATTTGTCTCGTATCAAATTTGGATAGAAAAATGATTGAGTATAAATATGTGAGTATGCAGCACTACCCAACAATTTAAATTTTTGAATAAATAGACAAACACCCACCTATTACAAACTATAATATTTTATTATTAAGAAACTTCACATTGATCGTATTTTACTGTTATTTTTTATGATATACTAAAGTCCCGCCAACTTCTGTATGATATATTAGTGTTTGAAACTAATCATAAAATTAATAATTAAAATTAAAATCTATTGATGAAGGACTTCACTTTTTGAAATTAAATGAAACTTTTTTTTCTTTTTCTTTTTTTGTTAAAAAAATTAAATGAAACTTGTTAGACTAATCCTAATGTATAATGAATCCAACTAATTTGTAAATCACCCAGCTAAATATTGATTTTG
Organism: Cornus florida; assembly: GCF_030987335.1. Lineage (NCBI taxonomy): Eukaryota > Viridiplantae > Streptophyta > Magnoliopsida > Cornales > Cornaceae > Cornus > Cornus florida. The sequence goes on along the minus strand of NW_026775578.1, from coordinate 12,072,033 downwards.
TGGCAGAATGCCTTTTCTTTTTTATTAGAAAACAGAAGAGGGGACTTAATAATTTGAATTTTGGGTTGGGCTTCATGATGTTTGGATTGGGCCATTAATGGCTTGTGGTTTTGCCTAGGTTTCTATCTTTGTCGTTTGGGCTTAATTTCTATTGCGGCATTTTTTTCCTTTACATTAATCTTCTCTTTTTAATAAATCTGCTTTACCTTTCAAAAACAATAATAATAATAATAATAATAAAAAGAAAGAAAAGAAAGGAGGTGGACAAAATGGGTAAAAAAAATCCAGCCAAAGATTATAATGGTTTGGTTCCATTCAGTTAACTAGTTAAGGATAAAATTTGGACAGTACCCGAAAGAAGTGTTTTTGGGTGAAAAAGACCCATTTAGCTAAATTAGTTACTGAGCCAAATTGATTTTCAACAGAAAATCTTCGTTTAGGGTTCTAAAATTGTGCGTTTTCTTATTTTCGGATTCTAAAATTGTGTGTTTTCTTATTTATAGGAGGCCTGAGCCTAAACATAAGTTGGATTTATCTCAAATTTTATATTCAGTAATTTTTGTTATTAGGTTAATAATTAATTTTATATTATGTTTGTTTTTCTATTTTTTCAAAAAATTTAGACAAATTTTAAGTTTTTAGGCTTATTTTTAATTTTAGTATTACTTTGTTTTGCTAATTCAATTAAATTATCAATAATATCTCATAGAATTCTTTGTCAATTTCTTTCTCGAACGATTTCCCAGCTTTCCCCCTACATCAATTGCCATCATTACTTATTTCTTTTGCTCTGTAGATTCAATAGCTCCTTGCGAAATTTTGTTGATTTTAGTCATTAATTATTTCTTATATTTTTTTCAGTAGAAATTATTTAAATGCAAGCATGAGAGAAAACATAAGCAAAATCATTTTCCTTCCTTCTATATTTAATTAAAACTTTTAGTGATTTGACAATTTTCCTGATTATTCATCAAATTTTATGTTGATTCTGGAATTAGTTTGAATGGTGATCATGTCTACTTACTTACAAATTTGATCGAAAATTTGTGATCGAAGAAGTTATTGGTTAAAAATCATGAAGAACTAGATTTCTAAAACATTAATTGTACGTCGACCTAACAAAATTGTAACATCGGAAGTTGTGTTTTTCGTTTCATTCTCACCTAAAGTAAATCAACAGTGGCTATGCAGAAAGGAGGTAAGTGTAGAAGGAAAACACAGAATATTGAGAGCAGTTAGGAGCAGAATTAGATACTTGACACTTTATTGATGTTCATTAGATGTAAATTCTTGCAACACGATATATATATATATATATAGGACCACAATTTCCATTATTTTTCCATACAATTAAAGAGTGCAAGCGAACACCATATATAATCTACTTGTCATGGAATGGAGGCCGAGGCACTGTGTTGCCATGCCCTGGATGAGGTTTCGTATCAGTAATTGGTGGAGGAGACCCCCAATTCTCAGTCGGTGGGGGTCTCGTATGTGGAGGCGGAGGAGAACCCCAATTCTCAGTCGGTGGGGGTCTCGTATGTGGAGGCGGAGGAGACCCCCAATTCTCAGTTGGTGGCTGTGTGTTTTTTGGAGGTGGTGGTGGAGGGCCGTGTGGCTTCATTTTCCGATTTGGTGGTGGCGACTTTTGTTTTCGTTGACACTTCGGAGACGGCTTTCGTTTTGGGGAACAAGATGACGATTTGTTCTTGGAAGGGGAACATGGAGTAGGCGCCTTGTTTCGTTTTGGAGGCTGTGGTGGCCCATAGGGCGGATATTCGTAGTAGGGAGGAGTTGACGGTGGCGGCGGCGGTTTTTTGCCTATTGTTTCAACCTGATGTCGTGTTTCTTCGGATTGGTTTTCATTAGAATCGTCGGTATTGGCAAAGGCATTGTTGGTGCAATATATTGCAACCAACAGCAACAAAATGAGGAGGAAAGATGAAGTTTGTAGCTTCATCGATCCTAACATAATCAACTCTGTTATGCAGCCACTAGTGGAGAGATTGTGAGTAGGGCATTGACCAATGTTAGATATGTATATGCATATATATATATATATATAGACTTTGGAGTCCAAATTGTGACCTCACGAAACAAACAAAAACTAAGCTAGGGTTAATGGCGTACATTTTGCACATGCAAATGTGGAGTGGGGAATGCACATGCAATGCTAGGTGATAGTAATGGACGATGGTAGGTCCAACAGACTGAAGTAATAAGTAGTGTAACTTTTCTAATGTGTGGAGATCAGGGATTTAATTACGTACCATAACATATATTTTCACGTTCATGAAAAAGAATGCTTGATAATGGAAGCCCTGAGCAAAAAGGTTGGTAGAATCACTCTGGTATGATCATTAATGTACAATATAGTTATAACTCACACAAACGCCATTGTTTCCATCATCTGGTTGCAAATAAGTATGGAGAGCATGGGGTTTGTTTCGGAAGATCGATAGATGGTGGTAAGAGGAGGATTTAAAGATCGAGCTGAAATGTGTGTGTGGAAGTCATCACTTAGCACAATCTACCAAACCTCTACCAACTTTTAGTTCGAGAAGAAACCTAACAGGTAAGGAATAATTTGATCTGTAGCATAGAATTAGTTTCTTGTAATTTAAGAAAAAAAAACTTGAGTTGTTGGGTAGTGTTGCATACTCACTCATATATACTCCATTATTTTTTCATCAGAATACGACGAGATGAATCCCCATGTAACACCAGTCCACTCATTATACACTCGTGTAAGCCCCGTGGTTCAAGGGGGCTCCGGCTCGCTAGCAAAAGGAAGGGACACAGACACAGTGTTAGCCTTGGGGAAGTGGTGGTGGTGGCTGGGGTAATCGATTTCAACAGATCATATGCGGAAGTGTTGAAGTACAGCCCCAGTTGGATGGTGATTTGTTATCTTGGAATTATATCCAACAATATTGTCATAATGAAGGAAGCAGTGCTGCGCTGCTATGTATTGCAACCAAAACTACTAGCAACAAAATCACCGGTATAAATATATAGGGGCAAAAATATAAAATAAAATTAAAAAAAAAAAAAATCAGCAGTATTAATGAAGTAGTATACAGCTTCATTATGACTTCTTAATTTATTGAGCTTTGTTTTTTTTTTTAAAAAAAGTTAAAATTTCAATTAAAAATTATTGAGCTTTGTTGTGCAGGCTTTGTATATAGGGCAGTGACTTAGGGTATATATATAGAGAGAGAGAGAGACTCAATTCATAATCTCTAATTGTGATTTCACACACAACCAACAAAAACTTTTAGCTGGTGGGTTGGTATATGCACATTGCACATGTAATTTTAAGTGCAGATTAATTTAATTTACTAAAATACAGTGGTGGATGCACATGCACATGCGCATGCACATGCAATGCTAGGTAGTATTGGAAGATATATAGCATATAGACATGCATGTGCCAGAACTCATGAGATTAATTAATAACATATCATCATGTTCAAAGAAGACTATGAGTGCAAGATATGCCTCACAACGGAAGGTCATTAGCAAACTAGTTGGTGCTTAATTGATGAATTCTTTTACGTACATTCCTTTTGTACAACTTTAGTTTGGATCATACTTCATATTTTCTTCCGGCAGTTTTTCGCTGTTTGATCCATCTGATTGCAGAGTAGCAGGTAGATGAAATTACGGATTTTTTTATTTTATTTTATTTTGTTAATTTTAGTTATTACATATTTCTTATTCTGTTTTTCGGAGAAATTATCAAATGCAAGTACGAGAGAAAATAAGAGAAATCATTATATTTTGCTTTAAGAATGTTAGAGATTCACAATTTACGTGATTATTCAGTAAATTTCATGTTGATTCAGAGTTAGTTTGGATGGTCATCGAGTCAAATTGCGTACCAATTTGATTAAGAAATTTGTGAGAAAAAAGAATATTGTAATGTTTTTAAACCACGAAGAGATTTCTAAAACGTTTTCATTTCCAACTAATGCACTTAGAAATTTGCAGTCGAATATTGTTGAGCATGGATGCATGCTAAAATTGACAAAAGTAAGCACAATGCATAAGGCAAGTCTCACTCAGTGGCTAAGGATAAAGAAGAAAAGTGTAGAAGGAAAGCACATAATATTGAGAGCAGCAAGGAGTAGAATTAGATACTACTTGAAATGTTCATTACATGTGAACTCGATCTTGTGAAAAACTGGTACCACCATACATATATGATTTATTGGACCCCACAAATTTCATAACTATTAAAGCGCGAGCCCTGAATCAGGTGGCGAATCAGTAATAGGTGGAGGCGGTGGAGACCTTTTTCGAGGTGGTGGAGACTTTTGTTTTTTATGACACGGTGGTGGTGGTAATGGCAGCCGGTTTCATATTGAGCAAAACTTTTCCGAACGTGGTACTTCCGGCATGATTAGTTTTGGAGACACTGGCGAATTTGGTAGCTCAGAGGCGTCATTGCCCTGCTGTGGATGGTGGTCAAGTCCCAACCATTGGGTTTCTTCGGCTTGGTTTCCATTAATGTTGGCAAAGGCATTGTTGGTGCAATATAATGCAACCAACAAGAAGAAAATGAGGAGGAAAGATGAAGTTTGTAGATTCATCGATCCTAACCTAATCAACTCCATCTCATACACAGACCCAGTGGAGTAGTTGTGAATATGGCATTGACCAACGTTAGGTGTGTGTGTGTATATGTATATATATAGACTTTGTAGTTCCTAATTTTAAACTCACAAAAGCTAAGCTGGGTTAATTGTGTGCACATGCAACTTTGGAATGGGGAGTGCACATGCAATGCTAGGTGCAAAGCTTCCACATAAAAGCTAGCAATAGCTAGTTATGGAAGATTGAAGTGAACAACTTTCTAATAATTTCATGCAGACACAGAGTTTAATTACCATACCTTTTCATGTCCATGAAAAGAATGTATGTGCTTGATAATGGAAGCCCCTGAGCAACATGGTTGGTAAACCACTATGGTATCACTAATGTACATTCGAATTATAACTGTGTTCATCACGTAAATGCCTATTGTTTCCATCGTCTGGTTGTTGTGTGTGTGAAATCCATCACATAACACAGCCTAAGAAACCTGCATCATGTGCCTAATTTCAGTGCGACAATGGAGAAGAAACCTAAGATGTAATATTTGATATTAGGGTTTAGGTTTGTCAAATTACTGGAGTGTCAGTTCGTTGTTGTTTGCTCCATCGGTCTGGTTGCAGAGTTGGTAGATGAAATTATTGATTTTATTTTTCAGAAGCTATAGTTGGTGATAGGAATTTAAGAGTATACAAAGCATGTATATATATATATATATATATATTTATTTATTTGTAATGGTAAAGCAAACACACCCATTATATTCTGTTCCAGCTAGAAACTAACATTAACGCCCCCAAGACCTCAACTGGGGCACATACAAGTCTAAGATATTCTGTGGAGTTCAAAATTTTCCTTTTCCTATTAGAAACATCATATTTTTCGTTTTTTATTTATTTATTTATATATATATTTTTTATGAGATGATAGTCCGACCAAGATTTGTACGATATTTAACTGTTTGAAATTAAATCATAAACTTAATGGTGAGAATTAAATCTATTGATAAAGGACTTCACTTTTATGAAATTCAATGAAACTTGTTAGATTAAGCCACAACTTGCTTTCAATCTAAAAATTTTTATCTGATGCGTAACATGGTTCAATTGGATCGTGAAATCAATTCTGATTGAGATTGATCCAACTAAAATATCTTGATTCAAATTGATTTTTATTTTTTTGGGAATTAGGATATCCAGAGTTTTACTTAACTAATTCCAGAAGACTGTCTCTCTACACGAATCAGTAAAATTTGATTGAGATTGATACTGTTCCCTCAGTTTTTCAGTCTTTTTTAATTAGAAAATAGAATAATCAGACTTAAGTCAAATTTGGATGGAGAAAACGGGAGAAGAACATTTAAATTGCCTCCGTGTATAACAACTCATGACTATATCAACAAGAAAGGTTGTAAGAATCAATAAAAACTAATAAAGAGTTCTTAATTTTATTTTTATTTTATTTTTTTATGGGAAAAAAATAATAATAATAATAATAATAATAACAAAAACAAAAACAAAAAAACAAAAGATGAAGTATCCCACACACCTCTCCACCTCAGGGCACACATAACATCCCACAAGTCACATATACCGAGCAAGATTGAATAAGTCACCAGGGTTTAAGTTTTCACCCACCAGGTCAACTTGCAAGCAGTATTAAAGGATTCTAATTTGAATTCACAGTATCACATTTTAAGCTATTTTTGGTTTCTAAGCTTGGGGAGGGAATAGGGAAAAAATGAAACTGAAAGCAACAAGGAAAAGCAGATATGAGAAAGGAACAAAAAAAAAAAAAAAAAAAAAATTCAAAATTTTGTTGATTTTAGTCATTACATATCTCTTATTCTCTCTTCCGGAGGAATTTGTTTAATGCAAGTATGAGAGAAAATAAGAGAAATCATTTTTCCTTATTTTTTGCTTAAGAATTTTAAAATTTGATAATTTGCATGATTATTCAGTAAATTTATTGTTGATTTTAAATTAGTTTGGGTGGTCATCTAGTCAAATTACGTGCCAATTTGATCAAAGAATGTAATATTTTTTAACCACAGAACATCGAAATTTCTAAAACGTTTTCATTTTCAACCAATGCACTTCGAAATTTGTACTCGAAAGTTGAGCATCGATGGATGCTAAAATAGACAAAAGTGAGCACAATGCATAAGGTAAATCTCACTCACACAGTGGCTAAGGAGAAAGAAGACAAGTGTAGAAGGAAAGTACGGAATTTTTTTTTTTTATGTTCATTAGACGTGGATGCCGTGGAGGCCTTTTTCAAAGTTTCCACAAAGTGGTGGCGACTTTTGTTTTTTTGACACAGTTGTGGTGGTAGTGGCGAAAGGCGGTGACCATGCCGGTGGCTTTAGTCTTGGAGAAAGGCGGTGACCATGTCGGTGGCTTTAGTCTTGGCGAAAGGCGGTGACCATGTCGGTGGTCGGTGGCTTTAGTCTTGGCGGGCAGTTTCGCCGTCCACACCATGAAAGCTTGTTTTGTTTTGGAGAATTTGGTGGTGCGGAGGTGCCATTGCCCGGCAGTGGATGGTCAAGCCCAAGCCCAAGCCCCAACCATGGTGTTTCTTCGGATTTATTTCCGTTGGTATTGTCAATGTTGGCGAAGGCATTGTTGGTGCCATATATTGCAACCTACAACAAGAAAATGAGGACCACCAATGAAGCTATCCTTCCTAAGCTAACAAATTCTCTAAATGCAACACAAGTGGAGTGGTTGAGTAGGGCATGGACCAACTGTTAGGTATGCATATATATATATATATAGACTTTGGAGTCCTAATTGTTATCTCACAAAGGTAACAAAAGCTAAGCTAGTAATGGTAATGTAAGATGGCAAGTCCAACCGATTGAACCTAGCAATGGTGTGCACATTGCACATGCAAATGTGGATCGGAGAGTGGAGTGCACATGCAATGCTAGGTGCAAATGTTCCACAAAAAAAGCTAGCTAGTAATGGACGATGGCAAATCAAACCGATTCAAGTAACTTTCTAATAAGCGGATCAAGAAACAAATGCAGAGAGAGCTTAATTGCCATAACATTTCATGTTCATGAAAAGAATGTGCCACATGATGGAAGCCCCCGAGCAAGAAGGTTGGTAAACCACCCTGGTACTAATGCACATTCGAATTATAACTGTGTTCGTCACATAAATGCCAGTGTCTGGTTGAAAATAAGTAGGTAGGGCATGCAATAAAGAGCTGAAATCTGTGTGAAAGCCATAACATAGCACAACCTACAAAACCCTTGCTCGCTTTCAGTGCCACAACGGAGAAGAAACCTTAAGATGTAAATAATATCTTATGCAAATTAGGGTTTAGGTTACTCAAACTACTGTAGTGTCACCTCCTCCTACAGGAGAAGGATTCAAATGTGACACAGACAGAAACATAAAACTCTGGATTGTTACACGGTGAAGGATAAAACCATTTACAGAAACCTCAAGGGTGGGCAAAGCCGTATTTCCATGAGAGCACACAATTAATTTACAAAAACAACATGAATATATTAAATGTATCATTCTTTCTGTGTCTAGATGTCAACTGGTGCAAGAAGAAGGTTGCAAATTATTAACATAAACAAATAAAACAAACAAGTAAAAAACCCTTAACAGAGTTTTCATTTTTAGGAGTAATATGTACCAGCCTTTTTTATAAAAAATTATGCTACAGACCACAAGAACAATGTCAAGCTTTTGTATGATCTTGATTTCATTATATATATAATATATCACACATGTTCTGCAGGCGAGGTAAAGAATTTCGTCCAGTTAAATGACTTTACCGACATATATCATCCCTTCGATGAAGTTTGAGGTCACCTACGTTTGCAAATGAAAATAAAATATTGTAGAACCCGAAAACGAACCTTGCAATAAGAAAGCGAGAATCGATCGAAAATTAGTTCAATTCTAAACTAATGCTAAACTGACACAAAATCAACCGAATTAACCCCCTGAAATCTACAAGTTCACAACAATTTACAAATTCAAATGCATTTACAATTACTGTAAATTTGCGTGAGAAATAAAAAATTAAAAATTAAAAAAAAAATTTAATAAGAAAGATTTTTTTTGCACTTTGTGTCACCACTTCAGGAAATAGTTGCAGCCAATCTTGGAAGTCCTGAAACTTCCAACTCAAAACACAATATTTCTGAAAAGAAAATATTTTAAACTCTAAATAGTCTAAATGGCTAGCATAATGATAGCAACGTTTACATACTCAACTTTAATAGGCTTAAAATCCAGCATCTTCACGAGACCTTCACCAACTCATGCAAACGCCGCAAAGGCAGGGCTTCTGCAGCAGAGGAACATGAAAACATCAGCAACAATGACAATGTATAACAATGATTGAAATATATGAGCAGACATGCAGAACCCAAAATAGTGACTGAAAATCGATGAAATGACAAGGGATGTCATAATATGCATAAGAACTGCATGGCTTAAGCAGCTATGAGATGCCCAAATCATTTCAGTTCATATTTTATAAATGGCAGAGTTTTGAGGATGTGCTTTTCCCTTGTGCTATTGCAGACACCGTTCATGCTTGTGGGTGTCTTTTCTAATCTATCGCATTTTGAGGCTACACTCGATTTGGGAGTTTAGATAATGAAAAGGAGAAAAATGATACCAAAAGCAGGAAGGAAAAGCGACGGAATTTTCTTTTCTTTGTTTCTTTTCTCCTAATTCCTGATTATTATTTCTTTAGACATTTTAGCTACTTAATTATATTTAAGAATGAGAGAATATGAGAGAAATTGTTTTCCCTCTTTTCTTTCCATTTCTTTTCCTATTCATTTTCCTTACCAGATCACCAAATAAAATGAAACATTAGTGAATGTGTGAAAAGGAACTTGCACCAGTTTCAATTATTTTTTGAACATTTTACTTGAGCTATGGTATATAAAGAGAATACTAATATTTCTTAATCCATTACAGGCACTATGTGCATAACTTTTTCTAGCTAAGTAACATTGTAGTCTCACTGTTTAAAGGTGACAACAGTCCTCCATAGAGTAAGAAAATGAGATTACAAAAGATAAAATAAATAGATGTTTTTGGATCTCGCATTGAAAACCCTCTTTTTTTCTTGAGAAATCCTGAAAAATATTCATTTATTTTTACGGTGGGTTCCATATTTCATATGTATACAAGTCTTTTACGTTAATCATTATTATTACTATTTGATAAGTGCGTCTTTTAGTTTTACCTTTTTTTTTTTTTTTTTTTTTTTTTTGGACAAGTACATCTTTAACTCTTACTACTACTTTTTTCAGATAAGTACGTCTCTTACTTTTACTATTATTATATGTTATATGAAACCAGAAAGAAGAAATAACAGGATAAATTGTGGATATCAATGTAGGAAATAATGATGTGGAAAACAAGACAGGTTTTCTCTAAAATGGCATTGTAGACCAATTGAAGGGATGTGGTGCAACTGGAGGTAAAGGTTGTGTTGTGCATTAGTAGTGGAGATATTCTTCATCTGGTGTCCATCATATATCACTTTTTTTGGCTCTGACAAGATTAAGTGCTTCTAAATTACCCAAAGGATGCTGAAACATGTATGAAGCATATATATAGTTGTATCTGCCCAAACATATAGCAAACAAATCATCCTACTACTACTACTAACGATAATAGGAATAATAAAAGAGACAAATAAACTCTAAGGGGTAGGCTCAAGTGGGTAAGTCACTTGGCCCTGGAAGCATCAGAACTAAGGTTCGACTCCTCTTGGGTGCAAACAATTCCTTGAGGGGGGTGTGTGAGTATCAGCTAGGGAAAAAATAAAAGAGATAAATAGTTCATCTTTCTCCCTTGATATAACTGGAAAAAGATGTGGGAGTGTTGGACTCAAAAGTAATTAAAAAAAAAATTTACAATTATGCTCAGCCGATGCGTGGAGCCATGGGGGAGAAATTAGGAATAGACCTAACCTATGGCAAAATAAAAATAAATGAGTAAATTATTTAGACAGCCAAAATGAAAACACTAGTAAGAACTAAGAAGTACAGTCCAAACTTGGAGATAAAATACAATAAATTTACACACAATTGTCTGGAGGGTATATGTCAAACTCCATTGGTTGATGAAAGGACTAAGAAAAAGGAAAATAATGCAATGTATTTTAATGGTTGAATAAGGAAAGTGACCATGACTAAGCCAAAAAGGTTGTACAAGGTACCATAGAGTGGGGGACTAAATATGGAGAAAACTAAAAATCAAATTTTAAGTTTTTTTTTTTACTCCACTTTCCAAGGAACGTGGAATTTTTTTTTACATAAATAACAGTATATATTAGGGTACAAGGTTCCAGAATCTAAACAAAGAAATCAACATCATGATTCACTACTCTGACATAAAAAAATTATAGAAGAATCAAGAATGCAGTCATCACACCTTCGTTTATAGGAATCTAGGTTTTCTGTCTGCTGGCTTCAAAATCTGGAAAGAGCACATTAAACTTTCATCAACACTCATCATTGCGCCGGCATTATCAAATTCACCACAGTAATTGGGAGCAGAGAATATTGTAACAAGCTGTCTGTCGGCAAAGAATTCATACCCATCCTCCACAACCTGGAAAAAGAAACATTCTAGTAAGTATCATGAGTGACATGAAACAAACCAAGACCAAGAAGAGAACGTCAATAACCTGATGTGCACGACAAACAAGGTCCATATCGTGCTTCATTAAAAATTCTGCCACCATATCATGGCCAAAGGTATACGAGACTCCCCGGTCATTCATTCCCCAACCTTTCATCTCTCTGCTAGGATCCGACCAAAGTAAATCACAAAGCAAACCAGAGTCAGGAACATCAGTTGGACGAGATAAGTTTCTTATCTGATCTAAATTTGCTAGATCAGGGGAAAGACCACCATGCATACACAATATTTTTTCGTCTATGAGAGCAGCCACAGGAAGGCAATTAAAACAATCAGTGAAGATTTTCCAAAGTCTCACATTAAACCGGCGTTTACATTCATCATAAAATCCATAAATCCTGTTAATGGAAGCACATTCATGATTTCCCCTTAAAAGAAAGAAGTTCTCTGGGTATTTTATCTTATAGGCAAGCAGAAGGCATATTGTTTCCAAACTCTGCTTGCCGCGGTCCACATAATCCCCTAGGAATAAATAATTGGCTTCAGGAGGAAACCCTCCATATTCAAAAAGCCTTAAAAGGTCACCATATTGCCCATGGATGTCACCTGAAATTCAGGAAAACAAAAGTACTCCGATTAAAAACAAGAATGCAGCAAATTATCTGAAAAGAAAGAAAGAAAGAAATATATAGAATTAACAACTTATATAAAAATAAATTAAAAAAATTAAGAAAAATAAGATATGCGAAAAGTCTCCAAACGATCCGAAGGAAAATGATGGTAAGAATGAACATGATAATTCCGGTCTATTGACCCATCCAGATTAAGGGGAGTACGGCCTCATTAGTCTTCCCTGATGTTGCAAATTTTAAGACCATGTTTCGTAATTTTAGAAACCGTCTGGTTGTTAGTTGATATCTGGGCTAAAGCTCTTGCATTTGGATTCTTTACATGAATGGGTCTCTTCAAGCCCTTGGTCCAGGATGGAGTCAACTGGCCCACCATATTTGGTAGCATCATTATGTTAAAGGAGAAGTACAAGAATACTTGCTACTTTCATATACCAATAAATGTTTTTTAAGAAAGAATTCCTTGTGAATTGACAAGGCAAATAACAAGTAAGAGGTAGATGTGTATTTTTATACTGGTGCTAGCTAGACTATCAGACTCTGGCTAGTCCCCTGTATACTTTTCTCATGTAACACCAAATGTGGCATGCTAAAGCAAATTTCACCTGTTAGTTACTTTAGCAATATAGACCACTCTTAAGTAGAGTGGTATAGTGGGGAACAGAAATCACTGATCAAATGAGATTAAAGGGTGTTGCATACGATTTCCATGCAAACCAGAGCAGTATAAGATTGCAAGTATGGAGATATATCATTATACGGTTATACCATAATGTTATTCCCTTTTTAAAATTCCTGCTTGCACAATTAAATTGGAAGTGTTGAGCATGATGAATGTCTTGTATCATCTCTTGTACGGACTGATGACTCCTATCAAACTAACAATGACACTGTTAAAATGTATGAACTGTCTTGTCATCTATGTTACCTAGACTCTTCAAAAGTAAATAGGGCTGCAAAATGAACCAAGCTGTTCATGATCAGATTGGGCTCAGCACTGCTCATTTGTTAAGCAAACAAAAATAGCTCAAGCTCAATTTCTAGGCTCGTTTAGTAAACAAGCCAATCCTTGAACAGTATTGGGCTCAGATCGTCTAGGCTCGTGAACATGAACTCGTGCAGACTCGTATACTTTCGTGAACATAGGCTCATATAAGCTCATGAACACGTTCATAAGCATAGACTTGTATAGGTTCATGAACATAAGCTCGTGAACATAGGCTTGTGTAGGACTATATAAGCCAAAAACATCACACATAAGTAGTTAGAGGAATGAACTTGGAAAATCACAAGGGAAACCTGATAAAAATGTGGCTCTCTTCTCAAATTAATATGAGTTGCAAATTAGCACTTTTTGATATTTTGAATAATGGGGTCCTAACCATATTCTTTTAGGGACCTAAGCATGTGAACGCAAATTGCCCACCTCATAATCAAAACCCAAGGCCAACTCATGGACAGTAGGTACCTCTTTAACACCAACTGTTTATGTTTTATAGGTAAAGTTTGATACATAAACTGCCAAAAACACGATATGAACCAAATAATTTTTAATATAAATAAAGAGCATCACAAATGAGCAAGACATTAACTTTAAACAGTAATCATGTGATTTGCAACAATGTTGATCCAAGTAAAAATCCATCCACAAGCACCACTAAACTCTCCACATAAACCAGTAAAACACTTCTCACGTAATGAATAACGTAAAGGACAAAGGAATCAACCAGCTAATCTCATAATCCATATTACCTTTTAAAAGAATATTTTTCCATATTGTCCTTCCATTCCACCTAAATCAAATTCCATCATAATTAATTTGTTCAATAGAGACAAGGTTTTATGCGTGATAAAACTTCAATCCTTGGCCTTCAGAATGGATAAATATGATGGGACATACAGAAAAACAAAGAAGGACAAATATGGTACATGTGACCAGTTTTACTGAAGGTTATTGGATGATGACATCCAAGACCAAAATAATACCTCAGAAAATTCCACAAAAATAAAAATAATTAAATGATTAAGAAACTATAATTGAGATCAATAGTTGAATACAAACACACAGTGATACTGCAATAAAAGGCAATTCAAGCGGCCAAGTAAGCATTAAAAAAATATTTGATCAATGGCTCCGAAGTGATTCAGTAACTCATACACCTGATCAAAGGAAGTTGAATGCACCCAACGTATACATGTTTAGTTATTAAATGAAGGAAGAAAGAATAGGCATGGTTCTAAGTTGTGGTAATTTTCTTTCTAGGCAATGGAGTTTGAACCATGATAGAAACATCAGGCGAGGCATACTAGGAATTGGATATCGATACTGAGTTTTTAGTCATTAGCAAACCACCAAAAAGCAAATGATACACTTTTGTTTTAATCCCAACTTGTTAAATTTTAATGTTTAAAATTATTTTTGGTCAATGTTATGGCACCTAGAAAACATTTTACATATCATACTAGACTTTATGGCACCTAGAAAATATTTTACATATCATATTAGACTTTATACAGATTTTAAGCCAATCTGAGAATGAAATACCATCAATATTGAAAAAGCATTCACTAACTAATACAAATAATAACTAAAAATGCAGTTACGAATCATAAATTTTAAAAATAACAGATAAAGCCATTTCATGGTTACTAACTGCATTTTTATCTTTTATACTTGAACAATATAAAGTATAAGATATTATAAAGTATTTTTTAACACTCTCTCTGTCTCTCGAACACTATAAAGTATAAAAAAAAGTTCACAACCCTCCTTCATACTCAGGTCTCTCCTCGCACTTAGCTTACTTCCTTGCACTTAGTTCCTCCACCAGGGGGGTGCTCAAAGCCCCCCTGAAAGCTCAAGTTTTTCTTGCAAGGTCGAGTCTCTCCCTTGCACCCAAGTCCTCCCTGCGAGCTCAGGCCTCTCATTGTGGTCACTGGAAACTCCCTACAGTGCCAACTGAGCCTCCATTCTTCTTTCTCAAGTCTCGAACATCTTTTCTTGTCTGTTAGAAGTCATTTCATAGCACTTCTATCGGACAAGGGGCAAAAGACTAAGACATAGAGCGATCGTTAATTAAAAGAGAAAAAAAATGCAAAGAAATGACATAATGACAGGATAGTCGAGTTGATATAATCTCATATGTTTTCTTCAATAGCGACGACAGTCAACTTTTACTCTAAAAGCATTATAGTATGATGTGTTAGATGTGCATGAGAAATTACTCTGGTTTGCACAATAACATTACAAACATAAACCATCCATTGTTCATTTTTAGTGTTATTTCTGGTCATTTGCTATTATTTATCACACACTTTTTGCTTTATCCATGTCTTTTATGTGATTAACAAGAAAAGTGCAATAGGTAATTTTGTAATCTGAATTTGTTGTGGCACATTCCTCTGTACCTCCAAACCATTGATTGTGGCATTCTGAAACTCTCATCCCTTGTGGAGTTTCCGGAATCTCAACAAATATTCTGATACATGCAGCTTTGACACCCATCAAGACTATCTGTTCTTTTATATTGTGCGGAGGATTCTGTCGAAAAGTACTATTATTACTCATGGAATTGTCACATAGATGCATCTTGCATCCCTCCTATATTTAATATAGGGTAAATTACTCCGACTTCCCCCTAAGGTTTGCTTTAATTACCCGACTAAAGTTGTGAAAAAATTTTGGTTGACTTAACTCTCACCACCCCTGCCTTAGTTGACCTAAAATAATAATTTTAAAATTCCAAAAATGCCCTTATGCAAAATAAAATGATAAAATTAACTTTATAAATATTTTAACACTTAATCAATACAATATTTATATATATAATTGAAATTAATTTTTTATCAAGCAAGCTTTTAGAGTTAAATTTTATAATTACATAATTTTAATTTTAAGGGTAAAATATGCAAAAAAAAAAAAAAAAAAAAAAAAAAACTAATTAACGCAAACTAAATTAGTATATATAATAATTTAATGTCAAAATTAATATGTATAAATAATTGAATATATAAATTTCATTAAAAATACATATATGCATATGCATACACATTAAACACACATATTTATAATTTATACATTACATATGTACATACAAGCAATAAACCTCCACCAGTAGTGACCACTGCCACAACCACGACCGTTTTTTTTTTACCTCCACCAACCACCTCCTTCCTCAAATATCTCTCTCTCTCTCTCTCTCTCTCTCTCTAGAATCTCCCAATTCCGTGGCCAAACTGGTCACTAGCATACCCATCTCACGAACCCATTTCAAGCCTTAATTTATCAACTCCGTCACTCCCCAACGCCATATCCACCGCCGACATTACCGTCACCATTGCCATCTAATATCTACTGAAATCTAAGGAATTATGTGTTTCATTTTGCCCTAAAACATTGACAGGAAGAGAGAGAAATCATAGAACATACAGTACAACATTATCACCATTCAACTCTCTCCGACTCATTTCTCATCTCTGCCGGCAATAGCTTGTTGTAGCCCTCTTGCCATCTTTATTCAGAGTTAGGGACATTTCATAAGCTTAACTCTTGCAATTGGGTGGGGGGTTTTAGTGCTTATGTCAGGGAGATTAAACGGTGAAGGATAGTATGAATCAAACCCACCACCATCCACCTCATCTATGTATAGGGTAAGAGAGTATTGCGGTATATTGTTGTAAATTGGGGCTTGGATAACAAAGGAGAGAGAGAAAGAGTCATGCAATTGTTGTGGATTTGGGGTTTCGTTTGATAACAGAGGAGAGAGAAAAAGATGTTGCACTGGTTGTATTAAGAGAGAGAGTTGGGGCAGTGGTGGTAGAGAGAGATTGAGGCGGTGGTGTAGAGAGAGAAGGGGCGCCGCCATGAGCAAAAGAGGATGGTGGAGGTGGCAGTTGGTGAGAGGAGTGGTGGCTCGTGACAGGGATATAAATATATATATAATTGACGAATGTACATGTGTAATATGTATATAGATTAGAAAGTAATGGACTAATATGTTTATATTTATTTAATTTTTTTTTTGTTTATGGGTATTTTTGTACTTTCAATACAAAAGTTTAAGGACAAGGGGTGGTGATAGTAATTTTGTCAAAAGTTTCATCTATGGGTAATTAAGCTAAACCTCGAGGGAGGTTAGAGTAATTTACCCTATAATATACTATCTAAATTCTTCACATTGTTATCTTATGATAAGAGGTCACTTCTATGGATTACATTAGTGGCTCTTTCATCTCATGCTTACTCATTCATGACTAAAGCTTGAAAACACATTTCTACCACCTGCATCATTATGCAAAAGGACTTGAAATGATGGGGATCCCCAGCCCTCCAGGGGGTTTTACTATAATATACCAAGGACCTCCATTCTACGGATAAACCTCTGGCCGATCAACAGGCATGAGGCCCCTCTCCATTTAGATGGCCTCCTATCTTCCCTCAGGGAACTCCTTTGTATGGATAAGTCTCGAGGTGCAAACACTTCCTAGATGTCAACAAGTATATCAAACTTTGTCAAATAACAGTCCATATTGTAACAAACTCCTATAGAAGAGTCCTGCGTTGTAAACGTGTAGCTGAAGTCCGTGTCCCACTAGGGTGCACAAAAAAATGGTGGAACCGATAAACCGGACCAAACCATAAAGTTTGGTTCAGTCCTGGTTCTGAAAACAGAGAACCATTGCTGAATAGTCCGGTTTTGGTTTAAGGTCCGGTAGAACCTAATTGTACCGGTAAATATTATTTTATATATAGTAACAGGTAACCCTAATTCTAATCTCACACCGTCACCCTCTTTTGCTCTCCCACTCATTGCTCTTCTCCTCATTTAAACCCATAGCCAACCATCTCAACCCTCAACCACTCTTCTCTCTCCCTCTCGATTCAACGCCACCGCCGACCATCTTAACCACCATTGTTGTCAACCACATTAGCTCTCCCTCTCTCTCTTACATCCATCTATGGCGACCACACCTCACCCCTTACGCCTAACGCACAGCCAACGGGAGGATTGAGAGCAAGCAAGGATGACGACGGCAATTTGCCGGAGATGATATCCATTTGGCCTTTGTTGATTAGAGTGTAGTTGGCAACCAATTTAGATTTTGTGATGCAAGTGATTTACATTTGGGACTATCATCTTAAGCTCTGTTACAATGACTCTTCAAAAGTAGTGAAGTACCCGGGGCGGACACACATCCCTCGAACATGGGTATGAGATATGTGTCCGACACTTTTGGTTGAACATGTACTTAAAAAGCATATACAATCATTCAATTACATTATATTATTACTTTAAAATGAGTTAAATGCCAATATTGAACATTATATTAGATAAAAACATTACTTTACTCTAGAAAATAAAATGAATATTTAGCCGTGTCTGTGTGTCCTTCTATTTGGAGATTTGACACGTCCGACGCATGGATACATAACCATGTCCGACACCCGTACCCGAGTCCATGTAACATAGATCTTAAGTTCTTAACTTATCAATTCTCTTTGAGGAAGTGAGCGTATCTGAAGATTTTTTTTGAGTTATTGTTCCAATTGATGAAAATATTGAAATTAAGCACCATTCATTATCTAGAAATTTCTAACCAAGATTTCAGTTGTTGTTCCAAGTATCCCAAATTGTTATTTCAGTTATTTGATAAGTCTGATATACACGTTGACACTAGAAAACCTCCCCTCTATGGGTAAGCCTCGTAAAACAATTGATAAGCTCCCTCGGTACCGATAAAACTTGATGACAAACTCGGGACATATGAGGAGCTCCTATATACTGATGAACCAACTTCACTCATTACGAATATCTATCAAAAGCTCCTAAACGTCACTCCTACCTAATAGGGGAAAAAATACGGGTACCTAGTCCTTCTCAAACACATGGCAGTAAGAGTGTCACGAGCAACTTAAAATTTATATTGTGGATTTGAGAAAACTTCCTAAACTTAGGGATCCTTGGAAAAAGGTAATCTTTTTACTTTGACATTTCAACTGGACATCAACTTTGGGACAATAAAAAATGAAGTAAACTGACAAGTACTTTGGGATTAAAGGAGTACAAAGGAAAAGAGAAAATAATGGAAGAGACGAAAGGGGCCTCTTCCCTAAGTCCACCGTATTCCTTCCTCCCGATAATGATGAAAAAGGGCAGAGAAAGGGCTCGTCGCCTTTTTCTTTTATGTTCCCTTCAAACAACACCATTACTTTTAAGTGTAAGAATATAATGATAAAATGTTGAATCACACCTTTCCTTCCTTCAATATTTAAGCTTCACCAAACAATAGGAGGAAAATACCATCTCTTGGGAATTCCTACATCTCAGTTCTTCCAATTCTCTGCAACACGTGCAAATTGAACCACAAGAAAAACAACCTCTACTCTCATTAATCTCAATTACTCTAACTACTATATCAACATAAGCATAAAGTCTGGACCATAGATAACAACAATTCCATCAAATTCAAGAGTTGCTGCATTCCTTAGACGAAGTTGTGATGGTTGGAAGACAGCCAAAAATAACCAAATCAAACTTTATTTGAATTGCTTTAATCTTTTCAGCATGTTCTCTTGCAAATCAAAATTTAAACTATCTTTGTTTCTTTCCAGAATGTAACATGAGAACTTTTTTATATTTTGGTAAGAACAGGAGACTAAAGCTATGTAACAACAAAACAATTTACAACTTGAAACGTCCTTAAAAGATTCAAACTTTAATTTTCCTACTTATATGACCTATATCGGCCGTAGGAGCATTACAGCATACCTACATTGTTGTCCAAAAATCAATTTTAGTCCCATATCAATCATATATTCTTCTCAATCCTATTCAAGCACATGATAACAACATTGTAAATACATGTGAACCTATATAATAAAGATCACAAAGATTATTCCAAACATTCACATAAATCCAACCTAACAGCGATAGAAAATTATACGCCACACACACATCTATATATATATATATATTTGAGAAGAGAGAGAAAACTCACCGCAGATCTTGATGGGAGCTTCGAGCTCCAAGAGATTGGGTTGTTGGAGGAAGATTTCTTTGGAAACGGTACACAGTTGGCGGATCTCGTTCTCGGAGAGCTGAACTTGCCTGACGGTCCTCGCTTGCCGGAACTCCAAAAGCCGATTGATAATGTCATCAAGGACGGCAGGGTCAATTCCCTGCCCATTTTGTGCCATCGATCTCTTTCCGTTCCGATTAGGGTTTCACAACTCAGAAACCCTGATTTGAACGACGGCGATGAAGAGAGATTGTCGCTGGTCCTTGATTCGAGGCGTCAATCTTTTACTGTTGTATTCGTCTCTCTCTTTTAGATACATACACACAATAGTCTAAATTGGATTATTCTTCTTGGAAACAAGAGAGAAAAGATGGATGTAATCGGTATTATATATATTTATATATATAATAGTGAATAGAATAATGGAAATAGGGAAGATAATGGGTCGTGAGGGGTACGAGAGGCGCGGACTGCAACTCCAATGTGGCGGAGGCGCCTATACCTATGATCAAAATTCGTCTGAGTCGATAAATCCGCTACCCGTGCGTGGTT
Organism: Cornus florida; assembly: GCF_030987335.1. Classification (NCBI taxonomy): domain Eukaryota; kingdom Viridiplantae; phylum Streptophyta; class Magnoliopsida; order Cornales; family Cornaceae; genus Cornus; species Cornus florida. Next base: position 12,051,602 of record NW_026775578.1, on the reverse strand, counting down.
CTAAATTTGTCCTCAACAATCAGCATCAAAGTCTATTTTCTAAAAGGCCCTTCTAGGGTTTCTGTGTTTTTTTTTTTTTTCTTGCTTTTTTTCTTTCCAAATTAAACTTTCATTTAATTTATTTAAATTTAGATTTTAAGTATAATAGACGATTTAAAAAGGTGCATGTACTATAAACTAAGAACAAACTTAATAAATGTTAAGAAATTATATAAATTAGAAAAAAGCTAAACTATTATATATATACACGTGTACATTGTATTTAGTTAATAGTATAGATCCATTTTAACAGATCTCAAATCATAATTTAAATGTGAATTCACGTTTTTTATTTTTTGAAATTGAAATGGATTCTAAACTTATGGTCTGGTTCGGAACCAACCAATTCATCAGTTTCTTGTGCACCTTAAATGTAAATTAAGTTAATTAAATATGTATTTGTTACTTTTTTAACACCTTGCATATAGGAAACCTACATTTTATCCCCTTTAGAAGCCTCATAAATAATACATTGACATTATCATTATTAACACTGATTTTTTATACAAACCCTCTTTGGAACTCACAATAGCCACTCATAAACTTTTATGAAAACAAAAACATAAATGAACCATGAAATAGCATTGCAATTAGGTTTTATTCATTAACCTTTTTTCTTTTCTTTTCTTTTCTTTTCTTTTCTTTTCTTGCTTGTCCTAAAGGAATGAGAATCTCAAATGGGGTTTTGTAAAGGGACCTTATTGGTGTGGGAGTGGAGAAAGACGTGGATGAGCAGAACTTTCCCTTTTACATTTTTTTATGGAATAAAGGGTAATAAATGTGTGGACGCTGAAGCCTCTCCTCCTTTTCTCGAATGGGGAATTCACCACCACCACCATTAAATCGGATTCTCTTGTGTCATTACATTTACATTTACAACAATTTCGCATGACGCTTATGTGTATGTTTTTTTTATTATTATTATTCTCATGTGTACCATTTTTTTTTTTTTTTTTGTGTGTATATTATATTAGGAGATGTAGTACATTGCACTTAGTAACCACCAGCACGTGATATTTTCCCAGAAAATGATTCGGATTCTATTATTATTATCATTTTTAAAGAGAAGAATTATGAAGTGTAAGAAAGAAACTGAATGTTTCAACCATAATGTCACGAAGTGATTCCTAAGACGCTTGGAGGATGGAAGACACGCATGCTGGTTGGCAAAGAGCAGAGTTTGACTGGGAATGGTTCCAGGGAAGGGGCGTGCAGGAGCACAGGATGGTACCTCTTCAGAGTTCAGGCAGGTCGACTCGGTTCAGTTCGAGGTGCTTGTCGCTGGTCTTGGACTTGACTATGAAGAAGGGAGTTGGCCATCCCTGCACAAACTGGTCGGGAGCTGGAGCCGTTCCCCTGACGAGGCCATGGCAGGCCGAAACCAGTCAGCATGTATCCTTGGGAGGGCAGGTCGTGGTGGCTGACCAGGGCGCTTGCGCAAGCTGAAGCAACGCCTTGGTGCCGCACGAGCCGTGCCGCTGCGCCAAATCTCTAGGCCCGTGACAAATGGTATCAGAGCAGGACTTGGGGTAAAGCACGGTGGGGTGCCCCCTTGTTGGTCCGGGAGGGGTCAGAGAATGAAGACGGTGCATTGAAGTTGCGTCGATGTGGAGGAATCAATGCAGTTGGGGGGGAGAGCCTCCATCTCCCCAGGAAGAGGCGTCCGTTGAAGTTGCGCATTGAAGGGCCGGAGGGCCGCGCGCACCAAAGTTCGTGCTTAGTCCTTGGGTGATGCAAACCATGGTGAAGGGCGAGCATCAAGTCGGCAGAAGGCCATTGCTTGCTCGGGATGTCGCGGAGGCGGCATGACGGAGAAGAGTCACGTCCTTGAGGAGTGGACGTCCCCTTGGTCCGAGGCCTATCATTGGGCGAGTGCAGTGCAGGGAGCTGCACAAGGAAGCGATGGTGGGAAGGCGAGCATACCGCATGGAGGCAGACTTTGGAAGGGAGTGGACGCAGTAGTGAAGCGCCGCACTGCGACGAGGACGTCGCAGGATTTGGGTGGGGGAGAATGTCACGAAATGATTCCTAAGACGCTTGGAGGATGGAAGACACGCATGCTGGTTGGCAAAGAGCAGAGTTTGACTGGGAATGGTTCCAGGGAAGGGGCGTGCAGGAGCACAGGATGGTACCTCTTCAGAGTTCAGGCAGGTCGACTCGGTTCAGTTCGAGGTGCTTGTCGCTGGTCTTGGACTTGACTATGAAGAAGGGAGTTGGCCATCCCTGCACAAACTGGTCGGGAGCTGGAGCCGTTCCCCTGACGAGGCCATGGCAGGCCGAAACCAGTCAGCATGTATCCTTGGGAGGGCAGGTCGTGGTGGCTGACCAGGGCGCTTGCGCGAGCTGAAGCAACGCCTTGGTGCCGCACGGGCCGTGCCGCTGCGCCAAATCTCTAGGCCCGTGACAAATGGTATCAGAGCAGGACTTGGGGTAAAGCACGGTGGGGTGCCCCCTTGTTGGTCCGGGAGGGGTCAGAGAATGAAGACGGTGCATTGAAGTTGCGTCGATGTGGAGGAATCAATGCAGTTGGGGGGGAGAGCCTCCATCTCCCCAGGAAGAGGCGTCCGTTGAAGTTGCGCATTGAAGGGCCGGAGGGCCGCGCGCACCAAAGTTCGTGCTTAGTCCTTGGGTGATGCAAACCATGGTGAAGGGCGAGCATCAAGTCGGCAGAAGGCCATTGCTTGCTCGGGATGTCGCGGAGGCGGCATGACGGAGAAGAGTCACGTCCTTGAGGAGTGGACGTCCCCTTGGTCCGAGGCCTATCATTGGGCGAGTGCAGTGCAGGGAGCTGCACAAGGAAGCGATGGTGGGAAGGCGAGCATACCGCATGGAGGCAGACTTTGGAAGGGAGTGGACGCAGTAGTGAAGCGCCGCACTGCGACGAGGACGTCGCAGGATTTGGGTGGGGGAGAATGTCACGAAGTGATTCCTAAGACGCTTGGAGGATGGAAGACACGCATGCTGGTTGGCAAAGAGCAGAGTTTGACTGGGAATGGTTCCAGGGAAGGGGCGTGCAGGAGCACAGGATGGTACCTCTTCAGAGTTCAGGCAGGTCGACTCGGTTCAGTTCGAGGTGCTTGTCGCTGGTCTTGGACTTGACTATGAAGAAGGGAGTTGGCCATCCCTGCACAAACTGGTCGGGAGCTGGAGCCGTTCCCCTGACGAGGCCATGGCAGGCCGAAACCAGTCAGCATGTATCCTTGGGAGGGCAGGTCGTGGTGGCTGACCAGGGCGCTTGCGCGAGCTGAAGCAACGCCTTGGTGCCGCACGGGCCGTGCCGCTGCGCCAAATCTCTAGGCCCGTGACAATAAGGTCTAAAACATTCATGTTGCAAGACCAAGGGCTTATTTAGTTGAGCTGTCTCAAGATGGTTTTTAAGGACTCTAAAATAATCTATTTAGAGAATTACAAAAAAAAGGTATGAAATCAGACTTTTTAACCCAATTGTCAGAAAAGAGTATTTTTTAACTAACAACAAAATTATTTTTCAAAATTTTTTTCCGTTCTTCAGTTTTCGAAGGACATAAAAACTGAAATATGCAAAAGAAAAGATTGTGGAGCACTAAGCTCCTGTTCACAGAATTTCAATCACTCAGTCACGTATTTCATTGTGTGTGTGTGTATATCCAATTTTGAAATTACAAATGTGCAAATATTATTATTATTATTACTTTTTTTTTTCCAAACAATTCCCAACATTGCTGCAAACTTTGTCCCTAACTGCCAAAAGACTCAGAACCAACAGAAAGTATAACCACAACATTGTCATGAGTAATGTATGTGTAAAGGGAGAATAATTCAACAGTGTTTTATAAATACTCTGATAAATGCCTCTGCTTTGATTCAAACTTGAAACTCTCTCAACTTACAAGAACACATGGCTAAGTCCTTGGTTCTTCTTGTTGTGCTAGTTTTCTTCACCACAGTCCAAGCCACTAATCCAAACTCCGACGCTGACTTCACTGTCCCTAGCGGCATGAAGATTGATGGTGATTTCTTCACCTACACTGGTCTCCGGGGCAGTCCATCCTCTTCCAGCAACGGCATAGACAAAAAAACTGTAACCATGAAAAACTTCCCAGCTCTAGATGGGATGGGGATTTCAATGGAACTGCTAGAATTTTCGCCTGGAGCAGTTAACGTGCCCCACACCCATCCAAGAGGAGCCGAGATCATGTTCGTCGTAGACGGTGCCTTGACTGTTGGCACCACAGATAGCACAGGGCAGCTGTACAAAAATGATTTGCAGAAGGGTGATGTGTTTGTGTTTCCTACGGGCATGGTTCATTACCAAGCCAATTTTGACAAGAGTAACAAGGCCATTGGTGTTTCCGCATTCAGCAGTGTGAATGCTGGCACAATCGATCTTCCTAAAAACATATTTGGATCTAATATGCCAGGTGAAGTCCTAGCCAAGGCTTTTAAGATATCTGCTGACACTGTCCGCCAACTCGAGACGAACCAGATGTAAATGATTTGAAAAAACTGTGATATGACTTGGTCCGAAAAGCATTTACTAAGGTAATATATAATAAAAGCAAAGCTTGTTCAATAGATCTATAATGAAATGCATGAATAACAATTTGTCAGGTTTAAAAGTGTTGATTTCTAATTATAACTATTGTCTTATGATAATAATCATTAGAAAATGAGAGAACATTTCTCTCAAACTCTAAATATAGCAATCATAGGATCATAGTAATATAACTCACTATTGTCTTATGATAGTAATATTAAGAAGCTAAGAAAATATTTCTATTTAATTATAACAACCCTAGGATCATAGTACTTATGAGTTATGGTAGCAGATATCCTATGATTTTGGTCACCATAAAGATGGCAAAGCAATCCATCATGGACTCCATTAATGTGCATTATTATATATAAAGATACTCCCACTTTCAATGGCAAAGAAGGCTGGGAAGGATTCTTGCTTTTAAATGTTATTATAGAATAGCTATGACCAGTCCTCTCCCCATCAAAACATATATATGTATATATATACACCAATCAGTGCATCAGAGATCCAGCCAAACAGTTGCTAAACTGCTTTATTGTTATTACTGCAATTCATCAATTGATTAACTCAATTATGATGTGTTCCATCAACTTTTTGGCAGGGAATAATATGCTACAAACATTATTAACTCATAAATGTGCCTATAGGCCAAAACGTGACTTTTTCAAAGGCAAAAGGGGTGATACACTCCTAAACAAATGGATTCATCAAAAGATTTCAGGGAATAGACAAACAAAATAAGGACTAATAATGTCAAAAAGACAACAGGCTTTTTATTACAAGTTAGGAAGTACTCCAACAGACGACAACTAAAAAGAAATACTAAACTCATATGCTGCTTCTTTTGAACCACTCTCTCCCCCCAATTGAGATATTCAGCTAACAGTTCCCAATATCAGTAATTTGCACCTCCCTAAGCCAATATCCATATTGTTGTTTTGACTTTCACAAGCTTGCTTCTCATCACAAGAAAGTAATCTACAGGTCTCTCTCTTGCCGAGAAAAAAGAGGGGAAAAAGTAAGAGGGGTAAAATAATAGATTGTGATCGCTATCAAATCATGTTTCCTTCCTAAATGTCAAGTAGAACAACAACCTCTCTTGTTCACATTCCCCGAGGCATCACCAACATTGATTGTCGTCCCTTGACCGGGAAGTGCAGTGGCGTCAGCAGCTTCCTGTGCTGCCAATGCTTTCTTGCTTATGATGTGATAAATTTCCGTCAAAATGGTTTGGAACGCCTTCTCAATGTTGACTGCTTCCAATGCTGATGTCTCCAGAAAGGAAAGTCCTTCCTTCTCAGCCAAGGCCTGACCATCCTGCTCTTGGATGGCTCGGAGATGGTTTAGGTCCGACTTATTTCCAGCCATCATGATGACAATGTTAGAGTCTGCATGGTCTCTCAATTCACGAAGCCACCTCTGAACATTGTCAAAAGTTTGTCTCTTGGTTATGTCATAGACAAGGAGTGCACCAACAGCTCCTCTGTAATAAGCACTGGTAATGGCTCGGTACCTCTCCTGGCCCGCAGTGTCCCATATCTGCGCCTTAACTGTCTTCCCATCTACCTGTATCATAAATATGTCTAGATTACTGCATTATTGCTGACATGTAATAAAGCCATTTTCTTCAAACTTCAGTTTCACCGCATTAATTATGATCATCAGGGAAAGAAATGATTAGATTGCTCATCCACTTTATGCATCCCACTTTATACATCAGTTGGTACTCTTAATTCTAGTGAATATACCTATACTCAGGCTCAAAAAGTTCCTTTCTAAAAGACAATTACCATTATTCTGTTCAGTGAAATCTACGTTAAATTTCAAGAATGTTTCAAGGCCCAGTTACTGCATTGGTGTTTTTTCTCAATCAGGCACAATATAAAATCGAACTACCAAGAGTTATGATAGGCCCTCCGAAAGTGGAAGGCCAAACAGAAGCTGAAAGCATGCGATGCTGGTGCATCCAGATAGAAGTTCGGCCCGAGGGCAATCATTTTCCAACTATCAAATAACACTTCTATTCAAGAAATAATGCATATCAATTTATTTGTTAAGGAGATCATGTAGCCTCCGAACAATATGGTATAATAGATCATCGCATTCAAAACTCCATTTACTGAAACAACGCAACTCCCATCTTTAACCCCATGTCCCGTCATCACCATTAGCCAACAACTAATTAAACACAAAGTGTTCAAACAACAAGCCCGTCCAAAGACTTGAATTTTCATTATCAGAATTCATTCAATTTATATTCAATTTATTTAGATCGAGTGAGAAGAATAAATCCCTAATCCCACCTCTCCCTTAAAGAAGTCGTGTCAACACCCTTACCATTATGCTACAGGGAATTTAGCTTCGGCAGCCAACACACAATATTATACATAAAAATCACTAAATCATCACACATACCTACAAACAAAAAAATGTTATAAGAATATCTAACTGTCATATATCCCAATATTAAATCTTTAACCCAATAGCTTGACAGAGAAAAACGATCAGTCCAATAACAACACAAAACAATCAGAAAAATAAAATAATTTAGTCCAAGTCCTCAATTAGCACTTGAGGTCAAAGTATATTTCAATTTTTCATTTTTAAAAAAAACACCAAATGAACAAAAAACAGAGCATAGAAATTGACCTGAAGAGTTCTGGTAGCGAACTCAACGCCGATCGTCGACTTGGACTCCAAGCAGAACTCATTTCTGGTAAATCTGGAGAGAATATTGGATTTACCAACACCAGAATCTCCGATCAACACGATCTTGAATAGATAGTCGTACTCGTGGTCCACCCTATGCGCCATCCTTTTAACTGCTCTTCACTATCTCACACCTACCAAACAATAAAAATCAGATTCAGATCCAAGCCATTCAGTACACATAGATCTAATCAGATTCAAAACAAACCCTAACATACATATACATATGCGTATAAATATATGTATGCATGTATGTATATAAGTATATGTATCTTACTCTTACCGTAATATAGGGGATTGGATATATGAGGAAAAGACCAGGAGAGAGAAATGGGTCTGAAATCGTCTTAGTCACAAGAAGATGGAGAAATTGGATGGACTTTGTCTTTGTACGAGTCCTCCTCACTCAGGGTTTTTGATTTGCAAAAGAAAAAATACAAGCGGAACAAACGATGAAAAAGCTGTTTTAAAAAGAACTTCTATATATCTCTCTGTATATACACTCTGTATTAAAATTCATTTTGTAATAAAGAAAATTAGAAAAATATATATGAGAGGCTATAGTTGGACTTGGACCATTCTTTAATTTTTGTTTAAAAACAAAAATTAAAAAATTGCATTCGTGATGTTCCAAATATATTACAATATTAGAATCTTCTCTGGAATGTGTTTAAACACACCTGGCATTGATAGTGGGGGCAGACCGGCAAGCTGTTGCCAGGAGGAATGTTAGTGGTGGACTTGGCGAACTTTCATTTGCCTTCAAAAAAAAAATGAGTATTTTTTTGCCTTTATTTTATTAGGAAAATATAATTTGCCTTTTATTTATTTACCTCGAATTTGCTTTGAGTGATTCTGATGGTGAAAAAACATAAGTCGCGCGTTTTGACCGTCGGCTCTTTTCATGATCGTGGGATCTGGACCGTACACTCCACCTGCGCTTTGTTTGACATTCCGATTGTGGCGGATATCATATAAGCTCCCATCCTTGTGCACGGTTTGGCACATAATGAATCCATAGGTCGTTGCTGTGCTAACTTGTCCTTGGATAAGGGCGGAGCCGGTGTGCGTCTGAGGAGACACATGCCCCCTGGTCTGGGCGGTCTTATATATATATATATATATATATGTAATTTTTAATAGGGTAAATTACACTGACACCCCTTGAGGTTGGATCATATTTCAGGTAGATGAAAATTTTGGTTTTAACTTTCACTTACACCCCAACTTACTTTTACACCTCTCATACATGTGAATTGACCATTGTACCCTTAATTGTTTAATACAAAATATTTATAATCTTAAATGACAAAAAAACTCCTATACAAATATATATCCCGTCCCAGTTATTACAGCGACCGCTACACCTCCTGCATCTGCCACCACCGCCCCTTCATCGCTGTCGGCGCCGCTCGTCTGTTCTACCGTCTTCATCATTAGCTATTTTGCTGACCTGGGAAAAGGAATATATATATATATATATATATATATATATATATATAATTATAAAAAAAAGATAGAGTAACAGACACACCTTATTCCCTTTCCTTCCCTTACGACTGCAAAATCTCGAGGAGGATATAAAGAGACAGAGTTTTAGAGAGAGAAATACGAGTTTTAGAGATGGCAGCGGACGCACCGTGCTGTGGGACTATGTTCGCGTTGTATGTGCTGATAATCATAGGACTTGTGATCTTCGTTGGTCTCATGGCTGGTCTTATTCTTCGCCTCATGTCTTTCGGCCTCGTCGACCTCGAAGTCCTCATCAAGTCAGGCCGTCCCCAAGATCGCATCTACGCTTGTACACTCTCTCTCTATATATATACTTATATGCATATATATAATAAATCTACCCACTACACTACTATTGCTCTCAAATTTTTGATATTTATACAAGAATTATGCAATTTTGTTTCTGGGCAAATGGGGATTATGCTGTTTTCAATTTGGGTTTTGTGTTATTTTTCTTTATATGCTAATATTGGTTGAGAATTTCAAATATTGTTGGGACCTCTGAAACACAAAATATTCTCTTAGTTGACTTAAATTCGACTATATGTTTGGGTGGAAATCTTCTTTTTTGATTTTTAGAACAGCGTGATATATATAATTCAATTTTGTTTGCCTTTTCCCCCTCAATTTTTTAGGAGCTAAGTGGACGGAATAGAGATAGAGTAACAGATACACCTTCGTTTCGAACTGTCGTCCATCATCACTAGACCCATTTCGCCGCTGTGCACTCCATTCTCACCGGTGAAGACATTTTCGTAGCCCGCCAGTAAATTTTTCAGGCTGCGAGATGGTTGTGACGATGGAGAGAGTTTGGACGGAGTGTTCCCGCTGCCATTCCGTACCGTCGTCCATGTTGAGCTGCTCAATCCGTCACCGTCAAGACACAAAACCTTGCCATCATCTTCACCATCGCCGGCCCATCAACCACCAACCATCTCTGTCGCTTCAAACCTGCCGTCCATCATCACCATAGACCCACTTCGTCGGCGTGCACTCCATGCTAACCTGTGAAGACAATTATGCCGGTAAGTTTGCCAGACACGTTAACCGTCCACTCATGGTCATAGCCTCCTGTTCTCGCCATTCTATGCCGCCTTGCAATCACTTCATCCATCATCACTAACGCCGAAACAAACCCACCTCAATTCGGCGATTGCCAGCAGCCACCCATCACCGCTTGCCTCTGCGGAACAGACCCACCTCTTACTGGTTCATTCCTTGCCTATTGTTCCTTAAATTTCAGTGTCATCAGTGCCAACATTTCAAGCTTCTCGCCGAGCAACTTATTCCACCAACAAACTCTGCCAATAGGATTCAGTTTGTGTTTTGGGGACATTTTGGTCATTTCAGATGGGTCTGTTGGGGTAGTTAAGTCATTTTATATATGAAATAAAATCAGTACAAAATCAAAAGGGTTTTATAGTCATTTTACACCTAAAAGTAACTCTGACATCACTCCAAATTGACATTTGGGGTGTAAGTGAAACACTAAATCACTCTTTCAAATATAAGTGAAAATTAAAACCAAAATCTTTATGTAGGTGTAAAATGACCTAATCTCAGGGGGTCTGAGTGTAATTTACCCTTTTTAATATAGAAAATTGTATATTATGTTTTTCTAAAATTATTAATTTTAAAAAAAAAAAAAAATTTATTTTTTTCTTTTACTCATTAAATTTCTTAAATTACCTTTTTAAAAAGGTTAAATTTCTTTTATTTAATCATGCTCTAATTTGTTTCCTTCAAAATTCATTTTTCTTTCCTTTTTTTTTTCTTTTTCTTTTTCTTTTTCTTTTTTTTCTAAAAAAAATATCTTACCCCCCTAAATTCAAATCCTAGCTCCGCCCCTGCCCTTAGGCAAAGGTGTCCATGGTGAGCTATCTTAGTGTTGTGATCCCATGGGCACATGGTGGACACTGACATAACCAAGGTGTGGGCATGGTTAAACACTATGCCTCGGCAGACCAAGGAGTGGTATGGTTCAACACCGTGTCTCGGTAGACCAATGCACGAGCTAAGCTTGGTCAAAATTGTCGACAATCGGATTTGTGGGCATGACTTGGTAGTGCATGACTCTGGGGCGTGACTAAGTCCATGATACCCACAAGGCACTGGTTGGGCAACAACTAATGGCTTATCTGACATATTCAATCAGATGTGGCACTTGTTGGTGGTTTTGATCACTAGTATGGCTTATGATCGGTTTTGAGGGCATATCACAAATATGGCATAAAGCTTATATGCAGTTTGTGGCTATGACCTATTCCTATTGGTGGATTTCCTAGCAGTTGGGGGATGTCAGTTGTTTATACATGTTGTCGGGTGCTCATTGGCTATATTACCTATCATCTAGGGGTTGTCAACTATATCTATATGTTGTTGTATTCTGATTGGGAGATTAAGCTAATTAGCTGGGCTTGTCAACCAACTCTAATGTGTCTTAGTGCAAACACATGCAGGCAAGTTATGGGCAATTTTGTTGAGTGAGTATAAAATGGCAGAAAGGAGGCTTGGTTTTGGGCAGAGTGTGCATGGCATGTGCATGCAGTGAGTACTTGAGTTACGTGTTCAAAAATTGGTGTCATTTGAATTCTCTTGTGTTTAACAAGTTTCAACTTAGTCTTATTAATCTTTCTGCCTTCAATTATGTGCATTGTGTGTGTATTAACTAAGACTTGGTGGCCCCAAGTGCCATTACAAAGGGAAAAAAATTCTATAGAAAAATTTGTCCCTGTAACAAGATATGGATTAAGCTTTTCATTAACTTTCAATTTGTCGTTATAATTTGAGTTGTATTTCCAAATGTCGCCTGATAATTGGGACCCATGGATACTTCTAACTGGTTTCAAGTTGAACATATGTCATTCAGTAATACAGTCTTGTAGTTATAATGGATGACCAAGAGCACAATTGCACAAGTGTCAGGATGCAAGCTGAGTGGAGGGCATTAGGTTAAAGACTGATTTGATTGAATATTGATTAAAAGCTATATATACCATTGAGTTTAATTTGAAATAATTTTAAATTGCACTCTCAAAGCAACTCTATTAGTGGCTTTTTTGGCGAAAGTGACCCAATTTTTGAAGATGCAATGCTTTAATGGCATATGGGAAAAGTGGGCCCCATAAAGAGGCTCTTGATTCAGGTCGCCAGAAACCAAGATTGGGTTGGCGATCAGGCCCGCATCAGTTTTCTTTTTCTTTTTTAATTCTGGCCCAAACAGTGTTTTAACCCAGAACATTATTTGGTAAGGCATGTTTGGCTAAAAAAAGGGAAAAAAATTAGTTTTTTTTGCTGATTTTGGTCTTTTTCTTTTTTTTTTTCTTTTTTTTTTTTCCTCAAAATAATTGAACCAAAGAACCGTTAAAGTATTGTTTGGTTGACACAAACAGTGCCTTAAAGGCTTTTTTGGGCAAAAAAGTTAAAAAAAGAAGAAGATAAAAGTGCTTTTTTTAAAATAAAAAAAAAAATTTGTTTTTAAAAATATTCCTACTGACATATAGCCATTTTAGGCACTGTTTGGCTGACCCAAACAGTGCCTTAACGGTTATATTGGCACAAAAACTTATTTTTTGAATTTTTTTTTGAAATAATTCATTATATATATATATATATGTATGCATTTAAAAAAAAAAACTTTTCATTTTTCCTCTATAAATACATCAACCCCCTATTATTCACCTCATATCTAACCCATCTTCTCTAGTTTTCAACCTACAACTATAACCACTAAGTCATCTTCTCAATCTTTTAGCTATATTTTTTACTCAAGTTCAATTCCATGGATCCTCCACCACCATATTACAACTACAACTCTCAATTCAACCAATCAAATAATAATTTTGATCCCTTCTTATTTGTTAGAGAAGAATCTCAATTTGTTCGAGATGAATCTGTCACGGCCCAAGTTTTTGTAAACCCGGTGCGTCAGTGATGACCAAAAGATGACCCGATAATAGATCCGAAATGCGGAAGCAAAAGGTGAAACAACGGTCTCTAGAGATATAATGCATCTCTAAGACACCAATGTGACCCTCAATGAGGTCATGGAACCCAAAGGAAACAAATGCAGAAGTGTCGTTTCAAAAACGGACAAAAAGAACCTAGGAGCAAAATGGTCATTTTGTAAAAAGTGAATTCAGGTGCTATCGAGCACACCGTTGGAAAGACAATGACAAATTAGTCAAGTTCAAAAAAATGTTTACTCAATTTGGAGTCCGGACGGGAGAGAAAGGTCAAAAACAAAAATGATGTCGTGGCGGCCCGACGAGAACAATCCACCACTGCTGCAACTGAGAGTAAAAACGGGCATCTAAACGGACTTTTTTGGAAAAACTCAAAGAAGAAACCCCCCCTAAAATCAAGTTTCCTACCCCAATCGCGAACGGAAACAAAAAAAATACATTATAAAATGCCCAGAATGCCTCCAAGAAAATCAGATCAAGAGGAAAAAAACTAATCCGAGCTACTGCCCAAGTTTTAGAAATAGGGCTTCGGAAGGTTTTTAAATTGCCTAAATTGAAAATGCAATTTTAAAATGCACCCACAAGACCTCCGGAAGTTTCGGATCGGTCGTGACGATTTTCAAAAAAAGTCGATGAATATTACCAACTACATTTGTACTAAAAATTTGCAAAACCTGACAATAAAGATTTTTCGGAAAAATATTGATTTTTGAAGGCCAAGATGATGTTTTCTGGAAAAACACAAAGAAGAAACCCCCCTCAAAATTGAGTTTTCTACATGACTTGCATTGAAAAATGAAAAAAAAAAACGCATTGTAAAATACCCGAAATTCCCCTAGAACAGAATAGGGTAAAACTCCCTAAAAATGCTACTTAGAGTTTTTGTTTCATCAAGGAATGTATTGTTTGCCAAAATGAGCATGCAAGTGTATGTAATATGATAAAATAGATGTGTTACAATGGCCTATGGTCTCATTACAATACATTTACAACATTTGACATGTCAAACCTCCAAGTTAAAAAAATTACATTTCATAGACAAATATGAACATGCTAACACTTGCATATGAACAAGAATGTTTTTAAATAAGCTCAACTCAGCAAATCACCCAAGCAATTGCAATCTCCAATCTTGTATCCTGTACCTGAAACATGCCCCAGTATCGTAGGGGTGAGTAACATAAAGCTACTAGTAGAAAATGAGCATGCATCGACCTAAAGTTTTACAAGTTGCATAATTTAATTATTGTAGTTCATTCCACTTAACGTCTATGTCAAGGTGAAACTCAAGGAGCATCCTAGCTACCTAAGATCATTTCTAGCATCAATCACCTCATTCATGCAATTTTAACAACATAGGGTCATGCTTACACAAAGCAACAACATAGGAGCATGCTTACATAAAGTAACAACATAGTGGTTCTCAAGGTTATCAACTTGAAGTCTAAAATGCAACATCAACTAAATATAACAATTTAGCATAATTAGAATATCTAATACCACACATCAAGACATAGATTCTCTAGGTTATCAACTAGCAATCCAAAAGTGTGAAATCAACTAAATATATCAATTTAGTATGGATGTACTTAATAACATCAAATCGCCAATTACCAAAACCACAAGTCACAATTAAACATTAGTTGTCAACTTGGAATTGAATGCGAAATAAAATAGTGAAAGACTTGGACATCACAGCTCGGATTTAAGCCGAGACAAGGCAAATTTGGAGCTACTAACCCCCAGGTAGCCTACCCAACGCGCGAACTTTATAGGGCTAATTTGGGGCTACTAACCCCCAGGCAGCCTACCTAACGCGCGAACTTTTGACTTAGAGGACTCTTGTCCCCGTACTAGAGCCAAACCCTAGCCATCACAGCTTAACAATGTCCCAAGCAACTCCAAAATAAATAAGTTAACAACTTATATACGTATTAAACAGTACACGAAACTACCTTCATGCACAAGTAGGTTGTAACCACACAACACATGCTCTAAATCCACAACAACTATAGGATGACAATGTCGAATCTTCAGAGCGCGATTCGTTACGCGCTATAATAACATCACATATCGAATCTTCAGTGTGCGATTCGCTACACGCTATAACAATATAATCCAATATTGAAAACATAATTTATAAATCTATTACAAGTCTAAAATCATGCTTCAAACATACTATCAATGCCAATTTCAAGATTTAATCATTAAAGCAATAGAAACGGAATTTAATAAAATAAACTAATTAAATTCCCTAACTT
The DNA here is from genome assembly GCF_030987335.1 of Cornus florida. Classification (NCBI taxonomy): domain Eukaryota; kingdom Viridiplantae; phylum Streptophyta; class Magnoliopsida; order Cornales; family Cornaceae; genus Cornus; species Cornus florida. The sequence continues at coordinate 12,036,597 of NW_026775578.1, read as the reverse complement.
TCAAATCTCAATCAAATGGCCCCTAATCAATGCATATTATAAAATATAGCATAGTATATACATACATTCACTAAAATCTCAACTAGGCCAATGGCACAACAAGGTAGAATTTAATTATATCATGATAAATAAACTTCTAAATTTCAAAGAAACTTCAAATGGTCCCAATTTAATATATACTAGTACACAAGTCTTAGTCATCATGATTATCAAGTAAAAAACTTAATTGGGCCAAGGGAACCATTAAATAGATTTTAATTAATCATTTAATTTAAAATCTTTAGATTTTCATACTTGTCCAAATACTCTCAAATTAAAGTATATTAACAAACATGCTAAGACTTAATTTAAAAGCATACTATAAGTTCATTTCATAAAAAGTATGGCTATGGGATTTAATCTTTCACCAAAGATAAATATTAAATAAAAAGTGCAATTCTTATTTAATTAATCCCAATTTAATATATGTTAACAAATATATTAAAACATGATTTTCTAGCATGCCACAATTCCATTCTAAGTTATATACATTCTTGTGAATTAAATTTCATATAAAGAAATAATTAATATTAATTTTCCAGAATTGATACAAGGCATGAAATTAAGTTGTATAATCATGCTAAACACTCAATATAACTGTAGGTGCAAAATTTCACCCAACCAATAATGATTAGGAGAAATAACACAACTCACTCAATAAACAATAAAAATAAACAAGGACAGTATATAGAAAAGCGTAGAATTGCTTGATACCTTTATTGGAGGTCTGGGCCTCTATTTATACACAAAAGATTGGTTGAATTGTGATAGGACTCGCATTGCTTGTCCTCCAATTCTTTCCCTATAGAAATTCTTTACAAATAGAGCTCCTTCCTTTGTATAATTTTCCTTGTAGAGTAGTTTCTTTCTTTGCTGTATCCTTCTTCTAATAGGACTAATTTCCTTTCAATAGATTTGGGCTATAAGTAACCTGATCCATGTGACATTGCTAACGGGCTGGATCTCTTGTTTCGGGCTTGAGCAATACTATAGAGATCAGTTATCTGCGACCTTGGGTTAGTGTCTTATGATTTTGGGCTGTCAACGAGCTTGGACTGGGCTTTGAGCAGGATGGGCCTCTAACATTTGTGATGGGTATTTACATTGCGATGACGTGTACAGTTCTCATTGGAGGGAGATTTTTCCCTCCACACTTTGCCCCCAATTCCCTCTTTAATTGGATTGCGGCTCCTATTAAAATGGGAATTGAAATTGCACGGTTGTCTATTTTACAAGAAGACGGTTCGAAGATTGCCCATTGCCATTATGCCTTAAGAGATTCCATAAGGATTACTTTTGCTCTCACTACGTTTCTTGCGTTCTTCATTCCGTCGTCTTATCAGGTTAGTTCTTCATCTTTTTCTTTTCGATCTTGCATTATGAGTACTTCGACTACTCCTGAGCATATAGAGATCGTAGATTCTGAGTCCACTCCCTCGTCTTCCCCTAATCTTATTAGGGTTCCTCCACCTAGGGTTTCGAACTTCCCTAAATCTGTAAATGACTCGGCTAATCAGCCGGGTGCTTCCCCGATCCAGGCTGAAACATCCACCTCTGGGTCGGACAATATCCTCATGAAGGAAGAAAGAAATGCAATTTTATCTATTCGTCGCATCCCATTCTCCATTGAATCCGTAATGGAAGAATTCGAGATTCCCAAGGGGGTAGAAATTGCATAATACCCCAAAGGCGCTGATTTTTGCGCCGGCGAGGGCGTCGGAGAAGACGAGTTGCTCCTCTCTGTTGGGCACCTCAACGCTCTTAGGTTCCCCCTTCATCTTTTCTATCACTTAGTCTTCAACAAATTGGGGATTGCACCCCTGCAAGTAAACCCTAACTTCCTTCGAGTAATCTCAGCACTCCTCATTCGCCGGTAGCAGGAGAGTCTTGACCTGACTCTAGCTGACTTGCTGATTACTTATTCTATTTCTAAACATGGGACCGAACCTTGTCGTTTCTTTTTCACTTCCCCCTTGCACCAAAGGATATGTACAGACCTCCTTACTTTTGAGAAGAAGTGGAAAGAGAGGATGATAATCGTTAAAGGGAGATGGGCAGTGCCCCAATCGAGCAAACTCCCAGTCCCTCGCAAGTTCAGGAAGTTAGGTATAGAACATCCCCCCTTTTTTTATGAAGATTGTTCTGGCTGTTTCCTATGTCGAGTCTTATTCTTTCGATATATTTACGAGTTTCTTGGTGTTTTTTCAGCGACATTTCCTTCTTCGGCTGCCAAGAAGAGGCTTTGCTTCCTGGAAGGGCAGGTTTGGAACGACCCTCCCTCGGTCGAGAACTTACTCACTTCTGCGAGTCTTAAAGCAGTTGCTTCCAGAGCTGTAACCGCTGATCTCATAAACCTCTCACTTCCATCATTCGACAGCTTCCCAATGACTGAGGAAGAAAAACAGAGGGCTGAAGCCTTGAAAAGGAAAGCTGCGGAGAATGTTCCGCTGACTATATTGCGTACAAACGAGCAGGAGAAGGAGATTGACGAAGTCCCTTTGAATAAAAGGGTAAGGCTGAACCCCTCTTCAACCACGAAACCCAAGGGTGCTTCCAACCCAAAAAACAAAGGGAAGAAAACCGAGGAGATTAACCCTGAGGATGAGGTCAGCGCTTACGTCCTTGCCGAGGCTGGGGCACCTTGGACTCCTTCCTTCTCGAGGGCTGACAAGTCCATCCTCCATGTTGGTGATTCTATGATCACTGACCCATCTGCAGCACTAACTATCACTCGGGGAATATGGCTCCCCAAGGATGAAGAAATTATCTGCAGAATGGGGTGGGAACAGCTACTCCCATCTGCCCCTGTTCGAGCCATAGAGGTTTGCTCCTTCCTTCATTTCCATTGTTACAATTGTCTTACAAACTTTCTTACATTGTTATTATCTCATGATACAGGGCTTGTATCATACTATAGCCCTCTGTGCTACTGCTAAGGCTCAGTCTCTTTCTCTTAAAAAGCTGGAGAAAGACCTCAGTAATTCTGAGAAAAAGGCATCACATGCCATTACCAATGCAAAAATTGCATATGAGGCTCAGGATGTTTACAAGAAGCGTCTGGCTGCTTCTGATGCCAAAGTTGAGTCGTTGGAGGCTGAAGTCCAGCGCTTGAATAATGCCCTTAACACCTGCATCGTTGCCGGGAAGCAGATGCAAGGTCGTTACTCCAGTCTGGTGCGCTTGTCAAGTGCAAAAGCTTACCGGTCTGGCTTCAATCAAGGCTCAGGGCCTAAATCGATGGATCCTGATGCCTTTAATGTGAACATGGGGGTGTCCTTCCCTTATACTGAGGGTCCGAAGGCTCAGGAGGCTGAGGTGCTTTTTGCTGAAATGGTGAAGGCTCACCCGGAAGATCCTCCAAGCTCATCAACTCCTGTAACTCCTGGTCCTTCAATTCCTCCACCTGCAAGTCCAGCTGTAGTAGATGCTTTCGAATCTACCCCGTTTGATCTGAAGAGGAAGTAGGATCAAGCAAATTATCTTCTTTTTTTTTTTTCTTTTTCTTTTTTTTTCTCTTTTCCTTGTAATGAAACAATTTTGAGAATGATAAATTTGAATGATATAACCTTGTTTCTTAAGCTATGTTTCTTTTATTCTGCTTCGACTGAGTATGCTTGTATGCTTCTGATATTATACTCACTCTGTTGAGAGTTTTTTTTTTTTTAAAAAAGGAAGGTACTCTGCCTGAAGGTTCCTTATTTGTTTTAGTCCGAAGCAAAATAAATAAGAGTCCAAGCCAGACATTCAGTGTCCAAGGCGAGTTTTTGCCGAGCCGGACACTTAGGGTCCGAGGCGAGGTTTTCGCTTAGCCGGACACTTAGGGTCCGCCGAGGTGAGGTTTTTGCCGAGCCGGACACTTAGGGTCTGAGGCAAATGAGTTACTCCCTAGCAATGAGCCTGAGGGAGGTTATGCCGAGCCGGACACTTAGGGTCCGAGGCGAGATTTTGCCGAGCCGGACACTTAAGGTCCGAGGCAAATGAGTTACTCCCCGGCGATGAGCCTGAGGGAGGTTGTGCTGAGCTGGACACTTAGGGTCCGAGGTGAGATTTTGCCGAGCCGGACACTTAGGATCCGAGGCGAATGAATTACTCCCCGGCGACGAGCCTGAGGGAGGTTTTCATACATATATTCTTCTCTTCACCGGTTTTTTTTTTTTTTTTTTAAATAACTTGCCGAGGACTCAAAAATGATAGGAGGCCAAGAAAGCGAGTAACAATGGCTGGGAAGTTTCCTATTTGTTTACTTTGGAGACTTTCCTCCATTGATACTCCCTTCTTGGCAACCATATATAATGGACTACGCATATATTAACCATATTTCCTTTCTATTTTTATCCAATGTGGGATAAAGAGTTTCAACCATAGGTCAAAACGGATGCTTTTTAATAACTTGCTTCCAACATTACTTTGCATAAAAGAATAAAATTGCATAATCATAGTGTAGTATGAAAATTTCTTTGCATAAAATTTGAAATCTTCAAATTTCTTTCTTTGTATAAAAACTTTCAAATTTTTTTTCTTTGCATATAAAAATTGCTTTCTTTGCATAAAAATTGCTAATGCATACTGCGACGCAAAATTGCATAATCATAGAATGATGGTATGGCCCCTATTTTTATGGAAAGAAACAAATAGAAGCAAAAATAAAGTAAAGTATGGCTGACTGTGGGCTTACGCAACCTTATTTGTGAAGAATTCTTAATAAAATTGACAAACTTAACTAATGGAAATACCGTTTAAGGTGTATTGCATTCCAAGGACGCGCAATGGGACGTCCGTCAGCTTCGGCCAAACGATATACTCCCTTCCCCACTACTTCGGTAATCCTGTAGGGTCCAGTCCAATTAGGTTCCAGTTTCTTTACATGAGCTGTCTTTTGCTTCAGAACCCAATCGCTTACCACAAAGCTCCAGAATCTGACACGTTTGTTATAATTGTTGCGCAGCTGCTGCTGATATGAAGCAAGCCTAATTGCTGCAGCATCCCTTTTTTCATCGAGGAGGTCGAGACTATGTTCGAGCTGCTGACTATTTTTTCCTTCAAGCAACAAGGATGTCCGAAGGGTTGGAATCGCCGCTTCAGTTGGAATCACTACTTCGGATCCATAAGCCATGGCAAAGGGACTTTCCCCCGTGGGCCGCCGTGGTGTGGTTCGGTACGCCCAAAGCATCTGAGGGAGATTCTCGTACCATTTCATTTTGAGTTTCTCCAATTTCTTCTTTAAACAATTGAAAATGGTCCGATTAGTTATTTCAGCCTGTCCATTCCCTTGTGGATGACTAACTGCAGCTAACTTTTGTATAATTCCATGCTCAGCGAAGAATTTTCTTGTACTTCTATTGTCGAGGTTCTTACCATTGTCCATCATAATGACTTTTGGGACCCCAAACCGGCAAATGATGTTGTTCTAAAGGAAAGTTTTTACCTGTTCATGGGTCACACTTGAGTAGGCCTCGGCTTATACCCATTTAGTGAAATAATCTGTAGCCAGTAGCACGTACTCCTTTTGTTCCACAGTCTTGGGTAACGGGCCCACCATATCAATCCCCCATTGTGCGAATGGCCATGGATTTGCCATTGCATGCAAATCTTCATTAGGTTAATGCTTCATGGGACCGTGACGTTGACATTTGTCACACCTCCGTGTATACTCTTCTGTATTCCGGGCCAAGTACAGCCAGAAGTAACCTTAAGTCAGAACTTTATGCGCAAGGGATTTACCCCCAGAATGGTTGCCACAATCTCCGTCATGGATTTGTTTCAACACCACAAGAGCCTCAGTAGGGCTTAAACATTCAGGTAAGGACCTGAAAATGACTTTTGGTATAACTGATTTTTAATGATGGCATATTTAACTGCGATGAGACGGAGCTTCCGTGCTTCAGACTTCTGGTTTGGAAGAACTCAATGCTTGAGGTAGGCTTCCAATGGATCAATCCAGCATGGTTCTCGAGGAATAACTAGAATCACCATTACTTCCTGCGGAGGATTAATGCTGGGCTCGTCCAAGATGTCAATCGGCACAATCCGAGTCAGATCTTCATTTAAGGATGACGCTGATGTGACCAATTGATCTGCTTCGGCATTCTCAACACGAGGTACCTGATAGAATTCGATCTGATCGAATCCTCGTGCAATGTTCTCTACAGCTTCTTTATATGCTTTCATTCTTTCCTCTTTGGGATGGTACTAACCTGTCACTTGATTTATAACAAATTGTGAGTCACTAAAAACCTTTAAGCAACGTACCTGGAGGCTGCTGGCCAATCGAAGACCAGCAAGTAACGCCTCGTACTCGGCCTCATTGTTTGTAGCCGGGAACTTCAAACAGATAGATTGCTGCAGCTTGGTGCCTTCGGGTGTTGTCATTACAACACTTACCCCTGCACTTGCTTGATTCGAGGAGCCATCGACTCGAAGTTCCCACTGTGGTTTAGGGTGTATCAGCTCTTTGGGAGTGTCTTCATATTCAAGAAGAAAGTCTGCTACGGCCTGCCCTTTGTGCGACACCTTTGGCTCATAAGTTATATCGAAGGAACTAAGCTCGATAGCCCACTTGGTAATTCTCCCAAATAGATCGGGCTTAGAGAGTATACCCCGTATAGGATACTTGGTGAGTACCACAATGCTATGAGATTCAAAATAATGCCGAAGCTTCCTCTTGGCATAGATCAAGGCTAAGATGACTTTTTCTGCTTTACTATACCGTATCTCCGCATCTATCATGGTTTTACTTGTGTAGAAGACTGGATATTGCCTCTGTCCTTCCTTTCTAATTAATGCTGCACTTGTCACTATATTAGAAATTGCCAAATACATAATAAGAACCTCCCCGGGTTTTAGAGTGGATAAAATTGGTGGTTCGGCCATGTAACCTTTCAACCGATTGAGGGCCTCCTGCTGCTGAGATCCCTATATATCTTTATTCTTAGATCGTATAGCATCGAAGAATGGTTTGCACTTATCTGACAATCGGGATATAAACCGATTGAGGGCTGCGATTCGACCGGTAAGAACCTGTACCTCCCTGCGATTTTTTTGGTTCCTGATTCTGGATGAGGGCCTTAGCCTAAGCCGGACTTACCTCTATCCCTCTTTTATTCACTATGTGGCTGAGGAATTGACCTGATGATACCGCGAAGGAGCACTTGGATGGATTCAACTTCATGTTGTACTTCTTCAAGGTATTGAAAACTTCCTGTAGATGCTTCGGATGATCTTCTTTCTTCACACTTTTAACCACTATATCATCTATATATGCTTCAACTGTTTTTCCCAACAAATTATCGAATATCTTGTTGACAAGGCGTTGATAAGTAGCTCCAGCATTCTTCAGTCCGAATGGCATGACCCTGTAACAATAAGTCCCTTTTTCTGTAATGAAAGCCGTTTTTTCTTCATCTTCGGGGTTCATAGGCAGAGAGAAGCTATCTTTAGGGCAGGCTTTGTTAAGGTTGGTATAATCTACACAAACCCTCCACTTTCCATTCTTCTTTTGTACGACTACCACGTTTGACAGCCACTGTGGATATTACACTTCTCGAATGAAACCTGCTTGCAATAATTTGCTCACTTCTTCAGCTATAATGTGATTGCGTTCAGGGGCAAACCTTCGGTGTTTCTGCTTAATCGGTTTGAATTCCGGATCCACCTTCAGACTATGGCAGGAAACTAAGGGATCGATCCCTACCATGTCCAAGTGATCCCACGTAAAGGCATCTGCGTTGCTCCGGATAACATCAATTAACGCCTCTTTTTCTTCGAACGTGGAGGAAGAGCCTAGATAGGTAACCTTCTGAGGGTCGCCGAGGAAAACTTCCACTGCTTCAAGGGTCTCCTCGGTGGGCTTCGCAATTTCCTCTTCCTCCTCTACCTTAAGATACTTGGGCAGAGGGCTCTATAATTACTATTTGGGTCCAGTTTTGGAAGCCACACCTAGTTCCTGTTGAGTCGACACCCTCTTTGCTTTAACTTGTGTCAACATATAGCATTCCTTCGCTGCGACTTGATTACCCTACAGATTAATTACTTCTTTCCAGTCCGGAGATAAGCACAGCATCACCTGGTGAAGGGTGGACGGAACTCCTCTCATCCGATGTATCCAGCCTCTTCCTATGATGAGATTGTAAGAAGGATGGATCTCTGTTAAAACAAAGTTCTCCTTCAGAGTCCTCTTCGTCGCAATTACGGACAAGTCTATTACTCCAAAGGGATCTACTCGTGTGCCATCGAACCCCATCAACAGGCTAGAGGTAGGTCGAATAGATGATGACGGGATCTCTAGCTGCTCAAATACCATCTTTGTGATTATGTTGGCGCTACTTCCTGGATCTATCAAAACCCTCCGGATCATACAATTGGCCACCACTAAAAGACTGATGACCAATGGATCCTCGTGGGGGAGTTGAACTCTGGATAGGTCGTCATCCCCGAATCCAATACTGATGCTATCCGAAGCGATAGCATTGACCGAGGATGTCCTCCTGAGCTTGTGGGCTGCCCTGAGTCTGGATCTGTATACCTTCTCGAACTCTTGATCATCTTCAGACCTGCCATGTATTGCATGGATGACTTTTACTTATGTACCTTCCACCTTGCGGGGATAGATCTCGCGGGGCTTTGCATACTCCTATATCATGAGGTAATCCGTCAACTCACCTCTGGCGATCATATTCTCCACCTGTTGCCTGAGTGATCTGCAATCATTGGTTGAATGCCCATAATCTCGATGATAAGCGCAATGCTTGCTTTTGTCTCTTTGCTCCAGGGGTTGCTTTATCGGCTGCGGAGTTATGAACTTCATCTTATTCTCTTGGAAGAGCCGAACCAAGGTAGTTCGGAGAGGTGTAAATCCTTCCTCTACCCTTTGCCTTTTTTCAGGTGCCTGGGTGATTAGCGTTAAGAAACGTTGGCTTTTTTGAATCTTTGGAATTGGAACTCTTTCTCGAGGTTTGTTTTCCACTGTCACGAGGGTGGCGTGCTGCGCTCGGTGGGCTATATTTTCCTCAAGCTGAATGTAAATCTGGGCCCTGACATTGAGAGTCTGCATGTCGGGAGGAGAATACTTGACTAAGGAAGTGTGGAACTTCGTCCCCTGAATCATCGCAAGTTTAAATGTCTCTATAGCAGTCGCGGGATGACAATCCGCTATTTCTGAGGCTTCTATGTTGAATCTTGACAAGAAATCCTGCAATGTTTCCCCCCTTTTTTGCCTTACGGTAAAGAGGCTAGCAATGCTCTTCTTTTGCTTCTTATTTCTGCAATACTGTGCCAGGAACATGGTGCATAGAGTTACGTAATCCGGGATGGACTTATGCAGTCTATTCCTGAACCACTCTAGTGCTGCTCCTGTCAAACTGGTAGGGAAAACTCTGCACATCCAAGGGTCATTACGATCATCCAAAGCCATCTTTTGAGCGTAATGATCTAGGTGCCGAGAATGATCCCCTGTTCCATCAAACTAGGTGAAAGAAGGCATGGTAAATTTCTTGGGCCTCTCAACCAGATACACATCATCAGTGAAAGGAGTTTTGACCAAGGAATTTTTGTGTTCTCTAGCCATCTCGGCAGGTGTCTGAATCTTCAGGAGTCTCTTCTCGTCAAAGGCATCCTGAACACCTGCACCATCTGGGATTCCATTGGACCACACCGTAAGCTTATGGCTGGATTCGACTTGCTCATCCTGTGTGCGACGAGGGACGTTATCTGAAGCCGCAGCCTCGGATCTTACCCTCCGTTGTTGCTAAACCTCGTTCGGCGGAGCCTCATTGGGTCATGCCGCATTAGGTGGAGCCCCATCAGGCGGAAGTCCAGTAATCGGAGGAATATTCTGACTAGGGGGTGCTGCTGTGTCACCCACTGGTGGCGGTGGTGCCAACTGAGCCAGCGCCGTTTGCAGAGTATTATTCTGCTGTTGAAGCAAGGCGATCTGAGCCACGCTTGCTTCGTTTGCTTGACGAAGTACGTCAAACTGGTGTAGAAACTCTTCACGCATCTTCTGCATCAACTTCATCTGTTGATCCGTTGAAGATCCTCCATTCTACATTCTGGATGGTAGCAGCAGGATTCACCTGTGAAACAAAAACAAGAGTGGGAATATATTTACACACGTTTCCCACAGACGGCGCCAAAGTATAGGTGCAAAATTTCACCCAACCAATAATGATTAGGAGAAATAACACAACTTACTCAATAAACAATAAAAATAAGCAAGGACAATATATAGAAAAACGTAGAATTGCTTGATGCTTTTATTGGTGGTAGGACTCGCATTGCTTGTCCTCCAATTCTTTCGCTATAGAAATTCTTTACAAATAGAGCTCATTCCTTTGTATAATTTTCCTTGTAGAGTAGTTTCTTTCTTTGTTGTATCCTTCTTCTAATAGGACTAATTTCCTTTCAATGGATTTGGGCTATAAGTAACCTGATCCATGTGACATTGTTAACGGGCTAGATATCTTGTTTCGAGCTTGAGCAATACTACAGAGATCAGTTATCTGCGACCTTGGGTTAGTGTCTTATGATTTTGGGCTGTCAACGAGCTTGGACTGGGCTTTGAGCAAGATGGGCCTCTGACATTTGTGAAGGGTATTTACATTGCGATGACGTGTACAGTTCTCATTGGAGGGAGATTTTTCCCTCCACAACAACACACACAAAAGCCTAGAACATCCCATACCTCAATTTGAGATGAAAATCTCAAAAGCCACCAAATAGAAATCGCTCCGAATCTGACGAAACTTCTAGGTTTTGTCGGGGACTACACTGCGCACATAACCCCAAAGGAAGCCCCATCAAAATCACAACTTGACTTCAAACCCAAACTCAAAGAATGGTTAGAAATGGGTTCTAATAAGGGTGAAAGAAGCGCGTAGTCAACACCAACACTAAACGCAAAGGCCCTTCTATGTTCTGACGAAGGAATGAAGCTCAAAAGAGGAAAGGGAAGGTGACAGCCTCCCTTGGGCTGCCATGGAAGCTTCAGGTCGTGCAAGAGAGTGGGGAAGATGAAAAAATAAAATATCTCACCCCCCTTTTGTAGAAATCTCAAAAAGTGCCCAGAACGAGCCCCGCTAGGTCCGAAAAAGTGAAATTTAAACAGACGCGCTCAAATGACAAAACTGTGTGAACGAAAAAGATTCAAAATGAGAAAATATGGACAACAAAAGAAACGGCGTCAAAAACCGATTCCCGAGCAGAAAGTTATGCCCTAAACAAGTTTGGCGCTGACTGGGTCCAGAAACCCTAAAACTAGAAAACAATGACCAAAAGGAATTTCTAAGAGTACACGACTCGATGAAAAGTGAAAATGAATCCCGTACGAGGATTCAGGCTCAAAATAAGGCATTTAGCAATAACTTTCATTAATTGCACAATGACCCCTCCAAAGAGTGAAAACTACACTAATGGCCCAGAATGAAAATATCTTCCAAAAATATTTTCTTAAAAACCCCTGAAATAAAATATCTTCAAAAGATATTTACGAAAAACACCCCAAGAAAAGAAAATAATTTCAAAGAACTTTGCATCCATGCCCCTATGGACACCGGGAGCAACTAGAGTACTTTCTTGCAAAAGTAAAGATACGTATTTCGTGGAAACCACTCAAGATGGAAATACATGAAGTCAAAAACCAACTCCGAATACAAGAAGTGTGGTTACACCAACAAAGTGTCAAACGGGGAAAAGACAAAATAGGGAAAATGACGAAATAGGGAAAAGGCCGAAAAGTGAATAGTGTCGAAAAATGAAAAATCTGGAAACGACTCGGTCCTCAAAGGAAGTTGTCAATCCACAGAAAAGAGTCTCAGAAATCACTCTAGAGCACTCGAGACGACATTAAGCGAAGAGGAACTGAACTCAGAAAGGAAAGACAACGGAAAAAAATATATATCCGTGAAAATCCGGGTCATTACAGAATCTCAATTCCCGTCTCATCAACCTTCTCAAGTTTTTAACATTCCTATTGAAGTGCCACAATTCAGTAACTCCCAACCTCCAATAAAGCAAAGGGCTATTCGGCCTCCTAATTGGTCTATGATTGAAGATGAGGCTTTATGTTATGCGTGGATGACCATTAGCACTGATGGGGTCATCGGTTCAGATCAATAAAAGGCAGCGTTATGGATCCGAATTCAATAAAGTTTTGAGCAACACGTTAGTGGTGCTGGTACACCTAAAATAAATTATATTGTCTGCTTGAATCGTTGGTCCATTATACAACAAATGATTACCAAATTTTCTGGATGCATAGCCCAGATTGAAAGGAATTACCCCAGTGGGCAAGACAATGAGTACAAGGTAAGTTATTTATTATATTAAATTTAATTGGTAGATATTTTAAAGATTTGTCTTCTAATAATTATTGATTTTTATTTTTTTAGATGATAGTAGCCAAAGAGTTGTTTGCTCGTCAAAATAATACCAAATTTAAGTTTGACAGTTGTTGGAATATTTTGAAAAACAACAATAAGTGGCATTTACATTATCAAAAAGAATTGACATAAAAAAATAAAAATAAAAATAAAAACAGCCAAAGAAAAGGAGTGGAATCCACATTGATGATAATGAGCCTATTGGTTACTCAAACCCATTTACTCCATCAAGTAATGCAGCAACGACACCAAGTTCAGTTGAGCGATCGGCGCACATAGGCGAAAATGATCCGACGGATGTTGAAGAATATTAGCGACCAGAAAGACGAAAAGCAGCGAAACAGGTGTGAAATAAGGATAAAAGACAATCTGAAAGTCAGAATTATTTCATTAGCAAATTCGATCATGCAACAGCCCTTTATCAAAGATAATCTGAAACTTTTGAAGCCGCTCAAATAGCACGAGAGGCACGCAAAGCAGATAATGAAAAAATCAGACAACTCGAGCTTCAAAGCAAACTAAGAGAGATTGAAAAAAAACAAAGAGCTGAAGAGATGTTAATGATGCAAAAAGATCCAGAATCGATGCCAACATAAGCCGACAAAGCATGGCTAATTGAACGCCAAAATGAAATATTAGCATCTATACGCGCACGCGGCAACTTAAGCTTTCCATACGATTATCTCAAGCATATATTCCATATGATTGTTCTGTTTTTCCTAGTTGTTATGTTTTTAATTCATGTCGGATTATATTGTTTTTCATTTTTATTGTATTGTTTAAATTTATGTCGTATCGTATTGTTTTTAATAATAAATATTGTATTGTTTAAATTTTTTTTATAATATAGCCGTTTTAAAAATATAGCATTTAGGAAAAAGTTAAAAAATAAAATTTATTAAAAATAAAAAAAAATTAAAATATTAATATTTTTGGAGAGCGAAGATGCACCATTGAAGTACATCCGATAGCTAAAATTTGGAGATTCTAAAATGCTGACGTGGTTATGGAAAATGTTGACGTGGTTATGGGAAAATGTTGATGTGACAAATTCGGAGAGCCTAAATTCGGATAGTCCATTGGAGATGCCCTAAGTTGATTTAACGAGGGTGAATTTATACAAAATGATGTAAAAATATATTTTACACATAATTACACATTTACACCATAAAACCATATAAATTAATAGAATTTGAAATTTATTATTATTTTTTTTTACCAAAATTCACAATCCAAATCTCATTTTAAAACTCAAAAATAGTTTATTTATTTTATCTCACATTAAAACTCAAAAGTAGTTTATTTATTTATTTTTATTATTATTAATGCATATCCTTAAAACTTCAGGTGAAATTAAAATTTGATTAGTCACAAAATAACCATTAGAAAATGATAGAATGATGAGGACCAATTTTTTATTATTATTATTTTTTAATTTTGTAATGGCAAGAATGTTAATTGTTAGAGAGGGCGAATGTTAGAACATGTGCTCGACACGATGGACAATCTAACCACTACAGCAATATAACACTTGCATGAGGACCAAATTAAAGACTTAAAAAATTGTGTGTTCCTATAAATGATCCACAAAAACTAGTTCAGGAATTGCAAAACAAGCGTAAGCTCGTCCAATGACGCCACACATTTAATGCATACTTATAACCTTGAAAAACCAAGTAACTAAACATAGATGTAAATCAATAAAACTATAGTTCAACAATTTATTCTCCTACCTTTCAAAGTTAAGGGTTAAGAGGGTATAAATTTTCATAAAGACAAAGTTACTGTGTTCATTATTTATTCATGATGGAAAAAAATGAATTTAAATCCTATAGTCCCGCTACAAATTCTATAGTGGCTCATGATATTTCGGAATATAAAAACTGATATTCAATTGTGTGCCTAGACTTTTTTTCATCATTTATATTTTCAAAAATACTCTTTCAATCTCAATTTAAGTGTTGTTCATGGAGAATATTAATTTTTAAAGGGACATGTGAAACATGCCTTGTCTGTCTAAAAAATTACTAATTTGCCCTTTTAAGTTTTGAATATTTAAGTTTGAAATTTTAAATACAAATGACAAATATAAAAAGATGTAAAATATATTGTTTGAAAAAATAAAATAAATTATTATTTTGAGATTAAAAAAATAAAACACTTATTTTAAAAAGAAATGAATAATACTTATCTCCAATTCCGCTAATCAACTAATGTGTCATGACAATTTAGAATTTTTTTTTCTTTCAATATTTCTCTTTACACGTTTTAATTTAGGGAAAAACATGACTTATTGTAGAGCCATATCAGGCTTCCTCACGTATTAAAGTAGACTTTGAAAGAGAGACCTAAGTGACATCAATCCAATAATATATATATATATATACACAAATTGTCAATCAGATCATTTAAACCACACAAGTTGGTTTAATTTTATCCTTTTGGGGACCAACTGCCATGAATTAGTCTTTTCATAATTATTCTAGACGCACCAGCAACAAAAAGGTCACTATCTTTAGGCTAGATTTACCTACCATTGCCACGATTTGATGTCATTAGGCCACGATTTCACAGTACTTATTTGAGAAACCTTAGTTAAGAATGGCGTTACTGTACTTATATATATATATATATACTATTATTAAATGTGCAAGGTGTTTCAGTATTTCAGTATTTATTTATTTATAAAAAAAATATTTATTAATTGATATAAAAATAGTTTTTGTAAAAATAGTTTCTATAAAACTTTAAAAATTACCTAATAAAATCAATCACATTCTATATAAAACTCTTATTTTTAGTTATTTTTTATGGATAATTATAGTTTCTATAAAATTCTAAAAATTACCTAATAAAATTAATCACATTTTATATAAAACTTTTATTTTTAGTTATTTTTTATAGATAATTATCACAATATAACCGGCCCGACCCAATTATGATTATGTCATTATCAGAAAAGGACACATGTCATCATCCTATTCATCCAAGAAGCCTATAAATAGAGGCATGGAGGAAGGAGGAAGGGGTACAGAAATTGAGAATTCTAGAAATTCAGAATTCTAGAGTAAAATACAGAAGCTCTGTCAAAGAGTAATATAAAAAATATTTATTAATTGAGTTGAATTTCAGAGTAAAATACAAAAGCTCTGTCAAGAGTTTCAGTATTTATTTATTTATATAAAAAAATATTTATTAATTGATATAAAAAGAGTTTTTTATTTATATTATTATTAGATGTGTAAAGACTTTCATTATTTATTTATATAAAAAATATTTATTAAATGATATGAAAAGAGTTTTGACTAAAAAAAAAAAAATTATAAAATAATAAAATCTACATAATAAAATTTAAATTAACATATTTATCTATTTATTATTATCCATTTTTAATAAAAGAAAATCTAATTAGACAAGATTTATTAATATAAAAAATATTTATTAATTGATATATAAAATAAAATAATTTTTATAAAACTCTACCACAAATTAGCTTTTATTATGAGTATATTAATAAAATTAAAACTAATTAGACAAGTATATATTTAAAGAAAATAAAATAATTTTAATAAAACTCAATTACAAATTAACTATTTTATTATCAATAAAACTCTATCAACAAAAATATATGTAAAGAGCTTGGATAAAACTCTAACACAAATTACCAATTTATTAATTTATCATTAGTTTTTTAATAAATTATTAATATAAAAAATTATTTATTAACTGATATAAAAGGAGGTTTTTAAAATATAAATTACCTATTTATCTATTTATTTTGAGTTTTTTTAACTAAAAGTAAAATCTAATTAGACAAGAATTATTAAAATAAAAAATATTTATTAATTGATATAAAAAGAGTTTTTAAAAGAGTTTATATTAAACTCTAACACAAATTACCTATTTATTTATTTATTACAAGTTTTTTAATAAAAGAAAATCTAATTTACCTAATAAAACCAATCACATTTTATATAAAACTCTTATTTTTAGTTTTTTTATTTTTTTTTATTTTTTTATTTTATGGATAATCATAGTTTTTATGAAAATCTAAAAATTACCTAATAAAATCAGTCATATTCTATATAAATTTTTATTTTTAGTTATTTTTTGTGAATAATTATCACAACATAACCGACCCGGCTGTCATTATCAGAAAAGGACACATGTCATTATCCTATTCATACAAGAAGCCTATAAATAGAGGCATGGAGGAAGGAGGAAGGGGTACAGAAATTGAGAATTCTACAAATTTAGAATTCCAGAGTAAAATACAGAAGTTCTGCCAAAGAATTTCAGTATTTATTTATTTATATAAAAAAATTATTTATTAATTGATATAAAAATAGTTGAATTCTAGAGTAAAATACAGAAGCTCTGTCAAATAATTTGAGTATTTTAATATTTATTTATTTATATAAAAAATATTTACTAATTCATATAAAAAGAGTTTTTATATATACTATTATTAGATGTGTAGAGAGTTTCAGTATTTATTTATTTATGTAAAAAAATATTTATTAAATAATATGATAAAACACTAAAATCTACATAATAAAATTTAAATTAACCTATTTATCTATTTATTATTATCAATTTTTTAATAAAATAAATCTAATTGGACAAGAATTATTAATATAAAAAATATTTATTAATTGATATATAAAAGAAAATAATTTTTATATAACTCTACTATGAGTTTCTTACTAAAATTAAATCTAATTAGACAAGTATATATTTAAAGAAAATAAAATAATTTCTATAAAACTCTATTACAAATTACCTATTTTATTTTCCATAAAACTCACTCTAACACAAATTACTTGTTAATCTATTTATTATGAGTTTTTTTTAATAAAAAGAAACCTAATTAAACAAGTATTATTAATATAAAAAATTATTTATTAACTAATATAAAAAGAGGTTTTAAAAGAGTTTTTAAAAAACACTAACACAAATTACCTATTTATCTATTTATTATTAGTTTTTTAATGAAACTAAATGTAATTAGACAATAATTATTAAAATAAAAAATATTTATTAATTGATATAAAAAGAGTTTTTAAAAGAGTTTATATTAAACTCTAACACAAATTACCTATTTATTTATTATAAGTTTTTTAATAAAAGAAAATCTAAGTAGACAAGAATTATTAAAATAAAAAATATTTTTAACTGATATAAAAAATACAATAATTTTTCTAAAATTCTACCACAAATTACCTTTTATTATGAGTTTTTTTTTTTTTTTTTTTTTTTTTTTTTTTTTTTTTTTTTTTTTTAATAAAAGCCAATCGAATTAGATAGGAATTATAAAAATATAAAAATATTTATTAATTCATGTAAAAAGAGTTTAAAAATATTTTCTATAATACTCTAACACGTATTACAAATTACAATTTTTTAATAAAAGTAAATCTAATTTTCAGAGTAAAACACAGAAGTTTTACCAAAGTGTTTCAGTATTTATTTAATTATATAAAAAAATATTTATTAATTAATATAAAAAAAGATTTTATCTATATTACTATTAAATGTGCAAAAAGTTTCAGTATTTAAGTATCTATTTATAAAAATAAATATTTATTAATTGATATAAAAAGTATATCTTTTTTTTTTTTTTTTTAAAAAAAAAAAAAAGAACTTTATCAAACTTCAAAATCTATCTAATAAAATTTAAATTAACCTATTTATATATTGATTATTATGAATTTTTTAATAAAAGAAAATTGAATTAGATAAGAATTATTAATATAAAAAATACTTATTAATTGATATATAAAATAAAATAATTTTTCTAAAGCTCTACCACAAATTAACTTTTATTGCGAGTTTATTAATAAAATTAAATTTAATTAGACAAGAATATATGTAAAGAAAATAAAATATTAAATGTGCAAAGAGTTTCAGTATTTTAGTATTTATTTTTTTATATAAGAAATATTTATTAATTGATATGAAAAGAGTTTTTATAAAAAAAAAGAATAATAAAAGAAAAAATAAAACTCTATAAAACTTTAAAATCTACCTAATAAAATTCAAATTAACCTATTTATTTATTTATTATTATGAATTTTTTTAATAAAAGTAAATCTAAAGTTTCAATATTTATTTATTTATTTAAAAAATATTTATTAAATGTGGAATGACTTTCAGTATTTCAGTATTTATTTATTTATATAAAAAATATTTATTAATTGATATGAAAAAAGTTTTTATAGAAAAAAAATTCTATAAAACTCTAAAATCTAGCTAATAAAATTCAAATTAACCTATTTATTATTATGAATTTTTTAATATAAGAAAACCTAATTTTCTAAATAAATTCAGAGTAAAATACAAAAGTTCTGTCAAGAGTTTTCGGTATTTATTTTTTTATATAAAAAAATATTTATTAATTGATATAAAAAGAGTTTTTATCAATATTATTATTAAATGTGTAAAGAGTTTCATTATTTATTTAAATTAAAAAATATTTATTAAATGATATGAAAAGAGTTTTTTCTAAAACAAAAAAAAAAAAAAAAATCTATAAAACAGTAAAATCTACGTAATAAAATTTAAATTAACCTATTTATCTATTTATGATTATCCATTTTTAATAAAATAAAATCTAATTAGACAAGATTTATTAAGATAAAAAATATTTATTAATTCATATATATAAAATAAAATAATTTTCTAAAACTCTACCACAAAATAGCTTTTATTATAAGTATCTTAGTAAAATTAAAACTAATTAGACAGGTATATATTTAAAGAAAATAAAATAACTTCAATAAAACTCTATTACAAATTATCTATTTTATTATCAATAAAACTCTATCAATAAAGATATATTTAAAGAGTTCGTATAAGACTCTAACACAAATTACCAATTTATCATGACTTTTTTTAATAAAAGGAAACCTAATTAGACAAGTATTATTTATATAAAAAAATATTTATTAATTGATATAAAAAACGTTTTTATCTATAGGATTATTACATGTGCAAAGAGTTTCAGTATTTAACTATCTACTTCTATATAAAAAAAAAATATTTATTAATTGATATGCAAAGAGGTTTTTTTTTTTTTTTTTTAAATGTCAATCAAACTCTAAAATCTATCTAATAAAATTTAAGTTAATGTATTTGTTTATTTATTATTATGAATTTTTTAATAAAATAAAATCTAATTAGACTAGAATTATTAATATAAAAAATATTTATTAATTGATATATAAAATAAAATAATTTTTTTAAAACTTTATCATAAATTAACTTTTATTATGAGTTTCTTAATAAAATTAAATCTAATTAAATAAGTATATATTTAAAGAAAATAAAATAATTTTTATAAAATTCTATCACAAATCATAAATTTTATTTTCAATAAAACTCTATCACAATATACAAAGATATAATATTTAAAAAGTTTCTATAAAATTTGAACTCAAATTTTATATTTATATATTTATTTAGTGTTTTTTAATAAAAGGAGATCGAATTAGACAAGTACTATTAATATAAATAATTATTTATTAATTGATCTAAAAAGAGTTTTAAAAAGAGTTTCTATAAAACTATATCACAAATTACCTATTTATCTATTTATTATGTGTTTTTTTAATAAAATAAAATCTAATTAGACAATCATTATTAAGATAAAAAAATATTTATTAATTAATATAAAAAAGGGTTTGAAAAGAATTTCTGTAAAACTATAACACCAATTATTTACTTATCTATTTATTATGAGCTTTTTAATAAAAAGAAAACTAATTAGACAAGAATTATTAATATAAAAAATATTTATTAATTAATATAAAAAGTGTTTTTTAAAGAATTTCTATTAAACTGTAACACAAATTAGCTATTTATTTATTTATTATAAATAAATTTCCAGATAATATAATAATTTTTATAAACTCTATCACAAATTAGCTATTTTATTTTCTTTAAAACTCTATGACATATAACTTGTTTTTATCTATTTATTGTGCGTTTTTTGATGAAGGAAATCTAATTAGACAACGATATATTTAAAGAAAATAAAATATATTTTTTAAAGAGTTTATATAAAATTCTAATAAAAATTACCTATTTATGTATTTATTATGAATTTTTAAATAAAATATAATATAACTTGACCAGAATTATTAAAATAAAAAATATTTAATAATTGGTATAAAAAATAAAATAATTTTTCTAAAACTCTACCACAAATTATCTTTTATTATGAGTTTTTTAATAAAAAAATATAATTAGACAAGGACATATATATTTAAAGAAACTAAATAATTTATATAAAATTCTTCCACAAATTACCTATTTTATTTGTAATGAAACTCTATCACATTAGATAAGGATATATTTAAATAGTTTTTATAAAACTCTAACACAAATTACCAAAACCTTACCACAAATTAAGTATTTTATTTTCTTTAAAACTCTATCACATATAACATGTATTTATCTATTTATTATAAGTTTTATAATAAATTAAAATATAATTAAATAAGGATATATTTAAAGAAAATAAAACAATTTCTATAACTCTATCACATTAAATAAGGATATATTTAAAGAAAATATTTAATAATATAATAAATCATATAAATAAAATATAAATGTTAAAGAATTTGAACATTTCAGTATTTATTTTTTAATATAAAAAATATATATTAATTAATACAAAAAGAGAACTCTATTACATATAAGTATATAACCCTTGTATTTATCTATTTTTTATGTGTTTTTTAATAAAAAAAATCTAATTTTATAAAGATATATCTTAATAAAATAAAATAATTTCTATAAAATTCTACCACAAATTACATATTTAAAGAAAATAAAATATAACCTAGGGTCTTCCAAAAACTACAAACTCTATATAACAAATTTTTATATCAATTTCAATCTAATGTATAATTAGTATAATTGAATTTCTATTTTAAAATTTAATTAAAAATTAATATAATTGAATTTCTATTGTAAATTAAAAATTATACTAAATTTCAAATTATATAATAAAATTCAAATTACAAATTACATAATAAAATTCAAATTACCTAAAAAAATTTGCTCCTTTACAAAACTCAAATATTTATCTATTAAAATAAAAAATTATTATTTAATAAAAAATAAAAAATACATATTTTAGTATTAATATAAAAACATAAAAGAATTTATTAATTTACGAAACTTAAACTCTATCACCAATTTCAAAATATTTCAGTATTTATTTATTAATATAAAATAAATTTTTATTAATCAATATGAAGACAAAAAATTTTATAAGTCACAAAATATTCATCACGTGCACCCGTGCCTTTTCTTAGTGTGTATATATATATATATATATAAATATGTGTGCACTATATGTCAATATTATGCGAAGATTCAGAAAGAAGATTAAAAATAAAATTATGTGAATAGATTAATTTTTTTTTTAATTTTAACTCTTATCTCTTTTTTTTTTTTCTTTTTTTTTTTAAAAAAAATATATATATACATACATATACACATATAGTTAACCATATCATTATGAAATCATTCTCATTTATCTTTTACACACGAAACTAAAACTCAAATTTTATAATTTTAATTCAATTAAAACTTAATAAAAATGAAAGCTAAAGAATCCATTATATATATATTAAATAAAGATAATTGTAAAAAAAATAAATAATGAAAGTTATATATATGTATTTATATATATATATATACAAACGAGAAATAAAATTAGGATCACGTGCAGAAAACGTCCTTAAAGTATGTTTGCAGTACATATCACACCCTTCACGTGCAAAAATCACTCTTAAAGTTTCAATTTTGTACAAAGAGATCTCTATGACAAATTTAAACCCTAAGTTGACCAAATTACCCTTACTGCACTATTTTATAAAATATATAAAAATAAATAATTTTGTAAAATGACCAAAAATGACACTATTGGATGATACCCATCACGTGCAAAAAATACCCCTAAAGTTTCAATTTGGTGCAAATAAGTCCCTCTGGTACATTTAAACCTTAAGTTGACTAAATTACCCTTACTGAACTATTTTATAAAATATATAAAATAAATAATTTTATAAAATGACTGAAAATGACTATATTGGGTAATGGACAAGTAAAGATAATAATAAAAAATATAAATATAAATGAAAGTATAAAAGAAAAGTAAAGATAAAAATAGAAAAAAAAAAAAGAAGAAAACAAATATGTTATAAATTCTGAAAACCCGTGGACACTGATATTGAGATTTTTTTTCCTTTTTTTGAATTCTCAAAATATTCAAATACTTGTTCTTACGGACGGACCTATGTTGGACCCTAATTTTTTTTTATTTTTTTTATTTTTTTATTTTTTTATTTTTTTTTTTAACTATTATGCCCCACTAATGAAATATTACATTTGCCTCCCTAAACTTATTAAAAAAAAAATTTCAGTATTGCCACTAATGAATATTACATTTGCCCTTGAGTTTGTGGTCTATTTCTGCTTGTTCTACAAATTCTCAAAGTTTCAAAAAAAATAGTTTAGAGATATATAGAGAGAAATTTTTTTTGTAAAATATATATATATAAGGTAATGTGCACATAATACCCCTATACTATAATATTAGTAGCATATATATCCCTTGGGCATTTTTGAAAGAGTAAAAGGGCAAAACGAATATTACAGTACTAATTTATGTCAAATTTTTTATTGAGAGGTATTTTTGCACAATGTAAAAAGATTAGGGGTGTTTTTAATTTGCATAAATTTTCAAACATGGGATAAAAGTGCTACGTGTAGTATACTTTAGGTGTGTTCACTTGTCCTGAGAAAATAAAGACAGTAAGAATTTTAAAAACTAATTTGGTACTAAAATGTTAAATTTTAAAGTTTCATAAAATTATGAAAGATGTATTAATTATACATTGATTTTTCAACTAATCAGAGGCGCAACTACAGCTAACAGTCCTCTAAAAATAATATATATATAGGAAATGATATTTTTGACCACTTTAATACTCCGACTTAAAATCGACTTATGTAAAAATATGACTGTGTTATTATAAAATTTCAACTTAAATAAGTATCATTACTATTGCTGTTTGTTTTCATAAAATTCGTCAATATTTTTTTTCTTTTTCTTTATATACTCAGTTTTTCATAACCCCTTTCATTATCTTTTCAGTTTTCCATAACCGTATCATATTTTTTTTCGTTTTCACAATATCTTTCATGGTACTCAAATAGAAGACTTTGATTGGTACAAAATCTAGAACAAAAACTCTAATATTTTTCAATTTTTCAATGCTTTGCAATATTTTTGTTTCTAAAGTTGCATAGATTTTTAGTTTTGATCATTATAACAATGAACAAATGCCTATCTAATTATATATAGGAGATACAATCTTAAGTATCTATGTGTTAAAGATTGAGATGAAATGTGATATATATATAAAACATATATATAATTTGATATACATGGTGATTGAAACTTTAGTAGCTAACAAAGATATTATATTAAGATTAAACCTAAAAAATGGACTACATCTTTTTAAATAGTTAATTATCTTATATTTTAAAATGCGTCCCATTATATTTGACACATAAGTAGCCACATAGACTCAAAATAATAAATTTTTATTTATCGAATTAAATAACAATACTCATATACATACATACATATATATATATATATATATATATATATAGACACACACACACACACACAGAGACGACGCACCTGAAGTCAAACTCACCAGCAATAAGTTGACAATTTTACCGGAAACTACACTAGCCTATTCCTAATTAACCCATGATTAATTAGTATATAAAAATGACCCTATTAAATAATTTTTAAATTAAAATTACATTTTCTCGAGCGTTCGAAAAAACTGTTACACTATTATATGTTTTTTTAAATTAACATTTTCTATTAATCAATGTGAAAAAAAAAATTCAAACGCTCCAGAAAATATTTTCTATTATTCAGCGTGAAAAAAGTCGCTAAAAAGAAAAAAAATCCGCCTGAAAAAAGAAAGAAAGAAAGAAAAAGGCTGCCAGTGAGACCGCACATACATTTGTGTCCGAGTTTACAATTGCATTTGAGAATATATGTCCAGCATATTACAAATATTTATATTGATTTTTTTAAAGAAAAATTACAGTTACATACAGTTAGGAGCCTTAAATAATAAAATTGTTTATTTTAAAAGATAAGTTTTTACATTGGTTGAATTAAGTAAAATAATTACATATGTATAAATAACTATTATTTAGGTGCAAAATGCCCTCCAAACACTTATTCTAAAATACTAAAAATTATTCCTCTAAAATCAAATACTTTCCTTAAATAATTTATTTACTTGAAAAATTTAAGAAAATAAAATCTTTCCTTTAACTTTGAATCAAATTTTTGCAACTTTCATTTATGTACATACACACGCGATAAGTACTTATACAAATAATAAAAAAGATTCAAGATTTTATTTTTTTTATTTTTGTAATATATACACCATATGCAAAAATGTCTAGTTGAAAGTCAACTCAAAAATTTTGTTTTTCTAAATTTTATGAATGAAAGAATTATTTAGTTTAGGAAGGATATTTTAATATTTTCAAATAAGAGTTTGAAGGATATTTTGGACATAAATAATAGTTATTTATGCATATGTAATTATTTTACCTAACTCGACTAATTTGAAAAATTAACTTTAAAAACAGACCGATTTGTTATTTAAGGTTCCTATATATACTTAAGTGTAGTTTTTCCTTTTTTTAATATCCATATATGTAATCTAAAACACACACATTTATATATGAAAAATGGTTCTTGCACGAATAGTTACAGTGAATTGTTAGACCTACTTTTCTAATTAGCCAATTATGCAACAAATAAGAAAATAGAACCCTCACTTAGTTGTATTTGATATAAATAGTAGATTAAAAATTATTTAATTAGATAAATTCACTACAAGTATTTAGTGTGAGTATCACTACTCTTTATATATACAGACACACACACGGGGAAGGAGACTCTATTAAATATTATAGTTGAATTTTTCAATTGTCTAATTATGATATTACATGAGTGTTATGCTATGTTGGGTTTGATTTGGTATTGAAAATCTTTGATTGAATTGTAGGATTCAAATTGCCGATTTGGAATATCTGGGATTTCAATACATTCTCAATCGCAAATTGATTTGTAACATCCAAACAATGAATTAAAAGTTTAAACTAAATTTGTTCTAATTTAAAATCCAAAGCACTAACTTGTTGCTCCCAATCATAACATATAGGTTATTAAAAAATAATGATATGGAGACTGAAGAATTAACCCCGAATAAGTACCGAATAAGTACTTGTTGAAGCTTTCTTTCCTCTAATTCCGAAACACAACAATAGACTTGCAACTATAGTATAGGAAAAAGACGTTCCATATTAATTTGGAGACTTCTTTTCGGTTCCCCTATCATTACTCGTTATTAAATGATGTTTAGTTACATTTTTATTGTTTGGGAGATGATATTCACATTCCAATTTTCTCCAGTGGCACTACATTTATCTTTTTTTTTTTATAAAAGGAAATGACAAGAAGGTCCTTGAATTCATTAATATACTATCCCTTAATTTATAATGTCATAACTACCATTTATATAACTTTAACATTTTTTTTTACCTTCTTTACTTTATTTACTAGTTTTTTTTTTTTTTTGGGTTTTATCGGTTTTATCAAAAGAGATAATTTATTCAATTTAGATAAAAAAATATAATCCTTTTCTTTTCATACCTTTTTTTTTTTCATGTCAAAAGAGATTATTTTTTCAATGGTTACTTTCTATTTTTTCGGTTGGGTCAAAATAGTCAATTTATTCAACATAAATTTTTATTTCTTGGTCCCATAAAAATAAAAATTGTTCAATTTATTTTTTGTCTGGTCAAAGGAGACCTAAAATAATAAAGATTAGAGATAAGGAGAAGAAATCTAAAAGGACAATTTTGTCATTTAAAAAGTAATAATTATTTACGTGTAAAGTTAGGATTAAAATTGTCATTTCATTTAAGATTGTATTGCAAACGTTGAAAAGTGGAATGCGGATATCAACTCCCTTTTTTATTTAGTACTCCCTCCATCGGGATATCGACTCCCTTTTTTATTTAGCACTCCCTCCATCCCATTGCCCATCTAGAAAATTTTGCTTCACTACCATTTTTTATTTTTGAGTCATTTGAGGTCATTTTTAGTCATATTCCTTTTATATACTTATATACTACCTATATCCCATGTTAGATATTTACTTCAATAACTTTGACTCATAAAAGTTGTGAGTCAAAGTTTTTGAAGAGGACAATTAATATGAAACGAAGGTAGTATATTTTGTTTGAACAATCCTTAGGTTGTCACTAGTGAGAATCTACACCATTCTCACTATTGATGTAAACTAATAATAAATGAATATGTCATTTTTAATTATTAAATCAAATATAATGGGTTAGATACTCACTTATCAAATTGGAAATATCTCTTATTTGATAATTAAAATAAAATATGTCCATTTATGATTGGTTTATATCAACGGTGAATATGGTGTAAATCCTCGTAAGGAGCTAAGAATCATTTCATTTAGTTTAGTGGCAATTCAAAATTCAAAGGATTCTAACGTAGGCCCGGTCTATGCTGCATATATGCCTTTCCTATTTGTTTGGTATTGATTTTTAAGGATTTTTATTTTAGTGGAAAAGCACAAGATTGAGTCCTGTCCAAGAAATATTTTCATTGGAAACAACCTTATAAAATGCACATTAACAACCATGTAAAATAATTTCCAAAAATCCATTGAACTTCCTTTTATGGATTTGGCAAGTTCTAAAAATTTCATTGAAAACAATAAAATACACCGTAACAACCATATAAAATATAAAATTCTAAATTTTCTTTAACATTTCCATTGGTGATTTTGATCATTGAGCGCCAATATGCTCTCTTTCTCTATATTATATATATATATATATATATACAAATATAACCAGAAGATAGCTCTTCATCCCTCAAACCTAATGCAAAATTCGTTTTGATTGATAATCCACCAATGGCCAAGTTTAGCCTTGTTTTGCTTTTCATCGTTTCCTTTCTCACCATTGCACAGTGCCGTTCCACTAATGATGAGGGCAGAAAGGCTAGTCATCTTTTTGTTCTTTGGGAGTTGCTTAGTACTTATTTACACATAATATGATAGTTGTAGATATATATATATATATATATACACACGTGTATACATATATACCCGTGAAGAGGAATACATACTAGCTATGTGAACATTCAAGCATGATCATACCTTACCTGTCATACATGGATGCGTGCGTCTCTCTCTATAGATATGAAGATCCTTTGAAAAATTTTAAGTTTTTATAAATACATGATCACACAA
This sequence comes from Cornus florida, assembly GCF_030987335.1. Lineage (NCBI taxonomy): Eukaryota > Viridiplantae > Streptophyta > Magnoliopsida > Cornales > Cornaceae > Cornus > Cornus florida. The sequence continues at coordinate 12,008,771 of NW_026775578.1, read as the reverse complement.
AAGTATATATATATATAAGCTTATATGTACTTGCGTACATATATGAAGACCTTTTGAAATTTTTTATTTTTACTTTTGCATATTAATTCATTATCTGTTATAACATGCATATATATTATCTGTCTTATTATCTTATATACTAATCCATAATATTGATGAATATTGATATGTCTGCTTGTCCATTAGGCATCTCTGGTTACATCTATAATCAAGTTACTTTTAGCATACATGAATATTTAATATGTTTTATTTTATTTTATTTTTCACTTTTCCGGTAAATTTCATGAAGAATTAATATGGCTTCCTAACATATTATTGAACATACTAATTGCAGGTTTACATTGTGTACATGGGATCCCTTCCTGACAGGGAATATTCACCTTCCACTCACCACCTTGGTTTGCTTCAACAAGCTTATGGGGGCAAGTATGTATATGTTTGTGAATATATATATATATATATATTATATAGCATTAATCAGCAATTGCAATTCATCTTGCTTTTATATATCTCTATCCAGTTTTGCACCTAAATCCTTGGTTAGAAGCTACAAAAGGAGTTTCAATGGATTTGCAGCCCTGCTTAGTGATAAAGAGCGAGAGAAGTTGGCTAGTGAGTAAATCCTATTACTTATTGTCAATTTCGAAACAAATTCTTTATCAGGCATTGTAATTTGGTGATAGATTCATAATATTTTTCGAAACAAATTTAATTGTGTTACGTAGGCTTGGAAGGAGTAGAGTCAGTTTTTCCAAGTAGAGAACTCCAACTTCAGACTACAAGATCCTGGGACTTCATGGGCTTCTCCAAGAATGTTAAGAGAAATCATATGACTGAGAGTAATGTCATCATTGGTGTCATTGATACCGGAATCTGGCCTGAATCACCTAGTTTCAACGACAATGGCTTCGGTCCTCCTCCAAGGAAATGGAAGGGTGCTTGTGAAGGAGGCAGAAATTTTACTTGCAACAAGTATCTTTCTCTCTCATTACAACATTTTTTTTTTTTTTCCTTTTTTTACTTTTTAATTTTTAAAATTTAATTTTTTTTTTTAAAAAATATGATTAGACTGTAGTATGTCATCCACAGTCACAAATGTCCACCATGAAACTCCAACCCTCACATCCCCTTAGAAGGAGGAGCGGTTGTATGAGCTAAACTTGAATACGTACTGAATGCTAATCATTTTACAGCAAGATAATTGGAGCTCGGCATTACAACACAAACCCAGATCCAGCATTAAAATCTTCAAAAGTAGATTCTGCACGGGACACTTTGGGTCATGGGACCCATACGGCCTCAACAGCAGCCGGAAACGCCGTAGACGGCGCGAGCTTCTATGGATTGGCGCAAGGGACTGCAAGAGGAGGGGTCCCCTCGGCCAGGATTGCTGCATACAAAGTGTGCGGTCCCACTAGTTGCTATGAAGATGACATTTTGGCAGCCTTTGATGATGCTATTGCTGATGGGGTTGACATCCTCACTGTTTCAATAGGAGGATCGGATCCAGTTGAAATGTTCAAAGATGCCGTTGCAATTGGTGCTTTTCACGCCATGGAGAAAGGAATACTAACTTTTAATGCTGCTGGTAATTCTGGTCCCGATCTAGCAACAACTACTAGCGTCGCGCCATGGATGCTTAGTGTGGCAGCCAGCTCTACCGATCGCCACATGATTAGCAGGGTTGTTCTTGGCAACAGAGCATCATTAACTGTATGTATTTGTTTTTGGTTTTTGCTATATATATCACTACGTTAGGGGTTAAATTGTTGCATATATGACAACAATTTTCTATTTCCAGAGAACTGAAAATAAAAAAATTGTCTAGTAGTTTTTGTTTTTTTCTTGAGAACTATTTTTAGAGAACTGAACAAAGCTGGCCCTTAATATTTTTTAGTTTAACTAGGAACTTGGGTTCTAACATATTTGATATCAACAGGGTATTGCAATTAATTCGTTTGGATTAATGAAAAGAATGATGTTTCCTCTGGTATATGGAAAAGATGCTACAAGTAATTGCAGTGAAGAGGGTGCACGGTAATATCTGCTCCCTATGCCATTGTTGCCTCAAATTTGGAAAACATAAAAATATTGTTACATTTCAGGTTGTGTATGGAGGGTTGTTTAGACAATAGACTTGTGAAAGGAAAGATTGTGGTATGCGATGGTGTTATGGGAGTTGCTGAAGCTATTAGAGCAGGTGCCCTTGGCTCAATCGCTTTGGGTGATGATTTTGTAGAAGATGTTGCACAAAATTTCCCCTTACCTGCATCAGTATTGAATGAACAAAACTATAATTTGCTCCTATCCTACTATAATTCCACAAGGTAATTATGATTTATTTGGAGCCCATTTTTTTTTTTTCAATCCTTGAGATGGTACTAAATTACCAATCTATTGTTCTTATTTTAGTAAACCTCAAGCATACATATTGAAAAGTGAAGCTACAATTGACCCTTCTGCTCCTCTAGTCGTTTCTTTCTCTTCACGAGGGCCAAACCGAATCATACCACAAATATTGAAGGTAAATACACTTTTATATTGAGCTTGCTTGGTTTTTAGTTCTCAAGAACTCGGAAAACAGTCATTTCACTTGCTCATTCACTTGAACTGCTTGATGATCACGTCACAGCCCGATATATCTGCCCCAGGAGTTGATATCTTGGCTGCATATTCACCCTTTGCTCCGCCTTCAAATTATTTAAATGATAAGAGATCTACCCTATACAATATGGTATCTGGAACATCCATGGCCTGCCCTCATGTTGCTGGCGCAGCCGCTTATCTTAAGTCATTGCATCCTCGATGGTCTCCTTCCGCCATCAAATCTGCTCTTATGACTACAGGTAATATAGTAACACAAAACAAACAAAAAAAAAAAAAAACTGTTTTTAAACAAAACATGCTTTCACAGATTTTGTAGGATTTTCTAATTTTCAGTTCTCGATAAACTGGACTAACCAAACGCCTTTTCTTTATAGCTTGGACTATGAATTCCACCACAAATAAAGATGGTGAATTGTCTTACGGAGCGGGACATATCAACCCGATAAAAGCTGCAGATCCTGGACTAGTTTATGAGGCCTTTAGAGATGACTACATAAAAATGCTTTGTGATATGGGTTATGATATGAAGATGATCAGAACAATAACAGGGGATATGAGTAGTTGTCCAAAGGGACATAAAGGGTCACCGAAGGATCTCAACTACCCTTCAATGGCAAGTCAAGTTGACGAATACAAATCTTTTACTCTGAGGTTTCCTAGAACTGTCACAAACGTTGGGCGTGCTAATTCCACTTACAAAGCAAAAGTCACAATGGCGGATTCGAAGATTCGAGTTGGTGTGAGGCCTAGTGTTCTCTCTTTCGAGGCATTGTATGAGAAGAAATCTTTTGTTGTCACAGTTGTTTCTCCTCCTGGAGAAGGAGTGCATGGACTGATGTCTGGTTCGCTGGTGTGGTCCGATGGCACTCATGTGGTGCGAAGCCCCATTGTTGCTTACACACCTATACGTACATCAGTATAATTAAGTACAATTATTATTAGCATTTCATCTTATTAGTTTCAAACTCTCTTGTAACCATGATCTATTCAATTTTAATGACATTCCATAATTGAATTCTTATTAGCATGTTTGATACTGTTTTCTCATATCACCTTCTTCATCTTGCTCTAGTAGTACCACATACTAGTATACTCCATTCCAAATGCTTCCTGTTCCTCGAGCTTAATTTGCAAATTTTCTGGAGCCCAGTTCAAATATATCTTAATGGAGTTGGTTGTGCGGTTTGTATATTCAGTTCAAATTCATTAAATATACCAGCTGAATTTGTAAGATTATTTATTAATTGCTCCATACCATCTGGGGGAATCTGAGAGGCTGTAGGATCATCGTCAGCTTCATGATCCAACCAAAGGCCAGCAACCTCCTACCTAAACTAAAGCCTCTTTCTTTTTGAGTGTGAATGTGTGATCTAGGCTTGATTATCTGAACGCTATTATGTGATAATCTAATTAAGCAGATATGGCTTGATTATCTGAACACTATATTATGTAAAAGGGTAATTAAATAAATACTGTATAATATTATATTATTTGGTCAATTTATAAACTACTTTTTGTGATAATTAATTATTAAAGTAGTATTTTCCTATTTGTTTCTTACTTTGATGGAAAGTATAGTTAGACTTATCAGTTTTTGTTTGGTTAGCTGAAAAGTTAGAAAAGGAAGGAAAAATAATTTTTTTAATTTTGTTTCTTTTTGATGGAAAGTATAGTTAGACTTATCAGTTTTTGTTTGGTTAGCTGAAAAGTTAGAAAAGAAAGGAAATATAATTTTTTTAATTTTGTTTAGAGTTTGGATAAAAAGAAAGAGAAACCTAATGAAAAATTTAGTTTTCGCATCGAGTATTTTCTTTTAAAAATTTAATTTAGTTTCCGCATTAAGTATTTTCCCTCAAAAATTTTCCACCAAAAAACACGCGCCTATTTATTTGCACTTCATACAATTATATACACAGAATATCAATGATGATTGGGTAAAATTGCTCAAAATAGATTCTGTTTCTAAATAGAATTTTTTATTTTTTTAATTGTCTGTTCTATGTTACAATTCTAGCAACTCATAATCTGTGTGTGTGTATATATACATATTATATGGTGAAATATTTAATTTTTCTTTCAAACAGTATTATTGCCTCTTCATCTCTAATTTTTTTTATATATTTTTTAATTTGTTTATCTAAACTAATAATTAGTTTTACTTAAGAAAATATTATGAAACCTTATTCTAAATATAAATTATAGAAATAAATATAAACAATTATATATTTGAATTAATTAATCCTTCATTCTACTTCATAAGGGTAGTTTTGGTATGCATAGTCACTTTCTTTTCACTTTCATGCTATCCAAACTAACAAACTAATATTTTTCTATAATTTTCTTGGACAAATTTTCATACTAACCAAATAAATGCTAACTAATTTATTTTCTTTTCATTTACTTCACTTTTCTTTCATTTTCACTTTCTTTTCTTTAAGTTAATGAAACGAAAATTGATTTTCTAATATGTATTTGGTTAGGATGAAATTTTCTTCAAGAAAATTGTAGGAAAATATTATATTATAGTTTGGATACCTAAATTACCTTTATTTTATAAAATAATAAAATAATAAAGAATTAGTAATAAAATATATTAAAAAATGATAAAATTTTCAATTAATTTAGACCTTTTGAATTACTATTATTCATATATGATGAAAAACTATTAGGAATGGAAGTCAAGTTAATTAAAAATTTATTAATGATTAAGTTGTTAGTCGACTCTAATTCTTTGAAACCTAGTAAAAAATTATTGTTGTTTCCAAATATAAAATGAAGTTGTTGGGTAAAATAATATCAATGAAGTTGTTGGGTAAAATATGAATACTAAATAAAAAGACATGTTTTCACGGGAAAATAAAATTTTCCCGTGTTTTGTGAAAGAAACATTTTAGAAAAAAATAAAGAATTACAAGAATCCTAATTTTCTAAAACTTTTTTTGCTTTTCTATTTAACCAAACTATAAAAAAGTTTTAAAAATTTGTATTTCCTTTCTTTTCCAGTTGATTCTATCTAACCAAATGAAACCTAAAGAAAAATTGGTCTTCTCCATGCCTGTATCCCATCAATTATGTACACTAATGAAACAATATGTATAATGTTTATGTGTGTAAAAGGCTAATAGAGAAATATCAGTTTTCACGCTTCTAAAATTACAATTTTGCACGTTATTTGTTAAGTTTGATATCATGGATCGAGGTATTTATATTTAACTATTTATTTATACATTATTGACATGTAAAAATAATGAAGTTCAATTTACTAGGATTATGACTTGTGTTTAATGTTCTTACACAAATGTTATTGTATTTTTACACGAATAATTATAGTTTACAAAAGTCAACCTCAATCTTGATTTTAAAGATTATTTACTAAATAAGTTGATCCCTAATATTAAATTTGGCTGGTGTAAGCTCTAAACACAGTTAAGAAGCACAACATAAACCTACATTGACTTGAATAAGTTCAAATCGATTCTGAACAAATATTATTATTATCAAATAAGAACAGGCCGAGGTTGAGTTCAGCTTTTCAAGATCGTCCCCACAAACGAGAGCTTGTAATGTTTTGGTATAATATATTTAGATTAACCAACAGAAAGTATCAAGTGGACGTGCCGGAGTGGTTATCGGGCATGACTAGAAATCATGTGGGCTCTGCCCGCGCAGGTTCGAATCCTGCCGTCCACGGTTTTCTCTTTTTGTCACTAGGTCAAGCCTAGCCTCGGCCCACAGTAGAACTAGTTCACTAGATTGAACTCTTTTTAGTAGTAGGTGGTAATTTGAAAGTCTTCTACTTTAGTAATTATTTTTCTTTTTCCACCCTCTTATTATTCTTTAAAGTTCTACTTTAGTCACTTTTCTTTTTACGCACACATTTCTTATTTTTCTCATTATTTTTTCTTCGTTTTTTTTAATCCATTAAAGTGAACATTTTCAACAATGTAGACTTAATCATTACAATTTATTTTATATTAATATTAAACATTAAATAAAATATCCTTTTGAACTTTAACATGGTGAGAAAGATCTGAAAGATAGAAGGGTGGGAGCTTCCAATCTTCACACGCATTTGTAGGGTGCATTTTTTTTTTTTTAATTCTTTTTCCTTTTTTGTCACACTTTTACTTTTATATATTATTCCATTCAAATTTCTTTCAAATTTTCGATAATAAAATTACACAATGAGTGTCTGATTGCGTTTTTTACCCATTTTTTTTTTTTTAAAATAAATTATTACTTAAACCAACTTTAAGTAACCACACATTCAATTAACTCACATGAGAACAAAATTTGGGAAGTTAAAATTTATAAGACCATGTTAAATAACAAAATTCAAACAAATCAAAAGTTCAAGCACAATTTAAAAAATTTACATCCACCAAAATGTGTTCCATTATCCATATCTGATATTATTGGTGTGTCTTTAAACACATTTGAATGGTCGAATCCCAATTCTTTCAGTGTTTAGGGAGTATATGTATTAGTTCATCAATAGTGCAACAGTAATGATATGCATGACATTTATATAAAAAATAATACACTTGTATAATATATTATATCGTGTTGTAAAATTATAACACAATTAAGTTACATTATCAACCTAAAACATTAAAAGTGTGTTAACAATGTAAAATTGTTGAATTAATTATAAAATAAAATAAAAATAAACATAAGACTAAAATGACATGTACTAGATAGTCTATTTTTTATATTTAGAAGAGTCCGTGAATTGCTTTGGACGGGAGAGAGAGGGCATATCCGAATAAATAAGGTTGAGTGACGCGACAACCATTATCTTATCTAGTTATCTTCTTATCGCCAAAAGGAAAAGAAAAAAATGGTCTTTGCTTCTCTCTTGCAAAAAAACGGGTCCTTCTATATTTGTATAATATTATTTTATGAATGATGGGGAAGGTATTTCCTATACACCAAAAACGCCAAATACATTATTGTAACTTATTTATTTGTTTAAAAATTTAAATTATTAGATAATACTTTATTTTCACTTATATATATTCAATCACTTTTTTTTATCATCATTTGATGTGAGACAGATAACTCTTGTTACATTCTCCTTTATCTAAACTCTTAACGCTCTTGTTGTGGAACGTAACATCAGATCAAGAATTGAATCTAAATTTGATACTAACTGTAATGGGTGGGCATCAGATCAAGAATTGAATCTGATCAAGAATTGAATTTAAATTTAATACTAACGTAACGAGTGGGCGTTTATCTATTTATTTAAAAAATTAAATTATTAAATAATATTATATACCCACATATTAATACTCAATCACTTTCTCATTTAAATTCCTTGCAACAAGATGCGGAGTACTGAACGTTACCAACTGACACGTGGCCTTACAGAACTATTCCCACTTGGTTCCACGTGGCACCTACCTCCTTAACTTCCACGGAAAAAGAGGATGTGAATTCAGTGTCGGAATGGAAGATTCAGTGTTCTGCGGCATGATAATTAATGGCTGTGATTGAAACACACGCAACGCAACTCTTGAGTACATCACAGCTCTTTGTTGTTGTACAGTTGATGAGGCTGTTTTGATAATTCAAAATGTTGTGTTTTTATTTTTATTCAAAATAAAAATAATATTTTTATTGTGGAGTTTGTTTAATAATAATTAAAAATATTTTTAATAAAGTAAAATTTGTTATAAGATTTTAAAAGCAAAACATAAAAATATATTTAATAAAAAGGTTTTTTAAATTTTAAAAATATAATAATTAGTTAAAAAAGATTAAAAATTTACTGTATATAATGTTCATCATCAGAGTGCGAAAATATTTGGACCACAATTTATAAAGCGTTTTGGTCTATACGAAACAAATCATCATTGTCCTACAAATGTTGTACAACCAGGGACGAGCCAGTATTTGGGCTGAGAGGGGAACAATCCTTGACTGTGCACTTATATATATACAGAGGCTAATAACAAAACATTTTGTATATTACAAAAATATATATAATAATATTTTGTGCTATTATAAGAAAGTATATATATGAAATTAAAAAGAAAAAAAAAAAAAAGTCAGGGGCACAGCTGCCCCTGTGGGCCTTAGCTTCCGTTCCCGTGTACAACACAAAATTTTGATTATTTATGTAACATAATCTTTGACTTGTTTATACACCTATGTATACAAAGGTTAATAAGTAATAACAAACATTTTGTATATTACAAAAAATATATATGGTATTTTGTGCTATTATAAGAAAGTATATATATGAAATTAAAAAAAAGAAAAGAAAAGTCAGGGGACAGCTAACATTATTAAATGAAGAAATTAATGCATTTATAATTTTTTTGCATCATTAAATTAAAATTATTTGCATTGGAGAGAAACACGGAAAAGACACGGAAAAAAGGATTGAAAACAAATCCAATATGGGTAACCAAATCTGAATAAAAGAGGTAAGAAAAGAAAATCAAATCCAAGAGGGACACTTTTCTTCCTACTCCCACGTGGGTGTCACGTGCAATTCTTTGTTAGTAGTAGACTCTATAAAATAGTCGTGTGATTTGTGAAGACGAGTCTTATTTGAGTAAACCTGATCAATCGTATGTGATCTTCACGTGCTCTGTTTCTGTTCTGCTTTACTACGGCTCTGTTTATCCCTGCAAATCTTATCTACCTCTCGTTTTTTTTTCCTCAATTTGGTTCTTTGTAAAAGTCGAAGAGTTCCTAATAGAGGTAGTTTTGTTTGTTTGTTGGTTGCCTTTTGTGAAAGGCAAAAGGAAACAGAGAAATGGAAAATAAGGAGCAACCAAAATCTTCTTCTTCATCATCATTTTCATCATTTACTGCTGATCTCTTTGGAGACCAAGAACCCACATCGCCTTCATCCTCCGCCGGAATTTTTGCTTCGATTTTTCCACCGCCGTCGACGGTATGCTTTTCTAATGCCATTTTGTTAAATGGGTTTGCTTTGTTTTGTTCTTGTTCTTCTTCTGTTCACTAGGAGTTGATTTTATATGTGGTATGTCATTGTTCGCGTGTTTTACTTTTCTTTTATAGCAAGTAACTGATTAAGATTCAAACCCTTATACGTGATGTCTAGAATTTTGTAATCTATGAAGGGTTTTGCTCAATTCGGTTATTATGTGTGTGAGAGAGAGATAGAGGGTTGATTTTATGTGTCAAGAACATTTTTTTTGCAATTGGAATTTTTTTGTTTTGTTTTTTTCTTTTCTTTTCCGGCTATTATTGATAATTTTCACATGCTCTTACAATGATGAAGCTAAGTAGGGTTTTGATAGGCACGAGTAATGGAGACTTGAAGAATGTTCAAATATTAGAGGCAGTGCATGATTCTCGATAATATTCTGTTTTCCAGAACTGAGAACAGACAAAAGTTGAAAAGATCATTGCTTGATTGATAGTTTTCTCACAATTATATGAAAACTAAGTTAAATAAAGATTGAATTCACCAATGGGCATTGGCCCAGATGTTATGATCAATGTTCGAACCATGTTATTGAAAATGTTTTTGAAAACTGAACCAATTCTACTACAATCACATACTCCATTTCTCTATTTGAAATATTGTAATGACATACAGAGGAGACATTACTAGTCATATTCCCTAACTAATTTGATTATGTGGTGGCTCTAATATTTGCCCGTGGGGATAAAATTGTAGTACAGGTTTCATATGGCCGGTCACAAATACTGAGGGTAGAGCTAAGCTGATGTTTGATATAACGGAAAATTAAGCTAGTACTTAAAGACTGTAAGCAACTGAATTTTTAGTACTAAAAAATTAACGTAAACTTGTAAATTACTTATAAATGACCTTTCATGTATGACATTCAACATTTACTGAAATCAGGTCTAGTATTCAGAACTCAAGACTTGTTTAGAGGAAAAAAAAGAAAAAGAAAAAGAGGTTAAGTATATAACTAATTGTGAATTAACATATGTAATCACTGTATTAATCGAGCTTTCAAACAGCTAATGTCTCCATTGGTGTTTAATTCAACCAAATGAGGTTACAGAAAACTTGATCATCGGATTTCAATTACAATATATGGATTTTTTTTGCTTCTTGGCTTCAGGTTCTGAGAAGGAACCCTATAAGCTCAAGTATGACTGAATCTTTGCTAAATCAGTCCTCAGGGAATCAGGTGTGGAACACCAAACAAGGAACTCCAGGTATTATTGTGATTGATATATTTTTCCTTTTTTTTCCCTTTTGCTGTCATTTTACTTGATCATTGAGCAACAGTAATCTTGATTAATAAATATTTGTTAACACAAAAATTCACTGTCAATCAAACCTATTTTTCATCTAAGGACAGAGCCTCTTTTTCCGAATGGATAATTGCAGAATCTATTATACAGATTCTTCCTCCTATGTTAGTTCTTATAAATATTATTTAACAAATTTTATATACATGAAAGATCATATTGACACTGATCTATCTTCCCACGTAGGAGAATCATATTGATTTTTTCACAAATTATTGGCCTTTCTGTTCAAATTCATCATTGTCCCATTGTCTTTGTTAGGTTCTTTCATGCTATATATAATCTAGTTTGTAAGCTCTTAAAGTCTTCTTTTCCTTAGTTTTTATTTATGCGCATAGTGTCTCTGCACTGGTACCTCTATCTGGAGGAAACACTTCACACGACTTCTATTCATTCACTAAGCAGCAATTCCTGAGAATTACTTCTTCTTTTATTGCTTCTTTTATCTGCTGGAATTTTGAGCTATATTTGTTTACTCATGGTGTGTAATTATTTGTTCTTGTTAATTCTGAGAATTTTTTATCGTCAAAATCAAATATTTTGGAGAATAATGCCCCAATTCGACATTCTTGTCAGACAATATGGCTAAGAATGGCGAAGGTGCAAGCAATAGCCTACCCAACAAAGACAGGAGTTTAAATTTTCAGGAAAGACTAGAACCATGTCCTCTAAGTTCATCTATCTACTACGGTGGGCTAGAAGATATGTATGTGCTTTCCTCAAGTTCTCAAATCCCAGGATCACAGCCCATAGTGAGTCTTGAATGTTTGAAGAAGCTTTGTGTCTCATAATGTAACAACTTGAGCATGATTAGTTGATGAAATGTAACAGAATTTTTTTCAATGAATTTGTGAATATAATAGTTCAAGAAAGCTGCGGGAGATGATGATCCCAATGGAAACAATCAAAACAGTGCTTGTCGGGGAAATTGGTGGCAAGGTATAGTTACTGAAATAAATCTAAAGAGTATGATATATTTTGGAGTACAAATGTAGACTATACTAACATATAAGAATTTCTGGCTTCTTTTTCTGCAGGGTCGCTTTACTATTAAGAGTTTCGCTCCCCAGGCATGTGAATTCTCCATATAATCACCAAGGTAAGTTAAAAAAATTATTGTTCAGAATCCTTGTATTTCATTGGTACGTGCGACCAAAATGTCGGTGCTATTTTTCTATATCATTTTCCCTTAAATTAAGGCATTGTCACATTTTAGGGTAAGATCTATATTTCCAAGCATCAAAGTGGTCAACTGGCTCTTTTATTAGTGTAGATTTTGTACGTCATTGACCTTCCAACAATTAATTTTCTTCAATGGCAAATAAAAGTTTTGAAATTTTGCCCCTTGCGGTATTTACTTGCTTTCAAAGATTGTTCTGGTTGGCATATGTAGTACTACATTTTGTCCAGATAGTTTAAGATTCTTGAAGTGTAAATTGCTTCTGCCTTTTCTCTTGGAATCTAGATAAGTCCTTCCAGATTGAAAAGCGATGAATTTGTAACAGTTTGGAATTAGTTTGTTCCTTTTATTGTTCTTATGGTTGGGTGGGTGGAAAGGGGTTGCTCTTACTGTTCCATTTTTCCCATAAGATATGGCTGGGTGGGTGGAAGGAAGGTAGACGGTGGTAGAGACCCTAGTATCCATAAAAGTCCTGTAAATTATTGTAAGCACCAATGATTTATCTCAATTAGCTTGAGGTGATTTATTCAAAGTTTTCTTTTTTGTAAGTAAATTGTTTTCATTTGTAAATACAAGTATAACGAGTTTCTGTTATTTTTGTTTGTTTCTTGAATTAATTGTTTGATTTATTGTTTATTTCTGTGCTGAATCTTGCAGGAATTCATAAAGTTTTGGAAGCCGTTTGAATTGCCTTCCATTTTTTTTTTTTTTGTGGGATTTTGATACGGTTTAGGTAGCCGGGGGTTTTTGTCATGGGTTCTTCCAGGCACACTACACAACCTTGATGTGAACTGTTTTTTTTTTTGGGTCTTTGTTTTGTTTTTCTTTCTTTTTCCGAGGATTTTTGAGACTCTGTAGCGCTTGTTACAATTATCTAATAAACTATTATATGGAGTTAAAAATCTGCCCTCATTTTCTTATCAGCCACTAATGCATTTCTTCAGAGTTTAACAATGGGAATACTAGGTGTGTCGTAAATTGCTCTGTTATATGATATCCAACTATTTACACTAATGTTGCGTTTGGGAGTACTCCAAATCAAAATTTGGACTGAAATTCCTCCAATTTTGTTCTCAAATGGAATGTTATTTGTTGCCAACATTCAAGCTATGTTCGAATTTAATACTTGAGGGTAGCTGTACCACTAAAATTAGTGGCCACTAAGCATCTGAAGATCACATAAATCTGGTAAATTGATGGCTAGCTAATGATTATTGAACTACTTCTAAAACCTAGGGTGATTTCTGAATAAATATGTAGTGCAGACAATATATTGTGAATGCTTTAAATTATAGAGAAATATATTGTGAATGCTTTAAATTATAGAGATAATGTTTTTTTGGAAGTTTAATAGAGATGAGATCTATATTTGGATGTTATATGGTATAAAACTAAGCAATTCTACCTTCAAACTAGCAACCTGGGATACAGTGTGTATAAATGGTTATATACACAAAAGCATATTGGTTCTGCTTCCACTTTCGCTTCCGGAAGCCCTAATCTATTGGCCGATTGCCACCAATCAAGCTTCTCTCTCACATGTCACAACTATACTTGGCCCCCAAAAGGCAGATTCATGTACACTGAACCGTCAATTTTTCCATTTAGATGAATGAATAAAAGGCAGATTCATGTACACTGAACCGCCATTTAGATGAATGTATAATACTAAAATGGCAAAGTCCAAGAAGTGCTTTGAACTGAATCTATTCAATCCGAGTCGATGAAGTGCGGGATTTGCACCTCATGATGATCTTGCAATTTTAACCGTATGACGGTTTGTATTGACAGTAGTCATTGCTGTCTTCCCCGTTATTTGATGCGATACAAAGGAATAGTCTTTCATAGGCAGCTGCCATTTTGGTGGCGGTGAACAACTCCATTCCTCTTTCCCTAGCTGCCTTACCTTTCTTCTCTACATTCTCTCTTCCATCTTCCCATATCCCATGAAGTGCTTTCTTCAGTGAAGCTACTGTAGGCGAAAACGTGTACCCCATTTGCGTGCCAACGATTACAGAGCCTGTAATGCTGGCAAGCCTCGTAGCCATTACTGGCTTGCCGGAAAGTATTGCTTCTAGCAAAGTGTGGTCTAATCCCTGAGCTCGAACAGTTGGATTTACAAATATATCTATAGCATTATAAAATCTAGACAGTTGAGCCTGGCCTAATGGCCCCAAAACCAATACGTTAGCTCCAAGATCTTTGTATCTAGCACCCCATGGACCATCTCCAGCAACCAGAACTACTACATTTTCCCGAAATGTAGAATTTTCCTGGAAAATCTGCTTCAGAGATTCAAACATCAATGGGTGTCCTTTGTCCTTAACCAACCTCCCAGCCATCCCCAAAACCAAGGACCTATATTCTGGAATGCCAAACTTCAGCTTAAAGTCCTTGCCCTTGGCAGCATCCGGCTTGAAAATCTCCTCATCTACACCATTGAGGATGACATGAACTCGTTCTTCCGGGATCATATAGATCCTTTTCAGGACATCGCCAGCATGATCACTGGTAGCAACATGGTGAGCATAATTTGGGAAAAACTTCAACTCCTCCACAACCTTCAAAACTCTTTCAGTCAGTGCATATGCCCGAGCTTCTTCAGGTGCTCGCAGAAGTTCTTGAATGATGTCAGTGTGTATGGTTTCATACGCGATTCCATGCCAACTAACAGCAAGATTAGACACATTTCTTGATCTAGTATGCATAAGCCCTACACTTTCGCTATGGACCACATCAAATGGTTTTCCGGTTGAGTTTTGGGATTGAAATTGCTTCCAGACCAAAGATTGGTCTAAATAACCAGCAGCTGTTGGTTTGGAGAGATGAAAATAGATATTGCTCATTGGGTATTTAGGGAAAGATGAATTTAAGGAAGAAGTGGTGAAGATGTGGAGCTCATGTCCTTGTTTAGCAAGGGCAAGGTGGAGTGTCAAGGCATGCCTTTCAAGCCCCCCTGCTTGATATCTATTCGGCCATTTCTTGACGAAAACCGCGATTTTAAGGAGTTTTGGAGGTGGTCTTGAGGGAAAGGAAAGATGGTTCCATGCAGAAGGAAATGAAAGGAGATCGAAGGGCTGGTTTTGCTTTTGCACTGTCAATTGAACACCGGAATAACAGGGGATGGAGCAATTAGACCAGTAGAGGAATGAGATGGATGAGAAAGCAGAGATAACAAGAAGAATATAGCATGAACCGCGAAAACTAAACATGGTAGTCCGATCCCTACCCATGGCAATGCACAAAGCAAGTTATCAGGATTACAAGAATTAGATCTTCTGAAAACCTTACAAACAACTAATAGATGTAAGGCTAAAACCTTTCAAGCTTTTTCACAAACATAATTATTCTGAAACACGGAAAAAAATCATCCGCTTATCAAATTCTCTATCGAGTAATAAAAAAGATTCAACAGAAGACTCGATTTTTCTTTGCCTGGGTTGGATTTTGAAGGGCCTTACACATGGGTTTGAACTAAATCAAAAGAAACAAATCCTAGAATATGGCAAAAATACTAAACTATGTTTCAGCAGCAACAAGCTTTGTTGACTTCAAGGATTAATATAGGCAGTTTAGATAACAATCTGGTTATTGTAAGTAAAAATTGAAAGCGCCCCGGCCACATCCACTGACAACACCAAAAAGATAATGCAAAACAAACACTAAACAATGTCAACCATTCCCAAGACTAAATATAAAATACTGCACTAGCTCCAAAATGATGTACCAAATCAACGTTATTTTATCAATTTGTGTTTAAAATAATGTTTTGGGATTGAAAGTAAATACTTTTATTATGTTTGAAAGTATTGAATTTGTAGTTTGGAATTGAGATTGAAAGAAATTTAGTTAAAATTTTGAATTAAATTTCCTATCATTCCAAATCCAAAGCACCTTTTGGTGCTCCCAACATATATTCAATTGCATCAAATTAAAATTGGAGAAATTTTTTAGGTCATGTTTGACTACATGGAATTGAAGAAAATTTTAATTCAATTTTTTTTTCTTTAGTTACTTTGCTCCAATTCTACCAATTTTAATTCCAAAACTCCAATTTCATACTACTGAACATAGCCTTAGTTTAAAATAAATTTCAATTTCATTGTGCATGTAACAAAACATAGCAATATACATTTAAATTTCCATGTTAAACCAATTTAAAACCAATTATAAAATTCACAAGCATTTTTGGTGCCTTGCATCATCAAGCCAACCTAAGAAGATAATTTGGGGCAGATCAATGTATGTGTGGAGAGAGATGGATCAACATTTTTTTTGGCAAGTGGAGATGATTAACATTTTTTTTTGGGTAAGTCAGATGTCAGACAAAATATTAACATAAAGAGAGTCGATCAATAAAGCTAACAAATTGAATTTGAATCATAGATCTTATGACAGTAGAAAAAAGCGCAGAAGGTTGCAAAACGTACGCCGTTGCCGGGGATCGAACCCGGGTCACCCGCGTGACAGGCGGGAATACTCACCACTATACTACAACGACCTGTTGATGTCTGGGCTTTGTCTTTTAAATACATAACATATAGCTAAATACTATGATTTTTAAAAATCTAAATTTAAATTTAAAGAATGATTATAGAAGTTGCGGAAAGTCATGTTTTATGGTTGATTTAAGTAGTTATTCCAAATTGGTAAGCCCTTTATTGCATTACTTTTAGATTTACTAATGTAAAAAATTAAAAATAAAATTTTGAGTGTCTCTCACATTTTCCTAAAGATATAGTATGAATAATAATAAGATTCTATTCATTTCTATATATAAATAATATAAGACTGCATTTAAAATTTTGCATGTCACTTGACACTTAGATAAATTAAAATTAGTGATTTCATATTACACAGAGTTTTTGCACAAGTTGGATAAATTTTGTAACATAGAGAGAGGTCAACCACATAAACGATTTATAGAGGGTGAAAACTGAATTTAATCTGCTGGTAGTCTACCAGAGCCAATATACATTACAATATTCATGAGTTCATTGCTCAAACTATTCTTTCCATCATAGTTATTTACTTGCAATCACAAAACACACTATTCACACACTATTCACTTGTGGAAGATAATTTGAATATAAAATAAATAAAAGAACTATACTGAAGGCCTAGATCAAGGCATGTAGTCTACATATTTGAGTCTCTTGCCATGAAAAGAGGAAGAAAAAAATATACTATATATTAAAAATCTTAAAAAAACATAAATAAACAAGAGAGAGAAGAAAATGAAAGAAAACAAAAAATAAAAACTAGAAAAAAAATATTGAGCTTTTTAGAAAAAAATATTGAGCTTTTCAGAAAAAAAAAAATAAAAACTAGATATATAATTTGAAAATAGAGGGATGATATCATATTTGCACAAAAATCTCACTACTTTTCCATTAATTTATTATAATATATAATAATGATAAGATTGTTGAAGGAAGTTTGACCTTGATGTAAATAGCTAAAATTTCTTCTGTTTTATATAATTATCAATCAAATAAAAAGTTATTTTATGTATCAATCCTTACATCGCCTACTACTGGTGGGGTGATAGCTAGTTTTGGTATGTTGGGATATCATTATTGCCGAACCAAATGACTACACTGCATTTGTGGGTGAAAGAGTAATTGAACAAACATTGCATAAAACAATACCTAAGGTTCACAAGGGCCGATTTTACCTTTTTTTCAAATTTCAAACATAACTTTGCTAAAACTTAAAATATAAAACTCAATCATATGTTGTAACTTGTTGAAAATGGTAATCAAAGCTAAACAAATTAATTGAGGGATACCTGCTCTTAATTTTTACTCTTATCCAAAACCTTTCCACCTCATACTTTGGTTAGTGGCTGAGTATTAAACATTATTCACGATTGATTTTTTTTTATTTTTTATTTTTTATTTTTTGTAATTGATCTCAGAAATTCAAGATAAGTACCCACGCAAAATTTTCTACCATCACTTTACGGCACAAATATCCGAAAGTTCATACATAAAAAAATCACAAATATCCGAAAGTTCATACATAAAAAAATCAGAAATCCAAGATAAGGACCCAATAACAGTTGGGCAACAATTCTTTTACAACATTGTCACTCCCTCACCCTTTCATCGACTTTGACTTGTCACACAAGGAGGCCCCAACCCTTTTTATAAAAGCATCATCCTTCCTCACACTCACCCAAATGCACAATCAATGGCTAAAATTTGATTCTAGAACATTCCTCTAAAATATCTCAAATATTTACAATTCTAACCCTCTACACTTCTAAAATCATTTGTAATCTCCATATAATAAAAACTTTTTAGAATCTTCCATTACTCTATAACAGTCCGCATTTTTCTACTCAAGTGTGGGAGACTTTACTTGCTTAAAAAAAAAATAATAATAAATAAATAAATTTGGTGTAGGAGACTTTGAAACCCAACTCTCTACATATGTTAAATAGACACTGTATAAAATCCTTCTCAGCTCTCACGGGTGTCACAATCTCTTTGCATATTGGCGTTGGTACAACCAACTTCACCTCAGCAAGAAACCAACAAACGAAAGACACATATTGACTCCATTGAACTCACTAAATACGTTATTACAGACCAGAAAATGAGTTCAGCATTCAAACACACCGTTCTTGCCCTTTCCCCATCCTCTACAAATGCTCCCTGCTCCAAGCTATTATAGGACTCAATTGCTATTCCATGACAAAAGAAGATACTATGGATTGCTATTCATTGTAAACTACCTACACTGGATATCAAGTGCATGTCAAGGCTCGATTCAAGGCTCTGTCAATTATGCTCATCTAAACCAGAGACTCGTTCTCACCTCTTCTTCGCATGTGAATTCATCTCTCACACCTATTTGGGGGTTCATACAAGACAAATATCGATTCTGTACAAGGAGTGATAAATTAATGGAGTCAATTCGTGAATGCAACTCAACATTGGATCAACACCACCCCTAGAATTCAGCATTCCTAGTCTATGGTATATGGCAAGAGAAAAACAATAGAATTTACAGGAACTCACCTTCATCACAGTCAGCCATCCTGAAACTTGTGCCAAATTCCATCGCTGGAACTTGTGATCTTTGAAAAATTAATCACTCTCTAACCCTAAGAGGTAGGCTCAAATGGGTAAAAACTTAATCATCGAGTCTCAGAAAGTATCAGGGTCTAAGGTCTGAATCATCTTAGATGCAAACAATTTCTTGAGGGGTGTAAGTATCAACTAGAAAAAAATATCACTGTTATGGCAACTGAATAGTCTCAATCAAACTACAAATCGTCCACTTCCAATGTCACAAAACTGAATGAATTAGGGTGATAAATGTCAAATAACATATGCCCTCCTTCAGAGTTTAAGCTAGAGGGGTGAAAATCACTTCCAGTCACATAGTGTACCATTTCCACCATTTTTGGAATAAGTGGAGGAGAATTGGCTACATCAATTAAAAATCTTGAGCAACTAAATTTTTACCACCTTTGTATTTTATATATAAAAGTTTTAAATATTGTATTATATATATATAAACACACTTAAATATTGTATCCAAAATACCTTGACTTCTTTCAAAATGTGGTCTTCTTCCTTCTCTCTCTAAAAGCTTCATCAGCTTCCATTAATGGACTCTTGATGAGCGCTGAAAAGTGCGCATTTAAACCCCTTAAGCTTAGGTATTCTAAAACCTTTATCTATCTTATTTTCTCGCTTTAGACTGATTTTGTATTATTTCCATTTTCAAGTACTTATCCCGAAAATAAGCTAACTCAGCTAAATAAGAGTATAATTGAAGCAATCTTGAGATGAATCAAAGGAAGGAGTAAAGTGGGAGCAAAAGGAAACAAGTGGTAGAAATTCAGCAAGTTCGATCGATCTCAGGAAATATTCGATCGATCGAAAGTTCATCGATCTAGACATTTTAAGATGGATCTGAGCTCTTTTGTCCTTATCCAAAGATCCCACAAAGTTCGATTGATCCAATTTTCTTCCGATCGATCGAAAAGATTTCATCTTATCCAGTTGTATCACCACACCTACCATTTTTGTCTAGTTCCACAAAATATCTCAGATTTGTCTTTATCCAAAAAGGCGCCGCCATAGAGGATCGATCCAGCTTAAGTTCAATAGATCTCAGCCATGTTCGATCGATCTCACCACAAGTTCGATCGATCGAACTTCCCCAAGTTCAAGAAAATTCAATTTCTAGCTCATTAAAAGTTGTCTCATATCTAATCATTGGAAGGAATATTGGTGTACGAGCCAGGTCATTGGAGGTGACATTTTAACCTACCTACATAAGGAATATGAGCCATTCTATACAAAAGGAGGGATAGATACACTAGAGACATAATTTCCATATCATATTTTTAATGAGGAAGAAAAGAAGAGAGAAGGCTAGAGACATAAGCTTGGAGTTCTTCCATCAACCAAGAAGACGAGCAATTTCTTTCATGGAGTTAGCCCTTGAGGGTTGGAGGATACCATCCATGAGTAGCTAGACATCCTATTGGGGTTAGAGTTAGCCCTAAGCATGCTTTATACATCTTGATTTATGTATTTTTGAAGGGATTTGTATTGTGATACATATTTTGACATATTTATATACATAGATCTTGTTTATTCAATAATTTGTGTGGTTTAATGCTTCCAATTGATTATTTCATTCTATCCATATGTCTATGTATGCTAGAATAGATGTTCATGTGTTTGTCTCTATTTCTTGTGTTATTGATGCATGTCTATGTGTATTGATACTATAGATCTAGAGATTGTTAAGACATAGTACTTAATATAATGCTCTTGTAGTTTATTTTATGGTTCATACTCATTTCTTGATGGATTGTGTCTCTTCCTTAGTTTAATTAGTTTAATTTCATGTCATTAGCTTAATTGTAGTTTAGTTGTAGTTTAGATGTTAGATGGGAGGACAATCTATACTTGTTATTTGATGTTCCATACTTATGAAAACAAGTTGCATATGGCTCTAACCTTGTGATGTGTTTGGATTGTGAGCTTAAATAAATGATTAATGGCTTAATTTGATATATTGTGCTATCCACCATGTTGCTTCGACAATATATACTTAATTAGTCATCCATGCTTGTTGAAACAACCACACACACACACACTATTATTGCAATACATGTTTTCCCCCTCATTAATCATTCATTAAGGGTGTAGAAAAGTTATGCCTAGTGGTGATCTCTAAATCCCAAGATCTCTTTCTTTTATTTTCTCTCCATTACATTTAATTGTTTACTTTAGTTTAAATTGCATCTTAGCATAATTCAATCACCAACCAATCTTTTGATCACTTGACCTACTAACCCTAATCTCGATTCCACAACCTAATACAACCCACCAATCCCTTGGGACGATCCCTACTCACCCTAACTATATTTTTAGTGAAAGGTAGTGGTGACAAATTATAAATGTAAAACTTGGCTACACTCATCATAGCCCAACAACATTCACTCTTTTGCAAGCTTTGGTTTACTGACACACCAACTCTTCAAAGACTCACAATAACTTTTGAACTTCAAAGTTTCACTTCAAAACCCAAACATACTCCAAAAACTCATGTAATTTCACTGAAGTATTATGCAGAAACTCCATAATATCATTCATAGATCTAAGCTTTATTCATGTAAATCTCGATTTTTAGTCTGTTTTTTCTTATCTGACTAAAGAGTACAAACATCATTGGTTCGCACTTTTTTTAGTAGAATTTTGTTGGGATTTTACGTATAACATAAGAAATTCTAGAGTATCATCCATAGATCTAAGTTTTATTCATGTAAATCTCGATTTTTGGTTTGTTTTTTCTTATCTGATTAAAGAGCACAAACATCACTGGTTCGCACTTTTTTTAGTAGAATTTTGTTGGGATTTTATGTATAACATAAGCATGAAATATAGTTAGTACTGCTTGGGATACAAAATACGTATTGCTTAAGATGTTAAGTAGGATTATGTTGGGATGTTACTTATAACTTATACCGACTTAAATTACAAACTTTTGGGATGTTATTTACGAATAATCTATTAGGATTATATTGGGATGTTGCGTACAACTTATATTGACTTAAATTACAAACTGTTTGGGATGTTATGCAGTATATCCAAAATACCTTGTCTTCTTTCAAAATGTCGTCTTCTTCCTTTCTCTCTCTAAAAGCTTCATTAACTTCCATTAATGGACTCTCCAATGACTCACAGTAACTTTTAAACTTCAAAACTTCACTTCAAAACCCAAACACACTCCAAAAACCCATGTAATTTCATTGAAGTATTATGCAGAAATTTCAGAGTATCATCCATAGATCTAAGCTTTATTCATGTAAATCTCGATTTTTTGTCTGTTTTTCCTTATTTGACTAAAGAGCACAAACATCACTGGTTTGCACTTCTTTTGAAATATTTTGGAAAGAAATCAAAATTTGGGTTGTTGAAATGGCGGGATTTTGGAAAGAAATCAAAATCAATATTTTGGGAGAGAAGAAAATGGTGGGATTTGGGTTGCTGAAAGTAAGGGAGGGAAGAAGAAATAATATTTGTGAACAGTGTATACATACATATATACATATATATATGTGTGTGTGAAAATTTTGTATAAAACAAATAAATATTTTTACCCACCTTAGTAACTACTGTTCACTAACACAAAAAGGAGAAATGGGCTACTGTGGGACTGGGGGTGATCCTGGTCCTTAGCTAGAGTTAAGTTTAGGGGTAGCAAAAGTTAACACGACTCGCGAACACGACTCGAACATGACACGAGTTAAATGGGTTTGGTTGACCTTAAACGGGTTCGGGTCATAAACGGGTTGACACGATTAACCTGTTTAGTTAATTATTTCGTGTTTGGGTTGAGGGGTTCAACTCGTGTAACTCGTTTATACACGTTTAATTACATATATCATAAATAAATTTCTATTTAAGTTCTAAAATTACTATATAAACTTGTGTTTTATAATTTAATCTTTTGTAAACTATAAACTATTTAGTAATTTGGTTGATTAAAACTTATATATATATTTTTAATATTTATTAATTTATTGATTATTATTAATCATTTAAATAATATATATATTTTTATTTTTTATAAATAGGTCATTAAACGAGTTACACATGTAACCCGTTTAATAAACAGGTTGTGTTAGTGTTGAGAGTTCCTGACACGATTATTAAACGGGTCGTATTCGAATTGAGCTGTTTAGTATAATACCTTTAAATTGACATGACACGATTACGATCTGCGAATACAAATTGTCACCCCTAATTAAGTTCAACCACATTTGGAAAAGGAGAGGACATATATGCCACTTAAATCAAGAAGTTGACATATTCATCAATGTAGGAACTGTTACTGAAAAACAAAAAACTCCACAAATGGTGTGAGGGAGATTCTGAAATAGTGGTTGATTGTGTTGTTCAATTAAAGAAAGAAAATGTTAAAATTTGACCAGAAACCAATGAATGGGTTTTTTTTTTTTCTTTTTTTTTGAAAAGTAACCAATGAATGGGTTAATTTAAGATATTTTAGCTTAAAAGTAGATAAGAGTTGAAAAAATAACTCTATTTATATTTATATAAAAAGTTAGTTACCTATATTAATCAAGCTAAATAATCCAAAACCTCCCCCTAGGGCCCAAAGCTCCACACCCCATCACTCTCAAGAGGTCATGTCTTCGAATATTCCTAATTGACAAAATTTACATTTTTGATTCTTGAGATATAAAGGCAAAGGTTACAATAATCAACCTTTTCCTACGCTACATGTGTCCGGCTAATAAATTGTTTTTGGTCATTGGTAGTTTTGTAATGGTGGAAGGGCATGTATAGAAAACCAAGTCAGAGCATGCGGGTTTGGTAATGGTGGAAGGGTTCGTCCACAACAACAAGCCGGGTCGGGCATGAGAGCTATTTATCTAGGAAAGTCCGGTTCAAAAAGTTAATCTTGCGGGACCGGAATTTTCTTGCCACGTGGAACTAGTAGTCCATCAGAAACCCAAAAGAAGTCAGGTACCTACTGTTTTTTTTCAAGTGTGTAATGGTGCACCGAATATAGTTGACAGCTCTAAATCTATATTAAATAATGGAAAATGATTGAAAATTTTGAAAATCAGATAACTCTTACCGTCCAACTTTGTAAACTTTGTAACATTTCTTATAAAGAAAACGAAATATAAGCTAATTTTTAGTTTAATGTATATTCCTTTTTTATATCATGTTTCAAAGGTTCACAATATATGAATTATTATTATTATTATTTTTATTTATCAAAATTCAAGCAAATGCACATACACTTACAATATTATCCTAATAAATGGAACATTATAATATTCCGTTTAAGAGAATATCAAACCATCTGAACACTTATTTTGGTGCTCATGCTTAATGATTTTGTTTTTCCCTATTTAATAGTGCAATGAAAATGTAGAGTTAGCATATTTACATCTTAGTTTTAAGAGAGTGATAGTGTTTCAAAATAAATTTAATGGAAGAACTGTATTTGTAAATTATTACTCAATTTTTTATATTGTAATTTTCATCCATTTTAGCTAAAGACATGCCTCCAATGCAGTATAATTTTAATCGCTTGAAACGAAATAATTGTTTTTTTTTTTTGGTTTGATTTGTTTACATTCTAATATAGATTAATTCCCCGACTGGTTGGACTTGATCTGGAATCTAATCAATTATGAACTCAAAACTGATTTTTTTGGATTCCACTTGGTGGTGACTAACTTGTTATACTCAACTTGTTTATTTTATATCAATTTTATTTATTTATTTATTTATTTTTCTCCCTAGGTTAAGTGTTTTCTATCTAATTTTCCAAATCTGTTGAGAGATCAGCTACTTCCTGTCTTTATGTTTGTTGCATTTGGGCCAACCTTACCTAGGAATCTTTGGGGTCCACTCAATTAATTAATTAGTCTAATTTAGCAATTATGATACTAATTAAAAAAAATAACAAACAATTTTGTATATGAATTTTATCTAAGTAAGAGTAGATATTATAATTATGACGTGGAGAATAGTAATTACAACAAGATAACGTTAGTCTCCTTTACATGAATAATTGGAATTGGCACTCCAAATCATTATAAAAAAATAATAATAATAATAAAATAAAATAGAATATTTAGGCCACTAATTAATTATTTATTTCCGCACATTATAATATGAATTACCATATGTATGTACGATTAGGATTCTGCCGATCAGAAGCCGATAGGGGAATAGGCATGTTGGCCTGTTAAACAGCAATCCTGAGCTCCTTGCTCTCTTGTCGCAAGGCATTGATTTGAGCAACACTTGCCTCACTTGTAACGATCCAAAAATTCGGCATGCCCTCTGCTGAAAAAGTCCTATTACAACCTGCTGCAAAAATATAAGAATACAATGGCCTCACTTGGACCTTAAAATTGATCTACCATGTCCCAAAGCACTGCAATATAACACATTCCAATATTTCATTCATTCATTCATTATACCCCAGCATAGTTCATTTTTTGGTGCAACAACTACATACGATCTAATCCAAATGCATCATAATTACAGTCTCAAAAGCATGATTAAGAGTTTTAACATATACTGAGACATTTTACAAGAGTTACTCCATGCTCATCATTATAATTACAAGGTTTCCAAACACAAAATTATACAGAACATAATTACATCATTACAACGTAAAACTTTAGTTGCAAAAACTAACAAAACGGTCTTCTAATCCAAACTAAGCTTGTGGTGGAACGTCATCCGCCGCTTCTTTCCTGTGTCCTGAAAAAAATGTTAAAATAATGGGGTAAGCATAAAGCTCAGTAGAAATCGCCTAAGGCATTAGTTTTGGACTCCCTTGAGCCTTATAATACATAAAAGAATAGCTGGGGTTAGGCCATGGGGTCCAAATAACCTTTCCAGTTAACAAGTAATTTTCCTAGTCACAAACACAATTTTACAATTAATGTGCGTGAAATGATATGAGATGCATCCCTTCACTAACTTGGTCTACACCGACCCGACATACGCTTTTCAAAAACCTGCCAACCGACTTTACCGAGGTGAGTTTGATAACTATTCCCGGTTCCAAATCTGGCAACCGTTAACAGGCCTAGTACTAACTTTTTCACACCCGATACTGGGCCGCGCTCCCTCTAGGTCAAACTAGCCCCGGACTCGCGAAATCCGGTTCATTTTAAAAAAAAAAAAAAAAATCCATTTTTCAAATAACAACCTTTTCCTTTAAAGAAAACCTTTCCTTTCAACTCCTTCCCAAAATTCCCTTTTTCCTTGCCATGTCATGTAATGCATTCTACAACAATACATCATCATTATGATTAAGATTTAATAGGCATATCAAGGCATTCTATAACCACAATAAAATAATCTAGGCATGCTCATAAAATAATAATAATAATAAAATAAATAAATAATCATCCACATAGCAACAATTATAATACTATTCCCTCTTTAACACAACTCATATTCAACAAGATCTTTCATGCCTTTAATAGAAAATATAAACTAAACCATGCTTTTAACACCCAATTTAACATTTATGCACACAAGACAACATTCACAAGTATAAAGGAGAAAGAGAATTAAAATTTACTCAATTAGAAGCCAAAGCTTGGGCATTAGGAGGACCCCTACCTCAATTTGAAGAGCAAAACCTTAGAAGTTTCAAAATAGCCCCAAAGATCCCCAAAATCAAAATTTCAAAATGCTCCAAACTGAAATCAGCTCCTATCAAAACATAGGCCTCATCAAGCTTGTCAACTTTGCCTTCAATGGCAAAGTTGAAATCCAAGTGTAAAGAGATGAATTTGGGGTTCAAAGTGTATGTGTTTTTGAAAGAAAAATAGTCTGTGAAGAGAGAGAGAAAGGCAACGAATTTTCCAGAGAGAAATGACCAAAACTGTACATGTGGTAATACAAATAACTTTAGTGACTTGTGGGACCCATGCATTAACAAATTTCTCACCTTAACACACACATATATATACATTAGTCATGGAATTCCCATTAATATAAACATGTAACCACACTAATGTATACTAAATAAATATGCATGAAATGTAATGGACCTAAAATAAAATCTCTATACACAATAAACCGATAACGGGTCCCACGTAGGACCTTCCGGCCCGAAAAACAGAACAAATGCCAAAATGACACCCATTACGTTTCCAAGAGTCTTGAACTCAAGAAAATGCTTCAACCAACTCTCAAACATACCCGGCACATCTCATGGTGTCCGGCACACAAAACCAGAAAAGATGAAAATACCCTCAAAAAATTAGAAAATTCCTGAAAATAAAAAATGGCGAAAATCATAAACATTACATCACTGGCTTGCCTTAAGATATTGATCTGCTGGGCACTAGTCTCATTCGCTTGACGCATGGTATTGAATTGTTCCTGCATCTTTTTACGCATTTTTTGTATGATTCTAGCTGTTCTATTTGAACGGCGTCTGATCCCGTTGCCATTCTAGAATGGTGTTGCATATATCAAAGAACTCGACAATGGTGGTGAGAGGCTTTTAGTTCCCTTGCCACAAACGGTGCCAAAGTGTAAGTGTATAAATTTCAGCCCGAATATGATGATTCGACCCGAAAGATTAAACACTTTAAACACTTAATTAATAAAATATGCAAACTATTAAACAGATTATTGAGAAAGAGATTGAGGAAGAACAAAGGCTAATTGAAACGGGAATTAGATGATCTTCTTTGGGTCTTACCCTTTGTATTCATACTTGCTACAGTCAAGATTCTTTGGGGCCGTTACATATATGGCATTAAATTTTCATAATTGTTCATCATTTACTTTCGGGCGTTATTGCCCGTTGCATGTAGCTGTAACCTAAAACTGGGCTTATTGGACTGGATCTTAATCCTTGGGCTGTTTCGAGTGTAGGACCTTCGTGCAATGGGCTTCTTAATCTGGGTCGTGTATATGGCTAGGCCTCTTTGTTTACTCTGTCGACATGTGGCGTTTTATGAGTGATGAGAAAATTTCCTTCCACAATAATAAAATTAATATGAATATAAATTAGAGTATAACGACCCACCCAAATCCGGGGGATCCGGATTTGCTAACTGGGTCCTAACCTGACCCAGGGACACCCAAGGTAAAATGATTATTTCACCCTAACTCCCTAAATACACATTATGAGTCATTTTGAGGTCACATTAGTCATTTCTAGCCAATTTGGATTATATGAGTAACTTATCTCGAAGTTCGATTTCATTTCGGGGTCGTTTAGTTAATAGGGGTAAAGTGGTCATTTCATGCCAATATAGGGCTTCTATAGTCCATAAGGGTATAACAGTCACTTCACATGGTCAAACAATGATTTATAACTCAAAAGGGTAAAATAGTCCTTTATTGTGGTAAAAAAATGATTTAAAACCCATAAGGGCAAAATAGTCATTTTAGGTTAGAAATGTGGAACAAGACCCATACCATTGGAAAGAGGGCTCCAAAACATACAATTTAGACTTAAGAACGACTCCGTTCGGGTTTGACACGGACGTACAATGTTTAATTGAGATTCGGTTTACAACATAAAAAATATATATATTATTAATAAAATAAAAATATAATGGCCAATGCAATGGGCTATGTTTGGACGTAGAGAGCTACGTCCGGTCGTAGAAATGACAACTCTCTATGCTATAGTAATAATGGCACGAAAATTTCCGAATGCAACATCTACATCCGAACGTAGAAAGCTATATACGATCGTAACAACATAAAAAATTGTTTTTGGCCACTTTTTGAGACAACTTCTTGCACAACTTAAACATTGTGCTTGCCAATATATATATATATATATATATATATATATATATATATATATATATATATATATATATGAAACTATGTTTTAGGGTATAAAATAATGACGTGGTTCATTCCCATACAACTATATACATATATTTACATAATCAAAATATGTCAATGGCCCAAAAGAATAACGTTACTAGTTTAAGACCCTTAAGTTCTTGATTACAATGCCTTATACAAAAATGAACGAACTACCATCGCTTTACAAATAAATTACATCAACTAGGCATTAATTATAAAATTATCAAATAATGTATCCGTCAATCTTAACTATACTTGCGAGGTCCGTCATCAACCACGTCTCTGTCATAACTTGAAAAATGATAAAGGAAGGGGTGAGCATAAAGGCTCAGTAGGAGATGTCTAAGGCACCAACTTTGGACTCCCTTGAGCCACACATCACATACGTGATAAATAGAAAATCGAGATCATACTTAGAGTTTTTATAGCATTTAATCCACAAATTAATAAACACAATATCATTTTAGCATGTCAATACAAATATGTATAAAATGCAATGCAATTTCCCACATTCTCCCAACCTTGGTCTCTACCGACCCCAACTTGGCCTACATAGGCCCTAGACTTGGTGTCTACCGATCCCAAACTCACATTTGAAAACGTTAACCGACTTTACCGATGCGAGATTAATAAATATCCTTGGTTCCAAATCTGGCAACCAATTGGGGCTTAGAATCAATTTTTTCACATCCAAAACCAGCACGCGTTCCCTCTAGGTTGAATTAGCACCGGACTCACGAAATCCGGTTCCTTTTTATAAAATCATTTCAAAACCCTTTTCCTTAGTCAAATATCCCGAACCATGCTATGCATGCAACGATGGCATGAATGTAACAATTTCTAAAATTTACCTCATTCATGGCATTCCCATCAATATGATTATAAACATAACATTTTCATTTAAATCAAGCACAACATGGCATCTTATTATAACTACTTACAGGCATACTCATCATTAAATCTAATAACATAACAACCCATGCTAGAATTCATATATTAAGCATTTTGCAGCAAAATCATATAATTCACATACTTAGCATGATATCAATCACATATTTATTCAAATACTAGCATGCTTTCCACACTTTGCACATAGTCACATTACAATCTTTGTAGAACATGAACTTCTCAATTCAACCTTTATAACTAGCATTCTTTCTTTTATATCTAAGCATGGTTGGCATATAAATCAAAAGTAATACTTAACAAAAGGCAAAGTAAAATGCATTAAACATCCCTATCTCATGTGTGCTAGCCAAACATGCCCTTAGCCAACCTAAACAAGATCTAAGGCTATCCCCAAATTCGAAGCTAGCAATGGTGGTCTCAAATTGAAGTTTTTGCCAAGCTCATAAACTTATCCTTCTTAACCATCATCAAAATCTCATTCGCTCCAAAAATCAAGCTTTTATATGGAAGACATATATGTACATATATATATATATATATTTCCTAATTAGTACTCACACACTCATGCCTCCATTGAGGTTCGAATCCATGACCTCTCTTTGAGAAGTAGGGACTTGGTACCGCTAGACCACTGGCCTGTTGGTAAAGAGAGGAAGATGATCAAAGAGAGAAAGGAAACTTTCGGAAATGAAAAAGAAATGAGGAGGGTTTGGTTTTCATTTTAGGAGTGTGGTCCAAATGGTGCCACTTATCAAATCCGTATGGATTACTAATTATGGTCAAGTTACCATCATGCCCTTACCCTTCCTCTACAATGCCAACCTTGTCCCACCAAATATCTCCTCTAATGTATACTTACATATATATATGTATATGTGTATGAAATGTCCATAATACCATTCACTGAAAATGGCAAAATCGAGAGAAATTCTGGGGCCCGGAAATCGTCTTGAATTCTGAAAATTCACAAAAATGACACCGTCACTTCTAATTGACTTAAAATGATTAAAAATATATTTCTAAAACCCTCGGCTCTAAAAATGGCTGAAACGACCCTTGGGACCCATGTGACACTCAAAACGAGACGCGAAAATAAATAAATAAAAATTCTAAAAAATCCAGAAAAATATGGGACATTACAATCTACCCTCCTTAAAGAGATTTTGTCCTCAAAATTTAGGAGGGGGCATGGCCCCTACTGGGCCACCCTTGGCTTATTTCCTGTATACAACCTTGGCACGGAAAGATGCTAGAGTGAGAGAGATTTTAGAAAGAGAAAGGGCTTATAGAGAAAGAAAGTGTTGGAGAGAGAGGGTCCGAGTCTGATGTGTATCGGATTAGTGACAAAAATTTGAGCTATATTGTGTGTCAATACATTATTAGTCGTCAGTAACCTCATTAGATTCCTTCGTAATAGAAATATATAGATTTAATTTTTTTTTTTTTTTGATAGATGAGCCAATAAAATCCCCTTTTATAGTGAAAAGATAATTTTGTCATAAAGTGGTTGATAGTTGACACTTGAAACTTTAGTTAGAAAAGTTGTTTTGATATTTAAGGATTATGTGAGCAAGGGTACAGTGTGGTGGCCCTAATAATTTTACTTGTATACATAAATTAGGCAAAAGTACAGTGTGATAGCCCACCTAATAATTTCACTTGCATATATAGATTGGGTAAGAGTACAATGTGGTGGCCCACCTAATAATTTCACTTGCATACAGAAATTGTGCATACTGGACCACCCATATTACACTTGTGTATATTTGATTCTGAGCTACGAAAATGAATGCTATTGGACTTAGTGTCCCGCTTAATGTTGAGATGAGAAGAAAATGGACTTAGTGTACTACTTAATGTTTCACTTGATGTTGAGATGAGAAAGAAAATTGGACTTAGTGTACCACATGTTTCACTTGTGCTATGTTCGGTAAAAAGGAATGAAGAGGGGTAGAATGAATATAGTCAAGTTACCATCATGCCCTTGCCCTTCCTCTACATTGCCAACCTTGTCCCACCAAATATCTCCTCTAATGTATACTTACATGTATATGTATATGTGTGTGAAATGTTCACAATACCCTTCACTGAAAATGGCAAAGCCGGGAGAAGTTACTGGGCCCGGAAATCGTCCCGACTTCTGAAAATTTAAAAAAATGACACTGTCACTTCTAATTGACTTAAAATGATTAAAAATACATTTCTAAAACTCTCAGTTCAAAAAATGACCGAAACAACCCTTAGGACCCACATGGCATGGAAAACGAGGCGTAAAAATAAATAAAATAAAAATTCAAAAAAATCCAAAAAAATATGGGACATTATAATCTATACTCCTTAAAGAGATTTTTTCCTCGAAATATTGGGGGGGGGGGGGGGGGGGGAGGGGGGTATGGCCCCTGCTGGCCCACCCATGGCTTCTTTCTTATATACAACCTTAGCACGGAGAGATGCTGGAATGAGAGAGATGTTAGAAAGAGAAAGGGCTTATAAAGAGAGAAAGTGTTAGAGAGAGAGAAAGAGGGTCTGGGTTTAATGTATATTGGATTAGTGACAAAAATCTGAGCTATATTGCGGGTCAATACATTATTAGTCGATGGTAGCCTCATTGGATTCCTTTGTAGTAGAAATAAATAGAATTAATTTTTTTATTTTTATGTTTTGATATACGAGCCAATAAAATCCCCATTTATAGTGAAAAGATAATTCTGTCACAAAATGGTTGATAGTTGACACTTGACACTTCAGTTAGAAAAGTAAATTTAATATTTTAGAATGATGTGAGTAAGAGTACAGTGCGGTGACCCTAATAATTTCACTTGCATACAGAAATTGGGCAAGAGTACAATGTGGTAGCCTACCTAATAATTTCACTTGCATACAGCAATTGGGCAAGAATACAATGTGGTAAACCACCTAATAATTTCACTTGCATACAGAAATTGTGCATACCAGAACTAGGAAAAAAAATTTGTGCATATCGAACCATCCATATTGCACTTGTAGATATTTAATTCTGAACTACAGACATAAATGCTATTATTGGACTTAGTGTCCCTTTTTGTAATACCCCTAATTTAAAAGGACAATCTTGGAATTTTAATTTAAATATTGGGGGGGGGGGGGGGGGGGGGAGGGGGGTATGGCCCCTGCTGGCCCACCCATGGCTTCTTTCTTGTATACAACCTTAGCACGGAGAGATGCTGGAATGAGAGAGATGTTAGAAAGAGAAAGGGCTTATAAAGAGAGAAAGTGTTAGAGAGAGAGAGAGGGTCTGGGTTTAATGTATATTGGATTAGTGACAAAAATCTGAGCTATATTGCGGGTCAATACATTATTAGTCGATGGTAGCCTCATCGGATTCCTTTGTAGTATAAATAAATAGAATTAATTTTTTTATTTTTATGTTTTGATATACGAGCCAATAAAATCCCCATTTATAGTGAAAAGATAATTCTGTCACAAAATGGTTGATAGTTGACACTTGACACTTCAGTTAGAAAAGTAAATTTAATATTTTAGAATGATGTGAGTAAGAGTACAGTGTGGTGACCCTAATAATTTCACTTGCATACAGAAATTGGGCAAGAGTACAATGTGGTAGCCTACCTAATAATTTCACTTGCATATAGTAATTGGGCAAGAATACAATGTGGTAGTCCACCTAATAATTTCACTTGCATACAGAAATTGTGCATACCAGAACTAGGAAAATTTTTTTTTGTGCATATCGAACCATCCATATTGCACTTGTAGATATTTAATTCTGAACTACAGACATAAATGCTATTATTGGACTTAGTGTCCCTTTTTGTAATACCCCTAATTTAAAAGGACAATCTTGGAATTTTAATTTAATTATTTACTATATT
Organism: Cornus florida; assembly: GCF_030987335.1. Classification (NCBI taxonomy): domain Eukaryota; kingdom Viridiplantae; phylum Streptophyta; class Magnoliopsida; order Cornales; family Cornaceae; genus Cornus; species Cornus florida. The sequence continues at coordinate 11,975,046 of NW_026775578.1, read as the reverse complement.
TTTCTTAATTTAATTGTTTTATTTGGCTTGTTTGTTTTGTTTCTTTATTTATTTGCATTATTTGTAGATTATTTTATTTAAATTCTGTAATTAATTAAATGATTTTATTTTTATGTTATTTGGTTAATTTAGTCTCATGTTAATGTAATTACATTTTATTTTATTTTAATGGACTAGATTAATTACGTGGGTTGATTAACATTAGGGTTTTGCTTAAATTCATCATGTCTGGGTTTGAGCCGACTTGTAATTGGTTTAGGGTTTAATTTAAGGTTTCAAATAAAGCCTATAAATATATAAGTGTATGTTTGGCAAGGGTTTTGTAAACCCCATTCACCATATTCACGTACCTAAGATACAAAGAGAATACAGAGAGCAACCGAGTGTGTTTTGTGAGACAAAATACTGAGAGAACCTTAAGAGATTAAGGGAGGGATTCATGGAGGAGTTCTGGACTGAATTAGGAGCAGCAAAGGTCGTGTAACACAACCGACATTGCCAAAGTTGATAGAGACGAAAGTTAGAGATTTTAAACCAAAGTCTCGAAGGCAAGTCTCTGTTCTATTCTTTCTCTTTAATTCGTGTTCTGTGCATGCCTAGTTAGACTCCAGGGACTTAATAAAGGCTAAAACAGATGTAATCAAACATAATAACATGTCTTTGATGCAAATATGAACTTTGTTTAATCTTGTGTACTAACTGTTTTGCTTCACTTTTGATGTTTTGTTATTTGGTCCTACTGTGGTGTTTACGTTTTAAGTTTTGATTAAATTGAGATCATAAGTATGTACATCAAAGGTTTAAGATTAATCTGGGACTAAAATTTAACCCTAGAACAAGTATTAAAAATAGTGGTTGAGTTCCCTGAATTAATCTGTTTTGAAATTGTTTAAAATTTCTAACTGGACATTCTGTTGTCGCTGTTTCAAACGATGTGTTCAATTCATGTCGTGGTTGTGTACCATTGATTTAGGGTTAATCTAGAACATTAATGGAACCTTAGAACAAGTATGAAAATATTTATAAAGTTTGGGTGTCGCCGGATGTGAGAAAGACGAAGTGAAAAAACGCAGAACGCGCCGGAAACGGAGATAGCAGGCTCTCAAAATGAGAGAGCTAGCTCCCTCACACAAAGAGCAGGCTCCAAGGGGCATGGAGCCGGCTCCATGCTACAAAGATCAGGCTCCCTAAGTTAGGGAGCCGGCTCTAACATAAAAGGGGCAGGCTCTAAATTTTTGGAGCCTGCTCTTTCCCAGAATTTGCATACTGTGTGATTTTTATGCATTGTTTGGTCTGTACAGTGTATTAGGACTTCGTTTAAATTGTTTAAATGTTGTATGGAACTGTTTTAGACCTAAAACTAGTTTAGAGGAACATTAATCTATAATGGGATTAATTGAAGGAGCAATATAAAGTTTAAGAAAAACTTAAATGCTGAACACTATTGGACCAGTTTTGTGCACTGGAACTTAGTAAGATTTTGTGACATGATTTAATTATAAATATAAATCATATATCCATAATATTATAAGCATAGGGAATTAACTAAACTTACCTATGCTTAGCTTGAGTTAAATTGATACTTAAATTTCTATTAATTGTATTAATTCGTAGACTATATTGGAAGATTTGCTAGGTTTATATACCAAAGCTTGGCAAGTTTGTTGTGTATTATTTAAATATATATATAAATCATAATTCTATAGTATTTGAAGTATAGTGAATTAACTGAATTTCCCTATGCTTAACTTGGGTTTATTTGATACTTAAATTGTTCTAAATTGTATCAATTCATGGATTATGTTGGAAAATGTAAATGTGTGCAAATTGTGTAGCAATTTACATTATTTGAGTTGGATTTTAGGCTCGGTATTGAATGCCTAATATTTATGTATATAGATTAACTTATCTTGTGCATACTGTGGAATGTGGTTGATGACTATTTAATATTGTTTTGTCAACTATGTTAACTGGAGGATTGTATGTACCGGTATGGGACGGTGACATACTAGGTATGGATTAGTTCAAGCACTAAATCCTACCTAATTTGGAATGAGTTGGATTAACCATAAAAATATTAAGTCCTACTTATATGGATATATATGAACCGGTATGGGACGATGTCATATTAGGGATGGTTTAGTTCAAAACACTAAGACCTACCTATATTGGGAATGGATTAGTTCAAAATACTAAGTCCTACCAAATTTGGATTAAGGTATGGATTAACCATAAATATTAAGTCCATCACATACTTGTGTCATGTCAATCAAATAAATTGAATGACCTATTATGGTTTCAGGATGGATTTGTCATACATATATCAGACCACTATACAGATGGATGATATTTTGTACTAGGAGTACAGACTTTATATATTTATTATATATGCTATGGTATGAGCTTGAGTTTCAGGACCATGGTTAGGGCGCATATATCGCCTAGGATGGATAACTGGACATAGGTGTTGTTTCCTGGTAGGTCTAGGTACTCATACCCACCTTCGGGTGTGTATTCGCATGTTGCCTTCTATTCAGGCTGAGACAGACCTACTGGACTAGCGAGCGTCCTATAATGTGTACTATATATACATATATGGACTAATCTAGATATTGTTGAGTCTTTCTAGGATGTATCTGCGTATCGGATTACTGTTTGGATCGTAGTAGATCTGGACTTGCATGTGGGCCTAACCCACTCCTTTATTTTTTAGGTGCTCGGCAGTTCCAGAATTAGAGGTTGATTGTGCAAAGTAGATACAGACTTCCATTCCACCGACTACGTAGGACCACTTTCTATGTTTAGCTTTACGTTTTATTTCCAGTTCGAGACTTTTTATTAGGGGTCCTCTAGAAGGATTCCCGAGTTGTATGGATTGGTGGTTTGGATTATCGGATTTAAAATATTTATAATTCAAGGTTTATTAATTTAGTTTCTTCCAGCTATTTAATTTTATTTCTTATTTCACTTTGTATTCCGTGTTCGATTTAAAATACTTTAATTGTTCGATATCCCTCGGGTTTGGGCCTGGGCCTGATAAACCCGTGTATCAAATCCGAGGGGTATCACACTTTTGATGTTGATATGAGAGCAAAATGGACTTAGTGTACTACTTGATGTTGAGATGAGAAAGAAAAATGGACTTTTTGTACCATTTGATGTTTCATTTGTGCTATATTCGGTAAGAAGGAAAGAAGTGGGGTGGAAGGAAAATAGGAAAGAATGAACAAATTTCCTTCGTTCGGTAGAGATGATATAAGAAAAGAAAGGATAATAGGAAGGATGAGGTATCCTCCCTCCTTCACAAATTTTCATCCGTCCAAATATGGGCGGAAGATAGGAGAAAAGACAAGTGAGACTATTATAGAAGTTTTAAATTACTACATCACCCTTCAAAAATATTAAATAAATCCTATAAATTAAGTAAAGGATGGGTTTAATGGTAAAAATAATTTAAAATTTATCTTTCCTTTTATCCTATTTATCATCCATTCTCTTCCATCCAACAAAACAAAAAAGAGGGAAACGCTTAATTTCTTCCCTAGGGATGTCTCAATCATCTTTCTTCTCTCTATTCCATTTAATTTTTTTTCCTTCCAACCGAACAGAGCTTTGATGCTGAGATAAGAGAGAAAAATGGACGTGAAAATAAGAAAAGGTTTCACACTACTCATATACACAACTTTTATGAATATTTTACTAAAAAAAAGGTTTTGCAAGAATGTTTTACTACAATTGATAAATGAATGGAAAGATCATGGGAAGTTAATAATGTTCCTAAACATGATTTAAAAATGTAAAACTTATATATTAGTGACCAAATTAAATAAAAGATCATTTATAATAATTTATATGAAATTTGGAATTATAAAATATTCCATCATAACTCTTCTTTCAAGTCAAGAGAGACTTCTCCTCTAATCAAATGCCAAAAAAGAAGATCATTTCAAACAGATGATAAATACAAGGCTACATAAGATAATCCCCTTTAAAATACTGAAGCAATCATGTTGTGAATGAGACTCAGCCATGAATTTTTCATGATTTAGGACTACGTGGTTCCGGCTAATTACAAAGAGATACATAAGCAAATGTGTCAATTTTATTCGTCTGATGCCAGTTGTTCATGATAAAAAAAAAAAAAGGTTTAGAGTGGGACTTTCTTCACGGAATTTTAGGTATGCAAAATCCACCTCCACTCTGCATAGAACTTGCAACTTTTAATTAACCTGATTCCAAGTTAATTGATAATGCAAAATTATATTTAACTTGCAATCAAAATATAGTGTTTTTTTTGTAGCTTAGATCAACTTTCTATAATCTTTTGTGTGGTACAATAGCATTTCTGTCCTAGTTCTTCTGTATGCACAAGTGCAAGGTAGTTGTAATCATGGGCGGACCTTTTAATGGGCTAGCCTGGGCTATAGCCCAGGTCCAATTTTTAAAAAAATTTTAGTACTACTATTCTTATCTGTCTAGTTTATGTGTAATCAATTTTTAGTACAACTTTTTCTCTTCCTATCAACCCAATTCAACCCAATCCATAGTACTTCTCTTCCTCTTCTTATCAGCCCAATGCATATGTGATATGTTATCAATTTTTACTACTCTTCAGCTACTTCCTTTCAACACAGGGTGGTATTTTCCCTCATAGTGTTTGGCCTATTTGGGGTCTACCAAGGAAATTGTAGAAACTTGAGAGGTGGTCCAATTTCTCATCTTTTGAATAAATATTAATATAAAATCGGTGAAGAGAATATGTAGAAGAAGAATAATTTCTCTAAATTAAGAAAACTCTATTTACAGGTGATTTTTAATTTTTTCCCCCTTTAAAAACTTGATTTGATATATGAGAACGTCGTCGTGTTTTGGTCTATTTTTTAATATAAGAAAATGGAGAAAGTCAATAATGAACACACGAAATGTCAAACACAAACAAAGCCCTTAACTTCATGGCCAAACATCTGGGCCCGTCCCAAGTATCAAATCAATGTAGTGAGACTCGGCTGAAGCCCAAAGGGTTGCGCCACGACCGAGTCCCCCAATACTATTAGTGAAGTTGTAGTTGATCGAGTGCTTTGGTAGCTCATTTTCCATGGAGCCTAAACCGCAGTAGCCATTTCATTTGAGGTGATTGTGAACATATTTTTATTATAAGAATTATTATGTTCATCTTCAAATTTTCTTATTATCTTTAGTCTTTCTTACTTTGCAATTTTGGCTTTGCGCTTATTAGGGTTTAAAAACTTAACAAATGGGTCAAGGGAGACTCTGAAATAGTGGTTGATTGTGTTGTTGAATTAAAGATAGGAAAATGTTAAATTTGACCAGAAAACAATGAATGGATTTATTTAAGATATTTTAGCATTAAAAGTAGATAAGAGTTGAAAATTTAACTCTATATATATTTTATATATATATATATATAAGTGAGTTACCTATTAATCAAGCTAAACGATCCAAAATCTCCTCCCAAGGGCCCGAAGCTCCACACCAGTAACCCCATCACTCTCAAGAGGTCATGTCTTTAATTCTTGAGATATATAGGCAAAAGTGACAATAACCGACCTTTTCCTACGCCACAGGTGTCCGGCTAATCAAAATTTTTGATCATTGGTAATTTTGTACTAATAAGCTTTCATTCCTAAATATATATTCACACACACACACACACACACACACAAAGAATCCAGCAATCCACATTGTCATACCATGGTGAAGTTTAACATATTACCTTTCTTAGGGGCAACTCTAACTCTTTTTGCATAGATTTTTAAGTTAGTTGTCAATGAGACACACTCAACTAGGTGCTCATATTTAATGAAAAAAAAAAAAAAAAATTATAACTCTACATTTCATTTTAACATTATAATCATATAATTACTATGAAAAATGATATTTCTAGCTAAAAAATAAAAAAATAAAATAAATTTCTCAAACCGTATCGTTTGGGTGTGAATAGTAAGGTCCAGCAAGTTATTATTCATTAGATTTTCTATAGTTAAGGCCTCCAAAATTCCAAATAGTCAACTATATTGGTGCAGTTACAAACAAACCCTAACCATATACCATTTGTAGCAATGTTAGGAGTGGAACATTTGGCCACGGTGCTATATATAACTATCAAGTTTGTAAATAAATAAATCAAAGTTTATAACTTAACAAATGGCAGGTAAGTTGCGTTGGTGGACAAGCGTACCGTCCAACTACTAAATTACCAACGGAGAGTCTGACTGAGACATGACCCACCCATTTCCCTTCTCTTAAACCCATCTTACATCCTCTTCTTTTTATTCTCTCTCTAATACATCATTCCATTCTTCAAAAGCCCAGTTCTGTTGCTTTTCAAAATATATATCTCTCTCTAAAAAAAACTCTGTTCTAAAAAGCTCTGTTCATCTGTGGTATGGCTGTTGACTTCCAAGATAGAGAAACTTTTTTTCCTTCTTCAAGGTTGTTCACCCAGGACGAGTCAAGCTCTACTGAGTCTGAATCCATGTTAAACGGGTTTGGTTCATGTGGGTCTTCTTCTTCGGGTTTGAGCACGGTCGGTTCCGAGATGAGCTCAACGAAAACAGAGAACGATGAGGACGATTTCATTGCTGATCTGACTCGTCAAATGGCTGAATACATGCTTCACGAAGACGATGAAAACGCAGCTCCAGATGCTCTATCTGTCAAACCTAAGGTATAATCTAAGTATGTCTTGTGCAGTTTAATTTGTTCAACAAATAATACATGTTTATATATATATATATATATATATATAAATCGCTCGGCTAGACTTCTCGGTTAGAGTTTTAGGTGTAAATAGTATTGTCACTGTAAAGTTTGTACTAATTTGATATTTTGTGTTGTTATTGAAGTGTTCTGATTGCAACTTGGCCTCTAAAGACCTCCACATGTTCACTCCTCATAAAGCTAAACCATACTCTGCTCATTTCAAAAACTCTACTTTTAATCAGGTACTATTACTAAGAATTAATCTATATATATATATATAAAAGAGCATGTCATATAAGGTTTGCATGATCTACTGAAAACCTAGATCTTCAGTTTTCTAATTATTTCTTTTGCTATGATTTGTAGTTTGATGAGTTGAAAGATCAACGGCCTATGGAACAACAAGGCTCTGTTTGTTGGGGAGGACGAGGAAACGTGTATGAGTTAACTCAGCGAGTGAAGCCCAAGCAACAACTTCACAACCGTATAGAAAACCAAGTCAGGGCATGCGGGTTTGGTAATGGTGGAAGGGTTCGTCCACAACAACAAGCCGGGTCGGGCATGAGAGCTGTTTTCCTTGGAAAGTCCGGTTCCAAAAGTGGATCCTGTGGGACCGGAGTTTTCTTGCCACGTGGAACCAGTAGTACATCAGAAACCCAAAAGAAATCAGGTACCTACTGTTTTTTTATTTTTTTTTTTATTTTTTCAGGAGTGTAATGGTGCACCAAATATGGTTGGGAGTTCTAAATCTATATTAAATAATGGAAAATGATTGAAAATTTGGAAAAGTCGGGTAACATTTCTTATAAAGAAAACGAGTAATAAGTTAATTTTTAGTCTATGTTGATTTTTTTTTCTCATGTTTCAAAGGTTGATAATATATGAAGAGCAATGCTTAGGTCCTCACTGAAGATTTACAGTGAGCAATAAAAATATATATATTATTTTTAATTACTAAATTTAATATGGTGGGTAAATACTTACTTACCAAATTATAGAGATGGTGATTTATTATTAATCCACATCACTAGTGAGAATGATATAGATCCTCACTAGTGATGACCTAAGTATTGTTCATATATGAATTATTCTTTGTTTTTTTTAAGTAAAATTTAAGTAAATGCACGTACACTTACAATATTATTCCTAACAAATCGAACAATATTATTCCTAACAAATCGAACACTCAATATCAGGTTTAAAAGGGGATCAAACCATCTTAACACTCATTTTGGTGCTTATGCTTAATGATTTTGTTTTTCCTATTTAATAGTGCAATGAAAATGTAGAGTTAATATATTTACATTTTTTTTTCTTTTTCGGTTTAAAAGGTGTATATTTACATCTTGGTTTTAAGAGAGTGATCATTGCCTGTGTTTCAAAATAAATTTAATGGAAGAATTGTATTTGTAAATTATTACTCAATTTTTTATATTGTAATTTTCATCCATTTTAGGTAATGACATGCCTCCAATGAATTATAATTTTAATCTCTTGAAACGAAATATTTGTTTTTTTTGTTTGATTTGTTTACATTCTAATATAGATTTCCCGAATGGGTGTACTTGATCTGGAATCTAATCAATTATGTACTCGGTTTAATTCCACTTGATTGTGACTTGTTTACTCTCAACTTGTTTATTTTATATCATTTTTTTTTTTTCTAGGTAAAGCGTTTTCTATCTAATTTTCCAAATCTGTTGAAAGATCAGCTACTTCCTGTCTGTCTTTATGTTTGTTGCATTTGGGCCAACCTTACCCGGGAATCTTTGGGGTCCACTTAATTAATGAATGAGTCTAATTTAGCAAATTATAATATCAATAATAAATAAATAAATAAATAAATAAATAAAGACAATTTTGTATATTAATTTTATGTGAGTAAGAATTGATATTATCAGGAGGTGAAGAATATTAATGACAACAAAATAAGTTAGTACAGTTTAGGTGAATAATTGAAGTTGACACTCCAGATCATTATCCTAAAAGGAAATAGAATATTTAGGCCACAAAAATATTTATTTATATATGTACATTATAATATGAATTACCATCTGTACGTATGAATTTTTTGTTTTTGTTTTAACAGCTGTATGTGTGTGTATTGATTGACTAGTATTCTGACTACCCCACATAGTGGAGTTGATGTAAATGCTTGAGATTCAATAGATTCTGTGTAGAAAAATAGGAAAAGTAGTTTATTGATTGATATTACAACTGATGATGAACTTGTGTGCGTGTGTGTATTTTGACTTGTAATGATGATCAGCATGTTCGACGGTTCTTATACCAGCAAGAGTATTGCAGACCCTAAAACTCCACTTTGACGATGTGTCACGATCAAGTGGTTTTGGTGCCTCAAGTGCTCACCACCTGCGACATGGTACATCAACTCCCACTATAACTCTTTTATTTTTATTTTGCCATTATATAAATGTAGTGTAGTTTAGATTTTAGGAATTTAGGAGCTAAAATATACTTTTATAAGGAAAATTAATGCTTCGTACGTTGATTTGAAATCATGGTATATTCATTAGTCATGCTGTCCAATCTCATGTTTTTGATAAGCTGATTTTCACACAGATTCATAAGAATCATAACAAATGTTTTTATTTAAAAATAAATAAAAAATAGTTGATTTTGAGAATGGTTACTTTTTTTTTTTTTTTTTTTCTCTTCAGATAAATTCTATAACTTAATAGATTAACGAACAATCTAATCTAAGTTAGACTGATCAGTTAAACAATTTCATTTGTTATTTTCTTTTTAAATTGAATGAATTGTATTGGTGAAGGGATATGAGATGTGAATTTTATTAGTAGAATTGTTAAAAATGAGATTCAAACTTAAGAATATAGAGTGAGAATATTTAAGGTCTAACATTTTACCATTGGAACAAGCACTTCCATTTCACAATTTGAATGAATACCAATCATGGTGAATTATTAGTCAACGAACTCATGGAGTCTATAATTGGAGAGTTTAATTAGCAATTTGGTTGTGAGACTAATACTATTATTAATTAAGAAATGTAAAAGAGTCGGCTAATCTAGATGTGATGGTTGATATTGTGCAGACGTTGTAATGGGCGGTGGAAGCAATGACATGTATTCTTCTTCACAGCAAAAGCAGAAGCGACAACCACAATCACACCACTACTCTCAAATACAGCAGCAGCCAGAAATAGTGAATGATCATCAGGAGATGGGACTCCCTCGGGAATGGACTTATTGACTTCTCAAACCCCCACTCTTATGCTGTTCTTCCTTCACTATCATCATATATATATATATATGTATGTGTGTGTGTGTGTGTGTGTGTGTGTATGTATGTATGTATCTCTCCATCGTTGATAGTGGTGTTTGATCAAACTGTCAAATATGGGGTACATATAAAAAAGAAAAAGAATAAAGACAATTCAACTACTCAAGGAATCTAGAAGAAGAGAATTTTCTTCGTAATAGAAAGAGATTCTTTTAATAATTGTGTTTGCTCTGAAGAGGGCTGACCATTTTTAGGTTTTAATCCTTTTGTAATAATTCAGCTATCAAGAATGTGTTCTAGCTAGCTGCTTGTGTTGATGCAATTTTTCCTATTTTTTACCATTTCAATTGAAATTGAACCGGTAAAACTCTTGTAATGATTCATCATGTGGTCTTTTTTAATGTTTTTCGATCTCCATAAATTGCAACAATATATAATAAATATAAACAAATAAACACTTCTGTTATTTCAGTATTTTTTTTAACATTTTAAAATATGTGAAAATTTTCCTTTACCATACATTGATAGTCAATTAAAGACTCCAAAATACTTTTAATAATCTCTGACCTTTCTTACATCTTGAAAATTAATATTTTAATTATTTCAAACTCCAAATTCACAAAATGTCTTTACTTAATCAATTTTAAAAAATGTAGCATTTTTTTTTTTTTTTTTTTTTTTGTTTTGCAATTTACCCATGTTTTTCCTTTTATTTTTTATTAAAATAAAAATACTTGATATATATATATGTGTGTGTGTGTGTGTGTGTGACATATATAATGTGTGCACACCAACATGTGTGCTGTTGGTTCAGATTCCATTTGTATATGCATGGGTTGGTTCAGATTCCATTCAATTTTTTAATATGGGTTGACTTTATAATAGTTCGCCTTTTTCACTCCATCGCTCACAATGCATGAAGCTCAGCATTATAATAAAGATGTAATCTAGAAGAAGAAATGAAAAAACTTCCCTCATTATATATATATATATAGAAGAAATGAAAAAACTTCCCTCATTATATATATATATATATATATATATATATATATATATATAATAAAATAGTGCATATATGAACTGAATATATAGCTTGATGGTAAAGACATCAGACAAGCTAGCTAGATCTGGCTGCAGTTTGTTATTTTGTATAGCCATCCCCAATATATTCTAACAAAAAAAAAATTCAAATTCATATATATTTTGATAAAGAGTACTAAACCAACATGAGACTAATAATTTGGTCGTTCAATTTTATCGCTTTCCTCATTTATTAGTTTTGCAAGTGGTTCCCATATTGTTGTGAGCTAGCTCTCTCCTTCACGCATCTATTATCTTAAGCTTGTCTATTATATTATCTTAGGAGTACACGAATATTCAAGTGAACTAACCAATTAATGATTGCTACGTTATAATATAGTATTGCAAATCAGGTGAATAGTCCAAATTAAATATATGCAAAAGACAAAATTATAGTATTTGTGTTCTAAACGATGAAGAGACGTAGTTAAGAAAAATAATAATAAATAAAAAAAAAGTTTTTTTTTTTTTAAATTGTTTTTTTATGTACCAACAAATTGAAATTACTAATATGATTTTTGCACTTGTAGCGAATTCTTAGATTTATTGCTTTTAATTAGTCATTTATATGTGATAAATAAAAGAGTGATACATCTATTTAACATAAATAATTAATCAAAAACCATTTAATTAGACAATTCACTATAAGTTTTTTTTATGTGAGTATCGCTACTCATTTATATCTACTCGAGACAAAACACAATAACGAATATATCTACGCATGAAATTAAAATTTGAATGTTTTTCAAAAGCAGTGTAATCTAAGTAATGTCATCTCTTTCTTTTAAAGGAGATGATAAACGTTTGAGTTTTGTAAAAATAAATGTGTGTATTCTTGTGCATTGTAAAATAAAGATAATTTTTTAAAAAATTACAAAAATAATTTAGAGAGAGAGGTGAGTTTGAGAGGGGGTGAAAAAGATAACTAAAGAGTATTTTTATAATTTAAAAAAAATTATTTTTAGTTTTAAATTTGACATTAAATAATTAAATTAAATTTGTCATTTTACAGACAGGTTAACGGGTCGAACACGAATATTGGAGCAATTTGATCACTTCTCATAATGTAGTGAATTTTTTGAAACAAATTAAAAATTTATAATCAAAATTTTAAAATAATAAAAATTTTATAAAATTAACTCTTTATTTTATTTTATTTTTTCAAGTCGTTCACATATTTTATGTGAGCTAAATCTCTCTTCCACGCATACAATTCCATTATATTAAGTTTGTCTAAAGTGTGAACGAATAAGATTACAAGTAGGAAATGTGATGAAAGGTACAAGAATATTCAGGTGAGTTCGTTCATCTACCCAATTAATAATTGCTACGTTATAATATAGTATTGCAAATCAGGTAAATAGTCGAAATTAAATATACGCAAAAGACAAAATTATACTACGTGTTCTTAAGCTATTCTTAGTTAAGGAGACAGAATTGATGATGAAGAGACGTAGTTAAGAAAAATAATAATAAATAAAAAAGGAGTGTTTTTATTTACCAAGAAATTAAAATTATTAATATTTGCGTGTAATAGAATTAATTCAAAAGAAGAAGATGAATAATTTATATAGGAAAATAAGTTTTTGTACGTTATAGTCAATTGTTAAACCTACTGTTTTTAATTAATCATTTATATAATAAATAAGAGAGTGGAATAAATAATTGATCAAAAATTATTCACTATTCATTCATATCACCTATATAATTAAATTTTGAATGCTTTTCAAATACAGTATAATTTAAGTAGTGTTGTCTTGGGATGGTTAATGTTTGAGTTTCATAAAAACAAATGAGTCTTATGAATTTCTTGCAAATGAAAAATTATATATATGTATATATATATTTAAAATACTTGACGCAATGATCAAACATATAAAACTGCCTTAATGAGACACACAATGGTGGTGTACAAAGTGAGATCTTCGTAAGCTTTGACATTTAGCGTATGAAAAAACTATACTTATTTTATTTGTTGGATGATATAATGGAAAAATAATTTTTCATTACGTGGCAATATATTGTATTAGTAGAAATTCTAATCACGCATCCATTTGCTTTTTGACCTTTAAGATCCAAATTGGAACACGCTTAGAAAGTTAAAAAGCTAATGTACTTGACAGGATATTTTTTAAGAAAATGATATTAGCACTCTGGAAAAAAAAAATTATGATAATTATTAGTATTTTTTGAATATTTAGATTTTTTTTTTTCTTTTGAATATTTAGATTTAAGAAGTGGATTGTAGAGCCCACTATAACGTCTTTATTTTATTGAAATTGATTCATATTTAATCCGTAAGAATTTGCCCAAAAAAAGAGGGGCTTGACTTGGTTGAAATGGCCCAATATTATGTGTTTGTTGGGTTCTCTGGCCCTGGGCCAACTTGTATGCCAAAGTCAAGTTTTGAGTCTATATCGGGCCAATTTGATCCCAGCTCTAGATAGTATCGCTGTGCTTCTTGGATATACATATATACACACACACACCAGTAAAACACACGTGATAAAATTTATTTTTATATATTTATTGAAATTAATAATATAAATATAAAATATATTTATATATTTATAGAATTCTATTTTATTTTGTAAAATTTATATAAAATAAAATAGCTAATTTGTGGTAAAGTTTTATAAAAACTATTTTTAGAAAAACAAAATAAAAATATTAGGCAATATATATATGGATTAATAAATACTGAAATAAAATATAAAATAAGTAATTTGTGGTCGTATTTTTTAAGTATATATTAATAGATAATTTGTGCAGAAATTATTTTAAAAATTATTTTTATGTTAATAAATAATTACTGGAAAACTAAAATTAGTGTTTTAGAAACTTTGTTTAAAACTATTTTTATTTTATTTAATAAATATTTTTTATATTAATAAATAAATATTAAAATACTAAAAACTCTTTACACTTTTAATAATAATATAAATAAATATAGATATATTTATATTTTTCCAGAAAGCTAGGTATCGACCGCTTTGCCTTGACAAATTTTTTACACCATGTAAAAAATTATTTACACGAGTCTTATATTCACACTTCAAAATCAACCTTTGTGACCCGGTTTTGGACCGCCTAATGAAATATGGCCAAATGAAGAGCAACGACACAATCATTATTTCCAAACATACTAATCCAAATAAAAGAAGGAATTAAGAAAGTTCAAAAGCTAATGAACACGCTTAGAAAGTTCAAAAGCTAATGTACTTGACAGGATATTTTTTAAGAAAATGATATTAGCACTCTGGAAAAAAAAAAATTATGATAATTTTTAGTATTTTTTGAATATTTAGATTTTTTTTTTCTTTTGAATATTTAGATTTAAGAAGTGGATTGTAGAGCCCACTATAACGTTTTTATTTTTTTGAAATTGATTCATATTTAGTCCGTAAGAATTAGCCCAAAAAAAAAGGGCTTGACTTGGTTGATATGGCCCAATGAGAAATAATTAACAGTTCGGTGGGCCTCAATATTATGTATTTGTTTTCTTCTCTGGCCCTGGGCCAACTTGTATGCCATAGTCAAGTTTTGAGTCTAGACATGTATCGGGCCAATTTGATCCCAGCTCTAGATAGTATCGCTGTGCTTCTTGGATATATATATACACACACACCAGTAAAACACACGTGATAAAATGTATTTTTATATATTTATTGAAATTAATAATATAAATATAAAATATATTTATATATTTATAGAATTCTATTTTATTTTGTAAAATTTATATAAAATAAAATAAGTAATTTGTGGTAGAGTTTTAACTCTTTTTAGAAAAACAAAATAAAAATATTAGGCAATATATATATGGCTTAATAAATACTGAAATAAAATATAAATTAAGTAATTTGTGGTCATATTTTTTAAGTATATATTAATAGATAATTTGTGCAGAAATTATTTTAAAAATTCTTTTTATGTTAATAAATAATTACTGGTAAAACTAATTTTAGTGTTTTAGAAACTTTGTTTAAAACTATTTTTATTTTAATTAATAAATATTTTTTATATTAATAAATAAATATTAAAATACTAAAAACTCTTTACACTTTTAATAATAATATAAATAAATATAGATATATTTATATTTTTCCAGAAAGCTAGGTATCGACTAGGAATGGCAACGGGGCGGGTTTGGAGCGGGTTTCTCTAAATCCCACCCTGCCCCTTTCAATTTTTGTCAAGTCCATGCCCGCCCTGAGACCCGCGGCGGGTTGGATTTTCATGTTCAGTCCTGCCCCGTTGGAAAATACTGTGCCCCCGTGCTTGCCCGGCTAATAAATTTTTTTCTCCCACTTTTTGGAACTTAAGCTCCTGCTATTTAAATGTGGAAAGCCGGGGAACGGCACAACATAAATGAAATTATATATCCCAACAAAAATAAAAAAATAACATGTACATAACATAATTCAGAGAACATAATAAATAAAAATAAAAGTTTAATATAATCAAATCATAAGAAGTTCTAAGTTCCGACTTCCACCATAACTAAAACAAAAACAAATTTAATACCAAATTTACATCCTAAATTAGGATTGTAAGATATGGGGAATTGGGTAAACATGTAAAATAAGTTATTTATATATATATAATTATATGCTTAGCGGGTTGGGGCGGGACGGGACTCCTAGGATATATATACTGAATCCTTACCCGCCACGTGACCCGCGACGGGTACACAATTTGTATCCATACTCGCCCCAACGGTATAAAAAGTGTTCCTATATCCGTTATTAATGGGGCGAGATGGGGCAGGGCTCCGACGGGACGGTAAAAATTGACATCCCTAGTATCGACCGCTTTGCCTTGACTAATTTTTTACACCATGTAAAAAATTATTTACACGAGTCTTATATTCACACTTCAAAATCAACCTTTGTGACCCGGTTTTGGACCGCCTAATGAAATATGGCCAAATGAAGAGCAACGACACAATCATTATTTCCAAACATACTAATCCAAATAAAAGAAGGAATTAAGAAACAAGTATTTAACCGTCTTTCACTTGTCATTTTCATAACCTACCCAAGACTGTATAGACTCAATACAGTGTTACAAATTAATTGAAGAGTTATGCTCATTTGGGCAAAAAAATTTTTAACCTCCCAGAAAACAGAAGAGACAAATTAAGAAAACAGAAACAACCAAACTAGTCCGTTTACTAACTTTTTTACTTTCTTACTTTTGTTTTCTTCAAAAGTAAAAATATGATTTTAATTTCTTAAACTGAAATAGAAAATAAAATTATGTTTAGTAATATTTCATATTCATTAAAATTTTGAAAGCAAAATAACAAAATCAAGTTTAATAATTATGATTTTGCTTTTATTTTTTTACCGTTACTGTAGTTCTATCATCTACCATTCCAATCCCACCATCTCCCAGTTCAATTTCGCATCCACCAACCTCCATTTCTACCTAACTACAAACTGCTAGAAACCACCACCACCTCCTATCATAGCTTTCAAACATCAATAATGTCACCACAAACCTCTTTCCAACACAAAATTAAATTCTCTTCCAGAACCAAGATGTTTAGCACCATCCAAAACCGCCTCTTCCCATTATAATTGCTCCAATCACAGTATAAAAAAATAAAATAAAAAAAAAATTATAAAAAAACCTAAAACAGGCCGTTTCTGCAACAACGATAAAAATCTTCCACTGCACCGTCCTTCGATCCCACAGACTGACAGACAGACGACATCAAGGTGAGCTCTCTCTCTCCACCCTCTTCAAAAGTTAATTAAGGTTTTAGGTAAAATTTTTGTTCAAGTGGGCCTCTTCCATATGCCCGATCAGATTCTGCTGCTAAGGATCGTACTTGTGAGAAGGGCAAAAGTACCAGACGAATGATAAGGGCAAAAGTACCAGAAGAATGATAATGGCACACATTTTGAACATTAACAAGATCCTTACAAAAACTCTCTGATCCCGCCGCCATACAGTCTTAGATCGGCAATCAAACCAGAAATCTCAACCCATTATCGTCGTGATTCTCCTTGTCGTCGTCAGAATCTTTCATTGTCGTATTCGTTGTTGTGTGCCTAACTCTTTAATTTTGTGCTAAGGATTCAAGGTAAGAAAACAGTGGGAGGAAGAGGGGGGATTTTGTCCTTGAGGATGAGAGAGAAAAAAAATTCAGATTTGAGGAAAGCATAACTTACTTATGTCCCATCACTGCCGATATAATGGTCGCCGGCGATGCCGATCGGCGAATCATCTTCGTCGGAGTTGCCCATCTGGTGGCCATAATCGTGGTACATGGGAGAGAGAATTGTAGGTTGTGTGGTTATTGTTATAAACGACGGAACATAACGTGTTTTTTAAGTTTCGCTACAATAGCGGAAGTAATTCCTCTGCTACAGTGGAGAAAACAAGAAAATGAGATAAAAATACTTTCTGAAAGTAAAAAAGTAGAAATATGTTAATAAACATAATTTTCACTTTTACTTTTTATTTTTAAGAATTGACAGAAAAAATTAAAAAGTAAAATTGTTACAAAACAGGCTAAGAAAACAGAAACAGATCATCCTGAATGACTTTAGACAACAGCCACGAGGACCAAACATTCCACTTCGCATCTTTTGATTATTTTTGCTGAATGACTCCATATTTACTAAGAAGAGTTTATTCTTACTTATTTGATGAGATATGATACTGATTACGCCCGTTAAAGAAA
Source organism: Cornus florida (assembly GCF_030987335.1). NCBI lineage: Eukaryota > Viridiplantae > Streptophyta > Magnoliopsida > Cornales > Cornaceae > Cornus > Cornus florida. The sequence goes on along the minus strand of NW_026775578.1, from coordinate 11,957,285 downwards.
ATTCTTCTCGGTGGCCCACATCTTTTACGCCCGTTAAAGAAAATTCTTCTCGTGGTCCACATCTTTTTGTTTCACTCGTTAGTCAATTTTCGACAACTAAAGAATTTTCTCATCACTTGAACCAAATAATGTCTTACAATTACAACCCTAATACCTTGTCAAACACACACACACACACACACACACACACACACAGATGGAAGAAGAAAAGAGACGCGGAGTGGTGCTAGTCCCATGTCCATTTCAAGGACACATAAACCCTATGCTTCAACTAGGCACTACCCTTCACTCCATGGGCTTCTCAATCACAGTTGCGCACACTCAATTCAACTATCCTGATCCTTCGAAACACCCCGATTTCATCTTCATACCCATTCAAGATGCCTTAACCGATACCAATACGTTGTCCGGCAATCTCATACCTTTTATTAAAACTCTTAACATCAACTGTGAAGTGCCCTTACAAGAATGCTTGGCTCAAATGATGGACCAGAACCAGGACCAGCATGGTAAGGTGGTCTGCATAATCTACGACACCCTCATGTACTTTTCGGAAGCTGTGGCTAATCACCTCAAACTTCCGAGCATCGTCCTGCGTACCAGTGATGCTTACTCCAGCCTCGCTTACCGTTCAGTTCTCCGGCTCCAAGCTGAAGGCCGTTCAGTTCCGAGCATCATCCAAGGTATGTGCCAACCAAAGACTGGTCAATATAATTTAAGACCTTACTGTAAAATTTTAAATTTTGTTTTTTAATGTTTAATATATTTATATTAAGTAATTGTTTATTTAGAAAATATAGGAGATTGAGTGAGATGTTGAGTGGGACTATGGGAGATGCAGAGATTGTATTCAAGGTTTTTTAAAAAAATAGAAAAAAATAAGAATTTTAATAGAATGTGAAAAAATACTTGGGAGTATTTTACAATAGCTGCTCGTTGAATTAGAATAACTATATGATCAATTAAATTTAAGGATTGGGTCTTAGGTTATCAGTGGACCCAGCATAACATGAGTAGAAGGGAGGAGTTCGAGTTCGAGTCTGAGTGTTTCCGTAGATTGTTGAGTGTTGGAGAGAATTGGATCGTGGAGTGTTGGAAGCTTCTAAAATAATGGAAGGAGTGCGTGCGTTTTTTTTTTTTAGGGGAGAGTGACTTGTGAATATGTAGAGACTTTGAGAGGAGATGATGTAGGATGCCTATAAATAAGTGTGGAGGTCATTTATTGACCAAGATTGAGAGGTAAGATATCACACCCTGTATTGATGCGTCATATCTTCCACGGTGTCTGACCACATTTATAGATGAGTTGATTACTGTTAAATGAAAGAAACCCATGTTCCCATTTTCACAATTTGGCTAACATCTAGAAAGAAGATAACATCTATAATGTTTTCACTTACTTCTGTTGTTATTTTTTATATATATTGTTTATATATTGCAAAAAAAATAAAAAATCATTTCCAAAGAAAAATAAGGAAATCACAAATTTGAAACAAAGTAGGCCGTTACTCAGGATTCAGAGGTTGGAAACTAAGTCATACGCAACAATAATGACTGCTAGAGCGAAATGAGAAAGAGGCAAAATAAGTCACACAGAGTGAGCGGTAACCAGAGAACACGCGACGTGTGAGAATGGCACCCATTGAAGCAGCATCCCTTTAAAAAAAAAATTGTGCGACTTAATTTCAAAACTCCATATCGTTGCGCTATCTATAATTAGCTATAAAACTAAAATTTAACTCTTCTACACAATATTTAAGAAAAAAATTCCATTCACCTCAATTTCAATCAACAGCATTGAGATATAAATTGTAAATCAATAGTAGCACTTGGAATATATTCTAGAGTTGCATTTGGAGCATTGTTTTTCAACTTCATATCACATCTTAAATGGACAGTTGTAAAAATTCACTAATATATATAAGTGATACCATAGCAATACCACCATGTATTGCAGATTCTGTGTTGCAGGATCTAGTGCCTGGCCTTCATCCCCTCAGGTTCAAGGATCTACCACTTTCCAATTTCGGACCTTTGGAAAACTTGCTACAGTTAGTTACAATAATAAGCAATATTAGAACATCTTCAGCCATCATTTGGAACACTATGGACTACCTTGAGTGTCCCTCACTGACACAGCTCCAGCAACAGTACAAAGTTCCATTGTTCTCAGTTGGCCCTTTGCATAAAATTTCTCCAGCCTCCTCTAGTAGCTTGCTAGAGGAGGACGCTAATTGCATTTCTTGGCTTGACAAGCAGGCTCTTAACTCAGTTATCTATGTAAGCTTGGGGAGCTTAGCTTCCTTGGATGAGGCAGCTCTAACCGAGATGGCTTGGGGGCTAGCCAACAGCAATCAACCATTCTTGTGGGTTGTTCGACCTGGTTCAATTCGCGGTTCGGAATGGATAGAGCTGTTGCCGGAAACTTTCAAAGCAAAATTTGGAGACACAGGTTATATTGTGAAATGGGCACCCCAAGGAAAGGTGTTGGCACATGGTGCGGTGGGAGGGTTTTGGAGCCACTGTGGTTGGAATTCAACCTTGGAAAGTATCTGTGAAGGGGTTCCAATGATTTGCTGGCCATGTTTCGGGGACCAGAAAGTGAATGCAAGGTATCTGAGTTGTGAATGGAGGATAGGGCTAGAGTTGGAGCATATGGAGAGAGGGAATATAGAGAGAGCTGTAAGAAGACTAATGGTGGACAAAGAAGGAGAGGAAATGAGGCAGAGAGCGATGGATTTAAAGGAGAAGGCTGAGGTTTGTATCAGGAAAGGTGGTTCTTCCTACAATTCCTTGAATGACTTGAAAGAAATCATCCTGTCATTCTAATTGCTAGTGAAATAGAAGGGCCTCGTTTAGCAGCATTCATTGTCTAATGCCATGTTGCAACTCAAACATTTAAATTGTTTTCTGCTTTATCCATGGAATCTGTTGTAACCTGTTTAGACCTTCATTTCTTCTTCCTATGCTGCACTAAGTATATGCAATGTTAACAAGATCAAGAATCCTTTTAAATTTGTGTGTGTGTGTGTGTGTGAGAAAGAGAGAGAGAGAGAGAGAGGGTTCAAGTTTGACGACTTTCGAATAAAGAACAACAAAAGGAGAGTGGAGAAAATTGCAGGGAGAAAAGAAAGTATTTGATGTCAAATTTATGTTTTCTGATGGAGAATTTTTTTCTAAACAAATAGTAACTCTTTATTTGGCTCAAAAGTATTTTTTAAGCAAGCAATGATTTTCGGTATTTAAAAAAAAAGAAAATTATGTTTATAGATTTATAGGAAGACAGTTATAAGCTTATAAGAGACTGACTTTGCTGCTGCCATTATAAGAAATCAAGTCTATACAGCCCTCCAGTGAATCTCCAAAACAGAAAAAGTTCAAGACATGCTTTCAATTAAGTTCTTTTACGATTTCAGGTCAATCATCACCATGATGATTCATATCCAGATCATGTCAAGATTTTCAGGTCAATCATCGCTTTCAATTAATTTTTGGATGTATTATTTGATAATTGAAGGAATAAAAGTTAATTATACATTTCGCAGTACATATATTTATAATAATAGAGACCTAACCTAACTCTAGAAGAAACTAAAATATTAAGAAACCTAATAGTAAAGGAATATATTTCCTAAAAGAAATTAAATAAAACTACACTAAATATAAAAATATATATAAATAAAATAAATAAGAAATTTAAGTAATAAAAATTACTAAGTGAATAAAATTGCCCTGTCCCCTCTACTTTTAAAAAAATTAGTCTTCAAATTTTGTTACGGATCATATATGAGTATGAACAAAATTCGATACCATTGATGATTTGATATTGGTGCTTCATAAACTTGTTTTTTAGTTGTCCACACCAATTGTGATATATTTTCAATCTCACTTGACAATTTAAAAGAAAAGAAATTATTTGAGATATACTCAATTTCACGAGGCATGACAACAAAGAAATTCTTCTGCTCTACTTCAATAGATTCCAGGTCCAAAAAAAAATCAAATTAAAATTGTGACAAATTTTAGGAGATATTCTTGTTATTGGATAATTGTTCTGAAAATCATCCACCCAATCGAATACCTTTGGATAGATATTGAAATTCAATTGGAATACCATTAAAGTAATTAATGGGAAAGTCAATTATTGTCGCGCTTTCCAAGCCAGTTGTAATTGAATGGATATTGAAATTGAATTGGAATACCAGTAAGATTATTGTCACGCTTTCCAAGAGTTGTAATTGAATGCCTTTGGATATATATTGAAATTCAATTGGAATACCAGTAACTCCAGTAAGGTAATTAATGGGAAAGTCAATTATTGCCACGCTTTCCAAGCACCATCCGTGGCACCATTAACAATATGTTGTACAGTAACATCACCGACACGTATTGTGGTAGTACAGCCAAACACCAAATTATACTCAACTGCTATGATGAATTATGCTCATTCCGCACAATGTTTTGACGATTAGCGTACCACGCAATCTCCTCGCATTGCCGAATTTCTTTCAAGCCATCCTTTATGTCTTGAGGACTCCGGAATTTTTCATGTGTCTCTACAACGAATGAAGTTTGGACAACTTCATCATCGTCAACAAGAGGTGATGAATCAACAAAATTTTTCTCCTGATTAATCTCACAATAAGATGGAAGAAATTTGACTTATAAAAGGCATTTCATCTTCAACCAAAATTGTACCCGTAATTTTCTTAGTCGTGCACGAAAAACTCGCAACTGTTCTCGCCAATTAAAAATTATTCCTTCTAATTTGTATGCGACCAACCCCACCTTATTTTCTTCTTTAATTTTCATGTAATCAAAGAAACTCTCAAAATTTTCTAGCCAATCTAGGAAATCTTCAACATGAAAGAGACCATCAAAACTAGTAGGAAAATTCCTAGGATCATAATACCCAGGATTAGAATAAATTCGCTTGTCTTTATGACAACCAAACATGTTTTCAGTGTAATCTTCATCATCATCATCACTGAATTCATCCTCGTAGGCTAACTGCCTACATGGTAGGATGGGGTTGCGATTCTGAAGAGGATGAACACGATCTTCGTCAATGTTACACATCTTATTGCTCTCGCGATTTTGCTCCAACTCAAACCTAGCAATCATTACTTGAATATCTTGCAACGTTCGTCGGGTTTTACATTGATAGCCTTGAAATTCGGCCCTAAAAGGAGCCACTCTCTGCCGATCTTCGTGGCTAGCGAGGTTGCCATCACCACGTTCAAGACAAGGCTCTGATACCAACTGATTGACGTAAGCGGAAGGAATAAATTTGTTCAGGAGAAACAGGTTACCTTAGTTGCTTTGAATCCACAAGGTGGGTATTTTGAATCCACAAAACGGAAACACATTTTAGAGAAATATGATATATTATTTGAAAATTGAATGAATAAAAGTTAATTCTGCACTTTGCAGTACATTTATTTATAATAATAGAAACCTAACTTTAGAAGAAAACTAAAATATAAAAAAACCTAATAGCAAAAGGAATATAATTCCTAAAAGAATTAAATAAAACTACACTTCCTATTAAAAATATAAAAATAAAATAAATAAGAAGTTTAAGTAATAAAAATTACTAAGGGGATAAAATTGTCCATATCAAATACATTTTAATTTATGCATAAAAAAGACTCCCTAGGCTTGCCTAAAGGGACTTGTGGCAGATTTCTAATACATTTTAATTTATGCATAAAAGTATGCATAAAAAGGACTATCTAAAGTTGACTAAACAAAAGCCTAAACATTAGCCTAATCTGCCACAATCATTGAGTCAACTTATACATATGATTTCCAACACTCCCTCTCAAGCTGTCAACTTATAGATATGATTTCCAACACTCCCCCTTTAGTTGTAGGGAAAATATCAATCAAGTTTAGCTTGACTATATCAAAACGTGAAACAACCGTATCATTTCCACAATAAGACTGTAATGCTACTGAACACACCGGTAGCCTAAATGAGGCAATAAATACTGTTGGAGATATGAAAACGGCGAACACCATGCTATTGAACACATCGACAGTCCAACAAGGCAAAGAATGATGCTATTGAACACACCGATAGCCTAACAAGGCAAAGAACGATGCTACCAAACACACCGGCAGCCTAACAAGGGAAAGAATGATGCTACCGAACACACCGATAGCCTAAACAAGACACAGACAACACTGAGAGACCCTTCGCAGATGTCGAATGCTAAAGGGATAGCCCCAAAAAAAAAGGATCTTAACCTGGGAGGAGAGCTTCCCTATATCGGAGCGATCCATCCGAAAAATGAAAAAGATCCGAAACAAAGCTGGAAATACCAGAACAACGCCAGGAAAAAGGCTGTGCAATATTCACTTGGGCCAAAACAGAGAGCTCCAACAAAACAAAACCTTTAACAACCCAAAACAGAGAGTTCCAACAAAATTAAATGACAAAAGAGAAATCTGAAAAATGAAAGGAGATGATGATGGACCGCAGTTGGAGATGAGGCTTATGCCACCATCTCCGACGGTGGCTCTGATACCAAAAAGAAATCTGAAAAATTGGTGTACAAGAGGAAAATTACAAATATGAAAATAGAATAAAAATTAAACCCCTAAACAAAAGTCTAAACATTAGCCTATAATAAAGATCCAATAAATCTGCCACAATTATCTAATCAACTTATAGATATGAATTTCAACAATATTGATTGTGCCTTGCATCAAACTCAATATAAACAAAATTATCTCTCTGCCATCTAGAAATAATTTAGTATTACACGTGACTGAGTTATGGTAGATTTATAGGAGTAATACATTTTAATTTATGCATAAAAGACTCCCTAGGGTTGACAAAAGAAATCTGAAGTAATAATATTGATTGTGATTCGCCATCAAACTCAATATAAAAAAAATTATCTCTCTGCCATCTAGAAGTAATTTAGTATTACACGTGACTGACATATGGCAGATTTCTAATACATTTTAATTTATGCTTAAAAAGGACTCCCTAGGGTTGACTAAAGGCAATTCTATTTCTTGCAGCGAAAGGATAATACCAGTACTGAAGAAAAATTTCTGCAGTACTACTCGCAGATCATTAGAGAGAGACACACACAGAGAGATGGGAAAACAAGGACAGAGGTGTAGTAGATTGGTGCTAGTCCCATGTCCATTCCAAGGCCACATAAACCCAATGCTTCAGTTAGGCGCAATCCTACACTCCAAGGGCTTCTCTATAACAATTGTTCACATCCAGTTCAACTCTCCTAACCCTTCCAATCATCCTAATTTCACTTTTTTACCCATACAGGATGCCCTAAGTGGTTATGATGCCACCACTACGGATATCATCTCTAACATGAAAGCTCTAAACGTTAATTTAACGCTCCCTTTCCAAGAAAGCTTGGCTCAGATGATGAAGCAAGAGGAGAAGAAAGAAAGGATTGCATGTGTCATATATGATGTTATCATGTACAAGGCAGAAGAGGCTGCAAACCATCTAAAGCTTCCAACCATTGTCCTGGTGACAGACAGCGCTGCTACTAGGCTAACTCAAGTTACCTATCCACAACTTCAAGCAGAGGGTTACATTCCCCCAAAAGGTTCTTGTTTATTCTGTAATACCCCGATATTTTAAAGGAATTATTAATGAAAATTAATTACTTTTATTTTATTTTAAATGATTTATTTGATTTAATTTGAATTAATTGTGTTTATTTTATTTTTATTTGTTTTAATTGAGTGCTTAGATTAATTGTTTTAGTTTAATTAGATTATATTGTGTGATTTCAGTTGTTGAATTTATATGGTGTTTTGTTTTGTGAAATGATGTGATTGAATTATTTGTTTGAATTGTGTATATTTATGCTTGTGTGAATTGTTTGTTAATTATTTGTAATTATTAGATTTAATTTAATTAAGTTAATTATTTTATTTTAATTGAATTGGGTTTAAGGGAAGTTGGACCAAATGATGTGGTCTTGGGCTTGAAGAAAATCTTATTGGGTTAAATAATAAAGGCCCATAGTTATTTGATTACTAGAATGATCATTTTTGTATCCTTATAAATATATGTATTTAATTATATATAAATATACTTAATTAATAAATGTTATGGAAGGATATATATATAGATATATATTTATGGATATATATATAATATATGATTTAATTAACCATTGTTAATTATGGAAGATATATATATATATATATATATATATATATATATATATATAAAATATAATATATGTTTATATATATTATACTATTTAAAGATAATAATTATTATTTTATTTGGTAATCCTAGTAAGAATAGGATTAAAGGAATTAATGTGTATAAATATACACATAAGGTTTAGGGTTAAAAAGTTTACACGTTAGAAAATAAGGGAGGCAGAGAGAGAGAGAGAAGAATGGCTGACAAGGAGGAGATCGGATCTAAGAAGGAGGACGTTTGGATTGGAAGACTTAAAGCGTTGGTTTCGTTTCGAAACCTTCAGGCAAGTTCTTTTCTAACTCTCCTCTTAAAATTCATAAGTTTATCACCTTGAGTATGAATGTTAAGATTAAATTTATTTATTTAAAAATCATTGTTGGATTGGATTAATTAAAAGTATAAAATATTATATTGGATTTTTGGATTATTAGATTTTAATTAATAAATATAGGTGTTGTATATATATTTTAAAATCAATCTATAGGTGAATTTATGATCTAAGAGGGTTTATTAGGGTTTCTTTATTTTCTGGAATTTATTTGGAATATTCTGGAATTTTTCTAGATTTTTAGAATTATTTTAGAATGTGTTTTGTATTTTTCCGGAATATTCTGGAATTTATTTTAATTTTTATATATATATATTTTTATGCATTGTTACGTAACTGCTAATGGCGCATCAACTGGGGTGTTATCCGGTGTCTTCACGTACATAGAAAGTTAGAACAACCGCAGATCTAGGCCATACAATTAGTTTGATATAATTGAAATAATCCAGTGTGGTAGAGATACATGGAGATTCAATGCACCATTAATCTAGGCCCTTGGATCGATCTCATCAACAAAGAAGAGATCCGGTGCATCGCGGCGCATGGAGCTCTATGTGTGTGTGAATCTGGACCGTTGACTTTGTCTAGTCAACATACAAATAATCCAGTGTGACGCAACTCACTAAAGCCCAGAGTTCGAGCCAACCAGAAGCAGCCACGTCATCCAGAATGAAGAACAGGCGCGTGTACCGCGCGTGGAAGCACGTGAAGATACCTGCCAGCTTGTGGTGGCGCGTGGATGCGCGTGTAGTGTGTTTAGGCGCGTGTGGTGGTGCGTGAGGGCGCGTGGAAAGGCATGTGGGGTCCTGGAAAGTTCCAATGGGGTCCAGTGATGCCCAAGAATTGACTTTAAACTCATTAGGGTTGAAAGCGAACACTATAAGAGAGATTACTAGGGCTTTGAGAGTTGGGGAGTGTTACTACTATATTTAGTAGCATATATTGGAGTAATATAATTAATTAATAATTTATTACGGAAGGAAGTATATATATATATATATATATATATATATATATATATATATATATATATATGTATGTGTGTGATTTAAATAATCAAATATTGTTGTGGATGGTGTTATATATGTATATTATACAATATATATATATGTATATGTATCATGTAAGATTATTATTCTTATTTGGTATAATGTTACGGTTGATTAAATCATATTAGGTTGGTTATTAAATTAATATTATGCGTATGATATGTGTGGGATGTCTATGTGTGATTTAGATCATCGTTAAGTTTAAAATCGGTACATGATTAAATTGTAGGCATGGATAAGTTGCCATAGGCGCAAATATTTTGCCTAAGTATTTGTTGAATGAAATACATACACAGAAGGCATGGTTGAATTGTTAATTTAAAAGTATAAATATATATACTTAAAGGAGGCATGGTTGAGTTGCCAATGTATAAATAAATATATTTATAATGGCATGGTTGATTTGCCAAATGTGTAAATAAATATACTTATGGAGGCATGGTTGATTTGCCAATGTATAAATAAACATACTTAAGGAGGCATGGATGAATTGCCAATATATAAACAAATATATTTATAATGGCATGGTTGATTTGTCAAAGTTTAATTATATTGTTATGTGTTAGATGATTAAAATATATCATCTATAATTACTATTTGTGTAAGTTGGATTAGGATTAGATATTCTTAAAGTTGAATAATCTAATACTTACAGGTTAGTGTATTATTTTATACAAATTAATAAAATAATACTGGTAGTGACATGGATGATTTGTCAAAGTCTAGATATTGATCGTGTGATTTAAATACTTATGATCATTATTGATTTTGGAATTGGATATAATGTTCTTTTAATTATACTTTATGGTTTAAATTATTAAATTGCTGTCTAGGATGGAGTTAAGGTTAGAGGAGTTTCTTTAAAAGAAATTGTGGATGGGACCAGGTATGATTATTAATTAATCATTGATAATGGTTTTGGAATTAATGAACTTGGTAATAGTTGTGATAGTTATATTGTATATAATTATGTACATTAAAGATAAAGACTGTATTAGGTTTGTTTTTGATCAGAGATGATCTATTTATTGGTTTTCAGAGGTCTGGTAGAAAGAACTTGCTCGTAGGATTTAACCCGCGATTTATTTTTCAGGTTATTAGAAGTTCAAGTCTCAAGGTTGAGGATCCGCAGCTGGAGGACTTATCTATTATTTCTATTTTATTTCAAAGTAGGATAGTATTACTTTAGTAATTATTAATGAATTTATGGATAGTGGATTTTGGTTAAGGGGTCCTTGAGTTACGGATTCCCGAGTTGTAACCATTGACAAGTTATTAATGGAAGTTTTATTTATTAGTTTTCTTCAGCGTATTATTTATTCTTTTTATTTCTTTTTGTACTCTGTGCTTGTTTAAATACTTTAATTGGCTTGATATCCCCTGATTTTGTGCGCGGACTTGATCAACCTGTGTTCCGAAATTAGGGGGTATTACATATTCCCAACCCTCTATTAGTGTTTATTTGTATTGTTTGATACTTTGAATAATGTAAATATCTAGTGTTATAATTAAGGGAAAGATCAAGAATAACAATAATAATAGCTAAATTGTCCATACCATATATTAATTATAAATAAATCTTAATAGTAAGGTACAAAATGTTGCCTTGAAAATAATGTCTTTTGTGTCAACAACGAAGGAGAGTAGCACCTTTTATGTTTATCTTTATACATGCATATATATGTCTATATTTTTATAGCCCTCAAATTTCACTGATATGGAAGTATTACTATTGTCACAGACTCAATATTACAAGACCTAGTGCCTGGGCTTCATCCCTTATGGTTCAAGGATCTAACCATTTTAGATTTCCCAAATATTTTAGAAGCCATGTTACAACTGATAGCCACCACAATCAAAATTAGAACGTCTTCAGCAATTATTTGGAACACTGTAGACTGCCTTGAACAACCATTTCTTGCACAGCTAAAGAAACAATCCCAAGTTCTAATTTTTTTAATGGGTCCATTTCACAAAATTGCCCCACCCTCATCTAGTAGTTTACTTAAAGAGGACACTAGCTGTATTACTTGGCTTGATAAGCAGGCTCCAAATTCTGTTATATATGTAGGCATTGGAAGTGTATCTTCCATAGATGTAAGAGAACTAATTGAGACAGCTTGGGGACTGGCTAACAGTAAGCAACATTTCTTGTGGGTGATTCGGCCTAGTTCAGTTCACGGCTTGGGATGGCAAGAGCTATTGCCAGAAGGTTTCAAGAAAGCAGTTGAAGAAAGAGGTTGTATCGTGGAATGGGCACCACAGAAGGAAGTGTTAGCAAATGTTGCAGTGGGAGGAGACTGGAGCCACTGCGGTTGGAATTCAATCTTGGAAAGTATTTGCGAAGGTGTGCCAATGATATGCCAGCCATGTTTTGGGGATCAAAGGTTGAATGGAAGGTACATGAGCCATGTATGGAGGGTAGGTGTGATACCCCTCGGATCCGAGACACGGGTTGATCAGGCCCAAGCCCAAATCTGAGGGATATCAGACAATTAATATTTTAAAACGAATACGGAATACAAAAGTGATTAAAGAGATAAAATTTAAGCTGAAAGAAACTAAAATAAATCCTCAAATATAAATATTTAAACCTTGACAATCCAAACTCCATAAGTTTAATAACTCGAGAATCCATCTCTAGTGGACCCCTAATAAAATCCCAAACTGCATGGAAGAAAATTGAAGATAAAATCCAAATCTAATATCTGGAAAGAAGTCCTACGTTGTCGGTAGAATAAAAGTCTGTATCTGCTCTGCACGATCAAACTCTAACCCTGGAACTGACGAGTACCTGAAAAATATAAGGGTGGGTCAGGCCCACATGCAAGTCCTGATCTACTACAATCCAAACAGGAATCCGATACGCAGATACATACTAGAAAGACTCAACAATATCTAGAGTAGTCCATATATGTAAGTACACACTATAGGACGCTCACTAGTCCAAAAAGGTCTGTCTCAGCCTGAATAGAGATACCGTTCAAATCGCACATACTGTGGTCATGTGTATCTAGACTTACCAGGGAACAACACCTCTGTCCAGCTATCATCCTAGGCAATATACGCACCCTAACCATGGTCCTGAGACTTAAGCTCATACCATGGCACATATAATAATTATATAAAGTCCGTGTCCTCCTATTACAAAATATCAACCATCTGAAAAGTGGTTTGATAAATGTAAAGCAAATCCATCCTGAAACCATATTAAGTCATTCAATTATTTGATTGATATGACACAAGTAGGTGATGGACTTAACTCATAGGGTTAATCCATACCTTAATCCAAATTAGGTAGGATTTAGTATTTGACTAATCCATACCTAGTATGTCACCGTCCCATACCGGTACATACAAATTCTCCATATAGCATAGTTATTAAAACAACACTATATAATCAACAACCATCCTCCAGTATATGCATTGGTATAAATTCATACATATATCAATATTAGGTATTCACTACAGAACCTAAATATCATGCTCCAATCATTTAAACAGCTAGAATAAGACATAGCATTTGAATCCTCCAAAACAGCCAATAAATTGATACATATTAAACAAGTTAAATGTCAATTTAAATCCAACTAAGTATAGATAAATATAATTAATTTACCATACTTATAACACAGTAACATTATAGGGTTATATATAATTGAATTATATATAAAAACTTTGCCAAGTTTCAGTTATATAAACCTAGTAAAAACAGTGCAACGTATATCCATTATTTGATCTGTTCATTGCTCCTACTCTTAAACCATTATGGTATTAAATGTTTTAAACATTTATTTAAGTCCCTAACATTTAATTACATCTCACAGTAGCTTTTAAACGGCTTCAGAAAACACTGCACAGCCAAACAACCCCTTAAAACCAAATATGTGTGTAATAAAAGAGAGCGGGCTCAAATTAAACATTGAGCCTGCTCAATTTTCCACTTGGAGCTGGCTCCATTAGCATTGAGTCGGCTCCAAACAAAGATAGAGCCGGCTCCTTTGCCTTTGAGCCGGCTCTTAGGCTTTTTAGAGCCTGCTCAATCCCCTTCAGTAGCCTTTTGCCCGTTCTAGCTTCATCTTCTCCAGCTCCGGTGATTACAGAGCCTCTGAGGTGTTTCTAAAACTTTATTCTAAGTTCAAGCTCAGTCCTAGGCACATATTAAACCCCTGATATTCAACTAAAACATGCATGGAACACAAGCTTTAAAGCTACGATTACAAAACCTCTGTTGTCCAATTTTAAGCAGGTTCCAACAGAAATTTATTTCAGTTTAATTTAGTGCAACTAAATCATGTTCTAAGAATTTGTTCTAGAGTTCAAACTCAGTCCCAGATTAGTTACAAGGCATTAAGTCGCATCCCTAACCTCAACCATCAAAGCTTAATCGTAACCCATAGAAGGAAACAAAAACAGAATAGTAAGATCATGCAAAACAATTAATTCACGAGATTAAACATAAATTCCTATATGCACAAAACATGTTATTATGTTTATTTACAACCGTTTTAGCATTTATTAAATCCCCAGAGTCCAACTAGTCATGCACAGAATACGAATTAACGGAAGAGAGAAGAACAGAACTTGCCTTTGAATTTCAGATTTGAAATTCTAATTCACCGTCTCTGTAAGCTATGTTCGTGTCCTATACTGCAAGTCTGCTCCTCCAATGCCTTGGTTCAACCCCAAAAACACCTCTCCTTCCTCCTTCTTGGTCCAACCTTGGTCTACACCTCCTCTCTTTTTCTCTCTCTGTATCTCACTATTCTTTGTAGAACTCTGTTATGTAAATAGGTTTTATTGAATTTTCTAAAACCCTAAACCCACATGCGATTATATTTATAGACTTAAACATTAACCCTAATCCATAAATAACTTGGCCCATTGAATATTCTAGGTTTAAAACAGTGTCGGCTAAACTAGAAATATAAAACCCTTAATTCAGATAAATAAAATAAAATAATTAAATTAAAGCAAATAAATAATTAAATGCCCTAAAACAATTTAAAACAATTAAACCACACCAAAGAAATAAACAAATGCAATTTAACCAATTGATTACATAGAATACAATTTAAACAATTAATTAAATAAAAATACTATTTAAACAATTTATTAAATTCCAGGACTGTCCCTTTTAAAATTAGGGGTATTACATTCTTCCCCCCTAACAAAAGGAATTCCGTCCTCGGAATTCGCTCTTACCTTCTTCCCATAATTTAGGAAACTACGAGCGACTCCAACCTCCTATTCCATAGTGGACTCAGCCTCATTATAATGACTTTACTGAACACGCATCAAAGAAAAACCTTATTTCGAAGTATTTAATTATCCCTACAGTTAATAATACTATTCAGTGACTTCAAAATAAGTCGCATCTGGCTGCAACTCAAATTCCCCAACTTCGATATACTAATACCCTCGTCCTCATCCCAGATAAAAATATAAAGACCGAAATATAACGAGTGTGTGGCACTCCACAAAACACGTCCTAGTAATCATGAATAGGAAACTTACCTTCAATAGCCTGAGGTGCCTGCATATCCTGTGGCATGGGGTTGTACACCCTGCCATAGTGCAACTGCTACAGTGACTGTCCCTGAGGCTGCGGCGGTGTCGGTAAAGCCGGATAAGTCTGTCCTTGAATCCGGGGTACCTGTGGAGCGGGTAAAGGTACTGGCGCCCTCTGCCCCTGCTACACATGCTGCCCCTGTCCCTGTCCTGCCTTAGGACACTGCCTGGAGGTATGACCATACTTTCCACAAGTGTAGCAACTACCTTGGAAAGTACCAAATGGCCTCCTCTGTCTGTTAGCCTGTGGCTGACCTTGTCCAGTCTGTGGTCCCCCATTCTGCTGCCCATGAATATGTGACACATCCCTGTTATCATCTGAACCACCCTTGTGTTTCTTCCAAGGCTGCTGTCCCTGGAACTTGCCCTTGTCATTCTGTCGATGATCATTTCCATTTCCCTTCTCAACTGACCGATTAACAGAGTCTTTATCACCCAGCTTCTCACCATTGTCCTGTCTGATGTCCACTGTCAGCTGATACTGCTGCAAAGCGGCGTCTACCACCTGAGCATAGGTAGTGTAAGCTGGACTGCCTATAATAGCTCGCTTAATCAACCACATCAGTCCCTTCACAAAACTATTGCGCTTTTTCTCTTCCGTATCCACCTCCTCCGGAGCAAACCGAGATAAGCGTGTGAACTGCTGCTCATACTCTGCCACCGTCATGTTCCCCTGCTGCAGATTTAGAAACTCAGTCTTCATAGCTGCCCTGACTGCATAGGAAAAATATTTCTCATCAAAGCGAGTACTGAACTGATCATAACTCAATGTCATCCTCTCCTCTACAGTGGTAACGGACTCCCACCACTGTAGTGCATCCCCAACCAGCTTGAAAGTAGCAAGCATCTGCTTCTGAACCTCCGTGCACTGAACCAAGCGAAGATGACGCTCAATGTCCCGTTTCCACTGGTGAGCTGCTTTCGCATCGGTGGAGCCTGAGAACACAGGTGGACTCCCCTTGGTGAAAGAACTCTTAGCCGTCTCCCAAGTATTAGTCTGAACAACCGGTGCTAGTATAGGTGCCTGCTGAACCGGTGGTTGATTCCGAAGTGCAGCTGTTACCCCAGCCTCTATAGCCCGAGCAACCAGGTCATTGAGGTGAGGAGGAATCTCTGGATCCCTGACCTGACCCGGAGTCTGTTGAACTTCCTCCTGCTCATTACGAAACTGACCTTCAACATCCTGAAACCCAGGCATTTGCTGCTCTTCCTCTATCTGCCGACGTCGTAGGAAATCTTGCTGCCTACGTGCCTCCTCCCTTCGTCGATGATTGTTACGTCTGGTTCTTGCGTTAACCATGCTGTTAACACATAAAATCAGACATCAGTACGATATACTAGGACCGTAAAGAATACAACGAATCCTAAACTTAAGCTCTAATCAAGAGATAACGCAACGCGGAAGTCTTATATGATAGAATCCTAGAGACACTTGAACCTGGAGTGCTCTAATACCAACTGTGATACCCCTCGGATCCAAGACACGGGTTGATCAGGCCCAAGCCCAAATCCGAGGGATATCAGACAATTAATATTTTAAAACGAACACGGAATACAAAAGTGATTAAAGAGATAAAATTTAAGCTGAAAGAAACTAAAATAAATCCTCAAATATAAATATTTAAACCTTGACAATCCAAACTCCATAAGTTTAACAACTCGGGAATCCATCTCTAGTGGACCCCTAATAAAATCCCAAACTGCATGGAAGAAAACTGAAGATAAAATCCAAATCTAATATCTGGAAAGAAGTCCTACGTTGTCGGTAGAATAGAAGTCTGTATCTGCTCTGCACGATCAAACTCTAACCCTGGAACTGACGAGTACCTGAAAAATATAAGGGTGGGTCAGGCCCACATGCAAGTCCTGATCTACTACAATCCAAACAGGAATCCGATACGCATATACATACTAAAAAGACTCAACAATATCTAGAGTAGTCCATATATGTATAACTACACACTATAGGACGCTCACTAATCCAAAAAGGTCTGTCTCAGCCTGAATAGAGATACCATGCAAATTGCACATACTGTGGTCATGTGTATCTAGACTTACCAGGGAATAACACATCTGTCCAGCTATCCATCCTAGGCAATATACGCACCCTAACCATGGTCCTGAGACTCAAGCTCATACCATGGCACATATAATAAATATATAAAGTCCGTGTCCTCCTATTACAAAATATCAACCATCTGAAAAGTGGTTTGATAAATGTAAAGCAAATCCATCTTGAAACCATATTAAGTCATTCAATTATTTGATTGATATGACACAAGTAGGTGATGGACTTAACTCATAGGGTTAATCCATACCTTAATCCAAATTAGGTAGGATTTAGTATTTGACTAATCCATACCTAGTATGTCACCGTCCCATACCGGTACATACAAATTCTCTATATAGCATAGTTATTAAAACAACACTATATAATCAACAACCATCCTCCAGTATATGCATTGGTATAAATTCATACATATATCAATATTAGGTATTCACTACAGAACCTAAATATCATGTTCCAATCATTTAAACAGCTAGAATAAGACATAGCATTTGAATCCTCCAAAACAGCCAATAAATTGATACATATTAAACAAGTTAAATGTCAATTTAAATCCAACTAAGTATAGATAAATATAATTAATTTACCATACTTATAACACAGTAACATTATAGGGTTATATATAATTGAATTATATATAAAAACTTTGCCAAGTTCCAGTTATATAAACCTAGCAAAAACAGTGCAACGTATATCCATTATTTGATCTGTTCATTGTTCCTACCCTTAAACCATTATGGTATTAAATGTTTTAAACATTTATTTAAGTCCCTAACATTTAATTACATCTCACAGTAGCTTTTAAACGGCTTCAGAAAACACTGCACAGCCAAACAACCCCTTAAAACCAAATATGTGCGCAATAAAAGAGAGCAGGCTCAAATTAAACATTGAGCCTGCTCAATTTTCCACTTGGAGCCGGCTCCATTAGCATTGAGCCGGCTCCAAACAAAGATAGAGCCGGCTCCTTTGCCTTTGAGCCGGCTTTAAGGTTTTTAGAGCCTGCTCAATCCCCTTCAGTAGCCTTTTGCCCGTTCTAGCTTCATCTTCTCCAGCTCCGGTGATTACAGAGCCTCTGAGGTGTTTCTAAAACTTTATTCTAAGTTCAAACTCAGTCCTAGGCACATATTAAACCCCTGATATTCAACTAAAACATGCATGGAACACAAGCTTTAAAGCTACGATTACAAAACCTCTGTTGTCCAATTTTAAGCAGGTTCCAACAGAAATTTATTTCAGTTTAATTTAGTGCAACTAAATCATGTTCTAAGAATTTGTTCTAGAGTTCAAACTCAGTCCCAGATTAGTTACAAGGCATCAAGTCGCATCCCTAACCTCACCCATCAAAGCTTAATCGTAACCCATAGAAGGAAACAAAAACAGAATAGTAAGATCATGCAAAACAATTAATTCACGAGATTAAACATAAATTCCTATATGCACAAAACATGTTATTATGTTTATTTACAACCATTTTAGCATTTATTAAATCCCTGGAGTCCAACTAGTCATGCACAGAACACGAATTAACGGGAGAGAGAAGAACAGAACTTGCCTTTGAATTTCAAATTTGAAATTCTAATTCACCGTCTCTGTAAGCTATGTTCGTGTCCTATACTACAAGTCTGCTCCTCCAATGCCTTGGTTCAACCCCAAAAACACCTCTCCTTCCTCCTTCTTGGTCCAACCTTGGTCTAAACCTCCTCTCTTTTCTCTCTCTGTATCTCACTATTCTTTGTAGAACTCTGTTACGTAAATAGGTTTTATTGAATTTTCTAAAACCCTAAACCCACATGCGATTATATTTATAGACTTAAACATTAACCCTAATCCATAAATAACTTGGCCCATTGAATATTCTAGGTTTAAAACAGTGTCAGCTAAACTAGAAACATAAAACCCTAAATTCAGATAAATAAAATAAAATAATTAAATTAAAGCAAATAAATAATTAAATGCCCTAAAATAATTTAAAACAATTAAACCACACTAAAGAAATAACCAAATGCAATTTAACCAATTGATTACATAAAATACAATTTAAACAATTAATTAAATAAAAATACTATTTAAACAATTTATTAAATTCCAGGACTGTCCCTTTTAAAATTAGGGGTATTACAGTAGGCCTAGAATTGGATAATGAGTTAGAAAGAGGAGAGATAGAGAGAGCTATAAGAAGACTAATGGCAAGTAAAGAATGTGAGGAAGTTTTCATAGAGCAATGGATTTGAAGGTGAGGGTTGAGCATTCCATAAGGGAAGTTGGTTCTTCTTACAATTCCTTGGATGATTTGGTAAACCATATCTAGTCAATCTGATTGCTAAGACAGCAAGGCATTAGAGTGCAACATGAATAAACACTAGTTCAGTTAATTTATTCTGCGAAATAAATTGGGTAGTTCTAAAGGTAGCATATTCTAAATACAGAGTCACATGAGTCTGTATATTATCAACTGCAATTCTCATTCTCTCTAGTCTCTATTTTAGTGAGCAGAATGTAAAAGATTGTTTTTACCCTACATTTATTCAAAACTAGTATAACAACTAGATATAAAAAATATTCTCTCTGCTGAGGAAGATAAGAACAACAGGTGGCATATGGTGGAGTGCAGCGGTGGCAAGTTCATGAGGAGGTTCCGGTTGTCGGAGAATGAGAAGGCCAGGACCGATCAGGTCAAGGCTTCCGTGGAGAATGGAGTGCTCACTGTTACTGTTCCCAAGGAGGAAGTGAAGAAGCCTGATGTCAAGTCTGTTGAGATCTCTGGTTGAATTGAAATTGTATTGTTAATCTATATACACTATGTATGAATGCTGAGGAAAGGTTTTTCTTTAGTATATTGTGTGTAATTTATTTAATGAAAGTAACTGTTACTTTGATTTCATGTGGATGTGGATTTGAGTTCGTTCATTTATCAAGTGGTGTTTGTTGATTTTGGTTTTCTTAATTTATCTAAAAATAATAATTTGATATGTGGATGAAACTTTGATTGTAGCGAACTATGTGGTGGTTGCGAAATTAAACAAAAATAAATAAATAAATACAAGAAAGATATTAAACACAGGTAATAAGAACACACATATTTTAAAAAATACAAGAAATAGATCAAACACACAATAAGAAAATCTAGGACTAGATCAAAATATCAACGGATACAGAGAATTCAGAATGAATAAATATTTTCGCACTCAACAAAACAAATAAGAAAATTATTAAAATACCCCTAAAAAAATTTGCGAAGGTAGTCTTGATGTGTAATATATATCAGATTCTATACTACCCATCAATCACAACATACATGAATCCATGATTCCTTGCCAATTTATGAGAAAACAATAATCACCCTTATAAATAAATCCTAAGGGATTCATTCGTTAAACTTGGCTGGTGATGTAGGTTTACTACAAAACCATGAACAACCGGGTCTCCTCTCCCTGTAGAGATTCCTGCTCCTTTCACTACAGCGGTCTCTCTGTTCATCAGAGTTGGAGTTTTTCTAAGATGTTGTGTTACGCTGGGATGGTTTCCCTGAAATCCTAAGTCAGTCGTTTCTGTGGGTGGTTGGCTAGGATGGGTTCATGTTTCCGGCGGGGTGTTGTTTCGAGTGTTTTGACCGGTGGCCAACAGAATGGCCATTATGTTGGGAAACGTGCAAGTTTTAAAAACTTTTCGAGGGATTTTGATTCATAGATCTTGATTCATCACATAGAGACAAGTTTTATGCAAAAATAAAAATATGATGTATCATTCAATTAATGGATTGAATACTTACATCAAAGGTCTGAGTAAATCTTTAAATCTTTCCTCTAAAGTGAATGTTCTCACTTATTGTAGATCCCTTAGCAAGAAGCCTTCTCCTTGGATCTCCATCTTCTTGGTAATTGTTTTGCCTTTAGGAATCACTCATAAGCCTCCATGAATGACCTTAGAAAACTAGGCTTGTGGGATCCTCCATTAGATGAGAACATAAACCCTAATTTCTAGAGAGAGAAAATAAATTCCTTTTTCCTTATTTTAAAAATCACTCCTAAAATATATATAGACCATGTATATTTATAGGCAATATAAAAATAAAGAAAAGGAGACAACAAATCATTCTCAATCTCTAATTCATATGTCTCAAATCTAATATGATTCCAATATCAAGTTGGGTTATGAGTGAGAATCTATTGAGCCTATTATTTTATTGGCTACAATGAATTAATAATTGGTCCGGTCCATGGACTCAGTTCAATTAATTCATAAATTAATTTCTACTCCACTAAAAGAAATTAATTGAACTCCAATTAAATAATAAATAACCTCTAAGTCAATATTGCACTTTGACCCCTCTATGCATAATTAGTTATCGGATAAATAAAGCCATCAATCCAACTATTTAATTAATATATTTATTTTGGTACCATTGATTATTTCTGGCTCGATCACAATAAAACATTTGTTTGACAAAAATAATAATTTAATAAATAAATATATAATAAATCATTTTGTTTAAAACCACACGAAGGCCTTCGAATTTACTTTGTGATCAACCATAATCAATACAAAATAAATACAAGTAGCAATGATGCAAATATTGAAAATATAACTCTCTAACTATTAATCACATAACTACCCAAAGTGTCGGTCTAAGGATCCTGAAGAATCCGCCGAACAAATCAAAGTAATTATTAATTAATAAAAGAGTCTATAATTTTCTCATACTTAAGAGTCAAATGCCATGACGATGATAGGGAACAATTGCATACGACGGCTCTCGCAATATATCTCAACCTAACGCGAATCCAGTTCAAGTCTTAATTAATTATGAGTACATCCATAATTACCGACTATGAACAATTTATAATTACTATTTATATATCATGCATTGATTGCCATCACATATATATATATAAATATTTCTTGTAATCACAAGGACACTATCAATTTCATAGTGAATCGAAACATAATACATTTAATTCACCAATTATATAAATCATAAATATTTCAGATATGCCAGGAACATATGTCACTATAATCCAGATAGGAATTTGCTATGCTAGGGCATATAAATCCCAACAGCTCCCACTTGCTCTCATAGCCAATTTAAATTGCACCTAAGTCTAATGTTATCCAGATGATGATCAAAATTATTGATCAATGACACATTTGATAATGGATCAACAAAGTTGTGTTCCAATGCAATGTTCTGGCTATAAGTACATTTTCTTGCCGGACAATATCATGTAGAATATGATACTTCCTCTCAGTGTATCTTGTTCCTCTATAGAACCTTGAGTTATTGGTTTGGACAACTTCTGCACTATTGTCGCAACATAGCTCAATAGGCAGGCTAGTATACTCCACAACCTCTAAATCAGTGAGATCAAACCAATAGGCTTCCTTTGCCGCCTTTAAGGCCGCAATGTATTCCACCTGCAGGTTTGAGTCAGCAGTTGAAATCTGCTTAAGAATCTACCAACTGATTTCCCTTCCATTAAATGAACATACACTAAGTCATGAACCTCATAGTATCTACTTCTGATTGAAAATCAGAACTAGCATACCTGACTAGGACCATATCATCACATCCATAACTGAGTATGATATCCTTAGTCCTCCTTAGATACTTAATGATATTTTTCACATCAGACCAGTTATCAAGTCCAAGATTGGACTGATATCATCTGACTATCCCTACAATGTAGCAGATGTCCTATTTGGTATAGATCATGGCATATATGAGACTCTCATATGCCAAAGCATATAGTTTCAGTCTCATTTGCTCAATCTCCTCTGCTAGTCTTGGAAAACTATTTAATAGAGAGAGCAATCCATATCAATAAAGCAAGAACTCATTCTTTGAGTTATGCAAACCAAACCTGGTTAAAACTTTATCAATGTAGGATTATTAAAATAAGCCTATTTTCCTTTTAACCTGATCTTGCAAAAGCTTGATCTTAGGAATATAGCTTACATCTTGAGAATCTTTCATTTAAAAGTAATTCAACAACTACCTTTTTATTGATGACAAAACTTCCACGTTATTATAAATGAGTAGGATGTCATCAATATATATAAAATCAGAAAAATAATGACATTCCCTTGTACACTCATGATTTATGCACTAAGAAATCTTCTGGTATCTTTTTGTAGATTGACTTGCCTTCCATAGGTATCACCCTACTAGAAAGTTCTACAAGATCCCAAAATTTATTAGAATACATAGATTCCGACTCTGATTTCATAGTAACTCGCCAAAACGATCTGTATCCATATCGGTTTACGCTTCCGTGTAGCTTACTGGGTCCAACTCATGTTTAACAGGGATGTCCATAACGGTCTCACCTAAAAACATGATTCTGTTGGTTTGGATAATTATCCTCCCACTTCATCAATGTAACGATGAAGGAATCTGTGTACTAGATGATGCTGACGCATCAATAGTGAATTCATCTATAATTCTAAATCTCTATACTAAGTGTGTTCATATGTGGTACATCTGGTACTCTTACCATATTCTCTAACACTATGCTACTAGGTATGTGATTCATAATATGATTCTCCTATAAATAAACAGTGAGTGTAAACAATCAACTTTTATCATTGAGATCATAAAATAATCCGTCCTAGTGACATTTTAGAGTAGCTATCAAATCTATCATGCATATGATCTGTTTCCAACTTACTTGTCCATATCAAGCGCACATGTGCAAGACTACCCCATATGTGCATGTGATTCAAACTAAGATTTAGTAAAAAACACAGCTCAACGGTAATCCTTGAGACAGACTAAGATGGAATGCAGTTCATAATGCGCATCGATGTCATTAACGCTAAACTCTTAAATGGAAGAGATAATGTGGCATAACTGATCATAGATCTAACCATGTTAAGTGGAATTCTGTTATTCCTATTTGACACCTAAATTAATTTAGCGTCAATTGCGGAAAACTGGTACACAACACCCTCATTGACCATATAGTCTTTGCACTATCCCAAGAAATATTCATGTACTCGATCAGATCGAAGTGTCTTGATAAGTTTACCTAATCTATGTTCCACATCAGTCTTGACCCTCTCGGAATATACCAAAAGTATAAGACTTGTGTCGCAACAGGTAAATTTATCCAAAACGTGAGTAATCTTGATTGGATGTTCATAAGACCACACGTGTCCGTGTGTACCGACTCCAATTGTTCTTTATGTCTATTTCATTTGGCTGATTAAGCCCTTAGAGTTATCTATCCTTCAAAACAGGATTCACAAGTTTGGTTTAGGCTCCTCTGCCTCACTAGGTAATAAACCTTCTTTGACCAATCTTTGAATCTCATTTTGATTGATTACAACCCAAAAATAGACACTAAAAAATACAATGAGTCAGGAATAACAAATTTTCTTAACATTCAATCTAGAGATGCAACATTAGTTTCTACATTCTGCAAATCTTAAGAGTTTGTGATTATAGTATATTAACCATCTTTCAATGCACCAGAAGTAATCGCATATCTATTCAATTTTATAAAACCAGTTTTACAAAATAACGATCCAGTTTTTATAAACCACAAGTGAAACAAAAATTAGATAGCGTCTAACCTCTGTGCATAAAGATAATTCTCTAATACTAATATCCTCATACTCTCTAATTTCAGATGTAATACTCCCACTGACTTAGATACAACCTTGACATCAGGTCAAGTACAAATATATTCCATATTATCGAGGCTTCTGGATTCCTGAAATCCTTGCAATGAATTGCAAACATATTTAGTGGCTCCAGAATTTATTCATCAAGAATTAATAGATACAACCACATAACATGGCTCAATGATTAAATATATATTTTCCTATGCCACGTCATTGCTTAAATAGTATGTCCTTTAGTGTCTTAGTTAGCGACAAAAGAAACAGTTTTCTTTACCCTCAACATACACTGCCTTATTCCCTTTAACCTTTTGGATACCCATGTTTTGTGATAGCCTAGTCCTATTATCATCATTCTTCTTTACTTTGCCCTTCCACTTGGGCTTAGAAGAAGATGGTATAGACTAGGTTAGATTGATAGAAATACTTATACTATTTGATTATCCTTTCATTTGTTACTAATTCTATAAGAATATCAGCGAGTATGAACTCAAACTGATTCCTTATTTAATTCACTCTAAAAGAGTCGAACGAGTTTGGTAACAAGGCAATAATCATGTCAACTTGAAACTTACCACCCAAGTCAGCCCTATTGATCTCCAGTTAATTTTTTAAATAATAAACAATCATTTTCAAAATACAATTTCATACTGGAGTTCTTTAGGCTATCTTGATGTTATTCAAGTCTGACATAGTACTTTGGCATACTCTCTATCTAATTTCACCAAAACATCTTATTGACATTTAACATGATGCTTGAAGAAAATAAAATAATGTAAATGTTAGCTTTGGAGCGTATTTGAGGTAAACTCTAGGATATTGCACCAAGTCATCTCATTTGCCTTATTTCACTTATTCAAAGCATTAATGTTCTCTTGGGTATCTTAAAGTAAAATGATTAAGTTTAGGAGTAGTAAATACATTTGTACCCTTACGTTGTGAATAAAATATCTAAATTCATTTCCCAGTCAATATTAATGAGGTCCAGTTACATTGAATATGTAAGCAAGCAGATAAACTGGATTAGACATAATTAATCTGAATATAAATGCATTCATACAATATGCAAGGTGAATTATTAATACTATCATGCATATTTAAAATTAAAATGAGTTCGTTAACCACATAATATAATAAATCTCAATTGAATAAGAGATCATTATCATTATTGGTGAACAACCCCTTTTAATTAATGCGGGTCCCTCAACTCTGTAGCATAATAAATCAACCAATCAATATGTCAATAACTTATCATGTTGGAGGAGTTCATTATTACTATTGTTAAGATTCATTTGCTATTAGGCGAGCACTTCCATTAAAATATTATGTGGGTCCCTTAACCACTGCATGAAAAATCGGATAACCAATACGCCAATAACTTATTCGGTTGGCGAAGTTCATTATTACTATTGGCGGGTAAATCCCATCATCTCCATATCTCTTAAGACAATGCCTTGTCTATCCATATGAAATGATTCTCGATTTTGTTTAGCCTTTCTAAAATCACCTAGTGTAGACCACTCCGTTGGGGAGTTAACACTATTGATTTTAGATTGAGTGTATAACGTTATTAAAGCTCTAATGAAAAATAAAATATTAAATATCTTGTTATTATAATCTAGACTCTTTAAATCATGCGTAGGGCCTTATTTTTAAAGATCTAATTACAATGAACATTTAATATTATTATTTTCATGAGATAACCATTCTTGTAATATTAAGACTCTTCAAATCATGCGTGGAGCCTTATTTTTGAAGATCTAATTATAATGGTTTTAATAACGAAGGCCATGGGGTAATGTATAAAAATCCCTGCTCCCACTCAATTTATAATCATTAATAATTAAGGTTTTCATTTTATTTATTTACATGATATAATGCATACAAAATGTCTTGATTTTAATCCAATTAAATTTAGAAAATATTTGGACTTAAATGATTCACTAATATTTAATTTGAGGCACACTTCAAAAATAATTTACAAAAATAATTTTTCGTTTCCCAATAAGTGCCCTCTAATTAATTAGTAATCAAATCCAATTAATTTTCATAATTTAATTAATATAAATCAAGTCATTTAAATAAATATCATGGATCCAATGCATGAATAATAATTAATCAAAAATTATCTATCCCATGCATCACATACATCAATAAACAACAGACAAAAGCAAATTAAATGGCCAATGGATTCAGCTTTTAACATTTAATTGCTCTAACTATTGTACGAGCGTCCACCAACGGCTTGCAAACACCTATAGGAAGCTAGTACGCGTCTGGAGAAGCAAAACACAGCTTGGAACGCGATAGGAGGGCCCCACACGCGCTGGCACGCGCTTGGAGGAGCTGTAGCTCAACCCCACGCGCTTGCACGCGCTGGGGAAAGGTTTAGGCGCATGGCACACGCCTTCACGCACTGCCACGCGCTGGATAAAGACACAGGCCCGTGACACGCGCCTCACTCGCTGCCACGCGCGTTGACCAAGCAGAACCTGCTAGTGCGTGTTCCTCACGCGCCAGCTTGATGAAAAATGTTATCTTAATCAGCGCGTGTACTTCACGCGCTTAATTGGTTGGCGGCGCATGTGGTGCCTGATCCTTGCGCTACACTGGATCATATCTCATTATCTACCTTCATCCTGTGGCTGTGCATGCGGTTGCACTTTGTTATGGTGTACCGCGAAGCACTGGATCGGACAGCTTCACTTCCTGCGAACTCCTTGCCAGCGGCAAGACTCCAGTCGCCAGTAAACCGCCGATAAATACCAGGAAAGATTAATAAAAATTTCCAGAAATTAAATTTAAGCCCAAAAAATTTCAGAAAAATTCTGAAAAATTCCGAAAAATTCCTGAAGCCTAATTTAACCCTCTTGGACCTTCTTGAAGCTTCATAGCATCCTTTGACGAAGATTACATGGCTTTAAAAATATTTACAATTTGAAATACAATGGAAAAAATTAAATTACATCATTGAACTTTCAAACGGCTAAATCAAAGCCTTAATTACATTCATCCAAAGATAAAATTATATTCCAATAACTTATAAGCTTCATCCATGGCCCAAACATTCATCATCATCCATTCACAATTATACATACATCATCATGTAGCAATATATTAAATCATACATCAATATACATCAATATATATATAATTTGAATCCATGATGATGATTTTGATAAAAACATGATCTCTAGTAATGAATCAAACCATGCTCTGATACCATTGTTGGGAAACGTGCAAGTTTTAAAAACTTTTCGAAAGATTTTGATTCATAGATCTTGATTCATCACATAGAGACAAGTTTTATGCAAAAATAAAAATATGATGTATCATTCAATTAATGGATTGAATACTTACATCAAAGGTCTGAGTAAACCTTTAAATCTTTCCTCTAAAGTGAATGTTCTCACTTATTATAGATCCCTTAGTAAGAAGCCTTTTCTTTGGATCTCCATCTTCTTGATAATTGTTTTGCCTTTAGGAATTACTCATAAGCCTCCATGAATGACCTTGGAAAACTAGGCTTGTGGGAGCCTCCATTAAATGAGAACATAAACCCTAATTTTCTAGAGAGAGAAAATAAATTCATTTTTCCTTCTTCTAAAAATCACCCCTAAAATATACATAGACCATGTATATTTATAGGCAATATAAAAATAAAGAAAAGGAAACAACAAATCCTTCTCAATCTCTAATTCATATGTCTTAAATCTAATATGATTCCAATATCAAGTTGGGCTATGAGTGAGAATCCAATTCCTTGGATGATTTGGTAAACCATATCTAGTCAATCTGATTGCTAAGACAGCAAGGCATTAGAGTGCAACATGAATAAACACTAGTTCAGTTAATTTATTCTGCGAAATAAATTGGGTAGTTCTAAAGGTGGCATATTCTAAATACAGAGTCACATGAGTCTGTATATTATCAACTGCAATTCTCATTTTCTCTAGTCTCTATTTTAGTGAGCGGAATGTAAAAGATTGTTTTTACCCCGCATTTATTCAAAACTAGTATAACAACTAGATATAAAAATATTCTCTCTGCTGAGGAGGATAAGAACAACAGGTGGCATATGGTGGAGCGCAACGGTGGCAAGTTCATGAGGAGGTTCCGGCTGTCGGAGAATGAGAATGCCAGGACCGATCAGGTCAAGGCTTCCGTGGAGAATGGAGTGCTCACTGTTACTGTTCCCAAGGAGGAAGTGAAGAAGCCTGATGTCAAGTCTGTTGAGATCTCTGGTTGAATTGAAATTGTATTGTTAATCTATATACACTGTGTATGAATGCTGAGGAAAGGTTTTTCTTTAGTATATTGTGTGTAATTTATTTAATGAAAGTAACTGTTACTTTGATTTCATGTGGATGTGGATTTGAGTTCGTTCATTTATCAAGTGGTGTTTGTTGATTTTGGTTTTCTTAATTTATCTAAAAATAATAATTTGATATATGGATGAAACTTTGATTGTAGCAAACTGTGTGGTGGTTGCGAAATTAAACATAAATAAATACAAGAAAGATAGTAAACACAGGTAATAAGAACACACATATTTTTAAAAATACAAGAAATAGATCAAACACACAATAAGAAAATCTAAGACTAGATCAAAATATCAACGGATACAGAGAATTCAGAATGAATAAATATTTTCGCACTCGACATAACAAATAAGAAAATTATTAAAATACCCCTAAAAAAATTTGCGAAGTTAGTCTTGATGTGTAGTATATATTAGATTCTATACTACCCATCAATCACAACATGCATGAATCCATGATTCCTTGCCAATTTATGAGAAAACAAGAATCACCCTTATAAATAAATCCTAAGGGATTCATTCGTTAAACTTGGTTGGTGACGTAGGTTTACTACAAAACCATGAACAACCGGGTCTCCTCTCCCTGTAGAGATTCTTGCTCCTTTCACTATAGCGGTCTCTCTGTTCATCAGAGTTGGAGTTTTTCCAAGATGTTGTGTTACGCTGGGATGGTTTCCCTGAAATCCCAAGTCAGTCGTCTCTGTGGGTGGTTGGCTAGGATGGGTTCATGTTTCCGGCGGGGTGTTGTTTCGAGTGTTTTGACTGGTGGCCAACAGAATGGCCATTATACGCTGATCTTCCCCATTGATCCAGGTATTGTGAGGGTCTTCCTTGTTTCCGTTTTAGTTCTAACTTTCTATATGTGTTGTTTTGGTTTTTCTCTAGTCGCGGTGTTGTCTCGGGTTTCTATAGATCAATCAATGGTAAGCGCGGTGGTTCCACCAGTAGCCATGGCCTATGGGGTCTAGTTGGGTGGTGTTGCTTTTATTTCTCTAGTGGGTTCGTGCTTGATACCTGGGATTTCGCTTTCTAGTGGTGTTTTCGTGTATCTGATTTAGGTCTCGGTATGGCCTTCACATACTATCGAATCATCATGTTGTTTGAGGAAGTCTCCGCCGTTAAATTTGGGAATAAATTTAGGGCTTTGGCGAGTCGCACGGGACTCTGTAGCATGTCTTTTGGTCACGAACCGTCCTTTTGCTATGGTCAGCGATGTGTGCACTCCGGTCGCCATTAACTATGGGTCGTGGCTTGGAATTGTCGGAACAATTTGTCACGCTGGTTAAAGGTGGGTTTCTGGCACGGCCATAAGTCTCGTTGTTGGTGGCTAGTCAGTGTTATCTTGCTTCACACATCTTATTGACTTGTATCGGCAATGGATTGAGGTTGGTGTGCAGTCGTTGCAAGGATTTTTGGTGTTTAGCCAATATCAAAAAATGTTTGATGTTAATGATGCTAATATTAATGATGGAGGCTTGCCGAAAAACTGGCCGTACTTTTTGTTTCTGACTTCGGCGACCATTCGACGTCTTTGAGATTTGCGCTATAATGTTTTGTGTCAGAAGAGGGTGTCAAAGTCAACCATTGGGTTAGGAGTTTGTGGCATTGCCGTCACGCAACGAAGCTATCATACGCTTTTGGAACATGCTATTTTCTTTGAGTGGCTAATGATACAGTTTGAGAATGATTATATTGGGCCCCATAGTTTATTAATGCCTCATGTTCAAAATGACAGGGGTTTTATACTTACATATGGGGTTCTTCCCAGGATTTTCCATTTTCTTCTAGTTGGCCCTATAATTGTTGCCTATTTTGTGACTAGGTCTAAACCAAGAAAGGTCCACGCCTTGTGCCAAATGGTGGGCCATGTGCACGTATGGCTTATTGGCTTCAAGATCTATTTCTGGCCTCAAACATCATTAGCTTTTTGGTGCTGGACACATAGAACTTGTAACGCACTTTTTGTATTGTGTGGTCAGAGTAGGTTGGTGGTGTTTGTGTTGCTCTTTTTTGTAAGTGCCATTTGGCTTTGCCAAGAAAAAAAAAATGTAGGTCTACTACACAAGAAATTATTAATTGGCTGATGATGTAGGTCTATGGTGATCTACCACCATACCATGTCACTTGGCTGACATTCTATCAGGACCAATAGATAAAAGACTGTAACCATAGAGAACAAAAGGCCAAAGAATTGATGTATCAAGTTGAAAATCGAGATGAAGATAATCTCGTGTTAGAAAAATCATGTTGAAAATCAAATTGATGTTAAAGTTAAATTAGTCCCAACTCCTAAGCATAAATATTTAAAGTAAATTTCTAAAATTACAAAAAGATATTTAGAGAATTAATTGTCAAAAATCAATAAATTTCTATTTAAAAAAAAAAAAAGGGTGATCATAATTTTAAATATGTAAATGAACAACAATAAAAAGCTATATTAGTATATGAGACTTCCCCAGCTTCGAGTCTGGAGGAGTTAATGTGATATATGCCATATAACTTTCATATTTATAAAACTAAATAATTGATAAAAATAGAATTAAAATTAAAAATAAAAATTTAGGTTAGGAATAACCTAAAAATACTTGTCGAAGTCCATAAAAATTGAAATTGTTCTTGTGGAATTCGCGTCTCAAAAGCCCATTGGAATATTATAAATTTGGGCCTCCCTGATTCTAGAAAGTTCGTTTAATTTGATGGTATATAAATGGAATTAGGAAGAATTCACCTGAAAGTAGCGGAAGATTCTGTAGATTTATGCAAACACAACTGAAAGTAAGAAAGCGGAAAGGTCTTTGCGAGTGTTGTCTGCAATAAGTTTGATGTAATAATAGTCTTTTTGGCATGCAGTGTTATTTCGAAGTCTTGTTACAACTGATAGCCACCGCATCCAAAATTTGAACGTATTTATCAATTATTTGTAACACTTTGGACTGCCTTGAACAACCATTTCTTGCACAGCTAAAGAAACAATGCCAAGTTCCAATTTCATTTCACAAAATTGCCCCACAGTCATCTAGTAGCTTACTTAAAGAGTTCACTAGCTGTATTACTTGGCTTGATAAGCAGGCTCCCAACTCTGTTATATATGTAAACATTGGAATTGCAGTTTCTATAGATGAAAGAGAACTAATTGAGACAGCTTGGGGACTGGCCAACAGTGAGCAACATTTCTTATGGGTGATTCGGCCTGGCTCAGTTTGCGGCTTGGGATGGCAAGAGCTATTGCCACAACAAGGTTTAAAAAAAGAGGTTGTGTCACCGCAGAAGGACGTGCTATCACATGTTGCAGTGGGAGGTTTCTGGGAGCCAATGTGGTTGGAATTCAACCAATGATATGCGAAAGGATGAACAGAGGTATTTGGAACACTGTGGACTGCCTTGAACAACCATTTATTGAACAGCTAAAGAAACAATACCAAGTTCCAATTTTCTCAACGGGTCCATTTCACAAAATTGCCCCACCCTCATCTAGTAGCTTACTTAAAGAGGACACTAGCTGTATTACTTGGCTTGATAAGCAGGCTCCCAACTCTGTTATATATGTAAGCATTGGAAGTGCAGCTTCCATAGATGAAAGAGAATTAATTGAGACAGCTTGGGGACTGGCCAACAGAAAGCAACATTTCTTGTGGGTGATTCGGCCTGGTTCAGTTCGCAGCTTGGGGACCGGCCAACAACAAGCATTGGAAGAGCTACTGCCGGAAGGTTTCAAGAAAGCAGTTGAAGAAAGAGGTCGTGTCGTGGAATGGGCACCACAGAAGGAAGTGTTGGCACATGTTGCAGTGGGAGGCTTTTGGAGCCATTGTGGTTGGAATTCAACCTTGGAAAGTATTGGCGAAGGTGTGCCAATGATATGCCGGCCATATTTTGGGGATCAAAGGATGAACGCGAGGTATGTGAGCCATGTATGGAGGGTAGGCCTGGAATTGGATAATGAGTTGGAGAGAGGACAGATAGAGAGAACTATAAGAAGACTTATGGTGGGTAAAGAAAGTGAGGAGATGAGACAGAGGACAATGGATTTGAGGGTGAAGGTTGAGTTTTCCATAAGGGAAGGTGGTTCTTCTTACAATTCCTTGAATGATTTGGCAGAGCTTATATTGTCAATTTGATTGCCAAGACAGCATGATTGCCAATTTGGTAGAGCATATATTTGAGTGCTCAGCTATTTATTTGTTGTTAACCCCCAAATTGCTTCTATGCAATGTGGATAAACATTAGTTCAGTCAATTTATTCTGGAAAATAAATCAGGAAGTTCTGAAGGTTAGCATATTCTAAATACACGGTCATATATCAGCTGTCCGTTATCAAATGCAATTTTCATTCTCTATGGTCTCTATTTTAGTGGAGGACTGTATATATATATATATATATATATATATATATATATATATTATCAATACCATGATTTTAGCATTAGAATAGAAACTGTGGCCATTTAAATATTATTTTTTTGATCAAACAATTAAGTGGCCACAACATGCAATACTTGTCATGATTCCTTGTTAGCAATACCATGGTTTTAGCATTAGAATAGAACTGTGGCCATTTAAATATTAATTTTTTGATCAAACAATTAAGTGGCCACAACATGCAATAATTGTCACGAGTACAAAGGTTTGGTGGCAAAAATATTAATTTTGAAATTTTGAATTCTTTTCTGGTTTCCGTCAAATAAATTTTTTCAGCACTTTACATTTAATTATAGAAATAGAACCTGCTTTTTTAACCAAACAAATTTATTAACAAATAGAACGTGCTTTTTTCACCTAACAAATTTTGGATGTGACTTCGAAGGGGCTGTTACTTGTTAGAATATATTCTAACAGGCCTTTCCACAAATTGGAGAAATCTTCTACATTTTGTGTCATCTGGGCCACAAAAGCCCATAGGAATATAAAGGAATTAGGAAGAACTCACCTGAAAGTACTGGAAGTTTTTGCAGATTTATGCAAACACGTTCTCCTGAAAGTACTGGAGACTCTACGTAACTCCCAACACATCCCATTCTGCAAAACCAACAAACATCCTGACGAATTAATCAAGCAACCAATCAATCCATTAAACCTCGATTTCATCTTTTCATTTTTGAATTCTAAGAGGATAAAAAATGTCTATAATTCCAAGCATCTTCTCCGCATTGGTGAACACTCGCGTTGATTGGAAGGAGACACCAGAGGCACATGTGTTCAAGGCAGACCTTCCAGGGATCAAGAAAGACGAAGTAAAGGTCGAAATCGAAGACGATAGGGTCTTACAGATCAGCGGAGAGAGGAATGTGGAGGAGGAGGACAAGAATGACAGGTGGCATAGGGTGGAGCACAGCGGCGGCAAGTTCATGAGGAGGTTCCGGCTACCGGAAAATGTCAGGACCGATCAAATCATGGCTTCCATGGAAAATGGAATACTCGCCGTTACTGTTCCCAAGGAGGAAGGCTATTGACATATCTGGTTGAATTGAATTGTTTAGCTTAGCCATATCCAGCGGACTCGCAGAAGCCCAATTTCTGCGAGCCAAGGGCCCGTTGGGTGCACAGCGCCCTAGCTAAAATGGTGGGCCCTGTTTTTGCTTGCGGGCCGGCTCGTGATATTTAGCGACCCGGCCCGCGATCGCTATTCATTTTCATTTTTTTTTTTTCAAAACGGCGCCATTTTGAACGGTCTATTTTGTCTTATACCATGTCTGGTGGAACAGTGGCAGGCATTGTTTGGCAGAATTATTTAAAAAAAAAACAAAAAAAAAAAGCCAAAAATAGGTTATTTTGAGTTCTTTTTAGAAAAAAAAAAAAAATTAATAAAATTTATTAAATAAAAAATATATTATTTAGGCACTATTTATCGAAAAAAAATTTTATTTGGGCCAAAAATAAATTTAAAAAGCTTCTTCCCCCCCCCCCCCCCCCCTTAAAATTTGTTTTTTAAAATTTTTTTTACTTTAAATTTTAAATGTGTACCACAAACAATGCATTTGGCCGTTAAGGCACTGTTTGGCGGACACAAATAGTGCCTTAATGGCTATAATTTTTAAATATATATATATATAATTTTTTTTTTTACTTTTGTAAAAAAAATAATTAAAATTACAAATACATCTACTTATTCCCATAGGATTTTGTAATCTTTATTTTCTTATTCCAATTCATTATTTTTAATCCTTATTTTGTAATCCTTATTTATTCGGGCCAAAAATAAATAAATAAAACTTTTTTAAAAAACTTTTTGTAAAAAAAATAATTAAAATTACAAATTCATCTACTAACTCCTATAGGATTTTGTAATACTTATTTTCTTATTTCAATTCATTATTTTTAATCTTAAAAAATCATTACATAATAAAAATTCTAGTACACGAAATGTTATAACATCTTAAAAGCAAACAAAATGTAACATAAATTAAACATCTTCGTCAGCATAGCGGTTCCACAAATTTTCCATCAAATCATTCCTCAAATGAGTTTTGCTACAATAGAGAGAGATGAATATAGTGATGATTTTCAGATATAGCCATTACAAATATAGCCGTTACGAATATAGTTGTTTAGGAAAAGTTAAAAAAATATATATATATATTAAAAAAATTTAAAAATTAATTTTAATTTTTTATTATTATTATTTTTTTAGAGCGAAAATTCGAAGAGCCTGATGTAGTGTATGTTTTTGGAGAACGAAAACTGCTGACATGGCTCTTAGAATTGCTGACGTGCCTCTTGAAAAAGTTGATGCGGCGTTTTTAGAGAGCCAAAATTCGAAAAGGTTGGTGCAGATAGCTTACAATATGTGATGTAAGAAAGCTGAGGAAAAGTCTTTGTTAGTGTTCTGTACTAGTGGGGGTAATAAGTTTCATGTAGTAATAGTCTTTTTGGCACTGTTATTTTTGAGTTCACGTGAATTTGAGTTTCATTTGTAAAATAGTAATTAAAAAAAAAAAAATATTACATATAAACAGTGTTAATAACTCATATTTATTATTTGATGGAGTCAAAGTCTTATAGTTTCAAAAAAAAATGAAGTTGACCAAAATACTGACGTGGATACGGAAAAATACTATTCACTCTCACAGAGGTACCACTTTTAAGCATATAGGTACTACTTTTGTGTACGCATGTATTACTTTTTATGCATCAGGTATCACTTTTATTTTTGGCATAGAGGTATTACTTTTATTTAAATAGATACCAATTTTTGTGCATTTAGGTACTTTTTGATTAAAAATAAAAAAATAGTACCTATATGCTTAAATGTGATACCTATATGAGGATAAACATTGTTTTTTTCATGTCTTCATCTTTTCGAAAGTATGAGACTTTAACTCCATTAAATAGTAAATATGGATTATTAGTACTATTTATATGTAATAATCCAAAAAAAAAAAAAAAAATTGAGTTTCATTTTAAATGTTTGACTATTCTCTGCAACTCAAGGTTCGCCACTAGAACAACTACGACAGTAGAATAGGTACACGCTTGGGGAGTTGCCGAGTTGGGGTGCATATGGCTTGCCTCCAAGTTTTTTTGCTAAAGATCCCATGTAACAAAAATTTTAAAGAGTATCATTTGTTTAATTATATATGATGATGCGGAACGAATTGTTAAAACTTTTACGGCCCGTTTGAATCACCAAGGGCCAAATAGGTATGCTGACAAATTTTCTGGATTGATCCTGAATTATCCATTTTTGACCGGCATGAGAGTTTTTTTTTTTTTTTTTTTTTATTGAAAATGACCCAACGAGCAAGACACACTGCAACGCTGTGACGTAATCTGTTTTTCGACAAAATACAATTTTTTTATTTTGAGATTGCCAAAAGTTGCGAAAATGAAAATAAGGCACTCCAATAGACTCTCAAAATATGGAATGATTGTTGTGTCAAAAAATAGCATTTTGAATGAAATGCACTACTGAAGCAGAATTGCAAAGATGTAACTTTTTAACACTGCAACTCCTCTCAAAATATAGATTTGGCATGAAAATATAGCATTTTGCATTGAAGATATGAGAGCTGCTATATTTGGCAATACTTTTGACAATTTCAAAATACGAGAGATCTTTTGAGATGCCATTAGAATGTCTTATTTTCATAAACTTGTTATATTTTGAATTTGAGAGGTCATTTGAGAGGGTATTGGAGATGCTCTGAAAATTTCAAAATATGAAAGGTCTTTTAAGAGCCTATTAGAGTGCGTTATTTTTATCCACTTGCTATATTTTGAGTTTGAGAGGTTATTTGAGAGCATTTCCAATGGCCTCTCAAAAGGCCTCTCATATTTTGAGATTGTCAAAAGTATTGCCAAATATAAAAGCTCAAATGGCCTATTAAACTCAAAATATAGCAAATAGATGAAAATAAGGTACTCAAATGGGCTCTTAAGGTTCTCACTAGTGGGGATTTACATCATACTGACTATTGATGTGGACCAATAATAAATGAGCATGTCATCTTTAATTACCAAATCAAATATAGTGGGTAGATACTCACTTACACTGATTATGATTTGGTAATTAAAATATGATGTGTCCATTTATTATTGGTCCACATCAGTGGTAAGTATGCCATAAATTCTCATTAGTGATGACCTAAGTATTGTCTATATATATACACACTAGTAAAACAACCTGAGTGAGAGTGTTTGTATAAAATTTATTTTTATATATTTATTAAAATTAATAATATTATATAAATTTTAATATAAGAGTAATTTGTGTATAAATTTTTTAAAGGAAGTTGATAGAGTATAGGATTTTATTAGTAGTTGATATAAAATTTATAGAATTCTATTTTATTTTATAAAATAAAATAGGTAATTTGTGGTAGAATTTTATAGAAACTCTTTTTAAAAAACAAAATAAAAATATTGGGCTATATATATATATATATATTATATCTATTAATAAATACTAAAATAAAATATAAAATAAGTAATTTGTGGTAGTTTTTTTAGAATACATTAATATATAATTTGTGTAGAAATTATTTTAAAAACTCTTTTTATATTAATAAATAATTACTGAAAAAACTAATTTTAGTGTTTTAGAAACTCTTTTTAAAACTATTTTTATTTTAATTAATAAATACTTTTTTATATTAATAAAAAAAATATTGAAATACGGAAACTCTTTGCATTTTTAATAATAATAAAAAAAAGATTTAATAAAAAATTCATTTTATAAATATTTTTTATATTAATAAATAATTACTATAATACTGAAACTCTTTAAACTTTTAATAATAATATAAATAAATATAAATATATTTGATTTTTACTTGGCCCCTCTTATCTCCAGAATACCATGCAAAACACTCCTCTCCGCGTGGGTAAAAATTAAATTATTTGCAGGAGTCAAATTTTATACACATGATAGTTCATGAGACAGAGCCGAGTATTCACACTCCAAAAATACTCCACTGCCGACCGCCTAATGAAACCCATGGCCGAACGAGGAGCAACGAGCCAACAACACAATCATTATTTCCGAACACATTAATCCAAATAAAAGAAGGTATTAAGAAACAAGTAATTAACCGTCTTTCGCTTGTCATTTTCAGAACCTACCCAAGACTGTATAGACTCAATACAGTGTTACAAATTAATTAAAGAGTTATACTCATTTCGGCAAATTTTTTTTTAACCTCCCAGAAAACAAAAGAGACAAACTAAGAAAAACAGATCATCCTCAATGACTTTAGATAACAGCCACGAGGACAAAACATTCCACTTTGCATCTTTTGATTATTTTTTGCTGAATAACTCCATATTTACTAAGAAGAGTTCATTCTTACTTATTCCATGAGATATGATATTTGATTATGCCCGTGAAAGAAAAAATTTCTCGTGGTCCACATCTTTCTGTTTTACTTGTTAGTCAATTTTCGATAACTTAAGAATTTTCTCATCTTCAGGACGGTGACTTGCACCTAATAACGTCTTAGAATTACAACCCTAAACCTTGTCACAAACACACACACAGAGATGCAAGAAGAAAGGAGATGCAGAGTGGTGCTAGTCCCATGTCCATTTCAAGGACACATAAACCCTATGCTTCAACTAGGCACTACCCTACACTCCATGGGCCTCTCAATCACGGTTGCACACACTCAATTCAACTCTCCTAATCCTTCCAAACACCCTGATTTCATATTCCTCCCCATTCAAGATGGCTTAACCGTTACCAATACGTCCTCCGGAGATCTCATATCTCTTGTTAAAACTCTTAACATCAACTGTGAAGTGCCCTTCCAAGAATGCTTGGCTCAAATGATGGACCAGAATCAGGACCAGCATGGTAAGGTGGCCTGCATAATCTATGACACGCTCATGTACTTTTCGGAAGCTGTGGCTAATCACCTCAAACTTCCGAGCATCGTCCTGCGTACCAGTGGTGCTTACTCCGGGCTCGCTTACCGTGCAATTCTCCAGCTCCAAGCTGAAGGCCTTCACATTCCCATCCAAGGTGTGTGTGCCAACCAAAGACCCGATCAATATAATTTAAGACCTTAGCATGAAATTTGAAAAATGGCTCTTTAATGTTTAATGTATTCATATTAAAAAATACTCTCTCTGTCCCAAAAAAAAAGTGTCCGTTGAGAGCTCGTGCAGAGCGTGTGAATGGTATCTGTTGAGAAGAATTGTGCGACTTCATTGCTCTATCTATAATTATCTATAAAACTAAACTTAAACTTTTCTACACATTAGTTAAGAAAAAATTCCATTCACATCCATTTCAATCAACAGCATTGAGATATAAATTGTTAATCAATAGTAGCACTTGGAATATATCCTAGAGTTGCATTTGGAGCATTGTTTTTCAACTTCATATCATATATTAAATGACTGAACAGTAGTTAAAATTCACTGATATATAAGTAATAACATACCAAAACCACCATGTATTGCAGATTCTGTGTTGCAGGATCTAGTGCCTGGCCTTCATCCCCTCAGATTCAAGGATCTTCCTCTTTCCAATTTCGGACCTTTGGAAAACTTGCTACAGTTAGTTGCAATAGTAAGCAATAATAGAACATCTTCAGCCATCATTTGGAACACTATGGACTACCTTGAGTGTCCCTCACTGACACAACTCCAGCAACAGTACAAAGTTCCATTGTTCTCAGTTGGCCCTTTGCATAAAATTTCTCCAGCCTCCTCTAGTAGCTTGCTAGAGGAGGACACTAATTGCATTTCTTGGCTTGACAAGCAGGTTCTTAACTCAGTTATCTATGTAAGCTTGGGGAGCTTAGCTTCCTTGGGTGAGGCAGCTTTAACCGAGATGGCTTGGGGGCTAGCCAACAGCAATCAACCATTCTTGTGGGTAGTTCGACCTGGTTCAATTCGCGGTTCAGAATGGATAGAGCTGTTGCCAGAAACTTTCAAAGCAAAATTTGGAGACAGAGGTTATATTGTGAAATGGGCACCCCAAGGAAAGGTGTTGGCACATGGTGCGGTGGGAGGGTTTTGGAGCCACTGTGGTTGGAATTCAACCTTGGAAAGTATCTGTGAAGGGGTTCCAATGATTTGCTGGCCATGTTTCGGAGACCAGAAAGTGAATGCAAGGTATCTGAGTTGTGAATGGAGGATAGGGCTAGAGTTGGAGCATATGGAGAGAGGGAATATAGAGAGAGCTGTAAGAAGACTAATGGTGGACAAAGAAGGAGAGGAAATGAGGCAGAGAGCGATGGATTTAAAGGAGAAGGCTGAGGTTTGTATCAGGAAAGGTGGTTCTTCCTACAATTCCTTGAATGACTTGAAAGAAATCATCCTGTCATTCTAATTGCTAGTGAAATAGAAGGGCCTCGTTTAGCAGCATTCATTGTCTAATGCCATGTTGCAACTCAAACATTTAAATTGTTTTCTGCTTTATCCATGGAATCTGTTGTACCTGTTTAGACCTTCATTTCTTCTTCCTATGCTGCACTAAGGATATGCAATGTTAACAAGATCACAAAATCCTTTCAAACTATTGTACAAACTAAATTTGTGTGTGTGTGTGTGTGTGTGTGAGAGAGAGAGAGAGAGAGTTCAATTTTGACAACATTTGATAAAAGACCAGAGGCTACACGCAGAGCAGGCTTTTATTTGGGTTCATATCTGAATATTAGTTTAGCAGACTTTTGTATCTGGTTATTTTTTATTTTGAGGATAGGTTGTTTGGTTGGAAGTGGATTTAGTTCACTTCTTGACATGTATTGGAGGTTATACTCCTATTGTAATTGTACTATTTTGAATATTTTTTTATAAAACACCCCATTCAGGAAAAAAAAAAAATTGTTTTCTGCTTTATCCATGGAATCTGTTATACCTGTGTAGACCTTCATTTCTTCTTCCTATGCTGCACTAAGGATATGCAATGTTAGCAAGATCAAGGATCCTTTCAAACTATTGTACAAACTAAATTTGTGTGTGTGTGTGAGAGAGAGAGAGAGAGTGTTCAATTTTGACAACATTTGATAAAAGAATAACAAAAGGAGAGGAGAATATTGCAGGGAGAAAAGAAAGTATCTGATGTCAAATTTGTCTTTTGTTGCAGAAATTATTTCTAGTAACTATTTATTGGACTCAAAAGATTGTTTTTGTAAGACAGCAATGATTTTCAGCATTAAAAAAATAAATAAATAATAATAATAATAATAATAAAAAGAACTATGATTATATATTTCTAGGAAGACAGTAACAAGCTTATAAGAGACTAAATTTGCTGCTGCATTGGTAAGAAATCAAGTCTAATCGACCCTCCTATGATTCGTCTGTACACATGAATTTTGTAAGTCTGCAATAGAAACAAAATATGGAGCAAATAATATAATTTTATTAATTTGAGAAATTGAGGTGCAATCCTCTGTAATATTCTTTACAAAAGAAAGAACTGGTCCTCTGATTAAATCTCCTTTTTTTGTTGGTTGGTTGGATCCAAGGCTACACAGACTTGATCTTGAATCACCGTGGAATTTGATGAAGAATGGCATGTCTTTGACTGTTTTTGATGAAGAATTTGATGTATCAAGAGTTTGTATCAAATTTGCTGCCATTAGGCTTGTATCAATTGGAATCCATGCTTAACACGTGTCTAGATTTCTGAATTCTGACTTTGTGTATCCCTTCTTCTTCCTCTAGGCCTCTATTTATAGGCTTCTTGAATTAATAAGATGATGACACGTGTCATCTCCTGATAAGGATAAAATTATAACTGGGCCGGGCCGGTTATATTGTGATAATTATGCTTAGAAATAATTATTCCAAATATATTTTATTAGGAATAATTATCTTTCCATTTAATTATCTGGGCTGGGCTAATTAAATAATTTAAGTGGACCAAGCTTGGACCAATTAAACAATTTAATTAAACATTAAACCCATATTGAATGGGTCAATTTATCAACACCAATGTCCATTAAATTTTTAGTGTCTACAGCTTCCAAACAAGTTCTTTGAAGATTTCCATGTCAATCATCACTACGATGCTTCATATACACATCAGGTCAAGAAAATCCAATGTTAAGCATGGTGTGATCTTGAAGTAATATATGTTATATAATCAGGATTGTGACTCCCCACCAACAATATATATAAAAAAAAATTTCTCTCTCTGCCGTCTAGAAGTAATTTAGTATTACATATGACGACTTATGATAGATTTCAAATACATGTTTATACATAAAAAAGACTTCCTAGGGTTGACTAAAGGCAATTTCATTTCCTGAAGCCTAAGGATTAATACTAGTACAAAAAGGCAATCTTCTGCAGCACTGATTGCAGATCATTAGAGAGAGAGAAATGGAAAAACAAGGACAGAGGTGTAGTGGATTGGTGCTAGTCCCATGTCCATTCCAAGGCCACATAAACCCAATGCTTCAGCTAGGCGCAATCCTTCACTCCAAGGGCTTCTCTATAACAATTGCTCACTCCCAATTCAACTCTCCTAACCCTTCCAATCATCCTAATTTCACTTTCTTACCCATACAGGATGGACAAACTGATCATGACGCCACCTCTACGGATTTCATCTCTCTCATAACAGCTCTAAACGTTAATTTAGTGTTCCCTCTCCAAGAAAGCTTGGCTCAGATGATAAAACAAGAGGAGAAGAAAGAAAGGATCACATGTGTCATATATGATGCTATCATGTACAAGGCAGAAGAGGCAGCAAATCATCTAAAGCTTCAAACCATTGTCCTGGTGACAAACAGCGCTGCTACTAGGCTAACTCATTTTACCTATCCACAACTTCAAGCAGAGGGCTACATTCCCCCAAAAGGTTCTTGTCTATTCCCAACCCTCTATTCGTGTTTATTTGTATTGTTTGATACTCTGAATAATGTAAATATCTAGTGTTATAATTAAGGGAAGGACCAAGAATAACAATAATAATAGCTAAATTGTCCATACCATATATTAATTACAAATAAATCTTAATAGTAAGGTACAAAATGTTGCCTTGAAAATAATGCCTTCTGTGTCAGCAACGAAGGAGAGTAGCACCTTTTATGTTTATCTTTATACATGCATATATATGTCTATATTTTTATAGCCCACAAATTTCACTGATATGGAAATGTTACTATTGTCACAGACTCAATGTTGCGAGACCTAGTTCCTGGGCTTCATCCCTTCAGGTTCAAGGATCTAACCATTTTAAATTTCCCAAATTTAGAAGCCTTGTTACAACTGATAGCCACCACAATCAAAATTAGAACGTCTTCAGCAATTATTTGTAACACTGTGGACTGCCTTGAACAACCATTTCTTGCACAGCTAAAGAAACAATACCAAGTTCCAATTTTCTCAATGGGTCCATTTCACAAAATTGCCCCACCCTCCTCTAGTAGCTTACTTAAAGAGGACACTAGCTGTATTACTTGGCTTGATAAGCAGGCTCCAAAGTCTGTTATATATGTGAGCATTGGAAGTGCAGCTTCCATAGATGGAAGAGAACTAATTGAGACGGCTTGGGGACTGGCCAACAGTAAGCCACATTTCTTGTGGGTGATTCGGCCTGGTTCAGTTCGTGGCTTGGGATGGCGAGAGCTATTGCCAGAATGTTTCAAGAAAGCAGTTGAAGAAAGAGGTTGTATCGTGGAATGGGCACCACAGAAGGAAGTGTTAGCACATGTTGCAGTGGGGGGTTTCTGGAGCCACTGCGGTTGGAATTCAATCTTGGAAAGTATTTGCGAAGGTGTGCCAATGATATGCCAGCCATGTTTTGGGGATCAAAGGTTGAACGCAAGGTACGTGAGCCATGTATGGAAGGTAGGCCTGGAATTGGATAATGAGTTGGAAAGAGGAGAGATAGAGAGAGCTATAAGAAGACTAATGGCAAGTAAAGAATGTGAGGAGGTGAGACAAAGAGCAACGGATTTGAAGGTGAAGGTTGAGCATTCCATAAGGGAAGGTGGTTCTTCTTACAATTCCTTGGATGATTTGGTAAACCATATCTTGTCAATCTGATTGCTAAGACAGCAAGGCATTAGAGTGCAATATGGATAAACACTAGTTCAGTTAATTTATTCTGCAAAATAAATTGGGAAGTTCTAAAGGTAACATACTCTAAATACAGAGTCACATATGAGTCTGTATATTATCAACTGCCATTCTCATTCTCTATAGTCTCTATTTTAGTGAGTAAAATGTAAAAGATTGTTTGTACCGTACATTTATTCAAAACTAGTATAACCACGTGATGAAATAAACATTTTATATGACAAATGAACTTTAGATAGAACCCTCTACTTTATTTGAAAAATAATAATTCAAAATCTG
Organism: Cornus florida; assembly: GCF_030987335.1. Taxonomy (NCBI): domain Eukaryota; kingdom Viridiplantae; phylum Streptophyta; class Magnoliopsida; order Cornales; family Cornaceae; genus Cornus; species Cornus florida. Next base: position 11,912,363 of record NW_026775578.1, on the reverse strand, counting down.
GAATTAAAAGAATTCACAAAAGAACCAACTCACTCTAGTAATATTCACTTCACATAGATGTGTAACTCAACATAATGATTACCATTTGATCAAGCATAAATAATTGGAATGTATTTTTCTTATTTAAATTTCATTGCATTCAAATCAAATGCCCTAGAAAAAACAGTAAAGCAACGAATGAAAATTTAGAAGAAAAGGAGGGGAAGAAAAAAAAGCACATCAAAATATACCATGTCTCTTCTTGGCTGCTCTTAGGTCAAGACTAAGAGATATTCATTTCATTGGATGCACAAGAATTCACGTTCTCCTGCAAATCAAAAAGATGACTTGGTTGTTAATTTAGAAAATGGTCTCTCGTGTAGCACTATTGGCAAGGTGTTAGACACATCCATTTTCTTGATCTAAAAATGCTATCAAAAGACAGTAAGCACGCAAGCAAGTGTTTACTTCCATACTAATAGATTTGTATAATCAAATATACTTCCTCCAAAATGTTGTCTTCAGTTAGGCGGGTTCAAAAAGGAACCAAATCGTTCGCTTTCGGAAAGAATGTTACTCTAAAAATGAAATAGTGTAATTCTCGGAAAGGCAATTTCTTCGCATAGGTCAAGTTCCAAGCCCAGTAATGTGTACGTGTTGGAAAAAAAAAAAAAAAAAACACTTTTAATAATACCATATAGACTCAGTCTCATATGAATCAAACAATTATAGAAAACTTCCTAAAAATCGCCACTCTAAAATGTGAAGTGAGTGATTGTCAGACTCTCTCAAGTATTCCGTGTAAAAATTATTTTTCAAAAATAATAATAATAAACACCTTGATCAGAAAAAAATAATAATAATAAAAATAAAAGAAATAAATCACCCCAAAGACAGGGAGAGAGTGTGTGGCTGAAGGGCCATTTGACAAATTGGAGGAACCCTTTTGTAATTTGTTGTGTAATGTGGGCCACAAAAGCCCATAGGACTATGTTAATTGAGACCACAGGCCCACAGTTACTCTAGAAAGTTCGTTATGATGCCATCACAAAATGGGAAGAAATCTCCGGCAGGTGCTGGAAGGTTCCCTCCTAAATCCAAAAAAACGCAACGGCTACGGAAAGTACTGGAAGATTCCTTTCGAATCTATAAATACCCAACACATCCCCAGCAGCAAAACCAATAAAAGCATCTTGACGAATCAAGCAAGCAACCAACCAATCAATCCTTCAATCTCCACTCTTGAGTTTTGCAATCTTCAATTCAAGAACAGAAAAAAAATGTCTATGATTCCAAGCATCTTTGGTGGCCGACGAAGCAACGTCTTCGATCCATTCTCTCTCGACGTTTGGGAACCCTTCAACTTCAAGGACTTCCCATTCTCTTCCTCTTCTTCAAACGAGGTGTCTGCATTGGTAAACACTCGTGTTGATTGGAAGGAGACACCGGATGCCCATGTGTTCAAGGCAGACCTTCCAGGTATCAAGAAAGAAGAAGTGAAGGTCCAAATTGAAGACGATAGGGTTCTGCAGATCAGCGGAGAGAGGAATGTGGAGAAGGAGGACAAGAACAACAGGTGGCATATGGTGGAGCGCAGCGGTGGCAAGTTCATGAGGAGTTTCCGGCTGCCGGAGAATGCCAGGACCGATCAGGTCAAGGCTTCCATGGAGAATGGAGTGCTCACTGTTACTGTTCCCAAGGAGGAAGCGAAGAAGCCTGATGTCAAGTCTGTTGAAATCTCTGGTTGAATTGAAATTCCGTTGTTAATCTATACCATGTGTATGATGTAATGATGGTAAGAATCCTGAGAAAATTATTGTAAGAATGCTGAGGAAATGTATTTCTTTAGCATTGCGTTAGTAAAAATAGATAAATAAAAGTATTGCGTGCAATATGTTTGATGAAATAATACCTTTTAAAATATATATATGTTTGATGAAATAAGTGTTAAATGAAAGTAGTAGTTATTTTGAGTTCATTTGAGCGTCTTTCTTGATTTTGGTTTTCTTAATTTATCTTTAAATGTTTGATTCTTATCTGCAATTTAAGTTTTAGCCCTATATATATATATATATATATATATGGCGTTGAAACATAGGACAATGGATTTGAAGGTGAAGGTTGAGCTTTCCATAAGGGAAAGCGGTTCTACTTACAATTCCTTGAATGATTTGGAAGAGCGTATCTTGTCCATTGACAACACAGCAGGTATTAAAAGGGTTATTTGTTTCGCATGATACCCGAATGAAAAAGTGATTAGATATAAATATGTTAGCATGTAGTACTATTTAATAATTTGAGTTTTTGGATAAATGGGTAAGCGCTCACCAAGCACCCAGTCTCAGAAGGCATCCTGGTGAAACACCCTAGATAGGCAAGGTGGCCCGACCGGAAAAAGGGCGTTGCGAGTTCAGGTGGGAGAGAATGTTACAAAAGGTCATTTGTCCCACATCAGATCAGGATGGGAAAGTGATTGGGTATACAATATTACCCAACAGCTTGAACTTTTGAGTGAATGGATATGCGCCCATCCATTATAGTTGATATCAGAGCCAGAGACTCAATCCTTGATCCTGTGCGCTAGTTCGGATGGGTTATTTGTCCCACATTGGATTCAGATAAAAAAATAATTGGCTATAAATTGATGAAAAAAAATTTACTCTTCTTGTTAGTCAAATCACTCTATTCTCAAAATTTCATAAGATTCGGTGCCAAGGATATTAATGCAATCATTTTACTAAAGTTCGCCTGAAATGCACGCCCAGAGAAGCAAAATTAGCAAATAATATATATATATATATATATATATTCTTATAATTCTTCTCCTGTTCTGGTCGTTTTCTGGAATAACCATACGTTTTATATGGTCTTGCTGTTCTTTTTTTCCAGTTGACGTGGCCGATTGATTTACCAGCGGATAGAAGCGAAGGGGAGGGGTAACGTAGAGGATCCTGGTCCCGTTTTGTAGGTTCTGGCCCAGAAAAGCCCATAGTAATATATACAACTGGGCCTCACTGAGTCTAGAAAATTCGTTTAATTTGCAGCTATCATAAAGGAAATAGGAAGAATTCACCTGAAAGTACTGGAAGGTTCTGTAGATTTTTGCAAACACAGCAAAGAGAAAGAAGAATCCTCCTGAAAGTACTGGAGCCTCCCTCATGAATTTTCATATACCCAACACATCCCCTTCCGCAAAAGCAACAGACATCCTGACGAATTAAGCAAGCAACCAATCAATCCATTAACCTTCAATTTCATCTTTTCAATTTTCAATTCGAAGAACATCAAAAATGTCTATGATTCCAAGCATCTTTGGTGGCCGACGAAGCAACGTCTTCGATCCTTTCTCTCTCGACGTTTGGGACCCCTTCAAGGACTTCCCATTCCCTTCCTCTTCTTCTTCAAAGGATGTCTCTGCACTGTGAACACTCGCGTTGATTGGAAGGAGACACCGGAAGCCCATGTGTTCAGAGCAGACCTTCCGGGCATCAACAAAGAAGAAGTGAAGGTCCAAATTGAAGATGATAGGGTTTTGCAGATCAGCGGAGAGAGGAATGTGGAGATGGAGGACAAGAATGACAGGTGGCATCGGGTGGAGCGCAGTGGCGGCAAGTTCATGAGGAGGTTCCGGCTGCCGGAGAATGCCAGGACCGATCAAATCAAGGCTTCCATGGAGAATGGAGTGCTCACCGTTACTGTTCCCAAGGAGGAAATGAAGAAGCCTGATGCCAAGGCTATTGACATCTCTGGTTGAATTGAATTGTTTAGCTTCTAATCTATACCATGTGTGATGTAAGAAAGCTGAGGAAAGTCCTTTGTTAGTGTTGTGTACTTGTGGTGGGTAATAAGCGTAGTAATAGTCTTTTTGGCAGTGTCATTTTCAATTCTTGTGAATTTGAGTTTGAGTTTCATTTTTAAAATAGAAAATAGTAATTAAAAAAATTTAAAAAAAAAAAAAAAAAAAAAAAAAACGTAGTTTCATTTGTAAAATAAAAAATTGAGCTTCATTTATTGAGTGTGTGTTTCTTTATTTTAATGTTCGACTATTCTCTGCAAATGAAGTTTTAGCTATTGGAAGAACAACTATGATAATACAATAGGTACACCCTTGAGTTGGGGGAGTGAATATGGGTGCCTCCCAAGTTTCTTGATAAAGAGACTTTGTGGACCTCTGGTTGCATGTCTCACAAAAAATTTTAGAGAGTATTGTTTGTTCAATTATATATGATATAATACTGAAAACAAAAATAGTAGAAAGTTGACCATACCCTTAAATTTATTTTATTTTTCAAGACAAGAAAATAATTATTCAAACTCAAAGAGAATTAATACATCAAAACACTCACATTTCTCTCCATTAGACATTGCCTAGGCGGCCAAAGCATGAGCTTCTCCATGAGAACACACCTGAAATGGCTTTGTCTTGACCCAAAAGATCAAATCATCTACCACAGACAGAAGTTGCAATGGGGAAATACCAGGATTTATAACAGATTTCAAAATCACCTGAGCATCAGTACCAAACACACTTTTACAAAGTTCCAATTCATAACTAGCTCCATACCATTCCTCAACACCATGAGCCCCCCCCCCCCCCCCCCCCCCCCCCCCCCCCCGCGCGCGGGGAGTCTCTAACCACTATACAACCTCCAGCAACCTGAAGTCAAAAGCAGCACCAGAATTTATCTTTACCCAATCTCTTTGAGGAGGAGACCAAACAATACTGTATCTTGAAACCACCCTATCCCCTGAATCGGTACTTTGAACAACATTCCGATCCATAACTCCCACATACTCTTGATGATGATAAGCAGCAACCCTTCCAATATCCATCTCTGACCATCACTTTCCATCCAAATTTCAACCGTTTCTAGCTCTCATTTACCAGAATCAACTGAAGCACATCAATTCTAAGAAGATGGGATAGTTTCCACACCAAAGCAGCCCTAGAACACCTGCACAACAGGTCCACCCCATACATCTCACACGTCAAAGAGTCCACTACATTATTTCAATATAGATTTTCTAGAACAGCAACTTTATTATGCATGCATCACCACAAAAAATGCTTAACTTTTGGCAGAACATATAGAGACCATATGTTCGGTTAAAAACTGTCCCTCTCTTCTACATTCTTCACCACTCAGATTATGCTGCTGCAAAAGGCTATTCTTTAACTTAATAGCCGCTCGATAAGCAGATTTGACTGACAAATCTCCATTAGGAGTCAATAACCAAACCCGTTTATCCTCTGATCATAACATTTTGAATGAAAGGTGTTGGCACAAGGTGCAGTGGGACAGGTTTGGAGCCACTGTGGTTGGAATTCGACCTTGGAAAGTATCTGCTAAGGGGTTCCAATGATTTGCACATGGCCATGTTTCAGAAACCAAACAGTGAATGCAAGGTACCTGAGTTATGAATGATAGACCTAGAGAGCATTTGGAGAGAGGGAATATAGTCTATAGAGAGAGAGAGAGAGAGAGCTGAAAGAAAATTTATGGTAGATAAAGGAGGAGAGAAAATGAGGCAGAGAGCATTGGACTTAAAGGAGAAGGCCGAGCTTTGTATCAGGAAAGGTGGTTCTTCCTACAATCCCTTGAATGACTTCAAAGAAATCATCTTTTCATTCATTGTCTAATGCCTAGTTGCAACTCAAAGATTTAAACTGTTTTTCTACTTTATCCATGGAGTCTGTTATACCTGTTTAGACCTTCACTTCTTTCTATGCTGCATTAAGGATTTGCAATGTTAACAAGAAGGGATCAAACTAAATTAGTGTGTGTGTCTGACTGTCTGTGTGTAAGAGGTAGAGGGAATGAGTTCAATTTTGATGACTTTTGACAAAAATAAACAAACAACAAAAACAAAAACAAACAAAGAAACAAAAAATAAAAATAAAAAATAAAAAATAAAAATAAAAAGAAGAGTGGAGAATATTACAGGGAAAAATATTTATCTGATGTCAAATTTATGTCTTCTATTACAGAAATTTTATTTAAAGATATAGTAACCCTTTATTGGACTCAAAAGTTTTATATTTTGTAAGAGAGCAATGATTCAGTATTAAAAAAATAAATAAAATAATAAAAAGGTTAACTCCTGCCTTTTATATTTTATTTTTACCTTTAAAAAAAAACAAAAACTCTGTTCTATAGATTTCTAGCATGGCAGGAAGCCTAGAAGAGACTAAATTTGATGCTACAGTTGTAAGAAATAAAGTCTACAAGGCCCACCCGTAAATCCTGCAAAAAAGAACAAGATCAAGACCTGCTTTCAATCAAGTTCTTGGAAATTTATGTCAATCATAACTACGATGATTCATATGCACATCCTGTCAAAAAAGTCCAATGTCATAAAGCATGGTGATATCTTGAAGTAATATAAGTTACATAATATTGATTGTGACTCACCATCAACTCGATATAAACAAAATTATCTCTCTGTCATCTAGTAAGTAATATAGTATTACAGATGACGACTTATGGAAGATTTCTAATACATGTTCATACAAAAAAAAAAGACTTTCAAACTAATACTAAAGGGAATCATTCTGCTCACACATGATGATGAGAGAGGGAAAGATGGAAAAACAAGGACAGAAGTGTAGTAGATTGGTGCTAGTCCCATTTCCATTACAAGGCCACTTAAACCCAATGCTTCAGCTAGGCACAATCCTACACTCCACAGGCTTCTCTATAACAATTGCTCACACCCAATTCAATTCTCCAAACCCTTCCAACCATCCTAATTTCACTTTCCTACCCATACAGGATTGTATATCTAATCATGATGTTGATATCTCCTCTGTAGATTTCATCTCTCTCATAACAGCTCTAAATGTTAATTTAGAGTTACCTCTCCAGAAAAGCTTGGCTCAGATGATGAAACAAGGGGAGAAAGAAAGGATTGCATGTGTCATATATGATACTGCCATGTACATGGCAGAAGCGGCCGCTAACCATCTAAAGCTTCCAACCATTGTCCTAGTGACATACTGCGCTGCTACTATGCTCACTCATGTTACCTATCCGCAACTTCAAGCAGAGGGCTACATCCCCCCAAAAGGTTCTTGTCTATTCCCAACCCTCTATTTATGCTTCTATGTATTTTTGATACTCTGAATATGTGAGCAAAAAATAATAATAGCTAAAAAATTGTCTGTATCATATAAAGAAATCTTACTAGTAAGGTACAAAAAGTTGCCTTGAAAATGATGCCTTCTGTGTCAGTAAGTAGGGAGAGTACACCTTCTATGTCTGCATACATACATATATATGACTATATTTTTACAGCCCACAAAATTCTCTGATATGGAAACGTTTCTAATGTCACAGACTCAATGTTGCAAGACCTAGTGCCTGGGCTTCATCCCTTCAGGTTCAAGGGTCTAACCACTTTCAATTTCCCAAATTTAGAAGTCTTGTTACAACTGATAGCCACCATATCCAAAATTAGAATGTCTTCAGCAATTATTTGTAACAATATGGACTGCCTTGAACAACCATTTCTTGCACAGCTGAAGAACCAGTACCAAGTTCCAATTTTCTCAATGGGTCCCTTTCACAAAATTGCCCCACCTTCCTCTAGTAGCCTACTTAAAGAGGACACTAGCTGCCTTACATGGCTTGATAAGCAAGCTCCCAACTCTGTTATATATGTAAGCATTGGAAGTGCAGCTTTCATAGATGAAAGAGAACTAATTGAGACAGCCTGGGGACTGGCCAACAGTAAGCAACCTTTCTTGGGTGATTCGACCAGGCTCAGTTCGCGGCTTGGGATGGCAAGAGCTATTGCCAGAAGGTTTCGAGAAAGCAGTTGAAGAAAGAGGTTGTATCGTGGAATGGGCACCGCAGAAGGAAGTGTTAGCACATGTTGCAGTGGGAGGTTTCTGGAGCCATTGTGGTTGGAATTCAACCTTGGAAAGTATTGGCGAAGGTGTGCCAATGATTTGCCAGCCATATTTTGGGGATCAAAGGATGAACGCAAGGTGCGTGAGCCATGTATGGAGGGTAGGCCTGGAATTGGATAATGAATTGGAGAGAAGTAAGATAGAGACAGCTATAAGAAGACTAATGGCAGGTAAAGAATGTGAGGAGATGAGACAGAGGACAATGGATTTGAAGGTGAAGGTTGAGCTTTCCATAAGGGAAGGTGGTGGTTCTTACAATTCATTGAATGATTTGGTAGAGCATATCTTGTCAATTTGATTTCCAAGACAGCAGGGCATTAGAGTGTTCAGCCACTTATTTGTTGTTAACTACCAACTGTTTCTATGCAATATGGATAAACTCTCAATCAATTTATTCTGGGAAATAAATTGGGAAGTTCTAAAATGTAAATTCAGGTTGACATATGAGTCTGTAGGTTATCATCTTATATGAGTTTGTATGTTTTACCAAAGGGTTGGACTAAAGGGGGGAGTCAAAGGCTCCCTCGTTAAATACTCCCTCAGAATCAAAGGCTCCTTAGGTACTCCTTCCATCTCAAATCAAGTGTCGTCCCAAATTAAGTATCAAAGTTTCAAATAACTACACTTAATTTGAGATAGAGGGAATATTTTGAAAGTATTGAATTCATGCTTTGAATTTGAAATTGAAAAAAGTTTAGTTCAAAATTTGTAATAAATTATTTATAATTCCAAATTTAAAGGGTCAATTGGATGCCCACCAAACATAGCTGGAATTGTTGCGGGAGTTTCTCATTTTGTTCAAACCCTAGCTTCGGAATATTATTATTCTACTTTAAAATAAATCAAGTCCAGGGTGAAGGGCCCATTGGACAAATTGGAGTAACACCTTTGGTTTGATGTAGTATGGGCCACAAAAGCCCATAGGACTATGTTAATTGGGGCAAAAGGCCCACAGTAACTCTAGAAAGTTCGTTTCGATACAATCACAAATAAGGGAGGAATTCAGCTGAAAGTACTGGAAGATTCCCTCGTACATATGCGAGCAATAGATGAACTCTCCTGAAAGCACTGGAAACACCTCATGAATCTTTAAATACCCAACACATCCCCTCCTGCAAAACCAACAAGCATCTCGACGAATTAAGCGAGCATCCAATCAATCGATTAACCCTCAGTTTTGCAATCTTTAATCCAAGAACATCGAAAATGTCTTTGATTCCAAGCATCTTTGGTGGCCGTCAAAAGAACTTCTTCGATCCATTCTCTATCGACGTTTGGGACCCCTTCAAGGACTTCCCATTATCTTCCTCTTCTTCAAGCGGGGTCTCTGCATTGGTGAACACTCGCGTTGATTGGAAGGAAACACCAGAAGCCCATGTGTTCAAGGCAGACCTTCCAGGGATCAAGAAAGAAGAAGTGAAGGTCGAAATCGAAGATGAAAGGGTTTTACAGATCAGCGGAGAGAGGAACGTGGAGAAGGAGGACAAGAATGACAAGTGGCATCGGGTGGAGCGCAGCGGCGGCAAGTTCATGAGGAGGTTCCGGCTGCCGGAGAATGCGAGGACCGATCAAATCAAGGCCTCCATGGAAAATGGAGTGCTCACTGTTACTGTTCCCAAGGAGGAAGTGAGGAAGCCTGATGTCAAAGCTGTTCAGATCTCTGGATGAATTCAATTGAATGGTGTTTTTAACTTCAAATCTAATCTACAATAATGTGATATAAGTAAGAATGCATAGGGAAGGTCTTTGTTAGTTTTGTGGTGTTTGTAGGACGTTTGATGTAACTTTCGAGAGAAAAAAATATATATGTTTGATGTAATAATGTCTATTTGGCAGTGTTATTTTTAGTTTTTGTGAATTTGAATTTTATTATTGTGTTTATTGATTTTCGCTTCCTTTAATTTGTACCTTTACCTAGTGTAAATGTTTGATTCTCTACAAAAACAAAAACAAAAATTCTGGAATTGGCTTATTTTAAAAATAATAAAATTTAAACGTAATCAAATAAATTGTGTATTAACATTAAAACGTTTTACTTATTTTAAAAATAATAAACAAAATGATAGGTACACCGGGCCTTGGAGGTGTATATGTGTGCCCGTCACAAAAAGTTTTGAGTATTTTTTTTCAATTAAATTTGATATTTATCAACCAAAAATTGCAGAAAGTTGACCATAGCCAATTTTTTTTTTCTCTCTCACGACCATAGAGCATATTACATCATAACACGTTCCTGCCAAGAAAAAAAGCGTGGCACCAATAAATGCATGAGAGATTATTTGTAAAATGGCTCCATTGAGTACCGTATCGGTTTTAGAGCTTATTCCTATAATTATGAAACCCATATGAGATACAAAAGAATAGGCTATTCTTTTTTTAAAATTACGTTGGCCAAGATATGTTGAAGCTGCATAGATTATTTGCGTTGTACCTATTACGATACTAACAAGTCTTCAAAACACTTAAGTAGGTATGTCAACGAGGTGTGTACAGGATGGGGCGTCCATTTTTAGGACTTGTCGTTGTTTCCCTAATCTGGCGTCGTTGTTTCCCTAATCTGGATTTAGGGCGTTCTAATATATATATTAAAAAAATAAAAATAAAAAATCATTTAAACTTGAATAAATTTATGATAAATTTTGTAAATTTTTTATAATTTAGTAAAATATTTAACAATCATAATAATAAAAATTTTATTAAATTTTAAAATTATCATAAGAAATAAATGAAAAAGAACTATTACAGTTAATAAAATAATATTTATTTATATATTAATAATTATTAATCGGGATGGATTTGGGACTTTGCAGATTTTAAACTCTCTTTTCAAATTAACCCCTAATCCGATGATCCCAAATCCATCCCATCAGGAGCGAAACAGCCCCCAAAGGAGCGGGTTAAATTAACATCCCTACACTCACATCTTTGCATACTTCATAGACATTGCCTAGGTAGCCATAGCAGCTCCATTATTTTCTCTTTGGAATATATCCTAAACTCTAAATTTGCCTTGGAAGATCAAATCATCAACCACAACAAAAGCTACAACGGGGAAAGGCGAGGTTTAATTTCCTAAATCACCCTGGATTTATTACCGAAATCACCCCAGCATCAGTCTCAAACACAACCCTTCCTCAACACCATGGCCTCAGCAGTACAACGGCAACAACATTCACCAAATAAATAGCCACACCTTTTAGAACTCACGCCAAAGAGTCTACATACAACTTCCAGCAACCTTTAAATTAAAAGCAGCATCAGAATTTATCTTTACATATTCTTTTTGAGGAGGAGACCAAACAATACTTTCTTGAAACTTTATCTTCAGCCATTTTCTTTGAGGAGGAGTCCAAACAATACTCTGTCTTGAAACCACCCCCTATCCTCTAGATCTGACACACTCCAATCCAATTTACATTAATAAATTGAACAATTGGAATGCATCTAACTATGTGCCAACATCAAACGTAGGTAACATCATCATACATCAGAGTGTCTGCTTAACAGTTTATAAATAAAAACAAACTATAAGCCTATTGTGCGAGTTTCGACAAAATTCAACTGTTAATTACACGTTATACTACCAACTCCTATTACAATAATTATATCTTATACAAAAGACTTTCTGTTCCATTCACACCCAAGACCCTAGACATGGCAGTGGCAACCAAACCTTGTACCTGAAAAACATAGATATAAAAGGAGTGAGTTTTAAGCCCAGTGAATACAACACTACTACATCATAATAATATAAACAAATATTCTCTGATAACTTCAATTGAACTTCATTAATATATAACTTCATGTTTTATAAGCATCATAATATAGTACTCTCCTTCTAAGCCAAAGTATAGACCTTATAAAATATAGTACTATCCTCTTGGCCAAAATATGGATCTTATATAATATAATATATTCATGCTATATAAGCATCTTCATATCATATCAACATTTTCAATACTTCAATTAATACATTTAAGTATAAAACTTCCAGTGAGTACACTCACCTTTGATTTCTTTTCAAATTATTTATTTGTCCTTCCATATTGTAGTAGCTTCCGTCTCATTCTCTTTGCCTATACAAGATTATAACCATGTCATATTCATTTCTAAAAAAAATTAAATAATACTCATTACATCCATAGTAATATCCAACCTTGGTATGCAATTGTAATTACAATCCTTTTATACGAAATCCCAACTCAACACTTGCATCAAATTAACCATTATATCTTAATTCAACCAATTTCATATCTGAATTAGGTAAAATAAAATAAATAAATAAAATAGATGCAATTTATTCAAAACCCACTAACAGGTTATCCATGTAGAGTTCACACAATAAATATCCAAAATAGAGTAACGAAAACTATGAACTTCACCTTTACTACGTTTTTAGTAATAGCCCAACAAAAATTTTCTTCCACCTCTCTCTCTTTCTTTTACGGGAACTCACCTTTTTTCCCCTCTGTTTTTCTATTCAAAAGACTATTATACATCATTTGTACTATCAACCGATCAAGGAGGTTTCAAAGGTAAGCTTCAATACCATTATTAATTTATCTCTGCACCACGTGTCACTTCAGTGTTCAATTTGTTTTTCCATCTATGATTCATGTGTGCCGCAGTTAGTAACAGTTACCAAAAATAAGTTTTTAGAACAAATTGTATTCATACATACAAATCTATATACATGTGTTGGTGTGATGCATGCTTGAGTTGGCCTAACAGGTTACCTATATGTATGTATATATACATACTTGGTCAAACTACAAAACTTAAATCTAAATTATGGCTCCCCTGGTACCTGAAATATAACTTCTTTCCGGAAATAATCTATTGAAGCATGATACGCAAATAGCCAATTCATACCCAAAATGATATCAAAGTCTGGTATACTCAACAATAGCAAATTTGCATTTAACTGTCTATCTCCCAATTGCAATACACAATCCCGATATTCATTTGCAACCACTACCACTTCCCCCATTAGTGTAGAAATAAACAATTTACTATCTAATGATGAAAGTGGTTTACCCAAATGCATAGCAATTGATGATGCAAAGAATGAATGTGTTGATCCAGGATCAATAAGCATAGTAACATTTCTACCCAAAATAGAAAGTGTACCTGTCAATACTTCCTTTGTCGCTTGAGCATCCTGAAGTGTCATAACAAATATTCTTCCCTGGGTTTGTGAACCACTTGGAGCACCCCTACCTCCTCTTGATGAGCTCCCCTGTGCAAAACCTCTACCAGATCCAGCAACACTACCCACTGATGTCACTCCTATCAACATAGGACACTCTCTTTTCCGATGACCCGGTTGATGGCAATGATAGCACTCTTCTGTCTTCAATACAGGACAATCTTTCTTCTGATGACCTTCATTTCTACACTGAAAACACCCTCTACTAGTACCATGCCCCCCAAATGTTGTGCAAATTGGTGTTCAGAAAACCCTTGACCTCTTCTAATGCCTGATGTTTGCCATTGAAATTCACTACCCCTTCCCCTTCCATACTGTGACTTCTGACCTCTTTGACTCGAAGATCCTGCTTCACCTCCACTTAACTGTGTTGGCTCAAATCTATTTCTTTTATATCGCTCCCTTCTTTCCTACAATTCCTTCACATCTTTTCCAGCAATCATAGCTTTGTTCACAAGTTTATTGTAATTTTTCTCCTCAAAAATTGAAACTCTAGATTTAACAGCTGCTTCTAAACCATCTTGGAATCTCATACATTTATCTTCTTCATCCTGTACAAACTTAGGTGCAAACCTCAATAGAGCTGTAAACTTAGCTTCATAATCGGCTACAGACATTTTATCTTGTGCTAGGAGAATAAACTTCCGCTCCATCTGCTTTCTGTAAACTGGAGGAAAATATTTTTCATAAAAAGCTTTCACAAACGGATTCCAGAATATCACCTCTCTTTCTCCTAGAGTATGCAACAAATGTTTTGTTGTTTCCCACCAATAACTGGCTTCGTCTTTGAACATGAATGTAGCCAAATTTACTTTTTTGTCTTCTGATGCATTCATTATCGCAAATATAAACTCCATCTTTCTAACCCACCCTTCTGCTTCTTCTGTTTTGTAGTGCCTGAAAATTCTGGGGATGTTAACTTTATAAACCTTTTATGATCTGAGCCTTTCTTTCCTTCCTGTTGCATCTCTTGCCTTGTTTGTGCCATGATTTGATTTGTAATAAACCTTTCATTTTGTTCTTCCAATCGTGCTATAGCTCACTCCATTTTCTGTAAGTCATTTAACTGCTCCTGTTCTCTTCCCATATTACCCTGAACAGATTGTTCCACTTTAGCCTCAACAAGAACATAAGAAGCTTTTTCCTCGGTTCCATGATAATTATGTCCTTCTTCCATTACTTATTATCTGCAATGAATCTCAAATATAACAACATATATATATATATATATATATATATATATATATATATATATATATATATATATTATACACATCCACTTCAACTTATTTGTTAGTATCAAATCAAGTTAAATATATGACTCTGCTTCACACTTCCTACTACCACTGTCAGTTTAGACTCTTACTACCTCCAGAACCTAGAAAACCTAGAAAACCTAAGGTCTGATACCAAAAGTTGACACACCCCAACCCAATTTACATTAATTAATAAATTGAACAATTGAAATGCATCTAACCAACTGTGCCAACAACAAACATAGGTGACATCATCATACATCAGAGTATGCTTAACAGTTTATAAATAAAAACAAACCATAAGCCCGTTGTGCGAATTCTGACAAAATTGAACTACTAATTATACATTATACTACCAACTCCTATTACAATAATTACATCTTATACAAAAGACTTTTTAGTGTTCCTTTCCCACATTCACACCCAAAACCCTAGACATGATAGTGGCAACCAAACCTTGTACCTGAAAAACATAGATATGCAAGGAGTACGTTTTAACCCCAGTGAATGCAACTAAGGGTGCAACTTGGGCCTGCCCAGTCCAGCCCAGACCGAACCCGACCTCAACCCAATTTCGTGTTAGGTTGGGCCGGCCCAAAGTAACACAAATCTGGGCTTCAACCCGTGGGCTTCAACCAGAATATTCACAGGTCGGACGGGTTATCCGGGTTAACCCGTTTTCTTTTTCTTTTCTTTTTTTCAAAACAGTGGGTCTAATTTTTTTTTCCCTTTTTTTACTATTTGAATTTAATTTCAAAAAGATTTTTAAAATATTTTTGCAAATGCAAAATATGTAGATTTTATTGATATTTTTTAAATATTGAAAACGTAGTGTATATTTTTTTTATTTGGCAGATTAATTGGATTGACATATTGTTATTACTATTATTATTATTATTTTGAAATATCTCTCTCTCTTACCTGCGTTTTTACACATATCCACCATAATTGATCATTCAAATAAAATTATAACTTAATTATAACCGTCCAATCTGACATCTAAAGGATCTCATCAAACCCTAGAAATATTAAGCCCCTCTTTCTTCTCTCCCAAAAAAATAAAAAATAAAAAGACTTGAAATCTTCAATTTGGGTTTCAAAAACAATTGACCAAATCAAAAATTTTATTTTTTTACCACCCACCCCAAAACAACACAACCACTTCTTTACATCATTCAATTCTCCTCGGCATTAATCAATTTAAAGATTTGTTAGGAAAAAAAAATACAACCAAACAACACACTTTCGCTACATTTTTTTTCCAATGCCCACTCCCAAACACATCAGGAGGCAGAGATAGAGAAAGAAGAAGGTGGCAGAGGAGGAGGAAAACGGAGGCGATGTAGGAAAGCACCAGAGGTGGTACTTGGTAGGCGGCGGTAGGTAGTGGACTAGTGACGGCTTCTTCTTTGAACATAATGATTTTTTTTTTTTTTTTGGGTTACAAATCTAGTTATGAAAAAAAAAAAAAAAAAAAAAATTAAAAATTAAAAATTAAAAATTAAAAATTAAAAATTAAAAATTAAAAAAATCAAATTCGGGTTGAGATCAGGTTAGAACGGTTCTAACCCGTGGCCAACCCGAATCGGGCCCAGGTTGAGAATTTCCAACCCAATCCCAACCCAAGCTTCTAAAATTGTGAGCCCAACCCAAACCGAGTTTGTCTGGGCTAACCCGCCCAACTTGCACCCCCAAATGTAACACTACTACATCAGAATAATATAAACAAATATTATCTGATAACTTCAATTAAATTTCATTAATACATAACTTCGTGCTTTATAAGCATTATAATATAGTACTCTCTTTCTAAGTTAGAGTATGAACCTTATATAATATAGTACTCTCCTTCTAGGCCAAAGAATGGACCTTATATAATATAGTACTCCCCTTCCAAGTCAAAATATGAACCTTATATAATATAGTACCTTCTTGGCCAGAGTATGGACTTTATATAATATAATACATTCATGCTATATAAGCATCTTCATATCATATCAACATCTTCAAAACTTCAATTAACACATTCAAGTATAAAAACTTCTAGTGAGTACGTACACTTACCTTGGCTACTTTTCAAATTATCTACTTATCCTTCCGTATTGTCGTAATTCCATCTCCATCTCTTTGCCTATACAACATTTCTAAAGAAAAATAAATAATACTCATTACATCCATAATAATTTCCATCCTTGGTATACAATTGTAATTAAAATTGTAGTTACAATCCTTTTATACGAAATCCCAACTCAACACTTGCATCAAATTAACCGTTATCTTAATTCAACCAATTTCATATCTGAATTAGGTAAAATAAAATAAATAAATAAAATAGATGCAATTTATTCAAAACTCACAGGTTATTCATGCAGAATTCACACAATAAATATTCAAAATAAAGTAAAGAAAACTATAAACTTCACCTTTACTACGTTTTCAGTAATAGCTCAACAAAAAATTTCTTTTCTTTTTCTTCTCTCTCTCTCTCTCTCTCTCCCTCTTGCACGAACTCACCTTCTTTCCCCTCTATTTTTCTATTCAAAGACTACCATACATCCTTTGTAGTATCGTCAGCTGATCAAGGAGGTTTCAAAGTTAAGCTTCAATATCATTATTAATTTATCTCCACACCACGTGTCACTACACTGCTCAATTTGTTTTCCCTTTTATGTGACTCATGTGTGCCACGGTTAGTAACAGCTTCCAAAAGAAGCTTTTGGAACAAATTGTATCCATACATACATATCTATATCCACGTGTAGGTGTGATGCGTGCTTGAGTTGGCCTGACAGGTTACCTAAATGTGTGTGTGTATATATATACTTGGTCAAACTACAAAGCAAGTATATTATTATAATAATATAAATTAAAGTTATTCATCAATATCCATCCCACCACTTCCACCATTTACTAATTTCAGCACAACACATACGCCTTAAGTATGCATACCCATGGTAGTCCGCCAACACAAACATATCAGCTGTTCCACTACTATTAGTTATTATTATTATTTTCAATTGGCTGTTAACCATGTTACCACATATATTAAGTGCGCATATAAAATACTCATATGTAAATCATTTTTAATCAAAAGTAAGTTATGCTAATAACAAAGATTATGTACTGGGTTCTGACAGTATCACTCAGTACTTTGGACAACATTCTGATCCATGGCTTCAAAATACTATTGGCGATAATAAGAAAAGGGGATAGTTTCCACACCAAAGCAGTCCTACAAGGAGGACTGACTGATAGTTTCAAAGTCCACTCCACTTTGCACATCATAGAGTCCACTCCACTTTGCACCACTCAGATTATGCTGCTGCAAAAGTCTATTCTTTTACTTAATTACCACTTGATAACCAGATTTCAAACTTCTTCCACGAGGAGTGCATGACATACTGTTGTGTAGTTTAGATATTAGTCATCATCCACGCAGTGTGACTATTGCTTCTGTTGAAACAAATATATATCCTTTATATATGGTAAATTTAAGAAGAGAACCAATTTACATCAATAATCAATAAAAGAACAAATTCAAGAAATGCCAAGAAAAATCATTTCATGTCCATCATGAGTATGATGATTCATATTCACTTTATGTCAAGAAAAAACATAAAGCATCCTCGGTTCTGATGCTGAGATCCAAATGAGGACTTATGGCAGAATGATTTCTATTACACGTTTACGTGTGTGTATATATATATATATATACTTCCTAGCTAGTACTAAAGGCAATCTTCTTCTGCAGTACTGCTCCCAGATCACTAGAGAGAGAGGAGATGGAAAAACAAGGACACGGGTGTAGGAGATTGGTACTATTGTCACAGACTCAATGTTGCAAGACCTAAGTGCCTGGGCTTCATCCCTTCAGATTCAAGGATCTAACCATTTTAAATTTCTCAAATTTAGAAGTCTTGTTACAATTCATAGCCAACCTATCCAAAATTAGAACCTCTCCAGCAATTATTTGGAAAATTGTGGACTGCCTTGAACAACCATTTCTTGCACAGCTAAAGAAACATTACCAAGTTCCAATTTTCTCAATTGGTCCGTTTCACAAAATTGCCCTACCCTCATCTAGTAGCTTACTCAAAGAGGACACCAGCTGTATTACCAGGCTTGATAAGCATTGGAAGTGCAGCTTCCATAGATGAAAGAGAACTAATTGAGACAGCTTGGGGACTGGTCAACAGTAAGCAACCTTTCTTGTGGGTGATTCGGCCTGGTTCAGTTCGCAGCTTGGGATGGCAAGAGCTATAACCAGAAGGTTTCAAGAAAGCAGTTAAAGAAAGAGGTTGCATTGTAGAATGGGCACCGCAGAAGGAAGTGTTGGCACATGTTGCAGTGGGAGGTTTCTGAAGCCACAGTGGTTGGAATTCAACCTTGGAAAGTATTGGCGAAGGTGTGCAATGATATGCCGGCCATATTTTGGGGATCAAAGGATGAACGCGAGGTATGTCAGCCATGTATGGAGGGTAGGCCTAGAATTGGATAATGAGTAGGGGAGAAGAGAGATAGAGAGAGCTATAAGAAGACTAATGGCAGGTAAAGAATGTGAGGAGATGAGACACAGGGCAATGGATTTGAAGGTAAAGTTTGAACTTTCCATAAGGGAAGGTGGTTCTTCTTACAATTCCTTGAATGATTTGGTAGAGAATATCTTGACATTCTGATTGTTTAGACAGCAGGGCATTAGGTTGCTTAGCTACTTATTCATTCTGGGAAATAAGTTGGGAAGTTCTAAAGGTAGCATATTCTAAATACAGGGTCACATATGAGGCCTCTATGTTATCAACTGCCATTCTTATTCTCTATGGTCTCTATTTTAGTGAAGCACTGCACATATTATATATATAGATTACCAATATTGCCTGCAAATATACCATTTTTGTAGCATTAGAATAGAAACTGTGACCATTTTAAATATTGTTTTTTTTATCAAACAATTAAGTGGCCAATAATTGTCATGATTCCTTGCCAAATTTATGAGGAAACAGGAATCACCCTTATAAATAAATCCAAAGGAATTCATTCCTTAAAACTCTTGGCTGGTGATGTAGATCAGCTCCATTACACACCCTACAATCATATTACCATCTTTGTCTTAATCTCATATGAAAGAGGTCGACAACATGAATTGTCGTTTTCCATTATATTCTATTACCAGTCTCTCTCTCTCCTTTACTATTTAAGTTTTTAAAATTTCTAATGATTTCTCTGTCAACAAAAAAACATCTAAGCTTCAAATTATGGTTATAATAGAGACTGCATCAAATAAAAAGCATACAGTAACGAATATTAAACTGCAATTGAAGTAGGTCATGCAATATTGTGAGTCGCATGGAACAATTTTTTTGGGGGTTAATTACAACGACACCCCCTGAGGTTTGATGTATTAACAGCCATATATAACTTAGCCATTTTTTGAACAATGACACCCCCTGTGAGAATTTTGATCCAAACAAGCCCTTAAAATGTTAAAAAGACGAAATTGCCCTTCAATGTTTAATTCATTTTTGTGAGAAAATATCATAACTTATGAAAAGTCAATTTTACCCTTATATATATACATTATTACATCAACACCATCATATATATATATATATATATATATGTATATATATATATATATATATATATATATATATATATATATAAAACCAAGTCCAACAAAAAATTGGGATAGCAGCACCGTCGCCAACCACAGCTGAGCTCCACCTCCCTCGCCGGATATGTCTCACCGTCCACAGCCACCGGCCGAGCTCGCCGTCGTTCTCATCGCCGGTCGTAAATCATAGCCGACTTTTCCTTGCCCCCCAGTGGACATCATCAAAGCCGAGAGTCCCTGCCGGTGGACATCCAGATCTGTCTCACCGATCCACAGTCACTGGCCGAGCTCGCCGTCGCTCTCATCGCCAGTCGCAGATATCCATAACCGAGTTCTCCTTGCCCGCCGGTGGACATCGTCAAAACCGAGAGTCCCTCCTCACTCACCGCCACAGTTAACCAGCCCGTCTCTATCGGCTTCATCAAGCCGTCACCGCTTTGCCGCAGTTCATTCACACCCATGCTCTCCATCTTGCTCGCAAGCTCGCCGCCGAGTCTCCACAGCCAGTGGATGCTTTGACGAAGGCCTGGCACCGCCTCCACTCTCTCTACCACTATTGCCCCTGTTCGTTCTTTCAAGAAATATATATATATATATATTTGCCCACAAAATTGAAGAAACACATTGGATAGGCACAGAGAAATTAATTAATAGTATGCAATAATTCTCACTAAACTCATTTGCAATCTCTCTGTTTCGTTTTTTGGTGGAGGTGGCAGTGGTGAGTGGTGGTGGTTTTGGGGGCAAAATTTCTAGTTTTCAGTGAAAGAGGATAGAGATATAAAATTAGAATTCATAAGGGTAATTCTGTCATTTGAAGATTTGGATATTTTAAATTAAAAATTAGTATTTTATTAAAGGGCAATTTAGTCTTTTCTCACCTTTTAAGGGTCTGTTTGGATAAAAAATTCTAGCAAGGGGTGTCTTTGTTAACTTTATCAAACCTAGTGGGTGTTATCGTTCAAAAATGGTCTAACTTGTATATAACTGTAATTATAATAAACCTCAGGGGTGTCATTGTAATTAACCCTTTTTTTTTTAGACAAAGAGAGTAGTTGGCACTTAGAGATTAAAGTGCAAAAAAAAATTGTAGCAAATTGCCCACTAATAATCAATTTTGACCAATTCTTTTTTATAAATACTCCAAAATATCCTTAATAAAAGTTTTTTTAAAAATTAAACTTTTGGTGCATTTTATTATTTCAATTTTTAAATTGAAAAAATATCTATATAACTTTTTCTTACAAAATAAAATAATTAAATCCACTGTTATAAAAACACAAGACAGACGCAGCGACTAAAGGTGGAAAAGTCCTTTGGAGAAAGGAGAAACCCCTTCGTTTTATGAATCTGGGCCACAAAAGCCCATAAGAAAATATGACTTTGGGCCTCACCGACTCTAGAAAGTTCGTTTTGATGCTATTAGAAATGGAGAAGAATTCACCTGAAAGTACTGGAAGATTCCATCCTACGTGTAGATACGCAACCGAAAAAATTCTCCTGAAAGTACTGGAGACTTCCTCATGAATGTTTAAATACCCAACACATCCCCCAACTGCAAACCAACAAGCATCTTGACGAATTAAGCAACCAACCAATCAATCAATTAACTTTCAATTTCTCTCCTGAGTCTTGCAATCTTCAATTCCAAGAAGATAAAAAAATGTCTATGATTCCAAGCATCTTTGGTGGCCGACGAAGCAACGTCTTCGATCCTTTCTCTCTCGACGTTTGGGACCCCTTCAAGGACTTCCCATTCTCTTCCTCTTCTTCTTCAAGGGAGGCGTCTGCGCTGGTGAACACTCGCGTTGATTGGAAGGAGACACCGGAAGCCCATGTGTTCAAGGCGGACCTTCCAGGCATCAAGAAAGAGGAAGTGAAGGTCGAAATTGAAGACGATAGGGTTTTACAGATCAGCGGAGAGAGGAATGTGGAGAAGGAGGACAAGAATGATAGGTGGCATCGGGTGGAGCGCAGCGGCGGCAAGTTCATGAGGAGATTCCGGCTGCCGGAGAATGCGAGGACCGATCAAATCAAGGCTTCCATGGAGAATGGAGTGCTCACAGTTACTGTTCCCAAGGAGGAAGTGAAGAAGCTTGATGTCAAGTCTGTTGAGATCTCTGGTTGAATTTGAAATTGTATTTTTAATCTATATACTTGTACCATTATATGTATGAACGCTGAGGAAAGGTGTTGTATAATTTGTATGTGATGTGTTTGATGTAACAAGTGTTATTTTGAACTAATGTGAATTTGAGTCATTTATAAGTGTGTTTCTTGATTTTGGTTCTCTTAATTTTTCTTCAGAAATATTAAGTTAACCCAAATTTGTGAGCTATTCAGAAATATAGTTGGGCTATACATTGTTTGTTCAAATCCAACTTGGCCCGTTTATGCAGGCTTATATAATAAACCCAATCAACACTTCACACTCATAAGTGGCAGTTTTGCACAATTCAGATGCTAAGAGCATCTCTAGGTATTTGTTAAAAAAAAAAATTGTGTAAATTTGATGTGTTAAGAGTAAGTTTACACAAAAAATTTGTACTAACTATTTTTAGTTCGAGCAATTATTTTATATCTTATATCTTTTGTGTAAAAAACTATTTTCCAATAACAATCAACCATATGTCATACTTAAAAGTCTTACATAATTTTTACAAACTTACTTTATTTAGAGCATCTCCAACCCACCTCCTATATGGACTGTCAATTCAAAATATAACAGGTGAGTTAAAATTGAGCCCTCTAATGGGTTGTTATATCACCTGTTAAATTTTGTCTTTGCTATTTTTGGTGCCAAATCTAACAAAAGAAATAGCAATAGCTATTTACCATTATTGTTGCATGCCGTCTCTCTCTCTGCCAATATCTCTCTCTTCAGAGCAAAAGCTTCCAATTCCGGCAATCTCCTCGGCGACGATCCATTTGGGTTCTATATATACATACATTTAAAAAAGATCATAAAAATTTTTACCAAATAGGATTTAGTTTGCAAAACAAGAATTACAGACTTTGATTAGTTGATTTAGAAAAAATAAAAATAAAAAAAAATTAAAACAAAACCCATACGTACAAGTTAGCAGTTGCAGAGAGAGAGGTAACCTGAACTGAAACAACGGGCGATGGAAACTGAAAGATATGGGTTTTGAACTTCTGATTCTTATTGATTTTGTAGTTTGCAGTTGCAGAGAGGGGAGGGGGGAGCAATTTCAGAGTAGAGAACGAGAATAGAGATGGAAGCGATTGGGGAGGTTGAAATGATTTGCCCTAAAACTATATATGGATTTTGGGAGGCTGAAATCATTTGCCCTATATATATATATATATATATATATATATAGCAGTGGTCTACTCTGAAATTTCAACTATTAGTGGTAGGAATGGAATTTTTTCCACCATGATTTTAACATTCCTGAAAATCCCGAAGTAAGTAAATCAACTATTTTCGGCTGGCTAAGGTTATGTGAAGTAACATAATTGTTGGCTATCATGGATATATGACTGAGTTTATTGAGAATTTCCTGTTCAGACAAACCATCTATATTCCATTCATAAAGTTTATCCGAAGAGACAAGGAATATAAATAGATTAACTAGATCAACCACCAACAAATGGCTCTGATACCAAAAGGGGAAGCGCACAAAAAAATAATTATTAAATAAATTGACTGAAATTAAAATAATAATTTAATTTAGTATAACAAGATAAATTGACTGAAATTAACTGATATTAATGAAAGATAATTACAACATAATATAATAACTTAAAATCAAATAGATTACTGATAACTTACAAACTGATAGATTAATGGTAGATGGTTGTATACAGCATATTGGAGATGTAATACAACGAAGATAGGAAAAATATGATTATTACAAATGAAGACTGATTGTATGAAAACTGAAGCCTGAGTTCCCTCTGAATGAAGTCTGCTTATCCGATGGAATGGCTTCTCTCTTTATAGCTTGGTTCTAGCACTGTTGGAGGGCTGTTGGATACATCTTTCCAGAATATGCGGCGCAACTTTTGGCTTTGAAAGATGTTTCTGACTTTTCTGACTGAGGTTTACTGTACAAGTTACTGTTCCTGTCCTTTTTGCGCTAACAGCGACAGCACTGTAGATGAATAGTGTTTTGTCGGGTGACTGTAGAAATAGTGATATGCCGACAGTACTGTAGCAAATAGTAACGTTGACTTGGTACTGTAGCAAATAGTAACTCTAACCAAATAGTGATTTTGGCTTTTTCTGGCCTAGAATTCAAATGGATTCTGGGCATCTTGAAGATCATAATAAGGATCTTGTGGGTGACTTGACTCAGCAGCAGAGAAAGTATCATCTGTTTCTACTTCATCTTGGGATAGTTCTTGGATGCGATCAGTCAATGTGGCTGCCATCCTTTTGAGTTCCTCAATTTCTGACTTGCGAGTATGCTTCCAAGACTTGGTAGATGTAATAGTGTTTGTAGGAGAAGACTGTTTTTGTTGAATGGCTTGTTTTGGTGGTGGAGTGACTTGTCTTGAGGTTTGCTTCGGGTAATCATCTTCAACATATTCAATAATTCTGTCAATTTTGAAAATTTCCCACCATTTAACATAGTGGCGATGGATGAGCATGTTGTCCTGGATATCATATTGCCATTTGAATATCCATGGAACCTTATACTTGCAGCAAAATAACAAGAGGACTGGGAATTGTGAACTGTGTTTGTTAACTTTATGAACTGTGTGGAAGTATTTAACTTGATTTGCAAGGGAAAGTGGCAAGATGTCTGGAATGGCACCATGATGGGACCACCAATGCAGAAACCAGGTAGGGAGTTGACTTTTGAAATAACTATCAAAATTGAGAAACCATGAATGAGTATATGACTCATTTTGGTATAGGAATATGGAGGACCAGGCTGATACATATTCATAATATGTAAACTGAATATTATAATTAGGCAGTGGTTGGGGTAAGTAGGGATGACTGCCCCATTATTCCATGGAGATAATCCGTCGGATATATAGGCAGTGGTAAATGACTTTGGAAGAATCATTGTGATCATAAGTTGTCTTAATGGTGATGGACTCAATATGGTACAGAATATCTCTGTAAAACCCAAGAGTTTTATGAGGATGATTTGGGGCATAATGAAGGTTACTTGGAAAATAAGAGCGAGCTAATTCTATAAGGTCCTCAATGTGACTAAGGTATGGCTCAATGTGGAATAGAACAACAGGTGTTTTTTCATAATATGGACTTGATGGCTTTCTAATAGTTGATTTTTGGACTTGGGACTGGGTTTGAACTTGTGTTTGGACTTGGAAGGGGTCTGGTGCTGAATTGACTAGAGCTGACTTAAAGGTCGATTGGGAGGCAAGTGGTTGGAACCGGTTGACCACTGCTAGGGCAGAAGTGCTATATATATATGTATGTATATAATATATATATATATATATATATATATATATATATATATATAATATAAATTTCTGAAAAAGAAAAAAAAATTATATAAAAATATATATAAATTTCTGAAAAAGAAAAATTTATAATATACATATATAAAAAATATATATATGTATATACATTTTATATAAAAAAATGTATATATGTATTATAAAATTTTATAATATACATATATATATATATATATATATATATATATATAAAATATAAATTTATGAAAAAGAAAAAAAAATTATATAATAATATAATTAAATATATAAATTTATACATATATATATATATATATATATTTGGGTCCTTTTTTAACCAAATATTTTTTATTTTTGATTCTTTTTAATTAAGTTTAATTTTAGTTTCCTTTTAATGTCTACAACTTAACTTGAAATGTGCCTAATATTAACATTTCTGATACAAATATGAATGGTAGGAATGGTAGTTGAAAAGGAATAGTAGTTGTGTCAAAAAATAGCATTTTGCATCAAATGCATTCAGAATTGCTAAAATGTAGCATTTTGACACTGTAGCACTGTCAAAATATAGATTTGACATCCGAATTTAACATTTTACCATTGGAGATGCTATTAGTTTACTTTTTGGCGATTAAACCTCACGTCCCAATCCTCCTCAATTAGGAAAATAATAATAATTTCCATTTATATTTCGCTTTTTCATCCCTGCCAATAGCAAACCTTTTACGCCCTCGCCGCCGTTCTAACTTATAACAAATAATAAAATAAGATTTAAGTATCTAGAAACTACCGAATTAAAATATATATCTAATCTTTCGTTAGTATATATTTATCTCATTAGAATAGAATATAAAATGATAAAAAATCTAAAAAAATCATAGAATCAATGATTGCAGAAGATAAGATCAAACGAAAGTAATAAATCAAACTATGTTTATTAAAAATAAAAAATAAAAAATGGTCGAGCAATTCTTACCTTGTCGTCAGTTACAGATTCTTCTCTATTCTACTCTTAAAAAGTGAGAAACAAAAAAGCGTAAAGGAATGAGAGAGAAGAAAGAGAACTGCGAGTGGGAAAGTGAAGGGAGAGAAAATATGTTTACATGGCAGTGCAAAAGTGCCGTGTAAAATACACAATCCTTTTACACATTAATGATGTGATGGTGTATCTTAACAGACGACTGGAGATAAAAAAAATTTATAAATCACATGTAACAGTGTATATTTTACACAAAAAAAAAAAAAAAAAAAATTAACAGAACGCGGAAAATGTTCCACTACAAACTCTACTTATGCATCCAAGAAGGCCCAGTTGTTATAAGTTCAGTTATATATATGTGGTAATTTTTCTGTAATAAGTTATATGGAAGGGTAAAGATTGTGACCCCTAGATATATACGTGAGCAATCAGTACCGAAAGCAAAAAAGGGTGCATTATTAGTAACATCTAATCACGACATATGTATCATTTGCCTTTTTCTTCTCACAGTACCTGTGTGTATGATTATATTCCTTTCCGAGAGCCACGCCTTTGACTCAAGGATCAGGATTCCTGTTGCGTACTGCTATTTTTCGGTGCACTGAAAAAGATTGGAATTAACTTCAAAACATAACCTGACTCCAAATATTCTCCATCTCATCTCACTACTGTTGAAAGTTTGAATCTTATTGGCACTATTTAAAGGAAAAAAATTCAGTAATTTCTTTATATATGTAATACGAGAACTCGGTGTCCAGATCTTAAATTATTGAGTATTTTAATCATAACAATATTTTAATCGTAACAACTTTCTGTTGTGCATAAAAGAGCACAGTGGCTCCAGAAGATCCAAATCCTTAGTCAAATATTGGCCTCGCCTGCCTTGATCATGTGAGACAGATGGGCCAGCGGAGCGACCACTTATAAAGCCAATAAATTTTTTTTTTAATAAAATAAAAAAATTAAAAATTAGATCAGTAAGTGTAAAGAGTCAAAGCCTGATATTTTCAAAATTTATTAAAAATATTAGCCACTAAACTACATTTCAACAAAATATATATATTATTTTTATAACGGTTCATTATATTATGTCACCAATAACGTTCATAATAAATAAAATAATACAATAGTTTCAAAATAGCCATTAAATAAAATGAAAATGTGACACCAAAATTACGTCATTTTCTTTCTTTGGATTCTTCTCATCTCCACCATGACTTATTTCTTCTCTGTCCTCCATAAAGTCTCACGAATTGCTTTTCTTCTTACTTCTCACCGTACTTGTTTATTTTTTTCTCATTGATCAAGCATTATCCATCTAACAGTAATTTTTAATTTGGATTTGGACATTGGCAAAAAAACATTCCCCTTACATACACCTTTTGCCTATTAGGTGCTTAAATTCTTTCCTTTATTTTTTTATTTTTTTAAATCTTGACAAATTAAAGGAGGAGACTCAAATAGGATATACCCACTCCTATTGAACTAGATGCTCCGTATTTGAAGATAAAAAAAATATTATACTATTAAATTACATGCCAGGCGATAATTTCAAATTATATTAAGAACTAGTTATTAAATCTAAACCTTGGCCAAACAAAACATGAAGACAATAGATATATTCAGTAGGCTCGTCGTTATAGGCCCGTCAATTAATTGTATGTTACGAGATTTGGTTCAGATTGATCACTCAGGTAGCCACCACAACAATACTTTTCAATGATTTCATCATGCACCACCCCAATAAATATAATTAATATTTTCTTGAGTAAAGTTGGTGAATGGGTCTAATTTATAATTGTTGACGTTGAAGAATGATGAATACAGGACCCAATTCTGTAACGGTCACAATAAAACTTCAAGCTACACGTGGATAATTTTAGAGCAAAATGCAATAAATCCTCTTAAATTTTCAAATTTTAACAATTTACTCTCGTGAACTCTAATTTGGCATTTTTTTATCATTTATATATATATTAACCGAAATTCCTTTTAAATTACTAAAATGTCTTATTTTACAATTTAATATATTAATAAAAAAAAAATTACTATTTATATTGACAAAAATGTCTTTTCTTTCTCACGTGGCTGTAATAGCAAGGGAAAGACTGCAACTTTTTGAGAAAAATTAGGGAGGTGGTTGTTGTCAAAATTAGAAGTTGTAAGTTGTCAAATTTTGAAAGTTGAAGATGGTGTCTTGCATTTTGCCCTAATTTGTAATCAATTGTTCAATTATATGCACCATGTGGACTTTCAGGTTGGTTCATTATACAACGTGCATGCAATGAATTGTGTTTTTTTATTGTAATAATTGTTGAATCGTCAACTCTGGAAAGAGTGAAATAATAAGCAATGACAAAAAGACTGCTCATGATAATCTACTTAGGGAATATAAATATATAAATATGCTATATACGATCGAGAGCAGTAGCAAAAAAAATTACAATATTAGAGAATTTTAAAAAAAAGAAAAGAGATCTAAAATCTAAAAGATCTTTTTCTTAAAATTTCTGTTTGGTTAGTCTCTTTTATGCCTTTGACGGCTCTAAAATGACATTCAAGCATGTCATTTTATCAAACAAAGAAGACGACTATAGGATGGAATTCGATGACAAAAAGACTCCATCCTGTATGTGCTGCTTTATTTAGTTATTGATCCACATCGGCGGCAACGACGAATTACCTTATCATATACATTCGTTAGTTATTGATCCACACCAGCGATAATGATGGTGTACATTTTCATTGATGAGGACCTAAATATTATCTTTAAAAGAATATTAAGTATGTTATGAGCAAATTCAAAGATATCCCCTTTTTTTTTTTCTTTCTTTTCCTTTTCTTTTTTTTTTTTTTTTTTTTTACCAACAAACAAACCATATATTCAAACAAAGGGAAATATACAATCAGGGATAATAGCATTTAACAATCACTGGGGCCAAATGCGCCACTCCAAATCACCATAACCGATTTTAAGAGCCTTTTTTACAGATTAAGTGAGCCGCAACATTACCTTCACGGGGAATCCACGCAAGGGAAGAGCCAACACAAATCTGAAGAAGAAAAAGAACGTCCAAGAAAACCACCTTCTGAGCTTCCACAGAAACATTCAACTGCATCGCAAGTTTGCAGTCACCTTCCACACCCTTACATTATGATAGCCCCAACTTTTGAAGAGAAGCAAAGACTCACGAAGAACAAGACTTTCAGCTAGTGAAAGACTGCTAACGTTATCCAAAAAAATAGAAGCCACCTCAATGGGGAAACCCAGATGATTTCTCAAAATCATGCCACCACCGCATAATCTCGTTAAAAGATAAAAAGCCGCATCAAAGTTGAGCTTAAGACACCCGGACTCCGGCACAGTCCACACCACTAATGGAGAAGGAACATGATGGGAAGGGATGGAGAACAATCCATTTTGGCGAGAGATCTCCTGAAATTCTTGAAATATCGTAATCTTATTGTTGAGCATGGACAGGGCTACAAAATAAGCACTTTTCATAGAGAAACAACCATCCTTTGAAACACCCTAAACTTTGTAATCTTCTCTCCCCATTGTGCTAAGCGGAATTTAAAGAATAAGATCTCTATCCCGCTGATTAAAAAACTGACAAACCAACCCTTTGTTCCATGAGTAAGTGGAATGATTAATTAAGTCGGCCACGAATGAAAAATCAGCCCTAAATTGCTGGGAGGTAACAGATAAATTATGAATGTCAGGCAGCCAATTATCCTTCCAGTAGTTAACAAGAGAACCATTACCAATCCGCCATTTCATCCCTCTTTTTATAACTTCCCGAGCCGAAAGGATGCTCTTCCAAACCCATGAAGCACTGGATCTATTCAAAGCATCCATAAAACTGTAATTTTTGAAATATTTCTTTTTGAAACATCGAAATAATAGGAACTGATCAGCTATTTCCATTCTCCATGCAAGCTTGGCCAGAAGAGCTAAATTAAAAGTTTCGACGTTTTTGAAACCAATGCCCCCATCGACCTTAGATTTACAAATATTCTCCCAACTAACCCATTTAATCTTATTCGATTTCTTAACACCACTCCACCAAAAGTTAAGTAACTTACTAGAGATGTCCATACAATTCTATTTTGGAAACTTAAAACAATGCATGGCATAGGTTAGGAGAGCCGAAAGAACCAATTTCACCATTATTTCCCAACCAGCCTTTGACATTAACTTACCTTTGATAAGTTTAGTTTTAGTGGAAACTTTCTCGAAGATAAAATTAAGTGTTACAACTTTGGCTCTACCCAAAAAAGATGGAAGGCCAAGATACCTGTGATACCCCCGAATTTTTTAATGCAAGTTAGCCAGGCTCACACCCGAATACCCGGGGATGTCAAAAACAAATCGGTAATAATCAAACACATAATACAAAAGGATAAATAAGAAAAGATAAAATGCTAAAATGAAAACTCAAATGATAGTCCAATATTGAAAACCTCAGAGTAAATTTCTATTGATTAATAAATCCTTCTGATACAATTAATCCTCCAAAATAATACAACTTGGGAAACTATACTATGTAGACCCCTAGAAAATCTAAATTGAGCAAGCGACATCAATAACTGCCTACAACTAAATAATAAAGCATAAAAGAATCTCCTATGAAGAATCGGAAGAATGAAGTAGACTGATTCCTACTCAGCACGAACAACCTCTACTCTTGAAGAACACCTGAAAAATAATGATGGGTCAGGCCCACAAATAAGTTCTACTCTACTGCAGTCCAAGTAGAGATCCGATACATGTATACATCCTAGTCAATCCAACAATAACTAGTAATCCGTATATATATATAGATACACACTATAGGATGCTCACAAGACTATAGGTCTGCCTCAACCTGAATAGTAAGCAACATGCAAATTGCACATAAAGTGGGCATGATTACCTAGACCTACCAGGGCACACAGATGTCTACTATATCCAGTTATCCATCCTAGGCAATATATGCACCATAACCATGATCCTAAGACTCAAACTCAAATCACGATACATATCATATATATATATATATATATATATATATATATATATATATATAATCCGTCTAAAACATAAAAATAAAATGTCATCCAACTGATATAGTGGCCTGACATAAATAGGTAGGACTTCACATTTTAGTTAATCGGTCCCTAATAACACAAGTATGTAGGACTTAACTTCTTTAGTTAATCCGTCCCTAAAATAATAGAAATATGTAAGACTTAACTTCTTTGGTTAATCCATCCCTAAAATGCCACCATCCCATACTGATACATTACATCTATACAATCCAATTATTGATGAAAGAAATAAAATAATACATCAATAAATATGGGAATAAGCATAATAATAATCAGATATAAAGAATCATATTATGCAACCAACACAAGATTAAAATCATATGATCTCCATTTAACTTGCTGAAATAGTTCAAAGCAATTAAATCCTCCATTATCAATATGCAAATTTAATTAAAATTTCATACCGATTAATCTTTAGTATAACAACAGCAGAAACAATCCATGATTATATTGTACTGCTACATGATAAAAATCACATAGTATCCAATTAAATTGCTGAAATTATATTAAGTAATGAAATTATCCATTAACAACATGTCAATTTCATTAAAATTCCAAATTATTCAAGTTATTAGCATAAGAGCACAAATTATGCATTCTAGGATTTTAATATACTCATTTAAAATTTATTTAAAATCCCCATGACTTTCCAAAGCAACCCTAGAACTTCAAATTCCAACCACAGTAGCAAAAACCCACGCATAGGTGAGTTCCCAGCAAGGGAGCCGGCTCCCTCCATCATAGAACCGGCTCTCGGCCTAAGGGAGTCGGCTCTTTTCACCATGGAGCCGGCTTTCTCCCTGAGAGCCGTATGAAAACATCAAAAGGAGCCGGCTCTATTTCCTTAGGAGCCGGCTTTCGCCCTGTTACCTCTCTTCTTCTCCGTCTCTGGCGACCTTCGGGTGTGCCGATCAACTCCGTTAAGGATCCTAAACCTCTGTTCTAAGTCCCAAACAATCCCAATCAATTTCATAAAGTCCTTATGCATCCTTAACACGATTTAAAACAAGATTTCATGCCATATAATTCAAGATCAATAAACTACAAATTCATACACATAAACTTTGTTTTAAATCTGTTTAAGCATGCAAACAAGATCAATTTAATGTGTGATTAACCCTGGGATTACCCTAGGCATGCATAGAACATAGACCTAAGGAAAATAGTAAGAGTAAAATTTGCCTCTAGGTTTCGGATTGAAACCTTAATCTCTTCTTCCTAGCTTTTCCGGCGATCCTTAGCCACCGTCGAAGCCTCCTACTGCTTTGGTTTCAACCCCCGAACAGCCTTCAACTTCCTCTTTGGTTTGGCCTTAAGTCCTTGGTCGAAACCCTAGTTTCTTCTCTCTCAAAAACTCCCTGTTTTCTCATAAACCTTCTCTGCCTCCAATAGTACGTGAATAAAGTTCTAAACCCTTGGCAGATGTAATACCCCTAATTTTAAAAGGATAGTCTTGGTATTTAATTAATTGTTTAAATTGCATTTTTAATTATTTAATTGTTTATTGGCGTGTTTATTTGTATTAATTGATGAATTGTTTTATTTAAGTGAATTATTTTATTTAATGGTGTTTATTTGAATTAATTAATTATTTAATTATATATATATTTTTCTGTAATTACATTAATTGTATTATTAGTATTTTCTTTCATTGACGTAATTGTTTTAATAAGTTAAATGCGTTAATTGTAATTTAGGGTTTTGTTTTATTTTTCTTCACGTTGTGGCCAACTAGAATTTAATTAGGATTTTCTGTCTCCAATTATAAGTGGACTAAGGTTTTATATTAGCCTATATAAAGAACAATATGTCTGCCAGGGGTTTGTAAACCCAGTTCCCGTACAGAGAGACAAAGAGAAACTGAGAGAAATAGAGAGAGGAAGGCTAGGGTTTGGCTTAGACTAATACTGAACCAAGGAAGGGAAATTGAGCTTGCTTGTGGGTGGAACCAGGAGCAACAGTGGTTGGTGAAAGTAGTAAGGTCGCCGAAATTACTAGAGACGACGGGTTAAGGTTTTAAACGGAAACCTAAAGGCAAGTCTCTATTCTTACTCTTTCCCTTTAACCTGTGTTCTGTGCATGCTTAGGTAGACTCCAGGGGTTTAATTAATGCTAAAACAAATCTTTTATACTTGTTTAAACTTTATTTAACCTCGTTGAATTAAACTGGTTTGCAAATTCTTAAAGTTCTGTTAATTGGTTCATGCTGTCTTTGCGTTTAAACTTGGTTTAATTGATATCATTGATGCATGTCGATGCCTTATAAATGTTATGGGACATTGATTAAACACTGGAACAAGTTTTAAAAGAATAACAGAGGCCCTGGGTATCGCCAAAGGCGAGAAAGATGAAGCAGAAATGTTGAACGGCTGCAGGGAGTGATAGAGCAGGCTCCCAAAAGGAGGGAGTCAACTCCAAGGAGTGTGGAGACGGCTTGTGATACCCCCTAATTTTGGAACACGGATTGATCAAGTCCGCGCACAAAATCAAGGGATATCAAAACAATTTAAGTATTTAACAAGCACAGAATACAAAGAAGAATAATAAAGAATAAATAAACCGCTGAAGAAAACTAATAAATAAATATTACTTAATGATTCACCAACAATTACAATTCGGAAATCCCATAACTCAAGGACCCCTTAAAACATTATCCAATAATCCAATACTATTTAAAAGTACACAAGATGAATAGACGAATGACAGTCTCCCAGCTACGGATCCTCAACCTCGAGACTGAAACCTCTAATAACCTGAAAAATAAATCGTGGGTTAAACCCTACGAGCAAGTTCACTCTACCAGGCCTCTGAAAACCAATAAGCAGATCATCTCTGATCAAAACCAAACCTAATAAAGTTTTAACTTTAATAAAGCACGATATACATGTCTATATATAATTATATATACTATACTAATCACATCCATTAATAGGTTTATTAAATTTCCATACCTATTAAATAATTATTAAAATAATATTCATACCTAGACCAATCTACCATTTCATTTTATAAAAACTCCTTTGACCTTAATCCCATCCTAGTCAGTTGTTTAATCATTTAAACAACAAATTATAATAAAAGAAATACTCTATTTAATCCCAACCCAATAATGATTTTAATTGTTTAAATCACATATCCAAAATCCAAGTTTTGACAAATCATCCACATCTTCCCCAACATTATTTTATTAATGTAAAATAATACACTAACCAGTAAGTACTAAACTATTCTCATTTAAGAATATCTAACCCTAATCCAATCCATACATACAACAACCATAGATGATATTTTAATCATCTAACACATAATAACGTAATTATGCTTTGGCAAATCAACCATGCCGTTACAAATATTTTTATTTATATATTGGCAATTCAACCATGCCTCCACAAGTATATATATTTATACATTGGCAATTCAACCATGCCTCCGTGTATATATATTTATACATTGGCAATTCAACCATGCCTCCACAGGTATATTTATTCATACATTTAATTAGCAATTCATCCATGCTTTCCATATATGTATTCTATTCATACAAATATTTAAGTAATATATTTAATCATTTGACAATTCATCCATGCCCACACTTTAACCATGAATTAACTTTAAAATTAACAATACGCTAAATCATACATAGCCATCACATGCATATTATACGCATATCATTAATTTAACAACCAGCCTATTAAGATATGCCAAATAAGAATGATAATATTAATCATCTTAAATGATTTATATATATATATATACCTACACATATGTTATTTAATGTATATGTATGTTTAACACTTTCTTTAATAATCCTTGATTATTTAAAATCAATATACATACATACATACATACATATATATATATATATTCATCCTTCCATACAACTCATAGACAAATTAAACTATATATACACATATATAAATAATTATATATATATATATATACACACACACTTCCTTCCATAACAAATTATTAATTTATTATATTTACACAAATTAGTGCAACTAAATAGTTTCCTTTAAATACTCCATATTGGTTTAAATAGTTTTCCGACACTTTCTCACTAAAACATAAATATCTCCTAGTAGGATGGGAATCTGATAATGAAATTGGTACCATTGGAAAGAAGACGAAAACTCCTTGAATTTGAGCTCAAGAATGACCCAATTTCGATTTAAAATGACTAAGTTATGACCGTTTTAATTTCTAGTGTCGAATTAGGCCAACATAGTTACCCACGCGCGCCCACGTGCTTATTATGCACTTGCACGCGCTGGATTCAAGCCTCCTTGTGTGCTGGTATTGGCTAAGCTCTTTCAGCTACCGTGAGCTCACCACACTGAATCCATCACTTCCTTTATGCCGCATCCAATGGTCATAAATGAGTGCGCAAATGAACACGCTCACACTAGATTATTTTCTATTAACTATAATAGATCTAAGGTCCAGATCAGCGAGTGCACCATCTTCTCATGGTCTGCAATACACCAAATAATCCCATAGTTGACCAGACCACTTCTATGGTCTAGATACACCTGCGCACCAAACTTTTATGCGCCGCGATGCACCATATCAATTCACATAAGTTTAATTAATCAAATGGCCCTAATTGGCGTATACACCCTATTATCCTACACCGCGCCGCACTGGATCAATTCTTTATTGTGCCGCCGCTCCCAGTTACCTAGTATGTATATATATATATATATATATATATATATATATATATATATATATAATTATTTTCCTAACAAATAATAGGAAAATAAATCCTAATAAATTCCTAAAAATATTAGAAAAATTTCAGAAAATTACAGAACAATTCTAGAAAATAAAGAAACCATAATTAACTCTCTTGGGTCACAAATCCACCTATAGATTGATTTTAAAATATACATAACACCTATATATATCAATTAAAATCCAATAATCTAAAAATCAAATATAATAGTTTATACTTTTTAATTATTCCGATCTAACCATAATTTTTAAACAAATAAATTTAATTAAAGCCTTGATACTCAAGGTGAAATCCTTATGAGTTCTAAGAGGAAAGTTAGAGAAAACTCGCCTGAAGGTTTCGAAACGAAATCGACGCTTTAAGCTTTAATTATCTCTTCCAATTCCGACGTCCTCCTTTTCAGATCCGACCTCCTCCTTGTCAGCCCTTCTTCTTCCTCTCTCTCTGTCTGTTTTATTTTTCTAACGTGTAAAACCTCTAACCCTAAAGCCTTATGTGTATTTTTATACACCTTAAATTCCAAATCCTATTCCAACTAGTATTATGAATTAAAATAATAACCTCTAAATAATTTATATCTATAAACATATATTATATTACATATATATATATATATATAAATATATATTCCTTCCATAATTAACCCATTAGTTAATTAAATCATATATACATATATATATCAATAAATAGATATATCTATACATATATCTTTCCATAACAATTATTAATTAATTATATTTATATATTTATAATTAATACAAAAGTGATCATTTAAATAATTAAATAACCACCGGCCTTCATTAAGTAATCCAATAAGGTTTCATACAAACCCAAGACCACATCTTTTGGTCCAACTTTCCTTAAACCCAATCCAATTAATTTAAATAAATAAGATAATTAATTAAATACTAAAATTAAAATAACTAATTACATGAAGCACATAAACAAACAAGAATTTACAACTAAGTCATAC
The DNA here is from genome assembly GCF_030987335.1 of Cornus florida. NCBI lineage: Eukaryota > Viridiplantae > Streptophyta > Magnoliopsida > Cornales > Cornaceae > Cornus > Cornus florida. Next base: position 11,875,191 of record NW_026775578.1, on the reverse strand, counting down.
AATACCAATAAAATCAACACACCAATAATTCAATCAATAATCAACCACACAAACAATCAATCATCATACATAATCACGAAATATAACTTAATTAAAATAAGATAATTAATCTAGTACTCAATAAAATAAAATAAATCATTGAAAAATAAAATAAAATAATTAATCCTAATTAATAAATCCTTTAAAAATATCGGGGTATTACACGGCTCCTAGCTCCACAGAGCCGGCTTCCAAGAGTAGAGAGCCGGCTCCCATGTTAATGGAGCAGGCTCTCACCCCGAATTACGTTTTAACTATATTTAGGGCGTTGTTTGGACTGTACAGGGTATTTCTACTTTGTTTAAACAGCTTTAAATGATGTATATGATTGTCATAGACATATAATAATATAGGAAACAATAATTCATTAATGGATTAAGGAATGAACATTGTGAACTTAGGGAAAAATCCTACATGTTGCACTTTGGTTGTTAATCAACTTACATACTAGAACTTGGAGATTCTTGTAAATATGATTTAATACTATTTAAACATATTTAAAAAGAGTTATAAGTGTAGTGAATTACTTGAAATTAACTATGCTTGGTTTGAATTAAATTGATATTTAACTTGTTTTTAACTGTATCAATTTATGGACAATTTGAAGGATTTAAATGTTATAATTTATTTTAGCAATTTAAATAGCTGGGACATGATTTTTAAATTCTGTAATGAATGCCTAATATTGTTATTTATGTATTAATTTATATTGATGCATACTTTGGAGAATGGTTGATGAATATTTAGTGCTATTTAATCAAATATGCTAATTGGAGGATTGTGTGCACCGGTATGGGATGGTTGCATACTAGGGATGGATTAGTTTAAATACTAAGTCCTACTTAATCTGGATTGAGGTATGGATTAACTATAAAGGTTAAGTCCTACCCGTATTGGTACCATGTCAATAAAACAATTGAATGACCTACTTTGGTTTCTGAATAAATTATTATACATATATCAAGCCACTATACCAGATGGATGATATTTTGTATTAGGTTTATACGCACTTTATATATTTATGTTATGGTGCCATGGTATGAGCTTGAGTTTTAGGACCATAGTTAGGGTGCGTATATTGCATAGGATGGATAACTGGACAATAGTTGTTGTTCCCTGGTAGGTCTAGGTACACATGACCACGTTATGTGCGATTTACATGGTATCTCTACTCAGGCTCCTATTGGACTAGTGAGCGTCCTATAGTGTGTACTTATACATAAATGGACTACTCTAATTATTGTTGAGTTATCTAGGATGTATCTGCGTATCGGGTTTCTGTATGGATCATAGTAAAATACGACTTGCATGTGGGCCTGACCTACTCTCTTATTTTTCAGGTGTTCGTCAACTCCAGGGTTAGAGCTTAGTCGTGCAGAGCGGATACAGACACTCATTTCTCCGATTACGTAGGACTACTTTCCATGTTTAGCTTTATGTTGTGTTTCAGTTGTTTCCTTTCTAGTTCGGGATTTTATTAGGAGTCCACCAGATGGATTCCTGAGTTGTTAAATAAATGGAGGTTTTGGATTATTGGATTTTAAGTATTTAATTTTAAAGGATTATGTTTTAAAATTCCTTCAGCTTTTAATTATTTATTTCTTAATTCATTTTGAAATCTGTGTTCATTTAAATATTAATTGTTTGATATTCCCTTGAGTTTAGGCTTGGGCTCGGGCTGATCAACCCATATCTCGGATTCGAGGGGTATCACAACAGACATATATCGTATGTATATATAAGCTAAATTCCAACCCCAATCCTACATAAAAACCAATTCCTCTAATAAAAGGAAAATTAAAAAAAAGAAAGATAATATAATAAATAATACATATATATAGGCATAGTCAGATACTAACGTGATTTTTAGATACGTATATATAATATATATAACTATTTCAATATTACTATTATTACTATTAAAAATAAATAAAGAATAATAGTGATAATAACTATCCATGTATATACATATATACTCATATATATATATACACCATCCATGGGTAATATTCGTACCCATTAATAATCCTATCCAAGTAGTCCATGTGACCCATTTACTTGATTCATTACTACTATCCAAATCCGTTTTTTTTTTAAATATAAAATAATATTTAAATTAATAAATAACTACTCATCATCAAACAACACTTAAACAAATAAACACAACCAAACAAGCACATTAATAAAGCAAGCATACCAGATAACAATTTAAATTAAAAAAAAATCCATCTAAGCACACATAATTTAAATTAAACAACTAAGTCAATTAAATATAGAACAAATAGCCAAATAATCAATTAATCAAATAAAAATATAATTAAAATAATTAAATAAATACCGTGAATATCTTTTTTTAAATTAGGGGCATTACAATACCGATTAAACCAATCAACATAATATATACCCAAAGTGTGCCTACACAAAACCTTCCGGGAAGATGGAGTACTAGGAGAAAAATAGAGGAAGGACTTATCCAAATTAACAAGCTGACCTGTTAAAGCTTCATATTTATCCAGAATTGTTTTGATTCTGCGTACCTTCAGATCATTAGCCTTACAAAAAATAGAGTATCGTAGCAAAAAGCAAATGAGAAATAAGAGGGCATCCTCTGCCCACCTTAAGACCCAGATGCTGAGAATTTCTCCCAAATTCTTGAAACAAAAGGGATAGCCCCTCCATGCACATGAGGAAAAGATATGGAGAAAGAGGGTCGCCCTGTCGGAGACCTCTAAATAGAGTAATATAATCACCCATCTCCCATTAATCAACACTGGTAGGTAACGGAGCTAACACATTCCATCATCCGGTTCACCCACTTCGGATCATAACCAAGAAGACCCATAAATTTACGTAAAAAAACCCAGTTAACTCTATCATATGCCTTGGCCATGTCAAGTTTAAGCGCCATAAAATAAGAGTCTCAATATTTTTTTGATTTAAGAATATGCAAGAGATCATGGGCAAGAACAATATTATCATGAATGAGGCGATTGGGCACAAAAGCACTTTGAGTTTCACTGATAAGAAAAGGAAGAAAGGGTTTTAATCTATTGGCGAGAACTTTTGAATAAAGTTTGTACATCACATTGCAAAGCGAGATTAGTCTAAAGTTTGACGTGATAGTAGGATGACTCACTGTTGGGATGAGGGCCAGATTAGTAGAATTGAGACTACTGGGAAGAAGACCATCATGGATAAATGAATTGAATCCCAAAAAAAGATCAGCTTTAAGCACCTCCCAATTTGTTTGTAAGAAAAGATGAGTGAAACCATCTGGACCTGGTGTTTGATGTAATACCCCTAGATTTTGAAGGAAATATTTAATTAAATAAATTGCATTTAAATGGGTTTAAATGGATTTACTGGTTTAAATTAATTTATTTATTTGTTTGATTTATTGGAATGATGATTGTGTGTGTATTAGGTGCTTGAGTGACTTTGGTTGTATGGAATGATTTTGTTGTTTGTTTGTATATGTGATGTATGTAATTAGTTATTTTAATTATTTGATTTATTTATTTATTTTATTAAATGGATTGGACTTGGAAATGGATTAAAGGATTTGGTAGTGGGCTATATGGGAAGTCTTGGAGGATTTATAGGGTTTAGAGGTCCATGGATTTATGCATGAATATATATATATATATATATATATATATATATATATATATATAGGGATTATATATATATAGTAATTACATATATATATGACGTAAATACATATAATTATCATTATTGTTGGATTTGTTATATATATATATTAACTGGAATATATATATAAATATAGTAAGTATATATATACATCGTATATATGTACTTATTTATTCTGGAGGAGTATATATATATATGTATATATATATTATTTATATGTATATTACGTATATACATATGGGGAGTTGTCAGATTAGGATTAAGAGATTAGGTGTATGTGTATGTGTATAGATAGATATATATATATACCTATTGTGTAACCCTTGGAGGGGGGTTTTAACGTGAGGAAGAGGGGAGGCAAAGAGGGTCTGCCGAGAGAGAGAAAAGAGAGAAAGAGTTGCCAAAAAGGGAGAATCGAGGAAAAAGGAAAGAGAAAAAATTGAACCAAAGGAGAGGCTAGACCAAAGGGCAGTCGGAATTTCAGAACAGATCATAGAAGCTTGCGGCGTCAGTTTCGTTTTGAAACTTCAGGCAAGTTTTCTCTACATCTCCTCTTAGAACCCATGAGTTCTACACCTTGGGTATCATAATTTAGACTGTAAATTGCATGCTAATCACCTAGACATAGGGTTAAAAGCATGGAAGGAAACTGGTTGTATGTATATATATTTATATTATAATGTTTTTGGTTGTTTTGATTTGAATGAAATCATGTTAAATCATGTTTAGAATACGTATATGGATGCATAACTATGTATTAAATCGTCCTAGAATTTAATTAGGATTGTTCTTATACGAATTGGAAGTGAGACGGACAAGTTACAGAGGTTGGATGCTGTCGTCGCGACGAAGAAGACACTTCAGCCCAACTCAGCCGACTAAGTTGGGAACTTAGCTTGCTCAGTTGGGAACTCAGCTTGCTAAGTTGGGAACTCAGCCTGCTAAGTTGGACCACGACCTGGATGTTGGTTTTAATTGCCCAGGATTAGTTTTAAACTTATTTTAACTAATCTAAATAAGAATGATTAATTTAATAATAATTTAAAGGGAAGTTTTGAATGCTTATACGGCTATTGGTTTTGGAAACATGTCTAAACAATTCATTAAATTGTTCTATGAGATTTATCATGTGTTGACATGTTGTAATTGGGATGAAAATCTTAGAGGATTATTTTACATCTTTTTGTGTATGCTTGTATTGTACCTATGTTGCTTATTGTATGCTTTATTGTGCTTTTAATTTATACTTATGGGATATGGTTGATTTGGAGGCATGGATTATTTGCCAAGGTATAAATATTTTGTTATCAATTTTGTATGTAGAGAACATACTATTGGAGGCATGGATTATTTGCCAGAGATATAAATAAATTATCATTAACTAAGTATGGACAAGAACATACTATTGGAGGCATGGATTATTTGCCAAAGTTATGAATAAATTGTCATTAACTAAATATGGACAAGAACATACCATTAGAGGCATGGGTTATTTGTCAGGATATAATTGGAATGTCAATTGGTTAAGTATATATATTATACTTGTGGAGGCTTAGACGAGCTGCCAAAGCATAAATATAATGCTATAGGAATTAGATAATTAAATAAACATATATGGTTATGGTTATGTGAATATGAGGAAATAAAATGCTCCAAGGATTGAGCATGGCATTATTAATGGTTAATTAACCATTTGGATTAATTTTGGGAAAGTAGAGTTCCATGTGATGGAAACGGTGTATGTTAAGGATGGTCGTGTGTATATATATAAATCTATATATATATATTTATTAATTCACGGTTTGGGATTATAGAGATAGTAATTATTATTGGTGATTTTATGTATTATTACTTATCACTATTTATTGAAGGCTAAAATTGGAATTAGGATGGTTGTAGTTAGAGATGTGTTATTCATCGGTTTTCAGGGGCTTGTTAGAGGGAACTTGTTCGTGGGTTTTAACCTACCTTATTTTATTTTTCAGGTTCGTAGAAGTTCAAGTCTCAAGGTTGAGGATTCGTAGTTTGGAGGCTTATCCATCATCCACTCTCATTTATTTCAAAGTAGGATGTTGTTAAGTTATTTGACTTTAGTTTTACTTATAATTTTTGGATTAATGGATATTGGTTAAGGGGTCCTTAAACTATTGGATTCCCGAGTTGTAACCTTTGGAAGATTTTTTGTTAATGGAATTATTATTTATTAGTTTCTTCAGCCTTTTATTTATTCGTTATTATTCATCTTTGTATTCTGTACTTGCTAAATATTAATTGTTTTGATATCCCCTAGTTTTGTGTGCGGACTTGATCAACCCGTGTTCCGAAATTAGGGGTATCACATTTGACAAGATATCCTATTACAATCACTAGAGACTTATGCCATTAAGAATCTCGACAATATATATATATATATATATATATATATTGGATAAATTCAAAATTAATGATCTTTTAAGGTATGGTTTTCGAATATTGCCATTTTTAATATTATAATTTTCTAGTAGAGTTGGCCAGGTAGGGATGGCAACAGGACGGGGCGGGGTTTCCATTCCCCATCCCCATCCCCGATGAATTTTTCAATTCTCATCCCCACCCCCATCCTTACTTAAAATGTCGCCACCATCCCCATACCCGCCTCCGCCCCCGACTCCTTATCCTCGTCCCCGACCCTATAATTTTTTTATTAAAAAAAAAGACACATTTTTTTTCTTATTTTCATATATATACTAAATATAATTTAGTAATAAATTATTATATGTATGGGTATATTAGTAATTTTACACTTAATCGGGGCAGGTTTACTCCATCTCAGCCCCCGCCCCTGACCCCAACAGGAATTCATAATTTGTTGCCATCTTCATCCTTGTTTAGCTAAAAGGATTCCCATTCCCACTATAAACGGGGCGAAGCGGGACGGAGCCCTGGCAGGGATGGGGAATTTGCCATCCCTATGCTCATGGAAGAAGGAGGGTAAAGAAAATGAGAATAAACTATGATGTTTAAAAAATAAGATCGGTAAGAATGATTATAGGGATTGTTTTGTCATTTAATTTTACTTAAAATAAGGATAGAAAGCAAGAGGAGTTTTGTGGGAGGCTCAATAATCTCTCCCATTACAAAAATGTATTGTCAATTTAACTAAAGTAACAAAGCAAAATTACCAAATAAAAAGGTATATAGATTCATATCCGCTCCATTTATCAGGAATACATCGGATTCAGTAATTAATAATAAATTAAGCAAAAGCTAACAACAAAAAGAGCATAACAAGAAAAAATAATAATAATAAAATAGACTACCACACAGCCGAATGACATGCCTTAAAAGGATAACAACGAACTTTACACAATCTCCTCCTCTCTTTTTGCCACTCACTTTTTCACCGCAAGTATTCAATAAAAACGAATCAATATAAAAAAATAAAAAAAAAAGTCATTTTTTTTTTTGGGTCTCAAAACTTTCCATCTCTGATGTGGAGTCTGCAATCTGAATCAGTATTTGCCTCTGGCGCTCTGGTAAAACGTTTTATTTCTATTTTCACACACTTCCAATATACTTGTTTGAAAACACTAATAAATCAGTTGTTTTATATTTGGTGTGAGAGAAAATTTAGTTAATATTTTATTTATTTTGTTATAAAATATTTTTTTACGTCAATATATATATATATATATTTTTGATATTTGACAAATGTTTAGGTTGACGTTAAGATTAAATTTATTACACGGGACATTGAAAATAATTTGCCTAAAATTAGATAAGTTATTTTTATTAAATTTTAATATATTTTTTTTATAAATATTTTACAAATACTAAAAAAAATTAATAAATATTCAAACATACGGAGCCTAAATTTTAAATTTTTTTCAAGCTCCAATTTAAGTAACCAATACAATACTCCTAAACATAATAATAATGTATTTCGTGTCTCAACATATTTTTTTACACAGATTAAACACAAGAAACCTAATAACAATAAATTGAAAGGGTTTTTTTTTTTTTTTGAACAGTTTAAAAAAAAAAAAAAAAGGAATTTTTTTTTAAATTTTGAAACACAAAAACATAAATGATTATTTCATATTTCAAAATATTGTTTTTGTATTAAAATGTAAATGAAACGTGTGGTATATATATATATATATATATATGCATTAAAATATACTGCATATATTTGTTTTTTAATACAGTCATATATGATTTCTAATACGTATTATTTATACTTTAATACACTTTCAGTCTTTTAATATAGTTGAAATACAAATATGTTATGTTTGGAAATTAAAAATTAAAGAAAATTAGTTAAAATTTTAAAAATATTTATTTTTATTTTAAATTCAAGACATGATTCAATACTTTCAAGTACAAGAGTCTAGTCAAACATATTATTCAATACAATTAAAATATAAATAAATATATTTTTTTAAACATGAAAAACATAAATAAATGTTAAATGTTAAATTACTAAAAACAGAAAGTTGAAAACTACAAGCATTTTCAGTTTCAAAGTATTGTTTTGTTTGTTGAAAATTGAAATGTAAATATCAAATGGGAAAATATATACAAATTCATTAAAAAAAATCACCTGTAAGGCCTTTTTATTTTTTTTCATTTTCCTTTTTGTTTTTCACCGCAAGTATTCAATAAAAAGCAAATCATTAAAAAGTCATTAAGTGGGTCCCAAAACTTCCCATCTCTGATGTGACCACCTGCTATTCCCTCCTCTCTCTCTCTCTCTCTCTCCTCACTTCTGACAATACTGCAGAAGATAGGTGAACTCCAGCCAGACTAGCCCTCTCACTCTTTCTCTCTCTATTATTTCCTTCTCTGTCCATGTTCTTTGGAATTTGGGGAAGCAAAAGGCATTTGGAAATTGGAATACGAGCCGATCTCTTTACTCCTCTGCTCTGCAAGCTCTCTTTCTCAGCTTTTCGATCTTTACTTACTCCTTTTATGGTATCTCTTCGTTTTCAAGATGGAGGAGTTTCTATAATGGCTTCTTTTGTCTCTGCATTTTGCCGATTACGTACGGTACGTGCTCTGTTATTGTTCTACTGAGTGATTTTCCTGAGAGAAATGGATTTGATTCTGTGGAATTGTGTTTTTTTTTCCCTCAGTAATATATTGTGGCATTTTAAGGGGTTTTTTTTTATATTATGATTCGTGTTCTTATATTCCCAATGTCTTGTTTGTGTGGCGTTTCGGAAGGGATGATTAATTAATTATTGATTCTTAGATCGAAACTCATAACGATTTTTGCTTTTTAAAAAGCTTTTACGAGAAAAATAAGTGCTTTCAAACCCAAAAGTTTGGAATTTATATGCTTTGAATTTAACATCACTTGAATTTGGGTCTTACAAAAGCAGAAAAAAAAAAATAATAAAGCTAGTTGCATCCTTTTTATTTTTTTTCTTTTACCTTTTTTCCTGGGAACCAAACGGAGGAAATGTTCAAAATTCGAATCACGGGTGGGCTCTGCTCTTGACTGGCTGGGTGGTTGTCCTTTTCCATCAGTTGTAGCTTTGATGAGGACTGCCCACGTTTCTTATCTTCATTATTGTTCATGCGAATGGGTTTCTAAGGACCACCCAATTTTTGTTTCTTTTCTTTGGCTTTCTGCGACTACGCGTTGATTACTGTCTTATTGCAGCTTTCTTCAATTTTACGACTTTCAGGACCATTTCATACCACTTAATATCTTAGGAGCTAATCTGAGGTTCTCAGTTGAATTGCGTTGTGGATCATTATTCATCACAATATTAGTGTTGTGAGATTGAAAATTAGAGAACTAAAATTCAGAGAACAACCAATCAAAGAAAATGACTGACCGTTGAGTTTGCTTTGTGGTATTGCCTTTTGTATTGGTAGGGTCATACCTATTCGTTGCCTTTTTCTTCATTCTTTGGTAGGGAAAAAAAATGCAGAATCTGAAACAATATTACAAGGGTAAACTTACACTGACCTCTTTGAGGTTTGGAAAATTACATACGGGTAGACCATTTACCCTTCAATACTTTGACCTCCCCTAAATCCTGCTGTTGGAAAGTGACTTTGAGAGTAAGAAGTCAATAATGCCCTTATATTATAATAAAATGACTTCGAGGTCAAAAAGTCAGTAAGGCTATTACTGTCATTTTAATTTTGGTCAAAAGGTCTGCCACACACGCCAAATCTCAGGGAGGTCAAAGTAATAAACGATGAACAAACCTCAAGAGAGGTCAGCGTAGTGTAATTTACCGATATTATAATTATGAAACTGTGGATCTCATAAATTGAGAAATTTTCTATAATCAAGTGGGTGGAATGATGTGTGAGGCTACAAATGAATTAGTGCAAGTTGACAGGTCCAGGGGTGATTAAAGATTAGTTCATTTTTTGTTGGGGAGAAGAAAAATAATAAATGAACAGTACATTTATTCTTCAGAAGCAAAGGGAGGATTTTGATTATATGGTAGAGCTCAATGAGTATGGGTTCTTTGTGCCGCTTGCATGCCTAAATAAAATAAAATAAAAATAATCAGGCATGTCTAAAAAAAATTAAATTAAATTAATTATGCATGTTCTTCATTTGATTCATGAGTGATAATGTAAGATTTGGATTTCTGTCAAATTCTACCAACTAGAATTTTGGTGATCATAATGTCACCTTGGACTTCTATTGCCTTATCGTTGTCCTCTGGATCGGACAATTTTCTCTCTGCTTACATCTGTTTCTTCTGTGGGAGAAGACCTTGTCCTCTCACTGTCTGTACCTCTTTATTTATATAGAGCTCAAGTGTTTCTGAGGAAGAGAGAGATGAAAGATATTGTAACAAAGTATATTAGAAAGTCATAACATTAGTGTGCTTATTGTGTATGCTGCCCAAAATTGTTAATAAAATGAATAAACATCTGCTTTCTTATGTTATCTCTTTATCATACATTTTCCGGAAACGCAAAATAGTCTAACGAATATCTGTTAATTATAACTCTTGTTTACGTGCATATAAGATCCATGTGCAAAGGATGCATATGTAGTCTATGATATTTTTGTGGATGAGAGAGGCAATGATAGAGAAAGGATCCAAATGCTGGAAAAACTATGGCTTGTTTTTGGTATATCTGTATTCTAATTTGATCACTTCGGCTGCTCAAATTTTTGTCAGTTTACAGAAAATGAAACTAGAGATTACTCTCAAATTTCTAAAGTCACTCATAAGGAAGCTCCTTATGAAAGTTTCCTGATTAAGGCTCCGTTTGTTTCGACTTAAAATATCTTTTTGGGAAAATATTTTCCTTTTTCAGGTAAAATATTTTTATTGTTATTTTTTTGTTATTTTGCAAAGGTCTAGGTCGAGTCCATTGGGTGGGGTGTGTAAGATGACTTGCCGAAAATTGATGAGTAAATTATTTTTGTTAGTTTAAAAAAAAAAATTCTTTCTATATATTTTACGACAACCAAACACAAAAAATAAAAAATACTTTCTAAAAAATATTTTACATCCAAACAAACGGAGCCTAAAAACACCTGCAGTCCTTTTCCTTGCCATACTGTTTTGATTATTCTTGTGTTCTTGCATCTAGTTGTTTTAATTGCTTATAGAGTCAAACATACCTGTTTCCTGATTGTTGCAACTTCCAGTATTCCTATGTGGTATTATCAGAAGAAAATGTATCCGTGTGATATTGTCAACTGACCTTGTCACAAGCTTTTGCAGAATTGAGAAGCTGGTAGATTGCAAGAATACTTTAATCTGTATTATGCCATCTGAGAAATAGCAGATTCTCATGTCCTATCAGGCACGTGGGATATTATTTAAAACTTGAGAAAAGTTCAAACGAATCAGCAAACCTCAGGAAGAATGGAAAATCGATGGGCAAGGCAAGGTACAAACTTGCAAGACAGGTTGAAATTAGAAAAATCCAAGTTGTCTTATGCTGATCTCCATTGCAAAGTAATAGAGAATGCAGACAATATCCCATCAACTTCAGGTAATCAGCAAAAGCTACGAGCTGAAAGGAAGGCAACTGAGAATGAAGAGCTTGTTAAATACATGTCAAATTTGCCTAGTTATTTGGAAAGAAATGAAAACCTCTGGAAGAAAGCTTTTAATGTAGGGGTTCTTGACTGGCGCAGTTTAGAAAAATGGCAATATAACCATAAAGGGATCCCCTACAGAAGTAGCAGAGATTCGCTGTCTAGCAGCAATGCCTCCTCATTTTTCTCAACAGAGGGATCATCTACGCATTCTAGCAGGGGTCCCAGCTGTTCTCCTGCTCGTCAAAGAATTCACCGGCCTACCTTGCAATCTCTGCTGATTGCATCTCCAAAGGAAGGCTATTCCCAAGGTGTCAAATCCTTTGGAGGAAGTGTTGGAAATTCTCAAGATCTCAAAGCTGCCTCAAGAGAACCCTTGAAGGGGCACCAAAGAATGCTTAGAACATACCAGTCTTTTGAGAAAGAAAGCAAGAGGAAAGATTCATACCCACACATTGTTCCAGACATAAAAGTTCGTCAGGGTTTTGAAAATTATAGTGGGGAATTGCATTCAAAGGGAAAGATGAAGATCCAAGAAGGTGAGTCTAGAAAGAGAGTGGAGAAAATGCAAGAGCCTTATCATTATTTTGTTGATCATGATTTGACAGCAATAAATTATCAAAGATCAAGTGAAGCAAATCAAAGGAGATTCTCAGACGTACTTTCTTCTGAGGAGGTCTACAGTGCGGAGCTCTATTCTGACATCCCACACTCATGCCCGCTGCCTTGTGAAGTTGACAAGATCAAATGCTCACACTTAAATCAATCCAGGTCCTTAGATAAAAAGAGTGTCAAGTTTTCAGCTGAACAGTCAAAATCTTCACCATCTTCTGCCAAAATATCAATTAATCCATCCAGAGGCAAGAAGTCTTCAAAACATTTGAAGCCTTCTGAGGGATCAGATCTAAAAATGGGCACTGTAGCTACTCAAGTGAGAAATTCTTCTCCAACTCGTCGTTTTAGCATTGATATGGGTAAGGCAAGAAGTGCCAGCTATAAAGATGGTTCAGTTTTACTGCAGTTAAGCTCCAAGCATGTTACTGCTAAATCTGGTTCAGAGAAATCTGTTCCTCCTGATTGCTTGGATAATACAAGTAGTGATAAACCGAACAGTACTAGTAGAGCCCGGTCCAGCCCTTTGAGAAGGTTACTGGAGCCATTGCTCAAGCCAAAGGCAGCAAACTCCCATCATTTTTCTGAACCATTGCGGAAAGATTCATCATCCACATATGGGGCCTGCAAATCATCTAATGGACGTGTAGAATCTTCCATTTTACATCCAGTGAAAGTAAAATTAGATTTTACAAGCTCTAGGACAACTAGTGCGAATGATTCACATCACAGGGAGAAGCATGGATTGTCAACTGTTCAAGCTCTTCTGAAAATTGCCATAAAGAACGGTCTTCCTGTTTTTACATTTGCCATTGGCAAAAATGTTGACATTCTAGCGGCTACAATGAAAAAGATACAACCTTCAGAAAAGGATGACAACAGTTGCATTTACACATTCTTCAAAATTTGTGAAGTCAAGAATAAGAATGGTCGGATAAATCAGAGAAGCAAAGGCAAAGGTCCTGGTTATGTCCCAAATGTTGTTGCCCAAATGAAGGTTTCTAATTCCCAGTTCTTGGAGTCTATCAGACACAATCCCGTGGATCAATTTAGCATCAGGGAGTTTGTTTTGTTTGCCGTGGACCTAAATCATGTGAATCGGCACACGTCAGACCTCCAGCCGAATGATGAGCTTGCAGCCATTGTTGTCAAGTTCCCAAAAGAGCCCCCTAGTGGCTTGATCCAAGATGGGCACCGGTGTGATAACTTCAATCATATATCAGTAACTGGTTTGAAAGAGCCATTGCCAGAGGTGACCAGCTATTCCAATTTTAAGGATAACAAAGAGAATGGGTCTTCTGTTGGAAGTCAAGACCTATTTAACATGACAGTTATTCTACCTGTTGGTATTCATGGACTGCCAAGTAAAGGAGAACCTTCACCACTGATTGAACGGTGGATATCGGGTGGGGCATGTGATTGCGGCGGTTGGGATTTGGGTTGCAGAATAAGGGTTTTGGCCACCCAAACTCAACTTAGGAGATCAAGTTCATCCAAAGCTCATCCTACTGCAGGACGATTTGAGATTTTCCCTCAGGTGTTTGTCTTTCCCAACTAACCAATCTATTTCCCATTTCTTTTTTAGGTTATGATTGTCAGTTAACTTTCCTAACTTATTCTCTACTTCTTCCACAGGGAGAAGTCTTACATGATAGGCCTCCCTTCAGCTTGTCCCGGCTCGTTGATGGGGTATTTTCAGTTGAATTCAACTCTTCACTCTCCCTTCTGCAAGCGTTCTCCATTTGCATAGCAGTTTTAAACAGTAGGAAACCATATGAGCTTTCAGAATCAAGTGACCTGTTTGAAGAGAAATCTTCCAAAGAAACCACATTACCGGAACACTATGAAATAAAGGCTCCTAGTGGTAATCAAGTGGAGGTTGCTGCAAGATATGCCTCGTATCCACCCCTTTCTCCTGTTGGGAGGGTCTAGTTTGCACAAGAAAGTAGTTCATGATTGGGATCAGGTTTTACATTTCCGAATTTCCAGATTGTGTTCAAGGCTATCTTCATCTGTCACTGAAAAATATCCAGAGTCAAATGAAGCATCGCCTAAAAAATCAGAATGTAATTTTGCAGTACTTGTGTATAAAGAAGCAATTTCACCAGAGTTTGGAAAGATATGTTGTTTTGTGTAAGTGTGCATTTCATAAGAAATCATTTGGTAAGAAAACTCAATATATGAATCATTTTTAGAAAAACTATTATAGCGTCATAACTGCCTCTCAAATGTATAGTGCAGCTGCTCTTTTTTGGACTGAGCTTAGTGGAGATCTCCTACTTGTTGGACTCACAGGTGTTGAATCTGTAATGAAACTTCAATTCTGGTTGAGGGATGACCCTTCGTTTTTTTTGGCCCCCACCATGCTGCACACAGAGAGAAGGGGATATACTATTTTCAGTAAAATTTTCAGATAACATCAATTTTTTTTATATATGCTTCATTCGTCCCATAACAAGTGTCTTGTTTAGAGAATCGTAAAAAAATATACCTCTCTGTCCCATAGTAAGTGTCTTATTTGAGAAACTGTGACTTAGCCACTGTTGTCCACAAAAAATATACTCCTTCTATTCTATGATAAGTGTCTTGTTAATTCACCACCAAATACATAAAATTCTCCATCTCACATGCACGGGTAATTACCGAGAAAAAACCACATAGGATCAATAGATTTTGGTATCTTGATCAAAGTTAGTAAGGTTAATGCTCGATTACCACTCCTGGGAGGTAGTGGATCCAATGAAGAAAAAAGAGTACAAAGGTCGAGCACGTGCGCACGTGATTCTCCCTTAATAGAAAAAGAATCACCTTGCATGTCCTGAGTCCCCCCTGACTCCTACCATACTCCTCTCTCTCTCTCTCTCTTCACGTGCCTGTCACAGTTCCAATACTGTTTCACTTTTCTCACTTCCCTTTTTGCTCTATCTGTTGTTTTATCTGACCTCGTCTCTGCTCTGCCCTACAAGCCTCAAAATCATTAAAGAACTATGGAATATGGATGATGACATCCCCATTAATTTGTTTGAAAATGAATGTCTTCTATTCATCTAAATATCTGCTATACTTACCTCAAAAGAAATATATTGGGAAATTTATTGAGACATATATTGGTTTAGTTTTCTACTTTTCTGTAATAGTTTTTTGTTTTTGAGAATTGAATATTAAGAAATTATAAATTTGTTTTTAATTTTATTTAGTTGGTAATTTCAGAATCAGTTAAAAATGTATGTTTTCATAAAATAGTCTTTTATAATTTTTTAAAAATAATTTTATGAATTTTTGAGAACTAATTTTAAGAAATTAAATAAAACAGGCCCATTCTATCATTGTGTCCAAAAATCGGCTCTCTTGTCAACAATTTCATTAACTCTCGGAACTTGTTTGTGTGAATTCTTACATAAGAATAAAGTGTCCAGCGGAGGGTTTCATTACTAATCATATTAAGAAAAATTATCATATAGTTATGAGATCATTAGTCACCGTCAACTACACAAAAAGAAATGTGTTTAAAGTTTTAAAATGATTTTGAAGTTGTTGTCTTGTTGGACACATAAACAGAAAGCTAAATACAACATGCTTAACACAATTGTTTACTTGTACATTGATGATGGGTCGGGACCATGCACTAATTTCAAACTTTATATTAGCTTACTAGATTTTTTTTTTTTTTTGGGTGAGCTAGTAGTGCAGAGACCGTGTAATCAATCCAAATAATAATAATAATAAAAAAAATTCTTGATAGGGAGACATTTACACAAATATAGGATATACACATACATATACAGTACTAAAATGTTAGAAGATTAGCATGCAAATATAGCTGTCTACAGCTAGTTGTAGCCTGTCCATGCCAATTCTTTGGAGGATGGGGATATATTATATGGCATGCACTTGATGAATCTTTGATGATGGCAATGACCACAGAGAGGCTCATGTTGTGAGTCATTGTAGGCTCAAGTTGAGCTGGAAAAGTTTGTCAAAAATTTGAGGACCCAAATTTTTGAGGCATACATATCTTACAGATGTGAGATGTCCACCTTTGTTTCTCTGCGACCTTTTATATCTCAATAAGAGCTCTTCTCATGGGAACTTAAAATTTTCTATGCTTTAGGTGTAATATGAAACACGAAGTCAATAAAGCTAGAAACTTAAGGCATAATTTAAGGGGAAAAAAATGTTGAAAACCATGTAATACTTATGCTGAACTATGCCAAATTATATATTCTCTCTGTCCTACAACAACAAAATGTCTTACCTTTCTATTTTTGAGTGTCTCAAAATAACTGTCATGCTTTTTATTTTAATGCATTATTTTTTTTAGTATTTCTAATTTACCCTCATTGCCTTGAAGTTATAAAAGTAATTCAAATTATGTAAAAAAGGATATATTTGAATTTTCGTAAACTACCACCGTTAAAATTATATATTAAAAATTACACTCTTACAAAGTTAGATTCCCAAAAATATATATATTTTTTTTGAACAAAAGGGGTACTAAACTAATAAGCATTTTTTTTTATTCCCGCTACAAGTTCACTATTACAATGAATAATTCCTCGTCATACTCCCCTTCCCAATGTGTGAATAAATGTAACCAATGTTTTAAAATTTTCATTGAGGTTGATAACATCTAGATTTTGATTAGATGATGGTCTTAGAAAAAGCAAATCATTGTAAAATTAGAGTATTGGTTAAATTTAAAGGTTAATTTCAAGGACACCCACTCAAGTTTGTTCAAATATCACATTGAATCATTTTTCAAAAATAACTATCACTCGTATTACAAACGTTTGATCCGTTTTTCATTTACACCTCCAAAGTTACTTTTCAAGTATGACAGATACTTTTTTGCATGTAAAATGACATTACTACCCTTCCAATTGTCTGATGACTTAAATAAGGGTTGAAATGCCTTGAATACCCTCTGACCTTCATTATATAAATTTAAAATTATTCTTCATATATATATATATATATATATATCCCATTTTTTAAACCAACCAAATTATAATTATTTTTTAAAACCAAATTATAATTATAAATTTATAAATATTTTTTAAAATTATTCTTTATATATATATTTCTCATCATGGGATATATATATATCCCATTTTTAAAACCAGCCAAATTATAATTATAAATTTATAATCATTTTTTAAAAACCAACCAAATTATAATTATAAATGTATAATTATTTTCTAAAACCAAATTATAATTATAAATTTATAAATATTTTTTAAATATTATTCTTTATATATATATATTTCTAGATAAAAGAGTGAGATGAAGAGTTTTGGGAGTGACGGAGTAATAAATGAGGGCAATTTGATTATTTCAAGCTTTTGAATTAAAATAGATTAAAAAAAATAGAGATAAAATTGTTATTTTACACATTTATAACGGAAAAAATAATGGACAAGGAAATTGAGGTCTGGGTGATAGTTAATTTTGAACGATGTTTAATGGTGATATTTGGTCAAATCTGAGGGGGTATCAGCAAAATTTACCCTAAATTTAAAAATGAAATCTGGATTAAGAATTTGACATTTATAACATTTTTTAGAATTTTAATATTGAATTAGAATTTGATATATTTACACAAAAATAAAATAGAATTTTCAAAACTTGGGTTGTTTAAAGTTGGCAAAATAGTATAATGATAATAATAATAATAATAATAATAAAACAAAAATCCGAGTATGTATGGAGTCCTATGCACTGGTTATTACTACTAAGAAATGAAAATTAATTATGCTTGCCCAATAATGAGAAAATTTTAATTATTGCATGGTTGAAGATTGCTTTCAAGTTGATATGCTGAGAAGGACTAGACATTCTTATCCCTTAAATGTTATTTTACCTAAGCCAAGTCTACGACGCTACACGTGAGTCCCTTTCTTTCCCATGCTGATTTGACCCGTCCGAAAATGATTTGTTTTAATAATCAATCCAGTCGAATTATATATTGTTTTTATTCTTAAAAAATATATATCTACTATTCTATTAAATGATAAAAGTGCCATTCTCTCCCTTGTGAAATTAAAGACAATAATTTTATAAATATTTTTAAAAAATAAAGTGCCTTTGTCAAAATATATTGATTCTTGTGATTTAAGAAATATTTTTTCTGTGAATATTATTATAGTGAAGAATCAACTACACATATTTTAAGTTGTTCATTCAAAAATTATGATTACGTCCATGAAATAAATAAATAACAAGTCAATAAGGACCACAATAACAACTACAAAATATGTCAAAATATTCTTTAAAAGACTTCAAAAATTAGACTAAAGTGTATATAATAAATACGAAATATACCAAAATACCTTTCAAAAATTTGAAAAAAATGGAATAAGGTGTACATATATATCAACAATATCATTACAACTATTCAAAAAACAACCAATATATATATATTTACTCTTACAGCCCAGCGGTATTACCCTAATGAATACAACGAAACAATAATTCTAGGGGAAAATACAAAAACGAAAAAGACGAAAAAAGAGAGGCCTGGATAAGGGTATAACTTAACGCGACCATCGCGTACGTGAAGTGTCCACACATTTAATCAGCCACGTGTTCGAATCACATAAAAGAACGCATAGAACATTTCCTTAATTATCGCGCGTGTACGTGCTTCAAATTAGAGCACGAGTTGTATCATCACCTCCATGCCGCACGAAAACCTTACTCTCTGCAAAAAGAAAACCAGAAAATGAGAAGAAAAGCCCAAAAGAAAAAAAAGATGCAGAAACAAGAGAATGATGAGCTGAAGAGAGAGAAACTCACTCAGAAAAGTTGCACGCAAGACGTGGTTTGTAGAGAGAGAGAGTGGAGGAGGAGGAGTGAGAAACCTTGGATCCAAAAAGCCTCTCCTCTTTTATTTTTCTTTTCTCTTTCTCTCTCAATCGGAATAAACAATTCCTCTCTGTCGCTCTCTCACTTTCTTCTTTCCTTTTTCCTCTGCCACGTTCACTCGAATGAAACCCTCTCAATCCCCGGAGTTCTAGAGAAAGAAAGCGAGGCGACACTTGATTTTCTACTTCTTTCTCTCTCTAAAACCTTCATCTCCGGCAATGGGAGCTCGTTGCTCCAGATTCCACCTCTGCTGGTTGTCGTCTGATCTCAAATCCAAAGTTCCAGATTCATCCGATCTCGGTTCGCTCTTACTTTCAACACTCTGTTCATATCTTCAGATCTTGCAATTTGCATGTGCTGAACTGAATGTTCTTGTTTTTGTTTTTATTTTTGTAGAGAACTGTCGCGAAAGTGAACAGGCCTCATTGCCCAGCTTCAGAGAGTACAGTTTGGATCAACTCATAGCTGCGACCTCTGGATTTTCAGTGGAAAACATTGTATCGGAACATGGAGAGAAAGCTCCCAATGTGGTTTACAAAGGAAAGCTTGAGGATGACCGTTGGATCGCAGTCAAGCGTTTCAACAAGTCGGCGTGGCCCGATTCTCGTCAATTCCTAGTTTGTGCTCTTGTTTTGATTAATTTGCTCATTGTGATTGTACCTTTATGTGTGTATGTGTTTTATGTTTGATATGTGTGGTTGAATTTTAGGATGAAGCGAGATTAGTGGGGCAGCTACGGAGTGAGAGGTTGGCGAATTTGATTGGGTGTTGCTGCGAAGGAAACGAGAGATTGCTTGTAGCTGAGTTCATGCCTAACGAAACTCTATCAAAGCATCTTTTCCATTGTAAAATTTTCATCCATGAACCTATTGCAATGCAAATAGTCTTTCTACTGATTTTGTCCTGGTTAAGTGATTTTCTATACATACTAGGTGAGTGAGGGATGTAATATTCAAAGAGCTGCACACTCTTAACTGCCTGATTGGGGTAGTGATTTCTTTTGAGAGGGTTTTGAATGTTTGAAGAGGAAATTTCTAAAAATTAAATATAGTAAAAGAAAAGGGATACAATATATATATTTATAATGTTGGCTTAGATTTTTATTAAAAGAATGCCAAGAAAGGGAAGTCTCTACTCAGCTGAGCTACATAAAACTGTTTGGCTTAGTTGTATTTCTCATTTCTTTAGGGGAATTTTTTATATTTTTTGAATGGTAAGGCCTGAAAGCTCATATAGTAGCGTGATATTATTTGTGAACCTTAAATGCAATAGAAGAGTGGGGGGATATAAAAATCTATAATGATATCTTGATTCCACACTAATTTAATTATTGGATGTGAATTTTTTAATTGAGGAAGTTTGCCATGGGTATAATTTGTATTGGTTGAATTGGATTAGGGGAGACCCAGCCCATGAAATGGGCAATGCGGATGAGAGTATCCTTGTACTTGGCACAAGCTTTGGATTATTGCAGCAGTAAGGGGCGAGCGCTATATCATGATCTCAATGCTTACAGGGTTTTGTTCGATCAGGTGCTTTTATCTTTCCTTTTCTTTCTAGCTTCACCTGTTTGTTGCCTGTCAAATGTTTAGCTATTTTTGTACTATATTCCTTATTGTAAGGGCGGTCTGCAGGATTGTAATCCCAGGCTCTCATGCTTTGGTTTAATGAAGAATAGCAGAGATGGCAAGAGCTATAGTACAAACTTGGCTTTCACCCCTCCGGAGTACTTGAGGACAGGTATATAAACTGATTACAGAATTTCATGTCCTGTTTGAACAAAATTGCATGCTGCACTGTTTTGCTTGTGAGTCATCATGGCAAGTTGAACAGCTTGAAAATTATAAAAACAAATGTTGGCTAATTTGCTAGCAGAAAAGGTCTTAATACTGTGTATATGACAACACAAAATGGAGATGTAAGTTATTATTGGGATGGAGTTTTGTATTTTTGTTCTTCTTCTTTACTGATTGGTGTATTATTACTCTTCTTAGTCCAGTTTGATCTATGAAAATTAGTTTCTATCCATTTAATCTGGCCAGACTATAAAAATATGGGCTGCATAGATGCGTCTATGGCTAGTAGCCTAATGGATGCTTCTAGCTTTATATGTATATACCATAAAAGGTTTTTGATTCTTCTAGTCCAGAATTGCCAAATGCATGTATAAATGCAATTAGTCTATGAACAGTAATATGCTCATTGAACATTTATTTACATTACTATAATTGAGCTAATGTGATTGTTCCAATTTGGCAGGTAGAGTGACGCCAGAGAGTGTAGTTTACAGTTTCGGCACCCTATTACTTGATCTCCTCAGTGGAAAGCATATTCCCCCAAGCCATGTAAACTATTCTCTCTCTTATATAAGCTTTCTTGAGGTTAGGCAAAAGTTTGGCCAGATATTTTCTTGATACTCCATGGATTCTGGTCCATGAGATTAGCTTAGGCTGCTATCATTACTTCACCAATGGTCACAAGCATGTAGGTTGTCAGATGCCCTTGACTTTCAAAAAATGTTCTGGAAGAAAATCTTATCCATACCACTTCCTTAGTTGCAAGAAACAGAGGTGGGGGACTGGTTTCTTGGCGGTCAAATAATTGTTTTATTACTTCCATAATACAATGTGGCAGATACATTGGATTTCAGGGCTAACAATTTTGAATCTTGGACAATATAGATAAATAGAGGTAGCTAAAATGCTCAACAAAAGATTTATATTGTAATTCTTCAACAAGTTTAAAGAAGCACCAAAAACAGTTAGTTTGTACAATTCAATTTAACTCAGCTAGCCTTAACACGGATCAACCATCTCCAGTCAGCTCTCTAAAGCCATATTCTTGCATAAATTATAGGCCGTGTCTGTTTCATAGCCTCAACCCATGGAATCTTTTGTCATTCGTCCTTTTAGTATCTTCAACTTGGATCAAACTCTCCTTTGCAATGGTGCGTAAAAATCCATCGCCAGTGTTGTGATTTTACGGAATAGATGCTTGATGATTGTATATTGTTCACTTTTGGTATTTTTTTTTCCCCTCATACTCCATGAAGTTGGCTGCCATTAAGTTCATAGATGTTCATAGCCACCAAAAAACGTGTTTTCTCCATATTGACTACCATTATTTGGAATTTGTATTCGAGTTATACTTCAAATACGCTCGCAGATGAAACTATGATGGTGAATTTGGCCCCCTTAACCTCTGGATTCCCATACACGTGGCCCTGAATTTATTATACCCCGTAGACAGCATTTATCTTCCAAGAAAAATGCATAACTAATTCTAACATCAAGCAACCTACTTGAAAATTTTGGCAAGGAAAAGGTCCATGAAATGTTGCTGGATGTCCTATTAGGAGATTGAGTATACAAAAGATGGTATAAATGATCCAAATTGCCTCTTCTGGAAACCTGTAGAATTTTTTTTTTTTTTGAAAAGATAAAGTTTCAGACACTCAAATAATTTCATCATTTCACTAAAAGGTGTATAAATAGTTTATATGATGTTGATCTATGGCTTTGGCCGAGTTCCATATATTTTGAAGTCTAATTCATTGGATGAAATCTCTCTCTCTCTAATCCCCAAAGTAAACATTTCTGGTTTTGCTTGTGGTTGCAGCTTGGTTAGTGCTGTCCATTCAGAGTATTTTATGCCTGATATAATTAGATGAAATGCTTTAACTTTGAGTTGATACTAGTTCCAATTACTTTGATCTTTTTTTTATTTATTATTATTTATTTATTTTTCTGGCAGGCACTTGACCTGATACGTGGCAAGAATTTTCTGATGCTGATGGACTCTTGTTTGGAGGGTCATTTCTCAAATGATGATGGAACTGAATTAATGCGATTAGCTTCACGTTGTTTACAATATGAACCTCGTGAGAGACCAAATGCGAGGTCCCTTGTAACTGCTCTTGCTTCTCTTCAAAAAGAAACCGATGTATGCCCCTAACTTCAAGCTATCTAATTGGAACTAAACTTTTGCTTGTATAATGTTTCTATAATAGTTATCTTGCCATATGCAATGTCATGTGAAGTTGCCTCTTATTCATATTCTCTCCATATCCCTGCTTGAGGAAGTAAAATATTTGTTTTTCTTTATATTTCTCCACCACGGCATATTTTTCTTCTGGCAGACCAATTTCCTTTCTTCTTCATTTAGTTAACGGTTGCCTATCTAGCAGCAAAGCTGTCATGAATGAAGGTCGTAACCTCTAATTATCAAAATTTCATGGTAAATATAATGAAAACAGCTTCCTAGTACTTAAGATTTGGTGCTGAAAATTCCATGTTTTATTGATACTCATAATTCTAATTAGCTTATTGTTGTTGAAATCTGATCTGCAGTACTTCAAATAAATAATCTAGTTGTATAATAGCATCTAATTCAGTGCTATTTAGCAGGTACCGTCACATGTTTTGATGGATATTCCTCATAAAACTGCATGTTCAACGCAAACATCAGTATTGTCACCGTTAGGTGAAGCTTGTTCAAGGATGGATCTTACTGCCATACATGAGATATTGGAGAAGGTTGGATACAAAGATGATGAGGGGGTTGCAAATGAGGTTAGTACTTCTCAATTGGTAAACTCAATGTTCTAGTTGAACGTAACCAAAGAATGGAAAAGAAAGAAAAAAAAAAAAAAAAAAAAAAACAAAAACACAGTCGCACACACGAAAAGATGAAACAAAGGTGAATCTATCTAAATAGGAAGAAGAAGAAGAAAAGAAGGAACTTTTGTGTTTAAATTCAACTTTTCTGTTCACGAGTTCCCATCACTCAGTTGACTGTAATTATCACTTATTCACTTATTTTGCTCTAATGTACAAGATTGAACCAGGGAAAGAACTGGCATTTGCCATGCTGTGATATTTTGCCTGTATGAATAGTGTAGTTGATATGCGTACTATCTGTCGGGTTGAATGTTTACTTATTTAGATTTTTAACTCATGACTTATGAATATGTCAACTAATTACAGCAAGTTGCTTTAGGAAGAAGGTTCAATAGTTAGACGCCTTATTTGCTAGGTTATTTTGGTCAGCAATTGCATTACATAAATGATAATTAAGGATTAAAAAAATTCCAGGTCCTTGGACGTAACAGTTATGAATCTTTGGATTCTGCATTCTTCTTAGTTTTGTCAGCGAGTCTAAGTCGAAAGTTTTTAGGCATTCTTGCAACTTGTTTTAATCTAATAATAAGAATACACATAACGTTCTTCAAGAAAGTTTATGCAACAATTCTCAAGCAGAGTTCAGGGCCGGAGGTGGTGGCTGAACTCACTGCAGCATATAGGAGTCAAATGAACAAAACAGTATTTGCAAATACCTACTCTTTTTTTTTTTTTTTTTGGCTTACTGATTACTGTATATAGCTGGATGGGCAGTAGTTCCTTCATAATTCTCACATGTAGGGCAGGGTTTGTTTGAGCAGCTAAAGATGCCTACCAAAGTGGTTAAAATAGATCAGAATTTTTGCTACCCAAGCAGCTTTTTACTAAGTATGAAAGATATTTACCGGTCTGGTTTTATGTGGGTATGTAAATGATAACTTTTTATGTCCATAAGTTGTCCTTTGTTCATTGCAGCCACAAATCTGTGCTGTTAAGGTCTGACTAAGAACTTAATTTCTAGTTTTTTTTAAGTAAAGGAACACCCTTTAAACTTGATTGTTGTGATAGACATACAAATGAAATAAGATGACAAACTGAAAATTGTAGAAAAGGACAATTCCTTGTCAATCGTACTTGTACATGGAATGTTCTAAGTGGAGTAGTGGATGCTTTGTTTTTTTGCCTATTTCTAACTGAAAGTTTTTACCCAATTGGGTTGCACTCAAATCTAAAGCATTGGATTAAAGCTTTTTGAGGTGTCTCCAATCCCGAGACTTCTAAAAAGATGGCTAATTTGGTCAGATCCACCATATGCTCACACATTTCCTTGAGATCGCCCATATTTGCTGGTGGACATGATGTCAATGTTAATCTGCCATATGTCATGGTATGTGCCTTTGAATTGAAATGTCAAGAATTCTCTCTGTGATGTTACTCACCATAAAGTCCTGAGATTTTGAAGTACCAAAATAACATAATGTCTAATTTTTTTTTAGAAAATCAATGCCAAAAGAATTATGGTATCTACACTAACATGTTATATTCTTCATATTTCAGTCTACTCATCTAGGCTAGCCCATTTGGAAAAGTACTCCTAAGAAGTCTTAGAATCTTCTTGCAAAAACTAACATGTTATCTATCTGCAAGACCTACACCTTATGACACAATCACAGAGAGTGCAGCAGTAATTACCAACTTTTGTTTTCTCGGATCAATATTGGCAGCTTGTTTTCAGTTAAACTTGAATTTGGTAGAAGATGCGTTTTCTGTTTCATTGATAAGTTGAATTTTTTTGCTGTCACAGCTGTCTTTCCAAATGTGGACAAATCAAATACAGGAAACATTAAATTCTAAAAACCGGGGGGACGCTGCTTTTCGAGCTAAAGACTTCACTACTGCAATTGATTGTTACACACAAGTAAGCCATTCTTCTGCAACTACAGCATTTTACTTCAGAATCTTTGCTGTTAAACATGAATGAGGCCTGGATATTTTGTGATCTAGGAAAACTTCAGTCATTACAGTTGTAGAACAGTGAAAATTTGTGAATGCATAAACGGAAAAAAAAAAATGCTTCATTGTCCAGGAAATTAAAATTTTGCAATAATGCATATCAAACCATACCTTTAAAGGTGGGGCATGCTATTCAAGTCCATGTTTTAGCATTTTCTTGGCATAAAAAAGGGGAGGAACTTCCATATTGACAATGTAGGAACACACTCATTTAACTGAAATCCTCCACTTTGACCTTGTTAGCTCAGTGGTGTTAACCACCTCTTTAGCATACAAAAATATTCCCTCAGATGATGATGGGAATGTCAAAGTTTCTAGCGTAGTGCCCTTTTCAAGATCCTGTTGGTCAAAAATCAAAACATTTTTTTAAGCATGGAATGAGTTTTGCAAGAATTCAGTTACTAGTACATTAGTGTTGCTTTTACCCATGTTCCTCGCTCAGAGGCATCTTGTTTGGTTCTTGTGTAGTTCATTGATGGTGGAACCGTGATATCGCCAACTGTTTTTGCCAGACGCTGCTTGTGCTTCTTGATGAATGGCATGCCACAAGAAGCTCTTGGAGATGCTATGCAAGCCCAAGTTATATCCCCTGAATGGGCCACTGCCTTCTACCTTCAAGCAGCTGCCCTCTTTAGCCTGGGGATGGACAACGATGCCCAGGAAACTCTCAAAGATGGTTCATCCTTGGATGCCAAAACTCTCAAAGATGGGTCGCCCTTGGATGCCAAAAGGAAAAGAATCTGAAAGTGTATAGTTTTTTTTGTTTTGTTTTGATTATTATTATTATTTTTTTTCTTTATTTAGAAATACTCCTTGTATTTATAAATTAAGCCTTTGCCATATGAGTTTCTGCAGCACCAGATGATTGATTATATCATTCATTTGTAGATGGTGTGCTAATGTTATCATTATCTGCAGAATCAAAGGAGTTTTTGTTGTATTTCGCCAGAAATCACATTTCTTTGTTTCCTCTTTGCTGCTAAGTTTATACAGCAATGATTAAATGAATATCAAATATGGTATATTCCCAATTCTTCTTAGCTTTTGGTTGATGATGTCATTGTGAAGTTTTAGTAGAAGACTTGGTGTATTATCCTTGTCTGATCTACTTATTGGTCGGGGAAAAAGTATCATGAAGATGCTCCCATGCACGTTCGTGCCATTAACTGTTGGATTGACAGGTTGTGAAGGTGATAGAGAGACCAATATAATTCTATTTCACAAATTTCTGGACTATATTTGAATTGATTGTATATAAAATGATAACATGTACTTTTATAGTAAGTATTGTCTACACATGTATAGAAAGAAAACCATAATAGATCAAACCAACTGACTTTGCTGTATATATACTGTGAATTGATTAGATGCTAGCTGGAGCACAAGCAAGTGAAGCAGATGATTCGCTAGACATGGGACCGGCAGCCTCAGCAGATGCTGGACCTGAAGCTGCAGAGACTGGACCAGAAGCTGCACCAGAACTTAGAAGCTCAGCCATTGCACGTCGTGGATTCGTTTGCTGTGCCTTGCACAAGTCTGGCAAAAACACTCCTGCAGATGTAACACAGCTTGTAAGTTAATTACCTACCTCGTTTTGGTCATAGGAATACAAAAATGCCAGTGGACATAAATGTATAAACATGTGTTATAACTACAGTGTATAACCAGTGGATCATTTGAAATCAACTAGGAAAAATGTTGGTGTTGGTGATAAAAGTTTGAAGGCAAATCACCACCTTCTGCTAGAGCCAAACTGTAGTAGAGGTCAACAATGTTGGGGCAGTTCTGATAACAAGCCGGAGAGCAAAGTCTGGCAGCGAATTCAGGCTCCAGAAGGGAATCTGAGGAGATCCCGACGGAGTATCTATCAATGCCACAAGCACTCACACACTCGTTATTCTCAACCCATTCAGGCATATTTTTCACCACCACCTCTGAGCTCTTGCATTGGTATGCAATGGTTCCATCACTAGACTCGGAAGTCTCTAACAAACATCGCTTTCCAGAAGATGCGACCGCGAACGAGCACATTCCTACGGGCAGTTGCTCACATACAAAACCACCTACATATATATATATATATATAATGTTAGTATTGCATATAAAGTTTTAGAAAGAGAAAAAAAGAGGAGAGAAGTTCTAGTGGTGGTACCTAGAGCGCCTTGGAGGAAGAGAGAGAAAGCGAAGAAGAGGATCAATGCCATTTATGTGAAGAAGCTTTGTGGTTCTGGTTTTTAGAAATTCTTGGACTTCGTTTAAAACTTTCTTGGGATGTTTTTTGGATGGAAGATTATAAGGGAGGGGAGTGTTTATATAGAGAAAATAACCTTGAAAATCTATAGAAAATGACAATGGAGAGCATAACAAGGTTTGAACTGTTTTTGGATCGCACTCTAACCTGACATAACGTGAATTCTCTTCCGTATTTTTTTAATTATAATATATAAATTAGAAGATTATTTTGGCGGAGGGGAAAATAATTTTGGTCCTTGATACCATTTTCATCTGACCTCAATACTAAATTTATTTGTCCTCTATGTTTGGCAAGGGACATATTTGGAAGCAATCATGCCTAACTATCGTCTTTTTCTTTAAAAAATAATAAATAAATAAAAGTCAAAAGAATTGCCTCAAGAGTAGTATTTTCAACAAATAATTTAAAAAAATGTTATGATGAAGAGCCTTTTCATATGAATATCCATGACAACACTTGTTTTTTAACAGAATGTCTAAAAAAATTTGCCCTTTTTCTATGTTGGATGTTTTTTCTTTTTTCTTTCTTACTTTTTCTTTTTTTTAAAGAAAAGTTTTGTTCATTCTCGAGTACTCAAAATCTATTATAAAATTAGAATGACCCAAAAATGAGAAAAGCTTTTACAAAATGTCCACATTTCGTTACATGATCAGCTACTTGCATTGAATTAGAAAAATTAAATTGAAAATTTTTATGTGCAGATATGTATGCTTAAGGAAGCTTTCAACATTGCGAGTAGGCAACAATTTCTCAGTCCAACTTTATTAAACGTGTCATGCACATTTAGGCCATAAAGATTAGGATTCAAATGTAAATATGAAAAAAAACACAGGCCTGTCAAGCCATTCCATCCTTTTCAGAACTTAAAAAACTAAAAAAAATAGAAAGTATAATCGAGTATTAAATAGCAAATGAACTAAATAGTAAGTATTATAAGATTTACTGAAACTTTGACTCACTGAGAATGCTCGAGCACAGTTTTTTTGTTCTCCATTAAACCTCAATAATGGCGGGTGATTCTCATAAAGTTCGAACATGAGAAATAAAAATAATAATTACAGTAAAAAAAGATAAATTTGGTTATTTTGTACAAAATTTTTAGCATTGAATTAAATAGTATTCAGCATCTTACGAGGTTCAATCAAATTTCGTAATTTAAATTTTTGGACTAGAAAGGGTTTTGCATTTTTCTGTCATCAGCATCCCACATAGGGAGTGCAATCAATAACTCTTTAATATAAATCAAATTTAAAATTGACATTGTTCAATCAGCAAGCTTTTCGTAGAGGAAAAAACATTTTGTAATCTAATATCCTGTACAAGATATATATTATTCGACGCATAAGCTTGCATAGTGATAACATTTTAAAGATACAACATTACCATGAAAAAAATATAAAAAAATAAAATCCAGGACTAGTTTACAGAGGAGTAAGTGTCCAATGCTGAACTCTTGCACAAAAGCTTACATTTATAAGCAATTCAATCTGCTTCTGGACATCGATGAATCTGTACCAAGGGAGCCTTAAAAATACAATCAAAATAGTTACAGCAGAACAAGGCAATTAGTATAAAAATACAAGAAAATCAATAGTTACAAAACTCATTACTTACAGACTGGGAAGAACTAACACGTTCAAATACTCCCTCAGACTCCTAGTTGAAGAAACCTTCAGACTGAATAATTAAATAGAACATGCATGTTTAGCCGTCTGGAACACCTTGGGATCGATATGAACTATAACACCTCACAACATCTCCAGATTCTCCACTACTAATCCACACTGAATTAGCTATCCTGTTTTACTTTCACCAGATCATGGCATAATAATGACAAATCATTATGGTAATTGTAACGGGTGGGCGCTTGCCCATTTACCCAAACGCTCGAACTATTGGGTAGTGCTGCATACCCATCCATTTATAGCCATGTCACTTCCCATCCGAATCCGATATACAACAAGTCTCCCCTTGTAACAGTAATTTACTAGCCCACTTAAGATGTCACTGGTTGATGATGATAGCGGAAAATCATAATAATTTACTTTTGGCTCCGTTTGTTTGGATGTAAAATATTTTTTATTTTATAGTGTTCGGTTGTCATAAACTCAACCTAGACCTTTGCCAAACATCAAAAAAGTATATATATATATATATATATATATATATACACTCACCTGAAAAAGAAAATTATTTTCTGAAAAAATTGTTTTACGTCGAAACAAACGGAACCATAGTATAAGGTTCAACTTATTGACAGTAACAAATGCAGTCAAATTGTGCCACTCCATGTCACCTTTGAAACAAAGGTAATTGGCAAATCCACCACTACTTGAGGGAAAAAAAAAAAAAAAATTAATTTTTTTTCCAGGCAAATTAGGGGAAGGGAGAACTCAACACAAGCACAACAACTCAGGAAGCTGGGCACTCTACTAACTAAGCTACTAGGTAATGCCCATTACTTGAGGAAAAAAATTCAAAATTTGATACCGAGGAAGCAAAGTATATTGACAAGGACAATCCTTGGATCCTCACTGGTGAGTACCAACTCTATCCTGCCCACTGATGTCATTCAATGACAAATAAACATGTCTCTCTAAACATCAAAAAAGTAAATATATATATATATATATATATATATATATATATATATATATATTTACCTGAAAAAATATATATATATATATTTATTTTCCGATAAAATTATTTTACATCGAAACAAACGGAACCTTAGTATAAGGTTCAACTTATTGCCCGTAACAATTGCAGTCAAATTGTGCCCCTCCATGTCACCTTTGAAACAAACTTAATTGGCAAATCCACCATTACTTGAGGAAATTTTTTTATTTTTTATTTTTTATTTATTTTCCAGGCAAACTAGGGGAAGGGGGAACTCAACACTGGCACAACCGCTCGAGGAGCTGGGTGCTCTACCAACCAAGCCACTAGGTAATGCCCATTACTTGAGGAAAAAATATCAAAATTTGATACCGAGGAAGCAAAATATATTGACAAGGACAATCCTTGGGTCCTCACTGATGAGTACCAACTCTATCCTGACCGCTGATGTCGTACAATGACAAATAAACATGTCTTCCTTGATTAAAAAGAAAAAGAAAAAGAAAAATAAGGAAATAAAGGGAATGAACCCCGATCGACCTTAATGAAGTCGGGTAAAACACGTTTCTTTTCCTTGATCTTTCTCCATCTTTTCTCAGGAATCAAACGTAGCTCAAAACTCAAGACCCACGACTTGGATCTCCCATCATTGCTACTTCTTGAATCTTAAAACTCTTAAAATTACACATTATACTAGCTATAAAAAGGTTTTTTTTTTTTTTTAAAATGGAATAAAAGAAAGCAATGCAGTAACGAAAATAATCAGTGTTTGGCTCAATCATCTTTCTATGGTGATTTCAATGAAGAAGAGTTTGGAGAAAACTCAAAACCCTTACCATCCAGTCTTTCCAACACAATGTCCCAACAAATCCAGCCTCATCCAAGTTCTTTCTACACAAGAACTCTTCACTACAACTTTCTCCACCTCCCAATTTATATCGTGCACAAACGCGTATATCATGCACAAACACGTGCATGTCCCCTCTGCCTCGATTCTCACCAGCACACCAGCGGTGAATATCGCTGCCATCTTCCCCGGCCCTGCCGGGAAGTACCCCACTTGGCCAGTCCACCAAAATCACATCCCAACCCATTTCTAATACATGATTGGGAAGGTCATTAATGCCCAATTTGCAGTTTCAGAAGAGAAGGTTCTGTAGGGGCCTACACTCATTTCAAATTTGCTCTCGAAGGGCGTGCAAATCACTCACTCTGGTGGTAAATTGAACGTTGTACTTCCTTCTGGGCATTAGTAGGGAATTGGCATGATGTAGTAATGGATTGGTCCTGGAACATAAGTTCTGCTGGAGTGGGGTAGGAGCTATGGATTGGGATCTGTTCGAACTGGTTCCATGTTGCTTATCCATTATGAAGCTGACGGATGTTCTGGCTCTTTGGGGTTTCCGGAAGTGGTTCTTTTTATTTTGCTTTTATTCTCTGATGTTGGTTTTTCTGTGTATGTGTTGGTCATGTAGTCAACTCTTGTTCTTTGTGGGTCATACCTCCTGAATTGTTGTTTGTTGAATTAGGAATTAAAAATAAAAAAATGAAGGTTGTAGGCTTTGATTTCCAGGTGTTTCTCTTCGATCCGGTCCATTCCTTTATTTCCTTCATTTTCTGATTTTTAATTAAAAAATACATGTTCATTTGTCATTGGACAACATCGATAGAGTAAGTACTCACCGGTGAGTACCTAAGTATTATTTTATTGATAAGGACAATAATTAGGTCCTGCCAAAGTTTTAAAAAATTAAAAATGGGGCATACCCATCTTAGTTGAAAACCATTGTCAAACCCAAACCTGAACAGCTATAACCTAAGATCGGCAATCAAACACACAACTGAATCTTAGCCGTACGACTTCAACCCCAAGACATAGAATTCACGGTCAACCAACTCTCAGTCGCTGAACACCCAAACATCAGTCGTCGTTGCCAATCATCAACTCCAGTAACCATGTCACCGTCACCGATCAAACGACAGTCATATTCGTAGGAGCTCTTAGTCAACAAACTCAGCTTTCACCCCAGATTGTCTCGTCGCCTTTGGTTTCATCTCTGGTCACCATCAACAGAATTATCTTTCCATCGTCACCACCGTGTCTTGTGCTGCCATTGAAGAGTTGTTCATCGCCGTCAGCTTCAGTTTCGCCGGAGCATCCCATCGTCCATATAGTACAATTGGAATTCGAAGAAGAGAATAAGAGAGAAATCCTCTGTTCGCTCTTGCTTCTCAAGCCATCGTCATCAGCAACAGACTTGTTGGTTGGGTAGAGAGAAAGACACGTTCTCAAATCTACTGGAGGGAAAGACATGTTTCAAATTTGCTAGAGATACACGATTTGTGGTTCTTTTGGGTCATTCATTAAAAACGGGTTTGATTCGTTATTTATTTTTTTTTTACTATTATATAATTTTTAGGACACGTATCAAATTTTTTGTTGGTCAAGTCACCCTTTTTTCTTCTTTTCTATTTTTTTTCCGATTAGTACATTTGGTCACGTCACCTATTAGGTCCTGATAGGGAAGGACCCCAAGTATTGTCCTTTTTGTTTTCTTCTATGAAGCACCAACACGCTGATTAGGGGTAGCGTACCGATGTCAGACACGGATACGCATGTCTGAGGCTCGGACACGTGTTCGACACCTTGGAAACGTGTCGGATTTATTTTTAGTTTCAAAAGGAAACGGACACGCCGTGGATATGCTGGAGGGACACGGCTGTCTCTATTAGTTATTATTTTTTTGAAAAAAGAAAGAAAGAAAAAGATGATACAAATATATATATAGATGTAACATTCACTTTGTATATAATATAGGGGAAAGTCTGAAAAACACCCCTGTGGTTTTAAATTTGTGCGACTTACACCCTTTTAGTTAGATTTATTTATATAAATCCCTACTAGATATAAAAATATGCAATTAAGCCACACCGGTGACTATTCCAGTGAGAATTGGACGCCAATTGGTCATGTGCATGGCACATGACCATTTTAAGACCTTAAATACCAAAATTGCCCTTAGGCATATATATATCATCTCTCTATCTACCGTCGTGTGTGGAAGCGGCGGATGATAGACTAGACGGCGAAAATTGGGCGGCAATGGTTTGGACGACGGTGGAGCAGCAATGGTTGGGTTCGCCTGCATGGGTGTGGTCAGGAACGGTGATGGAGAGAGGGACACGCCATGTGTTTCTGAGACTGAGAGTGTGTGTAGTCGTGTGAGATGTTAGGGACGGTGATGGAGAGAAGGACACGGTGCGGATTTCCCTAAGAGTAATGGTTCCGTCGGCGGCTACGCGTGGTTGTGATGATGTTGGTGTTGTTGCCCATGGTCGTATATGCAAACCCGTGACAAAAAAGTCTCAATTTGGGTATTTTCTTCGCCCAGGAACAAGAATCAGAGAGAAAGAAAGATGGATGGGTGGGTGGGTGGTGGTTCACCGGCAAAATCAAGCAAAAACTCTAAGATTGATCAATCAAAGAGGGCCTAACCTTTCCAATTCTTCCTATGATTCTTGTAAATTTTGTAGTCTGCAATTACAGAGAGAGAGAGAGAGAGAGAGGGTAAGTTTAGAGTTGAGAACGAGAATAGAGATGGAGGCGATTGGGGAGGCTGAAATTATTTGCCCTAAAACAAATTATATAAAAAAATGAGCCGACACCCTAAATTCATTCAGACCCGAGATGATTTTAGGGCTTTCCCAAGCAAACACGCCGAGTGGTTCCCCACCATTGTATTAACGATCCATCGAACCTTAAACGATCTTGAGCAGTTGGTTCAGGAAAATGTCGTCCCTGTCAGAATTCTTGGTGGATTAGTAAGATGTTGAACTCATAAGGTTCTAATCCAAATGATCCTCATTCTCAAAACCTTTGTCACAAGTCTGGTATGGATTTTCGTATGTACTATGGACCATCTCCCTTTTCTTACCTCTTCTCCGAGCATGGTTCTAGGGCAAATTATTTGGACAAATTATATATTCACTCATGGTGATGATTTGTGGAGGTCGCCGACGGAGGTCGCCATAGAGGTCGTCGATTAGGCCGGCAAGTGTCAAGGCTTGCTTCGATTCAGGGGAAATTGAGCCATCGAATTAGGGTTGGTTGTGTATAAAAGGTGTGGTTTAGTGAGTTATATGTATCATTTATGTGTGTACATGTATATACAAGGGGAGATGTATATGGGATGGATGAGTGTGAAGGGGAAGAAGCTGAAACTGTTTGTGTGAATATTGCCTGACTTAAAACGACTTCGTATTGATAGAGGGTTATTTTAGACTTTTTCCATTTTATGTTATTTTATTATTATTTTTAAATCATAAATAGAGGGTTATTTTAATCATTTTGTAGCTCCGGTACCGGTCAATAGCGGTCAACGACCAAAATGCACTTATTCGCACCATTTTTAAAGTATAGGGGAGGTGAACAAACAATGAGGGGTTATACGTACTATCTCGATATCACAGGGGTGTAAAGCGCACGCGACCCTATAATATATATATATATATATATATATATATATATATATATATATATACAAGGAAAAATCCATGGAGAAGATTCAGGAAACTATATAGTACAATACAACTAAAAACTACATATCCTTATCTTTGCTCTTCTATCGCCAAGATCGATGCTCTTCTAGGTTGCGATCTGAAATTTTCAGTTAGAAAAAGTAGATGAGTGAGAAGAATGGTCAGGAGAGGCGTGCGTGAATAAGAAAGCGAGAAAGAGAGAGAGGGGAAGTTATCTTTCTTTACCCTACCCTTGTTTGGTTATAAGGTTATGACATGTACCTTTTGGATCTAAAAAAATATCCCTTGTTTGGTTACAAGGTTATCTAAAAAATATATTTTTATTTGCTTGTAGTTTAATAAATTTGGGCCTACTATGAAACTTTATATTTATTGACCAAAAATATTGAATACTTGGGGCCTATTTGGCTAGCGCTTTTGCTTAGTGTTTTTTGTTTTGCTAGCGTACTGTAGCGAAGCAAAAGCATGAATCATGTTTGGTAATATTTGCTGTGCTTTTGAATAGTACCGAAGCGCTTCTAAAATTGAGACCAAAATTGGAAGCATCAAAATGATGCTTTTGTTTGCTTCCGCACTATTCATAAAAAATAAAAAAAATTCTAAAATAACATTTTTAACTAACAATTCAAATTTTCAAACTTGCAACACTTATTACTAAACATGCTTTCATGTTTTTGCTTCTAAAAATCTTGTAACAAATTTACGTAACCAAACAAGCTTCTAAATAGTGTTGAACACACTCTAAAAGCATAAACATTGCTTCTGTTTCGTATTAAAGCAAAGGCACAAAGCAACTGTGGTTGCAAACGGGCCCTTAGTGAGTCTAATTTCTTGATTGAATACTTAGTGATCTGAACCATCCCACGTGTTGTATCGTACCCGTATCCCATATCCGTGTCCGTGTCCCTGTCCGTGCTTCCTAGGTTTTCTTGATGCAGATCTGAACCATTTATGGTACAGATTCAAATCTAATGAAAAGAGAGTTGTTTTTAGAGTTGAACTAGATCACGTGATATAAAGCTAACACAATCACAATATATATATGTATATATGACTGTCTCTTACCTTATCTAAATAAATGATATATTATCTAGTAGGTTGTAGCTATAATAATATGAAAGTGATGAACCTATCTCACTCTCGCCACCACCAACAAAACTAGAAGTTATACGCAGCACAAAACATGGATGGCATCACCAGGTACTTTCCAACTAATATTTATGAAATTTGGCCATGGGTTAATTCACCATGATGACTGAACAAGCTTTGGTAAAGTAATATTCATAGTAAGGAACTGGGGCCAAAAAGGATTCATCCGGCCCCTTTAGTGTCAAATCCTGATAAGATACATTAACATGGATGTGCTAATTTACTCTCTTAATTTACTTGATTGTTGACAGCATTAACTAGAAAATTACAAAAATAAAAATAAAAAAATAAGACAGCAGTAATGATCAATGCAGTATGCATGAAAAAACTATATATAAATGCTGCCATATTTTTGTTCCCAAATTCTTAAAATAATGTATTGCACCCTACGCCCGTACATACCTGGATCTTTTGCCGCTCTTTTTTGTTATACCGAATTCTTCAACATACTTCTCAAGAAAAATCATATTAACACAAGTTCTAGAACATACCGTATTTTTCCCAACCAATTTTCAAAACTCTGCTGAAAATTTATCATAGAAGAGAAGATAACATCAAGAAACATACATGGTTAAACAAAATGGCTGTAATAACAACTTAAGTACAAACATATAACAACCATGTCAAGTATACAGAAAATACTCTGACCTCTTGTGTACAATACCTATGAATATATTCAAGGAAGAGAAAAGAGGACATTAAGTAAACCATGAACTAATTTATTTCAATATAAGATATAAGTTTCTACATTCAGACATTCAAGAAAATCAATAAGATCAATTGCTCAAAACCAAAACAAAAAATTTGATTACAGCATCAGTGGACAAGTGCATATGCCACACAATATTTTTTTCCTCCCTGCACATTGTACATATTTCCTCTATGATCACTATCTATAGGCAGAATAGCATGAATTATTTGCTTTAGGTGGTGGAGTCATTGGCAAATTTTGATGAGGTTACCTTACATTTTCATTATGATAAAGGGTCATTCAAGCGTATCAAGAATTTAAGACAGATACTGTGTTTATGTATGGGTTCCTACACCACTCAATTCCATTTAAGACTATGAACATCCATAATTGAACCTGATTTTTTCATATCTCACGTTATTTTGGACCCTAATACCTCTTTGGACTTCTATTCATTAGGTTTGCTTGTCCATCTTTTGATATATTTCAAGCATCCTATTGATAATTGAAATCAAAGCAATTGGATTTTCTGAATTGGGCCTATATGACATGACTGATAAATAGAAATACTCCACCGTTACGCCATAAAAAAAATTAATAATAAAATAAAATACCACCTAACAAGCATTAGCTCTCCTTGAGAAAGAGGTGAAAGTGAACCTGCCTCCAGTATAGCCGCATTATTAGAACTTCACTCCCGTCACTACCCCCCCACCTTCAGCATCCCCCTCCTCGCAGTTTAAGTTAACAACTTGTAACTATCATGACAAGAAAAACTATGTTCAGAATTACATAACAAGAGTTTTGAAAATAAAGGCGACGAGACAATCTGGGGTAAAATAATGTATTGCACCCTACGCCTGTACATCCAGGAACTTGTTCAGAATTACATAACAAGAGTTTGACAGAAGATATTTGACCATATAGAATCATCCAATTCAGTCCATTCCCATTAACCACTCAAGCAGGGACCCATAGTAGAATCAATTTCAGGCTTAGAAAGTCGAAACCCCTCTGCCTCCTTGAAACTCTTCAATAATGCAGGATATACTGGGGTTGTCTCTTTTTTCTTGGAAGCTAAAGATGAGTTGGGTAAGACTCCTAAAGGTATGGCTTCTTCATGATTACGAATATGAAGGAATAATTCCATTAATTCTCAGCCTTAGGTTTTTAGTGCTTCACAGTATACATCTAAAGGAGATATAGCTTAACAAGATATCAAGGATTGGTGACGTAAAAGATTTTTATGAAGAAGAATGTAGATAACAAAAAATATCAAACAATTGCATAAGAAATTTAACTAAAGCTTGCAGCCAAAAAACATTGCAATGAATGAGTGATGCAACTAAAAGTTCAGAACGCAGAACATACAGCAAACCTGGCATAAAACGGAGAATCTTTGAAGTCAAAGATTCTTATCCAACAGAGAAAGGTCTACACTGTAGCTTCAATTGAGCCCCATAAATTGAAACAAAAGAAATGGAGCAGATCAGTTATAGAAGCATAATATAATAAATCTCTCTCAGATTCAAACACGATTCAATCAGTAATCAATCTAGACAGCACAGGCAGGTAACATTAATAAAAAAATCAAATAAATAAAAATAATAATAATAATGACTATGCTAGTCTTGTGGTTGAATTACAGTTAAGCAAATAGATAATATACTCTAGTAGCACCCCACAGAAATATTTTACTAAGAACTATATCATTTTCACTAAGAATAAAGCAATGAAGTATGTGAGAAGAGAGAGCATATTCCAGAGAAAAGATAAAAGAAAAGGAGAAAATGAATTTCAAATACACATGAAAAAACGAAAGAGGCAAATAAAAACTAAGGAAGCACATCTTCAGCCCTAAGAGCAGCAACATCAAGAACTGAGAATCAAATTGAAGTAGCAAGAACATCAGAACAAGAGGCCTATCCAATATGGAGTCCTGAATTTTCTCACCCCAAATGCCCCAAAGGATAGCAACAAATAGCATTTAACAACTATGTCCTTAATATTTGAATATTAAAGTTCTTTACTGTGACTCATCTACAGCAGTTTCAGTTATGTTCCACTATAAATCTTACTTAAAGCTAATTCAAAATTAAAATCAAACAAAGGGTCATTGTTTGGCACAGCAGGAAAATCTCAAGCTGACAAGCATGAGGATACAAACGTGAGTCTGGATAATTTTTTTCAAAGGTTAAGTTTGTCTCCCGTAGTCTTCTCCCAACACCTACATAGGCAGGACCAGCACTTGGTGATGCAATTTTTTTTATTAAAATAAAAGGATAGTTTCCCCTTAAAAGTATAAAGGACCAAGAAAGGTTAAAGCAGAACAACCATCCTGAGCTATATAAAATATCTAGCCCCAAGGAAGATGTTATGTAAATATGCAATGAAGACAAATTCCTATCAAGAGAAATGAACCAGTTTAAGATATCTGAAGGTCAAGTAGAAAATTTATTAAAGAGAAAAGCAAACAAATTTTGAAAGCTCCTCGATGACCAACAATTAGAGCTATATATAATATATTGACTGTAACAAAAAACCAATAAAGTCAGATAATTTCAATCATTTACCCTTCAACGGTGAACTTCAATGAGTGGTCTACAATCTAACAAATACCAAAAATGCTACACCAAAACATGCAATTTTCTTTACCAGTAAATCTTCTAAAATATTAGCAATGCTCTAGGTTTTTGCAAGAGGAAGCATCGAGATGCGGCCACATCAATACATTCACATCATTCAATTTCTTATTCCAGAATGTGACAGTAATTGTTGCCTTTCAACCCCAAAATATATTGTTTTTTTATTTAATTAATATTTCCACTTTCTGCGACCCTTTTATATTTATTAAAGTGAAAAGGGGGAACTATAATGTATAACATGGTAAAAAGTGCATTTTTCTTGATACTCATGGGAATTATCTACCACCTGTGATCGTTTTGGTAAGGTTGAAAAGAGAGAGAGAGAGAGAGAGAGAGTTGACTAATCATTAAGCAAAGCAAGGAAGTCATTAAAGCAACTTTTCCTCATGCAAATGGATCAAACAGGAGACAAAAGCACACACGGTTTTATTGTCAACAACTTAAAACTTCAGTGAAAGAGTAAATTTAAAGTAAACCCATTCGATAACAAACAGAACTTTAAAAAGTTAAAAGAAAACAAATAACTGTTCTCAGGAAACTGAACCAAGCAGCCCTTATATGCTATACTTGAGAGTTCACATTTAAATATAAGGATTCCATCTCATAAAAGTTCCAAGAATTCCCTAAATTTGAAGCCAAAATAAGACAAGCAAGCAACCAATTACACAGATAAAAGCATTCACAATTTCTTCTTCTAATCAAGAAAAAGATCGATATATTGATAAATGCTTTTATGAAAGCAACAAATTCAGGTGGTTAGTGTACATTGCTACATCGATCCTTCCTTCTCTTTCATCAAGGTTAGGTATTTCCCTTTAACTTTTCAGGGTGGGCGTGAACGTATGTGTTGCAGGGTGGAAGTAAAATGGTGGTGGGCCCGAAAGGAGGCCTCCTCCATCGTCACATCCTTCCTGCTTACCAAATGTAGGCTTAGGTTGTTCTGTGGAGTTTTGTTTCTATTGTTGGTTGTGGATGGTTCTCCCTTTTGTACTTGAGGCAGGCCCTTGAGTGTATAACTCTCCTTGGTTGTTATAATGACAAATACAACCAACAGATTAAATTACTTAGGATGAGGACAGAAGGCACATGAAATGCATCAACAATGAACTATAATAATTATTGTGTAATTGGTGTTATCAACTATTAGTGAACCAACTTGGATAATCGGTGGATAAATAATAACTCCTAACAACTCTATTCCAACCCATGACACATAAAGGACTTGCTATAGGGGTTCCTAAACTTTCTCAAAAGCTTGGGTCCATTTTATCAAAAACGCTTGATTAACTGACAAATGAGAAATTGTTTATCAAAGTCACTGCATGATGAACTGCCTACACAATAGATGACGTTAACATGAAATAACAAACAGTTAGTTACGATATACCAGTGAAGTGGCATGAATCATCTTCTTTGTCTTTATTCCATATGAATGGGTCAGTCGCATACAAATATATATATCCCTTCTTTTCTATAACAAGTCATTTCTCCGACTATATTTCATCTTTAAATTTTTTTTTGAATAACTTCATCCCATATTAGTTCCAGTCATCCTCTCTGTCTCTCCTCTCTTTGTTGGTGCATCAACATGTATACATCGTATAAGTCTACACCACCTATTACCTAAGTCTGTTTTCTCTTGTGTCATCCCTTTTTTCTCTTATGTCATCCCTTATAAGTGATATCCCTAATTCCTTCCTCACAAGTTAATTATTAATCGTCTCTCTTCTAATCGGTCCTCTTAGCGATGGCTTCTTCCAACCAGGTGGTTTTCCGCCCCTAATGGGACTGGCATTGAGACCCCTTTCAAAAAAAGAAAGGGTATGGATTAAGAGATTAGAACTCTTGAGTCATGTTCAGGGCAGGACCAGGTTTTCTATCACCCGGCCCCAATTATATAGCAAAACTATGCATATACAATATTCTTATTTTGAAGTACTCAAATTGCCCTTATATACATTAAAAAATTTGTAAGGCATCTTACATCTCTGATCTCTCAAACACACCTCACCCGCTGCTCCCACGGACCAGCCGTCCACTATCTCAATACTGCCTCACTTCCCAATCAGCGATTTCCTACAATCCAAAGCCTTCTCCCAATCATCTTTTGTGCGATTAGCACTATCCCACATCTCCCAAACATATTTTTTACAGCCAGCACTCTTTCGCCCATGTCAAAGCCTTCACATCTCCCAACCCTCATTTGTCTCACCCTAAATTCCAAAGTCGCAGCGTCATACTGACACACCGACACTTTGACAATGGTGATCATCCAATCAGGAGCAAAAACCACAGATTTGGTTTATTCATGATATATTTGTGTGCTTTGCTTTTGTTCATAAACGGCCGGGATGGGTGGGGTGGACTTGTGTTTTGCTCATAAACCCCTCCTGAGTTCAGGACAGGTATGGGATAGTCTAACACTTAACAAAACGGGGTAGTGTTTTGGGGAACCCCCCTAACGCACACACCCCCCATCCCTAATTCTTATCATTCATTTTAGCATTCTCACTTTTTTTTCTTTTCTTTTTTTTTTTGGGTTGCAATGCATTTCATCAAGTGTAAGTTGGAGCCCGGAGCCAAATGTCTCTCCAAATAACAAGCTTAGCCCCGCTCTTATTTAAATGGACATTAAAAGTTTCTTATACATTAGAAGTCAAAGAACACTTTACATGAGTAGTGTACCTTTAACTTTAAGGATATTTTTAAAGGCTTCAGAAGTAAATGAATTATAATATTTAATAAATTTATTATTTATGAATTTTGTCTCCCACAATTCTACAAGTTTCTATGGTATATGATCTCCTTCAATTTATGAATGGTAATGATACATAAACCCCCAATTTAAGTGATACATCCAGCCAAAATGTCCTCACCATTAAAGTTCCATCCAAATTGCACTTGACTTGAGCAAAGATACCTGCAAGAACTAGAGTCACTGAGTTCACATCAACAACAAACACAATTTAGCTTAAGTTGATGTATTTCTAGCAGAATATACTTGTCTTGTAGCCATCCAATATTGGGATGGAAATCTTTTGCCCAACAACTCAGACCAGAAACCATGTCAGAGTGGTATTGATGAAATCTCACTATTCATCTAGCAAAGAAATGAAACATCATATTTTGTTAATTTTTGCCACCCCAACTGCATACCCATTTCGTCATTTGGATAGTGATCTCTATTTTTTTCCCCGAGATAATAAACAACTCTGAAATCAAAATCAAGTAGGCATACACTATAAAGGCATGC
The DNA here is from genome assembly GCF_030987335.1 of Cornus florida. Classification (NCBI taxonomy): domain Eukaryota; kingdom Viridiplantae; phylum Streptophyta; class Magnoliopsida; order Cornales; family Cornaceae; genus Cornus; species Cornus florida. The sequence goes on along the minus strand of NW_026775578.1, from coordinate 11,832,229 downwards.
ACAAAGCCAGGAGCATTCCGGAAGATAGAAAAGGGAGGGACAAGAAATCTTTTGTGTCTGGACATTAAGCAGAAACAAGAATCTAATGACAAGTTACCAACCAAAAATACAACAATGGTACAGCATTCAGTCTTCGAACAATCTTAGTCTATGAATTTCAAGGGGAAACCTGAAGTGACCAATCCACGCCATATAGAGCCGGACATAGTCCACATATTGTTTCGCAAAAATTTAAAATAAATTGATTCTGATCCACAAAGGAAAATAATTTTTTATAACCCACCAAGACCATGAAGAATAGCCCAGAAATTTTAACATTCGATTTACATATCAAAATGTAATGAATTGGTTAAATATTTTCAGAGGATTGTGGAGGCAACAGATTATAACAATTCCGCAATAAATCATCAATTTCACAAGCACAAACTTTGAAGCATTTGGCAAGAAACAAAGCTTATGCACTGAACATATCCTTACCATATAAAAAATTTGTGAGTAAACCTTTCTGCTGAACTTTAAGCTCTTTAGTCATCTGCTTCCCCGACAGAACACAGGTTGAATTGAAAAGATCTAGAGGGAGAGAGAGAAAAAGAAAAAAATCAACCAAAAAGTTAACTTAAGAACTGAACTCAAGTATTTAAATTAATTGTTGATAGATTATGAATTATAGCTCAATTTCATACAACTATTTTTCTGATAAGGGGCAAAAACAATGATGTTAAGTTGCTATTTGATAAGACTGAAAATTAAGTACCAAAAAAGTTAAGAACTGAATTATAAGTACAGAGGTTTAACCGCTAATTTTAATTTGAGAATTTCTTTGATACTTTTAAAAAAAAAATTTAATTAATTGTTATCTTTGGTGAAAAATAAAGTCTCTGCCACTTAAAATCTTACCCCATTTTAAGCAATTTAAAGTGATATTATAGATTGGGTTATCAAATATACTCAGTTGGATAATCACTTAATTATTCAGAATAAAATACTGAATTGAGTTAAAGCCAGAAGGCATTTAGAATGATCAAACAGATGCAAATTATGTTCAACAGAAACATCCTATTGTGCTCTCTGTTTGAAGACTCACGTAGCACGCAATAACATAAGTTGACAAGAACATTCCAGTATAAATTAGGGTTTTCATGTAGTTTATGCTTTCCTGAAAGTAATTGAATAAACTCCAATAAGTATCATAATGAGGCTACTTAGCAGTCATAAATTACCCACCTGTCTTCAATGCACAACATAATGTACTGACACAATTCAACATCACCTAACAGCCTGTAGCACGCAATGACATAAGTTGACAAGAACATTCCAGTATTTTAGTTTAAGGTGTCAGTTTTATTTAACTTGGGGCTTTCACGTAGTTTATGCTCTCCTGGAATTAATTGAATAAACTCCAATAAGTATCATAATGAGGCTACTTAGCAGTCATTAATTACCCACCTTTCTTCAATGCCCGACATAATGTACTGACACAATTCAACATCACCTAACAGCCTGTAGCACGCAATGACATAAGTTGACAAGAAAATTCCAGTATTTTAGTTTAAGGTGTCAGTTTTGTTTAACTTAGGGCTTTCATGTAGTTGTTCATGCTTTCCTGGAATTATTTGAATATTCTCTACTTAGCAGTCATAAAATACTCAACTGTCTTCAGCGCCACATAATGTTCCGACACAATTCAACATCACCTAACAGCCTGTGTGGCAGTTTTATTTAACTTAGGGCCTTCGTTTGGTTCATGCTCTCCTGGAATTAATTGAATATTCTCCAATAAGTATCATAATGAAGCTTCTTATCAGTCTTTAATTACTTAAAGCGCAATTCAACATCACCTAACAGCAGTTCCACGATATCTTGCAACCAAGTAGGGCAAGGGTAGGCCTATAACCAACTCTTAACAGTCTCCTCTTAGTTGCCCTCTCCCCTTCTTCACTCTTTTTTTAAAATATATATATATATATATACACACACGCACAATATCCAGCTATATTACGCTAAATTCAAATGCCATTTTGTCATAAAGTTCAAAATAATTTACAAAACAACATATTCTCAACTTTTTAAGAATTTAATCCCATGAGAAAACCTGCTTCCAAGAAAGGGCTCATGAAATCCAATAACATATTTCTATAATTTTTCCAAAATAGCTATAGAAAGATTTGAGCCATGCAGCCACTGGTTTGCTTGTATACCAATATTGTCACAGTTGATATTTTAATTAACTTCAAATATCATGAATCTCTTTTTTCAATTTCTCTTTGAATTTTTTTTTATGATGGTAGAGAAAAAATGTTATTATCCTTGATGACTAACATTGAACCAAGAAATCAAAACTAATTAATAAAAAGATTTCAAAACAAAATTTATTGTGAAGTTACAAAAGAGCATAGGTTCATTATGGAACTGTCTAGTTCAATTTTTCACAATTCCAATTTATGATTGCCATATGTTGGATTCTTCGTTGCCTTTTGTTAGAGGCATGGCATAATTTTTAGTTGATACTATATCTTACAGAAAATATTAGGCCATTCCAGCGCCAAATTATACCATGAAAAAAATAGCCATAATTTGTCAATCATGCATCGGCTCAACCATTTATTCCAGTCTAAAATTCCAATAGGCATTGTTGGCAGTTATCAACAATTGTTTTTTAGTGCTGAAGCATTATAGAGTATTGAAAGAATTCACACTTTATCAGCAGCATGCTTACATTCACCATTTAGAAACAAATGTGTTCAATAGTTTATTGGTTTTTAACACCTAACCACTTATCATAATGTTTTCCGAAAAATTCTAACCAAAGTAATCTTTCCTATCATACGTTTCCTATCCAGGAAATCTAGTCATCTTTCAATTGTATTTTCGATCATGCATCCCTTGCCTTTTGGGTAGGCCAGTATCTATTCTCAGCTTTCTAAATAAATGTTTCCAACTGCTGAGTGTGATTGATCGTAAAACTGTTAGAACCAACAGTATAAGAAAATTAATTACTTCAGATAAATAATGACAGGGTAAAGGGCCAACAAGCAAGATTCTAAATTCTGGAACAGGATTGTCCGTCAAAAGGTACATAAATCTACAAGTACATAATGCTTATTTAGTTACGAGAATTTGACTGCAGTATCACAAAGGTAATGTAAATCATTTCATTTCAATCTTTAATCCAGACGGTCCTGCTTTGCATTTTGAGAATTGCTGATTCCTCTGCCCTTTTATCACCCCCTAAAAGCGTAACAGAGAATGCTAACATATTGCAAGGTAAACAAAATTACTGCAATAACCGACTAGCATTGGGCAATTTCCTCATGCCCTTGCTTTAGATGATACTCATTATTGTAACAGCAGGGTAAATTTAGTCACAATCTAGTAAGCATAGATACTTCCCCAAGGTCGCCGTGGCCATATCAGATACGTATTCAACACAAATACATGAATGCAGGATACAGCAGGCATATGGATATGTATCCGGTACTGCTGGTAATCATTCAGATTTTTAAGATATTTTTTTTTCTAAATCGACACAGTGAAACTTCTAGGTGTCCTGGGCTATGGCTGGGCAAAATTATATCTATTTTTAAAAAATAAATATAAAAAATCATTTTTAAAAAGAAAATAAAACAAAAAGGACTTAAAAGCCCAAACAGATACCACCTGACACTCAACAACACAATGAGAGAGAAATACAGAAAAAAACTTAGGGGAAAAAATAAAGAGAAAAAGGTAAAAATAAAGAGAAAATGAGAAGCAGAAGAAAAAGGGAGATTCAGTGTCTACTAAAGCATGTACAAATATAAAATAAATAATTTTATATTTAATAATATAATATATTGTTTTATTTTTGTATCTTGAAATAACCGTATCCTTTTTCTTTTTCTTTTTTTCGGAGATTTGATGTTTCACCGTATATGTGTCGTGTCATGTCTGTATCCCATATCCGTGCTTCATAGGTCACAATATATAGAGGTAATAATTTAATCATTCACTAAAAAAGTAAAATAAGCGATAACTTATAAGACTGACACTAAATGGACAAATTATGTCTTTTCAGCTAAAAACTATGGATACAGACATGAGATATGGATATGAAATTTCAAATTAAAATAAATAAATAAATAATATGAACAAAAAGGGTGCATAGTAATAAAATATATATTTATACATAAAAATCGTATTATGCATGTTAAATAAACATTTTATGCTTGTACCGTGAACTTTGTAATTTACTAATCATATGATTATAATCATCTGTAGCATAGAGAAAGACATAACAAAATACCATGTATATCTTTATGTTTCTTAGTGTATGCATGTAGATAAGTAGACGTATACCACCAAAATCATCATTCTTGCCTTTTATCCCATATGAACGGATTCTGCCTAAGATAAGCAGATGCATATATAAACATCATTTGATGATTTCTCCTATTTTAATAAAATATTTCTTTCTCCTGATTCTTAAACATGATCAAACTTTATATAAATCTTATATAAACCTCTAATTCTATATTCCTTACAATTATACTTTGTTTCTGTGTTAAAAGAAAGTCTTGTTCAACTTTCAAGCTTCATCAGTCGCATGCGATTATTAGTGGTCAAGAAATGTCAAGTTTTCAAGCTTCATCAGTCGACAAATGACTTATACAGATACGGCTTCTCAGCTTTTCAGATAAATCAAGGGAATAATTTATCCACAAATTAGAATTTGGGTGCTACCGAATGATCCAATGAGGTGGAAGCATGTAGAACCATTAACAAAACTACTTATTTAAAACAAATCACATAAAATGACGGATGCCCCTATCAATTCCAAAAGAGAAAATGCGTGTTATGGAAATTTCCTCTTGATCAGAATCAATCTATTATCTCCAACTGTATCATACTTTTAACCGTACCATCTTCCTTTCCAAAAACCAAAACACCATTATCATTTTGCTCCATAAAGTAAACCCACAGACCAGCGTTTTCATTTTTACTATTAAAGATATAGCTCAATGTCTTGAAGAATTAGACACAGAAGTAGGCCAAACAGAAAAAAGAGCAAGCTGCTCAACAATGCTGGCCATTGTAAAACTAAGGTTATACATATCTGGGAAAGACAATAACTACATATGGATTCTTGCAGAGTCAGTTATCGAAGTAGAATGATTGAACAGAAGAAAACATTATAGCTTGGTTGGAGTACTATTTGTTACATTAAAATTTTAATCTTCAGACATAACAAATATCCCAATTTCCCAATTTGAGTGTTGAACCAAAGAATGAGAAAAGACGGACAATAACCAGTATGGGCACCAGATATAGACCATTAACATAGCCCTCAGCATAACTCACACAAGTGACAAGCCAATAAATACAGCCAGGTCCTGTTACCTATGAGAAAGTACCACATTTTTCCAAAAAAGAACAGCATTGACTAATAAACTGATACCACAAATTTGTTTTAACTTTTAATTAAAAATGCTCACTTAACATAATACTGTCCAATTATAAACAAAACAAACCTAACTGCCACTGCAACTCCAGTTCCAAAACCATCTCCAATAACATAAACAAACCCGTAAAACAGGAAAAAGATACAGAAGGGTGAATCAACTATATATTTCTAAGTGTGAAATTACCAAAGACACGACTTGATTCAAAGTCGGGAATGAGATCGGTGTAGTCCACTATCTAGCATTGCACCATGACTCAATACTTGTTGCCACAACCCTCATGACTGGAACTACTCGACGTGCTTGCCCCTTTAAGTGAAGGATGATCGTTGGAAGTTCTACGAGAGAAGCCACAAAATGCGTTGGAGAATTCTGACCTAAATATTAGCAACTTTTACTTAATAATAAACTAATGATAACTTACTTCTGTTTCTTTCCATTCTGCTGCTTTATGCTTAGAACCGTATCCATGGCCATCTTTTGGTGTTCCTTTGTTTGTGAATGCAGTTCTAGTCCTTCCATTGTTTCACAATCAACTTGACAAATGCCACACCATCCCATGCTTGCTAACTTTCTTTTCTCAACGCCCTGAGGATACCCGTGCAATAAAAGAGATACGTAACAAATAGAAAGGGACCAATCTAAACTAAAGTGCTCTATGTGCATACCATATTCAAGCTATATCGGTCAACAGTTTCATTATCAGAAGGAAACTGAGAAAGACAAAGCAAACAATGAACAGCAAGATATCAATACTTACTCTGTAAAAACTACCATCATTTGGATATCCCTGGGTAAAATAACTGCTTCTAAATCCAGGCTCGCCAAGACGTGGATGACTCAACTTGTTGCCTCCAAAAGATCCACCAGGAGGCAGATGTTGAGGGAAGTTTCCAGAGCCAGTCAATTCCCCAATACGTGCTTGTCCAGGAACGACACCCAAACCAGCCTGACTCAGAAAGTCCTGAGGACCCAGATGTTCACCACTCAATTGGCCAGGTAAAGTATTTTGTGCAATCAAGTCACCTCCCTGCAGAGTCCCCGGACCTTCAAGCACACCTGTTCGCATCTGATTAGGTAAAAGTGGGAACCTACCTCCACCAAACAGGTGTGATTCATTCAACGCTGACTGGTTAAGTGGGACACCTGAAAATTTTCCAGATCCACTCATCTGAATGCCAGGATAGTCTCTAATTGGACTTCTAGGAGTCGAACAAACTGTGTGATGCCGATCTAATCCAGCAACTGGTTCAAACTCACGCCTATCAAGGCGCTGAGGAGGTTCCAGAGGCTTCAACCTTTCACCCCGAAACCCTAGTATCAATGTGGAATCAAAGACTAGGGACCTGTTCATTCTTGACACATTTAATTTAATACCAGACAACTGCCCAGTTGTACCACTTTCCAAAGTCTCATGTAAATCTGAATTAAGTTGTCTGCCATCAAAGTGACAAGACCTCTGATTGGAAAAAAATTGAGTCTCCATTGGATTAATAGGATGCTGCTGACCAACCTGACCTTCAGGACCATGTGGTGGCGCTTTTCCCATTATCCCACCACGTGAATCCAACGATCCAGTACACAACTCAACCTGCGGCAAACCTACTATAGGACATTCACCTTCAGATATCCTAGAGACCCCATCATGCGGAGGAGACATATGATCTTGATTGTATTGCTTCTGAGAAGCACCAGCCACATAATTTTGAGGCTGCTGCAGATGCTTTACAGCACAACAATGCTGATTTGATCGACTCTGATTCACACCCAATGCTTGACCCTGCTGCTGCTGCTGCCGCTGCCGCTGCCGCTGCGCATATTGCTGAGGCACTGGTTGTTGAACTGGCTCCATAACAGAATGCTGGTTAACAGGGTGACCAGGTTGCTGTGCATGTGGGTAAATTGGCTGCTGTTGTGAAGAAGGGACGCTTGAGATTTTCCCTTGTGATGGCAACAAGGCTGGCTGTTGCTGATTGACCATAGGAGGACGAGGTTGGGGTGGATGCATCTGAGGAGGATGTAAAGGGAGCTGACCATGTATTTGGGCCGGATATGGAGGCAGAGGCCCATTCTGGAGATGTATGTGCATAGGGAGGTGTTCTGAGGCTCCCAACTGCATCTGCTGGATAACCTGGGGTTGCGTATGGAAGTAATGGCCAATCACTGCATCGGCCGAGGGATGCTGTGTCTGAGACTGGGCATTTGGATTTGGTAGCTGCTTAGGCTGAAGAGCCTGAAGCTGGGGTCGGGGTTGGGGTTGGGGCTGGGGCTGGAGTTTGGGTTGGGGTTGGGGTTGCGGTTGCGGTTGCGGTTGCGGTTGGGGGGGTCGGGGTTGGGGTTGGGGTTGGGGTTGGGGTTGGAATTGGGGTTGAAGTTGGGGGGGTTGGGGTTGGGGTTGGGCTTGGGCTTGGGCTTGGGCTTGGGGGGTTCGGGGTTGGGGTTGGGGTTGGGGTTGGAATTGGAATTGGAATTGGGGTTGGAGTTGGACCCACGGCTGGAACTGTCCTTGAGGTTGAAATTGGTGTTGGCCCGGTTGGGGCTGAATGTAAGCCTGAGGCTGATTTTGCCCTTGAACACGCTGTGGATGCTGCTGGTAGTGCTGGATGGCCTGCTGCTGGTAGGGGTAGTAATGTTGATAAGTCTGCTGGTAAGAGTCATATCCAGGGTACTGCTGGTAGTGCTGATATTGTTGCTGATACCACGTTTCTGGAGCTGGCACACCAGCTGGAGCTACAGCTTGGGCTTTTGAATTTGCACCGATTTGCTGATTGGGATCATATCCAGGTGGTGGTGCACCGGTAGCTTGTAAAGTCTGTGACTGAGATGTCCGCAATCCAGATTGAGTAGCAGTCTGGATCTGGTCAGCAACAACAACTGTGGCTGTGGCCGCAGTGCCCTGGACACCCTGTGCCTGCTGTGCTTGTGGTTGCACACCCTATTGTTCGATTATACAAGAATAAATTCATCAAGAAAACAAGATAATTGTCTTAATGTATGCCATATATGTAAAGATATGCAAATGCTATATATGTATAGATATGCATATGCCTTATTGCACTCACAGGACAGTTTTGTGTATGCTCCTGTGCTTGACGATGCAAAATTTGGCCTCCACATCTGTGGCATACCACTGGCAAATTTCCAAAGGCACACCCAGAACAATGGGAAGTGCACTCAGATAAAGGACCCAGCCATGAGCATCCACTCCTGTAAAAGAGACAATGAACTGCTACCTTGCCTATGGTTTCAGCCAATGTTTTGTTTGATTCTATAAGTGGCTGCAGAAAAGTGTTATTAAAACAAACTTAAAAAAAATAAGATAACAAAAAACTTAGATAGGCACAGTAAAAACAAAGATAAGTGAAAAGTAACCTTAGATTCCGCTTCGGCCACCAAGTATCCATCATATGGGCAAGCCCGTGTAGTTCCCACAATGTATGTCAAACAAGGTTTGCAATAAAGATGAGTGCACCCTGACTGAAGAGCTTCATTTGGGTAGACAAGCAAGCGACATACTGGGCAGAAGTACTCTCCAGAAAGAGATTGAATGTTCAATATGCAGTCAATATCAAAACCCATGTTGGCTCAGATTTAAGCCTATCTCCTACCATACACCAATGCAATGGTTCTAAAAATTGATGGATGATACAAAATGGACAACTACCACCTGACCCTGCGAAGAAAACAAATAAAAAAACAAAATAGAGATCCCGGTATAAATAATTTTCCAAGAAAACTCTGAATTTCAACTTGTATTAATGCCAACCAAGACTAGTACAAAGAAACAAAAAAGGATGACATCTAATACAGCTCATACTTAAACAAACACAAACCAATAGCAGTCAGACTGACCATTGTCATTCCGTCACATTTAATGCTAGGGTGAATCCGGCAACCATAAACTTATGCTTATATATGCTGAATCTCGTGGGAACACAAATATAATATATACATATAAGATATGGGCAAAAACTTGGTTCATTCTGTCACATTTAATGCTAGGGTGAATCTGGCAATCATGAAGTAATGCTTACATAAGCTAATCCTCGCTGGAACACCCATAAAAATAATATGGCAAATTTTTGAAACCAAAAAGGTAAAAAAGATCAATACAACCTTGGCAAAGCATAAAATAATAACCAAAACAAACCTCATATTCCCTGCATGAATTTTTCTCTGGCTACACTCTCTCACAACAAAAATGAATTGTCGTCATTTCCAATAAATGTAATTTCTTTATCAAAATAGAAAGAAAATTCATTAATTGCAAAATTCAGTGTTTAAAAATAAAATAAAATATTAAACCAAATGAACCTTCTAAAATGCCAAGCGACAGCACAAAGACTATGCACACTAACTTAAAGCTTAAAAGAGATGTCATATGCACTTATATATATATATATATATATATATAGAGAGAGAGAGAGAGAGTGATGAGAACTTAAAGAAAGGCTCATCAGTGATCGTGCACAACCCATCACCGTAAACTTGATAAGTATGACCATCAAGAAAGCTTACTTGCATAGGCAGGCCTTAGGGGTTAACTGTTATCATCTTGATAATGGGAGACTGGTTTGGGATGTTCGATTCAGGCGTGCCTTTCAGGATTGGGAGATTGATGAGGCAATTCGTCTCTTGGAGTTGTTATATCGCCAGAGGATTGTGGTGGAGGATTCAGATTGTTGGTATTGGGTCGCAAACTCCAAGGGGCGTTTTGAGGTGAGGTCTTTCTTCAAGTGCCTCTCTGTTGATCCTAGAGTTCGTTTTCCTTGGAAGTCTGTTTGGCGTTCTAAGGCTCCTCTCAAAGTGGCTTTCTTTGTGTGGACTTCGGTTCTGGGTAGGATCTTAACCCAAGATAATTTGAGAAGGAGAAGCCAGGTGGTGGTCAATCGTTGTTATATGTGTCTTCGTGATGAGGAATCTGTGGATCACCTTCTTATTCATTGCTCTTTGGCTAGAGAGTGTTGGGATTTGATGCTTGGCTTATTTGGGTTTTATTGGGTTATGCCAAGATCTACTAGAGAGTTGATTGAGATGTGGAGAGGTTGCCATGTGGGGGCTCTCAGTCAGGATGCGTGGAGAGCTACGCCGCTTTGTGTGTGGTGGTGTATTTGGCTTGAAAGGAATAGGAGATACTTTGAAGGAAAGGCGATGTCGATTTCGGTGCTTAAATTCTCGATTATAAATTCTCGATTATTTCAACTCTTTTTTGTTGGGTTTCAAGGAGAGATCATAGATCGTTGGAGGAAATTGTTGATTTTTTGGCCTCTTTGAAGGCTTGAGTCCTTTGTGCTCTTTTGTATTTCCTTGGGTTTCTCTCCCCTCTTGAGCGTCTTTTTTTTTTTTTTTTTGATAAATAAAAAATTTAATAAAAAAACACTCCAAGGGGGAGCGGAACCCAAGAACAATACAAAAAGCCACTCAATCCTTCAAAGAGGCCAAAAAATCAACAATTTCCTCCAAAGATCTATGATCTCTCCCTAAAACCCAACAAAAAAGAGTGGAAATAATCGAGAATTTAAGCACCGAAATCGACATCGCCTTTCCTTCAAAATATCTCCTATTCCTTTCAAGCCAAATGCATAATAATATTCTTTTATTTATCAAAAAAAAAAAAAAATGGGAAGGTTGCCCACATGGGATCTTCTTGAATTAGCTTGCATTGTGATATGAATTCCAAATATATTATTTAGAAAGAATAGTTAAAATATTCTGGTAGTTTAAGATTAATACTGATTTATTTTTATATGTTCTTGCAATCTTACCATTTATCGGTAGTGTGTACAATTTAAGATTTATTCATATAGAAGAGCACAATCTCATACCAGGCTGGAGTCACTGGATAGCAATTAACTACAGTAAAAGAAAGATGTCTCACCGTAAAAAAATTTGGAAAGTTATACTTTATATTCACCAGTCATATAAAAACACTAAAAACAAGAATCAGATTCGAGGAATAGCCAAGGACATGAATGATAGCACATCCAAAAACCTTTACAGATGATGCAACGCAAAGAGAAGATCCATATTTACATAAAATCAAAATCAACATAAACAAATAAAAAATCACCATGAAATAATGTACATAAATAAACCCTAAAAATTTCTGAGATCAACCCATGCTTCCTTGGATATTTGACTCTCACTCTGCTAAAAGTGACATAAAATAAACTCAAAGAATGACTAGATACAATAATTCTTGGGAAAAAACAGGGAAATGAACTATGCACATCCAAAAAACTTTACAGATGATGCAACACCAAAAGACTCGTGTTTACATAAAATCAATGCCAATGGAAACAATTAAAAAATCATCAAAAAAATGTACATGAATATATATGTGTGTGTGTGTGTGTGTGTGTGTGTGTGTAAGCATTATCATATACAATACAATGATAGCACAACAAACAACAATAGATATTTGCACCTCATGTAGAAAGAATTCCTGAATTGTTGAATTTATTGTCTCGTTTTCCTGCATAAAATAAAATAAATATAAAATCTTAAATCATATGAACCTCCTGACATGTGAGAAAAAAAAAATCATATTCCAAGTAATAACACAGATATATCTATACATAACTAACGCAAACCTTAAAATGATATTTGGATGCGCATGACAGATATGAACTTATAAAAGGCCAATCATCCATTAATTATAAAATAAATAAATTTGATCATGCACTACCAATCGACGTAAACTTAATAGGAACGACCATCAGGAAAGCTTACTTGCATGCCTGCATGTAATACCTGCAAACATGGAATTTTGTTGATTTGTCTTGAGTTGTTATATGAATTTCACATTTACTATTTACAAAGAATAGTTACCATAATCTTATTTACCGAAAAAAATATATATAGTTAGCATAATCTGGTAGTTTAAGATTAATACTAATTTTATGTTGATGTGTGTATATAGTTTGAAACTGTGAATATCAGGTGACCTTTTGCTCATATAAGAGAGTGTAGTCTCTCTCAAAACAAATTTTAAAAATTAGGGTGTGGGATGGGGACAAGTGACAGCACAAAAACTATGCACACTAACTCAAATCTTAAAATAGATGTTATATGCACTTATATATATATATATATATATATAGATAGAGAGAGAGAGAGAGAGTTTGATGAGAACTTAAAGCAAGGCTCATCATTCATTGGTTGTATGCGCATGACAGATATGAACTTATAAAAGGCTGATCATCCATTAATTATAAAATAAATAAATTTGATCATGCACTACCAATCGACGTAAACTTAATAGGAACGACCATCAAGAAAGCTTACTTGCATGCCTGCATGTACTGCCTGCAAACATGGAATTTTGTTGATTTGTCTTGAGTTGTTATATGAATTTCACATTTACTATTTACAAAGAATAGTTACCATAATCTTATTTACCAAAAATATATATATATAGTTAGCAAAATCTGGTAGTTTAAGATTAATACTAATTTTATGTTGATATGTGTATATAGATTGAAACTGTGAATATCAGGTGACCATTTGCTCATATAAGAGAGTGTAGTCTCTCTCAAAACAAATTTAAAAATTAGGGTGTGGGATGGGGACAAGCAACAGCACAAAAACTATGCACACTAACTTAAATCTTAAAATAGATGTTATATGCGCTTATATATATATATATATATATATATAGAGAGAGAGAGAGAGATTGATGAGAACTTAAAGAAAGGCTCATCATTCATTGAAAAAAATGATCGTGCACAACCCATCGACGTAAACTTGATAAGAATGACAATCAAGAAAGCTTACTTGGCTACATGGGATGGTTGCCCACAGGGGATCTTCTTGAATTAGCTTGCGTTGTGGTATGAATTCCAAATTTACTATTTAGAAATAATAGTTAAAATAATCTGGTAGTTTAAGATTAATACTAATTTATGTTTATATGTTCTTACAATCTTACCATTTATCATAAATGTGAACAATTTAAGGTTCGTTCATATAGAAGAGCACAATCTCATACCAGACTGGAGTCACTGGATTAACCACAGTAAAAGAAAGATGTCTCGCCAAAAAAAAAAAAATTTGGAAAGTTTATACTTTATATTCACCGGGCACCGAAAATCTCAGGGAATATAAATAAAAATAAAAACCATAACAAGAATCAGATTCGAGGAACAGCCAGGGACATGAATGATAACACATCAAAAAAACTTTACAGATGATGCAACACGAAGAGAAGATCCATATTTACATAAAATCAAAATCAACACAACCAAATAAAAAATCACCATGAAATAATGTACATAAATAAACCCTAAAAATTTCAGAGTCTCACTCTGTTAAAAGTGACATAAAATAAACTCAAATAATGACTAGATACAATAATTCTTGGGAAAAACAGGGAAATGAACTATGCACATCCAAAAAACTTTACAGATGATGCAAAACCAAAAGACTCGTGTTTACATAAAATCAATGCCAATGGAAACAATTAAAAAATCATCAAAAAAATGTACATGAATATATATGTGTGTGTGTGTGTGTGTGTCTGTAAGCATTATCATATACAATACAATGATAGCACAACAAACAACAATAGATATTTGCACCTCATGTAGAAAGAATTCCTGAATTGTCAAATTTATTGTCTCGTTTGCCTGCATAAAATAAAAATAAAATCTTAAATCATATGAGCCTCCTGACGTGTGAGAGGGAAAAAAAAAATTCATATTCCTAAGTAATAACACAGATATATCTATACATAAATAACGCAAACCTTAAAATGATATTTATATGCGCATGACAGATATGAACTTATAAAAGGCTGATTATCCATTAATTATAAAATAAATAAATAAATTTGATAATGCACTACTGATCGACATAAACTTAATAGGAACGACCATCAAGAAAGCTTACTTGCATGCCTGCATGGAATATCTGCAAACATGGAATTTTGTTGATTTGTCTCGAGTTGTTATATGAATTTCACATTTACTATTTACAAAGAAAGCATAATCTTATTTACCGGGAAAAAAATAAATAAATAAATAATAGTTAGCATAGTCTTGGTAGTTTAAGATCAATACTAAATTTATGTTGATATTTCTGCACACACAAAGTTTGAAACTGTGACTATAAAGAGTGTAGAAACAAATTTAAAAATTAGGGTGTGGAATGTGGACTGTGCATGCGGTCCCCAACACCACCCAAGGTCAAAACAATAAATAATAAATGAAATAAAATAACAGTTAGTCAAATTTAAAATAAAAAATATATATAGTTTAGTGATTTTCTTCCGGCCAGATCATATAAAACAATAAATAATAAATGAAATAAAATAAAAATAACAGTTAGGTCAAATTTAAAATTAAAATAAAAGATCTCGTTTATTTTCTTTCAGGTCACATTAAAAATAAAAAAATAAAACTAAAAAAATTCTGATAGAGACAATAGCCTTCAAGAAAGTCTTTGACTCGACTCACTCTGACTCCACTAAAAGTTACAGGATCAAAATCTTCTCCTGTCACAATCAGGGATCAAAATCTTCTTCAGTGGTTGAAGTTCATCATTATCAATAATAAATTTCACTACTATAACTATGTGAAATTCACCAGTAAGCAAACAGTAACAAAATTCAACAGGTGAAATTTCACATTAGATTGAAATTCACCGTGATGCTGAACTTTACCCACAGGTTGTAACCGCGAAAAACGTGACTGGAGAGTATTTTGATCCAAACATCACACACAATAAATCTTGGGAACAACAGGAGAAATGAACGATGCACGTGCAAAAACACACCCAAAAGATTCATATCTATATCAAATCAAAATCATCGAGGCAAGTATATGTGTGTGTGTGTGTGTGTGTATATATTATCATATTAATATATATATCATTTTTTTTTTTTTTTTTTTTTTTGTAACTCAGGTGAAATCTGCGACTGTAGATAAAGATTTGGCACCTGAATTTGCTGATACAACGATCAGACTCAAATTCGATAAATGTGAATACGGTTTGAAGATCAAAAGTGAGTAGAGGAAGTCTTGAAGATCAAAGGGACTCGGAAACAGGTGTTGGGCAGGCGGAGAGAACGAGAGTGAAAGGAAGCAAGGAAGTGCCGAATCGGTAAGGACAGTAGTGCTTATATATAGAGACGAGGGCCCACTCATGCGTTAAATGTTCTCTTCTGACAGCAGAGTAACGGCGTTAGGGTAAAACTAACGCCCGCACTCATGCGAAATATGTGAAATGTGGATAATCTTGACGCAGATTTCTGTAATACTTATCCACCAAACTACAAATTGTGCAATTCGTCTTTAGTCCCTTTTTACCAAAGTACAAACTGTACAACTCATCTTTAGGTTTTTTTTGTTTTTTTTTTTCATCGAGGAAGAGTTGAGTAAATGCAAGTGGATCTTTTTACAAAACTCTATTTTTTTAATTTGAAGGTTACTGATGTAATTTGGTAATTCCAACTACAAATTTTTCATGTCACATGCTTCGATTGTGAAATATATTTCGGTCAGTGTAATTTTAGTTAAACTTTAATTTTTATGTAAATATATTCAATTATAAATAATAATAATAATAACAATAATAATAAAAAATAAATACTTAAACTTTTTTATGTAAATGTATTCAATTATAAATAATAATAACAAATAAATACTTAAACTTTTTTTTATGTAAATGTATTCAATTATAAATAATAATAATAAGAAATAAATAAATAAATACTTAAACGGATTGACAGACATCTACATGTAAGGTTCACAGTTTTTCAAATTTTCGTACGAATGGACCATTAATGGCTCTATAGCTCAATCATTTTTTAAAAATTTGTCGTTAAGCGGTCGAAATCGCGGTAGAATGTCATTTAAAGTTCATTAATGACTTTGTAACTTAACGGTATTTTAAAATTTTCGTCTCGTTAAGATCATAATAAGTGTCCTGTCAAGTTCGTTAATGATTACGTACTTGATAATCTTTTAATATCTTGTCGTGAAATGATTTGTCGTGGTTCAGTTTGCGGTATAATATCTTATACAAACCGTTAATCTATTATTAACTTAAGGATCTTTTAAATTTTTGTCATCAAACTGTCGTGATTATGACAGAGAGTCTTGTCAAGTTTTGTTAATGATTTTGTACTTAACGATCTTTTAAATTTTTTGTCGTTTAATGACTTATCATTAAACTATCGTAAACATGATGAAGTGTCTTGTCAAGTTCGTAAATGATTTCGTACTTAAAGATTTTTAAAAAATTTATCGCGAAATGATTTGTCGTTAAGCAGCGTATCATTGTGGCACGTCATGTAAAGTCCATTAATAACATCAAAACTTAATAATTTTTTAACTTTTTTTGTCGTGATGTGATTTTTCGTTAAGCAGTCGTAATCATAGTGATGTACTGTTAGATCTTTTAAATTTGCCTCATTCATAAATCAATTTGAGCAGTCATAATCACAGTGATATGTCGCGTAAAGTTCGTTAATAACTTCATAATTTAATAGTTTTTTAAAATTTTGTCGTAAATATCCTTATTAATTAAACATACAAATTTAACCACCATTTCCATATAATATTTACATTGATTTGTTCATCTTTTCAATGGAAATAAAAAAATAATATCAACAATAATGGTACAATTTGCATTATTAAAATTATATATTATTCAAGGGCATTTTGAAACAACAAATATGGGCGTTCCACCAAGTTTTTGCCATTACAACAAGAATAAAAATAATCTCAATAGTATCCGATTGAATTGGACTATTAAAGGTTTTGAATTATATTTTTGAGTAAATTTGTCTTTTTTACTCTAGGAACATAAATGGATAACGTAAGAGTTCTTAAACGAATAAAAAGAAATAAACAAGTTAGTCATGCGAATCAATACACATTAGTTCAAATGATATGATTGATTGATTTATTCTTTTCAAAGTGGAGGTTAAAGTTTCGTTTGGATAAACACGAGTAAGAAGAAAACAAATGATATATGAGTTATGGGATAAAATAAATAAAAGAAAGTATAGTAGTAACCTACATTTTATGTTTAGATAATTTACAAAGAAAAATAAAGGTGAAAACATTATTGTTTGGAAAGTGTAGAGGACAGAGAGAAAAAAGAAAAAAAAAAACAGAAGCTATTTAAGCAATTTACTATCATGCCCTAATATTAAGTTGAGTCTCAATTGTCTTTTAAATTTTCTTCTTTAAAATATTAAGGTTAATTTTAATATAACGAAAGTTTAATGTTACATTGTCATCATTTATTTCCAAATAGTCTCACTTTTGAATAAATAGCAAATGAAAACCTAGAGGGATAAGTTCCCTTCAATCTCTTCAAATAATTTATTTTTTATCATTATTAACAAACCAAACATAAAAATTACTATTACATCATTTCTTTTCATTTCCTTATAATTCATCAATCCAAACAAAGTCTAAGAGTTCGCGAGTGTTTACTTGGGAAAAAAAATACTAATCATGTACTATTCACATATTTTACATTATATTCGTAGTTAATGGTAGAATAACAATAAATTGCAACATTTGAGTAAATTAAGGGGTTTCTTGCAAAAACAAAACTACAAATTTAATTTAGCATTAATCTTTTAATAAAAATAAAAAGGTTTACGTAAAAAAATTGAAAGTTTATGGTCCTTTTTTGTTTCCTGCATTTTGCACTTAAATTAATGCATTCACTTACATTCATTTCAATTATATTTTTTAATTCATTTAATACAGTGACGTAATAGGGAATTGACCAGAACTCTCTTAATTTCGACCCAAACAAACTTTGTTGCTTTTCTATTTCTATCGTAATTGCATTAATTAGTTTTTACCAAATATATCGTATTAATTGCTTTGATGTTAGGGCAAGCTTATCCTCAAAATTAATTAGTATTTTTTAGTATTTTTTTCAAAAGTCAAGTGTGCGTCGAAAAAAGGGCTTATGAGTTGCATCTCAAAATTCAAAGTAATAATATTTGATTTGAAAATTGAATGTGTCTATTTATTATTGGTATAACCAATGAGGACCAAGTATTGTTAATTTGTTTTTAAATTTTTGTTATGAGTTTTGGTTGATCACGATATCTGGAGGTAATTAGGTTAGTTAAAAAAAAAAAAAAAAAAAAAACAGGTGGACACACACTTAAATAAATAAAAAATCAATGAACTAAAGAAATAAAAAGATTTGAATAGTACTACTAAGGCTAAAGAATTTACTACCAATGAGTACGATACATTGGTGACATAGTTTGCTAAAACGAGCACATGTTTCATATTTATCTATTGAAACTATTAAGAGTTATTGTTTAAATATAATTTATATAATTTTATTTGAAGATAATTACTAGTAGGAGATAAAAGAAAAAAAAAAGAAAAAAAAAAAGAGAGAAAAGACAATGTTAACCGCTTATTGGTCGATTAATGAAAGAACACGAAGAAAATGCTAGTAATTATATTTAGAAAAAGAAGAAGAAAAGAAACTATTTTAATGAATTTATAATAAAAAAAAAATTTACATAGATTTTGTCTTTTATAAACACAAGGCAAATTTAAAATTAACAAAATTTTATTAAAAAATTTCCTCTCCCTTTTCAGAAGTAACAAAAGTTACTACTCCGTACTATTCATCTCTTATCATATTCTTCAACCTTTTCATTTTTCTTCATTTTCCTTCCAACATTTCATACTAATTACTAAATACAATTTCTCGTCTCTCTCCATTATCATTATTTTTTTATTCCTTACATTTTCATTGTACAAGATTCGGCCCTTAGTTTTTAAAATTGCTTGGATTGTTTTTTTTTTTTTTTTTTTTTTTTGTCCAATTACATCTAAAGTAAATCGAAGCTCTAAGATTGAAAATCATTGGGCCATTATGAGCCCATTGCAAAAAATATATTTTATCCACATTTGTAAAATATCTTTTAGACCCATTCAAGTTTTAGGCATTGCTTGCACATCAAAATGAGTCCAAATAAAAGTAAATTCGGATCCGATACAACCCTACTTGCAAATAATTTCAGATTTAAACTTAATCCAATAAACAAATTTAAAGTTTGTGAAAAATGGGATTGGGCTCTAGCTGTGTCATGTGTGCTTATTTGTAACTGGTCTGGACATGGGACAAGATCCCTTTGTAAGAATTTTTTTGCATGTAAATTTGTAATGTTACGATTGGGCTATCCCACTTATTCGAAGTGTAGATTTGGACGTTTGAGGTAACACCCGATCAAGAATGTGACTCTAATATTAACTATACCCTCTGTCTCAAAAAAAAAATATGTCGTGTTTTCTTTTTTGGTTCGTTCAAAAATAATTGTCACTTTTTTTTTTCAAATAATATATTTTATATCTTTGAAACTTGAATATTCAAAACTCAGAAAGACAAATTAATAACTTTTAAAAATTCTTATATTCAAAAATGACATTTAAATTGGGATAAAGAAAGTATAATAAATCGAGTACGTGGCAAACCAATTAAAAAATTTATGTCACTAAATAGTGCCGACACAGAACCCACGTGTACCCCCGTCACATTTTCATTTAAATTCCAAATAGGAGAAGAACTTCAAGTAAGCTAGTTAATTTTATACTGTAATTAAGAGTCAACTGCCAAGCCAGACCGAAAACCAAAAGGGCTTTTGCGACAAAATGGGTAAATTTTAAGTTTTTGACTGTAAGGTGGCACCAGTATTGGAGGTGAAAAGTTTCAAGCTACCAGTCTAAAGACTCTCAACTTATCAGCAAACTAATTCAATTGCTTCATTCTGAATCCGTTTCTCTCTCTCTCTGTGTACTGTCACAACAATTTTCAAAAATGAATTGAATTAGCAGACGCTGCAATCCGATTGTATATACATGGAGTCCCGTGTATCACCGGATTGAAGGTACGAGACCTCCACTGAATTTCTCGTTGGTGATACAGTAGTTTATGCTAGGGTTTGATCTATCTATATCTATGAATGTATATATTTTATGTTGATGTATGAAGAGGCCAACATATGTTTTGATATTCCACTCCACTTGTATCAGAATTTCCCCATGATTACTTGTAATCACTGAAATAGCTTATGCTACTTAGGCGCCAAAAAAAGTAAAGTAGAAAAGCGACCGGTGATTTGGAGTTTGAAGAGTATGCCCCCAAATTTTTTTTTTTTGGTATTATATGTGGGCATAAGTTGTTAACTTCACATGGTCAAATTGTTAAAAGAAGCATATTTGAATATAAAAGGAAGGTGAAAGAAGAAGTATGTACACATCTTACTGAAATTAAAGGTGAAGAATTGAAAATGTGTGTTTGAAACTGATCGTAAAGTTCGAATTACCTTTTTTAGTACTGTTTTATGTTATTTTCTTTTTCAATTGGGTTCCTAATTTACGGAAAATAGAAGAATCATTCCTATGACTTGTATAAAAGAACTAAAAAATTTGGTGTTTATCAATTTATTTTCAAAGATTGATGGATCATTCAGAGATATTTTAGGAATTGCTTGTGCACTTTCATAGTGTGTGAGAGTTGGGTAAACAAAGGGATTTATATTAAACAATTTTGTAAACCATTTATTGTGACACATTATTGCAACTCACTTGTCTGATCTAAGATGTGTTTAAAGACGCTGGTACTATTATTTATTTATTTATAATGTTGGAAAGCATACTAACACCAGGTGTCTTTCATAAAGGAGATACCGATAGAGCTTATCTGAGTCTATCTGGTGGAGCAGTGATGGAGTTATTTTCTACTTTGAATCTCAATGTTCAGAGACCATGCGCAATAATATCATTTTTGATTTCAGTGCTACTCTTGCTAATGAGTAGTAAAGGAATACTCTCAGCTTCTGATTACTTAGTTGGGCTTGGAAGCTATGACATTACTGGACCCGCAGCTGATGTTAATATGATGGGATATGCTAACATGGAGCAGACCACTTCTGGTGTTCATTTCAGGTTGCGAGCACGAGCATTTATTGTTGCGGAGCCACAGGGAAACCGTATAGTGTTTGTAAATATCGATGCTTGCATGGCCTCACAACTCGTGACAGTTAAAGTGCTCGAGAGGTTAAATGCGAGGTAATTATTATCCAATTGAGTTCCTAACACATAGCCAATTACACTGAATCATATAGGAACTTTGTTAATTGACGCATCCATAAAATTGTGAAAAATTGTGCTAATGCTACACAATCTAATAGCAGTTAGAACCAAGGCCCTTTAAAATGAATTAATTCGGATATATAGTTAGCCCCTTTTTGTAGGAGTGTTATATATGTTCTAGCTATTAACTGAAATAACATGGTGCTGTCATTTTTGCAGGTATGGGAACCTATATACTGAAAAGAATGTTGCTATTAGTGGTATTCACACCCATGCTGGCCCTGGGGGTTATCTACAATATGTTTTGTATATTATAACATCTCTTGGATTCGTACGCCAGTCATTTGATGTTATTGTTGATGGCATAGAGCAAAGCATCATACAAGCTCATAATAATCTGCAGCCAGGATCAATTTTTGTGAATAAAGGTAATGCAAAGCTGTCTTTAATCTCTCTTGTTTTTTGCATGTTCACATGACCAAGTGTTCTTGATATCTAAGGTGAATTCACATGATCGAAATGTAGAGATTTGCACATCTATGCTAAACAAAATGGTAAAGAAGAAAAAAGATCATTAATTTTTGGTTTTTCGTGGAATTGAATTATTTTGACGAGTGGAATAAATTTGAAGCATGCTGTAGTAATGGACCCTTATATTCTAAGGTGTCTTTGATTTCCTCTTCCCGTCCTCCGTAGAAACCAGTCTATGGAAGTTCTTTAAGGAATTTTTTGAGACACTTATTTGCCAGATGTGCCCTGCATAAAAAACATAGCCTACAGCTTTATTTGGTAGAATATGGACTCCATGAGATAACTGGAAATCTTACCCGTAAAAGTGTATGATTGTTGAATTTTAGGCTTGCCTCAGTAAGTGTCAAATTGCCAATTTTCAAAACAGGATTCGACCATGAGGTTTATGTTTCAAAACACAATTTTCTGTGTCGTGTATTGTATCCATTTTTCTAACCTGGCCTTGTGAGTTGTGAGTGAGACATGTGGTTCATATCTTAGTCAGAATCAAGTAACAAAATTTTTCCTCGGGGGTTATTGAACATAAAAAATACAATTCTTTCATTCTTTAGTTTGTGGTCTCTTTCTTTTCTTTTGACTAAAATCTAATTGATTTGTGTAACACAAACAGATTCTTTGGTATCTGTTGTAACCTCTTGTTCACATTAATTTTTTTTCTGGGTGATGCTTAAGGATTCATGTCATTGTTCTGCAATATAGTTTTATGAGCTCCTTGCTCCCATTTGTTTGAATTGTGGATCAGGATTTGCTGGGAACATTGTTTTGCCACTTTTATTGTCTTATATGATGGTAAAATTATTTCATTACATTACTTTCTTTTCAAAGTAGCTATTGACATGCTCATTGTCTGCATTTCTCAGTTGGGACTTTATTATATATTTCAACAGCAAAAAAGGAAAACTAAATTTGTAACTTAAAAAGAAGGTACTATGCCCCATCTTGAGGGCATCCCCATGCATTAGCTGGCTGAAGTTCTATTGTTGTCTATTGCATGTTTCTTATTTATTTTTATTATTCATTCATTTATTTATTTTAAGGCTTGGTGGTGGTTGTTGTTCATTTATTTATTTTGACTTACCAGTCACCAAATGGCTAGATCTGTTTCCGTGCATTAAAATGAATCAGAGCTAAGGCTATAGTTTCTGAATGTAACTATTAGATATTTTTCTTACATCCATAGCAGCAGGGTAACAATTGGTTGCTTTAAATTGTTACACATCCAATCTCATGGTTTTATGCTCTCTTTTTGACATATAGATTGGCTTGGATACTTAAAAGGTCAAACGGTTTTTCTTTCTAGAATTCAATCTCTAACATGAAGATACTTCCTGATATAAAAACACCGGTTCCATGTAATCTTTCCATTGACTCTGCTGCACCAATACTCTTATAATCTTGAAATTTGCCATTGTTTAATATTTACTTTAGTACATAGTTACTCATCCTGATTTTGGGATTTCTACTTACAGGAGAGCTTTTAGATGCTGGTGTGAACCGCAGTCCTAGTGCTTATATGAATAATCCTGCAGCTGAACGTGATAAATATATGTATGATGTTGATAAGGAGATGACCCTTTTGAAGTTTGTGGATGATGAATGGGGTCCAATTGGTAGCTTTAACTGGTTTGCCACTCATGGAACTTCTATGAGTCGTACAAACTCGTTGATAAGTGGGGACAACAAAGGGGCTGCTGCACGATTTATGGAAGACTGGTTTGATCAGAATAGTGTTGAAGATGTATATTCTGATAAATCTGAAGCGAATGAAATCCCTCGAAGAGTCTCAAACATAATTTCTGTCGTCCATGAAAATCGTAAGCTAATACCTTTTCCCAGTCATCTACAGTACATTAAAACAGAACCAAATATAATGAATGAAATACTATAGAAGCGATTGGCTGCACATCATGCCAGAGAAATGAGAAATATATTTTCTATGGTTTTCTACTGTTGCTGGGCATTGCATGTGGCTTTAAACAACTCATATCAGGGCCTTTTTAGAAACCAAAGCATACCTTTATTGACAGTAAATGATAGCATTGACAAAATGAAATTTGAGATGCAAAATGTCAGACTCGGAGCTACCTGAATAAAATAAAATAAAATAAAAAAGCATAGCAATTGAGATTAAAATAGTTTTTAAAAAAATAGAAGTGAATTTTTTTTTTTAGAAATATTTAATTATCAGTTAACATCACTTGTACCTTGAGACACAAAATGTTGCTAGCCTGAAGCCTTGAACAATCAGGAAAGTGTGGTATAGATTGGTCTAGTCTGTATTTCATACCCACAGCAATGTCATTTTGAGTCGTTATATGGGTAAAAGATAGATTTGAAGGCTCAGGCAATGTGATTGTAGCATCAAGTGCACAACTTTATCATCTGTTGAAATGAGAAGAAAGGGAAGAAGTTTTTTCTTCTTTACTTCCTTTTAAATGGTTGAGATATTTTTAACGCAGACCACAAGTTCCTGGAGGTTGCTGCCTCTTTCCAATCTTCTTCCGGTAAACCATCAAGTAGGCTTTCAAGTGTTGCAAGACGTGTCAGGAGTGCTCTCAGGTCGCCTGATAAGCCTAGATTTGTTTCAGCGTTTTGTCAATCAAACTGCGGTGATGTTAGCCCAAATGTTCTTGGTGCATTCTGCATTGATACCGAGCTACCTTGTGACTCTAATCACAGTACTTGTTGTGGAAAGAATGAGTTATGCTATGGTCGAGGACCGGGGTATACTTTTCTTTTCTTGCTAAGATTTTCTGACCTTACTTATGTGAAATCAATCTCATCACTGGCTTACGTGGCAGTTACCCAGATGAATTTGAGAGTACACGTATCATTGGAGATAGGCAATTCAAAAAGGCTGTGGATCTTTTCAATGGAGCAACTGAACAGTTGAAGGGGAAAGTGGACTCGCGTCACACTTACTTGGACTTCTCCAAGCTTGAGGTTGGACTTCCTATACAGGGAGGAGGTGTTGAGGTGGTTAAAACATGTCCTGCTGCAATGGGGTTTGCATTTGCTGCAGGCACAACCGATGGACCTGGAGCTTTTGATTTTCAGCAAGGAGATGACAAGGTAATGAAGAACTCAGTTCTTCAGAATTCCAGCATACTTCTATGTTTGTAATGTTTATTCATGTCACTTCAGGGAAATTTGTTTTGGAGGTTGGTTCGCAACTTTCTTAAAACACCTAAGAAGGAACAAATTGATTGTCAACACCCAAAGCCTATTTTGCTTGATACTGGTGAAATGAAGGAGCCGTATGATTGGGCGGTGAGTTACCTGTTTGGACTTTTTTTTTTTAAACTATAGTTGATTTATAGAGTTTCAAATATGAAAGGTTCAATAATTGTGTTCTCTAAAACTCGATATGGGTAACTGTATAGGTACTTCAATTTTTATAAATATATTATATGTGACAGTTCCTATATGCATACACTGGAATTTCAGTAAGAGTAATCTTAGAGCGTTTAGCCATTTTTATGTATGGCTAGAGATTTTAAAGGCGGAGTATCGAGCTATTGTATAACCCATGTCAAACCATCTGAATTTCAGTAAGAGTTGTTTTATAGCAGCATTGATAATCGAATTCTATGGCAAAATAGGACTGACGTTGCCGACCCCAAATATTTGAGAAAAGGCTTTGTTGAGTTGAGCATTGATAATGTAATTCTACAAGTGAGATTCTTTAATGCATTCCTGAGATTTATATCTGGAAGCCTCTAGCTTTTATGCACCTTGTGTGTGCATAGAAGAGATTAACATTTACATTCTATCCGAGATAAGTTTGGGATAAGTTAGTAATGAAAACTAAGGTTTCTTTTAGGGACTTGGTGGATTATTCAGGTTTATTAAATTCTCAAAGCTGTAGAGGATGTCTATCTCATTTTGTCTTCCTTCTATTGTGGCTAATCATGTCTGTATTGTGCTTTTAATAAAGAATACTGATTATTTCCCCTTGTGTAATTGAAGATCAAGCCTGATTCCTTTGCCTACATGCACATAATCACATTTATTTGCGTCTGTGAAACACATGGTGCAGATAACTGTGAACATGAATCTGTTGATTTTACTAAGTGTATTGATGGTTTTACTCCCAAATTCATTTGTTAAATTGTATTTTCTGCAGCCTTCAATACTTCCAATTCAAATCCTCCGGATAGGGCAGCTAGTCATTCTCAGTGTACCTGGAGGTATCTTTGTTTGTTTGTTTGTTTTTTTTTTTTGGTACGCTCGATCAAAGTTATTGATTCACAGTCAACTTCTGAGTACAAAAATCAATGACTATAAAAAGCGGAACAGATATTCAATTTTTATTGATTTTATAAAAATGGAGCAATCCTCTGTTGTAATTTATTTACATAAAGTATTTCTTTCAGTTCCATCCCCTTTACTAGTCCTAATAAGGATTAAGGACTGCAAAAGGTTTATTTTGAATCGGGTTATGTAGAGTCTTCCTCAAGTCATTGAGGTTGAAGAAGATCTGGTAAGATTCCCAATCTGGTGATGCTTGATCTGGAATGCCAACACAGTGACCCTTAGAACTTGTTGAATAACTTGAGAATTAAAAAAAAGGTAGGGCGCCTATTTGGAACAGTTCCTCGTTAGCCCAGAAAGATAAAATGAAAGAAATTTATCTTCATTTACTTGAAATGAGTTTGAATTTAAATTTGATTTGTCAAGATTTCCCATAAAGGTTTTCGCCTTGAGTTCTTGACGTGTCTATCGTGAGACCCACATTCCTGAGTTGAACTTTTACAACTTGAACTTGATCAAGACCTAAGCTAACTTCTTGATTGATAAAACAGTGATTAAGCCAACACAAATTTTAGTTTCCACAATTGGTTTTGGAACATGCCCTGATCTAGATATTCAACCAATACGATGATGACATTGATGAGTGGTTTTGTTTCTGATTGCCACAGCTTCAAATTGTATCTGTTGGATTTTGTTTAGGTCAACCTGCAGCAATGGTGTCGAGTTTTGCAGGTCTGAAATTCTGAATGCCACCATAAGTTTGATTTTAGTCAAGGAAATGCATTCATCTAAAATGCTTGAAGCATACTCGAACTTGAAAAGGAGAAACTCAAAAAGAGAAATTTTAGCAGACTAAGCTGAATGAATTATTTTTGTATCAGAGCACAGAACCATTTTATAATATCAAAACATTTTATCCTTAATTTACTCTCATAGTCATTCCAAATTTCTACTTAAAGCCAGGTCATGGGTTGAGGTTGAGGTGTACCCTGCTCAATTTGCGCCCTTAGTTACCACACTACTTTGTGTGTTCTTAAGCAGCTTATTAGGATGACCTTATCTGCATGACTTCTATGGTCATGCTTTGTTTGGTAGGAGGGATGAAAATCCGAGAAGATGGATTAAAAATAATTAAAGGTGACCACACACTCTTTCCCCTTCAGAGAGAGAGAGAGAGAGAGATGACAACCATTTTATCAATACCACTTTTATTTCTTCCCCTTCCTCTCCTACCAAAGTAAGAGTTTTGAATTGTAAGAGTTTAATATTCTATTTTAGTTGTGTACCCAAGTGTTGAGTTTTCTTTTATCTTCTTAAAGAAGATGCATTATGCAGAAAGTAGAATCTAGGAATCATTTTAGAGGCTTTTAGAAACCAATTCTTGCTTGCCTAACAGAAAGAGGTTGTAAAACCAATTTTAGCTTGAAGTGCCTTCTTTTTAAAATAAGATGCATCATGCAGGAGGTAAATGCTAGGTATCAACCTAGGCGCTTTAAGAACCCAAACCGAGCTGGCGTGCCATAAAAAGTTGTTACTAAACCAATTTTAACTTAGACTATTTGCTCATCCTAAGTGCAATATTTGCTTCTTTGGTTTTGATTTTCCTTCCTTTCCCTACTTAATGGTCTTGGCTATTGTTGAGCCATTCGACGCTGATTAATTCAAACCTCTGGCAGTTTTTTGTACTGAAGTTGTTGACTTCCCCAATTTTGTACCAGAAAACCTGATTTTGGAGTATTATTATTATTTTCCGAATGGTAAAACAAACACACACACCCTTTTGCCCACGCCCGGACTTGAACCCCTCCCCTCCTCTCTGAGGATTGGGAGGTTATACCACTAGGCCAAAGGCCCTTTGGTTATTTATGGTTTTCCAGTAGTGTGATTTTGAAGTATTATTTCTGATTCTCCAGTAGAGCTAAAGACAATCTATGACACACGTTTCTCATGGCTAATGAAATTTCTGTTCTTTGATCTTTTTGTTTCCAACAGAATTCACAACAATGGCCGGGAGGCGTCTCCGAGATGCTGTAAAGACGGTGCTCACAAGTGGAGGACATGAAGAATTCAGTGGCAATGTTCATGTTGTAATAGCTGGGTTGACAAACACATATTCACAATACGTGACTACCTTTCAGGAGTACCAGGTGCAAAGATATGAGGTCAGTAATCAGAAAATATTCTTGATTTGAGGGGCCATCTATTTGTTAAATATTTCTTCTTAGGAAGCCTACTGGTGAGTTTCTTTAACTGGAGTACATCATTTGCACTCTCTACATTGGTCACATTTCTTACTTTTAAGGCTGTAAACCATTAACTTGCTCTACCACCGTTCCAAAATTGTGGACAAAATTCAAATATACTTATTCTGCTATTATTGTTTTGCGTCAAGGCAGTATGATGGTCAGATTAACACAAAAAAGCTAACTGGCGGTGGGAAGTCTTCCTGCTATAGGATTGTTGTAATATTTGTTTTTTCTTTTTCTTTTGGTGACTGGTATCAAATTTCTCAGGGTGCCTCCACACTGTTTGGTCCCCACACGCTCACTGCTTACATTCAGGAGTTCAAGAAGCTGGCAAAGGCTCTGATCAGAGGCCAATCTGTTGAACCGGGACCACAACCCCCAGATCTCCTGGATAAGCAAATAAGCTTGCTCACACCAGTTGTTGTGGACATGACCCCTCATGGTGTAAACTTCGGGGATGTCAGCACTAATATACCCAAGAACTCCACATTCAATAGAGGTGATATGGTGACTGTAGTTTTCTGGTCAGCTTGCCCCAGAAATGACCTCATGACTGAAGGTACATTCGCTCTTGTCGAGATTCTCCATGGAAAGGACACTTGGGTCCCTGCTTACGATGATGATGATTTCTGCCTTCGCTTTAAGTGGTCAAGACCTGCTAAATTCAGTCCCTGGAGTCAGGCAACCATTGAATGGAGGATCCCTGAATCCACAGCTCCAGGTGTATACAGAATAAGCCATTTTGGTGCCTCCAAAAGTCTTTTGGGATCGATTCACCATTTTACTGGTTTATCTAACGCGTTTGTGGTAACATGAGAAAGCTTGTGATGTTTGTTCATGTATTTGCTTCTGAGCAATTATTGTGTGTATATATATAAACTATACGAGTAGTTAGCTTGTTTGGAAGTTTTGGATTTGTAGCTTTAACTCATGCTGCCTGCAAATAAATAATCTCTGCAATTCAAGTATGTTGGCTGCAGGTATCATTGAAACATATTGTGAGTTGTGCGTTGTGAAATATAATATGGATAATTATCCTAGGAGGATGGTGAATAGATTTAACTTGCCCTTTTATCTAATTTTTATTTATTTTAATTTTACCAAAATAAAACTAAAATCAAACTCACAAAGCAAAAATAAAATGCAAGTAAAGTAAATAAAGTTTGAGAGATGACATTTGGATTTTTAGCGAGGAAATTTCAATTGGTCGAATAGACCAATTGTTGCGGGAAAAATTTCATGGACTGTGTAGTTCAGAGCAAACGATTCATTATGTTTGAAACGAAATAAAGTACATTAAACTTTGACTCAGGTTTCCATTCTATCGTTCTACCATAAACAATCGCTGACAATTCCCAACTTTGCGACTCTCCCGTTTAATAGCTCTCGATTTCAGTCTTACTCTTGATTTGTATAAAAGAGTTGCAGGTATATCAAACAACACTCTACAAATGCTTTGACCCCTTCAAGAACATCAGACAATAAATAAATTACACAAAATAAATAATAGAAAATATGACAGATATGAGTTTAAAACTTCTATCAACATATTTGAACATTGTAACACAATTGGATATTTCTAAATTGTGTGAGCTGGATGTTTACATTGTAACACAATTGAGATTTGTGATGTTACCTTCTTTGGGTTTTTTCTAAGGTGATCATTTAAAATGTGAAATTGAATTTATAAATTTAAGAGGATGGGATTACAATGTATCGAGTGTTCTCTTGATATTTATTTTTTCTTGACATGTTTGCACACAGGTAGCAATCATTGAGCCCTGGGGGTAGTGCTTGGCTAGGTGGACAGCTCTTTTCGGCTATGGTTGTTCGGAAACCGGCTCATCTATTCCTTAATGAGCTTGGTATTGATTTGGATTTGGTGTAAATGGATGACGTAATTGATGTGATAATTGAATTTTAATTATATTTGAGTTGCTTCAGAATTGGAATTTGATAATAAATGTTATAGCATTGGAAACGCTTTGGTTGTTTTCCGGGACTGATTTCGAGCCTTCACATCTTTAACTTCTAATATAATATTTTTGCCTTAATATATATATATATATATATATAAATAAATGCTATATAATTAGTAAAGTGTTTTTATTTTATTCAAGTTCTGATAAATAAATTTTCATAAGTATTACAAATTGTGACGAGACAATTTTTTTTTTTTTGGCAAATAACACTCTCAATGGAGAGAATCGAACCCACCAACTTTCACTTTGAAAAAAGAAAAAAACTTAAATGCAAAGAAATTTCAAGCTTGTCATTTGACTATAGTTATTAATAATATTACATACTTGTTTTAAGATTTTTGTTATGGTTGGACCATCTTGTTTACCTGTCCTTTCAACATGACCATATAATGGCCTGGATACCATTCAGATGGGCTTGTAATGTGATACCATAATCAATGACTAAATTTGCTCTAATACCATTTGTAAGAGCTGAACGCAATGTCGTTTGCCAACCCCTTAAAAAATTACTTATATAAATTTCATACGGACTGAAAACCTCAAACATATCTCCTCTACAATAATTCAACTTCTTCTATAGCTGAGGATCAAATTCTTCTAAGGACTGGAAGAGGGTGAAAATAAGAAAAATAATGGCATTAATAAAATTATTTGCCAATTACATGGGCATTAATTTTTTTTTCAATAAAAGCAATAAATGCACTCAATATGTTATAAATAGTATTTTGATCTCAATCACCCTAATGGTATCCAAGTCATAATAAGATCCTTCAGTTGAAAGGACAAGTAAACAGGATGATCCAACACAAGTTCACAACACAAGTTCATTCTCTAATTACCTTTTAAAGAGGAAAATAACAAGTTAAAATCTATCAAAAAAAAAAAAAAAAAAAAAAAAAAAAAAAAAAAAAAAAAAAAAAAAAAAAAAAAAACGACACCGTATAGTATTGTATTTGTTGGGGTTCCCGTAAAGTGTAGACTGTAGATCCACCGATCGAGTGAAATGTGAAAGGCTTCCAATTTTGAACTGTGAAGCGGAGACAACTTTGAAGATACTGAACCCGATACTCCAGAATCTCTTCGAGTACATTCCCATCACTGAAATTAGGCAAATATTTTCATCAAATTCTTCAATCCAATATATATATATATATATATATCCATATATATCCACAAAATTTTCGACTGCTTCTTGTTCAAGAAACAATTAAATCAGAGTCTCTCGTCTATAAAAGAGCAAGCTAAGAGAATAGTAGTAGAAGGAAAATGTCGGTGCAAGAATATCTGGACAAGCATATGCTCTCTCGCAAAATCGAAGACGCAGTCAATGCCGCCGTTAGGGCCAAAACTCAAGATCCTGTTCTTTTCATCGTAATTAACTTTCTCTCTCTTTCTGATTTATATTCTTGATTTCGAAAAGAATGGTTTAGTATATCTCTGATTTTCTGATATACACACACACACAGATATATGCATGTATAGTGATTTCTGTATATACTCTTTTATACGTGCAGTCAAACCACATGAAGAAAGCGGTTCCTTCGATGATCACGAAGGTGAAAGCCAGGCAAATCCTGGATAGCAGAGGAATTCCTACTGTTGAAGTGGATTTATACACCAATAAGGGCATGTTCCGTGCTTCGGCTCCTAGCGGCGCTTCTTCTGGAATGTATGTTAATGTTATCTTTTTCAGTTTTTTTTATTTTTATTTTTATTTATAAATATTTATTATTTATTGTCTCAAAGGGTTGGCCTTATTGCTCCATGTGACCAGGAGGTCAGGGGTTGGAAATAGCCTCTACGCATGTGGCTGCATACATTGAACCCTCTCCAGACCTCGCCTGCAGTGGCGGGAGCTTTGTGCACTGGGCTTGCCCTTTTTATTATTTATTGTTTCAAAATTAAAGAGCCATTGCAAATTGATTATCGTCTCTAGTTGTTTTGGCAGAAGAAAATTGCAATTAGAGTGAGTTCATATTGTTTTTCATACTGGCCAGTATGAATATCACTAGTTGATAAGATGCATTAGTTTGCTTAATTTGGGGTTGGCAGTTAATTAATCCACACATATTGGGTGTGTCATCCCATAAATGTGGTAGGAAAATTGCTCTTTTCCTTCCTTTTGATTTTCTCCTTTTGAGAAGAAATTTTGCAATAAAGAAAAGTTTCATCGAGTCCACGGGAATATAGTAATGCTGCTTTCTGCTATGATTTTATGGTCCACTCCCTAAAGGGTCATATCCATTCTGTATTTTTTATTGCGTTGTTGTATAGCAGACACACACATATATAAGTATATAACAGCAGATAATGAATCAATCTCTTTGTAGCTCACATAGCTTACATTTGTCTGGTTACTGATTCTATCTCTCTTGTGCCTTTGTGTGTGTATGCATGTGTTTCTGTGTGTCCAATATGAAATTTCCACTTTGCGTCTTCATTGTTAACACTCTGCATCAAATACCATGTTACAATTCCTTTATCATATGACTCCAGGTATGAGGCTATTGAATTACGCGATGGAGACAAAGGAACATATCTTGGAAATGGTGTGCATAGAGCTGTTAGGAATGTCAATGAGAAAATATCTGAAGCTTTGATCGGTATGGATCCAACTCTTCAGTTTCAAATTGATCAGGCCATGGTAGACTTGGACAAGACAGAGAAGAAGGTACTTCTAACCTTTTTTCATTATAATATGCATTACATCTACTTGTTTTGTATGGAAATGCCAATTCTCTACACCATGTATGGTGAAATTGGAAGGATGTCATTTTTCTGAAAGAAAGCTTTCGGATTGGGTTTCCTAAATACCTTGAAGATCTTGATGACTAGCGTTGAAACAACACATTCTAGTTATAATTATAATTACAATAATAACAATTATTATTATTTGTGTGATATGTAAGCCAATCCCAAAACCACTTTACCCAAATGGGAAGTTGAACCCTCAACCTGTTCTTTTAGGAGGAAGAGGCAATGCTTGGTGGTTCACAATTGAAATATTGCTATCTGAAAGTTTGAATGGGCGACAGTCAATTTAATCTGAGGCAAGCTGCAATGATTTTGTTGAGGATAAGTCATATGCAGCTGTCAGTTGTGAATCTAAACAATTTTGGCTTGAATACATTTTTCAAACAACATTTAGATTGATGTGCTCTTTCTTGAAACTCAATTTAGTTCCAATTTTTTTTTTTTGATAAGTAAAATTTTATAAAAGAGCGCTCAAATGGGGAGCGAATCCCAAAGAAATACACAAGGCCAAAAAATGCCTCAAGCCTTCAAAGAGGCCAAAGAAACAACAATCTCCTCTAAAGATCTATAATCTCTCCCTGAAACCCAACAAAAAAGAGTGGAAATAATAGAGAACCTAAGTATAGAAATAGGCTTCTCCTTTCCATCAAAATATCTCCGATTTCTCTCAAGCCAAATGCTCCACCAAATACAAAGAGGCGTAGCCCTCCAAGCATCCCGAACGAGAGCCCCAATTGAAAAACCTCTCCAAGCCTCAATCAACCCTCTAGAGGATTGAGCCATGACCCAGGGAATCCCAAATAACCTAAGCATCAAATCCCAACAGTCCCTAGCCATACTGCAATGCAAAGAAGGTGATCCACTGTATAACGACCGGACCCGTAGGCCTGAACCATTAACTGGGTTCTTATCCAAACCCGAGGTTACCTAGGTCAATGTCATCTAATCCGGTGCTATTACGTCGTTAATACATCATACAAATGCTCCAAAAAGGCCCTAAGCAACCACCCAAGGTTCAGTGTTAGGCAAACTGAACGAGGGAACAAGATTCACCAAACAGCAGCAAACCGGTCGACCAAAATGGAGCTTCGGTTGACCGGAATAGCTCCTGGACCGGTCGACAGAAATGGCCATTTCGGTCGGCCGGTTGTGACCTAACAGTGA
The DNA here is from genome assembly GCF_030987335.1 of Cornus florida. Classification (NCBI taxonomy): domain Eukaryota; kingdom Viridiplantae; phylum Streptophyta; class Magnoliopsida; order Cornales; family Cornaceae; genus Cornus; species Cornus florida. The sequence goes on along the minus strand of NW_026775578.1, from coordinate 11,797,772 downwards.
TGGAGGCTACTGGAAGTTTCAGTAAACCGAAATGCCCATTTCGGTCGGCCAAAATGGCCCTGCGAGCTGAGGAATCTCTGCTGGACTGCTATAAACATAAAGATGCAAAAGGGTTGCTATGGCACCTTTAAAACAGATTAAATTCACTCCCATACATATATAAATTTGTAAAATACAACTTAGCAACACCCAACAACATCATGATACATGAATCTTCATAGTTCCTTACAAAAGAACAAATGTTTACAAAATTTACACTCCACAATTTACAATTGTTTCTACAACTTCTACATTTATACAACATTATGCAAAATTACACTCGGTTGCTACAAAAGTTAATAATAAATTTAGCAACATAATAGTCTTGGTCCCGTCTAGATTTGTGGTGGATTGTCGTCCGCCACCTCCTTTCCCAAACCTGAAAATGTTAATAATAAAGGGGTGAGCCTAAGCTCAATAGGAAGTGTCTAAGACACACTTCTTATGTCCTCGTGAATCCATACAATGAATAGGAAGAGAAGAGGACGGGATCATGCCAATTCCGGGGGAAATACAACAATAATATCAATAGCAATAACCCAATTCACAAATATACATGTCATGCCGTGTCATGTGATGTCTCTCCCCAATTCCCAAAACAATTTCTTTTCACCATTTCAAACCATTAATACAACCCGACCCATAACACCTCTATGGCGTCACAAGGAAAGGGTTGGCTAGCAATCCTCGACCACATGGCACCTCCATGGTGTCGTCTGGGCCTAGGTAGCTCAACCTCCTTCTACATTACATTAACACCACGGACCATTAGGCGTCCGGTTTTCACAAACACTTTCCAGAAACATTTTCCCAAAACCATTTCATTTGCTCTAAAAAAAAATACTTTTCCCTTTTTCCTTCCCAATGGATGATGAATGCTTCATGTTTCTAATCATCAATTGAACTATAAAATTGTCACACATACTTTCAAAATAACTTTTAAGATACATAATTCATACTTTCATTCAACATTGATCTAGCAAAGTAAGCATACAAGACAAAATTTCTATTTCACATAGGCATGCTTGCAAACAATATATCAACTAACACATTATCACATATTTCATATACCACACTTAGGCAATTTGCAAGAATTTAAACTAATTAAGCATGCAAATCAACAAACTATAAAGAAATAACTCACAAAGGTATAAGAAATCATGTATTAGAGATCCCTACCTCTAAAAATGAGAAAACCCCCAATTTGAGCCCAAAAATTCCTCTAGGTTGGCCAAAATGGTGAATTGCTCCTATCAACGCGTAGATCACAACGAGCTCTTCGATTTGTCGCAAACGGCACCAACAAATTCTCAAAATTGAGAAAGTAATTGAAGATTGAAGTTTGAAGTTTGATGGAAAAAGAAAAAGAAAAAGACAAGGGAAAGAGAGAGATAGTTGGGGAAAGAGAGAATTTGAGGCCAAAATGGCCTCTTGGCCACTAGAATAAAATAAGTGGTAGGTCCCACCACTTTAAAATCTCCCACCTTTTCCATTATATATATGTATATACTTACAAATAGAATTCCAACCACTCAATTAACACATTAGCATAAAATTATGCACAAAATAATTATGCATGAAATGCAATGGATCCGTGACTCCACCCCCGTGCACAACAATTCCGGCAGTGGGTCCCACCCAGGGACTGTCAGGCCCGAAAAATGGAAAAATACTGAAATGACAACCCTTGCATTTCAAAGAGTCCTGAACTCAATGAAATGCCCCATCCAACTCTCGGACACACCCGGCACACTCCACGGTGTCTGGTACGCAAAACTAGAAAAGACAAAAATGCCCCCGCAAAAAAAGAAATTCCAGAAAATGAAAAATGGTGAAAAACAGGAACATCATACACTGTTTCCTCATCCCGCAGGCACAAGTAACATCGATTAACCCCCACCTGATTCCTCCTCCTCAAATTATCTTGGGTTAATATCCTACCCAAGGCAGAAGTCCAGGCAAAGAAAGCCACCTTGAGAGGAGCGTTAGAGCGCCAAACAGACTTCCAAGGGAAATTGCCTCTAGACCCAGCCGTGAGACATCTAAAGAAAGATCGAACCTCAAAGCGGCCCTGAGAGTTAGTGTTCCAAAGCCAATAATTAGAATTCCCTACCACAATCACTTGACGGTACAACAACTCCAAAAAACGAGTGACCTCCTCAATCTCCTAGTCCTGAAAGTGCCTCCTGAACTGAACAGCCCATAACAGCCTCCCGTTATCAAGAATTCAAGATGATAATAGTTAACCACCATGGCCTGCCTATCAGAAGCAATCCTGTAAAGCTGTGGGAAAGCGAGAACAAGAGGAAGCTCCCTACACCAATGATCCTCCCAAAACTTAATCCTCCTACCATCCCTGATCTGAAAACGAACATGTTTGTAAAACTCATCCCATCCTTTCCGAATGATCCTCCAAATCCCGACCACCCCCCTAGGACCACGTACCTTCAGAGAACTCCACCCACCGCAACTTTCCTGAATCTACTTGCGACAATCCTCCTCCACAACCAATGCCTTTCCACCCCAAACCTCCATTACCATTTTCCAAGAAGGGCTTTATTGAAGGGCACCAACCTCCTAATCCCTAAACCTCCACACCGTAGTGGACAACAAACATGCTCCCACCGAACCAAATGAAACTTGAACTCCCCCCCTACCCCCAAAACAGAAAATTGCACTGCAACCTCTCAATTCTCTCAGCTATAGAAATAGGAATCTAAAAGAAAGAGATGAAATAAGTGGGAAGGCATGAAATGGTGCTCTTAATCAAAGTGACTCTCCCCCCTTGGAAAAGTACTGCTTCTTCCAACCCGTCGGCCTCTTCCCAAATCTATCCACAACCGGATCCTAACTCATAACACACCTCGAAGGAACACCCAGTGACAAACCTAAATAAGAGATAGGAAAAGAGCCAGTGCGACATCCAAGAATATGAGCAAACATCTCAATCTTTGGGATCTCCCCAACCGGCACCAACACGCTCTTACCAACATTCACCTTAAGGCCGGAGACAACTTGGAACCAAATCAAAGCGCATTTTAAATACCTTAGCTGTGACACATTCGCATCACAAAGCACTAAAGTATCATCTGCAAACATCAAATGGGAGATCTCCAACTGACTAGCAGCATCCCTTCCCATTCTGAAACCTCTAAAAAAAACCCCTCTTCATCAATCTACTCAGAGCCTCCCTCACCAAAAGGAACAAGAAAGGAGACAGCGGATCCCCTTGTCTCAATCCCCTCGAACTTGAGAAAAATCTCGTCGGAGCTCCATTCACAAGGACCGAGAAACGAGCACTAGAAATACAAAAGAGAATCCATCTCCTCCACCGCACACCAAACCCCCTCCTCTCCATCAAGTAGAGGAGGAAGCTCCAGCAAACATGGTCACACGCCTTCTCAATGTCTAACTTGCACAACACACCCGGAACCCCATTGCTCAATTTGGAATCCATACACTCACTAGCAATGAGAACTGAATTCTGAATCTGACGAACTCCCATAAAAGCATTCTGGGAGTCAGAAATCACGCCGTCCAAAACCTTCCTCAACCTAGAAGCCAGGACTTTCGCCATCAACTTGTAAATACATCCCACCAAACTAATAGGGCGAAAATCTCTAATATCCAGCTCCCCTCCTTTTTTTGGAATGATATCAATGAAAGTGGCGTTCAAGCTCTTCTCAAAAGAGCCCCCAGTATGGAAAGCATAAAAAGTGGCGTTCAATCTCTTCTCAAAAGAGCCCCCAGTTTGGAAAGCATGAAAAGTGGCGTTCAAGCTCTTCTCAAAAGAGCCCTCAGTATGGAAAACATGAAAAGTGCCCATCACCTCCTCTCGAATGACCTCCCAACACTCCAAAATGAATCTCATGGAATAACCATCTGGACCTGGGGCTTTATCCTAGTTACAACTCCTCAAAAGAAAAGGGCTCCTCCAGGACAGAGCACTCCTCACTCGAGATAGCATCAAAATGAAGCCCTGCAATCAAGGGTCTCCATCCAGCAGATTCTGTAAACAACATCGAATAGAAATCAGCAATACCCTTGCAAATATCCTCCTCCTTACACAACACCTCCCCATCCACCCGGATCCTCCCAATGTGATTGCCCTTTCTATGAGCATTGGCAAGTCTATGGAAAAACTTCATGTTATTATCGCCTTCCTTGAGCCATAGAGCTCTAGACTTTTGCCTCCACGAGATCTCCTCCATGACTGCAATATCAACGAACTCCACTTGACACTCCACCCTCCTACCTCTCAAGGAATCCGTCAAGTTGCCTTGACCCTCCATCCGATCAATCTCAACAATCTCAGAAAGGACTCGATTCTTCCTCCAAATCAGATTTCCAAAGTCCTCTTTGTTTCAAACTTTTAAATCATTCTTCAAGAGGCGCAGCTTACCTGCAAGAGAATGACTTGAGGTGTCAATCACTCCACCCTCCTCCCACTAGGATCAAACTCTCTCCAGAAAACCCTCCGCCCGAAGCCACATATTCTCAAATCTGAAAGGGGATCTTCGACTATGCATCCCACCACAATCCAACATCAACGGAACATGGACAGAAACAGGGTGAGCCAAAGTGGCCTGGACAACATCAGAAAACTTCTCCTCCCAATCACTCGATACAAGGAATCTGTTAAGTCGAGAAAGAGTGGGAGGAGAGCGGCCACTAGACCAAGTGAAAGGACCACCACCAAAGGCAAGTCACATCAATGAACTCCGAAAAAGACTCCATGTTTGTCGTCCACCTACCCCCCGTCGACCTCTCAAAAGGAGACCGAACAACATTAAAATCCCCTCCAATACACCAAGGCAAAGACCATCTCCTTTGAACCTCTCCGAGCTCACCCCAAAATAGATGGCTCACACTATCCTCTGTAGGACCATAGACGCCAGAAAAAACCCAACGAAATCCATCCTCCACCAAGGAAAGAACACAAGAAGCAGAGAAATTTAGTTACAAATGGAAACTGATTATGGATGAAATTCATGTACACATCAGAGAACATTTATGACAAGGCAAACATTTATGACCAGGCAACTTTTTTAAATTTTTTGGAAGAACCAGAACTTTTATGTGATAGTTCTCTGGGGACACACATCTCCTAAATATATCAAGCCTGGGATTTTTTAAGGGTTGTTTTTTGCACTTAAATTTTTACCCAAGCTCTCCTTTTCATCTCAGACTAGCCAGTTATGGGTTGTATATACACCCCCCCCCCCCCCCCCCCCCCCCCCCCTCCCCCTTCTTTTTTTTAAGTACACGATGCTTTCATCAACCTGCTCATTTTGTTAGAGGCACTTCTGTAGGCATGGCCTTTGCTATTTTGCATCTGTCTTCATCTAAAAAATGCACACTGCAACAGCCTATTTTAAGGTGATTGTTTGCTTTTTGGAAGAGATATTTTGTTTTCCTATTGAAGAGTTAAAACTTCATTTCTTGTCCATTCTTTCTTTTGGTATTATCTTTTTTGTTTCGTACTTTTTTTGCAGGGTGAACTTGGTGCAAATGCGATTTTAGCTGTGTCAATTGCTGCTTGCAAAGCTGGAGCTGCTGAAAAAGAGGCATATAGTTTTGTTGCACTTGCATTTTCTAATCTTCATTCATTAACTGCAAGTTGATTTTGAATACTTTTTTTTTTTTTTTATTCTTTCTAATTTATTTGAGTAACATTATATTCAGGTTCCACTTTACAAACACATAGCTGATCTTTCTGGCAGAAGCAACTTAATTCTTCCTGTCCCTGCCTTCTCTCTTATAAGTGGAGGAAAACATGCTGGGAACAATCTTCCTATTCAGGTATGCGTTGTTGAGGTCCTAGTAAAGCGATATGTTTGGGGTTTTTATTATTATTATTATTATTATTTTCTCTTGCTCAATGTTCTTAGGAGATACCTGATGGCATTTCCTTGAAGCTCTATATGATTTCATGTTAGTGACAATTATTCAATAGTGAACAATATATATATTAGCATAGCATTTCAATTGTGTTATACCATCCCATACAAGGATGATTATGAAAAATTAAAGAAACATGCTTTGTTAACTAACGCTAGAAACCCTGGACAATTTTTTGTTTCTTTTTGTGGAGTCCTGTTTACAGTAAACGGTCTTATTTTAAGTGTTTTCTTACTCTAAATTGTGAAAACTTCTTAAAATCCAAGTACATGTTGGTGGAACATGCACCTCTATGCAATGCATCTTGACACTTTTTTGATACATTGATACAACAAATCTCCAAAAATAGGATACTGGTACAGCAAGATATGGCAATCAAATAACAATATATTATATTTTTATATATAAAAAATTAATTTATTGATTTGTTTTCCATAACATTATGAATGTAATATAATCACAAATATGCTCATAAATAAAGAGACAATTAGATAAAATACAAAGATAGAGAATGAAAACCCTAAATCTATAACTTGAATGACCCAAGTTAATGCATTCTTTAGTAGACATCGGATCTCCCTTATTCTTCTCTCTTTCTCTCTGTTTGCGTTGATAAGTATTAATTTAGGATTTTAAGTCCTTTTAGTTCTATTTCTTTAACAATGAACTTCTTTATTATTACAATTCAACCCCCATTTTTATAAAAGTATTTAAAAATTAGCCCAGCCGTAAGTATCCTGCCGTATTTTAGCAGTATTGATTGGAAGAAAAAAAAAATTCTAGATACTTCCCAGCCGTATCAGACACGTCTCTGGCGTGTATCCATGTTAGTGCTTCCTAGGTGGTCCTGGTAGGAGTATGCTTCCTGGGGTGTCCAGAATTCGTGATCCCAGGGCACTGGGATTTCTTTTTGCAGGATGCCTGATGAGGGTACACTGAAATTTCCAGGAATGTCTGAGCACATTAAGGCGGAAGGTGTGACTACAGCAAGGAGGGCCATAGAGCTAGAACACTTTTGCTGAAAGCTTCTGCATGGACAGAATTATGCTTTTGAATAGAAAGAGAGGAACCCTGTTTATAGTTTTATACTAAAAAAATAGCTTTGTAAGGTGTCAATAACTAGTTTTTTTATTTTTTATTTTATTTATTTATTTGATTCTCTCACTAATGGAGTTCTATTGCAACACCTACTGTTGCCACTGGTGTCTGTTTCTGAATCGTGCAGTCCAACATGCTGCTCAGCAACATTCCAACTGCCTAGGATAATAACTATTGAATTCCTTTTCTTCAAGTAGTGCAAGGCCATTTTATGTCATTTAAGATGTTTCTAGTGTCACGCAGCCTAATACTGACCTAGTCAACAACTGGGATTGTCCCCCCAAGGTCAGCTTTGTTTTTCTGTGCTGATGAAAGAAAGCTCAAGCACAATCAGCTTAAGATTGTTGCCCTCTACTCTCATGCTTATGCATTATCAGTGTTGTGGGTGACTGATTGTTTTGTGATAAAAAGGTCACTTCTGTCATCCTGAGTTATGGGGTCAGGCCACATGGCTGTGGTGAATTTGATGTACCAAAAGCATGCATAAAGCAGCCACAGTTTTTATTATTTAGTGATGATGCATCTTCTTGTTCTTCTTTTTCTTTTTGTTGTTATACTCCAGTTTGCTTCTGACAATAACAAGTATGCACCATAGTTAGCGAAGATTCTACTTCATTACATTTTTCTTTGACATGCACTCAAAAAAATAATAATAATAAAAATGATTCAACATTAGATACAATGTTCTGCAAATGTATTATTTAGTAATTTCCTTGCATTTCTTCTTCTTTTTTTTTTTTTTTTTTTTTCCCTTCAGTAATTAAGAAAAGAAAAAGAAGTGATTTGGCTTTTTTTACACAGGAATTTTTGTCTGTTCTAGCTGTATGTGAAATTGTGTATCAATATTGATTTTTCTTCTTCAAACATTTGACATATTAAGGTTGATTCTTTTACCATGTTGTTTAAATTAAGTAGAACTTGAAATTTTATCTCCTAGGATATTATGATTCTCCCAGTTGGAGCAAAAAAATTTGAGGAGGCATTGCAAATGGGCTCTGAAACCTACCATCACTTAAAGGTAAGTTCTTCTTCTTCTTCTTCTTTTTTTCTAAGTCACATAAGCTAAAAGTTACATCTTTCAGATTTTGATCTAATTTAGTGGATCCTAATCTATTAAAGCGAATTGCTCGGTTATTATTGCATTATTGATAAACAACTTATGTTTTTTTTATTTCATTCAGAGGATAAAAGTGATTTGACCATTGTACAACTGCTGTAACTACAATTTTAGAATTTATGCTACTATGTTTTTCAAAAGATAGAGAAGTTTATGTAAAACTAACAAATAAAATTTGAGGAATTATCATTCATCAACTGTACTTTTGCTTTCATGGCCTTATATATTTCTCTTAAATTCAATCTTTTTTGAATTAATTTTCTTCAACATCCATACCATGAACTGCCATTCTTTACTGGAAATTTGAATCACAAAATTGAAGACGGAGTAGGAATTAGTTTTGCAGATCATTTGTTCCAAATTGTGGTTTTGCAGTTTTCTGAAAATGTGACATCAAAAAATTGTTATAGCAACTTAGGAAACAAATGCAAAAGTTTCATTTTATTTCATTTGCTTCCTTGCACATTGACGAGTTCAAAGCCACTATCAATGGTAACACACAACTGGCTGTTTAATTCAGTTTTCCAAGCGGAGAACTTCTTCTTTTTCGTTGAAACAGTTGCGGATGATTGATGTAATTTTGTCCAGTATGTCTAATCTTTGTCAAAACACACATGATCTCAATGCCTAACGTACCCAATATTTTTTCGCAATTGGCATATTTATTATTGTTCTGAGATATGCTCATGTCTCATTTCCTGCCCATGCTTCTGGCTCAATCATTTATTTTCATTTCTGTTCACAAAAAGTGCAGGCTGTTATTTCAGAAAAATATGGTGCACATGAACGTAATGTTAGTGAAGACGGTGGTTTCGCTCCAAACATTTCCAGGCAAGTTTTATCTCCACATTGGGCATTCTTATTGAATGTCTTTTTAGTGATCTTGGTTGTCTGCATTTGCAGCTTAAGAGAAGGGTTGGATCTTGTCAAGGAGGCCATTGATAGAACAGGCTATAATGAGAGAATAAAGATAACAATTGATGTTTCTGCCACTGATTTCTGCATAGGTAGTGTATTCTTTCCTCCAAAAAGATCCCACAGTGATAATAAATTTTGAATACAATGGTATCACTAGTTGAGAGACGTCATTATTGTGAATTGTCATAGGCTGACAAGCAATCATGCGTGTCCAACTTAGGTCATTTTCCTGGGTTTTGCTATGTGCATTTATATATTGCTTATAAGAAAACTGATCCATTTTTCCAATTTTCCTTGATTTAGGTACAAAGTATGATCTGGATTTTAAATCCCCAAATAGATCAGGGCAAAATTTCAAGTCAGGAGAGGATATGATTGCAATGTATAAAGAACTTTGTTCAGGTATATTAACTTCTATTTAGGTATCTCGGGTTGTTTTTCCTATCACTTCACTTGAAGACTGCACAAAATTTGGTAGCATGGCTTTGATAATGAGACTTCTTTCTTCTTTTTCTTTATCCATTTCTTTGAATTTTATTGGGCTCGTAGACTACCCAATTGTAGCGATTGAAGATCCATTTGACAAGGAGGATTGGGAACATGTCAAACATCTTTCTAGCCTTGGAATATGCCAGGTTTGTACAATTCTCCTTCAATGTTAGCTAGTTTCCACTCAGGTCATTTAAATGAAACTGCTAGATGGACCCATTTGCACCACAGAAGGCACCATGCTGACGGGCGAGGTACCATCATGTTTGTTTCCTATATGCAACAATGACTTGAACTAAACAGATATCCTTTCCTGCCCCTCCCCTATCGGGATGGGTTTGTAGTTAGAGGTGCGTGTAGATAAAAAATCATGATCTAAGACAGTAGTTGCAGGTCATTTTTAGCATAGATCGATAGTCCAGACCCCAATTATACTACATGTCTCTGTGTAGCCTCATATCCAGATATGTCTTCAACAAAGCTCTGAACGTATTAATGGTTACAGTGCTCAGTTAGTTTTTGATGGGAACACTACCTTGTCAGTATACTTAGACATTATTTTGTCGGTTACTTTTACTATTCATATATTTTATGACAAAGATCCAAAGCCTCAGCATAGAGTCTGTGCCCTTTCCTGTCCAAATGTTCTGTTGGTTCCTTGGATGCCTAAGGATCCCTATTTATATATTTATCTATTTTTCTTTTCAATTCTCTCTTTGTATTCTGTCAAATTATATTCAGGGGAAACTTTTTTGTTCCAGGTTGTGGGGGATGACTTGTTGATGTCAAATCCAAAACGCATTGAGAAAGCCATTCAAGAGTCTGCTTGCAATGCTCTTCTTCTCAAGGTATCATGCTGATCCATGAATGAATTCTGAGGCATCGTTGTCAATGTGATCCTCATATTGTGATGATCAGTCATCCTGGGTATGACTTTAGGGCTTTCTTGTCAAAGTGATCCTTCTATTGCGATGATCAATGGTCCAGTGTTTGATTTTAAATTATTCCGTATTTTCTTTGCTATTAGTAGTGACCCTTTTTTTTTTTTTTTTCTCCTTGTTTTAAAGAAATAAATCCACTACCTCATCAAAGCCTTGAACCAATTATTTGGCTTGATTGTATGAATCTTGTTTTGTCATTTTCTTATGCCTAGGATAATAAATTCAATTAAACCATATGTTATCATATTGCACCAAAGATGAATGGCCCAACTGGAATATTTATTTAAATAAGCCCAATTGCTTAGCTAGTTGCGCCACTCGCTTTCTTGTGGCTGAGCGGTATTCAAAAGCTGTGGGATGTAAAATACATAGGTAGGGGAGCGTTCTGCCTTAGAGGGAAGCATCTGTGAAAGCAGAAGCAAGAATATCGGCTTGAGTAAAGTAAAAACTGGTGAGAATCCAATGCCCTAAAAATCTAAGGGTTCCAATGCAAGGTCCATCCGTGGATTGGTGAGTTTGGGTTTAATGCTCTGTTTGGTAGGAAGGATGGAAGAGGGGTGGAGGGAAGACATGAAGGAAGTTATAAACTTCCTTCATATTGTAGAGAGGAGGCAAGGAGTTGAGAGAAAAGAGGATGGGTGAGTCATCCTTCCTCCTTAAAAAAAAAATTTCCCTCCAAATACGGACGGAAGAAGCGAAGGAAAAGAGGTAATGCTATTATAAAAAAAATTCAAATTACAAAACTTTCCTTATAATTAACATTCTCTTTTCTCTTCTCTCCTAACAAACAAAATAAGGTATTATCTCATTCTTTTCTCTTCCATCCAACCAAACAAAAAGAGGGCAGGACTCAATCTCTTCCCTAGGGATGTCTCATTCATCTCTTCTTCTCTCCCTTCAATCCAATTTTCTTTCTTCCTACCAAACGGAGCATAAGATTAGGCCGAAAGATGCAGTCAGTGGACAACATGTGAAAATTCTTGTGGTATCCCTTGTTGGTTTCCTGGGATGGAAGAGGCGAGGTTAGTCGAAAGATAGTTATTGATTCAAGGATGTAAGGTGACCTTGCTTTTTCAGGTAAGAATGGATAGAGGAAATGCCTCGAGTCAATGTTCAAGTACCAAGTTGTATGCCGCTAAAGTAACCCATGGCATAAGGAAAAGGTCGAATGACCTTCAGCAGAAAGGAACTCGTACTTGAAATCAAGACAGGTAGATTGGCTAAAATACCTAGGGGTGCAAGGCAACTCTTTATAAGGAACTTGGTAAAATAGCCCTGTAACTTTGAGATAGAGAGAGATCACCCCTCAAAGATTTGGTTGCAACGACTAGGCCGGACAACTGCCCACAAAAGACACAAATCTGCAAAGTCATAAGACCGTAACACCTGCCAAAGGTCAAGGAAGTTGGTGACTTGATGACAGGGGAGCAACAACCATCCTAATGTTAACACAAATTACATCACTTTTACCCATTGATATATTACCGGTCGTTGCTGCACACTGGGTATGCATTTGGGTTGGATACCTCTTTCATCTTCCCTACGAATAGGATTGCAATGAGGTCGTTCGTGGATGTTGCGAGATTACCCCGTCTATTTCAAGGCAGAACTGTTAGATCTGCAAACACTTATCGAGGGCATTCGTTTTTTCTGGATAGTGATTTGGTGGATGGAAGAAGAGAGGACCTTCGATCGTGTTTGGTGGGAAAGTTCGACAAGGATGTGGGTGATTGGGCTCAAATCGCGGCTTGGGCTTCTCGTGTTTGGAAGGTTTCTCCCGGTGTTGTAATCTCACCTCTACCGGATTCTATGTTGCTTTTTCGTTTTACTTCTGCGAAGGAGGCGTCTCGTGTGCTTAAAGAAGGTCGTCGTGTTTGGGGGATGGCCACACTACGAATGGAATCTTGGTGTTTTAGGGTGGGGTGTTCCGAGGTGTTGAAGGGTAAGGGCCTGAAGATTGTGATGTTGTATGGTCTCCCGCTCCATCTTTGGAGTCATGCCCTGTTTGTTATGGTCGGCGATCTTTGCGGTGGTTTCATATGGGTGGATGCCCTTCTTTTGTTTTCATCCACGATGATCGTCTCTGCTACAAAGTGAAGGTGTGGGAAGAGAAGCCTCCTAAGCTTGTACCGACAACGGATAGTTTGGAAGGAGGTGATGGTTCACACCTGCTAAAGGAGACAGAATGGTTAAGGTGGGACTCGTTGGGGAAGAAAGGTTTGGCTGAGTTTTAGAGATGGGAGGAATGGAGGGACGATTTATGGAAGTGTAACTCGGAATGTTTTAGGAGGTTATGCACTCTGAGAAGGAAAGAAGGCTTCTCGGATGGAACTGGTGTTTGACGGCAAGAGAGATCCCGAGAAAGGCATAAGGAGGGTGGTCTCATCGGTCTTGGCCGGCCGGCGTTCATGCAGATGTGGAGAAAAGAGCGTCGACATGGTGATTCTCACGTCAATCAAGCGCGTGGGAGGGAGAGCGTTGAAGGCCTTACACGTGGTTGGCGCAGAAGATTTGGCCGTTCAAAGTGGATGACAGCTGCATCCACTTTTATTTTAAATTCTTGGGCTCCGAATAAAAGCAAGGCCGATTTTGGGGTTAAGTCGGTGGCTGGGCCTAATAATGGGCTGAGGGTTAAGGCTTCTGGATCCAACTCTTTTTCTCCCTCTTGTGGGCCTGTGGTTGGCAAGCCCGGCCTGATTTATGAAGATAATATGTCATCTGCTGGGCCGGATGGAGATGGTGCGGCCCAATCATTGGATGTTGCATGTTGTGGACAAGGACCCGTTGTTGTGGGTTGTGAATTGAAGAAAGGACCGTGTTCTTTTAATGTTTCGTCTGGCCAGTGTTGGACAACAGGTTTGGGCCTTTATGTGACGGTGTTGATAACATCGATGTTCAGCCGAACAGAGATCTTCCTGAAGGCTCTAGAAGAAGTTGACGTGCTAAGGGGCAGGTGCAGGGGCACCATATGAAGAAGAAAGTGATCTTTTCCCCTGTGCGCAAAAAATGGTCTCGAAAGGAAAAGCAGAAGTGGATTCCGGTTTCGCAGTTAGCCTATGGATCGGGTATGTCTTTTGCTTCGCCTATTCACTCTCCTCCTCTCCCTTCTTCTTCCACTTTTCATCCTTGCGGGGTGTCTCGAAGGAGCTTGGTGCCGAAAAAGGGAGTTGTGTCTTCTATGTTAAAATGCTTGTCTCCGGTTTTTGAAAGGTAGTCGGTGCTTGGCCTTGAGAAAAGGCCTGGTGATGATGGTGATTTTGAGATGGGTTTTACTCGGTTGTGTGATTTTAACAGTGACGGATTTACTGTGTGTGTGGGTCGGGATGTGAAGATACGGATTGATGATGTTTCAGCTGCTGTGCTCTTGAATGAGTTGAGAGCTCATCTTGTGTTGAAGGGCTCTGTCATTGAACGGAATGATCGTTTGGCCGATGAGTTGTTTGGAACTCCTCTTTCTTGCTGCTCTCCATCTTTGTCATCTGTTGAGTATGGGGAGGATGGGTCGTGTTCCTCTGTTTATGGGGATGCGGGCATGGTTTTGTGGAACGGATGTGAGTCTGATGTTGATTTGCTTACACGTTTGGCAGTTGTTAGACCATAAGAGAATTATGCGGAAGGAAGGGGATTTGATGCAGGGTTGGCTGATTTGGAGAATGATTGGATGAAAGAAAATGGTGTCGAGATAGGTTCTCTTTTGGGTGTGTCATTTAAGGGTCGAATGGAGGAGGCGACTTATCTATTCCTAGATGTTCTTAATGCTCAGTTTGCTGATAGAATGGATTATAGGGGGAGTGCTCCAGTGGTGAGAGAGGAGAGAGGGGCTCCAAGTCCCTCGACTGTTGTTACTTATGAAAGGAGGAGGAGGGGGGCTAGGGAAAGGGCCAGTGGGAGGAGGGGTGAGACGGTCAATTCTACTGTTTCCCTATGAAGCTTCAAATTCTCTCATGGAATGTCCGGGGTCTTAACGACCCGGCTAGAAGGAAAGTGGTGAAATCGGTGATTCGGAAAGCGGGTGGTCATCTTGTATGTCTTCAAGAAACAAAGATTGCTTCCATGATGGATGCGATTGTTCGAAGTTTGTGGGGTGGGATATTCGTGGAGTGGTGTGCCTTGGATGCGATTGGCTCTTCGGGTGGTATCCTGATTATGTGGGATGTCCGTTGGATCTCTTTATTGGATTCTCAGGCTGGGCGTTTCTCTGTTTCCTGTATTCTATCCATGGTGGAGGATGGCTTTCGGTGAGTTTTTTCTGGAGTCTATGGGCCTACGGAGGATAATGAGTGCCATCTGTTTGTTGAGGAGCTGGGGGAGATTCGTAGGCGATGGTCGTTGCCTTGGTGTATCGGGGGGGATTTCAATGTTGTTCGTTCCCCTTTTGAAAGATCGACAGGGGGCAGATGGACAGTTGATATGATGGCTTTCTCAGAGTTTATTGATGCTTGCTGTTTGCTTGATTTGCCTTTGGTGGGTGGGCCTTTCACTTGGTCCAGTAGTCGATCTCCTCCTACTTTTTCTCGTCTTGATAGATTCTTGGTGTCGAGTGATTGGGAGGAGAAGTTTTCTGATGTTGTTCAGACCATCTTGGCTCGTCCTTTGTCTGATCATGTTCCATTGCTGTTGGACTGTGGCGGGCTGCGTAGCAGAAGATCCCCATTTAGATTTAAGAATATGTGGCTCCGGGCAGAAGGTTTCTTGGAGCGAGTTCGATCCTGGTGGACGGGGTATGGAGTGGTTGGCACTCCGAGTCATTCTTTGGCAGGCAAGTTGCGTTTTTTGAAGAATGATCTCAAAGTCTGGAACAAAGAGGTGTTTGGTAACTTGGTCTTGAGAAAGAATCGGATTCTCTCTGAGATAGCTGACATTGATAAGATGGAGAATCAGGGTCTTTTGACGAGTCCTTTGAAACTTAGGAGGGTGGAGTGTCAAGCAGAGTTTGCTGAGATTGCTGTTATGGAGGAGATTTCATGGAGACAAAAATCTAGAGCTTTAGGGCTTAAAGAAGGTGACAATAACACTAAATTCTTTCATAGACTTGCCAATGCTCACAGAAGGGGCAACCACATTGGGAGGATTAGGGTGGATGGGGTGTTGATTAATAAAGAGGAGGAGATTAGTAAGAGCTTTTCTAAGTATTTTTCGACTTTGTTCACTGAGTCAGCCGAATGGCTTCCTTTGCTTGATGGGCTTCATTTTGATTCTATTTCGGGAGAGGAGGGCTCTGTTTTGGAAGAGCCTTTTTCAGAAGAGGAAGTTCTCTCTGTTCTGAAGAGCTGTAACCCTAAACCCTAAACCCTAAACTCGCTGTAATGGGGATAAAGCTCCTGGTCCGGATGGTTTTACTATGAGGTTCCTTTTGGAATGTTGGGACGTGGTTCGTGAAGAGGTGATGGGCTCTTTTCACGCCTTCCATGCGCAGGGCTCTTTTGAGAAAAGTTTGAATGCAACTTTTATTGTTCTTATTCCGAAGAAGGGAGAGGCAATGGATGTTAGAGACTTCCGCCCTATTAGTTTGGTGGGATGTTTTTACAAGTTGATTGTGAAAGTCTTGGCTTATAGGTTGAAGAAGGTGATGGATGGTGTCATTTCTGACTCTCAGAATGCTTTTGTAGGAGGTCGGCAGATCTTGGATTCTGTTCTTATTGCTAGTGAATGTGTTGATTCCCGTTTGAGCAGCAGTGTTCCGGGTGTTCTTTGTAAGCTAGATATTGAAAAGGCATACGATCATGTGAGCTAGAGTTTCCTTCTCTACTTGTTAGAGAGGATGGGATTCGGTGGGCGGTGGAGGAGATGGATTCTTTTTTGCATCTCTAGCGCTCGTTTCTCTGTCCTTGTGAATGGAGCGCCAACGGGTTTCTGCTTTAGCTCGAGGGGTTTGAGACAAGGGGATCCGCTTTCCCCTTTGATAGTTCCTTTTTATGATGGAGGCTCTTAGCAGATTGCTAAAGAGGGCTGTGGAGCTGGGTTTTTTGGGAGGCTTTCGGATGGGCAGGGATGTTGCTTGTCAATTGGAGGTTTATCATTTGATGTTTGCAGATGACACTATTGTGTTTTGTGATGCGGATGCGTCCCAGCTGAGGTATTTGAGATGCGTTCTGATTTGGTTTCAAGTTGTTTCTGGCCTTAAGGTTAATGTTGGGAAGAGTATTCTTGTGCCTGTTGGGGATGTTCCGGAGATTGAGTTATTTGCTCACATCCTTGGATGTTGCACTGGCTCTTTTCCCATTTCTTATTTAGGATTGCCTTTGGGTGCCCCTTCGAGATGTGTGGGGAGCTGGGATCCGGTTGTGGACAGAGTCGAGAGGAGGTTGGCGGGTTGGAAAAAGCAATACCTGTCCAAGGGGGGTCGTGTTACCCTGATTAAGAGCACCCTTTCTAGCCTTCTTACATACTTCTTGTCTCTGTTTCAGATTCCTTCTTCAGTGGTTGAGAGAATTAAAAGATTGCAGTGCAACTTCCTTTTGGGTGGGGTGGGGGGGGGGGGGGGAGGGGGAAGAGTTCAAATCAAATTTCACTTGATTCGATGGGATCAAGTGTGCCGTCCAATTCGGTTTGGAGGCTTAGGGTTTCGGAGGTTTTTGCTTTTTAATAAGGCTTTTCTTGGTAAATGGCTCTGGAGGTTTGGGATCGACAGGCATTGGTTATGGAGGAAAGTTATTGCTAGCAAATTTGGGGAAAGTCGTGGTGGGTGGTGCTCCCTGGAGATGCGTGGTCCAAGGGGGGTGGGAGTTTGGCATTTCATTCGGAGGGGTTGGGATGATTTCTGCAAGCATGTTCATTTTCGTATTAAAGATGGAAGGAGGATCAGTTTTTGGATGGATCTCTGGTGTGGGGATCTCTCTCTTGCTCTCGCGTTCCCACGGCTCTATAGGATTGCTTCTCATCGACAGGCTATGGTTGTTGACTGTTATCATCTTGATAACGAGAGACTGTCTTGGGATGTTCGTTTCAGGAGGCATTTTCAGGATTGGGAGATCGAGGATGTTTCTCGTTTTCTGGAGCTGTTGTATAGCCAGGTGATTTCTTTTGGGGGATCGGATTGGTGGTTCTGGATTCCTACCTCGTATGGCCGTTTTGAGGTTAGGTCCTTTTTTAGATGCCTTTCGGTTGGTCATGGAGATCCCTTCCCTTGGAAGTCTATTTGGCGGTCCAAGGCTCCCCGCAAGGTCGCCTTTTTTGCTTGGACTTCTGTTCTGGGTAAGATTTTAACCCAGGATAATCTGAGGAGAAGGAATCAGGTGGTGGTCAATCACTGTTACATGTGCTTGTGTAATGAGGAGTCTGTTGATCACTTCCTTTTACATTGCAGTATGGCCAGAGATTGTTGGGATTTGATGCTTCGTTTATTTGGGGTTCATTGGGCCATGCCTTTTTCCTCTAGAGGGTTGATTGAGGCTTGGAGAGGCGTCTTTGTTGGGGCTGGCATTAGGGATGCTTGGAGGGCTACGCCGCTTTGTATCTGGTGGTGTATTTGGCTTGAGAGAAATAGGAAATATTTTGACAGGAAAAAGAAGCCTGTTTCTATGCTTAAGTTCTCTGTCATTTCTACTCTTTTTTGTTGGGTTTCAGGGAGAGATTATAGATCTATGGAGGAAATTATTGTTTTTTTGGCCTCTCTAAAGATCTAAGGCGCCCTTTGGCCCTTGTGTTCCTTTTGTTTCTTTGGGCTTCGCTCCCCTTTTTGAGCTTTTTTAATAAAATCTTACTTATCAAAAAAATATATATTTGTTAAATTATTTGAATAATATATCTAATGCATCTGTTCTTGAAATTTATCGAGCCTATGTGACAATTATTTTTTATTTTTTCGTATTTTTTTATTACTAATCTTCACTATATATTTGTATTCCTAGTTTTGTTATAACTACATTTCACATATTCAGTTTTACTATTCAATCTGTTGCTCTAATTAGAGGTGGTTCCTTTTTATGTTATTAAGAAAAATCTTGTGGATGTTGCCAAATTTAAAAGAAAATAGAACTGATAAAGTGAAATTAGTCAGCGCACTTCTGAATTCTGTTAATAATTTTACTTGGCAAGTTATGATATGATGTTGTTCCCGAGTGGAATTCAGGTAAATCAGATTGGGACTGTGACAGAAGCCATTGAAGTAGTGAAGATGGCAAAAGATGCCCAGTGGGGACTTGTGATCGCTCATAGATGTGGGGAAACTGAAGATTCTTTCATAGCCGATTTATCTGTTGGCCTTGCCACAGGTCAGATTAAAGCTGGTGCACCTTGCCGAGGAGAGCGGCTGGCAAAGTACAACCAGGTCCGCTTCTCTTTCCTAATATGCAGTTCTGAGCAATAGCTAATAAACTATTTTGGCGTAACCATCAACTTCTTTCTAACAACTTTATTTGAAATTGACATGGATTTTACCAGCAACCAACTTCATTTTATATTGACATCTAGATGTATCAACACATTGTAACAAACTATAAACGCTTTTGCATGATAAGTTATAAAAGATATCATTATGATCAAAATCCCACAGTAGCAGGTATATAATATCGGATCTGCGAGGCATGATAGTTTTTCCAGCTATGCCCTGTCAATTCATTATCAAATATTTATGTTAAAATACTGATATGGCTAGATTTACTACCCTTGCAATAATTTGAGGGCAGCGGTGTTGAATCACTGCGACTTGGGAAAAACTTTGTTCTAACTCTTTGTATAGGCTGCATATTGGTAGGGTACAAAAATGATATTTAGGCTACTACTTTCAAGATTTGTTGTTTGCAAAAATAAAACTAAAGTCGCTTAATTCTGTTCTTATTTTTACTAAACTTCTGGTGGGTGCTTTTTTTCTGCTTTGCATGAGACCTTATTTCCTGATACTTACCATCACTTAGAATGATCCAACTGACGAGCACAAAAACTTGGTGCAATAGCCCTTTTTATGAACAATAGCCATTTTCTTGCATTGATTGATTATTTGTTCTTTTTATTGGATGTTTTAATTTCCAATTAAAGTAGAGGAGAATTGTTCCGGTGACACAGAATACCTTCAATATCAGGCTCGTGTTGGCCTAATGGATTACTTCTAAACAGTATAAATTGACCAGTTACAAATTTACAGCAAGGAAAACGTAGATGGAATGTGTTCATCAATTTTCTAGTCTTAAGCATGTGATGTTTGCTCTTTTTTCCTTGAAAAGGAGTATGATAGTAATGGTCAAAATATATTTTGCAGTTGCTTCGAATTGAAGAAGAGCTTGGCGACCAAGTAGCGTATGCTGGCGAGGACTGGAGGATGTCCTGATCATACTCTTCAGTTTTGGGTTCTCCAATTTTTCTTAATTGCTTCTTGGTACATGAAGCTACTAGGTCATGATGAAGTTGTTATTCTGCACAAAGGCTCTTTATCTCAAGTGTTTCGTCTGATTGTAGAGGGGACTAGAAATGCATAGCAAGGTTCCATTTTTGGGTGGTGATAGTTGCATTTTTTTTTTTTTCTCTTTCTTTTGGTGGGTGGGGGTGTATTTTCCTTCCTTTTGAAATATCAGAAAATTATAACTGAATTTGTGAAAATGGTATGTACTTTTTACCCAATGACTTGTCAAATACAAAAGCCTTAAATAAATCGCGACGAGAAGTGGCCAAATTTAAGGTGTTTTAGTGAGGGTTCCAGTGGAACATTATAACAAGTAGATAGATAAATGAAATGGAAAATTAGTTGTTAAATCTTTTTCTTCAATTTGAAGTTTAGGAAGGTTTCTTCAGCAATAAGGAGTCACCACCCTCCACACAGACTGATGATGGGCATTATACTTGTTAATTTATCAAAAGATTGCATTGATAAAAGGGGGGAATTTCTCACGCTTGATGGAGTGGCCAAATACTTGCGTTTGAAATTTCTACAGTTTTCACCACCTAGTGGTGAAGAAACTTCTTTTTCGTAATTGAAATTCTTTTAAATGAGGGCTCATTTGGCAATTTTTTTCCCATTTTTTGTTTTTTAAAAAACTGAATTAGTTGTGTTTGTTTTGGAGAGAATGCTGTTGGAACCATGAAGCACTAGAGAACAAACAGAGAGATGGTTGATTGGTCATGATACAGCTGTAGCTTCTCTCGACTGTCGAGAACCCTACAATCCTAGTAAAACCCTAATTCTTTCTTGCATGATGCGAGTGATCATTGATCAGTAATCGATAATGATTAAAACAAGAGAACAATAATAAATTCATGATCAGTAATCGATAATGGTTAAAACAAGAGAACAAGAACAAATTCAAGAGACCGGAAGAACCAATCGAACTGCATTGGTGGGGGTTGCGATTCTACTAATCCCCAAGTAGGGCACAGATCTTCAATGGAGATGGTACAACTGCATCAGTTCTAAGACAAATTGCCAAAACTGATTCTATGAGCATGGTAATAAGTAGCTCATGTGGTAATTTGCATTTAGCCTTTCCCGGTTCAATTATCTTGAAATTTTCTATGGCCATTGGCATAGCACATTTCGTTTCAGTAGGTAGCTCATGTGGTAATTTGTGCAAAATGTTGCTCATTCTTGTTTAGCAAGTTCTCAATGTACACTATTGAGGAATGTTATACTTAATACTTTTGTGACACGTACTTCAGTCATTTGTGTTTTGGTTATATATCAAACTAGCTAACGTCTTTCACCTTAATACCCGTTCCATCCATCCTCCAGACCATGAAAAGCATCTCCTGCCACTCTCCAAGAGTCCAAAGAGAGAAAATAGTGGAACTGTTTGTAATTTAATGTGCACAACAATGTGCAAAAAGCAAACCATTTAGTATGAAAACTGCAACAAATCCATGCTAGAGAAACTTAATGTGCACAAACACAGGTACACACACCTTCAACAAGTACATAAACTAATCAAATTAAGATTGGGTTAAACTTGCACCATCATTATTGGTCTTTAGATTTGAAGAATTAAACTCCAAACACATCATTCTGTAGCAAAGGTATCCATTTACATCTTGCTTGTATAAAGTTAGTTTCTTCTATAAGGTCAAATTTCTACAAGTTGAAAATTTTGGGACAAATCTAGCCTTCGAAAATTTATTTAAAAACATTACCATCTTTCTGCAGCTTAAAAAGTAAAATAAAACAAGCATAAATAGAGTTCAGATGTGAGCAGGCAAAGCAGAAGGGAAGAAAACCATGCAATAAATCTATGAACTGAAAGAAGGAATGAACATACATCTAAACATTAAACATTGTTTAGACACATTAAAATTGAAAATGCCTCTGAAAAAACATAAAAACACAGCACAAGGACTTTAAACATCTAAACTACTGACTCATCGAAAGCACAGACTTGCTTGTAGAAAAGGGACAGTAGATCATAATAGCTAATATGACATTTGGAGCCCTAAACTTAAGGCTTAGTCTCTTCGTCATCTTCTTCAATTTTAGGAGCCAAATAGAACCTGATATAACCCATCTCAGCAATTTTGTACTCCACCACAACAGGCAACTCTGAAGACAAGCTTATTGTGACTGTGTTGGACAATGGGGTTGCCTTTGTAAAGGAGTTCATGTACCTCAGTGCAAATGTTAGCGACACTGGTTCATTCATCTCTATAATTGTAGCTTCCTCTGGCTGTAAATTAGAAAACAATGTATCCATGTCATATACCATCAACTCTCAAGAAGCAACATATCTGTCTGAAATTCCATACAATTCATTATGAATTTTAGCAGCTAGCGAAGATTCTTTAATTTGATCTTAAAGCAACAGTTTACAAGCTTTACAATCTACAAAAAGTACCTTGTCTACTGTGGTATTCTGCCTGCAAACAATATTTGCAGTCCCAATATCACCTCTTGTAGAGAACTTCACACCTTCCTTTGTCACAGAGATCACAACTGTACACCTCGAGCAAAGATTCAATTTACAACCATTTATCTAGTTAACCAATTACAGAATATCAACATACCATTAGTCATAATAATAACACATTACCAGTGTCACCAATACTGCTAAGATCTTTACAGATTCTACCAAATTCTGTTGAAGGCATCCGAACAATAGCATGGTACTCTGCTTCTGGGATCCCAAGATGCTCGCTATCGATGTCCATCAATTTCATCTCAAAATCAGCAATCTTGTCTTGAGCTTTAATCCAGTACCCATAACGCAATATAAAACAAAGCCACATCAATAAAATTGAAGTCCCAATTGAAGAAAATCATCATAACACGTATATGTAGAGTTGTTAATCTTTGAGCCCAAAACAGAGGGGAAATAGAGAATACATTCCCAAATGAATGACAATTAACCAATAAAACCCTCAGCACCCTTTTTGTTACAGAAGATATTGCAGCAAATAAACCCTACACATATATAGAGTTGTTAATCTTTGAACCCAAAATGGAGGGAAAATAGAGAACACGTTCCCAAATGAATGACCATCAGTCAACACCCAATTTGTTACAGAGAAAATTGCAGGAATGAAAAGGAAAATGAACTCTGAGCCAATAATAAAATATCACACTTTGCAATTAAGGAGTTCCTTTATTTATGAAACAAATAATAATTAAGGAGTTGTTAAAACTTTATTAAGTCACATATAATGAAAAAGAAAAAGGAAAAAACAAAAAAATGTAAGGATTCAAGACCTTAATTTGTTTTAGTTTTCCTGTACTTTCTACATAACCAAACAGATCAATTATTTCCTCCCACAGTAATTACTTACGTGTTACAGATAGAGCAAAATCAAAACATTACAAGCGATCTAACAGAAAACCCTAACATTTCCACATAAATTTAGTGCGCAAAAAACAAATTAAAATTGAAGAGAAAAAACGACTGAGTGAAGCTTACTGGGACTCTCAAACATGAAAGTGACGGTGTCACTGCCATCATCGGCCTTGATGGTGATGATATCGTCGTTACCGGCGCACTTTAGCATCTTAGACATGTTGTTGAGATTCATGCCCATGGATATGTTCCGGTCGCACCGGTAGTGCTCAAAACCCTCCGATCTGAGGAGGAGAGCCACCAGGGCCACATGGCTCGAGTCCATGGCCTGGAGAGAGAAACCAGTGGACGAGCAATCGAAGTTTGCATCGTTCACCAGATCCTTGATGGCTTCCATAACCTTCTTCAACAGACTACCTTGCACAAGCCTCAGCTCCAACATCTTCTCGCCTGGTTTTCTATTTTCCGGGAAAAAAGATTGTTAGGGTTAGGGTTTGTGATAGGTTTGAAAGGAAAGGGTGGGAAAATTGAGGCGATGTGTGCAATTTCAGTTTATTATAGTGGCGGGGTCCGGAATATTTCTTCAGAAGCTAGTGGATGCATTGGCGGGACAAGTAATGACTTGATTCCCGCCATGATTTTGGAGATTTGGGTCTGGATTGGGCCTGGCCCATAGAGTACCACACCTTTGTTCAACTAGGACGCCCAGAACCAAAGAAAAACTGGGCCATTGATTACAACTTCAATTACTTTCGGGTTAAGTGCAAAAAGTCCCTTAAAAGTGCAATTAATCCCATGTTGTTTAAATTTGTATATAATATGGATATTATGTTAATTTAGCAATTAAATAATTTTAAAATACCCCCATTTAATTTTTATATAGAAAAATATCTATTAATATATCTAATTTAGTACTAGTACTAAAAGTTTGCCCCTCCCTCCTTCCCCGATTGGAGAAGACCGATATATGCTTCGAAGACCCAACTGACAATGCTACAAACTCCACAAACGCTGGCAAGAATAACTGAGCATCCGTGATCCAGAGCTTCATCTCTGCATCATCCATCTTTATCTCTAAAAGGAGAGGAAGCTAGCTCGAGAGTTTTAAAAAATAGAACAGTAGTCTGGTAAGTTTTAAGATACTCGCGAACGGCTTAATTCACGGATGATGATGTTGTAATTTTTTTTTTTCTTTTTTTCTTGTTTACATAAGAAGGGGGTATTTTGGAATTTTTATAAAAAAAATTTGGTCGAAATTGATGATTAAAGAAAATTTATTCAAAATATGGATAATATAGAGAATTATATACACTTTTTTCTAATATGAGGTTTCTTACACTTTTTTTTTTTGGTATAATGAGGGAGTTTTTTACATTTAACTCATTACTTTATTTATTTTAATTTTCAAAACATTTGATACGATCTATCACACAATGAAATATAACAATTTATGCAACTATTCATTTAATGGTCATAATTTGACAACTTTCCAAAAGTTGAATGGATTGTTTGGGACAAAAAAATAGTTCCTGCTTTCTAGAAATTTGGAAGCGTTTATGCAATTTGGCCTAATTTCTCCGGTAAGCTTATAATACATCACTATTATACAAGAGCCCTCGTTTAGGCCATCAATCGCCTCAATTAATATACTATAATAAGTAATCCACAAACTAACCTAGCTTTAAATTATTTTCTATCATACAAATACATCTAATGTCATATAGGCATATAGCTAGTATAATTTTGAGCTGACAAATACATATTATTTTGAGCTGAATGTGAAAATAAATACACTCGGAATGATACAACGTTTCAAAAGTTTAATAAATTTGAATCACACTAATAGATTTACAATTACAAATGCAGCGATGTGATCATTCGAGTTATCTCATTTTGTCTTATTCAATTGATGGACCATAAATTATTTTAAAAATAATTGGGATACAAAGTTTGAGGATCTAATGCATTAAACTAAATTTATATAAATAAAGAATGACGTTACGATAATATCATGTTTAATGAAATCCAAAAATGAAATTCCCAACAAATAAATAAATAATTAATATATCTAACATTCAAATCACTTATCATTTTATTTTTTGTTTTAATATTTTGTTATATTGATGATATAATATTACTAATTAATTAAATGTTGACATATAACAACCACTAAATAAATATATGTTTCCTTAGTTTTTTTTTTTGGAAGGTATATTTCCTTAGTTGATAACACCAGTAACGTTATGTGAGAGAGGAAGTCTTTTTTGCCTGTATCCATCAAAATCATTGGATAAAAAAAAAAAAAAAAAAATCACCAACAACAACAACAACTACTACTACTACTTGCTAGCACGCGCGCTTCTGAGCCGTCGATGTTGGTTGAGCTAAACCCTTAAAAAAATAGTCGGTAAAGAAGATGTTATTAACAGGCTTATAACAATTGCAAAGCGTAGCAAGGCACTGCTACTGTGCAGGACCTCAATTGGACCGACCGACCTTTTCATCTGCCATTTCTTCAAAATCACTCTCCTCCACTGAATAAGAATTACGAATCATCAACCACTTCAGTGTTGACTTTACTCAATTCGCCTCACATTGCTTCGTCTCGGCAATAGTTTGCAAATTTCGATGGCAGATCTCAATTCCAGGACTGAAATTTCATTCCTTGAAACGTTTGCGATCAGTGCCTTCGCTGCTTGCATCGCCGAGGTATCATTCATATTCGTCAGTTAATATTCACTATGTGTGTGTGTATATATATATATGTATGTATATGCTGAAATTGCACATTTTAGAGTTCATTTGATTGAATTGAGATCTATTTCAGTGGATCACTGGTTTAGCGGATGAATTTAATGCCTGTCTTATGTTCTAAGCCTTGAGAATCATATGTTGCGGTCTACATTCTGATGATTCAGATGTCATATTTCTTATAATGCTTGTTTCTGATTGCGTTGCACGCACTGATGGTGATAGTTGTATTGGCCTATTGATTTATACGATTTGAAATACATCTCTCTCTCTCACACTCATTTGTATTTATCAGTATATGTATGCAGTATTGCTGCATTTCAGATCAGCCCATAAGGAAGTTGATGCTATTTGAGGTGTGGAAGTATTCCTATAAAAATATGGACTACTTGATTGTTCACAGAATGTTCGAAAAAGAACAGCCACATAACTGGTGCTCATCCAAGCATGAGAGGATTAGTTTGGCACCTACAAGGCTCAGTGTCCGTGTTTTTGTAGCCAAAAGTTAAATTAGTTGGATTTAGTAGATATCTTCACTTAGAAATTACCTCTCTCCACCCCAACAAGATAACTGAAAATATTGGCAAGGTTGGCTGTTGTAGTGAAACTGTTTTATATTTGTTTTCCCACTCTGTTCGCACCTTTTCTGTATTGACAGCAAATGGCCTTGATGGTCTTGTAGACAACTTGGTTGTACTATCATCAGTCACATACATCCAACCCTAAATGGCAGTATCATCATATCTATTTAATCCTTTTCTATTTTTATACTATTTCCTATCCTTCTCTTACCACACTTTAATCATCCCCGTGTCTATCTGGCTTTCTAGATCCAAGTTACTCGTTACGTATGTTATTTTCGAAGATAAACAAATGAGTTAATGGAGTTCAGAAACAGAATTTGGTCCAAACTTACCAATCAGATACAATCTAGCTGTATTCAAGAGATTAAGCCTTTTTAATATGTTAGGTCTTCAAGTTCTGTGATATTCAGGTAAAACCAAGTAGGCTTAGTGTCTGTCTAAGAAGCACGGACACGGATACGGGACACGGATACGACACGGACACGGCGACACGGCAAATCCAAAAAAATTAGGACACGGACAGCGAATAGTATATATATATATATATATATATATCAGCATTAATAATTTTAAAAAAAAAACACTGATATGTTTAGGTTGGAATATATATATATATATATATATATTACTGATATGTTAGTATATATATATATCAGCATCTTTAGGACACGGACACGGCGAATTGTGGCATCTTTAGGTTAGTATATATATATATCAGCCTTTAGGGTAGTACAAAACAAAAAATAGAACATATCAGCATTAAAAATTAAAAAAAAAAAAAAAAAAAAAATTAACATATCAGCATTAAAAATTTAAAAAAAAAAAAAAAAAATCCAGAAAAGTGTGTCCGAGCCGTGTCCGAGCTGTCCGAGCCGTGTCCGAGCTGTCTGAGCCGTGTCCAAGCCGTGTCCGAGCCGTGTCCAAGCCGTGTCCGAAAATTAAAAAAAATAAAAAAATTCCAGACACGTTTTTTGGCGTGTCCGACACGTGTCGGGGCGTGTCCGACGCGTGTCCGTGTCCGACACGTGTCGGACACGGATTCTTCGCCCATTTTGGAGTGTCCGTGCTTCTTAGGTGTCTGTTGCTTTCCTTCTCAACTGTGGGAATGAAATTGATTTTATCTTGCTATTACATTTTGGTACACGGTGAAATTGGTAAAGTGCTTTCATGTCATGCATCTGGATTTTGTGCAGATCTGTACTATTCCTTTAGATACCGCTAAAGTTAGGCTTCAGCTCCAAAAGAAAGCAGCTACAGGGGAGGGAGTGGCCGTACCAAAATACAGGGGCGTGTTGGACACTGTTGCTACTATTGCTAGGGAAGAAGGGTTTTTAGCACTTTGGAAAGGCATCATACCTGGTTTGCATCGCCAGTGTATATATGGAGGATTGAGGATCGGGTTATATGAGCCTGTAGGTTTCAAAAAATTTCCTTTAAACATTTTGATCGAGCTGTATGATTTCTTGGTGATTCATTGGTGCATCGGTGTAATTGTATCTTGTACAGGTCAAGGCCTTTTATGTTGGGAGTGCATATGTTGGAGATGTTTCTTTGTTCCAGAAGATACTTGCTGCTTTGATAACCGGTGAGT
Organism: Cornus florida; assembly: GCF_030987335.1. Lineage (NCBI taxonomy): Eukaryota > Viridiplantae > Streptophyta > Magnoliopsida > Cornales > Cornaceae > Cornus > Cornus florida. The sequence continues at coordinate 11,769,660 of NW_026775578.1, read as the reverse complement.
TCTTATGGTAACTGTTCTGCTGCACTATCATTTATAGGATTTGGTTTTTATTTCATTTATTCGTACTGTAGTTTACAACTTGTATTAAACTCTTGTTTATACCATCGAAAGATGATCAGATAAACTATTTTATCCTATACTTTGCTAAATATATATCTTAGGTAAGTAACTTTTGCATTAAACAGGTGCCATAGCAATTACAGTCGCTAGTCCGACTGATCTTGTGAAGGTTCGACTTCAAGCTGAAGGAAAGTTGGCTGCTGGTGTACCTAGGCGTTACTATGGCGCTTTGGATGCTTATTACACCATAGTGAGACAGGTCAAATTTTATTTATTTGTTTATTTTATTATAGAAACTCCATCTAAACTTAATTTTATCACTCAGTTTACTGATTATTACATATATTTTCAAACAGGAAGGATTGGGGGCATTGTGGACTGGGATTGGGCCCAATATTGCACGAAATGCTATTATAAATGCCGCCGAGCTAGCTAGTTATGATCACGTGAAACAGGTTATACCACACTCCACACATTAGGTCTCATGAGGAGTAATTCTGTAATTTGTACGTTGTTGCCATATCTAATTTGTCTATAGCTGTTCTAATTTGTTCTACATTTGCAGGCCATATTAAAAATTTCAGGGTTCACAGACAATGTTTTAACCCATCTATTAGCTGGTTTAGGTGCTGGTTTCTTCGCAGTCTGTATTGGTTCTCCTGTTGACGTGGTAAGCTTTCTTTTCCATTTTCTATTACTTGCTTTCTGAATAACATCAGCCATAGCTCTCAAGATGTCTGGGCCAATTCTGGAGCACTATTGAGGAAAAGAAACAAATTGCAAATTGATGAAAGAAATGATACATGAGAAAATCTATAAATACCTTATCACATAATTTAAGTTATTTAAATAAGAGACTGGTATAGGAAAAAATATCAAAATAATGCAGTTAGAAGCAAAATCTTCAGATAAATCATGAGACTATAACCTATAAGTGTCTTATTTATTTTGTACATACTATTTTGTTTTTGTTTTTGTTTTTTGTTTTTTGTTTTTTGTTTTTTGTTTTTTTAATCTTCTTACTCCTTTTAAAACCTCTAGCCTACTTTAACTATAGCTTAACCACCACCTTATGGATGTTCATATTCGATGAACTATTTCTTAGTTGATATGGGGCAGTAATTTAGGAACTGCATCAACTCTATTTGTTGATCCACTGAATCACCATGTCCAGTTTCGACTTTTTAGTTATTAGAATCAGTATCTTGAAGTTATACCCATTTTGCTGTGTTTTATTTTAACTAGATTTACTTTATCATAAGTATTTATTAATTAATATAATAATAATCATATACTGATACTGATATATATATATATATATATATATCTATATATAAACTTTTCATTTTTCTCAACTATGCTGTTTTTTACATTTTCTGAAGAAATGGTGTATAGTTTCTTTTTGGCACAGGTTATTCAATTGAATGATTCATGTAACTGTGATTTGACCAAGACTTCAATTTGATGGATGGACTGGGTGAGGCTCTTAAAGCGTTGCTTTGCCGAACATCCTTTTGAACAAATCAAATTGGCTGCCTTGATTCGTTAGTGTAGTGAATTTGCATTCTGCATTTTCTCTGTTCAGTTTTACTTATATACTACTTGTAGATCTCAAGGAATCATTGATACTTTGGTTTCATGAATTTACACATTGTGCAAGCAAGAAACACGAAGACACCTTAACATTCGATTTATTTCACCTTACATGTCACACAATAGTCAAACGTGGTAACAGCTGGGTTTTCTTAACGCTTTATAATTTCAAAAAGGAATCAGACCAGGATAAGGGCGATACGAGATGAAAGCTATTCATATTGCTTCTTCTTTTCTCCAAATATATTATTAATATGTGCTTTCAGCTCAAGAAAATTCCCCCCCTCCCCGGAAAAGATGTCTTCTGCTATTAAAAGGCAATAGAACATTCTAGATAAGTTGTTTTCAATTAATTTTGAAGAATTCTCATGCTTGAACGATTAATTTAACCAAATTAACTGAATATAGCACTGGTGAATTTCATTAAGTTTTTATTTATTTACAAAAAAAATTCTGATGTTAGTTGGATTTTTTTGTTTTCCGTCAAATACACTACGCCCCCCCTAAAATTCAATCCTGGCTTCGCCCTTGCACCCACCCACCCACAAATGCTCATTGGGGCTCGAACCCCTCGCCTCGCATTAAGTTAGATTAGACACAGTTAATCATGATAAGCTTAAGTAGCATAGTATATTCAACATACAATGCATTAAGCATAGATGAATCCATGCACGATTGATCTCCATCATTTTCTACTTTTTACTAATTATATATTTGTTCTATATTTGTTTCATAATCTACATGGTAGTAATTCACTGCAAGCTGCAATGAGGTTCTGCTAGCATTATGACACAAGTCTCTCCTTTTGTGATACAAATGTAATTTTTTAATTATAGTTTCTGCTGAATGCTCTTATCAGTCAATGTCAGCTGTGATGTTTTACTTGTTACCAGGTGAAATCTAGAATGATGGGAGATTCATCTTTGTACAAAAACACTTTCGATTGTTTCATCAAAACTTTGAAAAATGAGGTAAGTTGATTTTCTTTTCCAGTTTGTCATTTAAGCTAAAGTACCATGTTACTGACTTAGTTATTTAGTTAATCACGTGATAGTATGTTAGCCATGGAAGAATAAAATAAAATAATCTCTGTTGTTGAGAAGTCTTATAATTTACTGGGTGCAGTTGTTATAATTTATTGCCAAGGTAGTCAGCTTCATTCTTCTCAAAGAATAGTTTTGTTTTTCTTTGGATTCTGTTTTGAACACCTCATGTCTTCTACATCTGAAATGAGTGATTTTAGTGGAGAAACATTTAACATTTCTTTGTACTTCTATGGTTGCATAGTTTGTGGTATGAATAATATTGAACGCAAGTGGATTAGCTGATTCTTCTCAGTGTTACTTTCTTTTGGTGCACATTCATGTACAGGCAATACACTCGGATAGATAGTTTGGACACAGCTTCCATTGCATTCTTATTTATCTTTGTGGATGTGTATATTTAATTGCACTCTAATATTCTCTCTCTCTCTCTCTTATAGGTTAACCTTGTTTGTTTTACATACTCTCTCTCTCATTTTAGAATAAACCATCTAAAAAAATATCCATGGATAAGAGAAGGCAATCCTCGCCTCTAACGTTGGTTAAAGGGAAGAACAAAAAGGTATAATTGAATGGGCTGTATAACATTTTGTGGAAGGTGGTGAGAATGGGATGTCAGCCTGTTCAAGGAATCATTTGACAGTTTACGACCTGGTGAACTGGTGCATTACTCTGCTAGATTTTACTTTACTCCTAAAAATTCAATCTTGATCTGGACACTATATAAATGTTTTTTTCCTAGTCGACACTTTATAATTCTGTGTTCCTGTCTCATTGCTTCTGGTTTCACTGTTCACAAGCTCCATCAATGTTCAGCTCTCAATATGAAAATAAGATCAAGAACTTGTGAGAATAACTTCCCATAAGCTGCTAGTTCTTCTCGTACTTTTTTTTGTTCTTTTCTTCTGGGTGCCTTATTTGAAATTTTATAGATTTGATGCATGAACTTATTATTTGACGAGGAATTTTAGTAAAAAGCCATCAACTCAATCAATGGAATAGTCAACTCATGCTCGATACATGTTTTGCAGGGACCTTTTGCCTTTTATAAGGGGTTCCTCCCAAATTTTGGCCGGATAGGATCTTGGAACGTGATCATGTTTCTGACTTTAGAGCAGGTAAAGTTAGAAACAATATTTTATGCATTTAGTGGAACGTTAAAAATCTGGACTGTCAAGTGTGAAAATTCATGTTTGTTTCCAAGAGCAGCCACTTTGTACCAAATATGCATTTGGTTAGTCTGTCTCCAGTCTGCTCCCCTAGCACCCCGGTTAAATGGGACTAGCAATGAGTATGAACTTTATTATGCATTTTGGTGCTAATTTTTACCATTAAAATCTAGGCATGTGCATAAACTTGCATCTGTTAAATGATCTCAAAATTACCAGTTCTAGCTTATTTTTAACTTGAAAAGAATGGATGCTAGGTTTATCATCTTTTGTTCACTAAAAAAAAAAAAGAACAATTCTTATTGTTATTTTATTTGGTTTATGTTCAGACTAAACTCCCAGATGTTGGGGTTTTCACTCTTTCTATTATGTAACAAACCAACAACTGCTTACCCTTGCTTAAACAAATCTTATTAAGGATATTTTGGGTCTCTTTTGAACAGGCCAAGCATGAGCGGATGTTAATTTCACTTTTGGCTGTTTAATAGGATCAGGGATGGCAACATTAATAGTTTAGAATGGGTTGTAGTTAATCTTTCAACCTTTTGCAATCCTAATGGGATGACCCGTGCTGACTCGAACCTGTAACTGGATAGGTGTTAAACACTTTCATCCTTCGCTGCCTAGTTGCACTTCAAAAGTTGAGTAGACTTGGGAATACATGAACACTAATTTAATTAGTAGTGATAGGGAAAAATTCATATTATTGTATCTAAGGAATCATAAAATTGACTAAATCTCACACGAGAAAAAAAAGAGAAAATAGTGACAAATTTATCATCTGAGGAGAAAAAAAGATTGACATTGGGCCAAATCTTATTGGGAAAGAAATATTCTAGGGGAACCACTAATACAGCTTTTAGTTTCAGTGAAGAATACCAAAGGACGAATAATGAGATGAAGAGAACCAATACATCGAATATAATGAAAGATGCAGAAAAAGAAAATAGAAGAAAAATGAGGGATGCAGAAAAAAGGAAGGAAATAGTAGAGGAAGGGCTGAAGGGGAGTTCCTACTTAAATTTGGAAATTGTAAAGCTGTGGTTGGCAAGATACCTAAACTGATTCTATTAACGAACTAAAACATTCATTGGACAAAGGAGAGGTGGGGAGTTCATAGCATGGGGTATAATAACCTTAGAGAAACGGAGGGTCAAAGCCTGATATTGCCCTGAACCTCCCATCGTGGGTTTACACAGCCCATCTCATACCCATCTAACCTCCAAAAATAGTTGCAGGTGCTTAGGCTACTGATTAACCCATTGTAATTTGGACTTCACTTTACAGAGAATTTCTTGGCACTTCTGAAAATTGCTCCAAATTGTCTTAAATTGTTAATTGTGAACAAATTGTCACTTCCAAAAGGTCCTCCAGTTTGTCTTAAATTGTCCACTGGGCTTTGCATTTCATAGACTGCTGCCTTATTCGTGTCTTTCAACATGAGTGAGTTTGTCAGTCCATGTTAGCAAAAGCGGCATCAATGAGTCCCAGGACAATTTTAAGACAGCAGATCAATGTTTAACTTTGAGGTTCTAGTGGGCTGTCTTTTTATCTCTAAACCATGCGCAAAATTCCCAAATATCAAAACACATTATACTCTCTTGTGATCGTGGAAAATTTTCTTTTCTTGTGATAATATATATATATATTGTTAATTAACAAAAAAATAAGTAGCATTTGTTATTAATCTTTGCTTGGGCTTGCAAAGCTTCTCTGTTATATGTGCATGTTTGTTATTGAAAATTCTCATCATTTTCCTTATTTACGTTACAGGCGAAAAAATACTTGACAAGGGCAGTGTGAAACTACTTTTGTTGTACATTGGAGTTTATGAAAGTAAGAAGACAACAGCTTTTATTTGGAATCTGCCTGTACAATAGATGAAGATTATTCGGACAGGGGAATTAGGTTCCCCTGCTAGTATTCTTTTTCATTAGGTTAATGTATAAAAGAGTAAAATCCTTGAAACAAACTTGCCAACACGATTTATTGAATAGCACCAACAATATTTATTCTTTCTACCACCAAGGATTAGAGGCCATTACCTCACCTTTCACTTTCTGATTTCCTGCATTGAACGATTGTACAATGGCCATTGGCCAACTTTATCGACATTGAATTCGTTATGGAAGTACAGGCTGCTTTCATCCCGTCCAATCTAACATTAACATATTATCAGCTTATATCCATGGTTGATGCTAATACTTGATTATGTTGGCTCATTGCTTTGGCTTACACAGATTCACATGTTCGAACAAATTTGATAATGTCAATTCAATATTTTGACCATTGCAGGCACGTTAAGGCATGTATATATGTTTTTTTAACCTGGCAGGGGTGGGGCTGAGGTGAGTCTGGCTCCCAAAAACCACAGGGGAGTGTCCTATCACTGGGCCACCAGCTCACCTCCACATTAAGGTAGTTATTGAATGGTTAAGTTTGTTATAATGTTATATAACTAGCTGGATTCCAAACTCGAGTCACGCGATGAGTGTGCATTGCATATTATGTACTTTATTAGAGCATGTGTATCAAGTTACTGTGAATGTTTTTATTTTTCATATTTATCTCATTTTTTTATAAATGTTTTCTTTCTTTTGATAAGTGTTGAATTGGTGTGAATTGCAAAGTTGAAGAAGTAAAATGTATTTTTGAGTAAAAGCCTGGTGCCCAAAGTGCTCTTTTATTATGACCTCTCTCCCTTTTGTTTTTAGGCATAATGGGATATCTGCTTTGCTCAGCCAATATTTTCACTTTATGTTATCCACCTCAGTTGTCTCGTGCCCACTAGACTTTATGGACAGGCAGTTTAAGAATGGATGATATTAAATCACCCCCGCATTTTTTATGCATTTGTTAAATGAAGCAATTAAAAAATAAAACGCTCATTCTTAAATCATCTAGTATGTTTATTGTTTGAGTAGAATTTTATGGGTATTTCTATTTAGGTCCGTTTGTTTGAGTATAATTGTTTTCTGGTGATTGATTATCAATAAAAAAACACATCTATTTAAAATGTACATTACTCCATATAACATGTTGCATAGTTTTGATAAGTTACTCCACAACAAAGCATTTCAATAAATTATGGCACTAGCTGAAAAGCTCATGCGAACGTTACATTACACCTAAACATGTCCTAATCTCAGAACATTACTAAATTCTAACAACCCCTAACCATCTTATAGAAACTTATCCCACAATAACTCATGACCTGGGTACAAGATAAACCCTAGCCTTAATAACGGACCCATTTGCAAGCTTAAACCCAGGACTGACTGGGAATCCCACCATCTGACCCACTGTCAACCGCCCACCGGAAAATCTGACGACACTCTCCATGTACTGAGGATGAAACTCCGCCCCTTTGCTCGCCTCAAAGTGACTCGGTGGTGGGTCCAAAGAGAACGCCAACAAGTGGAGCAGCCAAACCGCCTTTGCCAGCCCCAAGAACTCCCCGTAAAACTGACTCCTCGGGTGGTTTCCGGCCAACACCTGGCGGCGCTGCTCCAGGTCCCCAAACAGCGACTCCTCCATCTTGGGGTGGACTATGGATAGATACTTCTTGGAGCAGAACTTTCCGAAGTCGCATGTTGGTAAGATTCCAAGCAGCTCGATGGGGTCCATGGCCTTCATGTCGCGATACTGTGTGAAGCAGTTGCGGCGGTACTGGTCCGGGTCGATGAGAGAGGAGAGGCTTCCGTCCATGTAGAAGGTCTCGTGGTCGAAGCCTTGGAAGATCTTACGGTTCACGTAGGACTCCAGTGCGTACTTGGCGTGGTTGGTTCCGGCGGCGGAGCTGTCGATCGTGACGGTGGTGGTGTTGGCGATAGCGGCTTCAATAGATCTGACGGCGGCACCAATGTCCCAGTGGGCGGAGCGCATGAGTGAGAGGAGAAGTGCTGTGAAGGACTTCGATGCTTCTTTCACCTGACTCACTGTGGCTTCGAATAGGTCCGGCGCCGGCACTGCCGCAAGTGCCATCAGTAAACGGTGGTCAGATTTCCGAAACCACAGTAAATTTACCAGAATACCCTTTCCAAGAAATACTAAAATATCTACATACTGAACTGTTGAGGCCATAAAAGTCAATTCAAGTTGGAGAGAGAAAGAGTACCTTGAGGTTGACTGGAGCTGACTTTTCTCTTTGACTGATGAGACCTCCCCTTCCGACCATTACTGCCGTTGAGATCGGTGGCTGTTTTCAGCTTCTCCTTCAAGTTGTCGACCTCAACTTCCTTGGCCTTCACCTCTTTCTTCAGGTCCTCCAGCGCCGCCTCATACGGCAAGACCACCTCCCTCAGCGTCGCCGCCGTGGACCCAACCCTCCTCCCTCCGCCTCCGCCACCGCCACCACGTTCCCTCCCAAAACTCCTCCGAAACCTCTCCCTCAAGACGGCCAGTCTCCTGAGCTCGGCCACCACCGCCACATCAGCAACGGTCATCTTGTCCGGATCCCAGGGACAATGCGCCCCCTGCAGGCTAACGTACGCCCTCTTCATCGCCGACACAGCCTCGAACACTTCGCCCATCAGCGTCTCCATCTCCATCACCCTCTCATTTCTCACCTCCTCCTTCGCCCCCTCGCAAACCCTAACATTTTCTCTATCCGCCTCCTCTTCTTCTTCCTCCTCCGTCTTGTAGTATTCGTCTTCGGACTCATCTCCTGCTCCATTGTCAGAGAGTTCATCGGGTTCGTGCCTGCCGGAGGCGAGTGGGTGCAACAAGCAAGAAGCGGTGACTCGTTGGATCAGATCCGAGAAATTTGAGACCTTGTTCGCCATCTTGATCCCTCCTCCGTTTCTGTAAATTACAGTGGAATAGTAGTAGTAAAGAAACCAACTGTGATGTGAGTCAATTTTGGCGTTTATTTACTACTTGTCCAATATTCTATTGATAATTGATGGTGCGAAGAAAGGGCAGTTGAGAGAAGGGAAGGGGACTTGGTGCTAAAATATTAATGGCGCCACGAGGGGTTTTAGATTACTAGTACCATTTTACCCGTCAGTCATCACTACATATATATACTAGTAGCTTTTTTATTTGAAAAAACTGTAGGGAATCTGAATCCGGTATAATATTATTGATATATATATTTTGTCTGTTCTTTTCTTGTGCATTTACATTAGTTATTGTAAAACAATAATTGAGTTAAATTGTCAAAACTAAAGTTACTTAGTAATGTATTCTATGGGTTGAGCTGGACTGGGGAGTTCAGTTGATAGAAACATTTTTTTTAGTATCGCGTGAGAGTCCAAATTTGACTTAATCATTTTTTTTCCTTTCCTTCCCTTTCTCAGGTATTTTATAAGTGTTGAATTTTCGAAATAATTGTTCCATACAATTATCTTGCATGTTGGCATCTTTGATGTAAATGTACGATAAGATTTGCTCGGACGCGCAATTGGAAGATGGGCGAGGAGTGAACACAATGGTTTGACTTCTGTGATGTTAATTGGGATGAAAAATATTAGATGACTCTTTATTTGAACGAGAAATATTAGATGACTCTTTATTTGAACGAGAGAAATTGCTTAATAAGAAATGCTAATTGCAGTACCGTAAAATTCACAAAATCCAACGATTGCAATAGCAAAGCTCTTCCTTTATAAGCATTTCTTTTCTTTTGGTGTATACAACATTAATCTTCCAAGAAATCATTAGGTGGATAGAAAGGCCCATGACAACTATGAGTCATAAATGAACGGTTTGGTTAATTACAACACTTGGGACCATTGAAATTCATCGCTAGAGGAGGGTTAATTGAGTTGACAAGAACCCATTAAAGCAATTCAAACTCGTTAATTTTATATCAGTGTCGTTCACGAGTTAGTCATAGAAGATATCATATTTTTACATATCGTACTAGAAATAGTGATATTATCTTATGGGTAGAACATTAATGATGTGATAGGCTTGACTCATCAAATATCTACTAGGCTTGACTCATCAAATATCTACTTGCATTTATGGTACTGACATGACGTGTATAGATATGAATCTATTATTCTACTCTCCCTTCTCTTCAAATGAAATAAAGCCATACGTAAACAGCGTTGAAAAAAGATGTATCACACCACCTACCATTCTTATTAAGGATAAGCCACTTTTAGATATTTTCTCCTGAAAGTGGATCACAAATATCTAACAAAAATATCATAACAACCATTCCGGTGCTATGTTTTGGGTTTTATATTTTTATATATAATACTCCGTGTATAAATTAATGCCCAAATCTGGCTCTTCATTTGTTGTGAATGAGGAATTGAAAAAATAGAGAGAGAGAGAGAGGATATATAGAAGAAAAGAGAAATGGAGTGTGGTAACTGTCAGAGGCCAAATCGGAGTGACATTCACTTGTCTAAGGAAGAAGAGGCAAAGCTAGAGGAGGAGACGAGAGACTACTTTGATGGGTTAGCCCCAAAACGCCACACTAAGCCTCAGCGCAGCGAGTACTCGTCTCATTACGTCGATGCTCTTTCAAATCCCAAATCTAACGCTCATGACGAACAAAATGGTATTCCAGAATTTGTTCAGTTTCAACGACTTGAAAATGATTCTCAGGTTTTCTTTTAACCCCTCTCTCTTACATTTTATTTACGTTTTGGCGATTTCCGCAGTCCACTTGAAACATTGTTTTTGAGAACAATAATTATTTATTCTTCCATCTGTTGCAGAAACTGATTTATAAGGGAACCGGAGTGACAGACGAATTCGTGGAAACAGAATATTACAAAGATCTTAATTGCATTGACAAGCAACACCACACGGTAATTCCTGATATATATATATATATATATATATATATATATATGTCACATTTTGGTCAGGGTCTTCAACTGCTTCAGCAAAGTTAATAACACGTTATTGTTATTTGCAACCAGTAATTTTATACCTACTAGTAAAAATTACATCCACCAGAAAGCAAGGCATATTTGCCTCCTGTTAGATAGTCCAATATATTCACAACACAAGTCTATATCTACATACAAGACCTTCCTATCATATACAAAATGGTGTATTGCTGTTTTGTCTAAAATACAATTTTCTTTTCATGTTTGCAGACAGGAACTGGGTTCATCAAAGTGGAGAACGTGAAAGAAACGAGCTTCAACATAGCTCCCGATTCCGCAACCGGCTGTCACACCACTTTCAAAGGGAACCCAGCAACTAACGACTGGATTCCAGCCACGGCTGATATGGTAGAATGCTCTCTTCGTTAGGCATAGGCATTAATCTTTTCTTGCAAGACCTCCAAACAAGTCTCACTTACACGATTGCTTTGTTTCAGGTGGATTTTGTTTCTGACAAGCCAAACAGAAGCGACAATTGAAATTGAGGCTGGGTGTGAGTCTTAATATTAGCAGCTGGATGTTGTATTTCCTCTCAAATTTTCAGTGTTCCACAAGTATGGTTGTATTAGTAATGTTCAAATTGGTACCATTTAAGTATGGTTGTATTAGAAACGCTATGTAATGTTCTATGATATCTAATGGTATTTTTCTTTTTCTTTTTCTTTTTTCCTGTCATTATATAGAAAAAGATCTAGATTTTAACCTAATGAGAATTATGGAAGAGCATTATAAGCAGCAGCTTATACACTAGCAGGACATACATGTAAAAAGAAGAATAATCTCTCTTCTTCTTGGAGATGCTGTGTGACCATTTGTTCACCATTTCTTTCTGCCCCGCAATCTCTATTATATCTTCTGGAAAAAATAACTGAAAATCACAATTCAAGTAGACATATAAACAGAACGACTGCTGCTATTAGATGCAAAAAATTTCAAAATTTGACCGACAATAATTCTCAACTCCTGTGGGTAAGAAGCATAATAAGACTAGCAGCTGAGACAAAAGCCTAATGCTTCACTTGCCTGCTTCTTGGCAGAGGAAGTACTAAAGAGATCGCAAAATGAAGTTTGGATACATGAAGCATAAGACTAAGCAGAGTCCATCCAACAGCATCTTTGTTCTAAATCTGAAAACTTGAATTCCCAGGTGAATTAATTGCAACAATTTGGAAGGTCAATTGGATTTATAATTTCACTTGGATCATGCGAGATGCGCGTTCAATTTGCAGAGGTGGTTAAAGAGATCAAATCTTCTACTGGCCATTCTATGGTTGGAGCAGTAGGAGCAGATTGGTTTATTATATAACTCCTGACACATCAGAAGTCACAATTTAGTTAGGAGAGACCAACACGCCGTGGCCTAACGGTATCAGAGGTTTGAGCCTAAGTGGAGGCATGTATGTGTGAGTACCAACTAAGAAAAAAAAAAAAAAATTAGGCAAGCGAATAAAACAAAATGGATACAAATTAGTGCTCAGTTGAGAAGACACACTTACCTCAGTAAATTATGAACTCCACCAGACCAAGACATTGGCAGATGGACATAAAATTGGATGGTGATTGGAGTAGTATTGGGCTTTGAGATCTAACAAGAATCAAATGTGAAGATCATAGCCGGTTCAGCTTCCACCAAAGGTATATATCATCTTCACAAAGACAGGCTACAGCTAGTCATTTTTCCTTGCATGCTTTGATGCTTACCTGTAACAGAACATAGAAGTAATCTAACTCATAATTACCCTGGCTAGATCTGTTATACACAGAAAGGCTCATAATATTATTATTATAGCTCATCAACAACTTCTACTTGAAGTAGTAAACAGATATCCCCTGATTAGGAAGGGGAAAAAAAAAGATCGGAATAATAAGCAACATATTCCACTTTACCGTTATAATTACCTCCTGTCTCAACCATAATACCAATTGTTGACGTGTTCTGTTGGTTTGAAATTGCTGTTAAAGAGTTCTCATTCCAAATATGGTAGATCGAATGCGGAGAGGAAGAAACTTACATGGTGTTGGTACAATGTGATTGTGCAAGAACCAATTCATAGCCCACATGCACCTGATTCTGAAGTTAAGAGACAAGGCAACATAACAAAAAAAAAAAAAAAAATGCTGCAAGGCAGCCAATTAAAGGCAATTAATCTGCAACTAATTCATGAAATACAAACATAAATCAATATTGAATACCATGCGAAATCGCACATTAGTGCTTGCCCAAAACTCTCGAAATAATTAGTTAATATGAAAGCATAGAGAATACTATACTATCTAACGAACAACAGTTGTAGGACTGGTGATGATACTTCACCTTCCAAAGTAGAAGGTCCAGGGTTGAGTCCCCATTGGGGAAAAGTGAGTGTGTGAGTTTCAAATAGGAAAAAAAAAATTGTCTCAACCCACTTAAATCAGGACTGTGACACCATAACCACAACCACAACCACAACCACAACCAAGGTTCCAGGTAGTGGTTGCAGGAATGCTATCTCAATTCTAAGTCAAAACATTAAGATTCCAATATCAGAGTGATAGATGAAACATCAACCTTTGTTATGCCAGTGAACCATCCATGAATCCTTTCAACTCTGTGTTGGTTACATTCTTAAAGATCGCAGATGCAAAGTGAGAAGTTCAATAGCAGTCACGATCAGCCCTATCAGATAGGAACTCAAGCAATCTTTGAGCGTTATCTTTTTGATTATTCTAGAAGATACGCATGAAACTGCAAAGATCTTTAGGAAAGAGACAAATCCCACAATTGATCCAACGGCTCCTCCAGCAATGCATGTTTCCAATGTAAAATTCTGAACAAGAGATATGTATTGCATGGCAAACGATGAACTCTAAGCATAACTACATTTCTTCTCTTGAGGCAATAACGAGATCCTACTCCAAAGGGACACCATGAGATGAATGAACAAATGATTAGGCATTAGACTCGGTGTGAATTCAGTTGACCACACGAGGAAATCCAACACCACCAACAGGATGGTCTTTAATAAAACTGAGCAAATTCCTCCCAGATTTGACATGATCTAAAATCCAACAAGAACCACTTGCATGTGCTTCAGAAATACCCTGTCCTCCACACGGCTCTGATGATATAGTTCTTTTAAGAAATAGGTTCATCAGTTCATGCGACGTTGAGAGGAAAATATTGCACCTAATCATGGGTGATCTATTGTCTCCAAGAATTTGAGATCCGTGTACTTGCTTGCTTTGGTTGACAATCAGATAATCATTCGGGTCAAATCACAATTGAGATCAACCGGGAAGCATAAGAACCAATTATATTTTTAAGAGAGCAGCACAAGTGTTCCAGATATTAATATTTTCCTTTAGAAGCTTCATAGCCAATTCATATGTCCGGGATGCTAATCTCAAATCTCATGATGATAAAGATGAGTAACATATTTCTTTGATTCTTTCAGCGCCTTGCAAATATGATCTTTAACTCCCAAAACAATTGATTCAAGAGTCTGTTTAGTTGTGGGGTTTGGTAATTTCTGCATTAAAAGATTTCAACATAGGCAGTCATGTCTTTTACAAACTTCTTCAACCCTTCTTTTAGGCCACCTTAAAAATATCACCGAAGTAATGAGAAGTAAGATTCAAATTCAATAACACACAATGAATTTTTCTATGCAATGAAATAAGTTCTCTTAATGACTTAACCACTAGATGTAAGTGATGGAATTTAAAATAGAATTGGAAAAGCAAGACTGTGATGAAAGAAGCCAATCTGGAAGCTCAATCATTACAGTAATAAGAATCATTACTTGTTTAAACTCTGCAAGTCTATAAGATATACAAGAACACTAGGATAAAAATTTTATTCATAAAATGAAAACTAGCAAAAGCAATCAGAAAACTATTATCATGGCAAACAAATGATGGCAAATGTATCAAATCGACCAATCCTATTGATTAAGACAATTGTGGGGATTTAACTAATTTATAATTTCTATACTAAAGTTAATAACTCAGAGGATAAAATTTTACGAATATAAAAAAATAATAATAGTATATGATATCACTCTAAAAGAATTTTGAATATAAAAAGAATTATATTATATATGATATTACTCTCTTATTTTGCCACTACGGTTATGTTTTTATTCATTACATACTGTGACGTGCTCAATGTCAACTTTTTAAAGAAGAGAGGTTGAGCACTTTGATGTATATTCATAACGTCGTTTCTAGGATAAACAAGTCTTTGTCTGATAGTGTGGAATGTGTTGATTGAGTGTCCATAATGTGTTAAGCAAGTGCCCAAGATGTGTCAGCCAAGAGTCCAAAATTATAAAAAATATTTTTAAATTATGGACATGGCCGTGTGAGGAATCGGGCACATGTCTAGGTGTGTCTATGAAGTGTCGTGTCCAACACAAATACAACACCTTCGCAGAAGTTCAGGTTTGACCTTCTAACCTTTTATAACTCATAATTTACAAGCTTACAGGAATAGTCAAAAGGAAAGTCACAACTGTTCATGGATAGAAATTGCTGGATCTGTAAAATTAAACAACATAATTGAATCTTCCAACAATGTCATCCAACACCATGACATGTCTCCTAAAAATATTAAGCCATTGTTACTACACGAGGCAATTGGGTAGCAATTCGAAACAAGTCAAAACCTCAGAAACACACGCTTTTAGTTTTATTGAGAGCACCACACGTTATTAATGATGACAGAGCAGGCCTAATACTAAAGATGTCGTGAAACATGTGTAAGAAGAGGACTATTGTAAATATGTTGACAATTGACACAAGGATAAATCATTGTTTACTTCATTAAAACAAGTGCACGAGGAAACCTTAATTTTCATTCAGAGCATGAGAGAGGTTCAATTTATGCTCACAAAGAGTGGTGTACTTTAATTTCTTTTAGATACATCTTACCACCAAAATTTAACATAATGAAGCTACTAGTCCACCTTATCTTTTAGAAAGTTAAATCCAGAATCAGGGGAAATAAGTAAGAGGGAAGCTATTGCCTGGAATTTAGGGTGGGAGTATGGTAGGACAAAAAGGGAACTTTTTGAATGAAGCCAAACAGCAGTATAAAGCAAGCCGGATTGCTCAGGGAACTTTTTGAATGAAGCCATAGAACATTCATCTTTTAGTAGTACCCTTAGCTTTTACTTTAAGAAAAAGAAAAGCATAATTGACATATATTCAAGAGATATTTGTGAAGTCGACTTCAATAACATTCTATTGTCTAACATGCCTCTTAGCCTTCATATATTAGAAGTAACGTGGAAAGCCAGTATACAAGCAAGTTGAATTATGAGGGAAAAAAATCAGCAATTATTCTTACTGTTGATAGGTAAATATACTCGTACTAATGCCCCCACTATGGCTTGAACATGGAACCTCTCCTTTGAAGAGGTGGAGAAACATACCACTCAAGCCAAGGCTTTAGTGGTTTAATTCAGAGATTATACGTTTGAATAATAGAATAACTTTGCATATGAAGTACATAAATTAAAGATTTGTACAGATACAAGCAGGTATGTAAAAACACACTTTCAAAGTTCACTTTTATCTATGTGAATACTTGCACTACATATTCAACTGAGAAAATTGAACTAGAAGTGGACATACAATTTCTTGTAAAAAGCAACTGATAGAGAAAATAATACCTGACAAGGAATAAACACTTGGACCCCAACTAATGCCGATATGAGGAGCTTGAAATTGTGAAATTTGTATTTGACAAAAGTGCCTTCCAAAACTATTGTATCTGCAATTAGTTTTTAGTAAAACATAATCAGAACCATCAAGAAAATCAGTGTGGTGGAAGATCCATGTCAAAAAGAAAACGAACAAAAAAAAACCTGTAAAATGCTAAACGATTATATATAGAATGCCTATTAAGTAACTTTTTTTTTTTTTTTGATAAGTACCTATCAAGTAACTTATAATAATGATTTTCCCTTATATAATATCCACACAATTGAAATTGAATAATGATCTTTCTTGCAGAAAAAATAAATTGCAAAAACTTTTCCGGAAAGCAATTCATAGTGCCCACCAGGAATAGCAAAGCTTGTGGAATCAACTTGGTTGATCCCTATCCCTCTGAACTTGTATTTCTCCTCTATATTGCATTTACAGACCGACAAAACTAAGGCAGGTATCATGAATATTCTGACTTAAGGTAGAAAAGTGTCTATATATATATATATATATATTTAAAAAAAAAAAAAAAAACAAACAAAAGGACAACATAAAGAAATACCCCCTTCAGAGCCTTCCTTTCTGATCTGGATAACAGATGTAAGATTGTGCCCATTGGAAATAGTAAAGGTTGTGGAATCAACTTGGTTGCTCCCTATCTCTCTGGACTTACATTTTCCCTCCATTTTGCATTTGTACAGTCCGTTAAAACTAAGGCAGGTATCATATGAATTTTCTGACTTTAAGGTAGAGAGGTATTTGAAAGAAAAAAAAAAAAAGGCAACACAGATAATTACCCTCTTCAGAGACTTCCTTTCTGATGCTGCCTATTGATTCCAAGTAGCTTTGGTATTAGCATAGCATGAAAACTGCACTATCACTATGCTCGTATTCAAATCCATGTGCTGGTTACAAATATTAACCTAGGTTGTGGTTTGGTACATCCATAGGTAACAGGATTGATATGGAACTTGTCTTTCATAATTACACTATACGGCAGGAGAGGGGAAAAATCGCATTCCTAAGCTTTTGAAAAATCTAATTATGCCTAGGGAATTTCCATTAATGATCAAATGTAGATAAAATATTCTGATTATCTGATTTGTGGTAATGAAGTCTAAAATTCTGAAAAAGTGGGGGCTGAGTGGGACGGATCACTATTTATCCTAGATCGTCGCTGTCCTTATGTTGATTTTTGAGAACACTGAAATTAGCTTAAATTGAAAACACACAATTTCAAACCTTACTATCCAAATCCCGACTATAATGGTTACAAGTATTAATATTTAACCTAGGTCATCGTTTGGAAAATCTATAGGCATAGGAAATTGACGATTTGATCCAGAGCTAATCTTTATATTTAAACTAAAAAAAGGAAGCTAAACAATTAGTAGCCTTGGGACTTGTAATCTATATCAGCAACTTTATAAGCAAGAAGTTCCAAAGGGACATTTTTTATTTCTTTATAGGACCTTTCTTTTCTGAAGGTATTCCAAGCCTTAGGTCCTTATGTCTATTTACTACTTTGCAATTTGAGTAAAACTAGAAGTAATATAGAGGGTAAATGATGAAAATCGGTAGTGGTATGCCAAAGAGTCACAATTTCCGCTAACTTTTATCTATAATACTCTAGCAATCTAGAGTATTGTGAAAAGTTCTACACTGACTGACTTGATGGAAAAGTTCTATAAGGCAGTTACAAGCAAGATTTGAAGACGTGCACACGATTGTAGTGAAACTTTTTTAATTTCCACTAACTGAGGCTCCGGTCATGGTCGTGAAACTTTTTTACGATACATACCTTGGCCCAGAATACAATGATATGCAACTTTTAACAACACACTCCAAAAAATGTTGGGTTTTGATAGTTTTTAGTTTATTTTGCTGAAAACTTAAAGGTGATTTAATATGAGTAAAATCCTATACATTGAATTTTAAGTTGTTATCTGCTGTGAAAGCTTGCTAATTTGTAATTTTCACTTATTTATGGCCATAAATACACTAATATATAAAAAGTTACCAAATAAAACATGTTAAAACAACATTCTAGAAGCGCTTTATACGAAAGAAATGAAATCCACATATTACATAAACAAAGTAAAGTTTGTCATACAAGTGAAAAAAAAAAAATAATAATTCAAAAATTAATTGAAGAACGGACTAATTACTTCAAGGGTCAGAAGGCTTTGACTCAAGATTTAGGCCTAAATCTTGTGAATGTTGAGTTTTAATGGCTAGACGTAAGTTTCACCCTGTGTTTGGAGGAATGTGTGTTTGCTACAAGAAGAAGAAAAATTGAAAAAGAAGGGTGAAAAGAGATTTTTGAACCCATGGTTATGCACTATTAGCACAAAGTTGTATTGACAAATACAATGCTATGTTGATCGTTATGTAATGTCAACTCTACCATAGTGGTTAAAATTGTGATCTAGAGAGTAGGATCATACACAATTCCAAGTTGACAAATTTATTGGAATCACATTAAATATTGATTGAAGGCAGGATCACAATAGGATCACAGAATCATATAGGACTGTACGTCCCACTAATCGCCAACAGCCCATTCTAGATAAAGAAATAGGATAAAACCTAACTCTTTTAGCCTAATTGCAATTAAAAAATATAAAAGAACAAAAATATTTTTAAGAGTACAAAATCAGATTCTAGGGCTCCAAAGGTTACTTTCTGTGTGCCTTTTGAAACAGTAATTTGGCATTTCGGCAACTTCCGGTGACTCCGCTTACATCCGATGAGGTCCAACTACGTCCAGAGAGCTCCAACGAAACTTCTAATTGCATTAATATTAAGAGGTTATTAGCTCAGCTTGCGCAGTGGACTGCTGACTTGCAGGCCACAAGATATGGACTTCCAATGGACATGAGCCAACTATGGTGATTAGTGGGATATATGAACTTATGGTGCAATTTCTAGTTTCTAATTTGGGATTGTGGATCAAATTGAACTCCCATATTCCCAATTCTTTTTATGTTTACTTTATGGTGTGAGAGCCCTCTTGAGCTACACTTTCCAACCCCTTAGATGCATGTTTGTAGTAGTATTTTTATATGTTTATTATTTATTTTAAAAAGATACTTGTTTACGAGCTAATTAGTTAGAATTTACGATCCTCGATCCAATCCTATAGATCCCTCCATTTATTGTACATGGAATCCCGAGCCTAACAGCCTTGAACTCTACGTAGTTAAAAAAACCTTGGTTACAAGACCAGCTATGCTTTAGAATCCATAATGTTGGATAGTAAAGAGATAGTGTGTTAGAAATGATGTAGCCAAAGAGAAAAAAAAAAAATTTGAGATGGATGAGTGAGAATCCAACAAAAGCTTAAACAAGAAAGACGTCTTTTGTGAAAAAATATTGAAGATTATATGAGGAAAATATTTAAAATGGTTTAGCTACGTGCATCATAGACCAATATGATTCAATTGAAGATAACAAAAAGACAAGAGTAAGAAAAAATGTGGGTACTATAAAGGACGTGATTATGCTAGATTTAATCGAGCCATCAATTACATAAATGAATTGGGGAAGAAGGATTCACATTACCAACAACAAGTGCTTGTTTAAGGATTGTGCATATATGTTTGTCAATCGTGTGTATACAACTAGGCATTTGTGATTGTTATAAGATGGCAAGTTGCCGGCATTCCAATTATAGGCAATAGCATCCTTCCTTTTTAGCAATGCGTTGATCAATTTTGTCATTAAGAAAGCATGTTGGTAAACTTTATATAACTCATTTAATTTGGATTTCTTAAATATACATTAAAATTGTTTCCAAACAGATTTAGTGTCTATAGAACGACAAAAATCTTCTACATACAAAAATGCTTCTATGCAAATTATTCAATAATGACTCGCATCCTATACGACAAAGCCTTATATCAGAACTACTTGGGTTTGCTCCACAAAACAATTTCCACCGTTAATCCAACAAACAATACGCAATGACCAAAACAATCCTTAGCCCTTACTCATGCACGCAATGGACTTTGTCATACGCAACCACATGGCCAAACCTTTATAAACAGCCTTTTGCCATCACATCATCATCTTTTGTAGTCAATAGATTATTATGGAAGCATTGTTTTCTTGTTCTATCTCTTCAGTTCAGTACCAAAATATTTAATATCAGTTTCCAGAAAAATATCGATTTATCATTATGTAAAGTACCAAAATTGGATTGATTAATACCACTTTCATTGTCATTGTCATTGTCTCTACACTATAAAGTGAAAAGAGTTCATACAATACTATATACCAAGGGAGACTTAATTCCCTGACAAATTTTGGTACACATACTCCATTATGTACCATACAGTTCTAAGAAGATTTCAGAATATTAAACTCATTACGTCAATATCTTTAAACAAATGGATAGTAAGATCAATAGCATTAAGTAATAACATAAACAAATGGATAGTAAGATCAATAGCATTAAGTAATGGTTCTTACTCCCTTATCAATAGTGAAACAAGATCTTTTTAAAAGTAAGATCTAATTATTCAAATGAAGGTAGACAAATGAGTTGTTAAGATGGATCAATAGATGAAAAAATAGACCTAAAATCAATATATTCTTAGATTAATGGAGAACAAGATAAGGAAAGTATTCTGATTGAAGTTAGAGAAGCCAAAGAGATAAGGAGAAGGCAAAAAGAACTATAGTCGATACAAAGTGATTGCAATAAATATTTTGGAGTCGGGAAGAGAATGGGTGTGGTTTCAAGTTTAGTTGTTCTTATAATTTTAGATTTTGATGGATTATTCGGAATATCAACTAAAGCATATAAGTTCAAACTATGGTATACAAGTGGTTTAGTGGTGTGATATAGAATGGTCAACAAGAGAACTTTCATGCTAGACAAGTAGGCAATGAAACTAACTGATTGATGAAGTGATTGTGTTATTCAATCAACGTTGTATGGACATTGCCATGACTTATATTCTCTAACTCAACAAAGCATTTTTTTTCAGCTACCACATTAAGGCCAACAAATCCTAAAAAATGGTTATGGACACGGTAAGAAGACATGAACGAATAAAACACATAATTTATCTAATGCAAAAAATAACAGGTCTTACTCCAACAACGTCTTACTCCAACAACTTCTCCATTGACATCCTCCTCTTAAATAACTTATGTAATTTTTTTTTTTTTTTTTTGATAAGTAAGAAATAAATAAAAAGGTGTTCAAAAGGGGAATGCGTCCCTTATACAAAATTGGAACCGAGGGCTAAGGCCCCAAAGAATCCAAAAAAATAATTAAATCATCGGAAGAGGAGCAAGAACTCCTCTTCACATAATTAAAAAGAGAACGAATATATAAAGTTTCAGCGTCGCCGTAGATGACTCCTTCCCTTCGAACATTCTACTATTTCTCTCATTTCAGATGCACCACCAAAAGCAATGTGGGACAATTCTCCAATAATCGCGTACACCTCTTCTCACACGACATCCTCTCTAAGCATGAATCAAATCCTTAGAAGAATGTGGCATTGCCCAACGCATGCTAAACAACCCAAGAATAAGATTCCAACAGTCGCGTGCCACGGGGCAATGCATGAGGATATGATCAATTGACTCACCATCTTGCTTGCATAGGCAACACCAATTAACAAAACAATTCCCCCTCTTCCTCAAATTATCAATCGTCAGTATCTTAGCCCATATAGCGGTCCATACAAAGAACGCCACCCTAATTGGAGCCATAGAACGCCAAATGGTCTTCCACAGAAAGTCAAGGCTATCAAAATGAGATAGACATAAGAACAAAGATTGCACTTCGAAACGACCATGGGAAGAGGGAATCCATGTCAGATCGTCACAACCACTGCCAACTCCCTCCTGCCGATACAACTGATCCAGAAGAACACATACCTCGTCCAACTCCCAATCCTGAAAGAAGCGCCGAAAGTGCACGTCCCACGTAATCCCACCACTATCAAGCCGATTACAGTCAGCTACATAGTCGTGTCTGTCAACTGTAATACTATATAATCTAGGAAAAGTACGAGATAATGGCTGATCACCACACCAAAGATCTTCCCAGAAACGAATGCATCTACCGTCATGAACTTTGAATCTAATATGAGAAGAGAAGACATCCCATCCCTTCCGAATGGATTTCCACACCTTGACTCCTCCCACAAGAGAAACCGGACGGGTAGACCAGCCACCAATCTCTTCCCCAAACCGACATGAGACTCGCCTTCACTAAAGACGATGTCTTTCCCTCTCGTATCTCCACAACCATTTACCCAGGAGAGCTTCATTAAAAGGAACCAATCTTTTAATACCAAGACCACTCAACTTCATGGGCTTGCAAACTTGCTCCCATCTGACAAGGCAATACTTAAACTCTTTTTCCCCTTTCGCCCTAAAGGAAATCCCTTTGAATTTTTTCAATCCTATCAGCAACGGAGCATAGAATTTAGAACATAGATAAAAAATATGTGGGAAGGCTTGATAAAGTGCTCTTTAAAAGAGTAACTTTACCCCCCTTAGACAAGTATTGCTTTTTCCATCCTGCCAATCTCTTTGCATACCTGTCAATCACAGGATCCCAACTCCCCATTCTCCTGGAAGAAACCCCTAATGGCAAACCCAAATAAGAAATGGGAAAAGAACTCACCCTACACCCAAGGACTGCAGCTAAAGAAGAAATATCATGAACATTCCCTACCGGGACAAGCACGCTCTTAGCCATGTTGACCTTCAGCTTGGAAACCGCTTGAAAACAAGCCAGGATGCACCTCAAATATCTAAGTTGAGACACATCACCATCACAGAAAACCAAGGTATCGTCCGCAAAAAGTACATGAGATATCTCCACCTGATGGACTAAATCTCTTCCCACCCTAAAGCCCTTAATAAGACCAAGATCCTCTGCCCTTCGCATAAGTCTGTTTAAGCCCTCCATAATAATTAGAAAAAGGAAAGACGACAAAGGATCTCCTTGTCTTAAACCCCGAGTACACCCAAAAAAACCAGGGGGAGATCCGTTCACAAGAACTGAGAACTTGACAGACGAAAGACATGTCTCAATCCATTTCCTCCATCTATTTCCAAACCCCGTTCTTTGTAACAAATATAGTAGGAAATTCCAATTCACATGATCATACGCTTTCTCAATATCAAGTTTGCATAAAACTCCAGGAACACCACTTCACAATCTGGAATCCACACATTCGCCTGCAATAAGAACTGAATCTAGAATTTGCCGTCCTCCGACAAAAGCATTCTAGGAATCCGAGATAATCCAATCCATTACTTCCTTCATCCTTAGAGCAAGCACCTTAGCCATGAGTTTGTAAATACAACCCACTAAGCTAATTGGTCTAAAATCCTTAATGTCAAAAGCGCCTCCCTTCTTAGGGATAAGGGCAATGAATGAGGCATTTAGTGATTTCTCAAAGACGCCAGTAGAATGAAACTCCTGAAATGTGCCCATCACCTCGTTTCTCACTACCGCCCAACTTTCCATTAGAAAATGCATAGTAAACCCATCAGGCCCCGAAGCTTTGTCCCCAATACAACTTGATAAAGCCTTTAGAACTTCGTCTTCAGTAAAAGGAATCTCAAGCCCATCTCTATCCAACTCAGAAATAGCCTTAAAATGGAGACCGTCAACTCGAATTCGTCCTATATAAAACTTACTATACATATTTAAATCATATCAACCTTGTCTGGCTCTATTTCTCAACCTCTAACCCTTAGAAATCTTCAAAACCCTCTTAATACCAGAGAAGCCACATATGATAATAGCTTCTTTTTTTTCCCCTTCCAAATGTAAAACTGCATTTGATATATAAATACTAAGTATGTTTTTCTTCCAAATTTAGATATCCATATATGTGTGTGTGTGTATACATATTGATGCATGATATGTCTAACCTATGTCCACTTATCCGCCATGTGTCCAGCAGATATGAAATTATCCAAGGTGTGACCAACACTTGTCCTAGTGTGTCGGAGCAATGTGCATTTGACTCGTATCCAAAAGAGACTATTTCAAGTTCTGTAAGGCTCAGTTAAAGACAAGAAGGGCACATGACACAATAAATTATAATGAGCACATCTCTTTAAGTGACTAAATGGGAGATAAAAAAGAGAAATAATGACCACGGTTGGTGAAAAAAATCAAATAACAGAAGTATAACATAGAGATGCATCTCAAGTAAAGTTACCATGTTTTATATTGGAGATTTTTAAAAGATGGGGAAAAAGGATGTGGCTTCCAAAAGAAACATTAAAATGAAGCAATACAAAAACTCCAACTTCGCCGTAAGGAATAACCTTTAACAAATTTAGAATTAATGAGCCTAGTATGAACAAGACATAGGCAAACAAATGTGAAAGAGACTGAACTCAAATTTTCACTTCAAGTGAGGTATCATGGATTAATTCATGGCGGGACCATAGTATTTAGTTCGAAAACAAGATTCATTTCTCATTGTTTCCATTACTAATGGAAAATTAATATATGTGACCAAAGCTAAGATGGCTAAACTTAATTCTCTTTCCGAGTAATTCACTTGCATATTTCTTTCCTCAGAAAATATAAAACGAAAAGTTATGTTATGTTTATGATCCAACTCTTGCCTCTCATTGGAACATTTACCAAAATTCATCACACTAAATTGGAGCCTAAGAATGGACCTCCCATCCACGCCCTGACAGATAGCAATTTATAATATATAAAGAACAATGGCTATCAACAATCAACATGCAATGGATTGTCCTTACAAAAAGGAAGCGGAGGGGGAAAAAATGGAGACTCATTTAGGAAATCTTCTCTTAAACCAAACAATCAGTTAATTTATAATTAGCTTGCGCTGGAACCATAATTAATTTACCATTTGCTAAGGAATTCCTCAATTGGTCCGACTGTGAACAAAATTTCAATAAATAGACCTCAACAGATAGTTCCCAAAACCCCAAAAATGTATTCTCTAAATGGAATAATTAAATAAGTAGAGATTTCAAGTGGCATATACGATCATTATCCAGCACATTAACTCATCAAAATGGGGCTGAAAGTCTATTACGCAAGGGTCATGTTTTGGGTTCTTGCAAGTGCAATAAATAAATCATCACATAATAGGTCCCTGTTAAACTGATTATTCTGATGCACAACAGAAACAATCTATCTCGTGAATCCAAAACGATCAATAATTATTATTCAGTATTCTACTAAATAATTTTGCAGATGACTGCCATTAAATTTAAGAAACAAGTGAAACACATCCACTTGAACTTTGTTTCCCAATTTTCTAGAAATTTTTTGAACTTTTACCTTTGAAAATATAAATTCTGCTGCTTCAAAGATTCTTCCAATTCGATAGATATCCACTTGCTCCAATAATTATTATTCAGAATTTAACTCTTTGGTGGTTAATTGATAATCCTAGTTATTAGAGAATTAGAACTTATGAGATATAATATAGTTTATCTGCTAAATAATTTTGCAGATGACCGCCATTAAATTTAAGATACAAGTGAAGCACATCCACTTGAACTTTGTTTACCAATTTTCTAGAAATTTTTTGAACTTTGCCTTTGAAAATATAATTTATGTTGCTTCAAAGATTCTTCAAATTCGGTAAACATCCACTAGCTCCAAAGGCATTTAAGCTTTTAAGAAATATCCCAACAATGTATATCAAGCTTTCGCACACTCCACAAAAATCGACCTCCTCAACTCCCTCGGAGAATGAATTTAAAAAAAAAAAAACAGACATAGAAAAGGTAACATATCAAAATAGAGACTTGAATCGAAAGACCTCCCAAAATCAAAGCTCTAACCCCAAGTTCAACATCTTGCATCCAACCACCTACATTGCAGAGGAATGGTGTTAGAGGTTTGTCCTACATTGGATCCAGATTGGAGAGTGATTGGGGTATATATGGATTGAGTGTTGGCCCCACCTAGCTTAAGCTTTAAGGTCGGATCGCAAAGCACCCGACCCGTAATAGTTGGTATCAGAGCCAGACCAAGTCCTTGATCCGGTGTCACACCAAGCGCCCGGCCCGAAGGTATTTAGGTCCCCCACCCCGGTAGGCAGGGTGGCCCGAACCGCAACGAGGGCGTTGCGAGTTCAAGTGGGAGAAAATGTTAGAGGTTTGTCCTATATTGGTTCCAGATGGGAGAGTGATTGGGTATATATCAATTGGGTGTTAGCCCTACCAAATAGCTTAAGCTTTGGATCAGATCACGAAGCATCCGACCTATTATAAATGGCCTCAACAATATTATATGCACACATACACAAATATCAAGTTTCACACAAAAAGGTCATATTTTGGGATTTTTTTTTGTTTTGCCTCATGTACATATATGTGTGTGTGCGCGCGCGCGCGCTCTGCATATAGTCTTAACTCAATTTACATCTCTTTACACAATTGCCTCAGATTTAACAAAGACAAGGCTTTAAAGAGACTACTAAAAAAAATGAAAAAAAAAATAAAAAAGAGGTTGAAATCATCAAAAATAAATCACATATTATGGAACAAATTGAGTTGGCATGTTCATTAAGTTGAAAAAAAAAATTCAGTTAAATAGCATATTCACATACAAAAGTTTTTCTCATCCCACTAAATGGAAGAAAACTATGCAGCTAAAAAGAAGGTAACGCTAAAAAGAAGGAAACAACTTAATCTATCACAAAGTTGAGACTTGAGAAAAGGTTTTGAAGGAAGGTGGCGCAAGAGAAATGAATATGTAGTACAATAGATAATGCTTAGTACATTCTCATAGTTATACATTTTCCAACAAACGTCTCTTTTTTTCTTCTTTTCAAGCAAGGATTCATATGAATAGGTTCTGTAAGCTTCATGCTAATATTACTATATTTGCAATATACTATAAAAACCACGAAAACAGCTGCATCACATAACTCTAAAATATCTCTCCCAAACCTATATAAAATTACCTTTTGAAGCATTTGTGCTAGAAGTAGCATTATGTGTGAGTGAATTATTGGAAGAACGCCTTCCCTCATCTTTATTATCATTAGAATGTGAAGAAGATGGTTTAACAATATCATCCAAGGACTTGGGAATTGATGACGAGGTTTCTGAAGGACAATCAGCAGCTATTGGCACAACATTGCTTTTGTCCTCAGAATATGCTGAGTTCACCCTCCTTCCAATCTGTTCACAGAAATTACAAAACTATTGCCACCTTAAAAAAAAAAAAAAAAAAATCCACTAGATTTGCAAATTTTAGTATTAATTTATAGCTTTCACCAAGATGAATGACTTAACAGACTATAACAAGGCAATGGGGGGAAAAAGTCAGGAATGATTTAAAGCGAGTTGGCAGAATAAATCATTAAAATGTAGGTTATGATACTCTATCAAAGAACACAGGATCCTGTCCTAAACAGCTCTGATTCATGTCAATTCAACTATAATGTAATGCAAAATTTGTTGGACATTCCCAACAATTGTGCTACTGTTATGCTCATCATCTTTGAAACGATCTTAGTAATCTACTGAAAAAGGAAACAAGATAATTAAAATAATGCAAGATAAACATCAATTGTGATACTTTTATCAACATGAACATAGAAATTTCATAGTGGAACATGTTCCACAATTAACTAAGATCGTTTGGCTTTAAGAAGAATGTAATAAGAAGACTAAAATGCCAAAAAAACTAAAAGGAAATTAAGATCGGCTTGCAATTCTAACATAAATTCACATAAAATGAAAAATAATTTATACAATATAAGTGTGCAACTCTAATGTGCATGCACATAAAATGATAGCATTTTAGTACATAATGAAGGTCACATCATTATTCGGTGCAATATGTTACATTTTTAGTGGTGCATGAAATGAACAACCTATCCCTTGATTAACTATATAACAAAGTTTGTCTGGAGGACTAGATATCAATTTTTATTGAAGTCGATGATGAAAAACTTTAGAAAATTTGCTCGGTAGGCCACATTGTGATCAGATTAAAATTTAGCTTATTTGTTCCATATACAAGATAAAAATATTTTTGTTTACTATGTTTCTTACCATTAAAGGCCCCCCTGTCGATGGCATTGGATTGAGACCTGCACAAGTGAACATAAGGTACTGAATAACTTAAAAAAAGCTACAGAAAGATACTCTAGTAAATAGAGAAGAAAATTGTATCATCATTACACATTGTAAGTAGAAGGTCGAGAGTTCAAGTCACCGTAAGGGCAAAATGGGTGTCCAAGTTTCGAAAAAAAAAAGGGATACCACAATTTTCTTATCCTTCACAATGTAGCACCACAAAATTCAAAAGAATGAGTTAGGTATTCTTAAAATATTCCCAGATTTAAGAATGCGTCAGATTTCCTATCTGTTTGTTCTGGGAAAACATCTCCGTGCAAATTTGTTGCCTGTTATTTCTTGAAAAGTATCTTCTTTGGAAATAATATTCATTTTGATTTTAACTACGACGTCTTCATTTTTCAAATATAGGTCATGACCCAATAACTAATTTATTCGAATTACCAAGTTTAACATTCGTAATCCAGCTAATTTATTAGGCTGAACATTACCGTATATTGCCTAGAGAAAAAATAAAACAGCAATTAATGGAATCTTATTTCTTGACCGGCTTTTAGCAGTGATTCTCGTGGTTGGCTCCAATCCTACATGTAAATCTAGTTAGCAACAAAAGCATGCAAAATTAACACCGTACCAACAAGAATGTTGATTTAGCATACATGTTGTAGCAGAATCTAAAACACGTTTTATCGTATCTACAACGATAATCACAAAGAATATGTTGAATTATGATGCTTTTCTACTCAAAGTAAATTTGATGTATTTGGCCTCCAACACGGCTGGTCAATATAATAATAGAACATATGGCTACTTGCACCAATACTACCCACACTAGAATGCAATTCAATATCAAACCATTCAAGCATTATTGATTTAGAAATGCAAGTCTCCCACGGGAATAGTATCTTAAAGAATATCCCAGTGTATACAATAATGACAATTTTTCTATGAGGCACGTATTCATATACAAGATATGGACATAACATGATACAGATGCGACAATAAAATATGATAAATTCTTACAAAACAAGACATGGATAAGATAAGGACACTACAGTGTATACAGTACACATCTTGTCTGAATAACAATTTCAAATAGGGTAAAGAGAGAATAAAAAATCTGTTATATACAAAAGGTGTGAAAACCTCCTGGTGTTAAAAAAACCCTATACGTTTTTCAAATTGAGCAAATAAGGACATTTTCTCAAATTGAAGACTGAAATATCTAAAATGTCCTTAAAACAAAATAAAATAAAAAATAAAAAAAACACTTATATGCCCAAATTTTATTAAGGGTATTTTGGGGTTTTTATAAAAAAAATTGGCTGTAGTTGACTATCACAATTTTCAAAATATGGGGACGGGTGTTTCTTGCACATTTCTATATAACAGGATTTTTTTTTTTTTGCACTTTACCCTTTAAAATAACAACCAGGGTGGAGAAGGATCACCTTGTTGCGCCATGATCATCATTTGCTCACCCTATTAATAGAACAAGTTAAGGTAATACTGTGATTAGATATTTACATAACAATAACAATAACAATAATAATATTATGTGACTACAAACAAAAGAATCAGTAATTGCAATAAGAAGTGGCCAAAAAAACAAAAAAAATTAATTGAACAATCACCGTGTAGGAAGGACCCCCATTATGCTCAGGATTATTTTGTTGTCGTGCTTTGAACATATCATAAAATATCAACCACCATTCATGTAGAAAACCATCAGGAACATCTATTGCTGAAACTCCAAAAATAAAAAAAAATAAAAAAACACCACACTACAAAATATCACAAGACAGAGGTTTTGATGCTTATTCATGTTTTATACTCAAAGAAACATACTGATAACTAAAGCGGAAGAATCAAGAAATGATAACAAACATATTCATCAAGAAATGTTAACAAACATATTCATCACTAATCATTATGAAATAAACATACAGAGCTCTCTCTCTATATATATATATATATATATATTTAGACACACACACGAAAACATGTAATTATATATTTATATATGTGAAAATCCGAGTGTGTCTGTGGGTAGAAATAAATAAATAAAAGCGATTAAAAAAAATTGACAAGGATCAGAAAAATAAGGAAAAAAAACACGACTGCAAAGATAGACATTCTTGTGTGTGGTGTCCATTTTTAGTCCAAAATATATATATTTCAGTTTGCATGTGGAAGAGTAAGAAACGCACAATTATTTCTATAAAAATAAAGTACACCAATCTTTAATTGTGTTTGAGTGAGTTAAATGGAGGGAAAAGAGACAATAGCATAGTGGTTTAGTGGTATTTTGATAATACCAAAAGTCACCTCCACAAATAAATGTATAGATTTGTTATTCCATTTAAGTTCTAAGTTATATACAAGGGTAGGATACTAATTTGGTTATTCTTTTTTTTTCTTTTTTTTTCTCTCCTCTATCTTATATAAACAAGAATGACTCATTTCTTTTCTCTTTCTCACCTAACTAATACTATCCTTTCTTTTCTTTTGTCTCCTATGTTTCCAAACGCACCCTAATCGATAGTATTACATGCCAATAAAGAAGTAAAGAAAAGGGGAAAAAGAAAACGAAAACCTCAAGTTGAATCAAAGATACAGCAAACAATTAAACAAGAACCGAATCAAAAGAAGAAGAAATTTTGATACGACGACCGGAAATAAATCTATCATGCCATTACCGGGAGGAGTATTAGGATCGATGGTTGGATCTGCCTCTCTACGAAAAATCTCGGCAGTTTCCTGCATGTCTCTTTTTCTCAAATAATCAAAAACATAACGCTCAAACCTACAAAAAGAAACCAAAAAACTGTTCAGATTATCAAGAAACGGAAAGATCAAATGTTCAGATTACCAAGAACAAACAGTAATGCCGAAGATGGCTGAAACTCACATTACTCGACTGTTCCATCCGGCAGGGCTACTCATGATTGCTATTGAAACCTCTCGCTGAAATGATCCTCAAGAAACAGGGACCAGAACAGACGCGGAGAACACGAGATGGAAAATCAACACAAGAAAACACTAATTTATGCTCAACAAACACTAAAAAAGCCCACTACACTAATATATGTGTTGTGCAGGGAGAGAGTGCACTGACAGGTGGTCACAACGTGGGAGTGAATGCAGATTCCACAGCGGCTAAGGACGAACTAAATGAACAGTCCAAATTCAAATTTGTAACCGCTATAAGACTTTAGTTCTACAGTCGGCCAGAGCGATCGACCACGCGTCAAAATCATGAGGGTACAAATGTGATTATATTGAAAATGAAAGGAAATTTATTTGCTTTCACAAGCACCAATACGATTATACGACTATACGTATTGGAGTTGGACTGATACCTTCAGGAAAAATAAATAAATAACGATTATACAGAAGTTTTAAAACTATAGATATGGCACCGATGAGGCCACATATTATGGGAGACTTGTCTCGTATCGAATTCAAATGGAAAAGTAATTGGGTATAAATAGGTTAGTATGCAGCACTACTCATTTTTTGATAAATGGGCAAACGCTCACCCTTTACAGTTGGTATCAAAGCCATACCCAATCATAGATCCGGTGTCACGCCAAGGGACCGGCCCGAAGGGCGTCCGGATTGTGCGGGTTTGGGTGAAGGAAAATGTTACAAAGGAAGACTTGTCCCACATTGAATTCGGATGAAAAAAAGATTAGGTATAAAACCATTGACCATTATGTCATGTCTTGAAAGGGTCTAAAATTACAAAATTATCAAAGCATAATAAATAATATTGAAATTTCAATATATTCTTAATCGTTCTCGAGTTGCCCCTGGGTCATTTTTTAAGCAAATGCTTTAAATTTATATAAGCTGCTGATGCGACGGGTAAATATTTGCATACAAATTATAGTTTTTTTAGAATAATCGAGAAACACCTAATTAAGTTGCCAAATCATAACCCTAATAATGTATGTAAAAATAAGACAGATTCAAGGGATTTTTGTCCAAAGAAAATTTGTTCGCAGTCACCTTGACACAATATCCACTTTTTGTTATTTATTATTTGGTTTTAAGGACCTTACCTAGACTATTAAAACACCTTTATTTGGACCAAATAATGTAACAGTTTGTATTTTCATAATGCAGAGTGTGTATAGAAGTCACAATAGAAAAAAATGAACCAGTGAATAGTCAGTAAGTTTATAGTATAAAGATCAGCCAAGAGACCTTGCTGAACAGCAGGCTATTGATCATACAACAAAAGTAGTGCTATTTTCTTCCTCAAAATCCCTCACTGTACATCGAGAAGGAAAGACACGCAAACGCCTACCGCCTATGACAAGACTTACACCCCAGTAATGTACAAAAAACACAATATCACACTTTATCGCGTTAGAGGCGGATTCCATCTTCCTGCACAAAATTCACGACAGGTCTCATCCAGTCTGATGATGGTCCTCGCTATCAGACCGTAAGGAACATCTGTAAGCTCACAAATATCTCAAATGGAGTTCCCTGCCGTAAGACGCACAATTAGCATAAATGAGTTATTCAAGCAAAAATCAGAATATTAAGCAACATCTTCCACTTTACCATTACAATTACCTCTTATGTCAACTATAATACCAATTGTTGACAGGTTCTGTTGGTTTAAAATTAGATAAAGAATTCATTCCAAATATGGTAGATCGAATACTGAGAGGAAGAAACTTACTTGGTACTGGTACAACGAGATTGTGCAAGAAACAAATTCATAGGTAGCAAGCACCTGATTCTGAGGTTAGAGACGAGGCAACATAACTAAAAAAAATGGTGCAAAGCTGACAATTAGAGGCAATTAATGTAAGAGAACCATGTGGTGATGTTTGCAGCTCTGCAACTAATTCATGAAATACAAACATTAAGGTTAATTTTGAATACCATGGGAAATCCCACATTAGTGAGTGCCTGAAATCATTAATTAATATGAAAGCATATATTATCTAAACCAACAAGGGTCGCAGTCTAATGATACTTCACCTTCCAAAGTAGAAGGTCGGGGGGTTGACTTCTCATTGGTGCAAAGTGAGAGTGAATTTCAAATAAGAAAAAGAAAAGGAAAAGAAAAGGGAAAAGATCTGTCCAACCGCATAAATTAGGACTGACACCATAACCACCACCAAAGTTCCAGACTGTGGTGCAGGAATGCTATCTCAATTCCAGGTCAGAGTAATAGTTGAAATACGAACATTTGTTATGCCAATGAAACCATCCACGAAACCTTTCAACCCTGTGTAACTTTCGAAACAAAAAACCTTTCAACCCTGTGTTGGTTACATTCTTGCATATCACAGATGGAAAGTAAGAAGTTCAACAGCAGTCATGAGCAGCCCTATCAGATGGGAAATCAAGCAATCTTTGTGTGTTCTCTTTTGATTATTCTAGAAGATGCGCATAAAACTGCAAAAATGATCTTTAACTCCCAAAACACTTGATTCAAGAGTCTATTCAGTTGTGGGGTTTTGTAGATGGTGATAACTAACTACAGTTCCAATATGGTAATTTCTGCATTAAAGGATTTAAAATTAGGAAGTCATGTCTTTTTCAAACGTCTTCTACCCTTTTAGGCCTTCCATCCTCGTAGCACCTTAAAAACGTCAGTAATGAGAAGTTAGATTCAAATTCTGTAAACAACTCACATGAGAAGTACTGAGAAGCAAGATTTTAAACCGATCATTTTATAAGGTGATAATGTTTTTGTAATTTCCGTGAACAGAGTGGAAGGACGGAGAACTCAACATATTCTGAGGATGGAAGCAATGGTGGGCCAATAGCCGCTAATTGTCCTTCAGAAGCCCTTGGATGATAATGTTAAAACTATCATCATCACATTCTGATAATAATAAATATGAGGGTAGGAGTTCTCCCAGTAATTCACAAACATGTGCAACTTCTGACACAGATGCTTCAAAAGGTAGCTTTTTTTTTTGTAGGTTTGAGAGAGAAATCCCACGATCCAATTTGCTCCTCCAACAATGAAATATCCAATACAATACTGAACAAGCGATATGCATTTAAACGATGAACTAAGCATAACGGCTTCACTTTGGTTGACAATCAGATAATGGTTCGGGTCAAATCACTATTGAGAACAACAGGAAGTGTAAGAACCCATTACATTTTAAAAGATAGAAGCATGGGTGCTCCTAATATTCCTAGTTTCCTGTTTTTTTTTTTTCTTTTTGATAAGTAAGATTTTATAAAAAGCGTTCAAAGGGGAGTGAAACCCAAAGAAACAAAAGGCCACCAAAAGCCTCAAGCCTTCAAAGAGGCCAAAAAACTAACAATCTCATCAATAGAATGATAATCTCTCCCGGAAACCCAACAAAAGAGAGTGGAAATAATGGAGAACTTGAGCACAAAAATAGGCTTCTCCTTTCCCTCGAAATATCTCCTATTCCTCTCGAGCCAAATGCACCACCAAATACAAAGAGGCGTAACCCTCCAAACATCTTGAATAAGAGCCCCCACTGGGACACCCCTCCAAACCTCAATCAACCCTCGAGAAGAAGATGGCATAACCCAAGGGACCCCAATAAACCAATCATCAAATCCCAATAGTCTAGCCATGCTGCAATGCAACAAAAGGTGATCAACAGTCTCCTCTTCGTGCAGGCACAAGAAACAACGATTGACAATCACCTGATTCCTCCTCCTTAAATTATCTTAGGTTAAAATCCTACCCAAGACTGAGGTCCAAGCAAAGAAGGCTACCTTACGGGGAGCCTTGGAGCGCCAAATAGACTTCTACAGAAAATGACCTTCATCACCAACAGAAAGGCACCTAAAAAAGGACCTCACCTCGAACCTGCCCTGAGAATTAGGACTCCAAATCCAACAATCAGAATCCCCATGAGAAATCACCTGGCGATACAGCAACTCCAAAAAACGAGTGACTTCCTCAATCTCCCAATCCTGAAAATGCCTCCTAAACTGCACATCCCAAGTTAGTCTTCCGTTATCAAGATGATAACAGTCAACCACCAGGGTCTGCCTATGAGAAGCAATCCTGTAGAGCCGTGGGAAGGAAAGAGCAAGGGGAAACTCCCCACACCAAAGGTCCTCTCAAAATCTGATCCTCCTACCATCTCTAATCCGAAAACGATCATACTTGCTAAAAGCGTCCCACCCCTTTCGGATGTAAGTCCAAACCCCCACCCCCCTAGGACCACACACCTCAAGGGAGCTCCGCCCTCCACTGCTCTCCCCAAATTTGCTAGCAATTACTTTCCTCCAAAGCCAATACCTCTCCATCCCAAATCTCCAAAGCCATTTCCCAAGAAGGGCCCTATTGAAAGGCAACAACCTTCTAATCCCTAGACCTCCATTCCATAAAGGACAGCAAACTTGCTCCCAGCGATCCAGATGATACTTGAACCCCCCCCCCCCCCCCAAAGAAAATTACGCTGCAAACTCTCAATTCTCTCAGCCACAGACAAAGGAATCTGAAAGAGAGAGATGAAATAAGTTGGGAGACAAGAAAGGGTGTTCTTAATCAGAGTGACCCTTCCCCCCTTGGAGAGGTACTGTTTCTTCCAACCCGCTAGCCTCTTCTCAAACCTATCCACCACCGGATCCCAAGTCCCCACACATCTTGAAGAGGCTCACAAAGGTAAACCTACGTAAGAAATGGGGAAAGATCCAGTGCGACATCCAAGGATCTAAGCAAACATCTCAATATTAGGAACCTCCCCAACCTGCACTAAAACACTCTTTCCGACATTCACCTTAAGCCCAGAAACCACTTGGAACCAAACTAAAACGCATCTCAAATGTCTCAGCTGGGACGCATCAGCATCACAAAGAACTAAGGTATCATCTGCAAACATCAAGTGAGAGATCTCCAATAGACTAGCAACATCTCTACCCACCCGAAAACCTCTCAAAAAGCCAAGCTCAACAGCCTTTTTTAACAATCTGCTGAGCGCCTCCATCACAAAAAGGAAAAGAAAAGGTGACAGTGGATCCCCCTGTCTCAAGCCCCTCGAACTAGAGAAAAACCTCGTCAGAGCTCCGTTCACAAGGATAGAAAAGCGAGCACTAAAGATACAAAAAAGAATCCATCTCCTCCACCGGTTCCCGAACCCCATCCTCTCCATCAAATAAATGAGAAAGCTCCAACTCATATGGTCGTACGCCTTCTCAATGTCCAGCTTGAAAACAACACCTGGAACACCACTGCTCAACCTGGAGTCCACACATTCACTGGCAATAAGAACTGAATCAAAAATCTGACGACCTCCCACAAAAGCATTCTGAGAGTCCGAGACGACACCATCCAGAACCTTCCTTAGCCTCGAGGCTAAGACTTTGGCAATTAACTTGTAAAAACATCCCACCAAGCAAATAGGACGAAAATCCTTAACATCAAACGCTCCTCCCTTTTTCAGAATGAGAGCAATGAAAGTGGCATTCAAACTCTTCTCAAACGAGCCATGAGCATGGAAAGCGTGAAAAGAACCCATCACATCTTCTTTGACCACCTCCCACCGCTCTAAAAGGAAACGCATTGAAAACCCATCAGGACCAGAGGCTTTATCCCTGTTACAGCTCTTCAAAGCAGACACAACTTCCTCTTCAGAGAAAGGCACTTCCATAATGGAACATTCCTCACTCGAAATAGAGTCAAAATGAAGCCCATCCAGTAAGTAATACAATAGATGATGCTTAGTACATTATCATAGTTGTACATTTTCCAACAAACGTCTCTTTTTTTCTTCTTTTCAACAAGGATTCATATGAATAGGTTCTGGAAGTTCATGCTAATATTACTATATTTGCAATGTAACTAAAAAAATCACAAAAACAGCTGCATCACATAACTCTAAAATATCTCTGAAACCTACAAAACATTACCCTTTGAAGCATATGTGCCAGAAGTTGCATAATGTGTTTGTGAATTATCACCAAAATGTGAAAAGGATGGATTAAAAATATCATCCAAGGACTTGAGAATCGATGAGGAGGTTTCTGAAGGACAATTGCTTCCGTCCTCAGAATATGCTGAGTTCTCCCTCCTTCCTCTTTGTTCACGGAAATTACAGAACTATTGTCACCTTAAAAAAACTTCAACTAGATTTGGAAAATTTAGTATTAATTTATAACTTGCACAAATATAAATGGCTTAAAAGTCTAGAACAAGCCAATAGAGGAAAAAGTCATGAACGATTTAAAGAGTGATGGCAGAATAAATCATTAAAATGTAGTTTATGACAACTTTTATCAAGGAAAAAAGGATCCTGTCTTAAACAGCTCTGATTCATGTCAATGCAACTATAACGTAATGAAAAAGTTGTTCAACATTCCGAAAAATAGTGCTAATGTCATGCAAGTAATCTAGTAAAAAGAAAACAAAATAATTAAAATAATGCAAGATAAAACATCAAGATGGGTTTGGCTTTAAGACCAATGTACTAAAATGACAAAAAATTAAATAAAATGGTTTGGCATTAAGGCCAATGTAATAAGAAGACTAAAATGACAAAAAAACTAAATCTTAAGGATGCGCAAAGGCCATAAATAAGTTACTTATAACTATCTCAGTTTCCCGAAAAAAAAAGGAAACCACATATTCAGTTTTCCAAGCAAATGAAAAAGAAATAATATAATCTCTTCATATTGCTTTAAAAAAAACAGTCTCTGTCACAGATACTTATGATAAGATAAATAGATTAAAAAATTTGCTTGGTCCGCCACATTGTGATCAGAATAAGGTTTAGCATATTATTTACAAAACCAAGATCAATACAAGAAAAAAATATATGAATTTACTATGTTTCTTACCAATAAAGGGCACCTTGTTAATGGCACTGGATTGCACCCTATGTTGAGACCTGCGTAAATAAACATAAGGCACTTAATAACTTAAATAAACCTACATTTAGGTACCCTAGTAAGTAGAGAAGAAAATTGTATCGCCATTACAAATAGTTTTACTTTTTATTGCAACTCTCAATGACCAAAATCGTACAAGAAGCTGACATCAAATCATGAACAAGCATTATCTCCAATTTTAGTTCGATTCGAAATAAAACTTAATATACAATATCTAATACTATTTGGTGACCGGTTCAAGTTTCTTAGAATATTGCAAATGAAAATATACCACAACTAACATCAAGGGTTGTAGCCTAGTGGTACTTTCTCACATTCCAAAGAAAAAGGTAGAGAGTTCAAGTCCCATAAGGGGAAAGTGTGCGTGTAAGTTCCAAATAAAAATAAATAAATAAAAAAGGAAAAAGAAAAGAGAAGACACTGCAACTTTGTTATCCTTCAAAATGTAGTACCACCAAATTCAAAAGAATGAATTATGTATACTTGAAATATTCCCATATTAACTTTCTGTCAGATTTCCCAGCTGTTTATTCTGGAAAAACACCTTCTTGCAAATGAAAAAGAAATAATATGGTAATGAATGTTCATAGATGATTACGGCGTCTTGCTTTACCACATATAGGTCATGACCCAATAATTAATTTATTAGAATTATGAAGTTTAACATGGAGCTATTTACCTTGTCAAGAGAGGAGAAGATGAGTGTCCGCCCTCTTTTCTTTTGCACACCAATCCTTATTTACTACATCATCTTTTTTGAGGCTCACTGCAGGGCTCAAGTCTACGAGCTCAACGAAAAGCTTAATGATCAGAGAGCTAGGACAGATGCTGAAAAGGAGAGAGATGCTGGAACACAATGCAAGAGCTCGCAGAAACCGGGACTGGTTTGTTGCATCCATTTTTGATGGGTTGAACAAAGAAGAGAGTGATAAATTGAGTGTGCACGTTTTTTTGAGATGCAGATGATGTTTTGCAACAGAGTGAATGTTGTGTGGGATGGGGGATTCGTTTTCGTCCTCAGCTCATGCAGGTTATCCGGGGACTGCTGGACCAAGTCAGGGTCCTGCTGCTGCTGCTGCTCCAAGCTATGGCTATGACTATGGTGGCCTGCAGTCATTTCTGAATAAAAAGATTAATCAATATTGAACTAAATAAGGTTTTATATGATAATATCCAGCTAATTCATTAGGCCAAACACTGCCATATATTGCCTAGACAAAAATAAAACAGCAATTAATGGAATCTTATTTGTTGACCTGCTTTGAGCAGTGTGTCATGTGGTTGGCTCCAATCCTATGTGTAAATCAAATTAGCAACAAAAGCATGCAAAGTTGCCATCATACCAACATTCTTGTTGGTTTTGCATATATATTCTAGCAGAATCTGTAAAATGCTTTATCAAATCTACAATGATAGTCAAAGAATTTGTTGAATTATGACGCTTTTCTATTCAAAGTAAATTTCGTACACTTGGCCTCCAACACCGTTGGTCAATATACAATAATAGAGAAGATGGCCATGATTCAATATCAAATTATTCAAGCATATTATCGATTTAGTAATGCAAGTCCACACCGGAATAGTTTCCTAGATAATATCCCATTGTATACAATAATGATGATTTATCTATGAAGCATATATTCATATACAGATATAGACATGAATGATACGGATACGGATACAATAAATTCTTACAAAACAAGACATGGATACGACGAGGATATGGCAATGTATACACACACATCTAGTCTGAAAAACAATTTAAAATAACAACCCATGTGGAGAAGGATCACCTTGATGCGCCATGATCATCATTTGTTCACCCTAAAAATATAACAAGATTGTGTGATTAGATATTTACATATCAATAACAATAACAATAATGATGTGATTACAAACAAAAGAATCAGCAATTGCAACAACAAACGGCCAAAACAAACAAACAAATTGATTGAACAATCACCATGTAGGAAGGACCCCCATTATGCTGAGGATTTTTTTGTTGCCATGCTTTTAACATATCATAGAATATCATCCACCACCATTCATGTAGAAAGACATGAGGAACATCAATTGCTGAAACAAAAAAAATTAAAATTAAAAATAAAAACACCTCAGATATGTTCATGGATCATTTGGAGCAAATAAGCACGGAATGATGTTCAAAATATCACAAGAAAGAGGCTTTGACACTTATTCATGTTTCATACTCAAAGAAACATCTTGATAACTAAAGCGGCAGAATCAAGAAATGTAAACAAACATATTCATCAGGATCATCACTAATCATGACAAAATGGACATATAAAATTCAATTTATATATATATGTAAATCCGACTGTGTTTGTTGGTAAGAAAACAAAAGCAATAAGTAAACCTACCAAAAATAAAACATAATAAATTGGTGTGTTTCTTGGTCAGAAAAATTCAGTTTGCATGTGGAAGAGATTAGTCAACAACAGAAACGCCCATTAAGAAGTAAAGAAAACGGAAAAATAAATAAAAAGAAAACCTCAAGAACCAGTGTCACAAAAGAACAAAAATTGATACGAAGACAGGAAATAAATTACCTGGAGGAGTGTTTGGATCGATGGTTAGATCTGCCTCTCTACGAAAAGTCTCGCCAGTTTCATCCATTACTCTTTTTCTCAAATAATCAAAAAGATAACGCTCAAACCCACAAAAAGAGACCAAACAACTATTCAGAAAACCAATAATAAAAAATCAACACAAGAAAACCTACAGTAGTGGTGAAGATGGATGAAACTCATATTACTCGACCGTTCCATCCGCTGGGCTACTCATCACTGCAATCGAAACCTCTCACTGAATGACTGAAATAATCTACAAGAAACATAAACCTGAAAAGGCGGAGAACACGAGATTGAAAATGGGCACAAGAAAACCTAATTAATGCATACGAACAAAGAATGAAATGAAACGATCTTCAATGGTAGAACTACTCACATTTACTAGACTGTTCGATCCGCTAGAGCTACTGACGACTGCTATTGAAACATCTCACTGGAATGATCTTCCAGAAACAAGACCAGAACGAGATTGAAAATCAAAACAAGAAAATCCTAATTTATGGTCAAGAAACCACTACATACGAACAAAATAGAGCACTGCCAGATAGTTACAACGTTGAGCATAAATGCGGATTACAAAGCGGCTAAGGACGAAGTAAATGAATAGTCCAAAATTCAAATTGTAACCGCTATGAGGCTCCTGTTCAATCTAAAGTCGGCGAGAGCGATCGACCACGCGTCAATTTTCAGTTGTCATTTTACTGAAAATTCAAATGAATTTTTATTACTTCCACGTTAATGTGAACAAATTAATAGGGATAAATTTAATAATTTATTCACTATTAATATAATAAATAAACATTAATTCTTAAAAAAAAAAAGAAAAAAAAAAGACATTTATTTAGAGGAGAGTAATTATTTTGACCCCGTAAACATGGATACTGCACATTACAAACATATATTAGGTGCGTCAAGTGTATCGTATTATTAGTATGCCTGATCAATAAAAATATAATAATAAATAAAGAATAATTTTGAACCCTAACGATCATGAGGTCTAACTTTCGAGCCGCACTCCTGATTTCAATAATGTGTATTGTGAAACGTGCTCTAATAATAATAATAAATAATTAAAAAAAAGGGAGTAATTTTGAACAAATTTTTTAAAGAGTAATTTTGAACAATTTTTTTTTAGATGTTGAGAGGTATGTTAAAAAAAAAAAAAAAAAAAAAGGTAAGGTAAGTTTCATTAATTAAATAAAATAGACATGCCCAATACAAAACAATCCAAATTTACAAAATGAGGAACACATTAAACCCATGACAATGTTAGTCTTGGAAGCCCTAGAATATTTGTGTCTAAGGCATACAACATCAGGTGAAACAGAGGGTTGGGATCACAACCCTAATTGACGCGATCAGGAGGTTCGGCGGTGGTCGGATGAACGACAAGAGGTCCCAATCCAATTTCAGTCGTCTTGCAAAAGGTGTCCCAACCCAATTTCAGTCTTCTTGCAAAAGGTGAGTCTTTGACATTTACAATGAACAACTTTTGCCGAATCATCTCTGTGATCTGCCTAAAGATCACATTCTGTGAGCATCTTTGATTGTTAATTTTGTTGACGGTTGTAGAGGGCATGATATTGTTGACCGAATCAGATCTCTTCTTGACCAGTGGGTTGATACCCGTTCGACCAAATCATTCCAAGATGAAGGGGGAAAATGAAATCTACACTTATGTTGAAGAGAAATCCAAATTGGTCTTGTGAATGAGCATGCGAAGAACAGATGGTTGTGAGATTCATCAAACAAATTACAAAGATGACAGACTCTGGAGCCCTGGAATGGAGCAGGAGTAGTCTATTCTGCACTGCAAGCCAGAGGGAAAATTGATCAGAAACTGTCTTCCTTCATTCATGATGGACAATGGTACTCCCCTGAATTTCTAGTCGAGCAGTTTCCGGATTTAGGCAATATTGATTCACCGACCATGAAAGTTGACACCACCATCTGGACTCCGGTGTCAACATGAGATTGACAAAGTGACACTGCCTATCAATACTTCCATATAAATTATTACTCTTATAAAATAATCGAGAATAGCTCCCAATAAAGTTGTCAAATCTACCAATGAACACTAGCTTAAGTGGTATAAGCTCACCTCCCGATTGGAAAAGTTTGAGTGTTGGAAAAGTTGAGTTTTCTGAATGTGTCTGCTTATATATATATATATATAAATAAATAAAGACATAAATCCATTTCATCTGCACAGAAACTACTCTGACAAATTCAAGGAATTAAAAAACTAGAATGGAACCAAATGAGAATTTATGGCAGATGACAATTCCAAATAAGCATCTTATAAACATTAACATGAAAAACGAATGATGATCTCTTCCAGCAGATGCTGTGCGCCCCCCAGTAGAACTGTCACCGTACATCCGTGCAGAGCTCTATGCTTCCAATTGCAGTCACAAGGTTGCATGTTCGCCACAAATGCTTTTATATCTCCAAGAAAAATTAACTGAAAATCACAGAAAAGAATGAATCAAGATGCGAAAATGCATATACACAGAACAACTGTTATTAGATTCAAATATGTACTCTAATTAGAGGATGCAATTTCAATATTTGACCAACTCCTGTGGTAAAGAAGCATAAGAAGGTTAACAGCCGAGACAAATGCCTAATGCTTCACTTGCCTCCTGCTTTTTGGCAGAGGAAGGAAGTATGCTATGGAGATATACTAAAGAGATCACGAAAGGAAGTTTGGATACATAAAGCATAAGACGAAGCAGAGTGTTGGCACCTTTGTTCTAAATCTTCAATCTGGCCATTTTATGGTTTGGAGCAGTAGGAGCATATTGGTTACTCCTGACACATCAGAAGTCACAAGTTAGGCAAGAGAATAAAACAAACCAGATACAAATTAATACTCAGTTGAGAAGACACATCAGTAATTTATGAACTCCACTAGATCAAGACATTAGCAGATGGACATAAAATTGGATGGTGATTGGAGTAGTATTGGGCTTTGAGATGTAACAAGAATCAAATGTGAAGATTATAGCCGGTTAAGCTTCCAACCAAAGGTATATTATCTTCACAAAGACAGACTACAGCTAGTCATTTTTCCTTGCAATGACAATGTCCTACCATGCTTTGATGCTTATAGGGATTGTGTTCCACCCACAGTTTACTTACTGTGTGGCTAGTCCTTTCCCTGGGAAATTAATATACAGAAGGCTCATAAAAATAATATTATTTGCAATGCAAATAGATCATCTAATAATACCTGTTTTCTGTATTGTTTCTACCGGCAACATCCTTCAGATTTACAAATACATTAACATCATCCAACTCTAAACTCAACAACTTCCAGTTGTAGTAGTAAACATATATTCCCTGATTAGGAAAGAAAAAGGTCAGAATAACCAACTTCTTCCACTTTACCATTATAATTACCTCTTCTGTCAACCATAATACCAATTGTTGGCGTGTTCTGTTGGTTTGAAATTGCTGTTAAAGAATTCTCATTCCAAGTACAGCAGATCGAATGCAGAGAGAAAGAAACTTCCTTGGTACTGGTACAATGTTATCGTGAGAACGAATATATAGGCCAGATGCAACTGATTCTGAAGTTTGAGACAAGGCAAACATAACTAAAAACAATGGTGCGAGGCTGACAATTAGAGGAAATTAATGTAAGAGAACCATGTGGTGACGTTTGCAGCTCTGAAACAAATTCTTGAAATACAAACAAGGGTCAATATTGAATACCATGGGAAAACCCACATTAGTGAGCGCCCAAAATTCTTGAAATTGTTAATAAATATGAAAGCATAAAGAATCCACAAGCGTTGTAGTCAAGTTCCAGAATGTGAGTGTGTGAATTTCAAATAGGAAAAAAATAAAAGAAAAGAAAAGATTTTGTCCAACCCACATAAATCAGGACTGTGAACCCATAACCACCACCAGGGTTCCAAAATATGGAGCAGCAATGCTACCTCAATTCTAGGTTAAAACATTAAGATTCTAATCTCAAAGTAATAGTTGAAACAAAAACC
Source organism: Cornus florida (assembly GCF_030987335.1). Taxonomy (NCBI): domain Eukaryota; kingdom Viridiplantae; phylum Streptophyta; class Magnoliopsida; order Cornales; family Cornaceae; genus Cornus; species Cornus florida. Next base: position 11,724,719 of record NW_026775578.1, on the reverse strand, counting down.
TTTGTCATGCCAGTGAACCATCGACGAAGCCTTTCAACTGTAACCAACATCCTTAAAGATGGCATACGCAAAGTGAGAAGTTCAATTGCAGTCATGAGCAGGCCTATCAGATAGGAAGTCGAGCAATCTTTGAGCGTTATGTTTTTGATTATTCTAGAAGATACACATGAAACTGCAAAGATCTTTAGCAAAAAGACAAATCCCACAATTGACCCAATGACTCCAACAGCACGTCTCTTCCAAATATTACAGAGTACAAGTTTTCCTTTAGCAGCTTCATACCCAATTCATATGTCCAGGATGCTATTCTCAAATCTCATGATGATAAAGATGGGTAGCAGATTTCTTTCAGCACCTTCGAGGATCTTTTTTTTTTTTGATAAGTAGAAGAATTGTAATCCTATTCAATTACTTAGAGGATCTTTGACTCCAAAACACTTGATTCAAGAGTCTGTTCAGTTGTGGGGTTTTGTAGATGTTGGTAACGGACTACAGTACCATTATGGCAATTTCTGCACTAAAAGATTTCAACATATGCAGTCATGCCTTTTTCAAACTTCAACCATTCTGTTAAGCCTTTCATCCTTGTTGCACCTTAAAAACATACTGGAGTAATGAGAAGATTGATTCAACTTCAATAACAACTCACATGAGATGTAATGACAAGCAAAATTTTAAACCATTTATAAAGTGACAATGGTTTTGTAATTTCTGTGAACAGAGTGTAAGGAGGGAGAACTCAGCATATTCTGAGGATGGAAGCAATGTCGTGCCAGTAGCCACTGATTGTTCTTCAGAATCCTCATCATCGATTCCCAAGTCCTTGGATGATATTGTTAAACAATCTTTTTCACATTCTGATGATAATAAAGATAAGGAAAGGAGTTCTTCCAGTAATTCACACACACATTATGCAACTACTGACACGTATGCTTCAAAAGGTAAATTTTTGTAGATAGACAAATCCCAAAATTGATCCAATTGCTCCTCCAGCAATGAATGTCTCCAATACAATTCTGAACAAGAGATATGCATTGCATGACAAACGATGAACTCTAAGCATAATGGCGATTTTTCTCATGTGACCGGACAAATGATGAACTTGAGGCAATAACGAGATCCTTCTCCGATGTGACAACATGAGATGAATGACCATATGAGTAGGCACAAGTCTATCAGTGTGAATTCAGCTGACCACACGAGGAAAGCAAGCACCACCAACAGGAAGGTCTTTAATAAAACTGAGCCCCTCAAATTTTGATATTATCAAAAATCCAACAAGAACCACTTGCATCTGCTTCGGAAAAACTTTGTCCTCCACAAAGCTCTGACGATATAGTTCTTTTAAGGAATAGGTTCATCAGTTCATGCAACATCGAGAAAGGAAAATATTGCACCTAATCAGGGATGATCTAATGTCACCAAGAAGTTGGGACCATGCACTGTTTCACTTTGGTTGACAATCAGATAATGGTTCGGGTAAAATCATAATTGAGATCAACAGGAAGTGTAAGAACCATTATATTTTAAAAGATAGAAGCATGAGTGTTCCAGATATTACTAGTTTTCCTTTTGGCAGCTTTCATACCCAATTCATATGTCCTGAATGCTAATCTCAAATCTCATAATGACAAAGATGAGTAGCAGATTTCCTTCAGCACCTTTCAAAGACGATCATTTAACTCCCAAAACACTGGATTCAAGAGTCTGTCTACTAGAGTTAGTTTACTTGTGCTCCATACTTTCTTTTTGTTGTCCGGATCGATTTGATTGCCATTCCCGTGATCTTGACTTTGTTCCTGTGCTGGTAGGATTGCCTGACATAGCCCTTTCCTAGTCCATAGCTATGGGAAGGGAAATCCCTACTTCTCAGATCCAATGCCTTTTCTCAATTCTGTAACTGATGCCGGCAAACAGCCTTCCTTCAGCCCTTCAGACCGATAAAAAGCCGTTAAAATAGACTGATTTCTCAACGGGTCTCTAACAGCGGAAATCTGAACAAATGCAGCTGCAATCCAAACAAAGGACCCACTCGAGGATGCTCCTGAAGACTAAGGCCCAAGACGATAACTAACTACAGTTCCAATATGGTAATTTCTGCATTAAAAGAATTGAACGTAGGCAGTCGTGTCTTTTTCAAACTTCTTCAACCCTTCTTTTAGGCTGTCCATCCTTGTAGCACCTTAAAAACATCACTGAAGTAAAGAGAAGTAAGATTCAAATTCAATAACACACAACTAAAGTTTGTATGCAATAAAATAAGTTCTCTTAAAGTAACTGTTGTTTCAAGAGAGAGAAATTCTCTGCTTATTTTGTCTTTATTAATATAAATAGGAAAGAGGGAAAACTATACCAGGAAAAAAAGTCTAAAACAAAACCCTAAAATCTGCTACTAAGATGCTCCTAACTTGCAACAATCATAATAATCAAATCCCTAAAATAAAGGACCTAACTTACAACAATCATAATAATCAAATCCCTAAAATAAGGCTAAAAATAGTATGTATAAAATGAAAACTAGACAAAAACAATCATTAAACTATTATCATGGCAAACAAACGATGGCAAATTTATCAAAATAACCAATCTTATTTAAGAGCCGCAACAATATATTACTCCCTCAATCCCAAAAAAGGTGTCAATCTATCCTTTTTGGGCTGTCCTAAAATAATTGTCTACTTTCCTTTTTCAAACAATATATTTCACATCTTTTCATATATGCCCTTGGAGTTTAAAATTTCGAACTTCAATATTTAAAACTTAAAAGGACAAATTATTAACTTTCCAGGGGGAAAATGCATGTCCCACATGTGCCCTTAAAAATTCCTACTCCCAAAAAGTGACATTTTTTTCTTGGTACAGAGGGAGTATTAATTAAAGTATTGTGCAACTCATTTGATTCCTTCCTACAGAAAAAGTAAATGTAGAAAAGTGCTTTGTTTTGTTTTTTTTTTTTTTTTTTCCGCTCATCTACCCTACCTATTCATTTCCTATAGGATTGCGGGTTTGTTGTTTGCGTTTTCTGTGGACTTCTGGACTGGGTTTTTCATGAAAGCCCTCGACAGTCAGAAATTGTCGTTTTTGGAGATCGCTCGTCTCCCTTGCCTGGATCTAAAAGGAGAGGTGGAGCACGTTCCTTCGCCCACTGATCATGTGTTTAGGGTGGATACTCAAAGCACCTCCGCTTGTGAACGCGTGCTTAGTTGTTGGGAGATTTGATAGAGAGGTGGGGTCTTTGGAGAATATTGAAGATTGGGCCACGAAGACTTGGTTGATTTCGGGTGGGATTAGGGTTTCCTCTCTGCCTAACGAGCCGTTGCTGTTTCGTTTCCCGTCGATTTTGGAGGCACAAAAGGTCTTGGATTGGGGAAAGAAAACATGGGGAGAGACGCAGATTTACATTGATCTCTGGTATTACAGGGTTGGTTGTTACAGGTGAAAACTGAAGGATAACCACCGGAGAGTCATCGTGTATTGCTTGCCACTACATCTTCGGTGCCAGAAGCTTTTCGTCGCCATTGGAGATGTGTGTGGAGGTTTTCGGGATGTTGAGGCGTACGAGATGAGCGACACGGAGAGGATTGTGATCACCGTGGCTGACAGTGGCGTGATTCCGAAGACTTTTGTTGTGGAGGACGGAGGGTGGGCTTTCAGAATTTCTTTATCTGAAGAAATTGCTCCGTTTATGGTTCCATTGACCAGGACCTGTGCCGGAAGAGGTGACGTGAGACCTTCGGTGGCATCGGATAGAGGATCACGTCCGTCGCGCAGATCTGGTTTCGGGGTTGGATGTGTGCCGGAGATGCAGACAGTGGCTCTGCAGGACAACTGTCATCAAGGTCAGGGCCGCGTGAGGAGTAGCTCGCTCAAGGCGAGTGGAAGTGGGAAGGAAGCAACTAGGACACGTGGATGGAGAAAAAGCGACTACCGTTGTGAGTGGAGGACGGCTGCTCCACCACGTGGTGTGTCACGTGATGTTAGGGGTGATTTGAATGTTGCATCTATTGGGCTAGACGGTGTTGGGCCTATTCAGCGTGGGTCGAACTTTGTGGGCTCGAAAGGAGCTGGTTGGATCGCGCAAAAGAGGGCTGGGTCTGGGCCCGGGCAGTCTTCAAAGGTTGATAGGTGGGTTGGACATGTTGGTCTCAAGCCCGCTGGGTCATTTACCTTTTCTGGCTTGCTTAGGTAAAGAAAAATTCTTCAAAAGATAGGGTTGTTAGTTTTTTTTGATAAGTAAAGACAGGGTTATTAGTTGGGGCCCAAACCATTGCCTTTCAGTTTCTATTCGAGGTGGGCAGCCCAACCCAACCTCTGATCTTAAGCATAGCATCGATGTTCATGATCAGGACATGTCACAAAACTCGGACCTGAGATCCTGGTCGAGGAAGGAGAAGATGAACTGGGCAAAGGTGAGTTTACTCAAGACGAAAGGTGATGGGGTTTGCCCAAAGAATTTTCGGTATGGAACGTGTTGTCAAAAGCTGTCTTCGGGGAATAGGTTCGAACCGCTTCAGTTGGAACCTTTAGGCGAAGATGGGATTGGTGCCTGTGAATCCACGAAAGAGGATTGCCACTCCTCGAGCTTTTCGACCCAGTTCAGCAAGAAATGGACCAGAAATGGGTCGCCCGCAAGGCTCCTATCTCTCGTCCAGGTATGTTCTCTGTTTCCTGCGCTCGGAGCTCTCCCTCTGCTCCTTCTGTTTCTACTCCTCCTTGTGGGATGTAGAGAAGTGAGGGGGAGGGGGGGGGGGGGGGGGCGCTCTTTGTGGGAGGCCTCAGTTGTCACCAGTGGTCGAGGTGGACTCTGTGGAGGAGGCAAGTGATTTGGATGGCTCCGGGTTTAGGGTTGTTAGGCCGTCAGAAAGGGATGGGGCGATAAATTTGCTTGGTGACAGGGGCTTTGATTGTCTTTGTGGCGGGCAAGCTGAGGCTTGTTCGGATTTTCTTTCCTCTTCTCGGTATAATGATTTGCCAGGAGAGGTGTTGGGGAGACAGGTCAAGCTATCTTTGGGTGGAACAGAAGATTTGGGTTCACCTATGGTTGGTGGTCCGGTGACATCTCTGAAGGGTACTGTGCCAGAACTGTTGACTGTTTGTGTTGGCAAGGATATTTGTATTTTTCTTAGCGATGAATCAGCCTCTTTGTTGATTAAGGAACTGCAGAAGCACAGGTGTTTGCCTGATTCTCAGCCCACTGTTGATTGTATTCTTGATCCCTTGGTACAGGAAGGAGATTTAGACAGTGGTATGGACTGGTTATCGCGTTCTAAGGAGGCGGAGGAGGCCAAGGGAGGCAATGATGATGGGAACAGGGTGGATCAGGGCAGTTCTCTCTTTATGATCTTATGGGAGGAGGAGAGACTTGATTGTTTGGGGGTGGATCCTCTGGCAGTTGTGCATCCAGAGGGCGTGGACAGTATGTTGAGTAGGCAGGAAGGTGTGGATTCTGGCAAGGATTGGGTCATGACTAATATCGGGGCCACTAGTGAACTGTTGGGTGTCTCTTGTGGGGTCAATTGGGATCGGGAGAGGGAGCAGAGGAATCTCTGTTCAGATGTGAACTACGATAGGACGCTTGAGGGGGAGAAAGAGAGGGGCAGTGATAAGGGGGGAGGGAGGGGTAAGGGGGTGGTGGGGGTGCATGTTTCCTCATAAAACTACGACTTTTGTCTTGGAATGTCCGAGGTCTCAATGACCCGGGCAAGCAGAAGGTGGTGAAGATGGCTGTGAGGAAATGGGGGGTTCATTTGGTGTGCCTTCAAGAAACGAAGATTGACTCCATGTCTGATAAGGTGGTCAAGAGCTTGTGGGGTAATCGGTTTGTTGAGTGAGAGGCACTGGATTCTGTGGGGACCTCTAGCGGTGTTCTTCTTATGTGGGATAGAAGATGGATGGCTAAGGCGAATGTTTGTAGGGGGCGCTCTTCTTTGTCTTGTGCTTTTGTGATGGTGGAGAATGGTTTCCATTGGGATTTTTCTAGGGTGTACGAGCCGGTGGATGATTATGAGAGGGATGGGCTGTGGGAGGAGTTGAGTGAGGTGAAGGGGAGGTGGTCTCTTCCCTGGTGCGTGGTTGGAGACTTCAATGTGGTTAGATCCTCGTCAGAGAGATCTACAGGGGTTCGTGGACGCAGGCTATGATGCATTTCTCTGATTTTATTGATGGTTACCAGCTCATTGATCTTCCTTTAGAGGGAGCCTCTTTTACTTGGTCCAGTGGAAGGGAAGTGCCAACTTTTTCTCGTCTGGATCGATTCTTAGTCTCTGGAGATTGGGAGGAGGAGTTCCAAACGCTGTCAAGGCTGTGTTGGCTAGGGTGACGTCGGACCATATTCTTTTGGTTTTGGACTGTGGAGGTTTGAGATCTCGTTACACTCCTTTCAGATTTGAGAATACGTGGCTTCGAGCGGAGAATTTCCAGGGGACTATGCATTCTTGGTGGGAGGAGGATCTAGTGGAGAGTACGGCGAGTTTTATTTTAGCAGGAAAGCTTCGACTTCTGAAAAATAAACTCAAAAGGTGGAACAAAGAGGTTTTTGGAAATTTGGTGTGGAGGAAGAATAGGGCCTTGGTTGATATTGCTAAGATTAATAGATTTGAAGGGGAGGGTGCTCTTCTCAAATCTCAATAGGTTAGGAAAGCAGCTTGTTAGGCAGAATGTGTTGAGATTGTTGTTTTGGAGGAAATCTCGTGGCGTCAGAAATCTCAGACCTTGTGGCTCAAAGAGGGTGACCGCAATACTAAGTTTTTCCATAGAACTGCTAATGCTCGAGCAATTATATTAGGCGGTTGTGTATGGATGGTACGATTTTGTTTACGGAGGAAGAGGTTCGAAGCGGTATTGTTTCTTTTTATCAAAGACTCTATGCAAGCTAGTTATTAAGAAAGCCTATGATCATGTTTGCTGGAATTTCCTATTCTATCTGTTAGAGAGGATGGGTTTTGGGGAGATATGGAGAAAATGGATTGTCACGTGTTTCCTCTTTTCGTTTTTCGGTGTTGGTGAATGGTTCTCCTTTGGGGTTTTTTGGCAATTCTCGTGGCCTGAGGCAGGGGGACCCTCTCTCCCCTTTTCTGTTCATTATTGTTATGGAGGCCCTCAGTAGGTTCATGAGAAGGGCTATGGACTTCGGGTTCACTAGGGGTTTCAAGATTGGCCCTACTTCGGTTCAGCAAATGGAGATTTCCCACCTGCTTTTTGCGGATGACACTCTTGTTTTCTGCGAGGCAGAGGCGTCCCAGTTGCGGTATCTGAGATATGTTCTGGTTTGCTTTCAGGCTGTTTCAAGGTTGAAAGTCAACGTGGGAAAGAGTGTGCTCGTTCCTGTGGGGGAGGTTCAGGAGGTGGACTCTCTGGCAGCTGTTTTAGGGTGTGGAACGCGACGTTTCCCTATTTCGTATTTGGGCTTGCCTCTAGGTGACTCGGCCAGGAGGGTGGGAAGTTAGAACCCGGTGATTAAGCTGTTTGAGAGCAGATTGGCTGGATGGAAAAAGCAATATCTCTCCAAGGGTGGCAAAGTTACCTTAGTGAAGAGTACTTTGCCCAGTCTCCCAAAGTACTTCCTCTCACTTTTTCGGATTCCCTCCTCTATTGTTGGAAGATTTGAGATGCTTCAACGGAATTTCCTTTAGGGGGTCGAGGGGAGGAGTTTAAGTACCATCTTGTCCAGTAGGAGCAGGTTTGCAGGCCTCTTCAATTGAAAGGGTTGGGGATTAGGAGATTGGCCCCTTCAACAGAGCTCTTCTTAGTAAGTGACTTTGGAGGTTCGGCAGCGAAAGACAGAGTTTGGAGGAAGGTTATTTTGGGTCGCTTTGGGGAGGAGAGGGGAGTGGTCAGCTAGGCCAGTCAGGTCTACTGTTGGTATGGGGTGTAGTGTTCCATCGGGATGGGGTGGGACGAGTTCTCAAGGCATATTGATTCAGAGTTCGGGTTGGAAGGGATGTCCGGTTTTGGGAGGATTCCTGGTGTGAGGATGGTCCATTGTCTCTTTTGTTCCCTATGCTGTTCAGGATTGTTGTTAAAAAACACGCTATGGTTGCTGACTGCTATCGTCTTGATAGCGGTAGGTTGTCTTGGGATGTGCGGCTCCATCGATCCTTTCAGGATTGGGAGTTGGATGATGTCACTGGTCTATTGGCTCTCTTGTATAGACAGGAAATAGAGGGCACTGGTGCGGATTCCTTGACTTGAGTGCCTTTTGAGTAGGGGACGTTTCAAGTCCGGAAATTCTTTTTTTTTCTCTCTGGGTTTCATGGTTCCACATTCTTAGGAAGATGGTGTGGTTATCAAAGGCGCCTCTTAGGGTGACATTTTTTGCGTGGACCGCAGCTTAGGGTAAGATCCTGACTTTGGACAATTTGAGAAAGAGAAGGCATATCATTGTCAATCGGTGCTGTCTCTGCATGATTAATGGAGAGTCCGTGTATCACCTTGTGCTGCATTGTCCTGTGGCCCACGACTGTTGGAGTCTCAATTTCGGTCTGTTTGGTGTCGTCATGCCCCAGACCACTAGGAAATTGATGGACATTTGGAGGGGCCAATGGGTGGGGGTGCATGCTAGAGAATTTTGGAGGGCGACTCCCCTTTGTGTTTGGTGGAGTCTTTGGAGAGAGCGAACTAGAAGATCTTTTGATGAGGAGGTGTCCTCTATTAGGGTGCTGAAATTCTCTATTGTTTGTACCTTTTTTTGTTGGGGCTGGGGGAGAAATTATTCTTCTTTTGTGGAAATTGTGGATTTTTTGGGCTCTTTGAGTTCATAAGTCTTTTCCACTTTCTTTTTTCTGGTTTGTGTACAGCTCTTGGGACGTGTTCCCCTTTTGAACGCCTTCTAATACATTTTACTTATCAAAAAAAAAAAAAAAATTCCTATATGATTGCTTCGACCTAAACTATACACACACCCCTTCATGTGTGCCCAAACTGTCTCTGGCTGAAACACATGCAATTAGTAGAGATATCAAGTAGATTTGAGCCTAGAACCTCCTTTTTGTAATATTTTATTAACAACCAACTCCTTAACAAGCATTAACTATTGAACAATGAGCCCAACAAAATAAATTAACTCTCACACCTTCTCTTCGGTAAGACACCCACTCACACATGGAGAGACAAAAAAATAGAACAGAATGCAAAGAGATAGAAAAGGAATGGGGATACCAATGCATCAAAAGATAATAAATCCCTACTTATAAAAAAATAAAAAATAAAATAAAATAAAAAGACAATAAATCCAAAGGCTCCCAAAACCAAACTTTGATACCATGTCAGACAACTACTTGTTCGCTCAGCTTAAGCAGTCAAAAAATGACCCAAAAGGTGTACATCAAGCTCACATACTGTCCCTCGTGCAGGAGACATCCATATGATAGGGAGACTCCTTTATAGGGCAAGGTGCAAACAAACAGATATAATGGAGGAATAAATGCAAACAGAAAGACTCATACCAAAGACCTACCAATGTCAAAGAAAGATCTGAAACCATTTTAGAAAGCCTACTACTCTAAAAACTCTAATACCATGTTACAGAGGGTGTAAGTTACGTCTTTATATTACCAATGCATAATATATCTACCAATTTTAATAAACCAAGTTAGCATGTCTGTCCTACCCTATTGCCATCTCTACCTATATAATAGTATAACTACAAAGGCTTTTTATGCTGGAAATCATCTTTGCAAAACTCACTAGATGAGTTTATTATACAACTGACTGATTACACTAAATATTAATGATCTCCTCTCTCTCTCTTTTTTTTTTCTTATATATTCAATATAGATTTTGTCAGCATATACTCCATACAGTATGTTTATTGTACAGTTTTCAAATTATTCAAAATGTTAACATTTTTGAATAAAAACCTTTATCAATACTATTACAAACATGAAAAAAAAACATAAATATCAAATAATTGCTCTATCATTTGTCAAGGAATGTGTTAAATATATGAAGCTAATTAATTAATGACCATCTCATTATGCCACCAACAATGCACCAGAGAGACTGAAACACCTCATAATCATCCTAGGGAACAAGTTCAGGTCTGATAAATAGAATACGATAAATTCTTGCAAAACAAGACATGGATATACGGGATGTGGACATAACATGATAAATACACAACAATACAATACGATAAATTCTTGCAAAACAAGACATGGATGTTGAGCAATCATACCAAATCATGGATTCAATGGAGAAAATTGAACAATCATTTAACTAATAGGACCAACTTTGTAAGTGACATCTCAAATCATTGACGTTGAGCAATCATACCAAAATCTGTTCTAACAATCAACTACCTGATCATTCGTTCGTTCATATTGTTTTGTCCCAATGGAGAAGGATCACTTTGTTGTGGCACGTTCATCATTTGTTCGCCCTAAAAATAGAACAAGATAAGTTAATAATGTGATTAGATATTTACATAAAAATAACAATAATAATGTGATTACAAACAAAAGAATAAGTAATTGCAATAGCAAACGGGCAAAACAAACAAAAATAAAAATTGAACAATCACCATGTCAGAAGGACCCTCATTATGCTCCAGATTTTCTTGTTGGCGTGCTTAGAACATATCATAAAATATCAACCACCACTCATGTAGAAAACCATCAGGAACATCTATTGCTGAAACTCCAAAAAAAAAAACCTCGGATATGAGTATGGATCATTTGGAGCATAAAAGCACAGCATGATGTTCAAAATATCACCCAAAAAAAGGTCTTGATGCTTATTCATGTTATATACTCAAAGCAACATCATGATAAATAAATATAGACACAAGTCCAAACACAAACAAATAATTAGGAGTATCCACCGATCGGATCCATTCAGTTTAGACACCAAACCTAAACCAATCCGATTCCTATGGATTGGTGACATTTGAATCTGAACCGATCCATGGAAAGCGTTAATCTGATTCGATCCGTGAAATATTGGTTTGGTTCTTTGGATTGGTCTTTTCTAAAGGACCCAATAATTTTTTTTTCTTAACCATGGCCCAATAAATGAAGTATAAATTTATCAAACATGAGTTGATATGTTTAGAATTAACAATAAAATAAAATAAAGTAAATCACCACCAAATGATCATTGACGCATTCAACAACATGCAATAACAAAAGCAATAGCCCAACATCATTATAACCAATTTGAAATAAATGCTTGTGGGTTTAAGATTATAAAACATATTTAATATATATATATATATATAATATTTGTATATATTAGATTATTAACGGATCGGATCAAATTTTGAGACCATAATCCGTGAACCAATCCGATCCCTACAGATTTCTATTTTATGAATCCATCACCAAACCAGTGGGCAGATCGTATTCACAGATCAAGTGAACAATCCTACAAATAATCATATACATATATACACAGGTGAGCAAGAAACTTATCCATAGTGACATTGGATATGATTGCTATGTTTTCTGGTAACTACCTTTTTACACTTGGATCATCTCTAAAATTTCTTGTTCACCACCAGTTGCAAGAGATATTTTTGTATATAAATCTATAAATAAAAATCTGAGAGTGTCTATGAGTAAGAAACTATAAAGCAATAAGCGTTAGAAAAATAAGAAAAGCGCATCTTAAACTTTAAAGATTGGACATTGATCTTGTGAGAGTAAACCTAGCAAAAATAAAATAAAATGGTAAGCATGCCAACATAAGAAAGTACCAGACATTGCTATGAAATGAAGTACCTGATCTTTTATTGATCATATGATTCATACCCACTAAAAAAAAGTTCAAGCTGAATCAAATATATAGCGAACATAGAAACAAGAACCAGTCGGTCACAAAAACCAAAACAAAAGAAGTAAAAAAATAGGTACGAAAGAAAGGAAATAAAACTATCATGCCATTACCTAAAAGAGTGTTGGGATCGATGATCAGATCTGCCTCTCTACGAAAAATCTCGGCAGTTTCATGCATGTCTCTTTTTCTCAAATAATCAAAAAGATAGCGCTCAAACCTACAAAATTAGACCAATCAAGTGTTCAGATAATCAAGAAACAGAGAGATCAACGGTTCAGATTACACACACTTGAACACGAACAAACAATAGAGCTGAAGATGGATGAAACTCACATTACTCGACTGTTCCATCCGCTAGGGCTGCTCATGACTGCTATCGAAACCTCTCACTGAAATGATCTTCAACAAACAGAGACTAGGGCGTGGCGGAGAACACGAGACTGAAAATCGACTCAAGAAAACCCTAATTTATGCTCAAGAAAAACCAAGCCACTAATGCATGTATGTGATGTGCTGTAGAGAGAGCGCACTGCCAGATGGTTACAACGTAGGAGTAAATGCAGATCCCACAGCGGCTAAGGAAGAACCAAATGAATAGTCCAAGTTCAAATTTACAGTTGGCGAGAGCGATCGACCACGCGTCAATATTACGAGGGCACAGGTGTCATTTTAATCGAAAATGAAAGGAATTTGTTTTTGTTTTCATTTGGATATAATTTTTGGTCAGTTTATTGAAGTAATCATAAATACAATTAATAATTTTTAATTTAAATTTATAATTAATTTATAATATATTTTAAAATTGTATTGAATTCAATTCTTCTTAAAAAATTATTCCAAAATCACTTTATCTTGTAGTATTATCTAATTAAAAATTAAAATAGTCAAATTTTAAATTCACGTATCTGACCAAGTCACGCCACCCCAACATATTAAAAAAATAATAATTTGTGGTTATTAGATTTTCACATGAGCCATGCACGATGTCACATAAGTTGCAATTTTATAATTAGTTTTGATTAGACTAATTAAAATTTTGTTGACCAAGCCTGTCCACCAGGATTTAAAAACGATTTCAAAAAATTAAATTTAAGAGACATATATGAAAGAATGAAAAAAGAAAAAATAATAATAAATTATGCAAGATAAAGGCATCAATGACCGTGATAATGAAATATGCCTTCCAAACTATTCAAAAATTGAAGCACCAGATGATGTTGCCAACATTTACCCCTTATATAAGTATAAAATAATTCAAGAAAAATAATAAAATAAAAAGAATAGATTTCATTCTAAGAAATTTTGTCTAGAGAAAATTCATTCTTTTAGATATTTCCAAAACACAGCCTGTTATTTTGAATCACTGATCTAACTGAACCTTGAGACACCTTTTTTTTTTTTTTTTTTGACTAGAACAGCTGCTGTTAATGTACATCTTTCCCATTTCTCAAAAAAAAAAAAATAAATAAATAAAAATTAACCAGTGAATAGTCCGTGTATAGTATACAGATCATCCAAGAGACATTGCTAAAGAGCATGCTATTGATTTATTATTATCGTTTTTTTTCCCGGAAATTGAGTAGGCTATTGATTGTCATACAACAAGTTTATCTCTTTTCTTCCTCCAAATCCCTCACTGTACATCAAGAAGGAAAGGCAGGCAAATGCCTTCAGGCTACGATAAACTACACCCCAGTAATGTACAAGCTAGCTGCGAAAACAATATCACGCTTTATAGCGTTCGAGGCCGATTCCATCTTCTTGTACAGTGCAGTATTACCCATAATTGCTGCAGCATTTCTAAATTCACGGCATGTCTCATCCAGTCTGACAATGGTCCTCACTATCAGACCTTCAGGAACATCTGTAAGCTCACATATATCTGCAAATGGAGTTCCCTGCCGTAGGAAATATAATTACATAAATGAGTCATTCAAGGAACAAGTGACAATTGTAATTTGTACACTCTTAACAGGGAAAAGATCAAACCTTTGCCCATTCGTACACCACTTCAACAAGACCAAACTTGAGATTGTCTCGAGCATACTCTTCAGGGTCAATCTGTAGGTTGAACTGTGCTTGAAGCTCCGCGAGTCTTATGGCCGTGTTGTACAATCTAAGCGCATGGAAGAAAAAAAAAAAAAAAATGAATACATCAAATATGTGAAGATGTTCAGACAATTTTTTCAGACACGCACACAAATACGCACACAGAGCATAAGCTTTAAGTCAACAGTTCAAATCCCGTCATATAGGTTTGACCGTATTAAACAGTAATTAGTTACCATTTCCCTTCTAGGGAGAGAGAGAGCATGTGATGTCAATCATCACATGTTCCCTGAGTGACCAGCAGAAACGCATGGTTCAAATTGAAGTTAATGATCAGGGAAAACATTCCTATGTAAGAAGTTGGAACTCTAAGCACCTTATCTCCAGTATTGTTACTTTCACGCTATATTACATGAAGTTGGATGCCTATGTTGGGTGTGGTTATGTATCTAAGCTTCATACCTCCCAATTCCGAAACTTAAGACATGGGAACTTGACTTTAAATGTGACTAAAATTTATATGCAAACGTATACACATTCTGTGTAAATAGATACAATATATGTTACATAATAGTTCAATGTATGATATTGTTGTTCCTTAAAGATATACTCCTATTTGAATTAAAGGGGATGTGGTTTCTGCTATCGAATTTGAGCTTCTCTTTTTCTTCTTCCACCATCACATGCAAAAGGTTGGTATTGTCCTATTTGAGTTTGTTATGGGACATATCCCATATCCCACACCCATGTCATGCCGTGTATAAAAGCATACATATAAGAGAGCCCATGTAGCACAGCTTTCAAGGAGAACCAAATGTCACAAGTCAAAGCTTTTATGGGTAGAAAGGAAAAAAAGAAAAATAACCTCTGTTTAGCCTCTAATAGCTTGGGAGTAAAAGAAGGTTCTGAAGTGTTCTTCTGCTGAAACACAAGGGCAGACATTATTGCTACCGCTTCTTCTGGTTCCAGTTCATCCAGTTGATTCTCAAACAAGCACTCTGTGCATATCAACTCCTCCCCAGAATTCATCTCACAAGCTACACGCCCCTTGACCTGGACTACAAGGTCAGCATCCACACAGCCAATTTCCTTCAAAACGTTTATCTGCAAAGCCACACATAAGACATTAAAGGACTTCTTGCATCTGTGAACTTGCACCAAAAAACTAACTGCCGTGAAACAAGAACAATTACAAAAGAAAATAACTTATCATTGACACATACCCGACCCAGAAAGTCCGGCATCTGCTGAAGGGCTTTATCTGACATTTGAAACTTAAGAGCATTAACTTCTTCTTTGTGCTTCTTTACCTCTTTCGCTAACTTAATGTGCTCCTCCAGTTTAACACAGCCATGACACTTATTTTGGGACATATTTTGCAATAGACTATTCCACTTGTAGTAAGAATCCACAAGATCCATGTTATTCAGCTTCAGATCTGATATACAATCTCCATAAAAAAACTCACCCTTGCAAAAGTAAAACTTTGAAGAGAAGATAAAAGTAAACATATAGTACAAACATATATCTAAAAACACCACAATCCTGTAAAACTCTCTATATGTTTATCTGTGCTTGTGTGCACATAGGTATTGATATATATAAAGAGAGAGAGAGAATCACACTCAAAATGACAGCTTTCTTTTCAACATATTCGACATAGGCCAAATTGGTAAAACTGGCAATTCGATATGGGAGGAAAGACGAACCTTTCAATGGATCTAATGCTGGAGGGTATTTATTTCCATCAGATTTCAAACCCAATAGCTCTTGAACAGTTTTGGAATAAGCAGCACTGCTCACGACTTCAAGAAGCCGAACTTGGTCAATCTTTATTTTGCAATTGCATATAGATAGGAACTCCTTATTATCGATTCCTCGAACCTCATAATTCACCCCAGCAGAACTACCACGGTGAGGTAACGTTATGTTGATATTACCTGAGCCTTTTTTCGAAGTGAGAGAAGAACAATATTCATCATCCAAACCACGTTTCGATTTTGGCATCAATATCTGGAAATTGACGCTTTCTTTATCTTGTGAAAAACCACTCGACAAAGGAGTTTCCAATGTTGCTGGTAATTCAGGAGTCAGCACTAATACTATATATTGTTTAATATTACTGGAAGGAGCTTTCAAAACGACTCCAAGTAAGTGGTCCTGGGCCTGTCAATGGTGAACAAATTTCAGCAACAATTATACATTTTATATTTTAATATATTCATAGAAACTTTAGTGCAGATTTTCAGTACATAGGAAAAGGAATGACACTGTACTAGTGGCACATATAACACGGGACTAGAAACCAAGATAACCAATGCATGTGGGCTAGACCAGAAAAGATAGCATGTGAGCTTTGGCCAATGCATGAATCCAGAAAATGATGCATATAAAGATTCCAAGAGAGTAGGTACATGAGACTATGAGAGAGAAAATCTCATACTGAATATTGGCCAAAGCAAAGGGTTTCCTCCGGTTAATAATTGAATCAGAAATAAACCCTTCCAGAAATTGCAACACTAATCATCCAGTTCGACCAGGTTTGCTGATGGACCATACTCCATCATCCAGCTCGACCAGGTTCGCTGATGGACCTTACTTCTTTTAGCGGTGGCACTGGGCAGGAGAAACAGCGGTTAGCCAAGTCTACAGCTTCACTACTGAAACCTATTCCAAGGGAGAATGTAATGGCGACAGGTCAGAGGACTGGCAAAGTAAGTGCCAAGGGAAATATACTAATTCCAACTGAGACTTACGAGCCCTTAGAGCTGAAGACGTACAGCTACCTCATTTTTAAGGTAGAAATCAGATTTTTGAGCAGTGATCTTTCTTTTGACGACTTATAACTTAACAGGATGGATAAATTGCTCTATCTTTAGTAGAAAGGACAAAGAACAGGATATAGTATCGGTTCATTATGAAATAACCACGAGGCAATCTAATGATACCCAAGAAAATGCCCAACTAGATTACCAAATAAACCAGAGAACCTCAAATAATAGTAGTTTAAAGCACCAAATGTATACGATGAAAAATGACTGCAAGAAGAATTGCAAGGATGCAACCATCACTCTCTTTAAGATCTCTAATAGAACAGCAACATTGGTACCAGGTAAGTACAAGAACAGTTCTTTATGATACTTGATGTCTTGTAATGCAGCCCATCGAATTGTAGAAAAGTCAATAAATGCTAAATGTATCACATTTTATTATGCATCAGGGAAGAAGTGCTTCTCTATAACTCTATAACTGCAAAGTTGAAGTTAATCTACGTAAGAAGTAAATCATTATTTAATTTCTACGTAGTTACAATACAAATTATGAACTTAACTCTAACAAGAGAGAGAATACAAAAACCCACAAGTCAGCATTACATAACTTGCTGCCATACCATGTATATATAAGAAAATAATGCTAGAATTCAACTGACAAAGGGACAGAAATAGGATCCTAAGCCAGGTAGTTCCTGATCTCTGCGAACAAAGACCAAAAAATCAGATGATAGAATAATATAAAGCCCCTTGAGCTAGTTCCGGATCCATGCCAAAATGATGAGCAGTACTCACAGCAACAAAAACTAGCAACACTTCAGGATACAAATACTGGCAATCATGACCCCTAACCCCACACCCCCTGCCCAGCTCCCCATCAAAGAAAAGGAATAATAATAATAACTACAAGGAAAGAAAAAGAAAATAAAAGTAAAAAACCATATTACAATCATATGTGATATAAAATTGAATCATTAAAAATTACTATCTGTAAATAAGAACTCACTGACTGTGACTTCACGACTACTACTCTTCCAGGAGTAAGAAAATGTTGGGAAGCCCCTGACTGCATGACCGCCTCCGTTATATTCTTGCTATATTTCTCAGCCTCCAGGAACATCTCATAATATTCCTCAATTGTTGGTTCACCCTTTATACATCTAGGAGCAAAAAAACACGCTTCATGAACAATACGAACAAATTGTAGTTCCATAGGAGAATACCTTCCAAATTAAAGATAAATAGGTTCCCATTTGCTCATATACTAATAGTTATAATAGTCAACAAAAATATGATTGTGAAGTACGAATTTCTAAATTTTTGGAATAAAGATAGCCATGACATATTTATTATTGTTACAATATAATAATATCCTGCAAGCAAAAAAACAGAACCAAGTCCCATGTCCTCTCAATTTCTATATGATAGAAGTGTACAAATAAAGTGACCTCACTAGAGTCATATATTTTATAAAACAGGAACAGCTTGATATTACAATTCCACAAGAACTACATCGCAAACTCAGATTATTACTGCCGTATGCCACCCCTTCTCCACTGAAAATTCATATTGTTGTCCACTGTCACTCACTAATGGGTATCACCTCAAAAATGCTTTTTAAAATCCAGATTTAGAAATCTCGCACCATGGAATGGGGGAAGGGTCTCCAAGTATTCAAATGAACACAGAATACGCATTAAAAAATCCTAAGACCAAGAAATCTAATCTGCCAAATAAAAACTTTTCAAAGCACAGTATTGGAGAGCTGCAAGTTTTGCAGAAACTAAATCTTTATTTAAGGCCAATCTTTATCATCACATTTATATAAATATAACATTTTCACATATCACTTGGCAAACAATAGTTCAATCAATTAAAGCATCAATATGCCTAGCAAGGCCCAGACTACATCTAGGGCTGCAAAAGAGTTGAGCCGCGCTGACCTTTTGGTTGTACAAACTCGATCTCGAGTTTGGTTGTTGAGCTCAAGCCCGAGCCCAAACAAGTATTTGAGTTCGGCTCGAACATTACTCTTCGAGCTTCAGCTCAGCTCGTTTGATCAATTTTGATCCTAATCTCACTTATCAAAAAAAAAAATCAATTTTGATCCTAATCTCAAACTCGAGTTTGAAATCAAGACTGTTAAGGAGAAAAAATAATTAAAAATCCAAACAATTCCTAATAAACAAGGCATGCTCATACCTTTATCGAGCTTGCTCACAAACACGTCTTCCTAATAGTCTCTCGCAGCTGTTTTAGGGTGTAGGGCGAGTTGCTTCCCTATTTCTTATTTAGGCTTGCCTTTGGGTGTCTCGACAAGAAGGGTGGGAAGCTAGGACCTGGTGATTGAGCGATTCGAGAAAAGGTTGGCAGGATGGAAAAAGTAATACGTTTCGAAGGGGGGAAAAGTTACTCTGGTGAAGAGCACTTTATCTAGTCTCCCAACCTATTTCCTGTCGCTCTTCCAGATCCCTTCTGCTATTGTTGGAAGACTTGAGATGTTTCAACGAAATTTCTTGTGGGGCGGTAGAGGAGAGGAGTTTAAGTATCATCTTGTTCGATAGGAGCAAGTTGGTAGGCCCCTCAAGTTGGGAGGCTTAGGGATTAGGAGATTGGCCCCTTTCAACAAGGCGCTCCTAGGCAAGTGGCTTTGGAGATTCGGCAGTGAACGTAGTAGGTTATGGAGAAAGGTTGTTTCTTGTCGATTTGGAAAGGAGAGGGGAGGATGGTCAGCTAGACCGGTCAAGTCTGCTATAGGCGTGGGGGTTTGGAAATCCATTAAGAGAGGTTGGGATGATTTCTCAAAGCACATTAGATTCAGAGTCCGGGAAGGAAGGGATATTCGGTTTTGGGAGGATGCTTGGTGCGAGGACCGTCCTTTGTCTCGTCTGTACCCGAGGTTGTTCAGGATTGTTGTTGATAGACATGCTATGGTTGTTGACTGTTATCGCCTTGATAGCGGTAGGTTGTCTGGGGATGTTCAGTTTCGGCGATCCTTTCAGGATTGGGAGTTGGATGATGTCATTGGTTTGTTGGATCTTCTGTATAGACAGGAGGTGGATGGCACCGGGCCGGACTCATTGACTTGGGTGCTTTCTCCTCAGGGGAAGTTCCAAGTCCGGTCCTATTTTCACTAGCTTTCAGATTTTCGTGGACCCACCTTCCCGTGGAAAACGGTTTGGCGCTCGATGGCTCCTCTTAGAGTGGTTTTTTTTGTGTAGACTGCTGTTTGGGGCAAGATTTTGACTCTGGACAATTTAAGGAAAAGACGACATGTCATCGTTAACCGGTGTTGTATGTGCATGAATGATGGAGAGTCTCTGGATCATTTTCTCTTGCACTGTCCCATGGCTCACGACTGCTTTGGGTCTCTTTGGTGTCTAGTGGGTTATACCCCGGGCCTCAAGGGATCTGATTGATAGGTGGAAGGGTCAAAGGGTGGGAGCGCGCGCTCGTAATTTTTGGAGGGTGATTCCCCTTTGTATTTGGTAGAGTCTTTGGAAAGAACACAATCGTAGATCTTTTGATGGGGAGGGGACCTCCACTGGGGCTTTGAAGTTCACTATTCTTTGCTCCCTTTTTAGTTGGGGAATGGGGCGAGATTGTATTTCTTTGGATGAGATTATGGACTTTTTGGGGTCGTTGGGTTCATAGATCTCATTTTCTTCTCATTTTTCGTCTTTGTACAGTTCTTGAGACGCGTTCCCCTTTTGAACGCCTTCTATTTCAATTTTACTTATCAAAAAAAAATAAATGAACATGTTCACAAGCCTAAAAAACTGATCCATAGATTGTCCAGGCTTGAATCGCTTATTAGACAAGCTTAAAAAAAAAAGTTTGAGGCTTGTTTGCTAGCCTAGCTTAAATCAAGAAATGCCTAAGCTATTCATAAACAACTTGGCTCATTTGCAGCCCTAACTATATCCCTCAGTAGGGGCCGCAAAAGTTGACTGTACCCATCAACATGACTCAAACCAAACATGAAATTAGCAAATTTGGGATAACCTTAATCATCTTCACGTAATCATAGCAAGCCGATTCATGTTCAGGTTTTAGGACTTAACTCATTTAACCCAATTCGACTCATTTAATTAATCGTGTCATAATTGCATAGTATCAACCTCAATGGAGATAAAATGGAAATTTTAGTCACTTCATAAAATTTTTATTCAATCTTTAAGTATTTTTTTGTTATATTTGCATTTTATAATTAAGAAAAAATAGTAAATAGATTGTTAAACAAGTTGTGTCTTATTACATGTTATAAAATCCATTTATTAAACAAGTTACACAAGTCTTGTCGTTTTAGCAATTTAATAACGACCCATCCATTTCAAGGGTGCAAGACCTTTAACAAATGTGTCAAGTTTGGGTTGACCAACTTGACCTATATCACAAAAAACTAATATTTCGGCACGACAAAAACACAATCATCGACTTGAATTGCCACCCTATCCCTAAGACACCAGTTAGTACAGATAAATGTTTGAACTTGCAAAACTAAACAACCTATGAAGTACACAATCTAAGAAGCATAGACACCAATCAGACTCCAATAAAGCCCTCAGACTTGTGCTTTCTAGTAGGCTACTGGATCGAATGAAGCACGCCTTTTATTTTTTGTCATTTATTTCATATAATTTTTTTTAATAACTATTAAATTAAAATGTTCAATGTCATATCATGATCATACTTAATGGATCATGTTGTTCAACTTTATAAAATATTACCTTCCGGGAAAAGGAAAAAATATATATATATATATCTTTATAAAATATTTAACAAAATTCACAACTTTATGGTTCACTGCTTGCATTAAATGCATTTAGTGCTTGATTCTGAATATTTACGATAAATATGATTTAAGATTTGCATGATTAAAGTTTTTAATTGTTTAAGATTTATAATCACATTTAATTTGGTTAATGCATGTGCATATGAAAGGATTTATGAGTATTAATTTACTTGATCCTCTTAGTTGACATATCAAAAATCCCATTATTATTTGTGTCGCATATCTTGAATTGTTCCAATTGCACATTGATTTTATTGAAAACTTTTGTGAATAGAAAAGATATATGTATGTTGATTTAGCTAATCCATTGAATTGATATGTTGAAAATATTCCCAATTTTGATATTGACAAGTTTGCGTCGCATAGTTTATTTATTCTTTATATACTTATTAATATGCATTATTACACAAGTGCCTTACTTTGATCAGCTCGTGCCTTGAGCTTAGGCTCCAGGAGACCTTTGGCGCACAGGCGCCTTGAGCCTTTAACAACTATGCTTCATAGACACTCACAAACACATGGCTGCCACCTTGTGGATGTGTCCATAATGTAAAATGAATTTTATTATTTGGACACGAAGATGAAAATTTCAACACTCCCTAGCACACAACTTATACAACACAAAAACATCTCAAAAGGAGTCATAATTAGACACTATAGAAACTAAAATAGTTATAACCTTGAAATAACCAATATTTCTTTTATGAAAATTTGACATTGTATACAAGGTCAATAATGCAAAGGGCACTTTTTAATATAGGACAACAATATAATTGTAAAGATAAAATATAGTAAAAGAGTAGCAATATATATAATTTAATATTCTTTCCGGTATTTACCACGCATTTATCTTCAAGATTAGGTAATTATTAGTAAAGAAATTTAAATTTTAAATCAATGCTACACATCGTCATACATAACAGATGTATGAATTAGAAAATATATATATATATATTGTCATGTCCTCGCCATGATTGTATTCCACTTTTTCTAGACTTGCCGTGTCGTATGTTTGTCCATGTCTGTGCTATATAGTACACAATCATACAATATTATACCTAATGACATAAAAGTTATGTCCTGACATATAAAAGGCAAAAAATGTTATTTAATAAGAAGAAACGCAAATGCTAAAGCAGACAAGTTCAAAATCATAATTCTGCACTTAACATACTCAATAGCTTTTGTAGGCTGCGCAAGCTTTCGCATCAGAAGTTGCTGTGTTTCTGGAAGATTCTTCTGAGCATGAAATTCTGCAAAACTTCTTTTCAACATGTCCTCCACCTGCAGTTAAGGTTCATAATCAACATTGGAAATTGGACTTCTAGGATGACTATAATTTGCTGAGAAAATCCCAAATCCATGTTAAGAACATTGACTGCTATAGTTTGCTGAACCAATATATCGAACCTCAAATCATGTAATGAAAACAGATTTATATATGTTGTATTAGATTGCTTAATCAGAAGTCTAGCTGTGATGAGGTAGTTTAGTAAGCATCTCACATACCAATAAGCCACTCAAGGGCACATTGTTACTTATTTTTTATTTGTGTTGGTATCTTGATGTGCTATGGCCTTTGCCCGCTCCGTCCCTAAACTTTACATCATGGTAAATTTCAATTGATTATTTGATACTGTAATACAGAGAGAACAAATGAAGCGGTCAACCAACAGTGCTGTGGAACGAAAGGGTACCACTTTCATATTGCGGATCCAGATCAAGAGAAACTGAAATGAACTCTTCCTTTTTTTTGGAGAAGGGGGTTGTCACTAAAAATATTTCCAGAATGTGTGTTAATTAGTGAAGTAATTGTTTTGTTACTAGAATGCAGAAAACAGTCTGTTAACATCATTAAACATAATATGGCATCAATTTATTAGGGGGTGCCCAAACAAGGAAAAGGGCAGGTACAGCAGCGTGGGCAGCCAAACTCCACTCAGCTAACTAAGCCTAGTCCCAAATTTTTGGAGTCAATTACATGAATCCTTTTCACTATAATGACCAATCATTGCAGATCCACCAACAGCCAATTATTGCAGTGCAGTGAAGAGATTTTTATCGACTTGGCTGAGTACGAGATTATTATATCTATATAAAATGTTTGCTTCGCTTTTGAGTTTAAAGATGTTATAGAAGTTGACCGTCTTTATGGCCACCCTAATTTATATCAACAATTCTGGTTATATAAGCTTCAATTTGGGAAGTGTCTGAATTTTCATCTTTATTCAATTTCTTTAAAAGAAAGAATATGGCGAAACAATTAGCTGTATGCACTTCGTATTGAGCATTCATCCTCAATTTTTGCGGAATGAGATCAATTCTTAGCCCTCTACCTAATTAGGAATCCATGAATTCAATATGGTTAATAAGACTCCAAATCTAAAGGAAAATCAAAATTAAGAACACACCAAACGAACCAGGTAAATTTAACATGTCCAAGGAAGCCATAACAAGACAACCACATTATGACAGCTTGATACTTGCCAAAGTAAAACAAAAAGTTTCATGCAATCCAATTATCCATATGGCAAGAAACAACCAACAATATCCAATTTGGTGGATATTACATTATTGTTATATGTTCATAAATTATGTAACATCCGTGCAGTCCAAAATATTTCAAAACTGTAGTATAGATACCTTCAATTCTTCAACACGAAGGAGATGCAGGATCATGATATAGGTCAGTCGAAACTGAGATTCAAGCCTGGTTGCACTACCAACTATGGTATTCTTCAAATCCCCCTCTTCTGGGAATTCATCACGACACATTACAACAACTGTACCAATTTTATCAAGTCCTCTCCTGCCAGCACGACCAGCCATTTGAGTGTATTCTCCAGGAAGTAACTGTCTAAATTCCTTGCCATCAAACTTCCTAAGCGTATCAAAAACAACCTGCCAGAAAATTACTGAATATTAAACTAAAAAGTGATATTGAAGTGTAAAATTTGCAACATCATGAAGAATAGCGTTGAAGATAAAAATCTTGATAATTGTCTTTATGAATGCTAGGACTTAGGGTTTAATTGGGTAAGTCAGACATTAGATGAGCCATTCATTCAGCATTGTTTTACTTGATTTCCTAGAAGACATGATTGAAGACTAAAGATTGAAAACTGAATGAGGTTTGAGCAGACAATTTGAATCAACAGTCTGATCAACATACTTAGGAGCTAACTTCACTAAGTGGACACTAGGACTGAATTGGAATAAAATGAATTAGGTTGACCCTAATGTACTTTAACCACATGAACGAGTATTAGAAAATGTTTTTAAGTGCAAAACATGATTTTTATTGAATTTAAACCCTTTAGACAATCCACGTAGAATCAAGGATCGATCGTCGCCTCTTAAGGACATATCCATGTATGGATAGCATAAGAAAGACCTATCAATGTCTATTGAGGATCTATCCATGTACAATCAGAAAGTTAAGAATCAATCCCAGTTTGGACCTGATCACAGTCGTTCTGTTGCGTAAAGTAAGAGTTCCCAATTCTGGAGTTAAACTTTTCCCTATTTAACTTGGACTAGGATTCTTAAAACATTATACAAAGGCTTTAGGTCCTTCTCTTACACATACACTTATGATATCTAGAAAATTTGTATATAGAAATAGATTTTTGTGAGAAATTTACATATACATTGTGTGAGAGGCTAGCACATATGCTTGAATAAGAAACTAATTATTACTAAATTGAGGAGAGCACAATTAATAACCAATCTCTTTCTACTATTTTTATAAGAAAATTCCAATTACCTCTACTGATTTCCAGTATTCAAATCTACGGACAGCTAAACTACACATGATACAAACTCACCAAAAGAAGCAGGCATCATACATGATATAAAAGGGGCTTTCGAATTTGAAAATGATTCACATTCAATTTCTAAGTAAGCTAATATGGTACCCACAAGTTCAGGCTTACATTTACATTACAAACATCACCAAGGTCATCAATTGACTTGAGCATTAAAAGCTAAAACACTGAGCATGTACATGACAAATACTGTAATGCTTGATCAGTATGCCCTGACATTTTCTTCACATCTATACATATCTTTTATCCTACCCTAGATGAGCTTTACAGAACTGGAAGTTCATCCAGAAAACCTGAAGGAAAGCGAAGGGAGAATAAAATTTCCATAATCAACAACATCACAACTAAATGATCAAAAACTCTTCCAACTACAACACGATACCAGCTATGCTAAGGAATACTAGAAATACCACCAATACCGAGGACAAATGGTGATATAGTAAAGGGATGGTCAATGTTGAATGATGTCTGCCTCAAATCCAAAAGAAAAAGGAAATAAATACTATCCAAAAACAAGAAACAGAACCAACTGCTTTGTCGATCCAAAGGAAGATATTGGCAATACAATAGGAATTTTACTCAAAAAAGGTGATCAAAAACCCCAAATTTAGTACAACAAAAGATACTATAAATTCTAAACCTGCCAGATATTTCGACCCCAAGTAAAAGTACGCTTCCAGCAACGGCAGTACCATAAAAGAAGACTTACCGTCCTAGCTGGTGCATTAACTCCCATTGCAAATGTTTCTGTTGAAAATAATACCTACAGAAAGAACAAAGATAAGAAGCAATCAACAAAAGCCCCTTGATCACTGGCATAACAAAATTCCAAGAAACATTAATAGAACTTCAATAATAATACACTGAATAAAAACTTTGATTGCAACTACTTAAAGCTCTAGAGGATCCATCATTAACTTTGGCATCATTCTGAAAAATCAAACATGAATGTCGTGGAACATTTAGGACATTGGAGAGGTAAAAAACTTTACCTTAATCACACCACGGCAAAAAAGCATTTCAACAACTTCTTTGACAATTGGAAGCAGTCCCGCATGATGCACCCCAATTCCTCTACGAAGAAGGTTTTGAACTCTGACCACCTGTAAAATGCATATACATCATATATCTGATGCCCCAAACTGGTCCAGATTAAACACAGAGAGAGAGACAGACAGACAGAGAGAATATATAAATACATACATATATATATACACACACACATATATCTCAGAACTAAATAACCTGTGGTAGGTTCCTGTCAGATCCCTTCAGCCGTGAAAATGCTTTGTCACAGAAGACACGAATTTCACTTTTCTCAGAACTACTTGTGAGGTCGGTCCCAGTCATATTATCAGCTGATTTGTCACAACGGTTCTTTGAGAAACAAAATATAACCACCTGAAGTCACAAGTCAAGACAGAAATGTACAAATTATAAAAAAGACATGAAAAGCTCCTAGGTTCTACTATGATCACTATTAAGAGTTGAAACATGAAACCAAAAGAAATATTATGAGAAAATCTATGCTGATGCAGCCATAAGAACAATTAAACTTCTGTGGTCAAGGTCAGATAGCAAAATGATTCTAACTAAAAGTTTGCCATTCGCAATGCTGTATTTGTACCATGATACGATACATTACAGGTTGTTTCAGAGATCTTATTTTGTAAATTTTGATTAAGAAACCTAGATTTCAAAATAAAGTATTCCTACATACAGGTAATAGTGACTTCTTTTCAAGCTTATTAATAAGCAACAACCACAATGAAGCTTCTGATCTCCTTGACCCCCAACTGCTCTGGTTACCACCGTTGTTTTGCTTCCCCCAACCAGCCCGAGAAATGTTCCCCAAATTCTGGGATCCAGAATGCTTATTCTGTTTACCACGCATTGAATTATCATGTTTTTGAGCTCGAGCCCCATCATGGGCTGCTGAAGACCCCAGATACATTCCAGTACCACGACCGACTGTACTCAAATTCTTTTTCTTGTATGCATCTTTGGCAGCTTTAAATCCCTGAGACATAAAGATTTCACTTTCACAGATTTTGTAGAGTTCTCCAGAATAAAAAATGCAGTGCTCCAACGGGACTGGTCTTTTTGTCGTCCTGATAATAAAAACATACCAAATGCTTTTCAAGAAGTTGACCAAATATGTCTGTGTGTGTTTGTAAGTAAGTTCCTTCAGCCTTCTACTTAAATAAATTAAAATGGAAAACAAAAAACAAAACAAAACAAAACAAAACAAAAAAACAAAAACCAAAACAAAAAAGTAATTTCAGTACATTCAATACTTCCATGACTAAAATAAAAATGGAATTTGGTTACCACAACTTGCTACTCACCCGGTTACACGAATTTTCTTTTGCTTCGTTCGACCAATCCAATCAGCAAATTCAATTGTGTTTGGCACCTGAAACCCAACATATGATATGGTATGAATATCCTTACCCCAAATGAGAATTTCTATTAGAAATAAAGTTAGCATAGCAAACAATAATTCCAGATAAGGGAAACCTTTGCCCTCACACCTCTCCCTCCCCCCACCACAAAAATAAAAACTAAAAATAAAGGGGAGAAAGATAGAGGGGGGGGGATATCAAAAGTAAGGATACATCGTATTCACAAAAACAGACGATAACCAAACAACTACAGGATGGAGCAGGCCACTCGCAATCTTTTTCCTCTTTTTCTATTAAATAAAGACTCCTGCCAATTACATCAACTTTGTAGGTATCCAAAAGATGTTATAATTGGAGGTGCTTAAAACACCATCACCTCGTGGCAGCAACCCACATTTAGGTTATGACAGACAAGTAACCAAGCGAGTTAGTCCTTTCCACTGGCTACAAAATCTGAACCATGCTGAATTATCAATAATCACTAATCAGTTTCACGTATCAAACAGCAGTATCACACAAGATGAACCTATAGGCACATATTCAGAAAATTCAAATGACCAAGTCAATTTTTCATTCATGAAAACAATAAACTTGAAACCAGGGGCATATCCAGAATATTCCTGCAAGGTATGGAGGCAATCAATGCTCAGTAGTGAACAATATTTTAATTCAGTGATATTGAAATTTAAGCTACTGCGTTCATTCATCAAGCATCAGACCATGCTAATGTTCAACAACTCGTGATCTGATATTATATAATAAATAAAATAAAATAAAAGACAGTCTAGTTCTATGGAGTTTGTCCAAATACACAAAGAAATGGACCGCAATTCCCCAAAAATAGATCCTCCCAAAATGTCACTGGAAAACTGTGGAAAATTCGGTTCTATAAATAAGGAAACCGTGTGTGTATAGCTGTAATTAGCTAGGAGATTTTGTAATGTTTTAGTCATTGTAATCCCTGATTTTAGGGAATTACTTTTTGGTCAATATCTCTAGGATTAGACAGTTTCCTAGTTTTAGAGTTTCCTAATTTAGATCCTCTGAAGTGTATATAACAGTGTAATTTCATTGTGATTTCAATACAATTTAATTTCAGCCCAATTTGTGTCATGGTATCAGAGCTGTAGGCTCAATTTTGGGAATTGTATTTCTGGTCTTGCGAACTCTCATATCGCTAGACTGATTATTATCAATCTCCAACCCCACACTATCACCCCTCAAGACCGTAACCCTTTTACCAAAAGACCATGTCAGAAACAGCCGACAACAGCAACACCACAACTACCTCGAAGGTTCCTTTGAGTGAAGGCAGCAACTCGATTCCAACAGGGGAATTGCAGAACATCCAGGCAGCGTATAGGTTGAACGGGAAGAACTATCTAAAGTGGTCTCAACTGGTTTGCACGTTCTTGAAGGGAAGAGGCAAACTGAGTCACTTACTCGGTACTGGGCCTAACAAAGGGGATCCCAAATTTGATGCTTGGGATGAACAAGACTCTATGGTGATGTCCTGGTTATGGAACTCTATATTGCCAGAAATCAGTGATACATGTATGTTTCTTAACACAGCCAAAGAAATATGGGAGGCCGTGAAGCAAACTTACTCTAAAGTCCGGGATGCTGCACAAATCTATGAAATCAAGACCAAGATTTCATCCACCAAGCAAGGAAGTCAATCAATCACAGAGTACTCCAATCTGTTGCAAAGTTTATGGCAAGAGATGGATCATTACCAGTGCATTCAAATTAAACACAGCGAGGATGCAGCCCTCTTTAAGAGGTTTGTCGAAAAAGACCAACTTACAATTTTCTTGCAGGACTGAACATTGAATTTGATGCAGTAAGAGTCCAAATACTCAGAAAGGAAGATCTGCCATCACTTAATGAAACAATTGCAATTGTTCGTGCTGAGGAAGGAAGAAGAGGAGTTATGATTGAGAATAACCCAGTGGACAGTTCGGCCTTGGTTACAAAAGTTGCAAATGTGAGGAACTTTGGCCGGGAAAAGCTATCTAATGAAGACAACAAGCGGGCAAATTTTACAAGGCCAGTCAATAAAGATTCCCTATGGTGCACATATTGCAAAAAGTCCTGCCATACTAGGGACAAATGCTGGAAACTCTACGGCAAACCGGAGATGGCAAACAAAAATTGGACGGCAAAAGGTGGACAGCCAAAGGGACAGGGGCAGGCATATATGGCAAATATACAACAGGCTGGAGAAGGTAAATCTCAAGAATCATCTATTGAATTCGATAGAGAGGAAATTGAGAAATTGAAGAATCTGCTGGGATCTTTGGAGAAACCATCTACAACAGGTACTTGCACTTTGGCGTTCTCAGGTATATCTTCCTCTACTCATGCTTTTAAAGTCTCGGATATATCCACCACAAGCTCCTGGGTCATTGACTCAAGAGCTACAGATCACATGACCCACTCGTCACAAAAATTTATCTCATATACACCTTGTCCTAGCAATAGGAAGATAACAATAGCCGATGGTTCTATGACAACAGTGGCTGGGCAGGGAGATGTTTTTGTAAGCAAAAAACTCACACTTAGAAATGTTCTCCATGTACCAAAATTATTTACCAACCTTTTGTCAATCCACAAGCTCACTAAAGATTCTAATTGCAGTGTGGTGTTTTATCCCTCTCATTGTATATTTCGAGTACAGGGCGCGAGGAGGATAATTGGACATGCTAGAGAAAGGGATGGTCTCTACAATCTTGAAGAACCCAGTGGTCAAGTTAGTGTTGCGAATTCCTCACCATTATCATTTCTTTCAGAGTCTTTTAAATCCAATAAAGACAAGATTTGGCTTCAACACCTCCGTCTTGGTCACCCGTCATTTAGAGTCCTTAAAATTATGTTTCCTTTATTGTTCAAAGGATTAGATGTTGAAATTTTTCACTGTGATGTCTATGAACTTGCAAAGCACAAACGTGCTTCTTTTCCAATAAGCGAAAAAAGAACATTTGTTCCATTTACTCTTATTCATAGTGACATTTGGGGACCATCCACTATTTCTAACATTTCTGGGGCTCAGTGGTTCATTTCTTTCATTGATGATTGCACTCGTGTGTCTTGGATCTTTCTTATGAAAAATAAATCTGACATAAGCTCTGTCTTTCCTGTTTTTTACAACATGGTCAAAACACAATTTGGTACTGAAATAAAAAGATTTCGTTCTGACAATGCCAAAGACTATTTTAATCAGTTTCTCTCACCATATTTCTGAGAAAAGGGCATAATACATGAATCTTCTTGTGTTAACACACCCCAACAAAATGGCGTGGTTGAATGAAAGAATGGTCACATTTTAGCTATTACATGAGCATTCTTGTTTCAAAAAAATGTTCCTAAGCAATATTAGGGGGAAGCGGTTTTAACTGCTGCTCATATGATAAACAAATTGCCTACAAAGGTTCTTGATTTTAAAAGTCCTATGCAAATTCTAACAAAATTCTTTCCTAATTTCAATGCTTCAAGTAGTCTTGTTCCCAAAATATTCGGTTGTGTTGCTTTTGTCCATGTGCATTCTCAAAACAGGGGAAAACTTGATCCACGGGCTGTCAAATGCGTCTTTATTGGCTATTCTTCCACTCAAAAGGGGAACAAATGCTATCATCCTCCCACAAGAAAATTCTATGTGTCAGCTGATGTCACTTTTGTCGAAGAAGATCATTACTTTACTTGTCCTTATCTTCAGGGGGAGATCTCATTCACGGAAGATAAGGACAAGGATTTTTTTCTTCTTGATTTTCCATTGTCCTCCTCCTGGTTCCTGTCTTTGTTGTCCAGCCAAACACTCAGTCCGTTCCTATTGACACTCAATCCGTTCCTGTTGATCAACCTGAGCTAGTCCAGCCTGAGCCAAACATTCAGTCCGAATCCATACAACCTGAAACCGAGCCTCATACACCCAAGTCACAAGAGATGATAAAGGAAAGCAAATTCATGACTCTACTCATCCACAGCTGGTTTTTTCAAGAAGAAGGGCACCAATCACTCAATCTGTGCAAGTTCAATCACCCAAATCAACCCCTGCTCTTGGACTTAGCGAGGTAATTACTAAACCTATTTCTAATGACTATGGTGTCACTGAAGTTCTTGATCAAAGTGATTATGATATTCCTATTGCTATTAGAAAGAAAACTAGAGCATGCACCAAACACCCTTAGTGCTTATTTATACAAGAATCTGTCCCATAACCACAAAACCTTTCTCATAAGCCTAAACACAATCTCCATTCCCAAAACCATATCCGAGGCATTAGGTAATGAGAATTGGAAGAATGCCATGAAGGTTGAAATGGAAGCACTTGAGAAGAACAAGACATGGGACTTGGTGAAATTGCTGAGAGGAAAGAAACCGGTGGGATGTAGATGGGTATTCACGGTGAAATACAAGTCAGATGGTTCGTTGGAGAGGTACAAAGCAAGGTTGGTTGCTAAAGGATATACCCAAACGTATGGAATAGATTATCTTGAGACATTTACTCCTGTTGCGAAGATGAACACCATCAGAATGTTGTTGTCATTGGCTGCTAATCTGGGCTGGAAATTACAGCAATTCGATGTCAAAAATGCCTTTTTACATGGTGATCTCGAGGAGGAGGTTTATATGGAAGTTCCACAGGGGTTTGGTTCGAATACAGGACAGGTGGTATGCAAGTTAAGAAGGCGTTGTACGGATCAAAACAATATCCAAGAGCTTGGTTTGGAAGGTTTGCCAAGGTAATGCTCGATATGGGATACACACAGAGCCAAGGCGATCACACCTTGTTTGTAAAGCATTCGGCTTCAGGGGGAGTGACTGCATTGTTAGCCTATGTAGACGACGTTATAATGACAGGTGATATTTGGAAGGAATGGAGAATTTAAAGAAGTGTTTAGTGAAAGAATTCGAAATTAAAGAGCTCGGCAAACTAAAGTATTTTCTCGGCATTGAGGTAGCACATTCTCGGGAAGGAATTTTCATATCTCAGCAAAAATATGTAACAGATTTGCTGATGGAAACAGGCAAGTTAGGTTGCAGACCAGCAAAGACGCCTATAGAGTTCAACTACAGGATTGGAGATGCTCTGGCAGACACGGCAGTAGATAAAAGCTCCTATCAGAGACTTGTGGGAAGGCTTATCTACTTGTTACACACTAGACCAGACATAGCCTATGCAGTTAGTGTTGTAAGTCAATTCATGCACAATCCCAAAGAGTCACATCTTAGGGCTGTGTATCGAATCCTACAGTACTTGAAAGGCACACCGGGCAAAGGAATTCTATTTAAGAAGGGAGAGGAGCTAACTCTTGAAGCCTACACTGATGCAGATTATACAGGGTTTGTAATTGATAAGAGATCTACCTCGGGTTATTACACTTTTCTAGGAGGCAACCTTGTGACTTGGAGGAGTAAAAAACAGAATGTTGTGGCAAGATCCAGTGCAGAAGCCGAGTTTAGAGCAATGGCACTTGGTGGCTGAAAATTGTCTTAGAAGATCTAAGAGTCAAGTGGGAAGGTCCAATGAAGCTTTATTGTGACAATAAGTCGGCCATTAATATTGCATATAATCCAGTGCAACATGACCGTACGAAGCACATTGAAGTTGACAGGCACTTTATAAAGGAGAAGCTTGACAGTGGCCTAATTTGCACTCCATTCGTTTCCACTAGCGATCAACTTGCAAAGATACTCACCAAAGAATTGTCTGGGACGTTTTTTCAGAGACTAGCAAGCAAGCTTGGAATGGATGATATCCATTCACCAGCTTGAAGGGGAGTGTGGAAAATTCGGTTCTATAAATAAGGAAACCATGTGTGTGTAGCTGTAATTAGCTAAGGAAACCGTGTGTGTATAGCTGTAATTAGCTAGGAGATTTTGTAATGTTTTAGTCATTGTAATCCCTGATTTTAGGGAATTACTTTTTGGTCAATATCTCTAGGATTAGACAGTTTCCTAATTTAGATCCTCTGAAGTGTATATAACAGTGTAATTTCATTGTGATTTCAATACAATTTAATTTCAGCCCAATTTGTGTCAAATACAATTTAGAAATAGATCAATTTACCAAAATTATGATCCTTCCAAAATGTTGTTCTTATACAAATTAGTCATAGACCTGAGATTCTTAAATATGTTCCCTCTAAGGTGTTACTTTAATACAATTTAGGCATCCAATCATACTTCTCTAATAAAAATTAAAACAGCAAATTCTAAAATTTTAAAGCAAAAAAAATGTGGATGATCCACTCAATTGGGATAAAGGCACAAATGAGGAAGATGATGAACCATCCATTCTCTAATTTCTAAGAATAAGTTAGCAATTTTCAGTAAAAATTATTGATTAAGTAAAAATCACAATATAGGTTTCATGTGGAAACGCATTCCAATTATTTTTCTACCATTTGATTCTTCTATTTATATATATTATTTTTTTTATTTTTCTTCTCATGTTCTAATCGACTTTGTTAGTTTCAGTTCCAAGAACTTTTTCTTGAAAATAGTAAGATATAGGTACAAAGAGAGAGGGTTTTTCCCAAACCTAAGGTTCAAGGAAGCGGAACCTACATTTGTAGGTCAAAATTGGTAAGTGGACTTGGGAAAAAGAAAAGGTGAAATTGGTATGATTAGTTTATATATTGAAATTTGACTAGTCAATTATTGAATGCTAGCTCCGGTAACATGATTGGTGCAACAGTATTACTCATCTTGCCCCCACCCCACCCCACCCCACCCCATGGGGGTGGGGAGGTGCCTTTCTCAGGTACCTCAAAAAAAAACTATGCAAAACAAATAAGATCATAATATATATATATATATATCAACAAGGAAGTAGGTACCGTGGCAGAAAGGAGGATAATATTAATATGCCTCGGAAGCATGATAATAACTTCTTCCCAAACAACACCTCTTTCAACATCATTCACGTAATGCACTTCATCAAATATAACCTATTTCAACATATACACAGAAGCCAAGTGAGCACAAATATGTCAGAACTCTGATATTTGGAAGGAAAAAGAGTAAAAGAAAATAAAAGCTCAAGTGAAACAGGTAACATAATAAAAGAACTAAATCTATAGAAACATGGAGAATTTATACTGCTGAAAAGGAATATCAATTATATCATACAAAATGAACTTACCCATTCAATGTCACGTATGATATCAGCACCCTTATAGAGCATTGACCTTAGTATCTCAGTGGTCATGATGAGACAAGAAGCCTCTGGCCTCAAGCTAACATCTCCAGTGAGGAGGCCAACATCAAATTTCCCACAAAAATCCCTGTACTTTTGGTTGCTGATGGTTTTAATGGGAGCAGTATATACTGCTCTAGTACAGTGCTGTATGACATAGTATCAACTCAAAATCTTAAGCACAGAAACTAAGCATAATTTGACATATAAAAACTTGAATACACAAGGACGTGACCAAACAGTGTTTTTTTTTTTTTTTAATGATAACTGACATAACCAGACATTCAAGAATTCAACTAGAGGCATACTTTTGATGACAGGGCAAATGCATACTCTGCAACAACTGTTTTCCCAGCTGACGTATGAGCTGCCACAAAAACAGATTCCCCCTTTTCAAGGTAATAGATAGCCTGTAATTATCGCCATAAAGAAGCCAATTATTAATTTAAGCTGCATTCTACAAATACATTACTTTTAGAGTAGCATGCACAAAATAATATATAGTTAATGATAATGTGCCCAGGCTAACAAAGTTGTTAAAAAAGATATAACAACTAAATAATGCCTGAGTGACAAAAGATTTATTTAGGAAAAGCATATATATATTATAAGATGAAGCAGTGAATATATATATATATATTATAAGATAATCTGAGAAAAAATATAAGAGGGAGCAGTGAGTAATGTAAGAAGAACTGTTGGTAATCCAAGTGAAATCCCAACAATGGCAGGTTTACATAAGTTCAACTCTCTGTTCTTTTTTCTTTTTTTCTTCCCCATCCCCAACCCTTTTTGTGAGTGTAAATAGAAACATCATTAGCTAAACAATAATATTTACAAATGAATGACTTGACAAGACAAGTCCAAGAAGAGGATTGTTGTGTATTCAGTGACAAGTGACAACATTCCTTCAATTGATTAATCTAAAGTAAGAGTAAATGGAAAATTATGAGATTAAGAAGATCTGCAATCAAAAGTGCTTATAACAATTACGCTTTTGTACAGTGAAATTTTGCAAAACAGTAACACTCAGACCCCACGTCAGATTCCGTCACTGACAGAGTTAAAAATAGTGTGAAATCTATGCCCTCATACATTTAATTGTTTTTTATCAAAAAATCAAATAATCCAAAAGACCATTTTGCCCCTAATGATGGCCCTTGGGAGTTGTGGTCTGTAATAATAACCACTCCCCTCTGAGCCTCCCGCCAAGAGACTCCCCCTCCCCCCAACCCTCTCACTACTCTGTAAACCCTAATGTAACTCCATCATCAAACCCATCTCTCCATCATCGGCAAAACACCACCATCAATCAAACGCAATAAAATGGTCGTCAATCCCCATACTTTGTACCGCTGCCACTGCCACCACTCTCCACCACCATGGCGGCTGATCCGGTGACACCACCACTGTACTGTGTTGATACCGCTGGCCACCGAATCTGCACGATGGAAACCCCAATCGTGGCCAATTTGGTGTCACATGAATTTAACCTATAGACCATTCAACATTTTGCAACCATACATCTATATATAATATATATACATATATGTCACCAGATTACCCAATTTAATTAATCTTGGCCACCACCATACACAGCATCACTAACACCACCGGATGGCCGTATTTTATGGAAGGTTAGAGCGGGTTTTGGTGACATGATGGTAAGAATCCGATGAGAAGAACAGCAAACGGATTTCGCGATTCAGGCAGGATGTTGTTCGTTCACTGTCTGATCAGCTATGATAAACCTGTTGGCTTAGGTTCCGACGGTAAGGGTGAGATGGTGATCCCTATGTTTGGGATCGCGAAGAAACCAATGGGTTTGGACTTTGGGTTGATGGGTTCGTTCACTGTCTGGTGAGATCTTGGCATGTGTTTGGTTCATGGCAGTCTCACATCTCTGGTTCTGCTCTTATTGTTGACGACTTTACAAGCCTTTTTATTTAGTGTATAGTTTCATGTTAAGAACATCATTGACTAGCCCCGTAATATGAAATTTTCCATAAATTTTTCAGTGTAACATTTGATTAATAAAATTCTTTCATTATATTAATGTGTATTGAGATATTCTTATATACCCTCAATTAATAAATAAATTTTGTAGTTTGCTTTGAATTGCTTTTGACTATTGGCTAATATATTTTTGTTGGATATATATTTCTAAGGACTGGACAACTTATCAAAAATAAATAAAAAATTCTAACGACTGGACTACATATAGACCATTCAACATTCTGCAACCATATATGTGTGTTATATAATCCCAAATTATATGTTTAATACCAATTGTAACATAATCCCTAATAAAAGAATAAAGAGTCTACAGCGTAATTTTCTTTTTTTTTTGGTTGGGGGGGGGGGGGGGGGGGGGGGGTTGAGTTCAAGTACCATCTGGTTCGTTGGGAGCAAGTGTGTTGTCCTTTTCGGAGTGGAGGTTTAGGAATTAGAAGGTTATTGCCTTTCAATAGGGCTCTGCTTGGGAAATGGCTCTGGAGATTTGGGGTTGAGAGGCAGTGGCTTTGGAGGAAAGTTATTGCCAGCAAGTTTGGGGAAAGCAGTGGTGGATGGTGTTCCCTTAAGGTGCGTGGTCCTAGGGGTGTGGGGGTTTGGACTTGCATTCGAAAGGGATGGGAAGTTTTTCGCAAGCATGTTCGCTTTCGGATCAGGGATGGCAGGAGGATTAGATTTTGGGAAGACCTTTGGTGTGGGGAGCTTCCCCTTGCTCTTTCTTTCCCTCGGCTTTACAGGATTGCTTCTAATAGACAGGCCTTGGTGGTTGATTGTTATCATCTTGATAACGGAAGACTAACTTGGGATGTTCAGTTTAGATAGCATTTTCAGGATTGGGAGATTGAGGAGGTCACTCGTTTTTTGGAGTTACTGTATCGTCAGGTGATTTCTCATGAGGAGTCTGATTGTTGGCTTTGGAGTCCTCATTCTCAGGGTCGTTTCGAGGTGAGGTCCTTTTTCAGGTGCCTTACTGTTGGTGATGGTGGTCCTTTCCATTAGAAGGCTATTTGGCACTCCAAGGCTCCCCTTAAAGTGGCTTTCTTTGCTTAGACTTCTATCTTGAGTAGGATTTTAACCCAAGATAATTTGAGGAGGAGGAATCAGGTGGTTATCAATCGTTATTACTTGTGCCGACACGATGAGGAGACAGTGGATCACCTTCTATTGCATTGCAGTATGGCCAGAGATTGTTGGGATTTGATGATTGGATTATTTGGGGTCCCATGGGTTATGCCCTGTTCCTCTAGAGAGTTGATTAAGGCTTGGAGAGGTGTCTCAGTTAGGGCTCTCATGCGGGATGCTTGGAGGGCTATCCCTCTCTATATTTGGTGGTGCATTTGGCTCGAGAGAAATCGGAGATATTTCGATGGCAAAGAGTAACCTATGTCTATGCTTAAGTTCTCCATTATTTCCACTCTTTTTTGTTGGGTCTCAGGGAGAGACTATCGTTTTGTTGAGGAGATTGTTATTTTTTTGGCCTCTTTGAAGGCTTAAGGCGTTTTGTGGCCTTTTGTTTCCATGGGATTCGCTCCCCTTTTGAGCGCTTCTTTATAAAATTCTTACTTATCAAAAAAATAAAAAATAAAAAAAAAAGGAAATTTATGTTTAACTTTCATATATGTTAAGTAATGAACATATATGTATTATATATGTTGCACTTAAGTGGAAGGGTAACTTTGTCTTAACAAAACTTTTAGTAGGATACTTTGGTCATTTCATATTATATGTTAAGAAAAAAGAGGTATTTATACAAAGTCAAGGGGTATCCAGGTCATTTTACATGGTGTCATTGCTGTTAGAGCTCTAACATGGGTGCAAGTGATGACACGGAGTATTTGTGTAAGACATAGCAAGCATTTGGGGTCTTAGTGTTAACCTTTTGCAAAATTTGTATCTAGGTGTTATAAGGGCAAACCCCAAGGGGTGTCAGTGTAATTTACCCTAAATAAAATAAAGTAAAAAAAGTACATATGAGTGCTAATTTTTCCTCCACAAGACCAATAAGTCCTATCAAGTTTCAACAAGACTATTAAGTCACACTTTTGGGACATTTTTCACGTAAATTCTAAGCCTTTTAAACTCCTACTTACACCCTTACAAAATTATAGAGCAAAATGGTGAAGCCAAAACCACGTAATCAGCCGTAACAGTTTGCAGAAGGCTTTGTCAAGCTTATTGTATGTCAAGAGAAAATTAATAATAAATAAACTAATTTTCCTACACGACCAATAACTCCTATCAGTTTCAACAAGACTATTAAGTCCCGCTTTTGGGACATTTTCCATGTAAATTATTAGCCTTTTAGAGGCCTACAACACAAAATTGGACTTAAGGGCCTCAAATAACAAAATCGTGGACTTTTAAAGTCCACTTTTCGCCTTTGCTTGAGTTGGGAAAAATAATTTCAAATTGATGCAGAATCATTGTTCACTTTTCTTTCATATCCAAAAAGCCCTCCAACTTTTGAAATTACCAAACTAACCTTAGTTAATTAGTTTGCTAAAAGTGGTACCTTAAAGCACTATAGTGGTACCTTATTCACCTTTGGAAAGTACAAAGCTCTAACTTATCGCTTATAGTACGCAATCGTACTAATTTTAGCACTTCTAATACACTGCTTAACCAAAGGCTGCTTTGGTAATTTCAAAATTATAGTGGGAGGGCATTTTGGAAATGGAAGAAAGGTGGACAATGATTCACCATGCATTTAAAATTATTTTGCCTAAGTCAACCTAAAGATCTGTTTGATTAGATGGAAATAGCAAGAAAGGAAAGGAAGCAGAATTTTTTTAAACACAATTAATACCTCCTTTTGGAATGTATCCAATTCGAAAGGAAAGTCCAGTGCCATGTCAGGAACAAGCTCATGAAAGCGATCTGCAATCCCTTCACTACCTCCGCTAACAGCCCAAAACTGCAGATAGAAGCACCCATTAACCAACAGCACCGAGAGAAACAAACTACAAACAGACAAAAAAGATAGTATTTAAATGTCGGAATCTTGCATAAAGCACTGCTTTCAGATACCTACCTCTTTTTGCTGCTGTCCGCCACCATCACTACTTCCATCCAATCTTGAAGATGATCCCCTTGATTCAACTGATAAAATCTCATCCAACACGGCTGATTGAGTGTCAAAAACACCACCAGCCACATCCACCTTATTCACTTCAGCATCCAAGGGTAGAGATTCTGACTTCACAAGCTCCACATCATTAACTTCAGCTTCCACTGATAACACAGCATCCACATTAGCCTCCACTAATAAACAACACGGCCGCCCCCCCCCCCCCCCCAAAACAAAAAAAAAAAAAGAGGAACATGGATAACTAATTTTTTAAATTTCAAGATTGATATGTGAATAGATGGGCAATTATCAATTTGATCATCTGACCACCTGGTAAACTTCAAAAAAAACCTCAATAAACAATGCAAAATGACTAAATGTTAGTAGTGCAGTACACATTTCCTCCCCCTACCCGTTTTCCACAATGATGCACGGAAGGGAAGATTGTTTGTCAAGCACTTAAAGTAACTGTCATTTTTTAATAAGGTCAGCGCATTTAAAATTGGCGACAATATGAGGAGTGAGGACTGCAAAACTAACTTCAAAGTTGGAAACTGTACTTGAAAGGTGAATAGAAACTATTGCTTTTCAACAACACGTGTTAGCCCTCCAAGCCCATCCCCCTGCCTCCTTCCTTCTCATATCCTCTATCTCCGGCACCCCAAACACAATATTACCATCTCCAAAATGTAACTAAGAAAGGTCCAAAAATATAATAAACAAAGTCACATAGTTCTATTTTTTTTTTTTTTTTTTTTTGTTCAAAACTAAAATTATTGATTCCATTAGTTTATCTGTGCCAAATTTGAAGAATTTCAAGAAAATTCTAGAATTACACCAAAATTCTTCATTGATCATATGTAAATATAATTTACTATAAAAATCTCCGTAATTATTCATAAATAAACCACATAAGTTTCAAATTCCAAACTACTTCAAACACTGATTTAAGTATTTAACAACACGTGTATTCTTTATTGAGTGCATAGTTTTCTCCAACTAAAACACATTAGAGTTTCTCCTA
The DNA here is from genome assembly GCF_030987335.1 of Cornus florida. Taxonomy (NCBI): domain Eukaryota; kingdom Viridiplantae; phylum Streptophyta; class Magnoliopsida; order Cornales; family Cornaceae; genus Cornus; species Cornus florida. The sequence goes on along the minus strand of NW_026775578.1, from coordinate 11,683,795 downwards.
ATCTTTTGCTGTTCACAATGATATCTCAAATAACTCAAAATTTTAAAACTGTTCCCAAAATTCCAACAGTGAATGCTTCCAAAATCCATATTTCTGCCGTATGCTCAAAATATAAGCTACTATTCATACCATTTCAGTATTGAAAGTTGAAATCCAGCACAAAACTCAGATCTCGGACTGCTCCAACACCATTTATTGGCCCTTTTGTCTGATATCAAGACCACTAAAAGTGGCAGTCTCAACCATCCTAGTCAAAAATTAATTTAATGCAACGCAAGATGAACCGAGATGAATCTAGCTAAGCCCATTCCAAACAAAGAATAATAGTCCTGAACCTAGAATTGGTCGTGCATAAATTTTTTGAGCTAAAGCAGAGCTAGCAAGGCTAGCAATGCTAGCTCAGCATTCTTGCTCAAAACAAACAGGAACGTAAAAAAACAGAATTTCAGAGTGGAGTGTAGATCATACGGACCATCTCCCGAAAATTCTGTGACATCCTCCTCCCAAGCTTTCTTAAACAAGTCATCAAACTGCACAGAAAGCTCAGCCTGCATGAAGAATAAACACAAAATCATTGATTACATAAAGCTGCAAGGCAAGTAATAAGATTCGTTTCTCAAAAAAAGTTATACAAGCATGGTACCCTGCATACATGACCACATGCTTCATGAAACTACCAAATCTTAACTTCCAGATTTAATATGCAACCATAATAGCCCAGATGTGGAAATATATTGTAACTAATGAGTGTGGAAATGAAACATATCTGCACTGCAACAACTGACCACCTTTTCATCTGGTGTGCGATTGACTGAAATTTGATCCTCGTACACATTCCATGAAGATGAATATGCCTTCAAAAGGTATCCATGCAAACAAAATTGTCAAAAAAAATATAAAGTTAAACAAAAAGTAAGATCATGGTATATTGTTATGAGTTCCCAATTATAGGATAAATCAAGTAATTTTACTTTAATATCACCAAGATCCAATCCTTGTTTAAAGCTAGGAGGAATCGCCTGAGCAGGACCACCATTAAGCACCTCCCGTACCCATTCACCATTAGACATACCAACAGGAAGAATCCTTTCTGAAGATTGAGAATCATCCAAACCCCCTGGACGAAAAGGACGGCTATTGAGGCTTCCTTTTACAAAATCCTTTGCAGGTCCAGCAATGCGTGGCAGAGCACCAGAATTCTCAGCCCCAGCCATAAGTTCTGATACATCCACCTAAAGTATTATAACAAATCAACTCCGCAGAACAAATTCAGAAAAAGAGGAGTTAACAATGACAACAACAACAGCGACAACAATTATACTGATGATGATGATGATAATAATAACACCAACAACAACAAAAAAAAAGACTGCCAAATCCCAAAACCGATTTGGCAGTTGTCCCTAAGGAAAATAAAAGATAATAAGCAATAGAGGTTCTGTGAACTTATATTCTCAGTATAAGCTACAATTTACAATGAACGCTCGTGCTTGTGTTAGCTAATTTGAATATTTGCGAGGGAACAGGCACGCATTGGATAAGAAATCGTTTCATACCTGCACTGAGATCGGTTCCCATATTTCTTTCTCTGGACCCCTCTTTGGGCGTCTGAAAGGTAATTCCCATTTCGGAACCACAACAGACCGGGGCAATGAAGGCTCTAGGTTAATTTTCGCTTTATCAAACCAGTCAAATTCCCATTGTCTTCCTGCTTTTTCTGGAGAAAACTCGTCAGTGTCCAATCTCGGCAGTAGATATTTCTCCTCTATATACTCTTTTATTGAGGTAGGTGTTTCTCTAGCAAATGCAGGTGGCTGATGTAGACATAGAAATAAGAAAAAATGAAGTTAGTCAAATGAATATGAAAATTCAAAACTTTAGATACATTTAACATTGCTCTTGAAGTAATGACTATTCAATTTATAGAGTTTATTGCTGCATATCTTAAGGCACACCAAGGTATGCCATTGAAAGGATAATTTAATAGTATCTTATAGTTGACCATCTGGGTCATAACCTAGGACACTAGATCAATCACCTATGGTTTCCTTGATTTTTTGACAGCTTTTGTCTGAAATATGTGAAATCCCAAAACCCGCGTAAACAGAACATACACTGAGCAATGCCGTCTACTTTAATTCACGAGAAACCTTCAAGAAGAGAGGTTATCACCTTCACTTCCTTTTTCTCCAAAACTCTCAAAAGTTAAAACTCCTATAGAAGATCATCTTTCCCTCATTTTCCATTCTTTTAACCCCATTGTGTTCCACTTCCTTCCATCCAATCATCATGTAAATCTTGCATCAACCTCCCCACCCCAAACCGATGCAACCATTATCTCACATATAAAACCCTAATAATTAAGAAACAACACTATTCAAGGCCGACTTTAAGCACACGTAGGAAAACCTAATAAGTAAAAACACCCGTAATCGAATTCAACAAAATAATATCTGTAACCCTAAATAATGATTTCACTCTAGCATTCAAAAAGAATGAAGTTTAGATTCTAGTGTGTGCAGTTGAAAATTGTGAGTGAGTTATTATATAAATGTCTATATAAGTGTAAATGTATATAGAGAGAGGGAGACGGACAAGTATGAAGTCAGGGAGTGACTTGACACTGTCGGAGCGTTCGACCGGCGGGAGGGGCTCGACTCTGAGGTGACCACTGTGACCGGAGAACCCGACCCGAAATGAAAGTTCGTTCGCTGCGGCGATCCGATCCATTTTTTTGCTGCGTCTTGCGCTCTTCTGATCCCTTTTCCGGCGATTGCCCTCACTTTCTCCGCCGACTTAGTTTGCTTCCGATTCGAATGCGTGTACTTTCGCGGGTTTTGGGAAGAATGAGAAATAAAATCGGTGCGAATTAGTTCTTTACTTAAACCTCAATTAAACTCTCTTACAGGTACACCGGAGTAGGAGTAACGAGAAAGGTACTGATGTCTCCTTTCTACTACTAAAAAGGCAACGTAGATATATATATATACATATTACATATACACACACCAGTGCTTCGGTAAAAATAATGTGCCGTTGTAAAATCTTGATAAAATTGGGGGAAAAAGTAAAAACATCTCGTAAAAAATTATTGGAACAATAAATAAATGCATCTTATAAAAATCAATCACCTACATATACTTAATAGTAGAGTAATTGTTAGAATGAATCACAAAAATATTTGATTTATTTAATTTTTAAAATGTGCGATTATATTAAAATTTTAAATTATATTTTATGTCTTATATGTGTGTGTGTGTGTGTGTGTATATATATATATATATATATATATATATATATATATATATATCCCGATTTTATGCTTAATTATCCTCGAATTAAATTTCTTGATCCTCGAATTAAATATATTATGCTTAATTATCCTCGAATTAAATTTCTTGAAATAGCATGTTCAAGAAATTTATATATATATATATATATATATATATATATATATATATATATATATATATATATATTGTCTTTTATATATATATCCCTTCAAGTTATGCTTAATTATCCTCGAATTCGGTTTCAAAATCACAAAAATATTTGTTGATTAACTCCGAATACTTGTTAAAATCAATTAAAATACTAATCAATCACAGTAAGTAAATTCTAGACAAGTTATTTGGGTAGAATGAAAAATACTTGTTTAGGTTTGAAAGATATGATATCATTAACCCGGATGAAACTATTTTATAAGTAACAAATTCTAACATGTGGAAGCTTTGTGTTTTTGTCCTGATATATCTTATTTTATACTGATATTATTAGGATTTAAATTGAATATTATATTTTATTATCTTGTATTGGGTATTTTTAATATTGGTTAAATAATTGAATTGTATACATACTTAAGGTTTTTTTGTGCTAATGAAAAAAAAAATTTAAAAATTTTATGAACATCTGTAACAAATATATATTATTAAATACTGCTATTATTTTTTGTTTTCAAAATTGTGACAATAACAAGTATTAATAAATATTATTTTTGTTTTTAATTGTCACTCAAAAAAACAAAATTATGTTTATACTTTCTCGAGGATGCAAAAAAAAATAATAAATAAATAAAAGGTTACTAAAAGGGAAAACTACGTATAAATAGACTTAGTACCCTTAAATAACAAAATAATCTAATTTTAAAGTTCAATTTTCAATTTGATTGAATTAAACAAAATAATTACAAATACATCAATAGTAATTATTAAGGTCCAAAACACCCTCCAAATTCTTATTCTAAAATACCAAAATATCCTTGGAGTTATATAATTTCAAAATACCAAAAGTCAATTAAGAAACTATCGAATCTTGACTGTGAATCCTGTGTTTGGAAGGAGCGTAAGTGAAGAAAATTTGTGATGAAAATCCCTCTTTACAAACGATTGAGAAAATTTGTGAAGAAAATTTGTGAATCCATTGCAACAAACATTACAAACGATTAAGGTTGAATAATATTTTCTTACAAATCCAAATTTATTTTACACGGCATTTTCTCCCTCTTTATATGTACTATTTACATGTTTAGACATACACTTTTTGAAGACACATAACACTATTTTCTGATAAATTTAGGATCATCCCTAGATGTTTAGGGATCAAGTTGTGATACTTGTTCTTAATTTTCAAATAGATTTTCATTATTCAATGAGACTTTCTCTCTCTTCAATTAGATCTGTCTGATTTCAAAATTTTCTGAAATTTATTTTTTTCTGGGTTATATATGTGACCATACTGGGTATAGATCAATTGACCCAAGTGTGAGTACTTGCATTTTTATCAATTTTTCTGGTCATTTTGATATTCATGCATTTTTATGTTATTGCCGGAAATTACGATTTAAGTTGCAAATGTGTTTAATTTAGTTAAATGTCATTTGTTTATTTCATAAAGGGTATTATGGACTTTTTGTTTTACAAATGATATATATGGTATTTGATTATTTTATATAGGGCAAAGTAAACTTTTAGTAGGCACATGGCATAATTGGCATTTAGAAATAATTGAAGGACTTTTTGGTCATTTTTGCTTGGTCTTGCATTTGACTAATTGTGAGCTTGACACATGGGGGTTCACATGGCCACGTATTGTGTGTGTGTGTGATGACATATAACATTACAATTGAATGGGATAGACACAAAACACAATCTACAGAATGTCATTTTTCGTCCTTTTTGTTCTCTTTCATAGTAGTCTTTTTTGCATGACACTTTGAAGCTTTTGTGTTGGGATTTTGAGAAGGGTATGTGAATGAAAAGTGTAGTTGGTGTCTTGAGCTTCATTTTGGAAGCAAAGTTGCAATCATTTCTTCATTGCTGGGATTTTAAAATCTGATTTGAAAAAGGAAGGGTGGGTTGAATTTCAAGAGGTGTTCTTCATTTTTTTGCAAAATTGGTAGCTTACTTTGGTTTGTTTTAGATTGTTGGTAGCTGGGTTTTCAAGCTGCTAAGAGGTAGGATTGTCTAACCCTCAATTCCTTTACCTTTAGTGAGTTAATTTCTTTCAAATTTTGAGTTGCAAAGTGTATACAAAGAAAACTGAAATTTTGTGCTGTTGAAACTTAATTACATGGTACAATTTGGTCAAATTCATGTAAATTTGTAATTTATCTTTTAGAGATAATTTGATATTATAATAATATAGTTAATTAGCTTTCATTGAGAATTAGTTTCATTTAAACTGGTTTAGAAATGAATTTATTACGAATTTTTTGAGTTATAGTGTTCTTGCTGGAAATTCTGGGTTGGGTGCAGATTTTGTCCGAGTTTTTCTCATCAAACCTAATTTAAATGGTAAGGGATTTTGGTGAAGTAAGATTTTATCTTGAAAATACAGTCTTTAAACTTTCAATGGGCTTTGAATTCACTCAGTTTGGATGAAAATTGATTTTTTTTTTTTTTTTTTTGATCAAAACTGTTCCAGTTGGGAATGCATTTTGTTAAACTAAATTGACACTTTCAAAGTACGTTGTTTAAGCTTTCATTAGGCTTTGGAATCACTCAATTTGACATATAATTGAAATTATTATGAATTTTCAAAGATGTAGGTAACAAGTTGCGTATGAATTGTTAACAACTAATAGGGGTTGTTTTAACCATCACACCTTTTGTTTCCTTGTGAACAAAATCTTTTAAATTGAACCATTATATGACTTGAATTAAGCTTTCTTTACAAGCATGTTGTGTAATAAAAATCTGAAATTTTGTAACTTAGACAGAAATGATGTGTTATGTGTTTTAAATATGGAATTTGAACTCTTAAAATGTCGTTGATGTTTATGTGTCTAAAACTGAAATTCTAGTAATCACAATGGTTATATTGTTATTGTTTGACAAGCTGAAAATTTTATATTTAGTTCACTCCAATTATGGGCTGTTTTGTTATGAGTTTGGTGTTGTAATAGTGTTCAAAAAACTGAATGATACATTATCCTTGAAACATGCTGCCATGATAGATTTGCTGCCAAAGTGTGTTCATAGAATTTCTATATGTTTTTTATGTCTAATAACTTCTATGTTGTATAGATTAGATGACAATATGCTTGAGTTGATTTTTTTAATACTGTGATAGTATGTCATTGTGAAGCTTGCTGCCGTGATAAATTTGTTGCCAAAGTATGTTTATAGAATTGGATTTTGATGTGAGTAGTGATGTGGTATTATAATATTGTGAAGCATGTGACATTCATGCATATCATTGGGAAATAATGGAAAAAAATTGATTTGAAATAAATGATATGGATTTTTGGGAATGAATTTTGTAAAGGATTTTGTGAAAAACCCGGTCGCCTAGAAGTTGCCTAGGGACCGCGGCGTCAGTGAGGCCTAGAAGGGACTAGGGAGATCGCTCTAGTGTAATTGTGTTACTTGGGCCTCAAATGACGCCATGGAGTTGCCATGGGTTAGGGACAGTGGTCAATCCTCCTCTCGTGCCACAATGGAGTTGTCACGGGACGGGTTCACTAACGGTTTAAAAATGATGATGGAAATGGTTTTAGAAAAATGAGGGGCAACATCGCATGATATTGCACCCATTGCATGTCATATTCATTTATGACTTGATTTATAAATGTGATATTATGATTATTTTTCTCCCGGCATAGCATAGGACCAGCTAAGATATTGATTAATGTGATAATTATGGAGTAATAGAGATGGATATTCTCAGTTCGTGTTTATGATTAGACATGAGCGGTTATCCTTTTGTCTAGGTGCAGTGAATCATTAATACTAAATGGTTCCTTAGGTATTAATAAATGGGTAGTCTTTTCACGTTACAGGGGTTTACCTTTAGATTGATGGTTGTGCTAATTAGAAAGGTGAAACTTTGTATAGAAGGTTGCATTAAGGGGAATGATTTTGACTCTGCTTATATGACACTTTATATTATTCTGTGTTGACTGCTTTTGTGTGATAGCATGATTATGTGACGATTATTTTCCCTATGACTAACATGACTCCCTTTCTGATTCCTATTCTTTGTTTGGATTCATGGGGGTATTAAGGAGTGGTGGTTAGACATTTCCTGCAGAGCTGTGGTTGCTCATTCCTATTATATATTCATTTTTTTCAGGTTATGGACAAGAGGTTGTAGAGGGAGTTCCTCCGCAGCTATAGACGGATTTAGGGTTTTATTTTATTGTATATCTTTGTCTAAATGAGAAATGTATATTTTGAGACTAGTATGTATATTTGTAAATATTTTTCCAAACTGATCGTGTTTAAATATTGTAATTAAAGGATTATGGGATTTTACGTATGAAACCCACTTTCATATTTTTAGATAATGTGTGAACAGGGAACTTTATTTAAAATGATTTTGAATCAAGGGATTTTCTATTATCAGCTATGGACATTAAAGTTTTATTTAAAAAAAAAAATTCCGACATTGTTCCAGGGCTCGGTCAGACATTTCTGAATACAAGCATTTCTTTGCTCTGTTTTATATTCATAACCTGGATTACGGTCTAGGGTCGTGACACAAGAACCAAAATTTTTAGCTTATCCTTTATTTTTTTTGGTAAGCAAATCATTGTAGATAAAAATATGAAGCTTAAGCCATCGTACAAGAGATCTGACTAAGACGACAAAGACAAGTCAATTAAAGTTTGTATAATAATCCTCTGGTCATGTCGGTCACTCCCTCATCAACGTGGTTGTTTAGAAAAGTTATCAAAACCCAAAGCAACAATAATAGCAACAATCAAGTGAAGAAAGAGGGCTAAAACGAGAGGAAAGAGGAGAGATGATGAAGATAGAGGAATGGAGCCCAATCTAATTGAAGAAAGAGAAAAACGTCATTTTGGAAAGAAAAAAAAAAAAAAAAAATGGTAAGAGCAATGATGTGTCCATGCCATGTAAGAATCGGACCAAAATAGGCTCCAAAATTATTATATAATTATAAGAATATTTTAGTATTTTAAAATAAGAGTTTGAAGGGTATTTTAGACTTGAATAATAATTGTTAATGTATTTGTAATTATTTTGTTAAATTTAATCAAATTGAAAAATAAACTTTAAAATTAGACTATTTTGTTATTTAAGACTACTAAGTCTACCTATACATAGTTTTCCCTTACTAAAACCCTTTAGTGTCATCCCTTCTCATGTACGTACAACAAATTAGCATACACATGAATCATTACCCTTATAATTTGAAACTAATTTTAATTTTCTCAAATAACACACATACAATTTGTTTTTATGAGGAAAAAAACGAATATATGACAAATTTTGAAAGTTAGATGACACTATGTAATGAAATTAACATCCATCATTTGACATCCACATATTTATTTTATTTTATTTTATAAGACAAAGTACAAAAAATTCTCCTTGACTTGTAACATTTTTAGTAAAATTTTCTTATCTAATTTTTTACCAAAATAACCCCCTCGATTTGTAACCCATTCCAATAAACCCCTTTATCTAATTTTTTTACCAAAGAGTCCCCATCGACTATCTAAGGGGTTAAAAGAGTTGATATTTGGACCAAAATGCCCTTTTATTTAAATATTTATTTTCTCGAACTTTAAAAATTAATATCTCACACACCGTACATTCAAATATTGAAAATAATATATGCACGGAAATTTTATAAAAAAAGGATTTCAGAAAATATAAGGGTTGTTTAACAAAACTTCATAACCAGAGATAAATAGACAATCTTAAAAACTAGTACAACAATCTTATTTTATTTTATTTTTTTTATAAAATACTCGGATTATTTGTAAGAAAATTTTCAGAATTTTTCACTTGAAAAAAATTAGCCCCCAATAGAGACCAAATATTTAATTTTTTATTTTTTATTTTTAAATTGTGAGTCTACAAAATAATGAAAATACTTTGACGCAAAATATGATATCTCATTAAATCGATTTTTGTTAGGGCTAAATTTTTTTATATATTCGGCTTCATATGTAAATGAATAATTTTGAAAATTTTATTGCAAATATCTCGAGTTTTTAAAAATAAAATAAAATTGTTCGAGTAGAGTTTTAGATTGCTTATATCTCTCTGGTTATGAAGGTTTGTTGTACAAATTTTATATTTCTGGAATCCTTATTTCATAAGCTTTCCATGCATATATTATTTATAATTTTTAAAAGTACGATTTGTGAAATATGAATTTTTTAAGTTCGAGAAAATTAAGATTTAAATAAAAATGACATTTTAGTCAAAATATCAACTATTTTACCCCTTCAACTAGTTGATGGGGGTTATTTGGTAAAAAAAAAAAAAAAAAAGACATGAGGGATTTATTGGAAAGGGTTACAAGACGAGGTTGTTTGGTAAAAAAATAGACAAGGATTTACCGGAAAAAGACTACAAGTTGAGGGGATTTTTTGTACTTTGGCCTATTTTATATTTTATAGGGAAAATTGCATAAAATATCCTTCTACTTTGATTTATGGCAGAAAAGTCTATAAAAAAAAAAGGGTTTACATAAAACCTCTAACTATTCAATTTGTTACAACGATGTAATTATGACAAATATGTCACTTAATACAAATTTAAGGAAATGATTTATCTTAAATAAAGTTAAAATTAATACAAATAACTCATTTGACATAGCGATGTTTAAAAAAATTCAAATATTTTTTTAATGGTGGGTCTATAAGAAAATGAAATTGGTTGGAATAATTTTTTTTAAAAAAATTGAAAATCTAAAATGATAATCATTTTTAGATATCTATTTTTTTAAAAAACTTACATTAAAGGGCATTTTTGTCTATAACTTCACTTTAATGGCATGGAATTTTAATTTTTTTCTTAAAATATTATTTATTTAAAAATTATAAGGGAAAAAATAATTTATAAAAAATTTATTTTAAAGGGCATTTGCATCATTAAAATATTATTTTGCAATAAATTAGATACTTAGGAGTTTATATCAACTTTTTTCTTGATTTTTTTTTTTTGCCAAAAATTAAAAATAAAATTTAAAAATTTGCCCTAATTTTAATTAATTAATTAATTTAAAGCATTCATATCCACACGACACATTAGGTGGTTCCTAATAGCAACTTTAGTTCCCCTATCAACTTGAACACTTTTTTTTGGATGGTAATCAACTTGAACACTTTGTTCTTGGATATATCTCTAGGAAATGATCGGCGGGACGCTTCGGATCTGCTCTGTTGCTGTTGTCTCTTGCACACCGAACTGTGGGTGGCTCACACAAATGTGTTAAAGCGCTGATTTTGATTTTGTATACAATTAGGGTTGTTGCTAATTGTATGTAAGCCTTGTCTTACTGAATGGGCTTGGGCCAATCGTTGCTTGGGCTGTATTTTGGGCTTCGGCCTTCTGTATATTTTGCACAGCTATATATAAAACACTTTACTTTCCGGAAACGAAAAAAACAAAAAACTTTAGTTCCCCTACAAAATCCAATCACGACCGTTCTTCTTGAGTCGTGTCACACAACCCCTGGGGTCATTTTACTCTGAAAACTGAGCACAATTAATTTTACAAAATAACCCCTACTTTTGGTGACGTAGCGTATTTTTATACCACTAAAAAGAGCGTAAAAAGTAAAATCACAAGCCACAACGAATTCAAGCGGATTTAATTTATTTTCGCGTCCGTTTCTCCAGAAACTTCTCTCTTTTCTCCCCCTATATAAACCTGTGGTTAGGGAAATTACGAGAGACTCGCGTTATATTCTGTGCTCTATAGAGAGGGAAAAGAGAATTATCGACCAATTATTCGTTACAACTTGTTATGGTAATTCTTAACGTTCTTGATTCATCATCAAATGTTTGAAAGCTTGTTATGGATCTCTTGATTTTTTGTATTAGCATGTGATTATTTGATGATTCGCAGGTGTTTTTTTGTTTTTGTTTTTTTTTTTTGAAAAGTGATGACCTTGGATTTTTTTTGATTGAAAAGATACATATCTTTGATTTTATTGAAAGATTGTTTTGGATCTCTCGTTTTGTTATATAACTGGATGATTTTAAGTGTTTTTTTTTTTTTTTTTTTTTTTTTTTCAGTAAATGATCTTTGTATTATTTGTATTATTTCTGATGAATTATTTGATTTACCAAAATAGAATCGATTATGGTTTTTTTACGCATTGGTTTTTTTGTACTCACTCTTTTGACATATATATATTTACCTGTTTTGTGGTAAATACGATTGGGAGCCGGTACGGTTTTGATGATTTGGATTAAAACTAGATATAGTTGTGATTTTATTGGATTGTGATATTTGTTTGTTTTATATGTATTATAATTGATCATATCCGGTACGGTTTTGATGATTTGGATTAAAACTAGATATAGTTGTGATTATTGGATTGTGATACGGTTTTGATGATTTGGATTAAAACTAGATATAGTTGTGATTTTATTGGATTGTGATATTTGTTTGTTTTATATGTATTATAATTGATCATATCAGTTGTTGTTTGTATGTGTGTATTAGTATATGTTTGCAATTCTTATTTCGTAGCACATGTTGGAGCTCTTTATGTTTAATTTTGCATTATGTTTTCAAAGAACTATCTCAGTGTTTATATGTGTGTATTAGTATATATTTGCAATTCTTATTTCGTAGCACATGTTGGAGCTCTTTATGTTTAATTTTGCATTATGTTTTTAAAGAACTATCTCAGAAATTTTATATTTTTTGTTGATGCGTTGAAAATTTTGGAACCTCATATTTTAATGTTATTCCCACCAAAATACACACACACACTTTTTTTTAATTATTATTTTTTTTCATTTAACATGTGGTAAATACGATTGGGAGCCGGTACGGTTTTGATGATTTGGATTAAAACTAGATATAGTTGTGATTTTATTGGATTGTGATATTTGTTTGTTTTATATGTATTATAATTGATCATATCAGTTGTTGTTGTTGTTTTTAAGTTATTTATCTGAAATTAGTTTTAAATCATAAATTGTGTGTATTAGTATTTATACACACACACAATGTTTGCAATTCTTATTTCGTAGCACATGTTGGAGCTCTTTATGTTTAATTTTGCATTATGTTTTCAAAGAACTATCTCAGAAATTTTATATTTTTTGTTGATGCGTTGAAAATTTTGGAACCTCATATTTTTATGGTATTCCCACCAAAATACACACACACACTTTTTTTTAATTATTATTTTTTTTCATTTAACATCATGTCAGACCCGAAAATGATGTTTATATAAAATTCAACAAGAAATCTGTGCCAGGGAATTATTTAAATCTGTTTGCTACTCAATTAAAAGTTGGAAAAAAAAAAAAAAAAAGTTTATTGTGATGGCTTGGAGGTTCATTGTATTTGTCCCTTTTTCAATTAGTGTGTGTGGGTGGGTCAGTGGCATGAGATTGTTTTTCCCAGTAGCATTTGGCATAGATGGCATTAAAGATGATTATCGGCCTTCTTATTGTATGTGAACGCGCACAAGTCTTTGCTTATCTTTGTTACTTTGGTAGCGGTATCTAAATCAGATCATATGCTATAAAAAGGTTGTATTCTTATTATCAAGAGTTCTGACAGTATTCATAATACATTTGCCTTGTAAAACTGAAAGGCTGAAGTTTAGTCTGGTAACAAAAGTAAACTTGATTGATACAGTTTATTTGTCATAAAACATGTATTATATTAATGTATTGTATTAATGGATTAACATTAATACAATTCATGGAAATAAACTGTATTAAGTGGTTTCCGAGTGTTGGTTGTTTGGGCCTGGTCCATTGCTTGAAATGCTCAAATGGTATATATCTCTTTTTTTGTCTTAGTATTTCATTACATCACGATTCTTGTGCTTCTTCATTGGTACTAATTATTAATTTTGTTTTCATGTTTAATGTTTCCAGATGTCATACTCCAAAAGATCAAGGTGGGTAGATTTGATGCTCATTTCTTTTGATTCAGGTTTTTGGATTTGGATCTAGTATTGGCAATGTCTTTATTCTTGTTGCTAACTGCTTCATGTCCTGCATATATTTGTAGGTATTCTCGCTCTCCTTCCCCATACAGGCGGTACAGTAGGTCAGTTTTGAGGTCCTTGTCAAGGTCCTTATCCAGAAGCCGGTCAAGGTACCGAGTCAAGTCAAATTTTCTTCACCCCCCTCCTTTTCCCCATCTTTCTTTTATGTTTTTAATAATTAACTTACATTAAGGTTTTTTCATTTACCTATTTTGAAATGATTTAACAGGAGCCGTGATTCCAGTGATGTTGAAAACCCTGGGAATAACCTATATGTAACAGGATTATCACCGCGAATAACGAAAAGAGACCTTGAGAAGCATTTTGCAACCGAGGGAAAGGTACATGTGAAGTTCATTTACCCAACCCCTTTCCAGGGCCTTGATTCATGGTCTAGTTACCTTGTTGATCCCAAAGCTGTTTTAACGTTCAATTTCTCCTCACTGTTTTTTTTATTGTTCCACTTAATTTCTTCATTCCCTTGATGCTATGGATGTTAAGATTTCCATCTGAACTGTTAAGCTAAGTACATGAGTGGTTGAGGGTAGCTAGCTAAGCAGCTGATAGTTTCTTTAGGTTTTATTGGTCCATCCATGTGCCTTTGTTTTCACTGACATGAGTTGACTTTCTAGGTTGAGGATGTTCATCTTGTGGTTGATCCATGGACTAGAGAATCTCGTGGATTTGGGTTTGTAACTATGTGCTCTGTTACGGATGCTAACCGCTGCATTAAGTATCTGAACCGCTCTGTTCTTGAAGGCCGTGTCATCACGGTGGAGAAGGTAAATGAGCTTATTTCGTACCTGGCTTTCTATAACTTTTATTTTTCTCCATTTTTCATTGCATCTCTACTGTTGTTTGTGCTCATTCTTGTGTCAAGATGATACACAGTTTGCTATTAGTTATTTGTGTTGAAAGTTGTTTGCTTCTCTTCGCCTAAAGTTTTTTTGGCAGCAGGTTAGCTGTGTGTAGCAGCTCTTCACCAAATTACAACTAACAAATGAATCAAACTCATCAAGCAAATATCAGACTATTAATCAGAGGGTTGTATGCCCTACATTTCTCTCTTTCTCCAGCAATTTAACCTTGAGCTCTTTTAGTTGTTAATTGAATTAACATAATTCTGGCTATTGAATTCTGTTGGTATTTATTTAAGTTGGCTTTATTTTGGTACTTTATTTGATCCACTTGATTTTGTGGCCTCATGCTTTGTCTTTATTCAATATTTCCAGGCTAAGAGGCGAAGAGGTCGGACACCCACCCCTGGAAAGTATCTTGGGTTGAGAACAATCCGTGGTAAGATTATTGATTAATGTTGTAATTATTGCAGTTAGTGTTGATTATTGATTAACGTGGTAAGATTATTGGCTTGTAAGTTTGTTGATTATCCTTCTTCTTTTATTGATGTAGTGCGGCGTCGCTCTCCTAGTTATTCTCCCTATTATTCCAGGAGCCGCTCTCCTCATTATTCGTCCGACTTAGATAGGAGCAGGTCACCCTCTCCTCACTACAGGCGGCGCAGGTCTTATTCTTACTACAGTAGACGAGGATCATACTCCCCTTACTACAGTGAAGGATCTCGTTCCCCGTACAGCGGGTCACCTGTTAGCAGGCGTGATAGATCCTATTCTCCTTACTTCTATAGGCACAACTCACCAGATGACCGCTGGTACAGGAGAGGCCACTATCGTTCTATCTCACGAAGCACCTCACCTGTGGTGAGGGGGAGGTCGAGGAGGAGCTACTCAGGCAGTGTGTCCCCCAGGCGGCGGAGTTACAGGAGCTATTCACGCAGTGTTTCTCCAGGGCGCTCAAGAAGTTACTCTCGCCGCATTTCTCCAAGGCGGGGGAGGAGCTCGAGGAGAAGCTACTCTCGAAGCATTTCCCCTAGAATTAGGAGCTTGAGGAGGAGCTTTTCACGCAGGCTTGAGCATTCTAGGGGCAGATATTCTTCTAGGAGCTGTTCTAGGAGCCCAAGCGGGAGCCCAATTTCCAGATCTGAGACTCCTAGGTCTGGTTCACCTTCGTATTGAAGGGTTTGGGTTTGAGTTGGTAGGGGTCTCTTATTTTAGGGATAGTGGTTTAAGATCGTCAACTCATGTGGTTGTAGTTGGGGGACCTATTGTTTGGTTTGCCTGGTGGCTGACTATTTGAGCGAGCATATTGATATCAATGTAGTCAGGACTTCCCTTTTGTTCTATATCTTCTGAATAGCTGTATTGTATTTCGGTAGTGCTATCTTAAGCAAATTGATTCTTATGGTTTCTATTTTTGGCGTGGCTGTATATTTTTCTTTGGTTGGATTTTTGCAGTCTGTCAAGGGTATGATCCAGGGATAATATAATGACTGGTTACCTTGTCATAATTGTGATTGCATTTTCCCCATATGTTTCTAGGTGGTTATAGTTGTATACATTGGGCTGGACACCGACATGTCTAACGATATTGCTGGGTTTTTTGTCTGATGATTTGCTCTCATTACCGGATTAATTATGATCATGATCACTGTTTGACAACTGAGATGATGAAAATGGCAGACCTGAACTGACATATAATGCGCACTAGTGCTTCACAACCTCCCTCCTATTGGTAGTATATTAACTTCCGTTTTCGTGTAGGCACACCTATAGGACTCGTGCGCATTTTTTGTCGTTCGCTAGTGATTTAGGGGCTACATGGTGATATAATACGGTTAAAAAAAGATGAAGAGATTCTTTATACCATAAATGATACTGAATTCGGACTATGCTCCGGTGAGTTGAGAATGGGAAGAGGATTTGGTGGTGGTCTGGGACTCTCGGTGCTAGCAATGTTAAGAGCCCCCTATATCGACCAAAACTTTGAAAAACTGCCTGTTAAGATTTTTTTTTTTTCCTGACAGAAAGCCAAAGACACCAAGAAACTCACACCCCGTTAGCCACGACTCTTTAGCTGTTTGGTGTAGTCACGCCTCTGCCCTCATCTGTGCCACCAGATCCTCCGAACAAATTACACAGATTTCTTTGGCGACTTTGTTAATTCACAAAAAACCGGATTAGAGGTGATGCGAGTTGCTGCTTGATTATCATTAAACATTCTCAGAGGATAAGAGAGATCAACTCCTAGCTCACTTACAAAAAAAAAAAAAACTGCTTGATTCTCATAGAACATTCTCATAGGATGAGAGAGATCAACTCCAAGCTCGCTCAGTAAGGGAAAAAAAAAAAAAATGTAGTTGTTTGAATGGGAAGCTCTGTTGAAAACAACAAATTTGGAAAGAATGCAACTATGATGATAAAAGATTTGCATTTCGTTATTTAAATAGGAGCTATGTTGATACTAATAAATCATGAATTGGGAAAGAACAGAACGTAATTAAGATGATAAGCATTAAAAGGTTTGAGCATATAGAGTCATGTAGGAATACTGGAAACACACCACCGAACAAGAGATATAGAACTGGTAGCAACTAGCTACTTTCTTTAATAAAAATTACAATCAAAAGCTATCCAGGTGAAAGCAGGTCATTTTAGAGACAAGCTCACAACACAGTTAAAATGCAAAGCATTCTGCTTATTAATGATGCTTTTAGATAAGCGTATGTTTTTGTTGTTTTTGCTTTTCTAATTTGAATTTCTTTTATTTTTTCCAGCATAAAATCTGATAAAATAAAATAAATAGCATAAAGACAGTTAATACATAATAGGGTTGTAATTTGGCTTATGGTACGCGGCACTCCTCTATGTTCCAGATTTCCTTCGCGTACTGAGAAATTGTCCGGTCACTACTAAATTTGCCGCTCCCAGCAGTGCTTAATATTGACATCTTTGTCCATCTTTTCCTATCCCTGCAAGCACCAAACAATTATCAAGATAAATAGATAAAAAGGCCAATCAACATAATTCTCCACTTATGTTTAGCATGCATGCTTCCTCATATCAGGAGAAGAACCTAAAAGTAACAGATGCTATTTTGCTTCCCATCAGGACACCTTCGGTAGTCGTTGAACTCAACTTTAAGCCTGTTTCTGAAGATGAAGCCAGGTTACAGATTACACGAGTTATTACAGACAAGGTTGATTAAAGATGTTCAGCAGCAGCTTCTGCTAAAAACCCTATGGCAAAACCAGTGCACGAGGCTCCCGCCATTGTGGGGTCGTATCTTGGCTTATACTTGGGTTTGTAACGGGCAGATGTCAGGGTCCAAATCCATGGCCAACCAAAAAAACAGTGCTAGATGTAGCTCCTTGTATCGATATGTGAAGTGGGCATGATGATAATTTTTTTTTTTTTATAATTATCTCATGTGCACCAGAAAAGGAAGTCAAGGGTGTGATTATATTTGTTTCAAAACATGGAATAACAGCGTATGAACTCCGCATACACACATCAAATTAAGTGGGAGAGCCTGAATTTCTTACTTGTAAGCTTCATCTACTCTTGCTTGAGCATCCATGTAGCTTGGAAAGTCATGACCAACAAGAAAATAATCACCACGGCCATAACCAGAGTTTCCCTCCAAAGACTCAAGGAGTGGGTTGTAATCATAGCTTCCAAATGCTCCAGATCTTATAAATTGCTTGGCCTCTTCAAACCGAGGATCTGGCTTGAACTGTATAGTAGTAAACAAGAAACAATATCAGATTGGGAGAAAACAAAATGGAGGCTCAGAAGTATGCAAATTACTGAACCAACCCCACCCCTCCCCCACCACCCCCCCCCCCCCCCGGTGGCATTTGGAAGGGTGGGGGTCAGGAGTCAGATGGTCGAGAGAGGATAATTAAATTCCGTTTGCATACGATGAATGAAGTAAAAAAATGCAACTACAGAAAACAATTCTTTCTGAATATTACAGAGTTGGCCAGGAGGTCTTGTAGCATTTATTGGGATTTAAAATAAAAATTGATCTGTTGACTGAGCATTAAGAAACTACAGATTAATACCAGTCCATTCTCTCTGTCCTTGCGCAGCTGAGGGACTTCATCTGCTGTTGCACCAAAGAGAAAGAAATTTTCCTCCCCAATTTCCTCTCTGATTTCCACATTAGCCCCATCTAGTGTACCTATAATGAGGCAACCGTTGAGTGAAAATTTCATGTTGCTCGTGCCACTTGCCTCCATGCCTGCAGTGCTGATATGTTGTGATAGCTCGCTTCCTGGTATAAGCACCTCCGCTACAGAAACATTATAATTTGGTACAAAGACTACCTGAAAAGTTTGGGAAACAATAAAAAGACCAGTCTAAATTAAACCTTATATCATGCATAGCATATAACACAAAAAAGTTTCTCAGACAGGACCAAAAAGTTGACAGAAACGAGAACAAAAGTTTTGAATGCTACAGGAACATGTTATATGTAGTCCACCCCGCAAGCAAATAGAGGTACATTTGCAGCATCAAGAAAATCTACATAAATTAACTTACCTTCAAATAACTATTGACTTCAGGATCATTGTTGACAACAGCACCAACATCACACACAAGCTTGACAATCCTTTTAGCATTTGTGTATGTTGCAAATGCTTTACCGCCGATCATGATGGTACGTGATGTTGTACTTTTCCGCTCTTCAGGGCTCATCTCCTGTCATAATCAGTTTGAAGAAAGTTTATGAGATTTGAATAATGTTTACGAGTATAGCTACTAAACTTTGCTACCTGAAAATATGTACTCCAAAGGAACTGAACTTTGTTGAACACTTGAACTGAATGCTTGTAGAAGCATTTTGATCATTTCAATATTTATCATAAAAAGATCGCGAAGACTTCAGAGTTCAGACTAAAGAATCGAATGTGTGATAGTTTAATAGAAGTTGGTAAACTAGAAGAAAGTTTATGAAGCTTTGCTGCCCGGAAATATGTACTTTGATCATTTCAATATTTATCATAAAAAGATCGCGAAGACTTCAGAGTTCAGACTAAAGAATCGAATGTGTGATAGTTTAATAGAAGTTGGTAAACTAGAAGAAAGTTTATGAAGCTTTGCTGCCCGGAAATATGTACTCCAAAGACTGGAGCTTAACTTTGTTGAGCATTTTGATAATTTTCAAGATTTTATCATAAAAGGTGACTTCAGAGTTCAGACCAAAGAACCAACTGTTCAATAAAAGTAGTTATATTAGAAAATTTCAGCAATAGAATTAGATTTACACAGAATCTGTGAAGCATGTAAAATATACGAATATGAGGAACACATCATTGGAGGGTGCGTTGACATCAACCAGTAGATAATAACGGATTTATAACCTGACATTAACAAATTTCCAATTAAGTGGACATGAACAAACAACTAAACTTATCAACTCGGAAAAAAAAAAACAGCTAAACTCTCTCTCTCTCTTGGAGAACATATGAGAAGCAAAAAACAGTCCCTACATGGGCATGGGTACTTGGGCATTAGGTGTCCTAAAATTTATTTTTTTCTTTTTTATTTATTTATTTATTTTTTATTATTATTATTTAAAAAACAAATTTTGACTATGATAATCGAGCTATTTAAGAATGAATATTGCACAAGTAAATAATTGGAAATATTAGGAAGTCTGTTCTACCTTTAACTTCTTGTACCTATAGATTGCACCCAGAATATTTAGCAGCTGTCTTTTATATTCGTGGATGCGCTTGACTTGTATATCGAAAAGGCTATTTGGGTCGATGGTCACACCTGTCACTTTCAGTATGTACTGTGCTAAACGTTGCTTGTTAGCCATCTTGGCCGATTCCCATTCAGCTTGGAAGTCTGTTTTGTCAGCAAACTATAGGAGGAGGCATCAGCAGATATAATTGCAGTCACAGGAATCATTCATCAATAGAACAAAATGTATAGATATGCTTCGAAAACAAATACTATACGTACTTTCCGAAGATCTGTAAGTAGGTCAAGGTTGGTCACCCATTGATCGGTTTTTAACCATTTGGTGATTATATTACTGAGCTGGGGACTGCAAAAACGGAGCCAACGACGAGGAGTTATACCATTGGTTTTATTCTGGAATTTGGTGGGCCATATAGACACATAGTCTGCAAATAATTCAGACTTTAAGATGTCACTGTGTAACTGGGCAACACCATTCACCTGCAGAGAGATGGCAACAAATAGTCTCTTTGTGATTTCCTAGATATATTAATCAAAAGCTCAAAGGAGGAATAAGGGTTTCGTGAATAAAGGACCAAAAGAAGGAGATAGATTAAGGGTTTAGGAAGAAAGTAAAAGGCAACATATGCATGAAAATAATGCAAGTTCACTGGACAGGACGATTCCATCAGAAAAAAATATGCTTCTTATGAGTGTAGGTGATTGTCCAATAAGTGACTACAACATATTAGGTATTGAATCAAAAAATTGATTTGTCATATTTTCTCAAAACTATTCACCTTTCTGATAAACCAAATCTGAAACCCTTAATAATTTTCAGGAGAGTTTAACGAAGTGAGTACAAAATACAATCTGCTTGTTGATTTCTAAGGAGTGGACTTCATACCGTATGTGCAGACACCACACATAAATTTGCCATCCGCACAACTGGCTTTTGGGGATTTTTGTCCAAGATGCGCATGCTGGGAAGCTTACTCTCAAGGTCAGGTCGCGTAGAATGTATCATCTCCATAAACTGCAAGAAGTCATGATAGTACTCAAAGAACTTAAAATTACATATATTATCTATATATGTATATGCGTGCGTGTGTGTGTATCTATATATAGATAGATACATAGATAGAAAAAAAATAGAAAGGGGAGGAATGAGATACCCGCTTGTCAATCTCTTCTATGATTTCCATATGGCGAGGAAGAAGCTTCCACATTACAGCTTGTGACCATTTCTCAAGTGCTTCAGGAAGGACTGTATGATTTGTATAAGCAATTGTCCTGGTTCAATAATTCTTTTGTTATTTCATTAGCTCCCATCAGAAAAACGTATATGAACACAAACATCGAACAGCAGCAGCAGGAACAAGGAAATTATTCAGGGAAAACTCCAATTACTAAGTATTCTATTTCTACCAAACAAAAAAGATAACTGCACCTTGTTGTCACATCCCAAGCCTCATCCCATCCAAGTCCTTCATCATCCATAAGTAATCGCATCAGCTCTGGAATTGCAAGAGTAGGATGTGTGTCATTCAGTTGTACTGCAACCTTGCTAGGAAATTCGGACCATTTCCATGAGCCTTTCCCAACTTTTCTCTCTTTGAATGTGCAGATCATGTCCTGAGATTGATCCCAAGATTAGGAAATGAAAAGACACAATAACAGCTCCATGTGCCTTTCTTTAAAAAATCACACAAGAAACCTGCTGTAAAAATCTCCCTTAAATTAAAAAAATTAAGGCATTCTTGGTTAATAAACCCATGTTATACTCAACCTAAGGCAATCTAGTTGCATAGACTTCATAATGTGAGAAGAAAAGTCACCCTGGGGCTGAACTAGCATTGTTGAAGCAATAATGCCTTCTTTAAAATTAAATACTAATAACTGAGTTTGGTGTCCACATTTCCAATTTCCAGTTGATATTGCTGCCAACCCCCTAACACTGACAAATTAGATAAATGAGCAGGAGAGGAGATTGAGTTGATCCATTATCAAAGACAAGTATGACATCCATCTCGAAAAAACAAGGATAAAATCGAGGCTCCCTTTGCAATTCAGTTTCAGGTTGAAATTTGAATTAAGGCGAACTTTGAAGGGGACCAATATTCTTTGAGAAGTATGTGTTTGTTGCAGAAGCATCAATATGATGCTTGCCAACTTTGGTACAATGTCAAGATTTTAACAAGAAAAGTAGAGAAATCACAAAAGTGGCACAAGAGAATGATATGGTCCATAAACAAAGACGAGAGAGAGAGAGAGAGAGAGAGAGAGAGAGAGAGAGAGAGAGAGAGAGAGAGAGAGAGAGAGAACCAGCCAACCTGAAGTGATGCACTGCACAGGAAAAATTGTTGCTTTAGCCGTAAGAGTTTCCCATTTTCTGTAGCATCGCCAGGGTATAGAACAGCACAAATCTGAAAATGCACAACATTATATGTGTAAGCTATAAAGAATCAGTTGCAACACAGGCAAGCACACAAGTTTTTTGAATGAGAAGCAGCTTTCTAAAGGGGAATTTACAGTTTAGCATTCAGTCCGAGCAGTAACTATGTAAAAGGAAAAACTACCAGTTTGACTCACAACAAACTAATTTTACATTGACAATTCCCTTTTTCATAGTTACAGCTTAGAATGAACCCTAAACTATAATTCACCCATTAATTAATTACAATTTTAGAGTAATAACTAGAAGAATTTGGGAAAAGAGACTAACATTTTACACAACAGGTGGCAAGGAATAAGAGTAGTATCTAATACTAATAAACTAAACCGTATTATTTAACAGGGGGGTGGGGGGGTCTATATTTGCCACACTGCCTCTTGTATAAGAGTAAGATAGATCAACCTGCTGAGCACTAGAATGCAGCTGTGCAGCAGATTCATACTTGCCATCATTAAATTGAAATAGGTTAAAGTCCTCAGCACTAGCTTTGGCTTCCCAGAGCCGAAGGCTGATGGTATTCTTGGTTTTGTATCCTGGAATAGGCACATCATAGGCAAGAGCTTTTACAACCTCTCCACCAACCCATTTTCGACTGTAATACATTCAAAAAACATCACATAAATAATGTGCAGAAGTTCATAGTAACTAACTAGCATTGTAAATTTGAAATCAGTACAGCAATCTAAAGTTATAATAATATTCTTCAACCAAAATGCGCAAGCAATACTCTAGTAAATGACAAAAGATGCTTGAGTTCAAACTTACAATCCAGAGGGCTGGACCTCAACCTGACCAAAGAATCTGACAGGGTACACAACATCATGCCTCACAACTTCCCATGGACTAAACTTCTGCACAACATCCCACAAAACTTATGCTTAGTTGAATTCCCATTATACAAGCAATATTTTACAGAATTTTCAGGTAAATCAAACCTCAAGCCAGTCATCAGCACTTTCTTCTTGGCCCTCCTTGGTGATCCGCTGCTTGAACAGCCCATATCTGTACCTCAGACCATAGCCCCATGCAGGCAAATTCAAAGTTGCCATAGAGTCTAGAAAGCATGATGCAAGCCTTCCCAGACCACCATTCCCTAGTGCTGCATCTTTCTCCTACAAAAATTATTCAAGCAACATCAATACGCTGCATGTAGGTATAGAATATAGACACGATAAGGTATGTTCAAAATGAATTATAACCCAATATCAGAAGCTAAAAATAGTTGTGTCCGGGAAACTGATTGCTTGAAATGGTGGAATAAGGTTCATGTCACCTATCCAATATATGTAGGTGGGATGCTATTGGTTGATTAATACCAACACACCCACAAAGACGTAGGATCTCAGAGCATTACTAACAGAATGGAACTGAATTGTGCTGACTAATTTGAACACGTCTTTTACAAGAGGAGAACACAAACAGGAACTTGTTTCCCTAAAGTTCCTTGAGCCAAATCTTATTTCATAATATGACCAGTTGCAGAGGTCTTAATGAAAAGCTATTGAAGCGAGTAAATTACAAATGGTACAAACTCTAAATGAGAAGACATCCATGGCACAGTGCCTTGCGTAATTATGGCATGGCCATAGCCTTTGGACAACAATGTGATGTGTGAAGGGTTGCAAAAAATTGGACTACCTGCTCAACAATTTCCTCGAGTTTATGACCTAACTTATTCAAAGCATCAGCATATGCATCTTGAATGTTTAGGTTTCCAATTGCGTTAGTCAAAGCTCGTCCTTGGAGATACTCCATTGATAGATAGTATGTTTGCTTTGGATCAACTTTGTGATAATGAAGATAGGTCTCATTCCATTGCTGCAGAACCAATCAACAAATAAAAAGAAGCTCCATTAATTTAGCTGCAATTTTACAAGTGAGCCAATGCATATGCCTATAGGAATGCACATAACAGTATTATGAAATCAAAAATCAGATTTCTGCTTTCTATCCTTTTTCCCCCTCATTACTTTGTGGTGGTGTAGACCTAGCCATGTCTAGAGATTTTTAATTCATATACTGGTTAAAGCATCTTAGCCCTCTAACATCTCTATATTTTGATATACAAATCATGAAGAAAAATAATATGAAATCAGCATTGTAGAAATCAACTAATTTTATTGGGTTTAAGGGTTAATAGATCCAAATGATTTGATCTAATGTGGACTTTGTTTTTGCCTCTCCAAAACTTAAGTTGAAGTGTGAAAAACACACATGTATATGTAAACCATGCTTTAACATAAAATGTTTCTTTATTTAACAATTGGATAATTAATTGGTATCTGCCAAATGATTAGTTTTAGCCAAAGTACATGCTGGGCCAATTTATTAGGCTTATGCGTCATTTATAGACATTAACTTGTTAATTTTAAGCATCAGTTTTGGTCATGTATTTGATTTAAATTTCGCCTATATCCACTTATAAATAAAAGCATTATGGACCATCTTCTACACAGCCATACGAAGTCAAGAAGATACTACATCATTCTTTTCCTATTTTCAAGTACTCTTATATTAAATCATTGATTTTCGGCAAAGAATGGTGCCAGGCGGAGTTTTCGTCTTTCCCTAATTTGTGAAGATTGAGGTACAGTAAGATTGGACAGCACTTTGTACCATAACAGTAATGCATGATTCTTATGGTGCAAATTGGCATACTGTGAGATGTGCAAATGTTCTTATAGGAAGTGATATAAAATTTGTGTGAAATCAAGCAACATACTCCACTTAGTATGATAATCTCCTATAGGTAAATGCTTTTACTTTTCAGTAATCAATGGACGTAATTTTCTAAGCAAAATATGGAAATATATATATATATATATATATATATATCAAAGTGTTTTCTTTTATTAGCATAATCCCACACAACATTTGGCAAGAAATATTTTATCATATTCGCGGTAACATGTAAAGGACAATTAATTTGAAAATTCCAGCGAATGGGCAAATTAATTGGTTTCTCTATGCCGGTTTTATTTTTATTATGTAATTGTAATAATAAGAGCCTACAGAGTATATCGTGATGCAATACTTAGTCCAGCCATTGAAGATCATAGCCGGGCCATTATGGATCATGACCATGGTGAAGATTGATTGCATGCATGATGGTTTCTTCTAGTAATGTTGAGCAGTGTGAGCAATCATGAATATAATGAATATTCGTGATTCACAACTCAAACCCCGACAACGTTTCTCAAAGAATAGATTCAAAATAAACCAACTCAGGATATTGATGACATAAGAAGCATAATACAGAGAATAAATCAGAAACAAGGAACAAACAGATCATCAGTGCTAGACAGTATTCTTCAAATATCAATAGATTAGTTTCATGGCTTATTAATTCTTACCTGTACCAGGCGATCACGAACGCTCTCTGCTGTTGCATAGTACGCTTGCTCTGGCTCAAACTTAAAAGCAGAAAAATGAGGACTGTACCGTACGTGGTAATTGATATTAGAAGCAATCTCTTTTGGTTCTCCGGCCATTGGATGCGCAGAGGCTGGAATCTTTGCAGCAACGCCATATCCAGTAGCACCATTGGATTTTTCTGTAGTCGTCATCCCTAGTACTTCTATAAAAGTACCTCATATAATGAAAATTCAATCATCAAACAACCAAAAATTGAAACTGATCACAGCTAAATATAGATAAAAATAAATAGAAAGTTCGCTTGAAAAAAATCTACAACAAACAAAATTACAAAAAAAAAAAAAAAAAAGGTTTACTATTGTAATAAAAATCAGATTCTTTACATTTATGTGTATATGCATGTGTATATGTTGACAAGAGAATCGAAAAATAAGAAATTGACATTAGAATTTGCCATGAAAGAATGCGAACCGTACATCAATTCTGAATTGAACTTATATATCAGTCAACAATTTAACTATTTCCGCAATTTATATTATATGATACTAAAGAAAATTAAAATTTAAAATCACTGTGAAATTATAGAAGAAGTGTATGAACAAGATTAACAATAACAGAATGGTAAACCAGAGAAGAGAATTACTTTGTGTGAACCGTACTATTCAGACTCCAATCCTCCTCAAGAATTCTGTGAAGCAATTCAATAAAGCTACATAAGAAAGAGAATCACGTGAATCAGAGAGCAATAAATATATATATAGAAAGAGATTAATACATATAGGTCGTTAAACGAACCAACTTGCAGAAAAATCGAATCTCGGTTATGAAAATTGAGAAGTGGAAGAGCTTGTTAAACTGAATTATATTTAAATGAGAAGAAAGGTACGAAGATATTTATAGATTTTATATATATATATATATATTCCAAAAAAGAGAGAAAGCGACAACCGAATATGCGAAACAGTATGTATTTTAGAGAAGGAAAAGAGGACAAGAAATGGAGGAAAAAAGCGTTTGATAGAGAATCTGCGGTGGAGAATGGTAGTCGATGATAGATATAGGAGAGAGAAAGAGAGAAGAAGACGGAGGAGTTTTTGTGGAAGTGATGGGTGGGAGAGTGTCGTCACATGGGAACGGAGGGGAGTGAGACTCAGTGAGTGGGGTGACATCAGGAGAGAGAGGGAGGGGGTGTCGACGTGGCGTGTTGAGATCGGGAATGGGTGCTCGATATTGGAGGAAGGGAGAACACGTGGGTGTGTTGAATAGGAAAGCGCGCACCACGAGAGAGAGAGAGAGAGAGAGAGAGAGAGAGTAATTTCCATATTTACTCTCCATATAATTGAGGTGTGACCGTGTGGGGGATCCAATAAAAAGTGTTTCCTCTCCACGGGCTTAGTGTGATACTTTGGACTGGGCCTGGGGACCATGGGGTGCCGGTCAAAATCCGATCCGTAATGGACTGGTTTTTGTTATTTAAATTAAGTTTATGTTAAAAATTTTAAAATTTATATTTAATTGGAATTGGATTTAAAATTTGAAATGTCTATGGATCCAACCCAACCAAATTTATTTTTAACAATATAAGCATATCCAAATCTTACCGAATTCTACATAAATTGTTCTTATGAATGTCAATTTAATTCGCCCGTCCCAATTGAGATCATTCTAATTGGGTTTGGGGCAAGTTTGAGGAGACAATTTGAAACTCGCAAGGCCCTAAATTAGTAATTAATAAATAAATATTCTTTTGTTAGTAATAATATATATATTTTATGATAGTTTTCAATTTCAACAACATTTTTATTATTACGACTGTTAGATACTTGACTATACTAAAAAGGATTTACAAATTTTATTTTAAATTTGTTAAAATTCAAAATGTGTTTGTTTAAAAGTATGTATACGAGGCGCTTCGAACCCGCCCGATGCGGTGCCCCAAATTGAGTTTGGAAAAATATTTTAATTAATGAAATAGGTTTGAAAAAGAGTAATTCGTTCTAAACCTGTTCCGGCCTTAATTGTACTTAAGTTTGGATTGAAGTGTTATTTAAACATTTCCTCTAATATTTTTTATTTTTAAGTATCTCAAAACCTCACCCAATAATCTAAAACTCGTCACATCATCAACTTTATTTGGATTAAATTATTTATGAACTCAAACGTACTGGAAGTTATACAAATTATGATGTGGTATGTTTTGGATAGACGTAGAGATATATTGGAAAGACAAAATTTGTCCTATTTATCTCTTGGTGGCTTTACATGATTCTTAAGCAACAATTATTTCACAGCTTCATCAAGTTGAATGAGCTGTAGTATATTCGATACAATTCAACAAAACTTTCTTATAACTATTTAGAATAGGATATATAATCCTGTGTCTAACTAATTCTTATTTATTTATTAATATACTATGTTATTTTTATTTTTTTAATATATATCTATAAAATATTATTAATGTCCCTGTGAAATTAATACAAAATTTCAGTCTTATTCCTCTTACCTAAAATTTTATGTCCGCCCTGCCTTTGTCTCGTAAGTCGTTGGTCATCACTGTAAAAGTATAAATTCAAATAAAAAGATTTTAAATGAGAGTGAATATGAAGTTATATGCTTCACCAGTAGCCAATACATGATAGATCTATTTGACAAACCAAATTGCTCATGCGATATCGGAAGTAGGCACGGATGTGCTAAATTTATTTGTTATTACATTCTACACTTTTAAATTTGTACTTCTTGTATTTATACTCATAAAATTTTGAAATTGTCCTTACTGAAATTATGAAAAAATCTCTCTATATAAATTTGTCCCCCCTCATATGAATTTCTAAATCCGTCCCTAATCTGAAGAATAGATAAGAATTTATTTTGCCAATTAAACAATTAAAGCTTGGAGTGGTTGATTAAAATTGAAGCGCGTCTTTTTCTTTTCTTTTTTTTATTTTTTATTTTTTTAAACCTGAAATTCATCAAGTATTTTCCCACTTAATTAAGTTTGTTTTTTCTCAATATATATTGGTTTTGCAAGTTGAGTTGAAGCTAAAAGAGTTGCCTTTATACTTGAAAAACCTTAGTTTTCTTTATCTAGAATAAGTTTTGGGTCCAAAAATTCTAATAGATGAATAAACAAGTTGTTATAAAGGGAGTCTTGTTTTATATTGGATTCGAATGGAAAACTAAATAGATGTATATGGGTTAGGTGTTAATCCCACCTAACATAACTTAAGTTTTTGAGTCAGATCGCGAAACACATAATTTGTTATAATTAGTATCAGAGCCAGATAGTTACAGTTGGTACCAAAACCATATAGAACTCTTAGGGCGGGAGTCTTCACTCCATTACATAAAATTAATAAGATCCTACTTATTATCTTCTAATAATATTGGTACTAAGATTTAACCCATGATTTTTTCTTTTTTAGCAAGATTTACCATGGATGAAGGCTTGAATCACCACTTTCCTTGACGACATTCGTAGTGCATAACAAAAATGTGGGGACAGAAAAAAAAATAAAATAAATAAATACCAGTTGAATTCATGACCATAAAGAATGGTAAAATCTTGGAACAAAATGCTGTAATATTAAATTATATAAGTAGTAAACTCAAATAAACTGTGCTGGCTAAAATACTGGTGTTTGGGCCTAGTAGATTGGGGACCATATTTGAAAAGCAATCTTGGAAAATCTATATATATATGGCTTGTACATTTGTCGTCTTCCAAAGAATCAATATGGTCACTCACCCATGTACTGAAGCTAAAGTGAACGGTTCAAATTTTCTCATGCAAAGAAAGAGAAAATATAGCTTGTTTAATAATACTACCATATATATATATAAATAAAGAAAAGTGCAACACTTCATTCTCAAGCAAAATTCATTGTCAATGTCCACTTTTTTTGCTTTAGAAGGAAACAAAAGGCAAAGGTAATGAAGAAAATCCATCTTTCCCAATCAAACTTTAATTTGTCATCAATTACCTGTTCTCATGCCACCTCCATATACATATGCTAATTATAATTATGATTTTAACCACTATTTATATAATTTATTGGTCCTTTCACTTTAAATTTTATTGAATAATTTTCAAATCGCTACTAAAAATGTAAATTTTTACTATGATTGCTTTTCAATTTTCATTACTTCAATATTATGTATCACACGGGAAAGAGTTATTTTATAAATAAGCAAATTTTTAGTAATATTTTTACTTATATATTTTTAAAATTCTCTGAATTATTATTACGAAGTATTTATTTATTTGTTCATTTTTGTTTTGGCGCTCTTCCAACTTAAATAAATGCATCTAAAGCGGACTACAGTATTAAATTGGAATAGATGATGAAAGTATTAATCATACACGGGCACCTTGTTGCCAGTGCCTATGAAAATGATATCATGAGAAGCATAGTGGGCCCAATTCCGTTCATATTTGACCATCAATCTTTACCTGGATTTTGAAAGCAAAAAACACTAGTTTGGGACCAGAAACTGAATAAGTTTTGAGACTTAATTTCCAAACAGATCCTAACTTCCGTACAAGCACAATTTAAATTAAAAAGTATAATTTTGGTAAGTATTTAAATAATGTAATTTTTTAAAATGTAATTAAAAAGCTAAATTGGTTTTTTTTCTTTTTTCTTTGAAGTGACATGAGCCAAGTAGAAGGGGAAGCATGGATAAACTTTTTATGATTTGGTCTGATGGAGAAACAAAGGAAGTTGAGAGAGGAAATGAGAGGAGGTGTGAGAAGAAGAAAATAAAAAAAAAGTAATCGAAAATACCTGCAAAAAAAATATTTTGGAGAAATAACAAAATATGCATTCTATCACTTTCTCTTCCCAAATTCAATCACTTTATTTGGCTAAGAAAGTATACAACTTTGTAATTTTTTCCATCCTATTATATTCAATTTTTTTTTTTTTTTTTTTTTTTCAAATAAAACATTAATTTTCTCTTACCCCTTTGTTGGTTTGAATTCTGAATCAAAATCTAATTTGATTCAAAACAAATATATACAAAAACACTAAAGTAAACAAAATAATTTATAAGTAGTTTATTTTTTCTATAAAAAACTATTTTTGTACATGTTTATAAACATTGTGTTTAGAGGCTAGTTTGAGGATTTAGATTTTTCTCAATGTGAAGATGAGGAAGCCTTTTAAATATGCAAAACTAAAAAATAGATCGATTCATATAAGTCATAGTGATGCCATGTTTTATTTATTTATTTATTTTTCTCATTTCTTAAAACTTTGTGTCTAAATAATTGTTTTGAGTAATTATGTATTGTTATATATAAATAAATAAGGGTGAGACAAAAAATTATAAATACAACATTGTGTGGGGGGCAAAAAAGAGGGTTTATCAAGGGTTCTTATCTGTTTACCTCATAAGTAGCATTTTACTTCCTTGTTCACTGTTCACCTCTGTTGCAACTACATTTCAGTTTTCACCCTCTCCACTCCTTGCTCTCCCCTTTATCGCCTGCTTCTATCATGAGCCGCGTGTGCACTGAGCACCTCCGGTTATGACTCTCGAACCTTACACTCGTCGTCTATCCAACTGTTACCGTCACCCGGCCGAACCGGTCACCGGCTTCTGTGCCTCATGCTTACGCGAACGCCTCGCCGGAATCGACCCTTCAGGTCTCCCGGAACCCTCTTCCTCCACCTCCTCCAGCACCGTCACCGCCACCACATCTCTCAAATCCGTCCTCAGCAACTCCGGTGGCGGCCGAGCTGATAGAGCCGGTCACCGGAAGATAGCCTCCTCTTCCTTCTCGCCGGAGCTCCGTCGCAGCAAATCCGTCGCCGTCCACAACTGCGAAGCTTCCTCCGGATTATCTGAGCCTCGCAGAAATTCATGCGAAGCTAGGGTTCCTAATAGTCTGCTAAATCTGTTCCTCCTCGATGATAAAAGGAAACGACTTGATAGAGAGCCCGAGGTTGAATCGAAGAACTTAGGGTTTTCAGGACTCACTGATCCTGTGCCAGAGTTGGTTGGAGAGGATGAAAATGAAGACAAAACTAGGGTTGCTGAGGATGTGTTGGGACAAAATGTCGATGACGAGAGAGCTGGAGACGATGAAGAAGAACTCAAGACGGTGAAAGAGCTCATAGATCTCGAATTGCAGAGAAAGAAGCAGATGGGGATGGATTTGAAGGACATTGCGGGAAGTTTTCGGGCGGCGGCGTCGGTTTTCAGCAAGAAATTGCGAAAATGGAAGCGAAAGCAAAAGGGGAAGAAGTATTACGCCGGAGCCAACGGTGGCGGTGGCGGTGGCGGTGATCTATTGACAATGCGTGTTGAGAAGCCAAATGGGTGGCAGTTGAGGGAGACACAGTCGGAAATTGGGGATTATGGATTTGGGCGGAGGTCTTGCGATGTGGATCGGAGATTTTCAGTTGATGGTGGTCGAATGTCTTTAGATGATCCAAGATTTTCGTTTGATGAGCATAGGGCTTCTTGGGATGGTTATCTGATTGCAAGAACAATTCCACGGCTTACACCAATGCTTTCTGTTGTTGAAAATGCGATGATGGCACCGGTGAACAGGTCCGATAATCGGAGGTGGGTTGAAGAGCAGATGATGAATTCAATCAATGAAGATGAGACGACCTCTGGTGGATCAGCTCAGACTAGAGATTACTACTGGGATTCTTCCTCTTCACAGAGGCGAAGTAGTTTTGATGGTTCGAGTTCTATGAAGAGTTCCAATAAAAAAACTTCAGCATTAGAGGGTGATGAAATGAAAACTGTATTGAATTCCAAGGTGTCCCCTGCAACAATTGATATCTTTCACGGGACAAAGTTGTTAATTACAGAGAGAGAGATGGGGAATCTGAACTCGAATTCTTTCAAAGATGATCAGTTGGAGAGCATTGAATCTGCTTCGAAGAAAGCTACTTTTGTGGCAAGTGGTGGTAACCCAAAAGAGGTCAAGAAGCATGGTAGGTGGCGAAAAGTGTGGAACTTTTGGGGTTCTAGGCAAGGGCTGATTGACAGCAAATATGGAGATGTTGGAGAAAATGTGATTGACCAGTCACTTGGAGAGCTTTACGAAAAGCAGGCCGGGGAGGCTGATGGAATAGAGAATGAGGCTCGTGGCGAGAAGGTCATTCGTAGCAGTAGCTGTGTTAATTCTAGGAGCTCCGATAAAATGATTGGATCACATGGAAGTATGAGGAGTGTGACAGAGACTAGAGGCTGTGTTCCGAAGATTAAAGAAGATTTTGTGCTGGATAAAAACCGGAGTGGCAGGTATTCTCCGAGCAACTTTGATAATGGTCTATTGCGGTTTTATTTGACACCAACAAGGAGCTATAATAACAAATCTGGAAAAAGTAGGCTAAAGAATTCACAATCTTCAGCCAGTAGTGTGTTAAGGTTGGACTGAATTGATTGTAAAAGGATTGTTGATGCGTTTCTTCTGTGAAATGAAGCTCTGTAAAGATGTTGATGCGTTTCTTCTTGTTATTCGGACAACCGCACATCATATTGTTACTTTTCTGTGCTTAACAAGCTTTTGCAATACAAAGGTTGTATTTCTTCTTTATTATTGTTGTCAATGAGAACTATTTTGCCAGTGTAGCTTACTGTATGTAGAAAATGGAGTCATCTATATAATAATTTTGCATGCTATCTAGACTGATCAAATTTTGGGTTCATGATGTCTACAAATCTTTGGCAGGCCTTGTTTTTTTGCACGTTGAAGTGGGAATGTGAATATAGAATTTTGCCCTAGAATAGCTAATTAGGCCACAATAACTTGCAAAAGGTTTGGGTAAATCTGTTGGATATTGAAGTGAGATTTAAATAGGGTTCATTGCTTGGTAAAGTGATAGAAGTTAATATAGTTGAGCCATCAGAACGTATTTGAGTTTGAAGCTTACAAATAATGGCAGAAGCTAGTTCTTTATCTTGTCCATCCTTTTAAGCATCCCGCATTGGTTGAACCAACCACAGGCTCTCTCTTTTTGCTTCTTGAAGTGAGATGTAACTGAGACTTTTTCGTACTTTAGCATTTCTTTGAAGGAGTTCATTGATGGTTTGCGTGGTTCTCTTCAACTTTATTGGTTAATAAAGTTGTGAATCTGCTTGATTTAGTTCTCTTTGGTCTTTACAAATAGCAAACTACTTATCCAAAAAAAAAACAAAAAAAACAAATAGCAAACTGTACAAAACTTATCCTTGATCTTCACACTACTTGAATTTTAACTAGGAGTTGTTCTTCCGTGCTAATTTATGACAACACTACCTATACCTATACGCAGTTGATGCTATGGTGTTAGTATGAAAATTTTACAATTTGTCCAATTAATGTGTCTATATAAATGAACTGCGTGTAGTTTTTAATGAAAATTCCCCAACCATTGACTGTTGGAAAGTGCTCGTTGTGGGGTTCATGTAACTAGGGCATCAGTTTCTCTTAAGAACTTGCATTTAGACCATTGTTTTAATATGAAATTGCTGAAGAGTTGATTCAGTGTTTATCATCTGGATAAACTAAAAACATGAGGATATAAGTCGCACAGAGGTTTTTATTCACAGATACTTCTAGAATTGGACAATACATGTACTGTTACAAAGTATCAACCTGAATGGGAGTTTTGTTTCCTTTTCTTTCGAGCACCTCAAAAATTTAGAATATGAAATCTTGCAACATTAAGAGTAAAGTAAGTTTTAGTTTTTGTAAAATTAAGGGAATATCCAGGAAAGGATTTGCAAGTAATAAAAGGGTTGTATGCTCAATTGTTTTGCCAACCCTTGTCCTGTGGAATAATGTCGGAATTATAGGCAATATTTAGGATATTGGGGTATATCCTTGGAATTATAGAAAGAGACAAATTATGTAACTTTGAACTGGTCTCTCTGTCCTGCTTTGAACATATTCTAACCAATGAATGTTTTATCTTCATATAGTGTCTGTGTACAAGGAGATTATACAATTCTGTTGATGTACAGGTCACTAGCAGTGTTAGATGTCAGGTATTCTGGGGCTTGCGACGTGGAACTGAATGATACTGAAAATGTTTCAACTCTTCAACGGCCTTGTTTTTTTTATTATCATTGGGCTGCTATACCCTTTATAATGCATGTGACAGCAATTTATTTCCATAATGCGTGTGACTGCAATTTATTTCCAGATGCTAATTTCTTCTATTAGCATCTGAACTTGGATCTCATCTGGTGTAACTTGGTAGCAGGGAGCCGAACTTTGGTGGTTAATACTTCATACTGAGAGGTCATCGTTGTCGTCGTCATCATCCTTGTCTTTACCACATAGATTCTCTCTTTCCACTCTTTGCAACTTTAATGCCATATCTGATACTAGATTTAATTTTTTGAAGTAATTTCTTATAGTTTTGGTCTCTATGCAAATCAATCTTCCTCTCCTCACGGGTGCATTTAAAGGTCTGCGTTGACTTTATAATTAGAGGTGTACTAGGTTTTTCCTTGAGAAGCCTTGAAACTGGTTGCCAATAAATCTGTTTGATCTCTTAAAATCTAGTATGAAGTGGAGAGTCGGCACAAATGCTGGATGAGGAATAGGTTATCGACTTGAAACAAACTTTTACCTTTGGCATTATTTGCATGAGGTGTTGATTTTAGACTGGAATTGTGTTCTCTGAATGTTTTACTGCTGTAACTTGTAACAAACAATGGTCACTCCCAGGCCCCAGGTGTTTACTGCTGTAACTTGTAAGTTGTAACAAACAATAGTCACTCCCAGGCCCCAGCACCCGGAATTGGTTAGACCAACATGGGTAACTTCTTCCTGGAATATTCAAGGTTTTTGGTGGAACCATAGGCGCATGGGATTTGTATTCTTGATGAATGCACTGAAAAATGTACAGTGCATGGTCCCTGAAAGGTTTATTTTATTCTCAGGGACTTCTAAACAATGCTCGCCAAGTATCGGCAGTCCAAGGACCATGTTTTCAGGGTCAGATCTCATGAATCCGGATCCCCTCATGCACCATTTAGATCGTTTATGCAACAATTCACATTGCTTACGCAATAACTTCACATCTTTTATGTAACAAATTTACATAGCTTATGCAACAATAATTTTTTCATGTATTTGTTGCATTGCACTAGATATCTTATTGCTTCTTTTAGGAAACTATTTTGAGTTATTGGAGTCATTATTGCAAAAGGATGACAGCAGGGGACCACCCCCTACACTAATTCCGTACTAATTTCAAAGTTACGGGAAGATTTTGAAACAAAAAGGGTAAGTTTTGAGCTTTCAGTAGGAATAATATGACATTTTATACTAGGAAGAACAAAATTTGTCTTTTTATAAAATTTTGTTAATAGCTATATTGAAAAAAATAAAAATAAACCACAAGTGCCAAATATCTTAAAATAGTAAATGTTGAATGGTCTATTTGTATATAATTTGTCCATAACAAGAGGAAGGTGTAATTTATCCTTAAACAATTGGATTTCTTTAACCTATAGCACATGATAGAATTTTAAAAACAGGGCTCAGAAAATTGGTCATACAAATAAGACGGTTGAATTCTAATGCAAATCTCAAGGCTCAAGAACTAAATGGTACTTTTAGAGGTGCCTATTTATTTTATTTTATTATTTATTTTTTGTTGACAAGAAATTGCCTGGTTATCTTTACGGAGACTTAAACCTTTCCACCTATTATTTTGGAAGACAAAAAAGTACCATTAGACTACATCTTTGATAATTTAAAACAGTTCAGATGAATGATACAAATGTCAAGTATTGTAGGGATACCGCTAGAGTCACATACATGGGTTCCTATGGATAAGAGGAGGGTTATTGATAAATTATTGAATGAATTATGCTATCAGAAGCTCTTTATGGAAAATTTAGGATATAAATAATCCAAATTTTTTGTCTTGAAAGTTCAAGCAAACCCACCTGCTTCAGGTTCCAACTCTCAATCTCATCTATAGAAAGAACAGATCATATAATCTAGGTTCATAAGAGTAATAATAATAATAATAATAGTGATGATGATGGTAACAAGAAATTAAAAAAATTTATGAACAAAAAAAAGAAATTAAAAAAAAAAAAAACCACTCATCGAAAGATTGAAAAAAAAACACTCTTATGCAGCTACAGAAACAACACATGCACAGCAAAGACAACACAGAGTATTCAGCGGAGAGGATAACGGATCCAAGTCCAACAATAAATTAGATACAACCTTTTTATTTAAAGGCTACCAGATCTGCTCCCACATGCTGCTAATGGCGAAACAGGAATACGAATTAGAGAATTGGAGAATGTCAATATAGGGACATTTTTCTAACGCCATGGGATGCTTTAAGAGGTCCGACATCATCATCATCATAGATCAAAAAAATATATATATTTAAACACAAACAAAAGAGAAACCATTAAAGAGGATCAAACATATCCAAATTAGGAAAGAAAACTGTGGCTATTTTAACTGGAAAACCTTCATAATTTCGAAGAATCAAGCCCCCACCACTCTTTAGAGACTGGATTATAGGATGCATCAAAATCGAGCTTCAAATGAATTAGTGAAGGACGCAGCCATTTAGCAGGATGAAGAGGAATTTCGGTCCAAAATATCCCGAGGATCTGAGTCTTCATGATTAAATAACTTATCATTTCAAGCCTTCCAAATTTGCCGACCCCAGAGGAAGACTAGTTGTAATAGAAGGAAAGAGAAAGAGAAGGCGTCCAAAAATAACATGTGGGGTTATTAAAAATGACTTTACAAAGATAAACATAGTAGGGGAAATGAAGTGCAATAGAATAGGTTGGGTGGAGAGAATTCATGTGGCCAACCCTCAGCAGAGTGGTTTGAGGCTTCAGAAACTTCATTGTAGAATTGGTTAACAGGTATGATATTGACAGAAATGTATTCTGCACATTGAAATTGTGGCTTTTCACACACCTCCAAAAATTCATTATAGTTTATGATGCAGGACAAATACTGTTTAGCTACGAACTAGAATGAAAGAAGGAGATGAGAATGAGAAGATGAGATGAGACCAGACGAAAGAGATGAGGTGAGAAGACGGACGAAGGGGATGAGGAGATAGATTGAAGGGGGTAGGTTGGAGAGACTGAGGGATTGAGAAAAGCAAGAACCCAGTGGAGAAAGAAGACACAGAGGAAGAGTTCGCAAACTCGCTATATTATTCAATAAACCAAAGCTAAAATAGTCTGGAGGGGTGAAATCATAACAACCCTTAAAAATAGAAAAATATGAAAATAACCTAAAACAAAACATTACCAAAAGTAATTAAAAACCCTAATTTACATCAATTCCTAATTTCATTTCTCTTTGACCCTTCTCCAAAAGTAAAGACACAATAATTGTTTACATACGAAGATGTGCACATAAGAAAAGTCTTTCAAGTAAAAACAATATAGTGAGCAGTTTATAAAATGGCTTCAGAGCTCAACTAGTACACACAAAACTAACCAATTGCCTACAATACATGATCCAGATACAAGAGTTGAAGCTGACTCTTGTTCTCAGTCAAAAAAAAACTTTATGTGCATCAAAATTTTACAACAGAATACAAAACAAGGCCTCTAAACTCAATCAGAGACTGAAAAGACTTTAAAATGGTACCCGAGTTGCCAAGCATCATCTTTGCCCAGTCAGGTAATGCGTCTTCACGTACTTAGAACTGTATGAGGTAATGTAAAATAGTACCCGAGTTGCCAAGCATCATCTTCGCCCAGTCAGGTAATGTGTCTTCACGTACTCAGCTCGAGACCTTTTTTGAGGACATTTGGAATACAAAGCCCCTCCAGCCTCCTCATCATCCGTATCGATGATCTTGCATCCTGACCTGGTCTTCATGCTTATGCGTTTAGGAACATATGAATTGAAGTAGTAACTAACTATACTTTTTCTGCAGTGGCATTGCAAAGACTTTAAGGCAGGCTTCATGAAACTTTTACCCTTTGAAATGGGATTCATTTTCACAAGAGAATCAAATTTCTTCTGCTCCTCCATATTCCACAACTTGGAAACCTCTTCACCCATCTCATCAAATTTCCATTTCCAAAAGGCAGGACCTAGTTCATACTGCAGCTGGATCCTTCTGTCAGTAACATGGCGTTTAACGCATTCTACAGAACCAGGGGAGTCACAAAGACAAAAGTCAGGCCTCCCTTTCCCAATTGCATCACCTTTGGTTTCTGCGCTCCTGTCTTTAATTGGCCAAACTTGAGTGCCTAACCAACTTGAAGTACTTGACTCACTTTGAGGTGGTGGACCAATCCAATCTGGAATATCAGCTTGAAAACGGGGTCCAACGGGAATTGCCAGTCTGAGATGATCATCCTTGATCTTCCTTCTCTGAAGTTTCTGAAGATTCAGTTGCTTCAGCTTCTGCATATTTGACGAGTTTGGTTTCTTGACCAATTCGAAGAAACAGAGTAAAGATTGGACCTATGATTAGTTTATCAGAATGGATGCTAAGAAGTTAGCGTCTAATGATATTGAGTATGCTAAATGACTCTGGTTAGCCAATAATACTTTGCTCCTCAAAAATCTCAAACCAAATAAATTCTTGAAAAGGTGGAAAATTCATTTGAAAAGGTAACAACAAATGTACTATATGAAGGGTTTCTAAATAAAAACGG
Source organism: Cornus florida (assembly GCF_030987335.1). Classification (NCBI taxonomy): domain Eukaryota; kingdom Viridiplantae; phylum Streptophyta; class Magnoliopsida; order Cornales; family Cornaceae; genus Cornus; species Cornus florida. The sequence continues at coordinate 11,644,345 of NW_026775578.1, read as the reverse complement.
AAATTTCGTTCTTCATTCTAGGGAAAATTACACAAAATTATAATTTTTCTACAATCAGTCTGGTTTATATTTATCTTTTAGATTGTGTGTCAGATTCTACTATGGTGAAATAATCCAAGAAACATATGCTCAACACCCACCCACATCTAAAACCGACATCTATAAGCTGATACAGAATTCAAGGACAAGAGAAATAATTAAAACTTTTACTAATTCTACTCAATTGCTATTTTAAGGATTTTAGTTTGAAATATACACACAATTAGCAAACCAAACAAAGAAAAGAACAATTTAATAACTTCGATCTCAAATCAGGTTCTTATCAAGTACAATAATAGATAGAATTGATGACTCCCCACAGCACCAGATCCTGACTGTAAGAAAGGAAAAAGAAAAATATCACTGCATTACTCATAATTTCCATTTTTTTTCATGTCAAGACTTCCTATAAAACAACATATTTCACATAAAACTAAAATCTAAAGGTAAGTCTATAAACAGTTATTAGACTAGTCAATCAAAAAATGAGTGATCAAATGTGAATGTTGAGATGAATGTGTGACAAGACAAGACGTGGTAAACTTCAAAATGAACACGTTAGTGGTAAACTTCAAAATGAACACGTTAGTGGTCTATGATTGGGGCGACATTTATCGGAGATAAATAAGGTGATCAAATGTAAATGTAGAGATTACTATTGGAAAAAAAATATATATAATAAAATAAAAAATTAAAGCGATTAAGATGTTTGAAGCCTAAATTGAGAGTAAAGCTAGAGGAAGATAAATAGTCATTTCTGACCTACAAATTCACCAACCTTAGTTTCTTTTATACATATTCTTATCATTCATCACAAGTTTCCTGTCGGAGACATCAGCATCTGCCACCAAGGGCAAGGCAGACACAAAACTCAAACTTAATGGCAAAGACTTTCACCTGACACCGTGAAGGATGGGAGTTTGAATCCCTTTGGGCCACCACGAGAACTTTTTCGGGTAATTGCCCAATACAGGTCGCCAAGGAATTTTCCCGTAGCCCCATGCATGTGAGCGGGAGATTGCATATGTACGGTGATGAATTATGGGGTGCTCTAAGAGAAAAGTCGTACTTTCATTGTTTCAAAACCAGTACCTCTTCAATGGCCGAACCTTAAGTTTCTGATTAACAGAATTCTCTCTCAATAAATTACCGAAAAACATTTCTTTCCAATCTCCAAACGAACTTTAATCATAATATCCAAACAATCAAATCAATTAAAAACTAAATCTTTTCAGAGGCCATCACAATCAGTTTCATTATCATTGTCAATTTAAACTACTGCAACTGATGTGGAAGATTACGTTTCTATCGATTCCATACCTCACAACATTCTTGGATAATGGGACTCGATCTTTGACTTTTCTCTCTAAAAACGCCACTGCACCGGTGCAACCCGTCCCCTTTCTCTCTCTAAACCGGAAATGGTCAACGCTTTCTCTCTCTAAAAGGATGCCTTCTCTCTCTCCAAGAAAGCCACTGCCGTTAATTTCAGATTCTCGGTTTATATGTAGGAAGTAGATATTTTAGATTCCTGAAAGTTTAATTCGTAAGAAGTTTCAAATTTAGGGTTTAGATTCTAACGGAGCGCAATGGTTCTAAGTGCGCGTAATATCAAGGCTTGGCCTTCAAAAATGAAACCCTAATTCTAGATCCCAATTGCGATTTGGCAGTGAAATCTATGGTGGTACGATGAAGAACATCCATGGGGAGGATTCAGAAAAATAGAATAGAAGAAAAAAAGAGCGTGCAAGGAGAATAAAATTATACTAGGTATCAAAAGAAAAAAAAATTAATGATTTTTTATTTATCATTGCACTAGTTATTTTATATTTTCTAAAATTATGTTTATAAGTTGTTATAATAAAAAAATTTAAAGCAAGAAATCTGAAATATAAATTGAAGTATGGAATAAATAACTATATATTATCAAGCATGCCAGAAGTAATACCTGTTTTATCTCCACAATTTTTTCTCTTGTGCAAGCAACCTGTTTAAAATGATGAAAGAAACAAGGAAAAATGAGAAAAAATGAAAAGAAAATAAGTTAAATTTATATTTTTGACAATTTATTTATATATTTTTTCTCTTTAAGATAAGAAAAAAATAAAATAAAAAATTGGAGCATTTCACAAAGAAGAGCCCCCAAACACTACACCAACCTCGATGCCCTTGGTGGGTTTTGAGTCTCATAGTGATAGTTTTGTAGTTCTAGCATGACAACCCCCTTTTCAAGTAGAGGGTTAGACTTGCATGTGGTTCAGCTTGTACAAATTATTTGGTCCTAACGTATTATGACACATGTATCATATGATGAGTATTATTTAGTGAATAGATATGTTAGTAAATAACGAACTGAAAATAATAATGTATAGAATAATACAAGAAAACTCTTTCATAACAAGACGCAATTGAGACAGATTTTTTAGATAGAGTAGTGATATTCACACCGAACAATTTAGTAAATTGCCTAAACGAATAATTTTTAATTAGTTATTTATACCAAATACTACTAAGTGGAGGGCTCTACTTCCTTATTTGTTACATAATTGACCAATTAAAAGTGTAAGTCTAGCAATTTTCAACATCTATTCTGTAGAAGAATCATTTTCCTTTAAGATATATGAAAAGTCAAAATGTATCATTTAATAAATCTTTCAATTCAATGGTTAAATAAGGAAAACACATATCTATTTTCATGAATGACTCTCAGAACTAAGATTGTGCACACAGTCAACAAGGTGTATGGAAGGGTTGAGTGGACCACGGTACTCCATATGGGGATAAATTATTAGATGGTTTTGGACCATTAATAGTTGGTGGACTAATTCAATTCAGACTCTCCAATTGAGAAAATGACCCCACAAGAATATATTCTTATATTATAAAAAAATCTAAACAACGATGTGAATTAAACTAGTTCACCAAGTGTTAAATGATTCAGAAACATCTAATAATGGTCCATCCTTCCCTATCACTGCACAGAATGAATCCGGGTTCCTAAAAAATAAGCTCTATTCGTCCAACAAAAAGTGTCTCTTTTTAGAAACCTTAACCTAACTATTTAAATGTATAAACTTTTATGTTTTTATTTATTTATTATTGTGGTGAATTTTTAAATATATAGGTCCACATAACTTTAGTTGCTTTTATAACAAGTCAATGAGGATAAATTAAGAATATTAAAAAAATAGTACATTGGGTTTTGAAGTGGAATAATTATTTTGGGATAACCAAAAAGGACCTGGATCGACACTTTTTTATGAAACAGAAGAAATATTCAATAATGATATACAGAACTACGTATATTAAATACTTTCAAAGTATAAATATCAAATCAACTAAATGAATTTTGTTTTGCCATTCCATCTTATCTAAGGTCATAAACATGAAATCAATTATTTTAGGCCATCTTAATTTATCTTCCCTTTTCTCCCTGTGTTGCCCTGGTATGGATCACATTTACTTATCTCAACCACTACATGTTTTGGCTTTGGTTGTCATTGAAAATGACAAATCCACCTTAATGGATACTTGCAAAGCATATATTGATTGTGCTAAGCAAAATGATGTAATTGACGACTTTGTCTACTGTACAATCAATTTGATGTGGGGATCAGAAATTAGAATAAGTATCTAGAAAATAAGTTTTGTTATTTTTAAAAATTGACAAGAATTCTCCTTGGACTTTATTATTGGAGTAATTACAAAATTCGAGTACTCTTATGTTAAAATTGATACTCAAAATTGAAGAAGAAAAAAATGATTTGCGACTTTAAAGTATGTAGTCACATTTATTTTTTATAATTTATTTATTTATTTTTTAAGGTGTTAATTGCCCCCCACTCTTCACTCTAATTGAGTTTACTATTAGGTTCTATGGTAAACACCTTCAAGATATAACAAAGTTGGAAACTTAAAATATGCAATTAATAGCACTAAAGAATTCCCTTGAAGACTTCTTGAAACTATTTATAATTTGACTGAAAATAAAAAAACTGAGACATAAAGAGAGAATAGTATATTTTGAAGTTAATTATTTATGCTCAACTTTACTTTAATCTCATATGAATGAAAATTGCACAATTCTATTTTCATTCTTTTATATTAAGAATAATGATACATTTACCGAACCAAACAACCGAAATAATAGTCGAATCCTATATGGCATAACCACGTAATTCATTAACTCATTCAAGTAGGAGACTAAAAATCTCTGGAAAGCTAAAATGGTTTATCTTCTCTTTCTTCCTCTTCGTTAGGGACGCTCTCTGGTCTAAATTTCCTTTCCTTCTCTATCCGATTTCTGTAGGTATTTGGAAGTCTTTCATGGACACAGTTTTTAATGGCTTGGCATTGAGTTGTTAAAAAAGTGGTTTTTTTATTTTATTTTATTTTTTATTTTAAGGATGAATTGGTGCTTAAAATCAAACAATGGATACAAGCTGCTAATTGTCTCCTAAATATCTAGGCGAGGGAGGAGAAAGAATTTCAGTGACTGGTGAGCAAATCTTTGAAGGTGTTGTAGATGATATATGTTTCATGGAAACATTTCTTGCCTTGGAACCTATGCTTAATTTAGAGTTGGGTGAGAAACTAATAAATAAATTCTTTTAAAAAAAAAAAAAAAAATGGAACAGAACCTATGCCTAAGTAGATAGAGCAAGAGAAGACAAGTTGAAGAAGATTATGTCTGAATTTGTATTGATGAAGGAATTTACAAGCTAAAAATATCAAAAAAACAAGGCAGTTTACTAGGTGTCATTCAACAACTTCTATGGATGAAAGTATTTTAACATCTGCTTAGAATCTGTTACAGTGTTTTTGTTTTTTGGTTCCAATTATGTAAACATGTATGTTATTTAGGTCTCCAAAAATATGTATGACATTCAACATGAAGCAAAGATGTTGCAGGCAATGGCAGTCCGGCTGGTGATTATACCCTGTTTTTTTTTTTTTTTTCCTCTTTTTGAACAAAGAAATACATCAATAAAGAGTTAGAGGTGCATAATTCTTCTAATTTGGATCAAAGTCTTAGTTGAATGCTTAGGTGGTTGAGATAACTTATAGCCTTGCCAATGTCTGCTACCTCCACTTAGGAGCAAACTTTTATTCCTTAGATTTACAGAGATTGCACTGGAGAGACAAAAATTTATGACACAAATTCAATACAACAAAAAAAGTTGTATTTCGAACGGTGGCTTATAAATTTAGATTTAGATAAAAAAGGGTGCAAGAAATTAACTTGCCAATTGGAAAGAGAAAAGAGAGAAATAATAATTGATGGGAGTCTAGAGAGCGAGAGAGTCATAAACGAATAGGAGAGAGAGGAGAAATCGTTTTAGTCTCTCTCCTATTACGTGGCTGCCATGTTAGATTTGGTGATTTTTTTCGGTGGTTAGGTTCGGTAAATGTATCACTACTCTTATATTAAAAGCCATCTCTTACAATTTTAATATATTTTTTCATCTCATGTTAATTTTTGTCATCCTACCTCTTTGCCTCATACCTTCTATATAGATTAGCATTGTTTTCTTATTGAAGCATCTATGGACGGACTATATTACAAGAAAAGTTCAATCATTTTAGTAAATGCACATGCTATCACGTGATTTCTTACTAACTCCATTCACGTTAATTTTGGTCCTGCTCGGGTGCAATTAAAGATATTTTTTGCAACCAATTTTCTCTCATTTTATCTATAGTATGTGCTACTCCAATAATCTTCCCGAATGCAATCATTTCTAGTTCTATTTAAAGTATTTTATATCCAATCCTACAAAATATGAGTTCTACAACAAAAATGAATAATAGTTATATTTATTTATTTTTAATAGTTCATCTAACCTTAGTAAAGACAGGTGCGTGAATAAAAATTTGATGACATCCCCATTATTTTGTCATCTTCAATTCTCATGATTTATTTGGATATTTCATCTTACACTGCTATATTAACCCAAGGATAGAAGTAAACTAAGGGTACCGGTAAGAGAATTTTTAATACCACTTAAAATATTAAGTACGATTATCATAAAGATGGTATCATAAAGATGGTAAGTGATTTTAGTTTTTAAAATATTTTTTAATGAAAATATTACCCTATTTTAGAGTTCTCTATCACTTGTTCTACTCTATAATTTTTACTCCAATTTTTTTTTTTAAATATATATATATATATATATATATATATGCACACAGTGCATGGTTCACTCAAATTTATAATCAACAATCATGTAATGAAATCGTCACACCATTTTTATGATGCAAATCTACTATATAAATAAAGATCGAACGATTTATGCGTGAATTCTAATCTCCTTCTCATAAATATTTCATTTTCATAAGTTATTCATTTTATATGTTAATTTTGAAATTTATATGATAAGTTTTTACATTAATATCCATGGTTAAATTGATATATTTCTTTGGTGAAATTCATTATTTTATATATATGTTTATGTTTTAATATAGTATATTTTATAATAATATTATGCGTAGAAGATATTCAAGACAAATATATAATATATACAACATTTAGATTCTTTTGCATTTAACAAACAATCTTAATGAATTCAATACTCAAAATTAATACAATATCAAATAAGTTTATAGATAAATATATATTCCGTAAAATTCAGTACTTGAAATTTTTAGTGCTTAATTTTCCGTTTTATCAAACAACAGCTTAGGCTTAGTAAAAAATTTACCTGAAAAATATTATCTGTGTTTTCTGGTGTTTGGTTATCATAAAATACGAAGAAAAAAAATTAAAACCTAACAAAAATAATTTATTCATCAATTCTCAGCAAGTTATTTTGCACGTTCGACCTAATAGATTCGATTTCAACCTAAACTTTTGTCGAATACCAAAAAATAAAAATAAAAGAAAATATTTTACCAAAAAAAAGAAAATATTTTTGACGAAAAATATTTTAGTCTAAACAAATGGATGAAGCCTTAATTGCAAGCGGAAGAGAAAGCGAAAAGACAATAAATATATATATATATAGATGATTGTTTGCGGAGGGAATACCTTTTTGCATCTTTTGTGTTCCATTTTGCTTTAGCTGCTATTAGTTCCGCAATGGTTTCGTCTGCTTTTGGAACTACGTGTTGTTGCGTTTAAATCAATAGTCAAACTTGTAGAAATTAAGAACGATATAATAATTAAAGAGAGAAATTTTGCAATGGTACCTGATTAATGATTCTTAGTTTAAAATAACTTAAGAATTATGTAGAAGAACTTCAGAGACCACCACTACCATTTAAGAGTTGTTTGTTAAAGATTTCAATATGCAAAAAAATAAGGAGATAATAAATTTGAACCCCTAGCCTTTTGTGTCTCTCACACCCTCTAAAATTGTGCTCATTACAAACTCTAATAACTCTTATATACTTGGTTATAATAGAATCCTAAATTTGGTAGATTTGTGAATAGATTGGATCTTTTATTTGAATCTGATTCGAATCCAATCCGATACTAGTATATGATTTAAATATTTAATCCGATAACCCGTTAACGATCCAAATTTAACAATATGTAAGGATTATGGTTAATCCGATTCGATAATAATTTAATCCAAATTTATCATGAGCACTTTGTCTTTTTTGTTATGATCATACACAAATATTGAGGTGCGAATTTAACTATTTGAAAGAAAAGTGTACGAGAATTTACCAAAATTCATTTATAATAAATCACACGAATGAGTCAAAGTTTTATACACTCTTTCTTTGACCAAATTACGTTATTAACTTTGATTATCTCGTATAATTTTATTTATGATATTTTGAATTGATTTTTTATTGTTTAATAGTGAGATCACTTTAACTTTTTGTATATAATACCTTCTGAATTATTACATTATGTTGCAAAATGCCCGAATACCTAGACTATTTTTTATTAAATGACCATAATGCCCTTTCTTTTTAAATTACACTTAATTTATTTTTCTTATTGAAATTAATTATGAAATAAACTTATACTATATTGATGGCATATTCTCTATTAAATTTACGTAAATTTTCCTTTAATTTTTTATATTAATTTTTTAAATAAAAATCTTAAGTAGAAATTTTTTAAACAATTTAAGTAAATTCTTATTTTTTTCATGAATATATTGCATAAAAAGGTATTTTTTATTTAAGTAGTTTAGTAAATTTTCATGAATATATTGTATATAAAAAAGGTATTTTTATGGTTAAAAAAAGTTTAGCATGAGTATAATAAGTTTTATTATAAATAGTATAGTTTAATTATAAATTAATCATATTAGAAAATGTAGTTGCAAATCTATTTATTTTTTCCCATTTTTGTGATAAATTGATACTAATAATAAAATTTAGATAAATGGTATAATTAATATTTAGATAAGAGAAAAGATAATAAAATAATTTAATAAGAAATGAAAATTTTAATGAGAAAGGGTAAAATAGTCTTTTTTGATTGTTTTATCCTTAATTGGAACAAATCAATTATTCATGGGGTTTATTTACGAAAAGATAATAGTTTAGGAGGATTCTTTGCACTTTATCCTATAATTTATGCATTATTTTATTTGCCCAAAGTATGTTAATTAAAAGGAGAGCTCATATGAAATGTCGAGGGAGGCCTCCAAGTAGCAGTAATCAAATATTATATAATATTTTTTAACGTAATGTTATTATAATTATTTATATAATGTTATTATAATTATTTTCTCTTCTTCCTCTTCTCTCTCCCTATTTTCTTTTACTCTATAGTGTTATGTTTGGGAATATCGAATTAGCAGCTTGGATTTGGAATTAGAAAAAATTTAGTTTAAATTTTGAACCAAATTTCTTTCAATTTCAAATCTAAAACGCTGATTCGATGCTCCCAAACACAATAAGTGCTTTTATTTATTTATTTATTAAAAATTCTAATTTTCTTTCATATTTTATTTGTGTTCTGTTTTCTTTCCTTTTTATTCTAATCATTATTTTCCATTCTCTTTTAACATTAATTTCTTTTTTCTTAAGAAAAAGTTAGACTCCTAATAGATCGAATTGTCGGATATTCAATTAATTCAAGTTATCGGATCTTCAATTAATTCAAGTTGTCAGATATTCAATTAATTAGACTCATAAATGAAATGCCTTATCGAATTTAGATCAAATAAGACTGTTGCAATCCTATCTATTTATAAGTCTAAAATGTGAGTCCCCTCAAGACAAAATGGGTCAAAAAATCAACACAACCCACACGTGTGCTATGATTTTTCTACAAACAAACATGTCTAATGTCACATGTTTAGAGTTTCACCATCCCGTGATCTAGTCACAACCGTGCGCCACAAGATGTTATATATATATTAGGGCAAATTTCAATAAACCTCCAATACTTTAAAAAAGTGATTATAAAACCCCAACCAGTTTTAAAAACTTCTCCAATAATATAATAACGTTATCATTTTATCCCAACTCTGTCAATTGGGAGTTAAGAGTATGTGAAATGACTAAATTATCCTTATTATATTCCCTTTTATTTAAAAAATAAAAAAATCATATTTTTGAAATTACAATATTATCCTTTACCACAAAATCAAGAAAAGATTAAAAATAATATCCTCCACCCAAAGTGTAGCGCAGCCTACTACAACAATACACCCCATAGCTCAATTTAGCAGAACCGGGACCCAGCACTCGCCCAGCTCACGTTAGCGGCGGAAGGCAGCTCGAAGTGCCATATCCTCCCCACACCCTTCACCAAATTCTTCCTGCACAGGAACTCCTCTGCGAAGGCTTTCTCCACCCACTGGTCAACGTCGTGTAGGAACACATATGCGTCACACCCGATCGCTTCCTGTTCCTCGCTATCACCGCCGCCGAGTAGATTGCCGCCATCCTCCTCGGTGCCGCCGCGAAGTACCATTTCGGCGCGTCGATCATAATCAAGTCCCACTCTTGTCGTACACCTTGCTGGGCAGTCCGGTCAGCGCTAACTTGCACTGGTCGTTCCCTTTTATGTACGACTTCGCCGGTGAGCACTTCGGCTCCGACTTGTAGAATCGGAGCAGATTGTCGGCCTCGTCGAGCCTGGTCCTGTACTTGACGGCGTGGGCTTTTAGGTACAAGGATTTTTGGGTCACCGTCTTGAACCATTTCAGGTCTTCTTCGAGGAAGAGAGTGGTTCCACCGGGGTTGAGTGAGGCCCACATGAGGGAGTCCAGGCCGAGCCCTAAGAAGAAGAAGTTACAGGGAGAGAGAGATCGGAGGACATTGTAGGTGATTGGGTTGATTTTGGTAGCTGTAGTTCGAGGCCTTGTTGTTGTCAATGTTGTTCCATTGTTGGAAGAACTCGGAATCGGGTGGTAACGGAGGGTATAATTCTTCCCAGTTCCAGACAGATGAGGCTTGAGAAGGAGTGGCAGAGAATGCTGAATTTGCATTGTATGTAAAGTTTTCTGTATAATTATTCGATCTGTAGGGGTTGTGGCTATGTGGAGATGAAAGGCTCGATTCGGAGAGAATGTGAGGGAGTTTCATTGGTTTCCGGCGGCGAGAGGTCGGGAGATTAGAGGCGGAGAGGATGTGAGGGAGTTTAGAGCTATAGATAGTGGGGGACAGGGACAGGGACGGCGACGGAGAGAAGAGAGGAGGTGGTGGTGGTGGTGGATGGCGGAGGGAAGGGAGGGAGAGGGGACTCGCGGCGGGGGGGGGTTGGTGGTGGAGGAACGGGAGAAGGAGGAGGGGGTGCGGAGGAGGACGGCAGGGGTCTGGTTAGAGACGGAGAAGAGGACAAGGTTACTATTACAAGCTTGGGGGTATTTTCGGTATAACATATTTAAATGCACATCACTTGTTTGGCACATGTGACAGCAGGGGTATTTTTGTCACAAAAGTCAATTTGTCGAAGCAATTGTTAACCACGCGCTGGGTTAACGATCCCAATGGACAGAATTGTCAATTTGTCGAAGCAATCCCAATGGACAGAATTGTCAATTTGTCGAAGCACTGGGTTAACGATCCCAATGAACAGAATTGGGGTAAAATGATAATGTTATTATATTATTGGGGGTTTTTAAAACTGGTTGGGGTTTTATGATCACTTTTTTAAAATATTAGGAATTTACTGAAATTTGCCCTATATATTAACATTTAACAATAATATGTGCTAACTGCTATGTAACAAAACACCTAATTCCAGTAATCCCTTCTCCAACTCATATTTAGGGACGGAGCCAGCATGTGCTTAAGGGGCATTTGCCTCCTGCGGCCCGCCCTATGCTCGCTCACTAGATTATTGAATTTATTTTTTTTAATATAAATTTGTAAAAATTGATAAAATGCCCACCTAAAATTAATAAAATGGCTCCTTTGCCCCTGAATCAACTAAATTTTATTTTATTTTATGCATATAATTTGTAAATATTTATAAAACATCCTTATAAAATTTATAAATTATCTCCAATAAAATTATCTATTTCTAAAAACGTTTTTAATTCTTTATTCCTTTTCCTTCTTATTCTTCAAATTTCTTTTTGTCATCTTAAAAAACTTTTGCATTCTCTTTCTACAATTAAAACATATTTTTTCCTTTAAAATTCTCTCATATATATATATATATATATTTTATTTCATTTTCTTCTTAAAAAATTCTTTTTTCTTTCTTGCACTTATGCATAATTTATGTTCAATAACCTTTGTCACTATATTTTTTTTTTCCTCTTCTTATTCATTTTTTATTCACTTATGCTAATACACTGTTGTTAAGTTATATATATTTTCGGCCTATTTGGAATTTTTTTTTTTTTTTTTTTTGTTAATATTAACGTGCTCCTGAACCAAATTTCTGACTCCACCCCTACTCATATTGGTGTAAGCGGTAAGCCTCATCAATGCCGCAGGAGATACAACATCAACACACCTTTCGTGTCGCTTGTTACTGTTCTGGTGTACTCCTCCTCACTTGGATTGCACATTCGGACAAGGATCATCTCCAGTTGTCAGTAATCTGTTTCCTCAATTTTTGTAAGTAAAAGTGCATCCAATATTTTCGTAAGGAGCATTCCAACATTTTCCTACTAAGTATTCTAATATTTTCTTACTATGCATCTCAAACATGGATGACGTGGCCATTTCTGGACAATTCATTTTAAAATGGAGTAAATGATATACTATTTCATTGGAGGTGATTTTCACCCTTAAGGTTCATAAACTCATCTACCCGTGCCACTTGTTTAGTGTAACAGTCGCCTTCACTTTGGCTTACTCTCTCACTTCTCTACTCTAAAACTTTAACTAGTTGGGGCTACAATTGTACTATAATCACCGCTAAGCATTACTAAAACTTTTACTAGTTGGGGCTACGATTGTACTACAATCACCGCTAACATTTACGTTTCTTTAAAAAGTTCTCTACTATATACATTACTAAAACTTTATACATTATTAAAAGGAAAAATTATATTTTGGTAACCAAAATTAAACATAATTACTATATAGTGACCTTAAAGTCAAGAAAAGGTGAATAGTGACCAATCTTGAAACTTAATTGATATTAAGTGACCACTTAAGGATAATTTGGTCAAAAACACTTAAAAGTTTAATAAACATTTTAAAAATAAACTTTAGATGACAAAATTGCCATCCAATATAAATAATAAGTCATTAAATTCATCCTCCTCCTACTCTCTCTCTCTCTCTAATCCAACGTTTTCTTTTTTTCCTTTTTAGTTTATAATTTACCAATTTAAAAAATTAAGATTTCTTTACCAACATTATCTTTTTTTCACCCTTTATCTATTTTTCAAGGCTTTCAACCATCTAATATTTTCCTTTTTAGTTTACAATTTACCAATTTAAAAAATTAAAATTTCTTTATTAACATTATCTCTTTTCCATTATTTATTTATTTTTCAAGGCCCTTCAACATGAATGCTCATAACATTTACAATGGCAAATCATACTTTTGAAACACCTTTTAACAGTTAGTAAAATTATGAAATTAATCAACAATAGTCATTATTTCTTGAACTATAACTAAGTAGTATTAAAAATTCCTAAAAATTACAATCTTATATCTTAAGGTAGATCTTTCAGACAAATCAACTCGTAAAGTATAATAATTATACCTTGAAAATAATGAATAAGAAGAAAATTTACAATTTTCTCGTCATGTCTCTTAGAATCTTGAAGAAAATGATGTATAATATCCATCATCAGTTCTCTTCCATCTTGATCTTCTCTTCAGAGACTCACCCTAATAATCTGTTATCTTTTTGTTAGTCAATTTAAGTAAGTGTTTATTTATGTTAATGTAGAGGGTAAATTTATCTACTTACATAATAATATATTATAAGAAGGCTATTTAGGTAATAAATCATCAAATGGTCACTTAATATCAATTAAGTTTCAAAATTGGTCATTATTCACCTTTTATTGACTTTAAGGTCACTATATAACAATTATGTTTAATTTTGGTTACCAAAATATAATTTTTCCTTATTAAAATCATCAAACACTATACACAGCCGTGGAAAAACAAAGGCCCACTCACCAAACAGAATCCTCCTCAGTTCTTGCTTGTCAGTGATTAATTATTAATTAACTATTATTATTAATTTTTAAATCTTAACAACAAACACAATTTTTTTTTTTTCACGCTCCCAGATCAAAACCCTCCCTTCTTCTTTGAAGATAGGAAATTATAACATTGGGCTAAATGCCTTTGGTATGTAATTAATTTTAATAAGTAAATAATGTGGTAAACATTGATGATTATTTTTTTTTTTACAGATTGATGTTATGATTGAGGAACCCATTGTTTGGTTAGTATTTTACGTAAACCAATCGATGTAAGAAGATAAATGCAAGTACGGTTCAAATTTATCTAATTTGATTACATGAATCATTGATGCACTTGGAACCACATCCTTAAAAACATACAAACCAAAATACACATGTTTCATATCCATCAACATATTCCACCCAAATGTGAGTCCACAGTCCACACATTGGATCAAACAAAAGGCTCAAAGCTGATATACACCTCTGAAGACTGAAAACATGGCACAACAATCATCAAATGCTTCACCTTATAAAAGAAATCACTGTAACCATCACTCAACATCAAACCCTTTCTCTTGGAGCTCTGAAACAACTTCATTCCTCATCCTCATCCACATCTTGAAAGATTCTTGTTCGAACTTCTTGTCCTGCAACTTCTTCTGATAATTGTAGGAGTCTTTATCGGATTCAATGATCCCTTTTGGTCCTATAGTAGTGCCGATCATTCCACCTTTCTCAATGAACTCCTTCATCGCCTCCTCGTCGCCAGGATAAGGAAACTGCCGTCGTTCATAGAGGTGAGCCAACTCTTTCTCTTCCTTGGGTCTTGGCTTCAGTGTCCACCAACCAAGTGGTGAGGTTTCATTGTACAGCCAGGCAGCGCCAAACAGCGCGTATGTGCATAGCAATCCCTTGCCTACTTGTTTCCAGAAGTGGTAATCTTCTTTTCCAAACCCTATCTTCCTCAGGTACTTATCGTAATTGAAAGATTTAACCAATTCAAGCCCTGCAAAAGACATTTATACTCACATAACTTGGAGCATATATAGTATATGTTTGTGTCAGTGTGTGTGGTTCAGTCTTTTCGTCGAACAGTGTAAAGGCGAATCTCTATAAAATGCGATTGCGTCTAAATTGAAGAATTACGAGGCTGGATTCAAATATTGAACATCATTCAGATTCAAAATCGTGGGTTATAAAAAATTTACAAAAATAAAGCTTTTTCAAGCTCTTTGTTCTTGCAGAACCCTCCAATCAGCATGTCATAAAATGGCATGGCTGGACTTCTGCATTTTATCAAACAACTGGAGGGCTTCCCTCACAAACCCGTGTACTAAAACACAATTTCTTTTGGTACAACTTAATATTGAGATCTTCCATCTTCTGAATCAACTCAAAATCAACTGAACCAGACTTAGAGATAGCCTCCAACAGACAGTCATAGCTATAACAATGATTGGGAATGCAAAGACCCGCCCGTTTTACACGATCAAAGAGCACATTGGCTTCTTCAATCAACACTTGACCACCCAAACAAACACCTAATAAAGAATCTCAATGCCCAGGGGTCAAGAAAAAACTAGAATTCAGTATATCTTAGTCAATGTGATGTGATGAGATTGAAACCATGACATTGCTATAAGTACAAACAATTATGCTTATACCCACATTGATTCGAAGCTCAATTAAAGATCATGTGATCTATTTTCCAACTTTTCATACCTCCCAACACAGTCTTCAACAATGTTGACGATGAGGACATCCTAATTTCATTGCTATGAAGAGTTTGGAGAGTAATACCTGTTTTGGCTTCTTGGAATCGTTTCCGAACCATCGTGAGTGCGAAGTTTAGCTAGCTGGGTTCGATCTTCAATAATTAAAGCGACCGACCCTGAACCACGTTTGTATGATTCAGGCTGATTTGGAGAGTGATGGGGTTGTGGTGATTGGGTGAGTAATTGAGAGAGTGCACAGTTTGGGAACCGAAGAAGTGGGAAGGGAAAAGTAAAACAACGTACCCAGTTATGATCGGGCCAATTGGATTGATTAGTCGGTGGGTTTTTAAAATTGGGCCGACAGAAAGCATGCGAACAATTTAATCAAATAAGGTGGGCCCAGGCCCAAGAGATGAGAGGCAGGCTAAATTACTGAAGTATTAACAGCAAAAATTACACCGTCCTCCCTCGAGGTTTGCTCCGTCGTAACACTTAGACCCCTTTACTGAAAGTTAACGTTGGTCAATGATGATTTTTGATGACATCATTTATTTTTAACCATGTAATATCACATTTGCCCTTACAATATTTGCAAAGACATTTTAACTCTTACTTTTGCATTAAAATAACCTATATACCCAGGAAAAAATATATATATATACCTTTTGGGTTAAGCTATTGATATTGTCATATGTGAGGTTGTCATGGTCAATGACACCTGTAGCTTTACCAAGTGTTTCTCGAATTTTATGGGCAAAAAGATTGGGTAAACCATTAATTAATTTTTCTTTCCAAAATGGTTTATTACTATCATCTCTGAGCATAACTCTGGATAAGAATACATCTTTATACCAGCGGAAATCACTCATGGTAGGACAAGAGAGATTGGTAAGCTGGTCATGTATTCGAGCAGTGATGTTACTCGGAGTTCCTATAAAGTGTTTAACTATTGTATAAATAAGTGTATTGACTCCATCAGTGATTCCATGACCTATGGTCTCATCAAAAATAGGAAGTCCATTATTATCTTTTTGGACAACATTTTTGATGTTGGTGCGTGAGTTTTCAGTAAGATGGTTTTCCCACCAAGACTTTAGCATGCTGGAAAATCCAGAGGTAAGTAAATCAACAATATCTGGTTGACTAAGATCATAGGAAGTGACATAATTGTTAGCTACCATTGATATATGATTTAACTTGTTCAGAATTTTCAGCTCAGATAAACCATCTATATTCTATTCATAGAGTTTATCAGAGGAGACGGAGAATTGATTGTGGATGTTGCGTTCTTCATATTGAATGTCTAGAGGAGTGGGTCTAGGGTACCAATTTTTGGTGAGGCTGGTAGGGTTGACTCGTTTATTGATAATACGATTAAGTTCTAGATTGGAGAAAGCATGTTCAATTTGGTGGATTTCGGAAGGATAACTGGAATAGGAGGAGGAAGTGTCAGAATCATCATTAGTGTTGATTACAGTGATTGTTTTTTCATCTTTAATTTTAGCCTTTCCTTTCTCAAGTGTTTTGAGAATTGTTTCAATTTGTAGAATAGTAGAGGGGTCGGACAATGCTGGAGGAAAACTTTTCGGTGAGTTGGTATTGAAATAAGGGGTTTTTCCATAGGAAGAGAGGAAAGTTGTGCTGTTGGGGCAATAGGTGGTGACAAGGAAAGTTCGATTTTGTCAAGTTGTATTCCAATAGTATGCAGGTATTGATTTGGGAAATTGTTTGTTTAATTATTTTTCTGGCATCTGGATCAGTAGTGGTGCTGACTTTTAAGGGGGAAGCAGTAACTTCAGTCCCCATGTGATCAAGAATCACAGATTTTAATGGGGGATGGGAAGAGGAGACAGTTGTGGTGTCTAGTTTTTTCCAATTAACTTTTGTTAGAACATTAACTTTGTTATGATAGTTCTCAAGATAGTCAAAGAAATTAATTTCGACCTTGTGTTCGATCATGAACTGCTGCCAATAGTGAAGAATCTTATTTTGTTCCTTTTTAGTATGAGTTTTCCTAAAATCGTTTCTTTTTGCTTTATTGGGAACAAATAAGTATTCATCATGTAATCTGGAGAGGTTATACTCAGGGACGGAGTCAGAAAAAAATTTCAGGAGGGGCACAGTATAATACTGTATACCATACCATATATTTATAATATATTGTACATGTATATAAGTCAATATTTATGAGTATATATATATATATATATATATATATATATATATATATATATATATAGAAAGTGATAATGATATTTTTGGAATGAAATTAATTTATAGATATAGAATATAAGGATTAAGGAAATAATTTAGGATAAAAAAATATGAAACATATATAGAATTCTACGAAGAATGAGACAATTCAGGGGGGCACTTTCCATATTTTCATTAAAAAACATATATATTATTATAAAATATATATAGAATATAAGAGAGGGAGAAAATCCAGGGGGGGCACGTGCCCTTTTTGGTCCTTAATTGGCTCCGTCCCTGGTTATACTTAAAAGGTTTATTAATCGTATTTAATTGTGGGTTAATGGTGTTAAGGTTGCCAATGAAATCAGAAGGAGTAGGAGAACTTGGTGTGGATTTAGATTTTGGGTTTGGAACATAACATGGTCGGTTAACTTGTTCTTCTATTTTTAGACCTTTTAACTTAAGATCTTTCATCCTTGGATCAAATCGTGAATTTTTTCTTTTTAGAGGAGGAACTTCACTTTTTTTATCTAACAGACCACTATCTGATCTATCAAATGAAGTAGAAGGATGAGAGCGAGTCAGAAGACGTTGTTCATCAAAACTTATCCTGACGGTGCCATCCATAAATTCCTGGACTCTTTCAAGATTACTTATATCATTTTTTATTTTTACCGGATGATTTTCATTCTGGAGAATCCATTCATTGGGTAACGAAATGTCTTTCCAGGCAATTGTTTTCTTGATTTGGATATTAGCATCAGCAGTACTGCTTTCAATCAACATGGTATGACCTTTGATGTCTTTTTTGACTGCTTTGGCATTGAGATTAGTTTTGATTGCTTTGTAATAAATTCTGTAAATTAGACCTAAAGGTTGGGACCCAAGAAGCATAAGGTAACATGATGTTTGGACGTTAAGAGTTAAAGCCTTTAATAAGTAAGGGTCACTTAAACTAAGAGTCAAATCTGGATAACAATTGAAATGAATTGGGCCATTACAGAGGCCCGTTTCAACGACTCTTAAGAGGCTAAGGTCATAATCCAGGAACCTAGCATCACGAAGGGCTAGTAAGACAGATGCGTTAAGTCCTCTGTTGGTGAATGGTTTGATTGCAACTTGTATGAGAGCTAGATGGATGAAATTGTATCCTCTAGCTCTATGTCTTTGCATTGCTTTGGCTGTGAGTAATTGGCATTTTTCATGTTCTTTTGACAAAGAGTAAATTTGTTCAACTGTTTTAATTGTGTAATCACTAAGAAAGGTTGACTCAAGGAAACTAGTTTTGTAAATTTCTCGATTTGGAATTCTGGGGATATTCCAATCACGAAAATCTAAGTTACTGTCTTCAATGCAATATTCTTCTTCGTTAACTATGTTTGGTATTGGAGGGGGTAAACTAGATCTGGAACTAGAGCTCATTGAAGAGGAAGATCTAAATAACCTATTCATTGTTACTTAACGCTTACTATTCCTATTTAGTTGGCTGGTCAAAACAAACTATGGTCATGATCTTTTCAAATTGATATTTATATCATATCCATGCGCTCATCCGCTCATGCCGTACCGCTCAGGCCCTCTTCTGGGACTTACTGTTTGGATCTAGGACTTATTGTTTGGATCTGGACTCACATGAAGGAAATTAATAACAATATGATAAGAATTAGATAACAGAATGTTTAAACCGAATCAACAGAACAAGATTAACAAGAATGAAGTATAACGAATAGTGTTAACTATATCAACCACAAATAAATGGCTCTGATACCAAAAGGGAAGCGCACATTAACTTAAATAATCAAATCATTAACTTAAATAATCAAATAACTGAAAACAAATAAATTATATATATTATAGAAGAGGTGTATAACCTTCCAATGTATATTATATAAATAATCAAATAACTGAATATATAAATAATCAAATAACTGAAATTAAATTGTACAACAGAATTTAACTTACAATACTGATAACAGTTACTGGTAGAAGTCTGTTGAATACAGCATTCTAGAAGTGTATTACAAGCAGAGAATAGAACAGAAAATATTACAGAAATATGAGAACTAGAAAAGACTGAAGAAAAGAAGCCTCCGAAGAAGTCTGCCTTTGTGATACCCCCGGATTTCCGGATGCGGGTTGGCCAGGCCCACGCCCGATTACCCGAGGATATCAAATCAATTAGCAATAATCGAACACAGAACATAATTAAGATAAACATGAGTAAATAAAATTCGCTGGAAAGAAACTAAATGAAAATCCTTTATTGAAAATTTCAGAATAAATCTTATAAATAAGAACTAGTCTGTTACATCCAAATTCTCAATTTCTAATACAACTCGGGAATCCATCTGGTGGACCCCTAATAAAATCATTACTGAGAAATGAACCACCGAAAAAAAATCCAATGCTAAATCATACAGGAACCGCCTACGTCGTCGGAAGAATGAGAAGACGTCTCTGTTCAGCACGAACAAGCTCTAAGACCTGGAACCGTCCGTTACCTGAAAAATAATAGTGGGTCAGGCCCACGAACAAGTTCTATCCTAACTACAATCCAAACAGAGACCCGATACGCAGATACATCCTAGATGTCTCAACCATATCTATATAGTCCGTAAATAGATAAATATATATCCACACTATAGGACTCTCACTAACTATGCTGAGGGTCTCAACCTGAATAGAAGGTAACATGCAATACGCACCTGAGTGGGTATGACTACCTAAGCCTAACAGAGTATACCTCAACCAACATAGCTAGCTACGCATCCTACTGCATATACGCACCCTAACCTTCGACTATGAGACTCAAGCTCAAATCGCGGTACCATAATTTATATATATAAATTCCCATCCAAACCAATGTAGTGCCGCTCAACTGATTCGTTGCCATGACACGACATAAAATTAGGATTTAAGTGTTTTAATTAAATCCCTACTCCAATTATATATAAGTTCCTTCCAAATACAATGTTGAGCCGGTTAACTATTCGTTGCCAAAACACAACATATAACTAGGATTTAAATATTTTAATTAAATCCATATCCTTCCTATTAACAGAAAATATAAACAACCATCCAATATGTCGTTCAACTATTTTAGTTGACAGGACATGAAACCATGTAGGATTTAACTGTTTTAGTTAATCCATTCCGTATGTATAAATGGGTTGGAATTAGTGTTTTGATTTAATCCGTCCCTCCATATGTCATCGTCCCATACCGGTACATACCATGCATATGATCCGTAAATGATGCAACATTTTATGCAGTACATCAAACACATCCATATAATCCAAATAGATAATAAACAGAATTTAAATAGTTCATCATCTATAATCCAGAATCCATCCATGTAACTAACAAAACAAGATTTAATAGTTCATCAAGTTAATTATCCAGCATCCATCCAAGTAATTGACAGAAAATATATATATAATTAATTCTAGGCCAACATCCAATTAGATTAACAGAACCTAAGTATTAGTTCAGCAATCTAAATCCAAACTATAACCCAAATAATTGCAGAAAGATGTTTAAAGGTTCAACAATTTAAATCCAAGAGTTAAACCATGTATTGTTTAACAGTTCAACGACTAACATCCAGAGCATGAATAGATCAGTTTTAATAAAACAATAACTCTATCATGCATATAAGTAAGTTTTAAAATCATAATATTGTCTAAGAAATTGCTAAAATTAATTCTAACAATTCAGTTCCTTTTTCCCACCAATAGCATGCTAGGTTGCATCTTTGCATACGGCTTTATTGTTTTAGCACCGAGCCATAAACTATGCTACAAGTCCAATTTGTTAATGAAAAGACTCCCTCATACATCTAAAATTTAATTTAGAATCATATTATAACACCCTAAATTGTCGAATTAAAATTAGACAACTTAACTTCCTTCCAGCAGTTAACCGCGCACCAGTTATTAAATAGCGCATTGTTAATTCCATTAATACAAAGAGGGTATTTTATGCAATACAAGACCTTAATTACATCCTAAATTAATTATTGAAACCCCAATTAAAGTTTTAAAACTGTTCAGAAACCCCAAGAGCCTAAACAGTTTCTGAAAACTTACAGTACGCATCAAAATTGAAAGAGCCTGCTCTAAAAAAAAATAGAGCAGGCTCAAACCAACATTGAGCCGGCTCCAAAAACTTTTGGAGCAGGCTCAAAGTGTTTGGAGCCGCCTCCAAAAAGGGGGAGCCCACTGTTCCGCTTCCTTCTTCGTTTCCGATGATCTGCTTCGACCCCGGCCACTTTTTACTCTTCAGTTGGTTTCTAAAACTAATCCTAAGGGTCTTATTAATACCAAATAGCATCCCAATGGTTTGGTTCGACAATTGAAATTTATTACAGTGATTTAAAACCTCTACCGATTCCTTATGCGTTAACATACAACTTGATCTTCGATTTACAGACATAACTACAGGTAATACTAGAACATATACAGATAATCAAAACTGATCTTAACCATCCTATATATATTCCTTGACATCCTAATCCCTTGTTTATAATAATACGAATTAAATCATTCATTAAAACAGAACCAATCTGTAAGCTTAAAATAAACCAAACACACAAGTCATTCAAGAATTGTTTTAAACAACCATATATATACTGATAATCAACTTGACATATATTTCGCATGCCAGATTAGATTAAAATTCAATTAGAATCCTAGAGACATCTAGGTATGCATAGAACACAAGACAAAGGGATAGCGAGAGAATAAAACTTGCCTTAACCGTCTCTGAATTTTCCGATGAAATCTCCGACGACCGTTTCACCTCTGTTGCTCTTGGTTTTACCCACAAGCCAACCTCTGCTCCTCCTCCTCCTTGGTTCAGCCCTAGCCTAAGGCAAAACCCTAGACTTTCTCCCTTTATCTCTCTCTGTAATTCTCCCTGTAACTCTCTGTTACTCTCTCTGTTTTCCTCTCTATCAACACTGTACGTATATAGGGTTCTCAACCCCTTTTGAAGACATACTACCGTATATATATATAGGCACTAATCAAAACCCTAAGCCTAATCTTAATCCACCATAGAAAACCTAATTGAGGCCCAGTTTAGTCGGCGTGAGATAGTAAAAGACTAAACCCTATTTTTCATTACAATTAGGAATATTCCATTAATCCAATTAATTCCATTCAAAAACCAATAAAACATTTACACAATTAAAAACTATTTAATTTAATTAAAGAAAACAACCATACAAAGAAATAATCAGACAAGTCAATTAAATAACAATTTATCAATTAAATCAATTAAAAATACAAGTAAAGAAAACAATCTATTTAAATCCACAAATCAATTCAAACAACTCGTCATTCAAATGCCACACATAGCCACATAAGCACTTAAAAATAATAAAATAAATACTGAAAACAATAAAATAAATAATAAAATTTCGATTATATCCCTTTCAAAACTAGGGGTATTACAACCTTGCAAATGGATTGGCATCTGCATTTATAGCTGAGCTTCTGCACTGTGAGGAGCATCTTCGGCGCCATTCCCGGCTTTCAAAAAGTTACTTTTTTGACTTTTGAGACTGCTTTTAACTGTAGATGAATAGTGGGTTACTGTTCCTGTCGTTTTGTAACGACGGTACTGTAGATGAAAAGTATCTTGTCAGGAGAACTGTAGAAATAGTGATTCTGTCGACAGTTCCTGTAGGAATAGTGACTTTGACTTGTACTGTAGTAAATAGTGAATTTTGACTTGGATAACCCGGATTAGGCAAATGGATCATAGCTATCTTGGTAGAGAGAATCATTGTATAGATTCCTCGGGTGACTTGATGCAGCATCTGAGGAGGCATCATCAGCCTCTTCATCATTTTGAGAGAGACCTTAGATGCGGTCTAAAATGGATGCTGCAAATCTTTTAGTTCTGCAATTTCTGACTTGGGGGGCCTTCTGGATCTGGTGGTTTTTTCAGATGAAGACCGCCTGTCTGACTTGATCTTTTGGAGTTTCTGACTTGGTTGTGAAACAACTAGAGTAACTTGAGCTGGTGGAGCAACTTGGGTAACTTGAGTTGGGATTGTTTTTGGGAACTCATCTTCAATATAGCCCATTATTCTGTCAATGTTAAAAACGTCCCACCATTTAACAAAATGACGGCGAACTACAAGGTGACCTTGGATATCATATTGCCATTTGAATATCCATGGAACTTTGTATTTACAGGAGAATAATAGGAGAATTGGGAATTATGAATTGTGCCTGCTGACTTTGTCGATGGTGTGGAAATATTTGACTTGGTTTGCAAGGGTAAGAGGGAGGATTTCTGGAATGGAGCCATGCTGTGACCACCATTTGAGAAACCAAGTTGGGATTTGACTTTTGAACTTGTTAAATTGATAAACCATGAATGAGTAAATGACTCATTTTGGTGTAATAATATGGTTGACCATGCTGCCATGTAATCATAATAACTGAAATGAATTTCATGATTAGGCAGGGGTTGAAGTAGAGAAGGATGATCTCCTCATTCTTCCATGGAAATATTCCGTTGGATATATAGGGAGTGGTATATAACTTTGGTAGAATCATTGCGATCTTTTATGGACCTGATGGTAATGAATTCAGTATGATAGAGAATGTCTCTGTAGAATCCAAGCGTCTTTTAGGGGTGACTTGGGCAAAAGTGAACGTTACTAGGGAAATAAGAGCACATCAAGGCGATCGGATCTTTTATGTGACTCTGGTGTGGTTCAATATAAAAAAGAGGAACAGAGGGTTTTTCAAAATAATCACTAGATGATTTTTTGGGAACTGTTTGTAAATTTTTGCGAACTGTGGGTTGAACTTGAGTTTGAAAATGATCTGGAGAGGGGTTAACCAAGGCTAACTTGAATGTAGACGCTTGTGTAAGCGGCTGGAATCTGTTGACTACTGTAAGAGCAGAAGATGACTGTGGTTGAGCACTTGGAGGGTTACTGGGGCAAATGTCAAAGGGCTTAACTTGGGGATGCCTCTGGGGAGGCTGTCGGTTTGCCATTAGATTTCTGCAATAATTCTCTGGTAAGAAAATCTGGAATAGAATTGTTACTTCCTTTGATATATTCTATATCAAAATCAAATATACTCAATATAGCTTGCCATTAGGCAAAAATCTGTTTAGAAGCAATATTTTCAACATCTTTTTCTAGTACATATTTTGCACTTTGACAATCAACACGAACTAAAAACTTTTGATTTAAAATATCATCTTGAAATTTACTAATGCATAAAACAATATATAAAATTTATTTTTTAATAGTACTATAATTACTTTGTGCTTTTGTCCAAACACCAGAATGGAAGCAAACCAATTGTTTAGGAGCATTTGGACTGACTCGTTGTTTGAGGATGCCACCATAACCAATATCTGAGGCATCAGTTTCAATGATCTTGAAAGAATTAGTTGTGGGGATGCTGAGACAAGGCAATGACTTGACATATTGTTTGATAGATTTTACTATATTAGTATGGATAGAAGTCCATGGAAGAGGATTACTTTGAAGTCTATCAAATAGGGGTTTACATTGCTTGCGAAGATCTTTGTAAAAATCAGCAATGTAATTGAGAGATCCTAGGAATCGTTGGAGTTGTGACTTTTCTAGAATCTCATCTGGAAATTTATCAGCAAATTGGATGGACCTATCAATTGGACGAATCTGTCCTTGATAAATATGATAACCCAAAAACCGGATTTTGGTTTGAAATAACTTGATTTTTTAAACAGAGACTACCAAGCCATTTTTCTGAATGATAGCAAGAAATGTCTTTAAATGTTTCCAATGTTCATCAAGTGACTTGGAAAAAAGGAGGATGTCATCAATGTAGACGATAGAGAAGTGACTGTGGGGATTGAAAATATCATTCATGATATTTCGAAATTCACTTGGAGCATTTTTAATCCAAAGGGCATGACTTTCCACTCATAATGACCAAAGGGAGTGGTGAAGGCAGTTTTGTACCTATCCTTTTTTCGGAGACGGATCTGCCAAAATCCTGACATCATATCGAACTTGGAAAAGATAACTGCTTGGCTTAAACGGCTAATAAGGTCTTTTTTGTTAGGAATGGGATATCTTATCCATTCTAAAACCTTATTCAGAGGTTTATAGTTTATAACTAGACGGGGGACACCTCGCTCTATTTCAGAATTTTTCTAAACATAAAAAGCTGGACAGGACCATGGTGACTTGCTTTTCTTAATTATCTTCTTGTGTAGAAGATCAGAAATTTCTTTCTTGCAAAATTCCATAACTTCAGGATTCATTTGAACTGGTCTGGCCTTAGTAGGAATGTGTCTTCGTTTAAAGCTTTTAATGTAAGTTAATTTGACTGAATGTCTTTTGTGGTGCCAAAAAGCTATTGGGAGATCAGAACAAACTTGGTTCTTAATGTGTTGTTCAAATTCTTGGATTTTTTGTTGCAATTTTGGATCAGTTAGTTCTTCTTTTAGGAATGCTAACTGTTGGGTTTTACTTTGGAGTAAATTTATAGTTTTGGATACAGAGGAATCAATTACTGACTTGAGTTCTTTCTTAGAGGGAGGACTCAAGAATTTAAATTGAACTTCTTATCTGAAAGGTCGGGTTATTAATCCTTCATTATTGGTTGTAAATGGGTAAAGAAGATAGATGAAGGGGACTCCTAATATTAATTTGTCAGTCATATTTTTTACTAAAACAAAAGATGTTTTGAACCATACATTGTCTTGGCAAATATGAGCTTTTGATAATTTATATTTTATGTCAATTTTACTTCCATTTGCTGAGCTTAATTTTTCAGAAGTTTTCTCATAATACTTAGTTGGTATGAGACCTTCTTGAATGCAATTAAGATCAGCTCCAGTATCAATCAAAGCAATGACTTCAAGTTTGAAGTCTTTGTTGATGATAAGAGTAACTTTAGCATACCATTTTTGAAATGATATATGTGTTAAAGTTTGGAGCTTTTGGGAAGGTTCTGAACTATCGGAGTGATTAGAGCCTTCTTCATCAGATGAGTCTTTTCCTTTAAAGGAAAAAGCAGGATTTGTGTTTAACTCAGCAATGTCATTTTTAATAGTTTGGTTTTCTATTTTGAGGTGTTTAATTTCTGTCTTGATTATGTTAATTTCTGCTTGAAAATCTTGGATGGTAATTTCTTTTGGTTGATTATTGAATCTTTCCAAAGTTTTATATAAACTAAAATTAGGTTTAGTTACTTTTGGGGTTTCTGATTTTGTGTTTCCTAATAACTTTTTGAGTTTTTTAAGGTAGGCTAATTTTAACTCAGGGTCATCTAATTTACTAATTAAATTAATAAGTAGGTGTTCTTGTTCTTAAGTTTTTGTGAGAACGTTGAGTGACTTTTTCTTACAACAGCTATCCTTACATCCTATAGTAATATCAGGAGAACTGTCAGAATCATCAGATAACTGGGAAGAAGAACTAATTTCTGGATTACTACTACTATCATCTGTGTCGCGTAATTGGAGTATTTGGTAAAGAGAATCTTTAATGTCATCAGGAATTTGTAACTGACTAATTTTTTTCTTTGCATAACAATGTTTTGCATAGTGTCCTAATTTTCCACATTTATAATACTTAATCTTACTGATGTCTTTCCTAGTGTCTTTGGATTGCTGTTTACTGGTGGTTTTCTTACTAAATTTCTTTTTTGGTCTCCGTTTTTCCTTAGAATAGTATTCTATTTTTGGGAATACTGATTTTCTATTTGTGTAATTCCTGCGATAACCTTTGTGACTTCTATATATATATATATATATATATATATATATATATATATATATATATATTTCCTTATCACTGCCGAGATCGCCACCGCCTACCCCAGGAATGGCGGCTTCATCCTTTGGGCGGCTGGGCCCACCACGCCTTCTACCCTCCATTGGCGCTTTCTTCTGCAATCTCGCGATCTTTGTTGTGGGTTTTCCGCTTCTCATATTTGTGTTGTCTCTCTCCTGCATTGGGATCGCCTTTTTGCTTGGCACTCTCACATGGCGCGCTTTTGGGCCCTCTGGATTTCTTCTCGTCACCACCTATTTCTGTCATTGTAAGTCATAGAATCTGATTATTTTCTTCTCTATGTTATACATTTGTTTTGAAGTTGTTTATGAGTTTTAATTGATAATTTCCATTGGCAATCTAGGCACTCTTTCATTATAGTGCAGGGCTCAAGTCCTTGATGGGATGCAAGATTGCAAGTGTCTGTGTTGTTAATTATCAAAAAGGAAAAAGAAATTAAGTTTTTTTTTGGAAATTTGTGGATTTAAAATACATATGCGAACTGTTAAAAAAAATGATTGAATTTCTTATCAGTGAATGGGGGTCAGTGATTTTGGATATGATTAAATCTGTTAGGGAACGGCGGCGACAAAGGTAATGGCTCAAAAGGAGGCTCAAGGGATTGCTGAGAAAAAGAAAGGAAGAAGAGGACCAGGAAGCCAAAAAGAGAGAAAGAGAGAGAAAAAATGGGTTTCTAATTGGATTCTATCCGGGTTGATCCAAATTGCTCATTTTTTTAATGTTATATCAGATTATGACAGGTGTCAAATTTTGATAGGGTCACGTTAGATTGTAAGATAAGTTTTGTCCTCGGGGAGGATGCAAGCATTACCCTATAAAATATTAATAAAATATTCTTTATGTGATATATATTAATAAAATATTGAGGGTGTTTTAGTCATTTAACATGGTCAATGGCCGGAATAAAATGCCGATCAGTTTGGAGAGAGGTCAGTGTAATATTTGAAATGTAAGGGGTACCACTTGTAATTACGCCTAACCTCAGGAGAGGTAAGTGAAATTATCCCAATTTCCGTTGAACCAATCCGTTTGTTTGGATATAAAATATTTTTTATTTTCTGGTATTTGGTTGTCATAACCAAATATTGAAAAATATATTTTTTTTTACCTAAAAAAAGAAAATACATTATGCACACTGAAGGCCAACACCATCTAACAAAGATCCAATTATGCACACTGAAGGCCCTTATTCTTTCTTTTGCATTTTAATTATCTTTAAAACTATTGGAACGTGGCTTAGGGAAGAACCAAATGACAGTTCATGCTTTACCCGTGCAAGCAACCAATGGTTTAACTATTTATATGGAATAATGTAATTATGAAAATTGGTCTGCCTTCGTGTAATTCTGATGGTTAAATTGAACTAATATTACTATGTAACTGTTGAACGGCCTAATTAACATCCTCATTTATTCACAAGTGTTGGTGGAATTTGAAATTTAAAATGAAATTTTCAGAATGTATTAGTTTTATTCCATATCGGCCCATATGGGCATAGTCAGCAACGAAGATACAAAAATGTAAGAAATTATTGCCTACAATCCATTCCTCTGTCAGGATCCCAACAACCATAAAATTCATACAAAGGACGTTCTTCCTTTACCATCACATTTCTCAATTATTAGTGATATATCTCATTGCTAACGGTTGTGTCATCAACCGTTTCTCAATTATTAGTGATATATCTCATTGCTAACGGTTGTGTCATCAACCGCAACCTCATTAGTCGTAGGTCGTAGTTGCTCACTAAAACTACCATTGTGCAGGGATTGTTGCATTAGGTAAAGAATGATTTTTGATCTAGGCTATGAAAAATGCATCCACATTTGACTGTTGCAAATAACATCTGACTTATTTATAGGGATCTTATTTACTCTATGCAACTTCTCAAATAAATATCTACAACTCTTCAATACTCAACTATTCTAAAATCTTCAATGCAACTTTATACGTAAATATATATGATTTTACAGTTCTCTCTGTCATTCTGAAATCTTCTCTATACACATATCTACACAATATTTAATATTCTATAAATTTTCATTTTTGATCAACACTCCATAATTTTGTAAAATAACTCTCCTTTCTTTTCTAAAAGTCTCTATGTTAGATCGTAGACTTTCTGTAAATCAATGAAAACAATATAAAGATTTTTACTCCTCCTTATCTTATTAGTTTTCTCAAAAATTAAATAGCTTCGGATGACATTGCTATTTCCAAATCCCTACAACTTGGACTACTGTTTCTGAGAATTTTTTTTTTCTTTTTTTTTTTTTTTTCATTTAAATGTAGTGAAATTTGAGTTGTTAATCAGCTAACTAGGGATTGCAGTAAAAATAATTGTGTAACCCCCATATAGCAAATTGTACGTATAACTAATTGGAGAACCCATTTGAAAATTGTAGATAGGTGTGGCCTAATATAATGTGGCGAATACTTTCAATTTTGAATAGCTTTCACATTCGTGTAGACATCAATGTGATGATTCTGATGTTCAAAATGGTGTTTTGTTTGGACTAAATTGGTTCGAGCGACACGTTTTGATGTGGACATGTAAATTAAGATGCTATTGGTCCGATATCGCTAATTCATCTGATGACTTTCAGAATTGATAATCTCCTAAGTAGGGCCTATTTTCAAAAAATTTGTTGAGGAGGACACCATTACAGAATAATAAGACTAATATATACTACGTATATATATATAAATTCAAATGCAGCGGATACTAGTGAATCTCTTAGGCAGCGGATACTATTAAAAATTTGAGGGGACAGTTTTAAAAATTATATATACAAATACAAATACTTTAAAGAGAGATTATTAAGTTAAATTCAACGATAATGGGGACAAATTTATAAATGGATGTTTTATCATAATTTCAGTGGGAGTATTTATACAATTTTAACTATAAGTAACTCAGTGGAAGCGGTTGCGGGCTCCACATAGGACACTGCCTGTATACACGATTAGTAATTTTAAAGAATAAGTGTGTTTGGTAATGATTTAAAGCAGGAGGCCAACTTTTAAGTGCTAGAAAAATCATTTAAAAAAATTTCAAAGCTTGACGGTGTAATGGAAGGTTTACATATTCTTATATTTGAATACACACTTCAAACATTTTACTGAGCAACCTACACTTTTATCATTGCATAAGCAATGATTGTTAAATCACAGGTGTATTAACCAAATTTGATGAAGAATTTATATCACTTGTTCCAAAATGTATTATGGCTTGAAATACAATGTATATGGTAAACAAACTACTAGTTGCAATGTGTCCAAACTTTGCATTTTCACTTTAGTTGTTTCTTGACATATTATTCGTATACAGTAAAGCAACTGACATTTGAAAAGCGCTGAATTTACAAGTTCTTGAACCACCATTATCAGAAAAGAAGCAATTCAGAAAAGTGAAGAAACAACTTGCTTACATGGTGTCAATCGCCTCTTGTTGCCATTAACGAAGTGTGCCCAACGCCCTTTTATATGTGTACCATTTTGCTACCAAGAGAAAAGCTCCTAAATTCAACACACTCAGCACAACCAAGAGCCAGAAGAAGTAATGGACGTGACCATAATTCAGATTGTCCGGTATCCAACCAAGCTTCCCATTCTTAGTACTAATTGACGTAACAATGGTCACGAGTAAAGAGCTTGTGTAGTTTCCAAGCGCAACAGTGGTGAGCGAGAGAGCAGAACACAAACTTCTCATGGCATCAGGCGCTTGGTCATAGAAGAACTCCAATTGTCCAATGAATGTGAAAACCTCCGCGCACCCTATGAGAAAGTACTGTGGAACTTGCCAAAATATCGACAAGGGCATTTCCTTGAGTTCATAGTAGTTGTGCCTTCTTACCATTCCAAGTCTAATGAGCTCCAAAATCCCAGCAACTAGCATGGAAAATATAGATATGAAGAGGCCTATGCCCATTCGCTGGAGTTGAGTGAAGCCATTCTTGTGACCCGTGAATTTTCTGACAAATGGGACGATCATTCTATCATAAACTGGGACCCAGAATAGGACACTGAGTGTGTCGAAAATGCTGAGTGATGCTGGTGGGATATGGAAGCTAGAGTTGCCAACACGAGTATCCATTCTCTCCCCTTGCAACACAAATAAGGTGCTCATTTGACTGTACACGGTGGCAAAGATGATACCGGTGGCCCATACAGGAAGCAATCTTATGATGGCTTTCAGCTCCTCAACTTGGGTCACTGAGCAAAGTTTCCATGGGTTTATCGAGTCCTTTATATGATCTGATTGTATTACCACTGCTGCTTTATCAAAG
Organism: Cornus florida; assembly: GCF_030987335.1. Lineage (NCBI taxonomy): Eukaryota > Viridiplantae > Streptophyta > Magnoliopsida > Cornales > Cornaceae > Cornus > Cornus florida. The sequence continues at coordinate 11,612,756 of NW_026775578.1, read as the reverse complement.
AAACTGCATTTACAAGATTTCGTAAGCAGTGTAGATTAGAGTTTGAGATGAGTTTAATGAGAAAGTAATATGGAAATCATGTATATGGAGCATAAGGTAATGGACAATGGTATAATTAATTTTGAATGAGTCTGTTTTTCATTCATGGAATAGTCCTTAAGCATGCTTAGTCTGGATACAAGCACTTGATTCAATTAAAACAATTATACTATCTCAAATTTTTATCATATTTTTCAGATAAGTTTCATTGCAACTAAATTTCACTTCCACATGCTAACATGAAATAATAAATAAATGCAATAATTTTTATTGCTACGAAGATCTCTGAAAATTTATCTAGTGGAGCAGTCACTTATTGAGCAATTAATTTTGATCGAATCTATTAATACTAAATTTAAACTTTGTTAAACCAAACAGAACCATTTTCCATGTCCATGAATTTTGACAGAAATCACCTGGTGCTGGGACACTTACCTAAGATCTTTTGTATGATCAAGCTTGCGGCTTCCTTTGATAGAAGATTCTGCATCTGTTGTCTCATACAAAACAGACTTGTCAGCAGGCACTTCAACTCGGTATTTCTTGAAGGATGCCACCACCACCTGAGCTATGCGTGTCAGAGGGCTGCCTCCAGGTTTCTGGTTCCGATACAAACGAGTACCTGAAAAGAAGCTCACGACAGCAATTGCCATTGCCACAGCTGGAATGCCGAAACCCCAGCCCCACCCCACATTATCTTGTATCCAGACTAGAAGAGAAGAAGCAATGAGTGCTCCAACATTTATTGAAAAATAGAACCAGTTGAAGAAAGAACTCTTGTGTCTTTTCTCAACCTCATCAGCATCGTCAAACTGATCTGCTCCAAAGGATGACACACAAGGCTTTATTCCTCCAGTCCCCAGAGCTATAAGGTAGAGTGCCAGGAAGCACACTGCGCTTTCTCTAAATGTGGGGTCACAAACATCACCGTTACAGGATGGTTTTATGCCGGGGATGGATGCTGACAACGTCAACAGTGTCATTCCCTACATGAAATTGGGTTATTTCAGCGTAACTAGAAAGAATGTACCATTCACCCATGTATTTATTCAAAACTCAGCTAAGATTTCTTTCTGCATTGAATATAATCCGCAAGGCTGAATTGAGCAGATGAAGTAAGGAGGCATTTGCATTTTGCAAATAATCATTTCATTCCATTTAACTGCTCATATCCATTCTACTTTGTTTTTGGTACAAGTTAGTCTCTGTTAATTTTAAAAACCAATTTTGTATGAGCCTGGATTTTCATCATGTATATAGAACAAAATTGTCAATTTCAACAAAAATGAACTCTTCTTATACACATCAATTTCCAGTAAGGCTCATATATATGTGTGTGTGTGTGTGTGTGTATGCATATGTGTGTTTTTCTATAATAGTCTTTTATGGTGATACAAATTTCTGCACACATTGCTATAGAAGGATACAAATACAATGTCATCTTAGATGCCCCATATGGATTTCATAGGACAAAAACAAATTACCGAGTTGATATTCAAGTCGATAAAGTTTCACAAACATAACTACTTACAATGACATAGATGATTGAGAAAAAGGCAATCGTCCAATATCTTCCTAGGTATGCATCAGCCAGAAATGCTCCTATCAGTGGTGTGATGTAGCAGGTTCCAGACCAATTCGAGACATTCTTAGAAGCCGTAGCACTGTCCTGGTTCAGATGATGCTTGAAATAAAGCACCAGATTGGTGCCCATTCCATAGTATGCCAACCTTTCGCAGCATTCATTTCCTGCCGATGAACATAAAAGTGAATACAAATTTTTACCCAAATTTCAAATTCTGTTAACTTGAGTAAGTGATGAACAAGATGCATACCTAGGATAAAGGGACATGCCTTCCATGTGCCTGTTTTCTTCTTATTAGCTGGATTATTTTTGTAATCTACTGTTCCATCTTTCGTATAGATGTCATCTTCTGCCGCGATTACGGTCCCATCTTTAGTATAGATTTTATCTTCTGCCATGGAAGTCTGGAAACTAGATTATGCTTGATTTAGTATTCTATTTGTTTGGGAAATTGACTCAAAGACCGAACGACAGTGGAACTTGAATATGTGCTAAAACTGCAGCAAATGTAGAACAACAAGGCATATAAAATCTTCTTAAGAAATACTTTTCAATTATCAAAGACAGAATATGAGAAACATAAACCAATTTATCAACAATATATAATTGGACAAAGTAAATTCTTTCATGGAGGAGACAACATGAAAAAATTGGGAGAAATTTTTGATTCCTCAGTTGTATGATTGCTCAGTTGTATGCTAAGAGGAGAGGAAAAGAAAATTTTGGCAGATTAGGTGTTTTTTATTCCCAGTTTTCTTTTCTTCTAACTTTTGGAAACCATGTAGATTCAATCGCAAGATATATACAACTGAAACACAAAATTGAAGGTAAAGGTACAATACAATATGGAAGATAAATATCCATATACAGATAACTCAGAGGTGTAACCATTATTTCAGACTCAGAGGCTAACAAATTTAAAAAATAAAAAAAAAATTAAATAAAAATCTGGGAACATAACTTTGAATATGAATGGAATGAACTGACATAATATCAATTTTAATAAAATGAATGAATAATTTAAACAGTCAAAATAAAACTTTATACATTTTTCATGTGAGAAGTTTTTTCTTTTCCATTTCAATCAACTGGAAAGGACAAGGAAAAATTAAGTGGATAAATAAATAAAAAGTGGAATGAAATAATATGAAATTAATACATACTTGAAGCTTTAACCCAGAAAGCAGTTTTGCCTCATCATAGATCTGATTTCAAAGACAACCAACCCAATGGCTTTCTGAAGCTCAAATTAAATGATCTTTGTTGTTCTCTGCTTTCCTATCTTTTTTGTGTGTGCGTGTTTCTGTATATTATTTTGGAGTGTGAATTTTTGACTATGTAGCATACAAAGCAAATGAGACTTCGCCACTTGGTGTACAATAAGTCAACAGAGTGGCACCAGCTGTGTGAAGTGTGAACGCACAAAAAGGGCAAGAGTGGGGGAGAGGAGTATGGTGGCAGTACTAATATACAACGACCATGTATCACTTATCATGTACCCTCTGATTTTGACAAACACTAGGTATAAAATTGAACTTCACGGAGCGCATGGTTACAGTGATATCTTTCCTCACCTAGTGAGTGGATTGGGAGTGTTTGTTGGGCTTGACTATTTTATGCAAGGGCGGGTCTAAGTTATGCATATATTTAAGAAGTTTTTGTATTTGTTAAATGGGTACTAATATGGAACTAACGAGGTAAGATATCCGTGGGTACTATTTTTCTTTTCAACGACCATGACCCATTTCACAGGAAAACTGATAAAATTTAGGAATCTTCACGGAGCGCAATCTTCACGGAGCGCATGGTTACGGTGGATATCTTTCTTCACCTACTAATGACTGGATTCGGAGTGGTTGTTGGGCTTGACTTGTTTTAAGCAAGTGTCAACGGAGTGGTTGTTGGGCTTGACTTGCTTTAAGCAAGTGTCAACCACTCATTTCATGGCATCATATTATGTGTTTTGGGTATGAAGTAGTAAGGTTTTGTTCTTAAAGTTTAATCCAAAATGTGATGATATTGTGTGTTTTAGGTCTAAACCTGTAAAGTTTTGTTCTTAAATTTTAATCACATCATTTCTTTCCACTCCACCACAAAGTATGATAAGTTAAGTGTATATTTAATAAATAGGATAAGAACAAATAGATTCTTATAAGGAGGGTAACATTTTTCTTTTCAAGTATTTTTTTATTTTTAATTTTTTTTTTATGACTATAACATAAATTATCTAAAATAAAATTATTTTTGTTATTTTTTTAAAAAAGGTCGTAGACCAAATTTGGGTGAAAGAGGAAAGTGAATATTGATAACTACCAAAAAAAAATAATAATAATAATATACATTTTTAACCTTTCCAAAAAAAATTAATTAACCCTACTACCTTAAATAACATTAGCATTTATTTATTTTTATTGATGCCAATATAAATTTGTAAAAAGAATGTAAATTCTATACATTACTTGACAAAAAATTTCTTGTAAAATAATTTGGAAAAAGTTTTACTTTAAACTCACTAAGATTTATATTGGTAAAATGAATATAAAAACTTTTTTCCCCTTCCATTCAACCAAAACACATTCACCAAAAAATAGAAGAGCAATGCTTGGATCTGCCCAATTAGGACAAGTTTTGTCCTCCACCCTGATGTGGCCCTATGAAAACTTGACACCTGCCCAAAAAATAAAAATGAATCATACTGCATCAAATTAGTTACTGGGTACAATCCATCAGAGAAACCTATCTTCTCTCTCCTCCAGTCCTTTTTCTCTTTTCAGAAAGTCTTCCTTTCATCTTTGTCGAACCAGCACATTCATCTTTTCCGGTCACCGTTCTGAATCCTCCATTCCACCGGCCAGGGGCGGAGCCAAGATCTTGAGATTAGGGGGGCTAAAATAAGCAATGTTGCTTAGTTAGAACTTTTGGAGAAAAAAAAAAAAAAAATTACGTAGGCAAAAATATTTTACAATTTATTAAATTCACATAAAAATATATCTATCTAAAATTTTACCAATTTATTTAAATGAAAAAATATAGTTATTTGAACAAGTTTTTTTTGTTAAACTTTCCAATAAGATTTTTGCCAAAATTATAAATAAAAAAATTAATAAAACAATTTAATTTAGATTTTAGATTTTAATTTATAAAAAAAAAAATAAGAAATTCATATAATACTTGCACAAATTAATAATCATTACACAATATATCAATAAAAAAACAAACAACAATAAATCAATTTTGACTGACTTAAATCAAAGAATATTGGCAAGTAAGAAGAAAAAAAAAATGATCGGAAAGAATCATGTATGATATATAATTTTAGGATAATAAGGTTATTGAAAGAATTGTGATTGAGTTGGAAGGATTTTAGGATAATTACATTACGTTAAAAACTGTATTTGAGTTGAAATTTTAAGATAGTGACATTAAATTTTTATATATATTTTTTTTTCTTAGGGGGACTAAAATTCTAAAAAATTAGGGGGCCCATGGCCACCCCTGGCTCTGCCCCTGCCACCGGCCGAGTTCAGCCCACCTTATCACAAGTCAGCCATAATTCATCCACAGTCAAGCTTTTCCTTGCCCGCCGGCGCCGCGCTGCAAACCCACTACCGTTCAATCTCGCCAAGCAGCGCCGCAAGCCCACTACCGTCTTCATCCTCGCCGATCTGCCATCGCCACCGCTGGTCAAATTATTCACGACCGAGCTGTCCCCAGCCGAGCCGTCCTCGCCACTATCTGAAGTCAGCCTATCACTGTCGCTGTCAGTCAGCCGCGCCCATCACGGTTGCTATCATCCGAAGCTGAGCCCTCCACCGGCAAGCTCACCGCTTGTCTGATCTCAGCAACGCCCCACCTTCACCGCCCTTTACAACCAATGATTGTGGGGATGTAGGTGGCAAGATCCCGTCGGAGCCGCCGAGTTCGGACCAAAGCTTTAGCAAAAAAATCCATTTGTGACGGGTTGATCCAAATGCTTTTCTTTTTTTAATATTATACAATATTGAGACAAGTGTCAAGTTTTTATAGGACCACATCAAGGTGGAGGACAAAACTTATTCTGATAGGGCACGATCCAAGCATTGCTCAAAAAAATATATATATATAAGAAACCAGTGGTTTCATCACAGACACATGTTCATTTCTTTTACCCATTCCCCAACCCAAAAATTTCCTTCCTGACACATCCATTCCTCCCTCTTTCCCTTCCATTTATTTTTCCATCCCTTCAACCAGACACAGGATTAATCAGCATAAGAAAAATAGGAAAACTAAGTCAAACTAGTCTGAAAGCATGGCTCAAAGCTTCCCTGGTCCAATCTAAACAATCCCAAGTCTCGTAACTCACTTGGTTGATCATCATCCTCGAAGCCATCAAAATGGTGATGGGTAAAATAAATCGAGTTCCCTGAAAACCCAGGTATGGGAGCTGTGTAAGATACCGAGCAGTTGGTACCCAAGAACAGCATTTGATCCCCTAAACTGTTCGTCTCTACCCACAGTCCACTGCTGCGATCTAACCTGAACACCTTGATGTCGAGAGTTTGGATAGGGCAGAATAATTGTTCATCATACTCAGGTTCATCCTTCCAAAACCTCATAAACATAATTAGATCCCGATTAGATTGCACCAAGTACATGATTAAACTCTCCCATGGACACAATGTAGTAGGAACACAAGGCAAGTGCAAGTTGAGTCTTGTTACTTCACCACTTCTTCCCAACTCATTAAAGATGCCAAGGTCCTCATTACAATTGAGGGCATGTAACTTTCCCTCATAGAATGCAATGTCCACGTAGTAAAATCCAGCCGAATCCAAGACGGACCATGATGCATCCCCTGGTTTACAGAAAGCCAGTTTCCCAGCTACAAATAGTATGACAATTATGCACCTCCTGCTGCCAAGTTGTCCGGAGTCGGGGCACACGATAAACTGGCCTTCAGAATGAACCTTGGCTGGTCTGAACGATAAAATGGAACTTTTGTCTGGGATGGGTGATGGATGATCTGTTTACTAAACGGGTTGAACAGGAAATTTTTTATCGGAACTTTGGCCAGTGACATCAAGATATGCTCTAGAAAACTGTTGCTCTTCATTGGAAGAGCTTGAGCCATCAGCAACCAACCATGGAAGATCCAACAACACGACATACGCGTAACTCTGGAGGTACCTTAGCACCATGAATGGTGCCATCTGAGAGCGAACAGAATTTAATATTTTGTTTTCTTATTACGTCATTCAACATCAGCAATGGGAGTGGAGGCTTTGTTGAATGTTGCAAATCCCACAAAACGCCACCGTCTTCTTCAACAAAAACAGTCATTGTCATTGACAGTAGGAATTTTCCGCTCACGATCAAAATACTTGTTCCTTAAGAAGTTTGAATATATTTTTATTTTTCCTAATCACAAAACCAAAACCGTCAAAACAAGAAAGTGACACTTATCTACAATGGTTTGAATACATTATAGACATCACCGTATTAAAGCCTTTGGTGGTTAAAAACAACATAACACATCTGTGTGTATATATAGAATACTAAATAAGACTCGGTGCTATTGAATCAAGTGATATATGTCTGTGTATATATATACAATACTAAATAAGACTGAGTGCTATTGAATCAAGATTACAGGACAAAGAACACAACCAACATCAGATGAGGATTCACTGAGCGACGTATGCCTTAGCGGATGAATGTTTTTGATACCAGTCCCTGAATCTCCCCTGCTGCTTTGTCAACCCAGCAGTTTTCCCGGCGACGATGACCGTGGATCCTCCATTGCAGAAGCAGAACCCTGGCTAAACCTTAATACCAATCGTTGTATTTGCACAGCCCATCTAGTCCCCATTTTATACACACATCGCACTCTAGAATTCTATTTCGATATGGAGGCTACTACTCTGTATTTTTTACCCATTGATTTTAAAGGACTGCTACTTGCAGTCACGCAGTGGCATAGGGACTGGTAAATGTATAATTAATACATTTTTTTATTTTTATGAAATTTTAAAATTTAGCATTTTTCTCCTGTCATATGAGCTGCATCTCAAGCGGCTCAACCTTAAATAACCCGAGTTCAGTCCGAATTTGTTTGGGCTTGGTAATGTTTTTTTAATTTCGGTCTAAACCTGGGCAAGATATTTTGAGTCCGAATTTAATAATGATGAAAATTAATGCTTTGTTTGGTTGGAGGGATGAAAAAATGGATGGAAGAGATAGAGAGATGGATGAATGAGGAATCCCTAGGGAACGGAAGGTGTCTCCTCCATTTTCTGTTTGGTTAAATGGAATGGATAATAGAAAGAATGGATGAGATGATACTTTTTTTTGTTTGATTGGAAGCAAGAGAAAGAGATTTTTTTATCAATATATCCTCACTGTATAAAATAATAAAAAAGTAGATATCCATTTGAATTTTTTTGAAAAGGTTAAAATTGAAAATTGCATATTGTTGATAATTATTCATTTTTTCTCTCCTCCCTTCCCCCCAAAATTGGGCGAATAGAAAAATATGAAGAAAGGAGCTTCCCATCCCTCCAACCAAACACGAAAAGCCTCATCCATCCCTCCTCTAATCCATCCTTCCAACCAAACATAGCATAAAGAATCATCAACTCGGTAAGCAACCGAGTAGTGTATTCACTTTTAATACTAATATTAGAATCTAATAAATGACAAAACTAAACATGTAATTAAAGGAAACTAAACTAAATCAATTGCGGTTTTAAAAACATAATAATAATAATAAAATTCGTCAATCATGAAAGCCTGAAATTTGCAAAGCTAAAAAAAAAGAAAAAAAAAAAAAGAAAAAAAAAAAAGGTTAATCCTTGCTTTGAATCACATCTAATTTTGTCATTTTTCGTTAATAATATATAATGGTAATAGAAAAAAAAAATAAGTTTTTTAAAATATGAAAAAGTAAAAATTTATTAATTAATTGTAGTAGGATTAGATCCTAATGCTATCATTAAAAAGTGAGTATACTACCTTACCCACCAGGGAGCAGCTGAACACGACTAAATGAACAATTGTACAAAAAAAGATAAATAATGAAGGTTATATACATATATGTATATATATACAAACCCGAAATAAAATAGGCAATGGTGCAAAAAAACTCCAGAAGTTTCGCCAAGTGAGCACAATACTCCCATGTGGTACAAAAATGAACAAGTTCGTCCCTATATTTTCGAAAGTGAACAATTTAACTGCCCTATCCTTGCCGGTTCTAATAAAGACATCCCCATTTTTTTTCTTCATTAGAAATCTGAATCAGTTACACTTGCAATTGCTTTTCGTTTTTGTTCTGTATTTTCACAAATATATTATGGCTTGATTCAATGTATGACACCTATGGTAAACAAAACAACTAGTTGCAATGTGTCCAAACTTTGAACTTTCACTATAGTTGTTTCTGAAATAACATGAACATGAAGTGTTATTTTGTCTTTGCAGTATTCTCTTGACATATTATTCACACACAGTAAAGCAAATAACATTCGAAGGGGGCTGAATTTACAAGTTCTTGAAACACCATTATCAGAAACGAAGAAATTCAGAAAAGTGAAAGAAACTACTTGCTTACATGGTGTCAGCTAGACGCCTCTTGTGGCCATTAACGAAGTGTACCCACCGCCTTTTTATATGTGTACCACTTTGATACCAAGAGAAAAACTCCTAAATTCAGCACACTCAGCACAACCAAGAGCCAGAAGAAGTAATGGAGGTGCCCATAATTCAGATTGTCCGGTATCCAACCAAGCTTCCCATTCTTGGTACTAATTGAGGTAACAATGGTCACGAGTAAAGAGCTTGTGTAGTTTCCAAGCGCAACAGTGGTGAGCGATAGAGCAGAACACAAACTTCTCATGGCATCAGGCGCTTGCTCGTAGAAGAACTCCAATTGTCCAATAAATGTGAAAACCTCCGCGCACCCTATGAGAAAGTACTGTGGAACTTGCCAAAATATCGACATGGGCATTTCCTTGAGTTCATAGTAGTTGTGCCTCCTCACCATCCTAAGTCTGATGAGCTCCAAAATTCCCGCAGATAGCATGGAAAAGATGGATATGAAAAGGCCAATGCCCATTCGCTGGAGTTGAGTGAAACCATGCTTGTGACCAGTGAATTTTCTGACAAATGGGACGATCATTCGATCATAAACTGGGACCCAAAATAGGACACTGAGTGTGTCAAAAATGCTTAGTGCTGCTGGTGGGATATGGAAGCTAGATTTGCCAACACGAGTATCCATTTTCTCGCCTTGCAACACAAATAAGTTGCTCATTTGACCGTACACGGTGGCAAAGATGATACCTGTGGCCCATATGGGAAGCAATCTTACGATGGCTTTCAGTTCCTCAACTTGGGTCACTGAGCAAAGTTTCCATGGGTTTATCGATTCCTTTATATGATCTGATTGTATTTCCACTGCTGCCTTATCAAAGAAACTGCATTTGCAAGATTACGTAAGAGACAGACTATAATTTCACCATGGTAGCAAGAAAGGGACAGAGAATATAAATAATCTATGTAGTAAGCCGTGTAAATTACAGAGTTTGAGATGAGTTTATTCAGAAAGTAATATGGAAATCAAGTATATGTATTGGTAGAGCACACAGTAATCATATAACTGATTTTGAATGAGTATATTTTACATTCATGGTATAGTCCTTAAGCATGCTTAGTCTTGATACAAGCAATTGTTTCTATTAAAACAATGATACTAATATGAATTTCTATCATACGTTTTTCATTTAAGTTTCATTGAAACTAAATTTCAATTCCGAATGCTAACATGAAATAATAAATAAATGCAATAATTTTGATTCATAGGAACTTTTAAACAATTATAGATCTCTGAAAATTTATCTCGTGGAGCAGTCACTTGTTGAGCAATTCAATTTGACCAAGTCAATTAATCCTGAATTCAAACTTTGTTAAACCAAACAGAAGAACCATTTTCCATGTCCATGCATTTTGATTGATGTAGCAGGTGTTGGGACACTTACCTAAGATCTTTTGTGTGATCAAGCTTGCGGCTTCCTTTGATAGAAGACTCTGCATCTGTCGTCTCATACAAAAGAGACTTGTCTTTAGGCACTTCAACTCGGTATTTGCTCAAGGATGCCACAACCACCTGAGCGATACGTGTCAGAGGGCTGCCTCCAGGTTTCTGGTTCCGAAACAAACGAGTACCTGAAAAGAAGCTCACTACAGCAATTGCCATTGCCACAGCTGGAATGCCGAAACCCCAGCCCCACCCGACATTATCTTGTATCCAGACCAGAACAGAAGAGGCAATGAGTGCTCCAACATTTATTGAAAAATAGAACCAGTTGAAGAAAGAACTCTTGTGTTTTTTCTCAACCTCATCAGCATCGTCAAACTGATCTGCTCCAAAGGATGACACACAAGGCTTTATTCCTCCAGTCCCCAGAGCTATAAGGTAGAGTGCAAGGAAGCACACTGCACTTTCTCTAAATGTGGGGTCACAAACATCACCGTTACAGGATGGCTTTATGCCGGGGATGGATGCTGACAATGTCAACAGTGTCATTCCCTACATGAAATTGGGATCTTTTCAGTGTAATGTAGCGAGAATGTACCATTCAAACCAATGTATGTTTTTAAAACTCAGCTAAGATTTCTTTCTGCATTGAACATAGAGCGGATGAAGTAAGGAGCCATTTGCAAATAATCATTTCATTCCATTTAACTTCTCATAGCCATTCTAGTTCGTTTTTGGTACTTGAAGTTAGTATATATATGTTAATTTCAAAAACCAATTTTGTATGAGCTTGGATTTTTCTTTGTGTAACTAAAACAAAGTTGTCAATTTCAACAAAAATGTGCCGTTCTTTCACACGCCATTTTCCAATAAGATTCGTATAGATGTGTATGTATACATGTATGCATACATTAGCGTGTTTCTATTAAGGTTTTCTATTGTGATACAAATTTCCGGACCTTTTGCTATAGAAGGATACAAATCAGATGTCATTTTAGACGGCCACATATGGATTTTATAGGACCAAGACAAATTACCAAAAATCAATTCTGTATCTCAAACAAAGTTGTCAATTTAAGCATCATTTCCCAATAAGGTTCATATATATATATGTGTGTGTCTGTGTATATATGTATGCATATGTGTATGTTTCTATTATAGTTTTCTGAGGTGATACAAGTTTCTGCACCTATTGCTATAGAAGGATACAAATCTGATGTCATTTTAAATGCCACATATGGATTTTATAGGACCAAGACAAATTACCAAGTCCATAAAGTTTCACAAACATGACTTACAATGACATAGATGATTGAGAAGCAGGCAATTGTCCAATATCTTCCTAGATATGCATCAGCCAGAAATGCTCCTATCAGTGGTGTGATGTAGCAGGTTCCAGACCAATTCGAGACATTCTTAGAAGCCGTAGAGCTCTGCTGGTTTAGATGATGCTTGAAATAAAGCACTAGATTGGTGCTCATTCCATAGTATGCCAACCTTTCGCAGCATTCATTTCCTGCCGATGAACATAAAAGTCACTAAAAACCTTAAAAACAAATTCCAAATTCTGTTAACTCGAGTAACTGATGAATAACATACATTACCTAGGATAAAGGGACATGCTTTCCATGTTCCTGTTTTCTTCTTATTAGCAGGATTATTCTTGTAATCCACCGTCCCATCTTTCGTATAGATATCATCTTCGGCCGTGATTACCTTCCCATCTTTAGTATTGATATCATCTTCTGCCGTGATTATCTTTCCATCTTTAGTATTGATATCACCTTCTGCCATGGAAGTCTAGAAACTGGTGTATGCTTGATTTAGTATTCTATTTGTTTGAGAAATTTACTCAAAGACCGAAACGATAGTGGTACTCCAATATGTGCTAAAACTGCAGCAAATGTAGAACAATTTAGCATGAAATCCTCATAAAGGCAATAATGCAACAAGTTAATCAACTATCAAAGACATCAGAAACACAGCCCAATTTCTCAAAATTATATATAGTTATAATGAAAATAAAAGAAAAGAAAATTTTGGCAGGTTAGGAATTTTTTTTTCTTATTCTTTTCTTCTCAATTTTGGCAACCATGTACGTTCAATCACAAGATATATACAACTGAAACACCAATTGAAGCTATAGAGGTACAAAACTTTGTAGAATATAAATTATCCATACAACAGATGATTCAGATGTCTCCCCTCATCTTAGAGGATCAGAATTTTCCAAAGCTATTCAAAATAAATAAATTTTCAGGGAAGATACATTTGAATAAATTAATGGAATGATTTGAAATAATATCAATATTAACAAAGTGAATGAACAATTTTAACATGTAAAATAAAACATTTCACATTATTATTATTATTATTTCATTTCACTCAACTTGAAAGCACAAGGAAAAAATGAGTAGATAAATATATATATAAAAAAAAAAAAAAAAAATGAAGGTGGACTGAAAATATGAAATAATATGAACTTGATGCATACTTGAAGCTTTAACCCAGAAAGCAGTTTTGGCTCATCATAGATCTGACGACTTCAAAGACAACCCACTGGCTTCTGAAGCTCAAATACGATGATCTTTGATTATTTTTTGTTCTATGCTTTCCTATTTGTGCATGTGTGTGTGTTTGTTTATATTATTGTGCTGTAGTTTCAACCTTTGACTATCTAGCATTTATAAGGCCAGCAAATGGAGAGAGAAATTGGACAAAAGTGTCTTTCCCAATCTGCCAAAACTTTCTTTTGGATGATTCTAATTCTGATCATTCAATTGGTTTAATTCCAATAGTAAAAATGATTCGATTCTAATTTTTATGAAATTCGTGTCCAACTCATGATATTGTGAATTGATACTTATATTCACTCGCAAAAATTGAGTTGTATTATTCATCTCCTTGCAGTGAAAACATAATTATTGAATTTTATGACTGTGTTTATGAATTATTCTAAAAGAGAAAATTGACATGTTTAATTTGTAATTATAAAAATAATTTTATTTTTATTTATAAAAATATTTATTTTTAGATAATGATAAGAGAATGATACAAACTAAAAATTGTTGAGAAATCCTTACAAACACTTGATAATAAATAGCAGATTTTGAACCAATTATTATAAAGTCAACGTTTTCAGCTTGACTAAAAATTGGACGGTAGGATCGCATTTGAGTGAAAGGTGCTCGGTGTGATGCTTTTGTTGTTTTGAATTCCGTGTCATCGTAATCCACTGGATTATTGTCCTTTTTTAAGAGAGTAGACAGACAAGTGGAGTTTAATCTTACTTTTTCATCCATTGGATTTTTTTCTTTTTTTTTTTCTTTTTTTGGACACCAAATCAATTGGATAAACATCACACGAGTTCAAGCTTGACATCAGGTCACTTACGCAAAGATCGACAAATCATTATCATGGTTGCATAAAATCATAACTCAAATAAGATGTGAATTTATTTTATAAAAAAAAAAATCTGTAAATTATATTAATATCATAATACTTAAAAATAATTTCATAGATGAATATCTCCTCTTATTACTAAAGATTGTAAGCTAATCCTATATATTTAACCTTTTAAAAAGAATGGTGACAATACCTTAATTTTTTATAGATGAAAAGAAAAATATGCTTTATTTATTATAATTATAAAATAATCATTATCAGCAAATTCAAATAATTTTATTAATATAGATACAGAATCTCTAACAGGATCTACAAAATTACGAAGGTTGATCTGGTAGTTGACCTAAACCCACGGAGACGGTGATAACACGTGTAATGTTGCTGTATTTTCTAAAAAAGATACTTCATGAAAAAGACAAATCAAGGACGGAGATTCTAATTAGAGATTCTCATTTTCGTTTAACATTTGAACTTTGAATACCATTTTTTTCTTTTTTCTTTTTCTAGATAAGACCACGTTAATGTCTATTCAGACCAACTATTTCAGAATTCATTTAACTAGTCCAATTTTTTTTTTTTATTATTTTTTTTTCCACCTACTTCGTGTCGAGGATGGTGAAAAAATGAATGATTTAGTTGTATAATTGGTAAGAGTGTTGGGCTGCGTGTTTTTATTCGAATCTCTTCTTCCAATTTTATCCAGATAAAATTAAAAAAAAAAAAGTAAATGAATGACTCATATTTGAATCAGATTCAGTCACTCAGGCGAGTTCGAATTTGAATTTTAAGATTGTTTGATAAATGAGTCAATATTAAATCATATTGAGCCCAATTCGATTAGGCTTATAAACATAAACTCATATAAATTCTTATAGGTTTAAGAATACATTAATAAATGTAGACTTATGCTAGATTCATAGACATAAACTAGTGTAAACTCGTATAAGTTTGTAAACGAGACAAAAAGATTTTGAATACGAGTCCAAATTGAGTTTGATTAACTTTTGTTATTAAATGAGTTAAGCTCAAATATTTTAAAAATAATAACAAGAACTTTTCAAACCTGTTACAATCTCCATAGACAAGCTAAAATTGAGCCCACAAACGGCTGGTTTCATTTGTATTCTTATTGAATTAGTGGGAAATAATTTTAGGTCCTCATTTTTTTTATTCCTCTTTTGCGGTGAATCTTTTATTGTAAAGCTAAATGAAATCAAAATATGAGTATCATCACAATAGAAAAGGCAATAACAAGCCATAAATATATAAAGTTAATACTACTATATATATCAGCTCACATGTACCTTACCTGGATTCAATCCGTGGAAATCAGCATAGCATGCAACAGGCACAATAAAAAGGAGAAGTGCACATATTTCTCACCAAATATATTAGATTCTTGGTTTTGAGTTGAAACTATTAAATAGGAAGACTCAAATTCCTATGGCGATTGACGAGAGAGTAGAGAGAGAGAGAGAGAGAGAGAGAGAGAGCTCTAATGTGGACGTTGCCAAGGAAGAAAATGATATACGGCCGGCTAATGCACATTGAATACTCCCCCCAAAGGAATATATATACAAAATTTGACCATATTAAAAAATGGACCTCTCTAAGTACCCCTTCTTTCTTTCTTTTTTTTCTTTTTTTTTTTTTTCTTAATAATGTGTCACATTTGACTAGGGGCGGACAAATAATTCGTGAATCCAATTCGTTCCAGTCCCTTCCGTGTGGATCGGATCGGATTACTGCACTTACGGATTGGTGCCGAATTCAAAAAAATCGAATCAATTGAACCGTAAGATATATATATATATATATATATATATAATGTATTATTTAATTTAATTAGTTGATGATCATTTAATAATCAACTCTAAGAATGTATTAATTAATGATTATTTAAATAAATGAAAATGAACTAATGGTGATAAATTAAAATTTTATCTATTCGGTTATGGTTAAAAAATAAATAATAAATAATATTTAATAAAAATCTTAATTTGCGAATTAAATTCGATTAGATTCGATTCGTGAGATAATGAGTTGGTGACGAATTCAAAAAAAAAATAACCCGATGAAACAGGATCCGATTAGGATTGCCATCACCCCTGCATTTGACGTAGAAATGCTCGATGTTTGGAATGGCTTGTTTGTCCCACTGTACCTGTCTCTTTCAACACAACTTGCAATCTCTGGAATTAACTTCATTCCAAAACATATACTCTCTTTCTCTCCCCGTCTCTCTCACATGATTCTTCGTCCGGGGGAATAATAAAAATATAAAAAAAAAATGTACATTTTCAACTCTTTCACACTTCTCTATCTACAATGTAAATGATTATTCTCTATATTTGAAAAATTATAGAAAAAAAAAAACATTTGACCCATGAAAAAATAATAATAATAAATTCGTAGATTTTCAACTCTTTCACACTTCTCGTTTACACATCTTATCGTACTAAAACTTTACATGAACAACTGATAAGATGTATTGCACTTAAAATTTTTCTAGTGTAAATATATTTATATTATTCTTTGTATATATATGTTGTCGAGTTGTGTACAAGGCGTGCTCTGATCGTCCCTAATTCCAATCCCAAGATTCCCAACCCACTTTTCTACTCCTAACAAGATATCCAGTAGGTCTTGGGGTTATATCTTTTATCTATATGTATATCATTAATTATTTTTATTTATTTATTTACTTTTTATTCTGGCAAATTAGGAGAGATGGTTTCAAACACAACACATCTCTATCAATTAAATTATTAGGTAATGACATGTATATTTCTAATTAGGATTGTCTTGTTATCATGTAATAAGGATCACAAAATTAAATTCACATTAGCCCATTAGCATGTCCTATAATTTTTATCCGTGTGTAAACGGGATAAGACTTAAATGACGTTCCTACTCCCAAATAGTTTTCATTTTCAAGTCACACAGTGTTTAGTGGTAGGACATGTGTTGTTTGTGGCCAAAGGCCTAAATTCGAATTCTCACTCCATCAATTGCTTTAACTTTCCTAAAAAAAAAAAAAGGGGTGACACTGGGGTGGGAGCAAGAGCAAAGTATGAAAGTAACAAAATTTAAGCTACATAGAGGGGCGAAATGAAAACATGAGAATGAGAATGACATGCGTTTAAAAAAATTATGTAGCATGGTACGGTTTATTTTCCACCACTTTGTTTTGGACGCGGATTCAACAGTTTGTTTTGAATTGGGACTATTATTATTTCTCTGGTGGCACTATAGAAAATGAGCCGACCCAATAGAAAGGCCCTTCCGTCTATGAAGAAAGCCCATGGTCCTCATCTGCTACTTCCAAACCGCACCGAGCTATAACCTATAGAAGCGAAGATTTAATTGGGCTCAGCTATAGCCTATAGAGCCGAGCTTCCATCAGGCTTAATTTGGGCCGAAATTTAGGAAATTTTATTTAGTACCCAGTTCAGCAAGCTCGGCCCAATTACTCACAACCCAATCAACAGCTCATCTGAGGGAGCTTAATTAGCTCTGATTTCTGACAAATTATTAGATGATTTAGAATGATAAGGTCACATAGTCAAATATATTACTTACTCTCTCTCAAATTAAGTAAAGTCAATGTGAGTCATAGTTCTCAAATGTGACACTTAATTTGAGACGAAAAGAGTAATTATATATATATATATATATATATATATATATATATATATTGTATGATAGATTATGATTCATCGAATCAAATCAGATCAGACCAGACTAGACTAGACCGCATGGTTTAGAACGAAATTTGTTTGGTTAGAAGTATTTATTCCAAGTGCAATGTTATATACAACTAAAATTTTTTTTGAAGTTGACTAAACCATACAACTAAAAAATGATGAATATATACTTTCACATGGAGTCCACATAGTGTCATCTTTCAATATTTATTGGTAACTTTTTCATTCCAAAGAATTTTTATTATTTCAATGCAAGCATCTATATCTAGATTTTCTGATAGGAGTAATGCTATTCAAATAAAATAAAATAAAAATAAAAAATAGGTCTATTTTTTTAATTTTTTCACAAAAATATAGATCTATTAAGTAGTGGGAGAGACGAATTATCAATAAATGTATTTAGGTGAGTTGTGATGTCACCTTATTAATTTCTATTAGCCGTTTTCTATTCCTATTGGTTAGTTGGCCACTTCTTCACTTCAAGAATTATTTTGTTTTTATAGTGATTGGTTGTGGTACTGAAACAAAAATAAATTTCTTAATCTAATTTGTTTCTATTCTATATTAGTAATATTTTATACATAGAGGTTAAGAGAACATATTCTGGCACATTATTTTTATATTAATAATCTATTTTTGGCCCAGAAAAAGGTAAAATAATAGAGTACTAATAATATAAAATTTTGAAAAAGGATACTCCGTATAATAATCTTCCTCGTGACTACATGTTATTGCAAGTTGCACGCGCGCACATGAGTTGATCCACACGCTTACCGGAGTGGCATCTATTCTGAATCAAATGGTCAGACTTTTTTGACTTTTTAGTAGTAAAAGAAAAAAAATATTTTTAAAAAAAAAGAATCTTTCCTTTAATGGAAACAAAATGGTGATGTTGTCCACTACACAGTAGTCATATTTTATGAGTGTGCAGTCACCATCATTTCCAACAACAACCACACAAGCCTTGGCCCCTTGATTTCATAGAAGGCCAAACGATCACAACAAAGAAAAATTCACATTTGATATAAAAATTAAATAACATTTTGTTAAAATTGAAACATACAATTACATCTTCAAAAAGAAAAAAGAAAAAAAGAAAAAAAACAGAGAAAGGATAAATAATAATAAAGAACACAATTAATTCGTATAATGGTGCAAAAATCGGATTGAAGTTTGAAGATCAAGATCTCTCTCTCGACACTTTCCATAAAAATATTTAATGTGTTGTCCCACGTTCAACGAAGGGATAGAGGAATTTGTGTGTAGGGGAAGGGGCAATAATAGAATATTTTTGAAATTTTAAGGGGGCAATATGAAAATTTCACAAGTATATAATTCAAAAAAGAAAAAATCATAGTATTAATATTAAAAAAAATAAAAATTAAGGGGGGCAATTGCACCCTTGACTATGCATTGGGTCCGTGCATGCGCACATCTCTTGGTAGAGAGATTTTTGACATTTATATACGTGAACACTCCTTAATTATGTAGACGCGTTATGAAAATGATCAATTGTGCAAAACAGACCATTTTTACATATCAAATTGACAAAGGTTGTCAATGTTTCATTCCATAATATAAATCGTGTTTGCTTTTTTTTTTTTTTCATCATATGCTTGAAAATTTTCATGTATCTATTTTTTTGATTTTTCAACTTAAATTTTAAAGATCTTGCAAAAAAAAAATCGGAGAAATAATGGTTTTTAAATTGCCTAAACAATGGAGCATAAATATAAGACTAATTTGATAATAGTATTTTTCATTTGGCTTTTGACTATAGTATATTTAATTTAATTATTGATTGTATAAATGCGATTGGTTGTTATTATATAGTATAGTTCGACCAAATTTCAGACCAACCACTTGGTGCAGAGCATTTGGCAGATGAAGCTAGTTATAATACATTACAAAAAATCATTTTAGTAGCTAGAAGTCTAAAAAACAGCTGTTTTATTTTATTTTTCTATTCCATCTCTATTATGTTGCCGTTTTCAATACTGAACATATACGCGGAGAAAATAAGACAAGTAGCAATTTAAAACTGAACATTTACGCGGAGAAAATAAGACAAATAGCAACATCTTATTTCTTAACTATTAATATGAATTAAATATTGATCAATTATCAGCCTCTTTATTATTATTTTTTTTTCCTCTCTTTTCTACTTTTTTATTATTTTTATTTTATTTTTTGAAAAAGAGAAACGCATACTTACAATGTGGGTTCACACGTGAGCAGCACTAGAATGAATAAGGGATGATGAACAGATTATGCATTTCCATTGGAGCTCTCAAATTTAGCCTAATCTTGTTGCTTTTTAGTCCATCACGTTAGCTTGCATAGCCTAGCACCTCATCAAGAAGGCACGGTGGTAGCACGTGACACTTAGAAAAATTATGTTTTTTATACTTAAAATCGATCCACCAATCTCATATGAAATTGAGACAAAGATTAAACAGAAAAAAAAAATGTTAAGAGTAAGCCTAAAATTCATAGAGTAATTAAACAGCCTAAAATTCATAGAGTAATTAAACGCCCATTTAAACAAAATAAAGACACTATAAGGCTTCGTCTGGATTGAGGGATTTAGAGGGATTTGAAGAGAAAAAAAAGAGAAGGATAGTGATTAGGGTGTTTGGATGGGAAGAATAAGAAAGAAAAAGAAAGGATTAGGAGGGATTCCTCCAAATCTCTCATTTGGAATCCCTCCAAAATTGACAAGATTTTAAGGAATTTGGAAAGAAATGGAATAAATTACAGAAGGGGCAAGAGAGTTGAGAGACAGCCGGCTGAAGCTTTGCGAACGGTGACCAAACTGGAACAGCGGGTGATGGAAACCGATAGATATGAGTTTTGATTTTTTTAACAATCTGAAATGATACGTGGATATGGGTTTTGATTTTCACAGTTGCACAGAGAGAGAGAGGGGGAGGCTAAGAACGAAATGGAGGCTATTGGGAAGGCTGAAATATAGATATATAGTTTGCAGTTGCAGAGAGAGAGAGAGAGAGTTGCAAAACAAGAATTACAGACCTTGATTAGTTGATTTTGATTTTTGGAACAATCTGAAATGATATGCCGATACGGCTTTGATCTTCTGATTCTTATAGATTTTGTAGTTTGCATATAGATTTTGTAGTTTGCAGTTGGAGAGAGAGAGGATTTGTGAGAATGAGAATAGAGAGATAGAGGCAATTGGTAATTATAGAGAGAGAGAACGATGAACGAGAATAGGGAGGCTGAAATGATTTTGCCCTACTAACCCTACCAAAAAGGGTAAGATGGTAATTTCATTTTATCATTTCCCTTCTTTTCTCTCATTTGTGTTATCCAAACAACAATATTGCAAATTCCTTTCTTTCCTCTCATATCTATCCAAACATGAATATAAATTACAGCTACCATTTCCTTTCTTTTCTTTCTTTTTTTTTTCTTTTCTATCATAATCTTTTCATTTCTTTTCTCTCATGTGTATCCAAACGAAGCCTAAATGATAGAAACAAAATCCCAACACCCAACCAATTGAATCTCTCACAATATTATGGGACCTACCATAGCATTTATGCAGTTTTAGCGGGTTTCACATTAACACTCAACATATGAGAAAGTATTCAGTATTTTGGTGTGCCCCAATACGTTAGGCCATCTGCACTAGCCTCTCCGGATTTTGACTCTCTAAAAACGCCACATCAGTTTTTCAAAGAATCACATCAGCAATTCCAAGAGCCACGTCAGCAGCTTTCGCTCTCCAAAAATATGAACTCCATTAGGCTCTCCGAATTTTCGCTCTTCAAAAAATAATAATAATAAATTAAAATTATTATTATTATTTTTTTTAAACTTTTCCTAAACGACTATATTCGTAACGGGTATATTTTTAACGGTTATTTTTGCAACGGCTATATTTTCTCAACGGCAATATTTTTCAATCAAACAATATTTTTGCAAATCATTAAAAAAAACTACGATTTATATTAGAACTTGAAACAATACATTATCCATTATGGATTAAAAAAAACAAATTAAACAAAACAATTAAAAATAACTTAAACAATGCAATATCCTAAATTGGAATAAGAAAATAAATAGACCAAGGATTATAAAATCTTATAAGAACTTTGGGGCGAACTATGAATTCAAAGATGCCAATATCTCATTTTGTCGTGCAATAATCCAAGCTTTCCCCGCTTCTGTTGGTGACGAAATTGGATCTGTTAACATGAGTTCTTTCTCTCCAAGTCTCTGTTTCTCTAGAATCTCTAACTGTCTTGTCTTCTCTTTCTCCATTTTTCTTATCTCTCGTGCCACTTGGGCATTCTGCATTTTCTCCTGACGAATCTCAAAACGGGTGGCGATATTAGAAGTTTGCAATTCATTCGTTGAATTAATTTTTACTTGGCGCTGCTTCGCCACTTTTCTTCCTGTTGGTCTTTATAGTTAATATTCTTCCACACTGGGTGAATCATTTTCCCCTATGTGTGGTGATTCTTTAGTTGAAGCTCCATCTATCGTGGTTGCATGACTTGACGGAGTAGATGATAATGAATGCCTAACAGACTCATTAATGTCAAAGTCAAATCCACTCCATTTCTTCGGCTCTTTTTTCTTTTTTCCTTTTCCTACTTGTTCGACACAATGTGAATTCCATTTATTGTTATGCTTCAAGATCTCCCAGCAACTTTCTAACTAAAATTCACCACCTGTTTGGCTACGAAACAGGTCTTTAGTTGCTATCATCTACACGAAAAAAAAATAACAAAAAATTAAAAGCTGACTATTTAAAATATTTACGAGTTATATTTAAACAATAAATAACTCACTATATCATCACTGCTGAAGCCGCTGGGACGATTCATTTCTATAGTAGTCATGCGGTCAAAAAATTTGCTGATTTTTTGTTGGATCACTGACTAACGATTCATCAAACCTCCATCATTTCGCTCAGTTGGAACACCAACATGTTGTTTATATTGTTCCAGAATTCGCTCCCATAACTTCTTCTTACTTTGGTCTGCCCCCGTAATCGCATCAGAGGTAATCGACATCCACGCCCAATATAAAAGCCCCATCTTCAGCCTTGGTCCAATTACTATGTCGGATAACCGGTTGTTTTGACGGGGGTTTTGAGTTATTTGATTGTGGAACACTAGTACCACAATATTGATGAGAAGTTTGGGATGGTTGATGAAAAGGAAATTGAGAATCTCCTCCATAAAAATTGATATTGTCTTCGGGAAATGGCAAAAACTCATTTTTTGATGGATTGAATTGGGTGTTGTATAAAATGGATGTCGAGGATCCATGGAATCGAAATAACTTTGAAAATAATAACTGAGATTGAGAAAATAGAAGAAGAAATAAGTTGAATGATAGATAATAGAGATGTGATGAGTGATGGTAGAAGTTGAGGTATTTATAGAGATTTTAAAAATTTTAATTAAATTATTATTTTTTTAATAAAGTTAAAAAAAAAATTAAATTTTTAAACTTTTTTAAAAAATTATAACCGTTAAGACACTGTTTAGTACTGTAGAAACAATGCCTTAACGGCCAAATACACTATTTGGCCTACACGTTTAAAATTTAAAGCAAAATTTTTTTTAAAAAAAAAACCAAATTTTAAGGGGAAAAAAAAAATGGTTTTTTAATTTATTTTTGGCCCATTTTTTTTTTGGACAAACAATGCCTACACAATATATTTTTTATTTAATGAATTTTATTTTATTTTTTTCCCAAAAAAAATAGCTCTAAATAACCTATTTTTAGGTTTTTTCAAAAAAAAAAAATTATGCACTGTTTGGCTACTATAGCTGTTGAAAGAAAAAACAAAACTGCCTAATGCAAAACGGCGCCGTTTTGCATTAGGAAAAAAACAAAAAAAAATTTCAGCGATCGCGGACCGACTTGCTGAATACTGTGAGTCGGCCTGCGATCGCTAATGGGCCCCATCAGGTTTAGCCAGGCCGCTGGAGAGCCTTTAGTGCGTTGACTCGCCTAAAATGGGCTATCAAGAGCCCGCTATGGATGGCGTTAGATACATCAAAATCGCCCATGCATAATACGTGTACATCCCGTATACGCAATAATGACATCATCATACATGTCTTTGAGATGTAAAAATCAATATATATAACACATACATCGAATCCAAGATAAATGAGGAGAAAGAGCCATATCCCAATTGGGGCAAGTGTTCAATTATTCACCAAATTGAACTTGTGTTTCTACCAGTCTTATTCTTCCCACGAAAGGACACCTGCGATATGGAGTATGGGGTCGACTGATTGGGACACCCAAAACCCTCTCTCTACAGCTAATTAATGGACACGTTGTCCTATTGAATAAGGGATGCGAGATTCGAGGTGCCCAATAAAGAGGAGTGGAGTGGTGGCCTTCTCCTACTCATCAGTCAACAATAGAACATGTTACATGTGACCTTAAAAGCATCTTCCGTCCCTATGATTTGGGCTCCCAACGTGGTTATGGGCTTTAGATGTGGTGTCACATTCGGCCCGTTTCTATTAAACACGTAACTACTACGTATTAACTTACTCAATGCTACTCTCTCCCTCCTCCAGGTTAGAAAGGTCGGATTTGAGAGTTCGAGTATTATTAAAGACATTTCGTAAATAATGAGTGTGCTTCTTTTTTTTTTATATAAAAAAAAAAAGATATTTTCTCTCTCTCTTTTTTTTTTTTTTTTATATATAAAAACAGGCACACTATATATATATATATATATATATCACTAAATGTTGGCTATAAGGGCTTTAAAGAAAAAGAAAAAATAGAAATAAAGTTTTCCATACTTTTTTTTTTTTTAAAAAAAATGATTGAAAAATAAAAACTTCTCAAATTTTATGTAGAAAGTAGGATAAAAAAATAAAGTAAAATGATAGTCATTGAGTACGAAAATGATACAAAATGCGAGAACGAGAGAAGGACGATAATTAAGTTTTGTGTTTTCCAATTTTTTAATAATTATTAAAAAATATAAGTTGATGTTGGCTATAAGGGCTTTAAAGAAAAAGAAAAAATAGAAATAAAGTTTTTCATACTTTTTTTATAAAAAAAAAAAAAAAATGATTGAACAATAAGAACTTCTCAAATTTTATGTAGAAAGAAGGATAAAAAAATAAAGTAAAATGATAGTCATTGAGTACGAAAATGATACACAATGTGCGAGCGAGAGAAGGACGATAATTAAGTTTTGTGTTTTACAATTTTTTAATAATCATTAAAAAATATAAGTTGTTCCTGTGCTTCAAATTCCAATCATATAGCCATTAATCTTCAACACCTGTGAGCAGCCATTTGACCTTTACTCTGTATGTGAGTGTGTGTGTGGCGATACGTGTGGAAGGAGCTGTGAGTTATTGTGTACGGTCCACGGTCAATGCTATTAACTTATTCTCCAAAATACTAAAATAAATGAACATATTTGTACTATAGTAATGATGTAATCCCAAAAATGTAATCTATTAAATTTTTATGAAATTTTTATCAATTGAACAGAATTGATAAGTTTAAATGTGAGTTTTATTTACTACATTAAATAAATAAAAATTCCATCACTATTTGATTAGGTATCCATGGAGTTTTTTTGTTCAAGAACCTCTTTCATGGTTGGTTTCTGTTGTTTTTATGCTGCACCGGATGGTCGCCATAGATATATCTATGAAGCCATTCTTACTGAAACTTCCTCTGTGAAAATCAACCATATGAAGCAAATAAATTAGAGAAATCGGACACAAATCATTTTCCTTGTACTAGAGAGATGCCCATTTTCAATTAAAGCAGTTAAATTGTTAAATTGGGGAACAGAGTTTTAAAAGTTGCCAAAACCATAGCCCAAAAAAAAAAAAAAAAAAAAAAAAAAAAGAATCTTTAAGACTCCAATTCACCTGTTTAGCCAAAAATAGTTGTGGGCCCAAGTGTGAGCCCACCAAAGCCCAACATAAGAGAAGAGCTCGGCTCCATTATTATCTTTAAGTAAACCTGCCCATGTGAATCCAACTATAATTTGGGTATACAACTGGGGTAGTGGAATAGTTAAATACCAACAATACCCTTGCCTGATGAAATGCTTCGGCGACATACTTGAGGGATGGATAGGTATGAAAAAAAGATTTTGAGGGCACTGTTGATACTAGCAGTGGACTGTTGACGCCGGTTGTGGTGTCTGGTGAGCCCTAGGCTAGGAGTGTTCCAGATTTCCAATGGGAGAAGGGTAGAGAGAGAAAGAGAGGGGAGAGAGAGAGAGAGAGAGGACAAAGACAAAAGCAGTGGAGCAGTTGGTCACATCTGAAGGGGACCGCTTGGTTGTATTGGTTGAAGGGTAGAGAGAGCAGAGTTGTAGTTCACCCGCTATGTGCTGCGTTTGAAAACCACGCTCCTAAATCACACATTTTTCAATAATATAATGAAAGTCATTTAACAAAAAACTGAGGGCTTTATAGACCATCTCATTGCAAGATATGAAAAAAATTAGACGTATGCAACTTTATTTTCTTATGTGAGAGTTAGTTTATTTATTTGAACTCATGACTTTTAGGTTTTATTAGATTTTTAGATCATAATAAATAACCTTATCATTGCCCTGTGAATAGCAATTCTATCCCAAAATCGATTCATTATTTGTTTTTTTTCAAACTCGCCCCACCTCGCATCGAAAGTCACCAGATGTACATATATTTTTTAAAAATTTATCACCCCTTTTCTTCAAAGGGGAGGTCGGGGGTTTGAACCTCGGTGGATATAGAGTGTGTGAGTAATTGTTTGAACTTTCAAAAAAAAAAAAATCATAATAACAAAAATATTGTTTAGATTTAAAATTATCATACAAATAAAAAAATATTTAATATATGTTTATTATTAATTGAAGCAGATTCAAACCCGACAAATTTTAAACTTGGAGAGGAAACTAGTGTAGTAGAGGGGGGAAGGGTTAATAATTTCAGAGAAGGTATCGTGGTAGTGATTGTGATGAGAGGTTGGGAATAGCGTGAGTAATGATGTCAAACTCCTCTAGATGGGTGTTTGGGAGTTGCTCTTCTACCACTATAAAATACTTTCATTTAAAAATATTGTGGTCGAAAATATTTTTTGAAAATATAAAGCATTTATAAATGGTAGAGGTTACATTCAGCCCCCCCCCCCACTAAAAAAAAAATTTCTGTAACCTTTATTAGTGGTGTATATTTATATTTATTAAAGGTAATTTAGTATAGAAAAATATAAATTGGCCCCCTAAAAATTTTCTGTAACTTCTATTAATAGTGTATATTTATAATTATTAATGGTAATTTACTATAGAAAAATAAAAATTGGCCTCCCAAATTTTCAAAAAAAACTTATGTTTGTTACTTATTTATGGTTATTAAAATGGGTTTGCAAAAGAAATTGCTTGTGTTTCTCAAAGTTTAACGATTTTTTTTTTTTTTTTTTTTCGGAAGGCTATTATTACAATCTTGATATAACATATGATTACTCTATTCATATCCTTCATACAATATTTAGTTTTATTATTATATAGTACTCTATGCATATACACAAGCACACACTGCAGACACACACACACACACACATATATATTGTTTGTTATGAATTAAAAATATAAAAAAAATATTTTAATTTGACAACCTTGTTTATCGACTGTCATATGTTCTTCTCTCCATTTTTTCTTTACATATCATTTATAGACATGTTAACGGAAAAAAAAAAAAAAATGGGTCTAAAATGCACTAAAAAAATTTTTGTTACAATTTTATACTAGTAATTTGACCCTCCCAACTTTATATTTCTCGCTCCGCCCCTGCATTTAAGTAAAGCTAGGAATTGTAACTTTAAAAATTGCATTTCGTGTAGAGTTTGTTTATTTTACCGTATTACTAGAAAATTCCAAATAGTTGACTTTTAAGTTTCATTAGACTTTTAGATCATAATGAGAGAACCTTACCATTGCACTATAACTCGGCTTCCAATAGTGGGCAATCCCATCCCAAAACCGATCCATGAATTTTTATTTTATTTTTTTCAAACTTGTGCCCACCTCACATCGAAAGTCACCCAATGTAAATATTTTTTTAAAACTCAAATATAAACACTTAACAACCATAATAATGAAAATATTGTTTAGATTTAAAATTATCATATAAATAAAAAAACTCTAATTAATAAAAAATAATTTAATATATGTTTATTATTAATTGAAGCAGATTCAGACATGACAAATTTTAAAACTTCGTCAGAATGATCTCAAACACCTCTAAGTGGGTGTTTGGGGTTACTTTCTACCACTGAAAAAAAACTTTTATTTAAAAAAATTGTTGTCAAATATATGTTTTTGAAAATATAAAGCACTTATAAGTAGTAGAAGTTGCGTTAAAAAACGCATTTAAGTAAAGTTAGGAATTGTAACTTTTAAAATTGTGTTCCGTGTAGAGTTTGCTTATTTTACTAAATTACTAGAAAATTTCAAATATATGACTTTTAAGTTTCATTTGACTTTTAGATCATAATGAAAGAACCTTACCATTGCATTATGACTCGTTTTCCGACATTACAAGAGTTGAGAATGGGTTCAACATCGGGCATATCCAAAGTCAATCCATGAATATTTTTTTCCCAAACTCGCCCCGCCCCTACCTCACATCGAAAGTCACTTGATGTACATATTTTTAAAAAAATAGCTCAAGTTTAAACACTTATCAACCATAATAACAAAAATACTGTTTAGATTTAAAATTATAATTCAAATAAAAAAAACTCTAATTAATAAAAAATATTTAATATCTGTTTATTATTAATTGAAGTAGATTCGGACCTGACAAATTTTAAAGCTTTGTCAGAATGATGTCAAACTTTTCTAAGTGGGTGTTTGGGGTTGTTTTTCTACCATTGAAAAATACTTTAATTTAAAAAAATTGCGGTTGAATATGTTTTTTGAAAATATAAAGCGCTTAAAAGTGGTAGAGGTTACGTTAAAATACACATTTAAGTAAAGTTAGGAATTGTAATTTTTAAAATTGTGTTCTGTGTAGAGTTTGCTTATTTTACTATTACTAGAAAATTCCAAATCAAATACAAATTAATAATCATTAAATTATGTTTAACTTATTTATATTTTAGTACTAAATAAAAAAAACTATATCATAAACGAAATATGTAATATTTTAAAAAATAAAAATAAACCAATACAAGTTAATTGTCATAAATTATTGAACTCGGTGAAATTTTATAATATTTAATTTTAGGAAATTAACACATGTATATTAGTGTGGAGGTAATATAATAAAATTAGTAATAAAGCACTTTATGCAACATTATTACTTAACAAGTTTCCTGGTGTCACTTTTAAGTGGTCCATATTTGGCCACATTATTCTTCAGCTAACTGACATTAACGCTGTATTTGGCCAATTACACCACTATTTATAAGTAACAGTTCACCACCATTTATAAGTAACATCATATAGTCTAAAAAGAAATGTCATGTATAAACATAATTAAATTCAACATATCATTTATGTTATTATTTGAAATTAAAAGTGGT
Organism: Cornus florida; assembly: GCF_030987335.1. NCBI lineage: Eukaryota > Viridiplantae > Streptophyta > Magnoliopsida > Cornales > Cornaceae > Cornus > Cornus florida. Next base: position 11,583,451 of record NW_026775578.1, on the reverse strand, counting down.
GATGTTTCCTTTTACAAATGGTGATATTACTTTTTAGACTCTGTCATGTTACTTATAAATGGTGGTGAAATGTAAAAATAGTTTAAAAAGTAACATTACTACCATTTATAAGTAACATCACAGAAGTATAAAAGTAATATCACATAGTTTAAAAAGTAACATTATCACGTTTTAAGGGTGAAAGATACTTATAAATGATGGTGATGTTACTTTTTAGACTATATGATATTACTTTTAGACTTCTATGACGTTACTTAAAAATAGTGGTGAAATGTTACTTATAAATGGTGGTGCAATTGCCAAACACAGTGTTAGTGTCTATTAAGTGGAATAAAACGTGACCAAACCAAGACCACTTATGCTCGCTGCAGGAAATTGCATGAGCACAGCGGGTGATTCGCGCCCTGATTGGTAATCTGAATTACACGCGTTTTTGGGTGGCAGTGGGATAAAAGTATTCCTTTGCTCAATTTCACTAACCAACAATGTAAGAAAGTGACGGGTGTTGGAAGAGGCGGTGGTTGGCTGGCTGGCTAGAGGTTGAATTAGTTACGATTACCTGCGATTGAATCTCATGAAATCGTTTGGGCTTGGTCTTATTACGTGGCTCTGTACAGTCGTAAATTCAACATGATTTGATCCTTGCGTCTTGGACCACTTTACTCAGCTTTTTCCTAACCAATCAATTCATTATTATGTATTCAACCATTGTCCGCCATGATGAGCCAACGCAGGGAATCACCCAACGCCCCTATGCAATTATGTGGGAATATGGCCAATGGGAGGTGTTTGTAACCGTGTGGTGGTCCCCACCACATTATGTTGCAGTTGTACTTTACTATTGATCTCGACCGTAAGTTTGCCTGCCACCTCTCGGATCTGTCCATATAAGTTGAGAGATCGTAAATGTCTAATTATCCTAGCCGTTAGATTGCCCAATATCAGTATTTTTTATTTATTTTTATTATTATTGTATTTTTTTGGGTAAGATAGATTGCCCTATATACACATGTTACATGCACATGAATTTAAGGTTGCCCTGTCTATACATGGTACATGCACATGAATTTAAGGGTGAATTATACTAACTTTCTCGGAATTTCTATATTTATCTCATTTGAGATTTGATGTGTACGTTAAAGCTTAAAGGACACTCTTTTTCTTATTATTATTATTTTTTAATAAAATAGCCATATTATCCTTACTTTGAGCAGGTTTTTTTTTTTTTTTTTTTCCAATAATGTGGACAAAAAGTAATTGTTCATTAAAAAATTAAAATATAAAGGACATTATTAACTTTTCTCATTCAAAGGAGATTAAAATAATAAAGGCTAAACGATGTATCAATGCGTAATTTGTATAAACCTTAACGAATGTCAGCGTAATTTACACTAAATTTAAGCAAAAACGTAGACATTCCATATTGACTTTTTGGTTCACTTTCTTAATTTTTTATTATTTTTTAATAAAAATATTTTGGTCGATAGTTTTTGAAAAAATACAGTTATAAGGCATGTTTTGCATTTTTATAATTATGTTAAAATAATTTTATATTTTTTAAATGACAAATCAAAGAAGTTCTTATTTTCTAAACCTTCCATTTTGTGACATATACATTAATAGGGCTTGCATAGGTTGACAATTTTCTTTTTATTTATTAAAAAAATTTCCGAGTTTCTAAAATCACCTCATAAAGACGTGTAGTTTCTTCTATCAATGTGGAGGCAAAATAGCATATACGGAGTATCAAATTTTCTTCGAATTTCAATGACATAAATCTCAGAATTAGCCTTTTGTTATTTTTTATTTTTACTCAAAAAAAATTCATACTCTCATTAAAGGAAAGTAAAACATAAGTTAAAAAAAAAATAGTACTGTATTGCCCTATGTTTAGACAAACAGTTGTTTACCGTTTAAAAAAAATCCTCCAAACGAGTAAAATGAAAGACAACGATAGCTAGATAAGAGAGACAGAGAGTAAAATTATCTCTCTATTCGGTCAAATTACATATGTGTATGAGATTCCTTTACTAGTGATATATATTAGTGAGCTTCCACTGGGCGTCATGAGGTGCCAACCCATGCTAGTTTGACAATGTAAAGTTGAGAAAGAAAATGTATTTCTTTAATACAAAAAAAACAGAACAGAGAGAGTGCATTATAATAAGAAGGAACTTTTTCATAAGTTGCAGTATCCACAAACATCATAACATCCAATCACATCCCACCACCTTCAACCCCTCTCTCTCTCTCTAGTTCTGTTTTTAGCCCTGTAGATCTCTCTCTCTCTCTCTCTCTCTCTCTCTCTTCAAAGATTTTTAGCAAATTTAGATTCATTCCTTGAAGCTTGCTATTTTGCTTTTCCATTGTCTTTCTCTTTTAACTGCTTTCTTCGCTTTTCCTTTTTGCTCTAACCTCAAGGAAAAAGGAAAGAAGGGGAAAACCTTTCTCACAAACCCCAATTCCTCTGAGGGAATTCAGAATCCCCCTTGTTTTCCCACCAGGTGGTTTTCATTTCCCAGCTCTTGGGTGGTCGGTTCTCTCTACTCTCCAGGTGCTACATATACTGTCCTCTTCATGTATTTTCAGCTTCTCTTTCTCTCTCTTTCCTGATTGGGTGGTTGTCAAGAGGTTGAAGCTGAAAAAATAAAAAAAAACAAAAAAACAAGTGTTAACTCTCACTTGTGAGCTTCCCTCTGTTCAAATTCTAAATATTTTCTGTTTCATTTTCTTGGAGTTGGTCTTGGGTCTTGCTTTTCTCCTTTCCCTTTTTTCATCCCAGGAAGTTCAATGGGTTCAGATCTTGGTGGGGCTTTCTAGGGTTTTTTCTTGGTGAATATATATATATATATATATATCTTTTCTGTAATTATAATTGTACTGGGAGTTTTTCTTTGATTTTGAAAAGGTGGGTATTTTTTAGATTCTCGGGGGTGGCTATACAGGAAAAAAGGTATTCTGATTCCTTTCAAAATGCTTCTTGATTTAACGCTGATGTTGTCATTGTAAAACCTCCACCTCTCACCATTTCCACTCTGCTCTCTCCTACTCTTGCTCTGTTTTCACAATAAATCCGAAACCTCGATTTTGAAGTCTCTGTACAAAATTGTGAATCAAAATAGAGTTTCAAACACAATTTAGCTGAGTAAATTGATGTTATGAGGTGGGGAATGGAGATTATTTCGCCGGGGTCTTACCTTCCGAGCTTCAATTGGTTTCTTGAAGAGAGCAGGAGCACAAAATGGACCCCAGCAGAGAACAAAATGTTTGAGAATGCTCTTGCAGTCTACGACGACACGACGCCGGATCGGTGGCAGAAAGTGGCTGATTTGATCCCCGGGAAGACTGCTGAGGACGTGTTTAAGCAGTATAAGGAATTGGAGGATGATGTGAGTAGTATAGAAGCGGGGTTGATTCCAATTCCTGGCTATAGTACTTCCCCTTTCACATTGGATTGGGGTAACAGTCATGGGTTTGATGGGTTCAAGCAGTCCTATGGCCCCGGTGGAAAGCGATCCTCGTCGGCTCGGCCTTCCGAACAGGAGAGGAAGAAGGGGGTGCCATGGACAGAAGAAGAGCATAAGTAAGTTCTTTTTCCCCCTTCAAATTATTGTTCTACCTAATTTTAATTTTAGTGTGCGCTTTAATTGCGTGATTTAATGTGATTAGTCTGTTTTTGTCTTCAAGATGTTGTGAGGACCACTTATATTATTATCACAAACTGGATATGGTTCTTTTGATTAATTGAAAAGTGGATTGACAATTAACAAGCTTGGAACATAGATGTACTTGTAGAAGTCTTTAATTGTGCTGACTTTCGGGTGGTAGTAGCTTTTAAGTGGTTATTTTCTTTGCACTATTTGATCATTTTCTACTTTTCCAAGTTGAGTTTCAACATTCGGTTGATTTTTGACATGGGTTTTTGGATGATTGACTACAGATTGTTTCTGTTGGGGCTTAAAAAGTATGGCAAAGGGGACTGGAGAAACATCTCTCGAAATTTTGTGACGAGTAGAACGCCGACTCAAGTGGCTAGCCATGCTCAGAAATACTTCATCAGACAGCTTTCTGGTGGGAAAGACAAGAGAAGAGCCAGTATCCATGATATAACAACCGTCAATCTCAACGACAACCAAACTCCCTCACCGGACAATAAAAGATCTCATTCGATGGAGCAGTCTACCGGGCTTTCTCAGCTAACAAATTCTGGTTCAATGTCCAGGACACAATTTCAATGGAATCAGTCGAATAACGGAGGAGCAATTGCTTTCAACACAACACATGGAAATATGTTCATGTCTGATCCTTACGGGATTAACTCGTATGAGCTTAAGATGCAGAATCAAAATGTGCAGAAGAGTGCTATGCATCATGAACCATACCGTGGATCTCAAAATATGGTTTTTCAGATGCAACCGGTGCAGCACTACCCTCACGGATGAGATAGCAATTGTCATGTAAACTCTCGATGGCTTTGAAAATGCCTCGTCTTATTTCAGTTCTGTAGTGTAGCTGCTTTTGTGCTTCTTTCTCTGGTCTTTATGTGAATATGTTCTCTGGCATTTTGAGTTAGTCCCCTATTAGTTGAACTTGAGGGAGACAGAATCATGTGTGGCTTGGAACTTCATCTTCAGGAAGGTGAAACCGGAACAGAGTATTCACAAATTATAGGTTTTTCGTGTATTGAATGATCAGTGGTTCTAGATTGGACTTGTTATCCACGGAGCATTTTCAGATTGGGCATGACATATCTGTTAGAAATGTGGTTCTTTTAGGGGTAAATAATCGGATTAGCAATGGCAAAAGAGCGGATCTGAAGATGGTTCCTGAAGATTTCTATGCAGAAAGAAAATGTTTTGGCAATTCGGAATTTGTATGGAGAATGAGATAGAAGACATCAAAAAAATAAGCAATATTCAATCGTGGGTTGAAAGCTAAGCATGTTTCTGCTATAGTTGGCAAGGGGAAGAAGGCATATAAGATCTTATGGGGAAAATGTCATTGATATGTATAAAGTGTGAAATTATCACTTTTGTTTTCTTCAGTCATTGCCCTTACTTTGAGTTATAATCAAACATATTTTTCGCACTTTTATATTTGTGTTCAGATTGGTAAGGCTGCGAACATCTAATCCTCTTTAGAATCGGGCACTCTGAATTTACCCTTCTTTTTTTATGTTCTCATTGGTCATGCAAGAGTTTCAAGTAAGCTGTGGAGCTGCCTAACGCAACCCTCCTTGTTTATCCAGACTTGGATCCCACCGTGTCTATTTTTGTTAAGCCAAAGAGTTCAAAGGAGCTGAACCAATCAATTTGAACTTATGGACCTTTCAATTGGATGCTCATCACAAAATGGCTGAGTCACAAAGCACTCTTTTTGGAATTCCTTTGTATCTGATTGCTTGCTTTTCTTTCTTCCATAACCCATTCAGACCATACCATTACTGGTATTCGAAATTTTTTCAGTGAAAATGACCTAGTTGACCATGTTTGACCTGTGAAACTTCATCGAAGCTGAGTCTACATTCCACTAATTAAAGCACCATATGCTCAAATTCAATCCTCTCTGCCTTTTTTTTAAAATTTTTTTTTGGCATGGGACCTTTTGAGATCGAAGAAGATCCTACCTATAGGAACATTGGATTAAGCGTTAAACTTAGAGGATTATGTAGTATAAAGTAAGATTCATGCCAGATTACACCTTTAATGTGTGTGTGTTTTTTTTAGGTTAGTCTTTTGTTCTTTAATATATGTTGTCGATTATGTTTCTTTCTGAGAGATCCAATTGTGATTTCTAAGAGTACCGTACCATCAAGCACTAATAAAGTCCAAAAAGGTTTTACTGTTCTCTAAATCTGAAGCTTAATTTTGTGATTCTGGGAACAGAGACAAGATACCTTAGCTAGCTTTTACATTAGGCATATCGTCCTTAACAATTTTATAATCAGCATGGATCACAATTTTTTGTCTTTAAACGGGCTCTTATATCTCGTTTTGGTGGTGGAAATTTCCATTCATATTTAATTTTCTACAATTCTATGGAAGATTCTGGTGGACAATTTAATATATGAATGATACAATAATATAAACAGTTAAATTGAATAAATATCCAATTATGATTATATTCTAAGAAACAAAAGATAAAAATAAAAAACTAGCTTTTGAAATTGAGAAGTGTGTAGATACCTCGATAGTCCACTGGTTAGTACTTTCGGTGGATTTTGAGAGTACCAGACTTTGACTCTTTACACTTACTAATCTAACTTTTAACTTACTAATCTAACTTCTAATCCTTATTGTCTTATAAAATAAAAAAAAAAAAATTGAGAAGCGTGCTAGGTATTTGGTACTGTTTTAAAGTCGATTCTTTGTTCCAATGGGTACACATTGATGGCAGTAATGACTCCGAGATACCACTTAAGTGCTCACGGCCTAGTTTCCTAGCATGTCCAAAGGAAAACAAAGTAAACAAGTTGCATCTTAATAACCCATAAGCACATAAATTAGTGGAAGAGGTGATAGATGGAGACAAGATTATAGCAGAAAAGTTTTTGACAAGAGACAACAAATGAAAGAGGATCATATGTTAAAAGATCAAATAATTATGGGGAATTGATAATGCTAAAAGAATAGTGAATAAAGTGCAATAACTTACACTAAATAAAGATAATTATTTCAATTAAATTATCCTAAACAGATTTTTCCACTTCTTATTTTAAGTGGAGTACTACTTTTGAACTAATGATTTATTATCCAAGACAACATGACAATAATAAATTATTAACAGTGCCAGTGTTTGATCAAGTACCCATGTAACACACCTTTGCTCAATCATCAAGTTAGGTTTTGAATATCTCTCTCTCTCTCTTTCCCCCACTACACCCACACACACACACACAGACATGAGAATTCACCCAGAATTGGCTCATTATGGTGATCAGTTTTATCACTGTATCAGGAGAGTAGGTATCCACTAAGAAAGGCGACAAATGGCAGGAACAAATCTCAATTTGTAGTATGCTGTTTCCATCACTTTGTTGTTATTGCTTTTGTATTACTGTGAGCATTGTTGTTTGCTGCAATAGCTATCATAAAAAGCCTAACAACCATCAATGTCACTTGTACATAGTATATTCAGTCCCACCCAATAAGTAAAAAGAATTTAAGGCAACTAGTTTTCTACAGTAATTGACAAACTTAACCACTTTCTTTTTCAAAAGGAGAAGTCTTTCTGCAAGTTGCATTCTAAAGGCACCTTGCCCACTTTATTCTAATTTCAATCTACTGCTTAACCAGTTGCAGCCACATACAACACACAATGGACTTCACACTTTCGGTTCAACTTGTTTTCCTCTCTCCTTCTTTAGACTCTCTATATTCTGATTCCTCTCTCACAAATGCTGCCAATGAATCCTAAGCCCATGTAACAATTTGATGCTTCAATTCATATCCAGAAAGCGATGGGGGAAAAGGTCAGTGAGGGGCTCTGTTTGGAAGCAAGTTTGATTCTCTACAGTCTACACTCATTCCGTCCCACAAATATCTGCGAATAATGCCTTGTGGGGGCCTCGTTACATACCTATCAGAGAAGATAATACACGAGGACGGAAAGCAGAAGATGCATTCTGTCTCAAGTTCTCTTACCACCAATTCATATTACAGTCTTTTGAGATTTATGCTCTTACAAGTTATTACATTTTATCCTATAATCTTCACATGCCTTTGGAAAAGACTGACATTAACCACCATAAATTGCCGACACCAGTTGCAACTGGGAATAGGTGGTGGAGTAATGGTAGATGAAGTGCATGATGGGAGGAAATCATAAGTGCAGAAAAGAAGATAGACTGAAGTTTATTACCAACCAGAATATTTTAACACGAATCCCACATCTGCCTTTCTTGGTTGATGAAGTCAAAACTTATTCGTTTAGAAGCTCATCCTTATGGCTTGTTAATCCAAAGCCGAAGGGGAAAAGAGGGTCACATGAATTCTTCCCAGCATGCATGGGCAGTTGTTTGACACTTTTAAACCATGTCACGGGGAGTTGTCCTTGGAACTCATAATCTCCAAAGATGACATCTGTGATTCCTAATCCTTCGCTGCCAGGCAACCAAGCAGCAACCAGAGCATCCATTTTTTTCAAGAGCAATGGCTCCAAAACCAACGGCCTTCCAGAAATTAGGATCACCACTGTAGGAACTCTCTCAGAAACTAAGCTTATAATGTCAGCTCCATTGAAGGGAATTGTGAGCTCTGAATTGTCTCCAGTGAATTCTGCATATGGACCTTCACCCACAGCTACAATGGCAAAAGAGAAATCTTGACCAACAAAGGTGTCTGGTGATGGATTTTGCTCGTATATCACTTCTGTTTTTTCTCCCACCATTTCTTTAACCGCATCCAATATAGTTGTGCCTGAAATACAAGTGATCTCGTGAATCTAAATGCTCACAGGCATCCATCAAATAAAGTAACAACAAAATTTTCGTCTACCAATTTTTATCCCAACATAGCTCCTCTACAATACTGGACTATAATATATATATAAAACCTAAGTTTCATAGAAAATGATTCTTCTTCTTCTTGACTAACAAAATCTTTGATATATTTCTATAATCATTCATGTACCACATGTGCAAGATCCTGTGTGCTTGTTGTTCACATGCATTTTAAATACTGCATTTCTTTTTATATTGAAAAGGGAATTCATGACCATCATCAGCATTAAGTGAAATTATGCCAATGATCATTCATCACTTTAATATTAAGAACCAAGCCATCATATTACTAATAGCGGTGTTTGGGTATATATTGTTACATAACCACATACCAATTGTAATTCTCCCACTGATTCCATCCCAAGTAGCAGTCCATCCGCCACACTGATATCCAAGGTCATCAGCATGTGTTCCAGCAACAAGGATCTTTTTAGCATTCCTATCTAATGGAAGAAATGGTTTTTTTGGATCCTTTCCATTCTTCAACAGAACCAAGGACTTGCGAACTGCTTCACGTGCTAGCTCTCTATGCAGCTGAAAATTTTATAATAAGGCAAAACTTTGTCTCAAGTAATAACCCTAGTTGGCTATCAACTAATAGCAGTTGCACTCAGTGGATCAAAAGCAATTAACTGTCTATGAGGATGACCGACAAAAGTACATAGCACAAGTAGTAACAAGGAAGCACTTAAAACAGTTTTCGTAACCCCCCAAAAAGTTTTAAAATCTATTTCAACTTTTAATTTGGTTCCTCATCCCCATAATTGAATGATGTTCGAGCTCTTTAAGGATGCTCATTTTTTCATGCACTCAACAAATTGGTTCCTGACATGCCAAAGTAAATAATATATATATATATATATATATATATATATGTATGTATGTATATACATATATTTTAGCAGCAATGGGACATCGGGTACCATCCCAAATCAGATTCCTGGTGATGGTGATGAATAGGTGCATGGCACTATAACTAGTTGGAGAATTTTGAAAACAGCTCAATGGATAGTTCTCTTCTTTCATGTGAACAGCCCCCTCTTGTCTCTACATGTTTTGTTGTGAGTAAAAAATGAGGGGAATAAGTAGTTGATCAGAAGAGACAGATATACCGATGTTGCTAGTTTTTCAGCTACTGGTTCTTGCTAGTCCTACAGCTCTAAGTAAGGCAGTGAAGAAGAAAAAAGATTAGAAATGAAATTTAAATATCCTGATAACTCCTTTCTCATCTTCTTGTTCCCTTTTTTTTTTTTTTTTTTTTTTTTTTTCCCCTCTCCCTAGTGGAAAATCCTTTTAATCCCTATATGGGACTTGATTTGCAACATTCCTTATTATAACGCGCGCGCGTGTGTGAGGGAGAGAGAGAGAGAGAGAGAGAGTTTAAGTTGGTTCACTTGGAAACTTGAAGATGATAAAAAAAATAAGATATTTAAAAGACGTTAAGAGATAAACAGATCCCTACTTAAGCCATAAAGATTTTGTATAATTTACGAAAGAGTAAGTCACTCATGTGCATTCACATGGGAATCTATCATTTAAGTTGGAATGATACGCAAAACATAAATGCACACAACTGAGAAATGGTTGAACATAATCATTCTCTTCACCCCCAAGTTATTTGAGTTTAAAAGAAACAATATCCCGATTAAGAAAAATTTACACCTGCAAATTAAGCTTAGTATATATCTGTAAACATTAACCACCATGATATCTTAGAAAGGCTGATGCAAGCATGGACAAAAAATATGGAATGTAAGATTGCATTTTCAGAAATATCCAGTAGAATAAGCATCATATGAAAATATGGAGAAAATGGCATTTGTTGCCAATAAAGATCATTGCCTAATCTTCAGGGGTGGACTACATATAATAGCATGAAGAATCTTCTCTCTAATTAATAAATCATGAGATGGTAATGTAAAACAATTTCTTTAAAATGTTGGGAAAATAGAAAACTGGAAAAAGTGAAATTACAAATAAGCAATTTTAAGATCCTACAACATGGCAAAGTGATTCAGCTTGGTGAGAAATGAGAGATTATTATGTTTCAAGTGACAAAAATAAACACAGACAATAAGTAACATAATGATTTCTGAAAGCTTACCTTGCAGCCAACTGTAACTAGCAAAGATCTATCAGTCAGGGGATATTCAAAAAGTCCAGCAACAAATTTCACTCTCAATATTCTTACAACAGCATCATCGATCCTAGCCATTGGAATCTCTCCTGATTCCACCAGATATAACAAATCCTTCAGAAATAATTCATATCTGAGAGGCACCATCACCTGCAAATTTTCCCAGTGCTGTAAGAAATATGAACTATATGAAGGAATCTTTACTTATATTGTTTTATCTTACAATGTCAATTCCTGCATTGATGGAAGACGAAATGCAATAACGATAATTTGAGCCATGAGGAACAGAAAGTCTGTCAATTCCCTCACAGTCTGAAATCAGAATACCCTGCAGCAAAAGTTTTTCTTGAGATTAATCTAAATGTAATGCACTTTAATCTTGCAGCTATGGCACCCACAAAAGTTAACAAAACAAGAGAAGACTATGGCCAACTGTAGTTCATTGTCTGAATAGTTAATATATCAACCAAAAACAAAGAAAGAAAACAATCAGAAATCAGCCATATCATTCTGAGTTTAAAATAGTTGTATCTATTTGAAACAATAAGAAACAAAAATGGAGATTTATCATGGCAACTAATCAACCATGGGGTATGAAATTATACATTAAATTTGTACGCCAAAGTCGTATAGCATTTTTTGACGGAAAAGAGGAGCCAATTCAAGATATTTTTTCATACAGATAAATCAATGTACTTACCTTGAATCCCAGCTTATCTTTCAAAACTTGTGTTAGGAGAAAACGGTCAGAGTGCAGTTTGCTTCCATTCCAGCTAGAGTAGGATGCCATGACAGTGCACACTCCCTGAGATATACAGTCCAAAAAAGGTGCCATATGGATCCTCTCTAAATCATCATATGATGATATAGTGTTCCCCTCATTTATACCTCTGTCAGTACCCCCATCTCCAATGAAATGTTTGGCACATGCAACTACATTATTTCTGCATCCATTTATCATGGATTATGAGTAAAAAATTTATCTTTCAAGATAGAAATATAGAAAGAGAAAAAGTTAAATCAACATTACATGTAGAAAAACAGCACAATCAGTGGGTGCAAAAGCTGGAAATGCATGATGAAATATTTCAAATGCTAAATGTCCAAAAATCAGATTATACAAAAGCAGGCGAGACATAAGTTGTGGCCGAAAATCTCCCAAAAGGATAAAGAAAACTCCAGCAAGTGCTTATTAGAGCATAATTATGCATCAGTGACGGATTTAGAATTTGATGTCAGTTCTTTGCATTTTTCTCAAACAGTATGACTTTCTTGTTAAGAATTCTTGTCATTGTAAGACCTAAAATAACGGCAAAAATGAATTGCTTGACTTATAACAATTGATTACATATGGAATAAGTTTTAATCATGAGATCAGTGTGAATAGGAAAATATTAATGATTATTTATCTCTTACCTTCCAGCTAAAAAAGGGTAGCCCTTTGGGTGTCCTTCCGGTGGCTGCCCCTGCAAGCCTGATACAATGGAAGTCATCTTTCTAACAATTTCAGTGTCTTCACTATAACTCTCATAGCATCTTCCCCATCTGGGATCCCTAGATACCTGTCAAGATACATTTACACTATTAATATGACAAAATACTGTTCAAGACAATAGAGAAGTTTGAAAGAAAGAACAAGAAGAAATAATCTCCTACATCAACATAATCATTTAATCCCCAAAGCATCCTAGGTATAACCGATGAATCATTGAATTCGACATTGAATCTCACGATTCACAATTTGAATAGCGAGATTTTAAACCCCTTATCCAACAACATTGGGGCACCCTAATCCCAGGATCAGACATCTTTCAATTTTAAGAGAAACTCAAAGTTTGTAAACATCAATTGAGGCAATGGAATAGGAGTCGCAATTACAAATCCAACTCAAAAATGAAGAAATTGCAAACCCAAATCTCTTTGTCAAAATCCCACTCTCTAGAGAAAGCTGCTATCTTTAATGTCGTAGTTGAATTGGGCTTATCTAAGGAATATATAGCAAACAAACTTATCCATGAGTTGAATTGCTCATTCGTATTGATAAGCTTGTATGCTTGTAGACATCTAATGGCAGAAGGTGTGGAAGAAGAGATAAAAGCTGCTCTATTCGAAATGGATCCTCTAAGCTCCAGGACCAGACGGATTCACTACTCTTTTCTTCCAAAAGTACTGGATGGTGGTTAAAGATGACGTGATTTCAACTTTTAATGATTTTCTCAAGAGTGGAAGGCTGCTAAAGAGTCTAACCACACAAATTTGGTTTTGATTCCGACGGTCGAACATCCAACCAAGGTTGCCCAGTATAGACCGATAGCACTCAAATCAAAATTAAATCCTACAATTTAGCTCAAATGAAATCTCTGTGTTGGAAGTGATTATGAACTGCACAAGCACTATAATTGTATGAATTGATTGTTTTGGTTTGCATCGCGCACACATATGCAGGACATGACATTTAATTCCAAGATAAATAAATAAAACTAATTGTAACCCTTTGTATGTTAATATATATTGGCTAGCAGGTAAAGTTCAGTTTCCAGTCCATGAAAAAGTACCAAAGAAGTATTTTGATGCAACCATACTTGGGCCATTGAATTTCAGTTTCCATATTTCCCCATTGAATCATATAACCTTCTCTGTTGACCGGTATATGTACCCATCAAATAGTTGCTACTGCAAGTTCTCAGGTTAACAATGATCATACTTCAGAGAAAATACCATTGCTTTTAGACAGTGATACGATGAAATGAATGTGGGGTAAATTTCTCCAAAGCACCTCCAGTTGCCTAGCTTGAACGTTATCTCCTGCCAACTCATGGGCAAGGTGCAGGTTTCAAGTCCTAGTAGGAATGAGGAGATCCTTTTGTACTTGATAAAAAGGAAGGTTAGTCATTCCTAAGGCAAACGACAAAAGCTAAATGACAACTCATTGTTAAGCAATTCAAATATACAATTTATGACTACTACTTAAGTATTACTTGAAAGGCTTTTATTGAAGCAGTTGACCTTAATGGATAAGAAAAGTTTAATTGACTAATTGTTGTCTCTGCCTTGGGCGCCACTTTGTTGAACTCATGGAAGTGGCAAAACGTTATTTTGATTTTCTACAAACTTTAAAAAGAGAAAATTGAAACTCCGCAAAGTTTTTCCACTAGCAACCATTGTTCCACCAAAAGTTGAAATTAAAAAAAAATAATGGAAACAACTCTACATTTCGGGACAAAGTTGTTGTCATATTTATCCTCCACAATCTCATCGATTTCCATGAATAACGAACTTTATAAGAAAAAGTTGAAGTTTGAAACTCTAAGGAGAAAAGATATGAAAACTACTGGTAATTAAAGGCATAAACGCTCAAGCTAACATTTTCCTACTTGCAAAAACTAACAAGCAGCCTTTCGTTTTGAAAATTTTATCTTAAAACAACACATAACTCTTAATTGCATTGTACCAAGTGATGGATAATCAATTCAATGAGTTTAACCAAATTGAAACAAAATATAGCATGAAATATATAGAGATAAAGAGTGATTGACGGAATCTATTACAACTTACAGCAACACAGGGGGCGAAAGTGTAGTGAATGCCACTGGCCCTAACTTCAAGAGCTGTCGCAACCCCAATCCTTTGTGCCAAATCTGGATCTCTACAACACATTTTGAAGTAGGCGTTTCAGGGCATCAATTTGACTTCTAATCACTACATAAACACACACATGTATATATATGTGTGTGTGTGAGCATATATGATACAGGGTAAAAGTAGAACTGACCTGGTGGCTCCAAGACCGACATTATGAGGAAATATGGTAGCGCCATAGACATTGTTGTTTCCATGAACTGCGTCAATTCCATAGAGAAGTGGAATGCCAAGCCGCGACTCCAGTGCAGACTTTTGAAACCCATCGACCATGTCGGCCCAATCAGACGACAAAGCATTCTTGAATGGCCCACTTCCACCATAGCTGAGTATACTTCCTGCAAAATAGACCCCTGTTAAATGAGGTAAATGCACAGCTAGAGAGATTATATATATACACACACAAAAAAAATATGTATACAAATATAGAGAGAGACCTATGCAGAGGTCTCTTATGACGGAAGGAGTGGCGACGCGTCTCTCAATTTGAGCCATCTGACCTATCTTTTCTCTGAGAGTCATTCGAGAGAGAAGATCTTTGATTCTTGCTTCAATTGGTTCATTAGGGTTTTTGTATATGCAATTCATGAGTTCTATTTTGCTCATTTTTAGCTCTCACGCGACGTGCTAACAAAATCCCAGATTATTTTTTTTAGGGTTTGGGTTTTTGATCTTCCCAGTTGAAAGGTCTATGACTATGGAGATCTGTTACGTCGCGGGAAATTTAGTAGTTAAAGGACGGTGGGACCCACTTTTGTATGGGGAGATTGGAACTTAGAACAGGATTAACTAATCTTCCACTAAATTATTTTTCTTACGTTTGAAATTATGTTGGGTAGTTGACTAAATTCTCTTTTATTTTCTATTTTTTTAAAAAAGGACAAAGAAATAAAAAAATAATTGTACAAATCTGAGTAATTTTAATAGACTATTGATGGATGTGTGATATTTGAATTTTGCTTAGTGAAAAAAAATTTGTCATGGTTATTTCTCAAGAGCAAATATAAAGAATACTTTTAAAAATAATAACCAAGTGTGATAGTTTATGATAGAAAATATTTGTTGAAAATTTTTATATGATACAAAATTAATAGTTTCGATCTTTTATTTAAGTTTTGCTAATACATCAATTTTAATTGATGGTAGAATTTTATCATTTCCGTTTTGAAAAATCTTCTTGTATAGAAATGATTACTGGTAAAATTAAAAATAAAAAATAAAAAATTCTAGCAATTGTAGTCTTTTTATTTAGTAAAGTTAAACTTTCCTTGAAGACAATTATTAGAAATAAATTTGAATTGTCATTTTAATTTTTTAAATGAAATCTTCTAGTCTTTTTGTTATGCACATCTCTCTACACTCCTTTCGCCCAACAAATTAAGATCTGTGGATAATGTGTTGTGGGGGCCGGGACTTGTTACATATCTGTCACAGAAAATAACACAGGACCACGAAAAGCAGAAGATGCATAATGTCTTAACTTCTCATTCCACCACCAATTCGTATAACAATCCTTTTGAGATTTATTATCTTAATTACAAGTTAATACATTATTTTATCCTACAATTCTCACATGCCTTCGGAGAAGGGAAAGCTATATATAGGATCCATGTATTTGGTGTGGAATGCTCGGACTTGTCATGTATATCCATCAAAAACTAAATTCCATAAATTGAAAACTGATCATCTTCACGTACCCTTGTTCAAATATTCCGACGCCAGTTGCAGCTAGGAATAAATGGTAGATGAGGTGCATGATGGGAGGAAATTATTAGTGCAAAAGCAGAAGTAAAAATGAACTGCCACTTCTGCCTTTCCTGGTCGATGAATTCAAAACTTCTTAGTTTAGAAGCTCCTCCTTATGGCTCGTTAACCCAAAGCCGAAGGGGAAAAGAGGTTCACATGAATTCTCACCACTATGCATGGGCAGTTGTTCAATCCCTTTAAACCATGTCACGGGGAGTTGTCCTTGGAATTCATAATCTCCGAAGATAATATCTGTGATTCCTAATCCTTCGCTGCCAGGCAACCAGGCAGCAACCAGAGCATCCATTTTTTCCAAGAGCACTGGCTCCAAAACCAAGGGCCTTCCAGAAATTAGGATCACCACTGTGGGAACTCTCTCAGCAACTGAGCTTATGATGTCAGCTCCATTGAAGGGAATTGTTAGCTCCGAATTGTCTCCAGTGAATTCTGCATATGGACCTTCACCCACGGCTACAATGGCAAAAGAGAAATGTTGGCCAACAAAGGTGTCTGGCGATGGATTTTGCTCGTATACCACTTCTGTTTCTTCTCCCACTGTTTCTTTAACCGCGTCCAATATGGTTGTGCCTAAAATGCAAGTGAACTCATGAATTTAAATGCTGATACACATCCATCATATAAAGTAACAAGTATTAATGTGCAATTTTTTCATCTACCAATTTTACATAACCACATACCAATTGTAATTCTCCCACTGGTTCCATGCCAAGTAGCTGTCCAACCGCCGCACTGATATCCAAGATCATCAGCATGTGTTCCAGCAACAAGGATCTTTTTAACATTCCTATCTAATGGAAGAAATGGTTTTTTTGGATCCTTTCCATTCTTCAACAGAACCAAGGACTTGCGAACTGCTTCACGTGCTAGTTCTCTGTGCAGCTGAAAATTTTATAATGAAAGCAAAACTTTGTCACAAGTAATAACTCTAGTTGGCTATCAACTAACAACAGTTGCACCCAGCCGATCAAAAGGAATTGACTGTCTATGAGGATGCCAGACAATAATAGCACAGAGGACAAGTAGTAACAAGGAACCATTTAAAAACAGTTTTTGTAACCCCAAAAATGTATTAAAATCTATTTCAACTTTTAATTTGGTTCCTCGACCCCATACTTGAATTATCTTCAAGCACTTTAAGGAGGCTCACTTTTCATGCACTCAACAAATTGGTGCCTGACATCTCCAAAAACAAGTAAATAATAAAAAAATTAAAAAAAATCCATTTTAGCAGCAATAGGATATCAGGTACCATCCCAGAACAGGTTTTGAGATTTTTTACAACTCAATGGATACTTCTGTTCTTTCATGTGAACGGCCCCCTCATGTCTTTAAATGTTTTTTTATTTATTTATTTTTTAGCATAAATGAGGGGAATAAGTAGTTAGTCAGAAAATCCTTTTAATCCCTATATGGGACATGATTTGTGGCAGTCCTTACTCTAACACGCACGCGTGAGAGAGAGAGAGAGAGAGTGTTTGAGTTGGTGCACTTGGAAACTTAAATATGTAAAAACTAAAAAATTTACTCGAGGTTAAAAGATAAACAGATCCCTGCTTAATCCAAAAAGATTCTATATAATTCACGAAAGAGTAAGTTACTCATGTACATTCACAGGGGAATCTACTACCCTCCTTAAAGTTGGGTTGATATACAAAACATACATGCACACAACTGAGAAATGGTTGAACACAATCATTCTCTTTACCCCTAGATTATTTGAGATTAAAAGAAATGCAGTATCCTGATTAAGAAAAATTCACACCGGCAAATTAAGCTTTATTAATGTATACATTTTAAAAAATATCCAGTAAATAAAGCATCATGAAAATATGGAGAAAATGACGTTTGTTGCCAATAAAGATCATTGCCTGATCTTTGGGGGTGGACTAGGTAATAGACTAACCTCCAGAATTATTTGCTAAAAGTAGCTATTCTCATACTCAAAACAACATTCTCATATGTACAATAAGTAACAAGAAAAATCTTCTCTAATTCATAAATCATGAGATAGTAATGTAAAAATATTTCCTTAAAATTTTGGGGAAAATAGAAAACCGGAAAAATTGAAACTACAAATAAACACTTTCAATGGGCAAAGTGATTGAGCTTGGTGAGAAATGGGGGTTTATTATGTTTCTAGTGACTAAATTAAATGCAGTCAATAAGCCACATAATGATTTCTGAAAGCTTACCTTGCAGCCAACTGTAACTAGCAGAGATCTATCAGTCAAGGGATATTCAAAAAGTCCAGCAACAAATTTTACTCTCAATATTCTTTCAACAGCATCATTGATCCTCGCCATTGGTATCTCTCCTGATTCCACCAGATATAACAAATCCTTCAGAAATAATTCATATTTTAAAGGCACCATCACCTGCAAATTTTCTCAGTGAGGCTAGAAATATGAACTACATGCAGGAATCTTTACTTGTATTGTTTTTATCTTACCATGTCAATTCCTGCATTGATGGAAGATGAAATGCAATAACGATAATTTGAGCCATAAGGATCTGAAAGTTTGTCAAGTCCCTCCCAGTCTGAAATCAAAAAACCCTGCAGCAAATGATCGCCTAGAGATTAATCTAGATGTAATGCACTTTAATCTTGTAGCTATGGCACCCCAAAAAGTTAACAAAACAAGAGAAGAATATGGTCTACTGCAGTTTATTGTCTTAATATATAAACCAAAAACAAAGAAAGAAAACAATCAGAAATCAGCCATATCAGTCTGAGTTTTAAATAGTTGCAACTAAATATTTGTATGCCAAATTCGTGTAGCGTTCTTTGACAGAAAAGAAGAGTCAATACAAGGTATTATTGCACACAAATAAATCAATGTACTTACCTTGAACCCCAGCTTATCTTTCAAAACTTGTGTTAGGAGAAAATGGTTAGAATGCAGTTTGCTTCCATTCCAGCTAGAGTAGGATGCCATAACAGTGCACACTCCCTGAGAAATACAGTCCAAATGAGGTGCCATATGGATCCTCTCTAAATCATCATATGATGATATAGTGTTCCCCTCATTTATACCTTTGTCAGTCCCCCCGTCTCCAACCCAATGCTTGGCACACGCAACTACGTTATTTCTGCATCCATTTATCATGGATTAAGAGTAAGAATATTATCTTTTAATTTAGAAATACAGAAAGAGAAAAAGTTAAATGAACATTATGTGTAGTAAAACAACACAATCAGTGTGTGCAGAAGTTAGAATATGCAAGATGAAATATTTCAAATGCTAAATGTTCAAAAATCAGATTATATGAAAGCAGATGAAACATAATTTATGGCGGAAAATCTCCCAAAAGGATAAGGCAAACTCCGACAAGTTTTTGTTAGAGCAGAATTATGCATTAGTGAAGGTTTTAGAATTCGATGTTCTTTGCATTTTCGCCAAACAGTACGACTTTCTTGTTAAGAATTCTTGTCATAATAAGATTTAAAATAACGGCAAAAATGAATTATTTGAATTATAACAATTTACTACAGATGCAATAAGTTTTATTTGTGAGATCAATGTGAATAGGAAAATATTTAATGGTGATTGATCTCTTACCTTCCAGCTAAATAGGGGTAGCCCTTTGGGTGTCCTTCTGGTGGCTGCCCCTGCAAGCCTGATATAATGGAAGTCATATTTCTAACAATTTCAGTGTCTTCGCCATAACTCTCATAGCATCTTCCCCATCTGGGATCCCTAGATACCTGTCAAGATACATTTAAACAATTAACACGACAACATATTGTTCAAGACAATAGAAAAGTTTGAAAGAAAAAAAACAAGAAATAATTCCTACATCAACATAGCCTCCTAGGTATAACCGCATAAATCCTCCTTGAGATAAATCCTTGAATTCCATGTTGAATCTCACAATACACGATTTGAATACTGAATCAAAATTAAATCCTACAATTTAGCTCAAATGAAGTCTCCATGTTTGAAGTGATTATGAACTGCATAAGCACCGGGATATGATTGTATGAATTGATTGATTTGGTATGTGTTGCACACGCATATGCAGGACATGAATTTTAATTCCAAGATAAGTAAATGAACCAATAGTAACCCTTTGTATTCTCCACTCTCCAGCTGGTAAGGTTGATTTTCTGATCCATGAAAAAGCACCAAAGAGGTATTTTCTCAGCACATCATATATATGATGCACCAGCTTGATGCACAACCATACCTGGCCATCAAATTTTATTTACAATTTTTTTCCCATTGAATCAAAACCGTCTCTGTTGACGGGTATATGTACCCATCAAATAGTTGCTACTCCAAGTTCTTTCAGGTTAACAATGATCATACTCTCAGAGAAACTAGCATTGCTTTTAAACAGTGATACAATGAAATGAATGCGAGTCGTTCCTAAGGTAAACTACAAACGCTAAATGCTAGATCATTGTTGAGAAATACACATACAAAATTTATGACTACTACTAGAGTATTGCTCGAAAGGCATGTATTAAAGCACTTGACCTTAACGGACAAAGAAAAGTTGATTAATTGACTTATTGCTGCCTCTGCCATGGGCGTCACTTAGTTCAACTCTGGTGGAAAAGCTTTAAGGAGTTTCAATTTCTTTTTTTTAAAGTTTGCAGAAGTTCAAAATCACGTTCGAAATCATGGAAACAACTCTACATTAACTTCTTGTCGTTTTTATCCTTAACAATCTCATCGATTTCACTGGAAGTTTGAAATTCTAAGACGAAAAAACGAAAACTAATGGTAATTTCAGCCATAAACGTTCGAGCTAACATTAAAAACTTTTTGAAGTTTGTTACAGGCAAAAACTAACAGGCAGCCTTTCATTTTGAAAATTTTGTCTTAAAACTACACGAGTCTTTCCCCATTAAGCTAATATTTACTCTCATTACTTGAATTGCGTGCATTTGTACAATTGTACCAAGTGATGGGTAATCAATTCAGTGAGTGTAACCAAATTGAAACAAATATAGCATGAAAATATATAAAAATAAAGAGTGATTGGTGGAATCTATTGCGACTTACAGCCACAGAGGGGGCGAAAGTGTACTGAATACCGCTTGCCCTAACTTCAATAGCTGTCGCAACCCCAATCCTTTGTGCCAAATCTGGATCTCTACAGCACATTTTAAATGGTAGGCGTTACAGGAACATAATCACAAATCATATATATTGTTAAGAGTATTAAATATTAGAACTTACAACAACTAAAGTAGTATAAACAATGATTAACATAGTATAGACTACGCAATGTCATGAGTTCAAACCTCTTGAAACTAGGAAAGGGGGTGTTTATTATAGCACATGTATATATATATATGTGTGTGTGTGCGCGCGCGCGCGGGGTTCTAAAAGTAGATCTGACCTGGTGGCTCCAAGACCAACATTATGAGGAAAAATGGTAGAGCCATATATACTGTTGTTTCCATGAACTGCGTCAATTCCATAGAGAATTGGAATGCCGAGCC
Organism: Cornus florida; assembly: GCF_030987335.1. Lineage (NCBI taxonomy): Eukaryota > Viridiplantae > Streptophyta > Magnoliopsida > Cornales > Cornaceae > Cornus > Cornus florida. The sequence continues at coordinate 11,561,953 of NW_026775578.1, read as the reverse complement.
GCGAATCCAGTGCAGACTTTTGAAATCCGTCAATCATGTCAGCCCAATCCGACGACCGAGCATTCTCGAATGGCCCACTTCCGCCAGCGCTGAGTATGCTTCCTGCAAATTAGACCCCTACTAAATGAAATAAATGCACAGTAGAGCTTTTATAAATAAATAAATAGAGAGATAGAGAGATAGAGAGACTCAGAGACCTATGCAGAGGTCTCTAATGGCTGAAGGAGTGACGACGCGTCTCTCAATTTGAGTCATCTGACCGATCTTTTCTTGGAGAGTCATTCGAGAGAGAAGATCTTTGATTCTTGCTTCAATTGGTTCGTTAGGGTTTTTGTATATGCAATTCATATCTTCTATTTTGTTCATTTCTAGCTTTCACACGCGCGACCTGCTAACAAAATTCGATATAGATATGTTTTTAGGGTTTGGATTTGTTGATCTTTGCCAGTTGAAATGTGAGTGGACAATGGGATCTGTTATATAGCGGGAAAACTAGGTAGTTGAAGGAGGGTGGGACCCACCTGTGAATGGTGGAACGAGGACTTAACTGATCTTCCACTGACCTAACTTTATGTTTGAAATTATGTTTGGTAAGTTGTCCATGTCAATTATCGCGTGTGATATATCATATACCCAAAAAAACAAAAACAAAATTACAAACAAATAAAAATCATTGTAAGGATGAGATTAATTTTAATAGACAATTTATTGGATGTGATATTTGAAATTCCATATTTTAATAGATTATTTATTGAATGTAATATTTGAAATTTGATATAAATAACGCGACTCTATTAAGCTTATATAAGAAAAAGTGAAAATCATTGTACATTGAAAAAAATTCACTTGAAGGAAATTCACATCTTGCACTATTTGTGGGAATTACGCCTCCTCACTATTTGTGGGGATCACAATTTGTATAGGGGTAATCTCCACCCTTTACCTATTTATAGCACAATGTTGTGCACAAAATAAATTTATTTTTTTCATGTGTCGGATATGGCCATCCCGAAAAAATGGCATTATTATTTTTTAAGAGTAGATTTTAAAAATAATTATGGAGTGCGAGTATTTTTGAAAAGTAAGCATATATATGTTTCTTTTTATATAGAAAAGTAAATATTTATATAAACGATACTAGTAGTTAACCATCTGTGTTGTGAAATTTTTATTTGATCCATAATTAATAGTTCAGATTTTTTGTTAAAGTTTTGCTAAAAGCCTAACACATCATCATTTTCAATTGTAGGTAGCATTCGATCCGTAAGGAAATGTGAATGGTCTCCTTTTTCATTCTGCAATCCACGTTTGAAATGAACTCCTACTTTTAGCACTTGTCACATCTAGAATTTCTACACCTTATATAGAAATTAATTTGCAATTAAATTTTCAACCATATTTAATTAATGTTAAATAATTATTGGGCTTGTTCTACGGAATTGAAATTGGTGAAATTTGAAAAAAATTGGTTCAATTTTCTTAGTTATTTTTCTAAAATTCTATAAATTATAATTTTAAGACTCCAATTCCAAACAAACCCATTAAGAATTTTCAAAAAAAGAAAAAAAAAAAACATAAACTACCAGACTAGCAATGATTCTATATAATTAATGAAGGGTTTCTCAACACTCCTGCCCTTCACTCTTGAATCTAAGATAGTACCGACTAAAAAATAAAAAGCAAAAATAAAATTTATTGAATTAAGCAAAAATAAAATTTATTGAATTAGTTTTCTGGTGTCCCGGATCACCACAATCATCACTAAAAGAACTCTTCCAAAACCAGCGCTTCTTCCACACTCTTCCAGACTTTTGCATAAGTACCCATTATAACAATCCATACATCAAAGAAGGCCGCCCTGGGTAGGGATGCAATTCGGGCAGGCAGAAAGTACATAGCCCAATCTAACATATAAAAACTTCAGTCAAACTTTCATTCCTAACTATTCAACGCAAGACCAATCCATCCTTCTATTTTTAAATTCGGATTACAAGTCCGGTAGAAATTTTGGGTTGAAAAGTCAGGCTAATTCGAGTTACTTATATGGCCAATCTTCACACAAAATGTAATGTGATCTTGAGCTAGATTCAAATTAAATTACTCCCAAACACAAAAAGTTTTAAAAACTTATTGTAAATTTTTAATAAATTACAAATAAATTCTTAAAAATTTAATTCTCCAAAGTGTTATCATATAATAAAAACAAAGGTAGTTGAAAAGAAAAAAAGTGATCATAATTTGAGTGTATATATATATATATATATAATATTAAAATTCGGGTTGAAGTTGAGCTTGGGTTACTAGCACCTCAATCCAAACCAACCCTAATGAAATTCGGATTGAGATTTTCAATTTTTCAATCTAGACCCAACCCTAATGTCCAACCCAAATTGCACCCGTACTTTCAGGTGACTAATGTTTGAGCAATGATGAAGATGATCATTTTGGTACTTACTGCCAAGAAAAAGCCGGCACCCGTGCACAAAAATGCCACAAGCGTTGCATATGTTGATGGCATTTTTCAAATGCACTGCAAGAATTCCTCCTATAACACACTACAACAAACAACCATTGTTAAGCTAATATAGTTGCAAACAGCTGTGACAAATTTGTCTTTGAGAAAAACTTCAGAAAAAAATTTGAATTCATAAACAACCTTCTGGAAAAGCCTCAAATTAACCACCATAAATTGCCGACACCAGTTGCAACTATAAATGTTTGCCAGAGCAATGGTAGATGTAATGCATGATGGGAGGAAATCAAAAGTCCAAAAAACAAGATAGATTGAAGTTTATTACCAACCAGATCGAATATTTAAAACAAACTGCCACTTCTGTCTTTCCTGGTTGATGAAGTCAAAACTTATTAGTTAAGAAGCTCCTCCTCATGTCTCGTTAAACCAAAGCCGAAGGGGAAAAGAGGGTCACATGAATTCTCCCCGGCATGCATGGGCAGTTGTTCAACCCTTTTAAACCATGTCACGGGGAGTCGTCCTTGGAACTCATAATCTCCAAAGATATGTGATTCCTAATCCTTCGCTGCCAGGAAACCAAGCAGCAACCAGAGCATCCATTTTTTTTCAAGAGCCATGGCTCCAATACTAAGGGCCTTCCAGAAATTAGGATCACCACTGTGGGAACTCTCTCGGCAACTGAGCTTATAATGTCAGCTCCATTGAAGGGAATTCTGAGCTCTGAATTGTCTCCACTGTTTTCTGCATATGGACCTTCACCCACAGCTACAATGGCAAAAGAGAAATCTTGACCAACAAAGGTGTCCGGTGATGGATTTTGGTCGTACATCACTTCTGTTTGTTCTCCCATTGTTTCTTTAACCGCATCCAGTATGGTTGTGCCTAAAATGCAAGTGATCTCATGAATCTAAATGCTCACATGCACCCATCATATAAAGTAACAAGTATTAAACGCCAAATTTTCATCTAACAATTTTTATCCCAATATAGTCCTCTAAAATACTGGACTAGAATAAATAAATAAATATATATATATATATATAACCTGAGTTTCATAGAAATATATTCTTCTTCTTGACTAACAAAATCTTTGATATATTTATAGAATTATTCATGCAAGGAAGAGAAGTTCTCTTCTACTATATATATACCACGTGCAAGATCCTGTGTGTTCCTGCACTTGTGTGTGTGTGCGTGCACACGAGTTTTAAAGACTGCAGTTCTTTTTATATTGAAAATGGAATTCTTGACCATCATCAACATTAAGTGAAATCATGCTAATGATCATTCATCACTTTAATTTTCAGAATAGTATACAGAATCACATACCAATTGTAATTCTCCCACTGGTTCCATTCAAAGTAGCTGTCCAACCGCCGCACTGATATCCAAGATCATCAGCATGTATTCCAGCAACAAGGATCTTTTTAGCATTCCTATCTAATGGAAGAAATAGTTTTTTTTGGATCCTTTCCATTCTTCAACAGAACCAAGGATTTGCAAACTGCTTCACGTGCTAGTTCTCTATGCAGCTGAAAATTTTATAATGAAAGCAAAACTTTGTCTTAAGTAATAATTATAGATGGCTATCACCTAAAAAAATTGCACCCATCAAAAGCAATTGAGTGTCTATGAGGATGCCAGGCAATAGCACATAGCACAAGTCAGGAAACACTTTATTACATTTTTGTAACCCCAAAAAAGTATTAAAATTTATTTCAACTTTTAATTTGGTTCTTCATCCCCATATTTGATCTTCAAGCACTTTAAGGAGGGTCATTTTTCATGCACTCATTTTTTTTAGCAGGAATGGGAGACCAGGTACCATCCCAGATCAGATTCCTAGTGATGGTGGTGAATAGGAGCATTGCATGTAACTAGTTGCAGATTTTTTACAACACAATGGATAGTTCTATTTATGTGAACAACCCCTTTGTCTCTAAATGTTTCTTGCGAGTAAAATGAGGGGAATAAGTAGTTGATCAGAAGAGACAGATGTACTGATGATGTTAGTTCTTCAGCTACTGGTGCTAATCCTACAGCTCTAAGTAAGGTAGTGAAATAGAAAAATAAAAATAAAAAGATTAGAAATGAAATCGAAATATCCTGATAACTCCATTTTTATCTTCTTGTTCTTTTTTTATTATTGTTATTATTATTTTTAATTCCTTATTGACAATCCTTTTAATCCCTATACGAGAATTGATTTGTGACATTCCTTATTCTATCCCGTGTGTGTGTGTGAGAGAGAGAGTTTGATTTCGTTCACTTGGAAACTTAAATATGATAAAAACTAAAAAAATAAATTGAGATTAAATGATAAATGATCCTACTTAATCCATATTGATTTTGTATAATTTACGTAAGAGTAAGTTACTCATGTGCATTCACATGGGAATATACTACCCTCCTTAAAGTTGGAACGATATGCAAAACATACACGCACACAACTGAGAAATGGTCAAACATAATCATTCTCTTCACCCCTTAGATTATTTGAGATTAAAAGAAATTCAATATCCCAATTAAGAAAAATTTACATCTGCAAATTAAGCTTAGTATTTATACATGTAAATATTAACCACCATTACTTACCCACACACACACACACACACACACGTATATATATATTAACTAGGAAATAAATATATATATATATATATATATATTAACCACCACAATATCTGTTTATATTTATTTTATTGGTAATTAAACACCATGATATCTTAGAAAGTCTGATGCAAATATGGAACTTGAGATTGCATTCTCAGCAATATCCAGTAGACTAAGCATCATATGAAAATATGGAGAAAATGACATTTGTTGCGAATAAAGATCATTGCCTAATCTTCGGGGCTGGACTGGGTATAAGACTAACCTCCAGAATTATAGCTACTCTCATACTCAAAACAACATTCTCATATATACAACTACTATCAAGAAAAATCTTCTCTCTAATTCATAAATCATGAGATAGTAACGTAAAACAATTTCTTAAAAATGTTGGGGAAAATAGAAAACTGGAAAAGTGAAATTACAAATAAACACTTTAAAGATCCTACAATGTGGGCAAAGTGATTCAGCTTGGTGAGAAATGAGGGACTATTATGTTTCTAGTGACAAAAATAAATGCAGTCAATAAGCCACATAATGATTTCTGGAAGCTTACCTTGCAGCCAACTGTAACTATCAGAGATCTATCGGTCAGGGGATATTCAAAAAGTCCAGCCACAAATTTCACTCTCAATATTCTTTCAACAGCATCATCAATCCTCGCCATTGGTATCTCTCCTGATTCCACCAGATACAACAAATCCTTCAGAAATAATTCATATCTAAGAGGCACCATCACCTGCAAATTTTCTCAGTGAGGTAAGAAATATGAACTATATGAAGGAATCTTTACTTATGTTGTTTTATCTTACCATGTCAATTCCTGCATTGATGGAAGACGAAATGCAACCACGATAATTTGAGCCATAAGGATCAGAAAGTTGGTCAATTCCCTCCCAGTCTGAAATCAAAAAACCCTGCACCAAAAATTTGCCTCGAGATTAATCTGAATGTAATGCACTTTAATCTTGCAGCTATGGAACCCAAAAAAGTTAACAAAACAAAGAGAAGAATATGGCCAACTGTAGTTCTTTGTCTTAATATATCAACCAAAAACAAAGAACGAAAACAATCAGAAATCAGCCATATCAATCTAGATATTGGAGATTTATCATGGCAACTAATCAACCATGAGGTATGAAATTATATATTAAATTTGTATGCCAAATTCGTATAGCTTTTTTTGGACAGAAAAAGAAGAGTCGATTCTAGATAGTATCGCATACGAATAAATCAATGTACTTACCTTGAATCCCAGCTTATCTTTCAAAACTTGTGTCAGGAGAAAATGGTCAGAGTGCAGTTTGCTTCCATTCCAGCTAGAGTAGGATACCATAACAGTGCACACTCCCTGAGATATACAGTCCAAATAAGGTGCCATATGGATCCTCTCTAAATCATCATATGATGATATAGTGTTCCCCTCATTTATACCTCTGTCAGTACCCCCGTCTCCAACAAAATGCTTGGCACATGCAACTACATTATTTCTGCATCCATTTATCATGGATTAGAAATATAGAAAGAGAAAAAGTTAAATCGACAATATGTATAGTAAAACAGCACAATCAGTGGGTGCAAAAGCTGGAAAGTGCAAGATGAAATATTTCAAATGATAAATGTCCAAAAATCAGATTATATGAAAGCAGGTGTAACATAATTTGTGGCCAAAATTCTCCCAAAGGATAAAGCAAACTCCAACAAGTTTTTATTAGAGCAGAATTATGCGTCAATGAAGGTTTAATACTTTGATGTCAGTCCTTTGCATTTTTCCCACACAGTATGAGTTTCTTGTTAAGAATTCTAGAGCAAAGAGAGATCATCAGTGGGACGAGGCGGGGGTCCCATAAAGAACGATGGAAGATCCCACGTTCGTCAAGCAACCCTAGCTGACAATCAGAGACAATTAAGCTCCCCAATGGTCGTCTGAGAGAAACAAATGTCGTAACCGGATATTGTATCATAGTCATTGCAACGGCTATTTGAAGTCATGGGATATGGGCCTAATGTTGGTCCTTGAGTTACTATTAGGTTGAAGTCCCCTAACTCAAAGTACTGGGCTTCTGTGTTTGTCAACCCAAAATATTGTACTTTTACTTTTGTAAAGCTCTCCCAAGCAATGGTATCCCATTACTCATGGGAACCCTGTAATTATCATTATATATATACAATTTGCTTGAATTTCCAAAAAAAAATAAAAAATCATGTCATAGTAAGATTTAAGATAACGGCAAAAATGAATTTCTTGAATTATAACAATTGACTACAGATGCACTAAGTTTTAATCGTGAGACCAGTATGAATAGGAAAATATTTAATGATGATTTACCTCTTACCTTCCAGCTAAAAAAGGGTAACCCTTTGGGTGTCCTTGGGGTGGCTGCCCCTGCAAACCTGCTATAATGGAAGTCATCTTTCTAACAATTTCAGTGTCTTCACTGTAACTCTCATAGCATCTTCCCCATCTGGGATCCCTAGATACCTGTCAAGAATCATTTAAACAATAAACACATCAACATATTGTTCAAGACAAAAGAAAATTTTGAAAGAAAGGACAACAAGCGAAGAAGAAGAAGAAGAAGAAATAACATCATGATTTAACCCCAAAGGCATCCTAGGTATAACCACATAATTCTCCTTGAGAGAAATCCTTGAATTCCATTTTGAAGCTCACAATTCACGATATGAATATTGAATCAAAATTAAATCCTACAATTTAGCCCAAATGAAGTGTCCATGTTGGAAGTGATTATGAACTGCATAAGCACCAAGATATGATTGTATGATTTGACTGATTTGGTTTGCGTTGCACACACACAGGCAGGGCATGACGATGAATTCCAAGTTGTATTAATGAAACTAATAATAACCCTTTGTATACATAACTGCTAGCTGGTTAAGTTGATTTTCCGGTCCATGAAAAAGCACCAAAGAGGTATTTTTTCAGTGCATCTCTCAATATATATGGTGTACTAGCTTGATGCAACCATACTTGGGCCATCAAATTTCAACTTCCATATTTCCTTGAATCATAACCTTCTCTGTCAACTCGAATATGTACCCATCAAATAGTTGCTACCGCAAGTTCTTTCAGGTTGACAATGATCATACTTTCGGAGATAAAAAGCGTTGCTTTTAGATAGTGATACAATGAAATGAATGTGGGTTAAGTTAGTCCAAAGGCACCTCCAGTTGCCTAGCCTGAATGGTATCTCTTGCCAACTCATGGGCGAGGTGCAGGGTTTAAGTCCTAGTAGGAACGAGGAGATCCTTTTGTGCTTGCTAAAAAAAAGGTGAGTCATTCCTAAGGCAAACTACAAAGACTAAATGCCAGCTCATGGATGAGCAATGCAAATACACAATTTATGACTACTACTAGAGTATTGCTGGAAAGGCATTTATTAAAGGACTTGACCTTGATGGACAAAGAAAAGTTAGTTTAATTGACAAATTGCTGCCTCTTCCTTGGGCATCACTTAGGTTAACTCTACGGTAGTGGCAAAATGTGATTTTGAACTTCTAGTAACTTTAAAAAGAGAAAATTGAAACTCCTTACAGTTTTTCTACTAGCAACCAATGTTCCTTCAAAATTTGAAATCTAAAAAATCATGGAAACAACTCTACATTTTAGACAAACTTATTGTTGTATCTATCCTCCACAATCTCATTGATTTCCATGAATGACAAACTTTTGAAGCAAAAGCTGAAGTTTGAAATTCTAAGGACAAATGGATGGTTTAGGCTATTAACACTCATGTTGTGTTCGGTTGCTTGGAATTGGAATTGAAGAAAGAATAGTTTAAACTTTGAACTAAATTTTCTCTAATTCCAATTCTAAAGCACCAATTCCATGCAACCAAACATAACATCAAGGTAATATCGGTAACTTTTTGAAGTTTGTTAGTTGCAAAAGCTAACTCGCAGTCTTTAGTTTTGGAAGTTTTATAACTTTCCCCATCAAGCTAATATTTACTCTCATTATTAGAATTTCATTGTACCAAGTGAAGGGAAATCAATTCAATGAGTGTAACCAAATTGAAACAAATATAGCATGAAAAGATATAGAGATAAAGAGTGATTGATGGAATCTATTACAGCTTACAGCCACAGTGGGGGCAAAAGTGTAGTGAATGCCACTCGCCCTAACTTCAAGAGCTGTCGCAACCCCAATCCTTTGTGCCAAATCTGGATCTCTACAACATATTTTGAGCAGTAAAGACTACTACAAGACCACTACAAATTTTCAGGGCATCAATTTGACTTCTAATCACTAAAGACTACTACAAGAGCATAAACACAAATATATCTATGTGTGCATGTGTGTGTGTATATATATATTGTAAAAAGTTACACCTTTGGTAATAGCTTAAGTTTTTAGAGTAGATGATGGTTAACATGATATCAGAACAGGCAATGTCGTGAGTTCAAACCTCACCAAGTCACCGTCAGTGCGTCACCCTAAAAATTAAAATTGAAACCAAGAAGGCCACATGTGAGGGAGTGTGTTAAGAGTTTTTAAATATTAAAAGTTAACGCTCTATAATAGCCTACACTTTTAGAACAAATGGTAGTCAATATAGATTTAGATAGAGGGTTAAAGTAGAACTGACCTGGTGGCTCCAAGACCAACATTATGAGGAAATATGGTAGCGCCGTAGACAGTGTTGTTTCCATGAACTGCATCAATTCCATAGAGAAGTGGAATGCCGAGCCGCGATTCCATTGCGGACTTTTGAAACCCGTCAACCATGTCGGCCCAATCAGATGACAAAGCTCTCCAGTTGAGACTTTCGCCAGAGCTGAGTATACTTCCTGCAAAATAGAACACTATTAAATGAAATAAATGCACAAGAGAGATTATACTTATATATAACGCAATTTAGTATTTACACAGAATATATACACATATATATATGTATGTATTCTGTGTAAATACTAAATTGCGTAATATATATATATATATATATATATATATATATAATGAGAGAGAGGTAGAGACCTATGCAGAGGTCTCTAATGGCGGAAGGAGTGACGACGCTTCTGTCAATTTGAGTCATCTTACCGATCTTTTCTTTGAGAGTCATTCGGGAGAGAAGATCTTTGATTCTTGCTTCTATTGGTTCGTTAGGGTTTTTGTATATGCAATTAATGTCTTCTATTTTGTTCATTTTTAACTTTCACAAGAAGTGCTAACAAATTTCGATTTTTTTTTTTAGGTTTTGGGTTTGTTGATCTTCGCTAGTTGAAAGGTGAGTGACAATGACATTGAGATCTGTTAAATAGCGGGAAAATAATGTAGTTGAAGGATAGAGGACTAACTAATCTTCTACTGAATTACCTAACTTATGTTTGAAATTAGGTTTAAAGTGCATTAAACACCCTTACCTGGTTTTTTCGAAAACCAATCCTAACGTTAACCTGAGCTGAGCCGTGAATGTCACGTGCCTGGCCACAAAATAAATAAATAAAAGCCCTAGTGACAGTTAAGACCAACCCATTGCAATAGGGTTGACCCGATTTAGTGACCCTGTTGAAAATCCCCAAACGCCACCTTCCGTTCCCAGAAAACCCTAACTACTATTTTCAAGCATTCGGCTCTCTCTGTGTGTCAATGCCACACTCGACCTCATGCCCAGAACCACTCAGAGAAGCTCTCGGACCAACCTCTCTGCTTCCAAACCGCCAATTCCCCGGAGCCCCGTTTCCTTCAGTCCATCCGGTATGTCGACGCCGCCCTGTCCGCTGGGCATGCACCGCCTGGCCATGGTGTCTCCGCCGCTTAATTGGACGGCAAGAATGAGTTTTCATGAGAAGATGAAGACAAAGAAGAGAGAGTTATGTTTTGGGTTTATGGCTTTATGCTTATGAGATTGTCAATGTAGTGAGGAATGTGGGTGAGGAGTGAGGACGGTGGTTCCATTACATCGGCGCACTCAGTCGGTATTTTTGGCGAATGATTTGCTGTACACTGGGTTGGGGATTGCTCTGGTAAAATGCGGTGATCGCGGTGGGGATGTACAAAACGGCGTCGTTTACCTTTAAATAGGTTAGATGTGACAAACGACGAAGTTTAAACAAGGGTAAAATTGTCCATCCGTTCGCATTTTTAAATTCAGACTTCATGTCTGTAAATTGTTGTTGGTGGGAATTTTATGCACTTTTACAGTTTCCTCTGCAATTAGATTGGGTAGTTGTCCATCTCAATTCTCACACAATAAAAAGAAGGACAATCAAAAAAAAATCAATCTAGATTAATTTTAATATTAATGGGAAGTGATATTTGAAGTTTGGTGGAAAAATAAAATATCATGATTATTTTTAGAAAAATGATAGGGTTACCGAATGAATTTTCGGAATAAATTCCGAATTTAAATTGTTTATGTTCATCTCATTTACTTACCTAATTTTCAAAAAATAATTGTTTAACACATGACAAGTATAACCAACCACGTCAAATTTGGGACTTATTCAAGAATTTTTTTTCATTCCCCTATCATTACTCTTATTACTATTATCTTAAAAAATTAACTTTAACTATAAATATTACTAACTCTCTATAGTGAAAACTTTTATTTGACATACAATTAATAGTTTAGATCTTTTATTCAAGTTTTACTAAAACATCATTTTTAATTGTAGTTAGATTTTTATCATTTCTCCTTTGAAATCTAAATGTTTGACACAATCCACCTTGATAACTATTTCATCATACATCTTATATAGAAATTAATTTGAAACCATATTTAATTAATGTTAAATTACTATTAAGAACCCATCAAAACTTGCAATGATTCTATAGAATTAATGACTGTTTCTCAATAGCATTTCCCTACACTCTGAAAATCTAAGATAGTAATAACTAAAATATAAAAGTAAATAAAATAAAATTTATTTCGCATTTCCTACTTTATCAGCAACTAGCTTTCTCATCACTATAAAACCTCTTCCAAAACCAGTGCTTCTTCCATACTCTTTCATTCATTTCGTCAATAGGGACTCCCTTTGTTTCTGGCAGCAAGAAAATTGCGTAAGCGCCCATTATAACAATCCAAACAGCGAAGAAGAAGAAGGTCCCGGATCGCAGATGGCATAGCATGGTGAGGAATGCTTGAGCAATGATGAAGGTGAAGACCATGTTGGTGCTCACTGCAAAGAAAAATCCGGCAGTTCGAGTCTCCAGTGGGTATATTTCACTCGGAATCAACCACCCCAAGGGACCCCATGACCATGCAAAACCACCCACAAAAATGCATATCAAGACAAGCACAAGTGTTGCATATGTTGATGGCATCGTGTTTGTAGCTTTCAAATGCGCTGCAAGAATTCCTCCCATAACAGACTACAACAAACAAACAACCATTGTTATGTTAGCTGTGACTAATTTGTCTTTTTTAAAAAATGGAGCCTTCTTCCTTTTGGGGCTTATTGCCTAATGGAAGAGCTATATATATATACCTCCCCTGCATTTCATATATACATGTATATATATATATATATATTTGTACATGATAACTAGCATATTCTATGTCCTAATGATTAAGTCTGCAAACCTGAGCAATGAGCATCTGAACAGCAGCTTCAATAAGCAAAATTTTTCTTCCAAGTCTATCAACACAAAAATTTGCAACCAATGTGCATAGTACATTAACACCACCAGTGACCACAGCTGATAGTAGAGACGCATCTCCCTCGAACCCCATTGTCTGAAAGAGGACCGGAGCGTAGAACATGATCACATTGATGCCAGTGAACTGCTGAAAAACTTGAAGAATCGTCCCACAAACGAGTTGAGGCCTACTAGAGCGTTTCATGAGGTTCCGGAAAGGGTGCTTAATCTGTTTGGCCAACTCCGTGGCATGTATGATTTCTTCATACTCTTTGCTAACATCACTTACTCCCCTAATCTTTCTGAGAGTCTCCATGCCTTCCTCCTTCCTGTCGCGCTCTATTAGGCTGGTGGGGGTCTCTACGATTATCAGGGAGCCTAATCCAAGAAAAATGGCGGGAATTGCTGCTCCACCCAGGGAAACCCTCCAACCCCATGCGTGCAAGTGGGAAGTGAAATAATTAACCACACCCGCGAACAAAATGCCTATTGTGATCAGCAACTGAAAGCAAATGTTAAGGCCTCCTCTGTATTGTGCCGGAGCAATCTCTGAGATGAATAGCGGCACTGCCTGCAGTTAATAATGTTAATTCCTTGCAGTCTATCACATCTATAGATTATGTTTCATTAATATTATATAATATAGATTTGTGTGGTTCAATTTAATGCCCCTAAATTTGAAGTTTGATCATGTAATTAAGTCTAACATTGCAATTGAGGGGAAAATTTCCTCAAATCAGTTGAAGTATAGTACATTATTGGTTGACATGTTCCCACAAATTGATATCACTTGCATAAATTGATTATATTAATTTGAATGAAATTAGTTTATGATGCAACAAAAGAAAAATGGTCGTGATCAATATAAATAAATAAATTGGCCAAGTAAATATTCTACAAACAGAATTCTTAGCAAGATTATAGAGTTAATAAAAGTTACCTGGTTGCCAAAACCAACTCCAACACCAAGACAAATCCTTCCTACAATCAACATAGGTAGGTTTACAGCGGAGACGTTGAAAATGGCCCCGATGAAGAAGAACAGTGAGGCAAGTTGCATGGTGGGTTTCCTGCCTAGTTTCTTGCAAGACAGAGATGCAAAGTAGCTGGAAACAATGGCGGCCAGGTATAGAGAAGAGGTGAAGAGTTGGAGGTACTGGCTATCATACTTGCAGTAGTTGTCCTCTTTTGCATTGTGCTTCTTAACATAAACAGTTGGAAAGAACTTCAACAAAAAATCATCCATTGATGTCACTCCCCCTATAACAACATATATATATTCACATCATAACATAAAAATCCTTATTTCTAACTCAATTTAAAAATATATATATATATATATATTCTTATTTCTTATATATACATGTGTGTGTTAATTTTCTATAGGAGATTTGCAGGTGAAGATGAAAAGAAATTTTTTATCCAAGTGATAATAAGAGTAAAAAATTTGAGGCTAAATTCAAGAAGATTGATTGGAAACAGACTTTTGTGAAAAAATTAGAGATTACGGCAACAGAGATAGTGAAAAGAAAACATCTACAATGTTTGAAAGCCTTGAAGAACAAAATTTTCAAAATTAATATTTGGAAATTTTCTAGAATATTATTTTGTAAATTCTTAAAGATTATTAGATTTGATGGAAGAGAGTTAATGATGGAGTCTTGAAGTGCCATGGTAAGAGACTAAGAGGTCATCCCTTCTCATCTTTAATCAACCACATATTAAAAGCCTAACAAAGCTTCTAAAAGTCAGATCTTAGAGGAATATAAAAAAATATAATTAAAAACTTTTATTTTAATTCAACAACATTGATATGAAAACACCACCATAGTAGTGGTCAAAGAGTGTGTGTGTGTGTGTATATATATGGATATGAATATATTATGGTATGTACCTGAAATGCCAATATCATAGCCGAACATGAGACCACCAAAGGCTGCAATGATGGAACAAACAAAGACCTGTTTGGTGAGCTTGGCTGGGAACTCTGTGCCCCCTTTTTCGAGTGACATGATTTGAGCAGGCATGGTTGCTATTATCAGCTCTCTCCCTCTCTCACAAACAACTGTCACAAAGAAGATCAAATTTTTTTATTATTTTTTATTCTTTACTAAGTGAGAAAAAGAGAGAGAAATAGAGTTATACTGAGATACTTGAAAGTATTATTTTTTTCCCCAACTGGCTAGAGAATATATGTTGAATTGAAATTAATTTCTAATTCATAATCATATTGACATTGTCCTTATCCTTAATATATTTATCTGCATCGTAAATCAATCAGTTTTTGATGTCTTTCTGTTTCCTAAAATCTCTAACAACATATCGGTATCACAACTTTTATGAGATCCATAATACAGGATAGAGAGAAAAAGGGAATGATTCTTATCCCAATTGCTATTATTATAACAGAGTGATGAAAGGGTGCTCTTGTAATTCTACAAAAATACAGTGACATTTTAGTAATTCAGCTTTCATTTTTCCCCTTCGTCACGTGATTATTTTAGTATTTTTAAAATTTTTTATTTTTAATTTTTAACCAAAAAACCAATTCAACCTCATTATTCATGTGGAGATTTTGGATAGTTTGCTAACTCCGGATACATACATGTAATACCAGAAACCACATGCATCATTCAAGTTCAAGATTCGCTAATGCTGAGTCTTGAACCAGAGCCGTAAGCTTCCAAAGGCCTCACCAGTTCGAAAATGATTTTTGATATTTTTCAAATAGCAGATTCGTAGATTGTCATCGTAGATGAACTCATAACATGTTTTGCAAATGAGACAATCATTGTGTTTTACACAACCGGTAGAAGTTAGAATGAGTTAAAAATCATATTTCATGTCATACATTGGCAGGATTATGCTGGTTAATGACTTTTTTAGTCTTATGAATCAGCGTTGTTTCAAATCCTGACTATTCTCTGTGGAGTCCGTCTTCTGTTATAGCTTCATTTCAAATATGCGGCCACTGAATGCAAAGCAAATCAAACAAACTGATTCCATTTCCATGGCTTATCCAAGAAAGCTCCACCCACATTATTATTTGTTAATTAAACAACTATAATTACTCCAGAGAGGAAGAAAACACCTTCCTGGTGCAGATTTGAGGAATGCTTTATAACGAATAGCCGGTTCAACACCTCTCATTCATTTCTTTTTATACTAACACTCCCTTTACACATCACAATTACAAAAACAATAAAATATAGGAGTATATTTACATAGAATGTCTAACAGATTCCACATCCTCCTTTTGTCATCCAAGTTACAAAACTTACTGCAAAGCTGTCTGCATTCTTTCTTAATATAAAATACAAGCGACTTAAGAGGAGTTTCGATAAAAACTAAAAGAAAAACAATGGAAAGAGAGACGACAAGCTTTCTTTCCAAACCAGTCAGTAACACCCTTACGAATCAAAATTGTCCATGTTCGAAGTCCCATTGTCAATTGGAAAATGAAGCCTCCATTAGCCTGGTACACTTGGAAAAACAGTCTTTTCTGGAGCAGCGAAACTAATGTAGCAACTCACCCTTCAAGGTAAATATGCTAAAATTGCAAATCCAGACAAGTATCCTTGAATTTGGCATGTTTAACCTGTTTAGTTAATCATCAACCTGAATCAGAAAGACATTTAGCTTTCTATTCTATCCTACCAAGTCGCTCGCAGAAGCAGAACCGACTTCCTGAAAATCAGTTTAAGGATGCGCATATGCAAACCACTTCATTCAGGCTTTGTATTGCCTTCATTTACCTCAGCATTAGGAACTTCCCCTCCAGATTCTGTTGGTTTTAATGATTCCATAACACCATTGTGGTTGACAGATTTATTCAACTCAACTCTGTCTTTAATCAAATATTTGGAATCACCTTTCCTATCTTCCATGTCTCCTAAGCTATCGTTGACCATATCAGGCATTGTATGGACACTATTTACCTCTGCATTGGGAACTTTTCCTCCAGATTCTGTTGGTTTTGATGATTCCATAACACCATTGTGGTTGACAGAGTTATCCAACTCAAAACTGTCTTTAATCGAATCTTTGGATTCACCTTTTCTATCTTCCATGTCTCCTAAGCTATCGTTGACCATATCAGGCTTTGTATGGCCTCTATTTACCTCTGCATTGGGAACCTTTCCTCCAGATTCTGTTGGTTTTGACGATTCCAAAACACCGTTGGGGTTGACAGAGTTATCCAACTCAAAACTGTCTTTAACCGAATCTTTGGATTCACCTTTCCTATCTTCCATGTCTCCTAAGCTATCGTTGACCATATCAGACCTTGCATGGCCTCTATTTACCTCTGCATTGGGAACCTTTCCTCCAGATTCTGTTGGTTTTGACAATTCCATAACACCGTTGGGGTTGACAGAATTATCCAACTCAAAACTGTCTTCAACCGAATCTTTGGATTCACCTTTCCTATCTCCCATGTCTCTTAAACTATCACTGACCATATCAGGCTTTGTATGGCCTCCATTTACCTCTGCATTGGGAACCTTTCCTCCAGATTCTATCAGTTTTGACGATTCCATAACACCGTTGTGGTGGACAGATTTATCTGAATCAGCATTGTCTTTAATTGAATCTATGGATTCACCTTTCCTATCTTCCATGTCTCCTATGCTATCATTGACCATATCAGGCTTTGTATGATCTTTGTTTATCTCTGCATTGGGAACCTTCTCTCCAGATTCCGTTGGTTTTGATGATTCCATGACAACATTGTGGTTGACAGGTTTATCCGACTCAACACTGTCTTTAATAAAATATATGGATTCACCATTCCTGCCTTCATCTTGTAAGCTATCATTGCCCTGATCAGGCTTTGTGGGTTTTGTAACACTCTCATGATCAGTTAATTTTCCAAACTCTTTGGTATCTTTTTTGTTTTTAAAATTATCGTTCTCCCATGCTGGATCTGATGAGCCTACCATAGCTCCAACTTCGGACAATTTGCCTTTAGTATCTTCCATATTTCTTGAGCTTGCTACCTCAGTACTTTCTAATGGTTCGACCACAGTTTCTGGACTGATTGATTTTTGAGATTCACCCTCAATGTCTCCAACAGCAGATTTATAGCCATTTTCATCCATTTCACTGACAACCAGTTCATTCACACTGGAAATGATACTGGCTTCTTCAATGGGCCTCCTCGGCAGAGGATTAAATGGTTCCTGTCCATCACAAATGGTTGCGGTGTAAGGTCATTATCCTTTTCTATCTACTACATATATCTTTATTTTATATAAAAAAAAATTAAATATATGTACAAAGGTATAGTAAAACCTAATAACAAACTTAGAAAGAACTAACTGATAAGCAAGAAGTTCACTATATGTCATGGAACAAAAGAAAGGAGGCATAAGGTAATGCATTAATATAAAAGAATTTATGCTCCATTTGGTTATTCATAATATGGTCGAAAAGAAAATAAATATTTGAAGTTAGAACTATACGAGTAGGGGTAATCTTAAGATTCCATGTAACTTCTCTCACTTTTCTGCAGGAGCATGAGAAAAAGATACTATTTCTTTTATTGATTAACAAAAAATGACAGCATTGTATTACCTCTCTTTGTATAGAAGTCATAGGATTGCTCAAGTCACCATTTTCCTCTGCTAGCTTTGATGGATCAACAACAGCCTTAATTTCAGTCAGATTCTTGGGCTTGACTCCGACATCATCTGTAGATATTGAATCGGTTATCTCAGCATTTTCTGATGATTTGACAACTGTTGCTCGTCTGAATGAACTTTGGATTTTACCTTCAGTATCTCCAGCAACAGATTTTAAGTCCTTGTCATCTGTTTCACTGGCTAATGATTCATTCAGATTAGAAATGATTGTGACTTCTTCAATGGGCCTTATTGGAGGAGGATGAAATGATTCCTATCCAGTGTCACAAATCGTTGCAAATGTAAGATCAGTGTCCTTCTTCTTTTATTAAATACATTATAACATTTTTGCAGTTACAATTCATGCAAAAGAATATTTATTAAACAAAAGCCAATAAATACAGAAATATAAAATCTATTAATGGAATAAAAAAAGAAAAAAAAAATCTGATTTAGAAGAAATAGAAGCTTAGTTAATGCGTCGTGGATAGAAGAGAAAATAAGATTAAGGCAATCTTTTTAGTATTTAACAATTTGTGATCCATTTGGTTCTCCATAAGATGGACAGAAATAAAATTTGAAAGTAAAACAATCTGGCTTTGGGTTGGTTTTTAAGTTTCAAATATCTATTTTTCACTCCTAGGATTCTCCGACTTCTCTGCCAAAAAAGGAGCATGAGGAAAAATGACATTTTTTTTTATTGAATAACAAAATTTACAGTTCTCTCAAAAAGAATAACAATTGATATCCACAACATTATATTACCTCCCTCTCTATAGAAATTGCAGGGAATGATCAGCTGGTTTTAATGGGTCAGGTTTGTATTCACCTTCAACAACTTAAAACAGTTTCTAAGTTATCATTGATGTGGGCTGCCTTCCTCGTTGGATATCATTCTCAGATTCTATTGATTTTTCAAACTCTTCAGCATCTTTAATGATATCTAAACTTTCAATTTCATATATTGGTATCAATGGGCCTATGAAGCGTCATCTTTAGCCAATTTCATGAGTTCACCTTCTAACTTCAATGGATTTAATGATTTATCTATTGGTCTCACTGTGTCCAGTACAACCACCAGCGTCATTTCCAATTTGAACCAGTTTTACTTTAGTTATTTCACCTTCTCACTGATCACCAATTGATTTACATTATAATTTGACATTGGGTTCTTCAATGGATTTCCCTGAAGGGTTGGGTGGTTCCATATTTATTGTTCCAAAATATAAAATGTCAGTCATCTTATTATACAAAAAAAAAAGGTTCTCACACAAGCAACAAATACAGAAAAATAACATAAACAGCAATTAACCAAGACATACAAAACTATGCAACATAACTTTACCTCTTCTTTAATTAAATAGATATTTGAATTATCGCTTTGCTTTGCTGCTTTTGATGGGGAAATAGATGCTTCGCATATAGTCAGCTCTTCAGATTTGCTTTCAATGTCTTTGTTAGATCTGGAGTCTGTTCTCTCAGCTGTTTTTGACAGTTCAGCATTAGCATCGTGACTGCTTAATGTTTCTGATCCACCTTCAAACTTCTCAATGGATTTTGAGTTATCCTTGCCTTTGTTGTGAATGACAACAGATTCATTCACAATGTAGATGGTATTAGGTTCCTCCGTGGACATTGTTGAAATATTAGATGATTCCTGTTCAAAATGAGGTGCAACTAAAAGTTCAATCATTTCATCTCCAACATATTTCTAGTCTACTATACAAATTCCAATATGTAATTATCAGGCATGGAGAAGATTCTTATGAAGATGATACGTGAGAGAGAGAAGAGAGATCAACTTATAGTTGCTTTAGCAGGAATTACTATCCTAAGAGATTAAAGAAATATAATGATAAATAACATTTCTATTTTCTCTTCTATAGTTATACCTTGGGCCTTTAGAGCCTCAAAATTTGATTTGCTATCTTCAATTCCTGTGTTTTTCATATTCATTAGGGCAAACCCAACGAGGCTTTTGCCATTGCGGGGTCGGGGAGGGTTAGATGTGTACACAGCCACATATGGAGAGGATGTTTCCTTGTTTCAAACTCGTGACCTCCAGGTCACAATGGAGCAACCTTACCGTTGCACCAAGGCTCACCCTCATTTTTCATATTCATTAATTACAATAAAATACTAACCTGCAGTTTTTCAGTATCTCTACTGTTAGGAGGTTGAGCTGTTGAATCCCCCTCCAAATGCAGTGCATTTTGAGGAGCAGTCGAAGCTAAATTTTCAGATGGCAATTCAACCAAGTAATTATTTTCTACCATCTCTGTTTCATGTTGTTGGTCCTCTATGTGTATATCCTGATCAAAACTCAATGACGAGGTTTGATCCATTGACAACTTTTTCTGTAACACAGATGTGGGAGATGAGGACGAACTAGAAGCAACAGGAACTTGTTCAACCACCAGCTCTGGCAACACAGCCAATGCAATGGTATCATTAAGACTATGACTAACCCCAGTCAATTCACGTTCTGAATCATTCACATTGCGAGTGATGTTAGCCTCCCTATTCCCAGGAGGGTTAGATGGTTCCTGTTCAATACGATAAGGGGTGCAATGGTGAGTCCAAAAACTGTTCTCTTTTGTATTATATTTCACACAAACTCACGCAGAGAGAAGAAACAAATTTATAAACAAATATATTCAATAACATCAAGAATATATAAATAAATATTAAATTTAACTTGGTCAAGAAAATTGAGAAAAGGTGAGCAAACATAGTGCATTTGTGATCTAAGAATTGAGGGAAAACTCCCTTGTGCCAAGTAATCTTATCTTCTTTAATAAAAAAATTGTGAAGTTTTAATGTAAATTCCTGACCATTGACTATTTAAAAAGACCTATGCAATACAGTGTGTCAATATCAAAGCAATAAAGAACATCCTTTTGTACATAATATTAATGTTTTTTTTCTATATAGTTAGCTTTTGAAGTCTTAATGACTGGTTTCCTGTCAAGATTTTTATTTATTTACAAATTTATTAATAACTATAAAGTCATGTGCCAACTGACCTGTAATTTTTCAGGATCTGTACTATCAGAATGATGAACCGTTGAACCCTCTGTCAAATGCAGTGCATTTTGGGATAAGGTTGGTTTAAAATTTTCAGCTGACAATTCATCCAATAAATTTTTTTCTGCCATGTCATCACAAAATTGTTGGACAGTTACTTGTATTGTTTGATCAAAATTTGTTGAGGATACTTGATTTGTGGGGATCTTTT
Source organism: Cornus florida (assembly GCF_030987335.1). NCBI lineage: Eukaryota > Viridiplantae > Streptophyta > Magnoliopsida > Cornales > Cornaceae > Cornus > Cornus florida. Next base: position 11,540,402 of record NW_026775578.1, on the reverse strand, counting down.
TCTCTAAGACAGGCTCAGGAGATGAAGAACTTGAGTCAATAGGACCGCATGCAACTATCACTTCCGGCTGCACAGCTAATGCAACAGGATCATTAGAATTCTTGTTAGCCCCAGAAGATCCAATTTCTACAACACTTTGTGCATCTCCTCTATGTTGAATGTTTTTATTCTCAAGCAATATTGACTTCTCTGCAATGTGACAGTGTTCAGTTTGCTTTTCAGATACTCCAGGATACTCAGAAGTAGACTTTGAATGATGATTTTCTGGTCCTTCAGATTTTCCTTCAACAATCTTAATATATTTTGAATCAGGTTCCTGGGTAGGAACTGACAGGTCGAGGTCTTCCGTTTGCTTGCTCAAGATGGGAGCTTCACAATCTACATCTTTGATAGATCCTAATATTTCCGTTCTATTGTTCACGGAGACTGCTGGATATTTCATGCTGCAAATGGAATTCGCCTCCCACACGGATTTCTCTGTAGGGTAAGGTGGTTCCTGTTCAATGTCAGAAAATGTGCAACTATTAGTCTAAATATCATTCTTCTGCTTATTTCATTTTATTCTCACAGAATCTTCAGTAAATTTAAGCATATATGAAGTAACATTAAGGAAGAGGCCAAATAAATGTTAAATTTGAAAAAGCAAAAGAACTGCAAGTAAGCATAAGCAATGCATTTGCTAGCCAATGATAGAGGTAAACAAACTCATGCCTAAGCACTACCTTTTCTTCCAGATTGATGGATGGGACTTTATGAATTTGAAAGTTCAAAAATGATATGCTATGTAACTCTATTCACGAGATAGAATGCTTTATAAATGTGCTAGACTCTATGAGTGTGGTAGATAAACTAACCTCTGGTTTTCTTTCAGAATCACCCTCATAAGATGGGTGAATCAAGGATTTCTCCATCGATTGCTGTGCTTTTTCAAGTACCGGCAAAGTCAAACTTTCAGATGATTGTCTATCTGAAGAGTTAGAAGGTCTAGGTGGTTGGACAACATCATGAATTTCGTGGTTGGAATCCGTTAAATGGGCTTTACTGCCCTCAGGTAGTTCAGTTTTTGAAGACGACGGTGGACTTTTGTCAGTGGCATCTTGTGGGACTACTTTTTCTGGCAGCTCGTGTGACATAATGGGATCATTGGATTTCTGATTGATTTTTAAGAAACCTACATCAAAAATATCTTGCTCACTGACTTCGTGTACTTCTCTCGATCTTGACTCATCTTCTTCGGCCTCAGATAGGTAAGATGAGGTAATCCACAATTTTTCACTGCCAGAAGTGGTCTCCTTTTCCAATTCTGCTATCAGAGATTCTCTATCTGCAGGTGAAATGGATCCATCAGTCATCACCATAGGTGAACTAACTTCTGAGACCTCCACCTGCAAGTCAGAAGCAATGGAATGGGTAGGAGTATGATGTGGTCCCTTATCTGAATGAAAGAAGCGTTCCTCCATTCTTATCCTATCGAAAGCAGATGGACTCGAATCAAATAAAAGCTCATCCGTTCGATTATTATCCTCTCTATGTACAGGTGTGTTCCTCGGAACTGAAAAGGAAAGGGACTTCAAAACTTCACTATTTGCATTGAAGAATGGTTCATTTGCTTCTGATGAAGATGATGAGCTTGAGCGACCATTGTCGTCTTTGACTAATCTTCGTTTTGTCTGAGTTCCATTTCTGTCCTCTTCATGGTCAATGTCAACCAAATTAGATACCCGTTCAGAGGTTTGGCCTCGTAATCTGGCAATATCACGAGCATTACGAACACGCAAAATGGTCTCACCTTGTGATGAATCTGTTTCAAATAGCTTGTCAGTATCTTATTTACCTGCACGGCAACAACTATATATATATATATATAAAGGGCTAGAACAGTGAACCAGGCTCCCGCCATTGTGGGGTCGGGGAAAGGTCAGATGGACACAGCCTTACCTTTACCTCCACATGCAGAGAGAATGTTTCCATTACAGTAGCGCCAAAGCCCACCCTCAAATATTAAATTTTTTAATACAAGTAAAACCTTTGTCCCAAAGACTTCATCTTACCTAATTGATTTCTTAATCCAGAGTATCCAGGAATCTCCGGACCTCTCTGCCTGGTAGCAAAGTTAGAACTCCAAAATGTTTCATGTCTATTTTGCTTGAGGTCCCCTGGGAAAAATGCCCCTAGACTGAAGCTCTCATGCCTGCAGAACATAACTTCCTTCTGCTGCGCTGCCATAAACTCTTGATGGAAACTGTCCCCCATGAGATCGGGCTTTTCTTCATGTGGCTCATAAGGAAGGTCAAAAGGGTTATGCATTGGTAACAATACTGAAGGAGCTGAACCTGGCATGGGTGAAAATGGAGCATCGCCCGAATCACTGTGATGAAAATGATTACTTTTTGGAATCAAAATGGAAGCAATTTGATCACGAGGGTCATTGTTGCCCAAGTTCATCAGTGTCCTCCTGATCTGCATGCTCAATAACTTCCTCGCTCTACGTTTTGCAATTAAACTCTCCAACCTTCTGTTCCTTTCTATCTCAGAAATCCCAAGATCCATGAGATTCTTTTGATCATCCTCATTCCACTCAACAGCCTTATTCCTATCCTCTTGTGCCTCTTCTTCATCATCATCTTCTGAACTTTCTGCCTCTGCCTCACTTCCACCAGCATTAAATTTCCTTTCAACAGAGCCACCACAATTCTCTGGTTTTGGACGTTTGGAAGCAGCAGACGAACTCTCCCCTCGATCAGCCACAAAATCCACTTTCACCTCTCGAATATCTTTTGGGCATTCCTCAATGAGGGCAGTTTTATCAACCAGATCATCATTACAGGTTGTTGAAGAAACTATGCCTTTTTCCACAACACCACCCTGCTCGAAAACTTCTTTGTTTCTCTCTGTGACATTTCTTCGAATAGCTGTTTGGCTTTGTGCGGAAGAGTTCTCGTGTTTATAGATAATGCCATCACCTTCAACAATCCCAAGTTTCTGAGAGGATATCCCATCATTCTTCTTGTCATCATCTTTAACATTTTTTATGCTCCGGCGGTGACTTAGAATGACTCTAACACCAACAGCAGTGAGGGCAAGAACAGGTGAAGAGTAAACCAAAAAACTAAAGAATGTGGGAAGAAATATATACAAAAATATGACAGATGACAATATACCAGAAACAAATGGACACTTCTTTACACAGCTATAACACAATTTCATGGAACCTTTAAGAACTCTCCATAAACAAACTAGAATATTCTTTGCCTCGAGAGCCATACCTATGTCTTTGAATTCTACTTTTCATGAATTATGGTTACTTTTCTATATGATAGAATCAAAATATGAACATATAGTAACCACAAGAATTATAATTACAAACTCGAAAACAAGCCATGTGAAAATTCACAATAGAAAACCATTTAACACTAAGAAATTAAATTAATGCAAAAAGGAACAAAAATCCACATATTGGAATCACTCAAAATAGAGTTTTGGTGTGAGAGCAAAGTGGGTAGTATGAAAATAAATAAAAAATAAAAAACATAAAATAAATTATTGATTGAAATTTACAGAGGATGGAAGACCAATCAAATGGCTGTTTTTCCTTTAATTTTGAAACAATTTGTTTCTGGGGTTTTGTTAATTTTAGAAATCTTTGTCTGGCTGACAGCATTGTTAGATCCTTTAATTCAGGAGTTGCACACTAATTTCCTTCCTGTTTTCATTGGACCAACAGCCTAGAGATAGATAAAATGACACACGCCGGTAGCTATTCCTTTTGACCCTGTTATACAATACTTCCTCGTCCCAACAAAAAATATTATTACATGGCTTGAAATATTATCCGGGGCATATTATTATTTGTCACGCAAATAAATACGTTATCTTTATGTTGAATTTATTAGCATTTTGCTTTGATAAAAAAAATAAATAAATAAATAAATTTGCTTTGTTTAAAAAAAATCATCTCTTTGAATTTGATTTAGACATGCCTGCCGCGGTTAGTGATTCTTTTGCTTTACTGCTTTTGAAGTATTTCTTCAACCATCTACTTAATTTTATTTCGAATGGTCTATTGCTAAACTGCCTATTACTTTATTTTCCACAGACAGCACCAATTGATGATGTTAGATTCTGTAATGACCCAAAACGACGCCATATCTAAAAAGGGAAAAGAAAGGTGATCGAGGGATACCGGTGTGGTACCGGCCTAAGAGCCTCCGATGATCAAATTAATATTAGATCGGGAGAATAGAAAGAAGGTGAAAGAATTTTTTTAAGAATTTGTGTTGTACTATTTTTTTTTTTTTGGTTGACCCGAACACCCTCTTTATACGGGTGTCAACATATATGTTTAGCACTTATCAAAAATTATATGCATATATTTCAACGTCCTCAAATGCTTTTACGTTAATTATGTTTTGAAATTGACAGTGTTGTTGAGTTGATGGTTAATTAGACCAAATGGGCTATAACCAAATTACCTATTGTCTGGTCCACGCCCAACACGTCCAAATTTCAGACTGAACCCACCAAACCGAATGTGTGTTCTCAGTTTTAGTCTTTTAGGTAGCAATCGATATCTTACACGTGGCCACCAACCAGAATATTTACACACGTGGTCAGTGATACAGAGAATCTCCTCCTCAATCTTCGAATACGATCCAATGGTGAACTCTTTTCACTTTCGGATAACGCGAAAACATAAAAACACACAAAGACGTAAATTAACGGTCAGAAAAGCCAGACATTTGGATCCAACGGCGCACATCTCTCCTTGAACCCCGCTCTTCTTCTATGTTCGCACTTCTCTCTCGTGTTAGCAGAATACATGCCCTCAAATCTTCAGACAAACGCAAATACATATAAATTTCTTCGATTTTTCCTCCCTTAAATTCTAGGGTTTCAAGAATGTCCGTCATGGAACCTCTGCAACCAATAATTCATAGAAACATCCATGTATATTCGAGCAATAATCCCAAAGATTTATATAAATATAGGTATTTTTATAATCGATTTAGGGTTCTACATGAAAAGCCGAAACTTTTTGTCACTAATTCGATGTCGTTCGGGTCGAGCAACATGTACAGACAATCTAGGGTTTTGACGAGACCGGAAGGGTTTGACCTCTGGGGAGGCTTTTTGAGGAATCGAGGTTGGAGAGATAGTAGAATTAGAGCGTGCGAGCAAGACAGTGATTCGACGGGAGAAAAGAGTGAAGCAAAGGCCAACGAAAGCAAAGGAGCGAGTGAGACTGGACCGAGGACGAATTCTTCTCCACCGTCTCCGTCGTCGAGGAGAGAGAAGCAAAGGAAAGGTGGGTGGTGGAAGGGAGGGAAGTGGCGGTGGCAGCCCATAATCCAGGCGCAGGAGATCGGTATATTGTTGTTGCAATTAGGTATTGTTATGTTCGTTATGAGGTTGCTCCGGCCGGGGATTCCGTTGCCGGGGTCGGAGCCAAGGACTCCGACCACGTTTGTCAGCGTTCCGTACAGTGATTTCTTGAGTAAAATTAACAGTAATCAGGTTCAGAAGGTTGAAGTTGATGGGGTGCACGTTATGTTTAGATTGAAGTCGGAGCAGGGTAGTCAAGAAAGTGAGGTAGGAATTGCTAGTAAGTTACAGGATTCTGAATTGTTGCTTCGGAGTGTAACTCCTACGAAGCGAGTTATTTACACAACTACAAGGCCAACTGATATTAAGACTCCTTATGAGAGGATGCTTGAAAACGATGTCGAGTTTGGTTCTCCGGATAAGCGGTCAGGCGGATTCATGAACTCTGCTTTGGTAAGATCTTTGTGTATTCAGTATATCATGTTCAACATTCATTGAAAACTGAAAAGTTAGACCTCTCTAACCTAAAACTTCCTCACTTATCTGACTTATGCAGATTTTATGTGTATGTCTACTAAATGTGCTTTGAATGGATTTAATGAATTCTTTATTAAATTATCATCTTGAAATATTGTTATCATTTAGGTTTCACTTTGATGGATGGATTGGATTTGATTGTTGAACAAAAGAATTATTTTTGTTTTTGAGGAATCGCAAATATTGCTGAACTAAAAAAAATTCACATTAATACATTGAACACATCATCAATTTGTGGTTTAAAAATGTCATTTTTTATTCCAAACAGATACAACTGAAAAATGTAAAATAAGAAAACCGAAAAGTAATCCCTAGCTTTCCCTCTAGTTACTTTCTCTCTCTTAAAGTCAAATTCTTGGAGTTCCTGATAAAGCTGAATTCTTTACATGCCTAGATTCATCATGGTGACTCTAGTAGCTAGCTTACTTGTGACCGCGAAAGAAAAGTTAGTTGGCAAGTGAGCAAGAGAGATTGAGGAAATGTGGGCAAGTGAGCAAGAGAGATTAAGGGAATGTACACTTTTAGAGAATGCTTACAGCTATGAGTTCCCACCCTATTTATAGACACGGCCTTACAATGAAGGACTAAAATATGTACATGTGTTATTGATCCAACGACAGAGAGAATTATAGGATGGGGTTCTAAAACACTCCCAAAGAATATCGAAGATATATCTCTAGAACTGTAGAGGGTTTTAGTCTATATTAGAGAAGTCAATACTATTCTGGATAACCCCACACAAATGTAGATTTGAAGTCTAGAATGTTCTGGCCATGCAGACTACCCATGCTTGCGTGTCATTTGCGTGGCATAACCTTCCATGGCGAGACATGACATTAAGCTACTTTTGGAGCACTGAATCGGCATCCAATTTCAATTTCAAGTGCTGATTTGGTGCTCCCAAACACAACATTATATTAAATTTGCTTATTTTAAACTGCCAATTATTTGCAACCAATAAAAATAATAATAATAAAAGGAACCAATTAATGGTATGTGTTGCAAATAGTTGCTCCTGGGTGGTTCATATTCTTTATTATCACAATATCTTTGATACATAGAAGTATACGTTAGTTGTTACTAAAACATAACTAGGGTCAATGCTACTTATCATTGTTTCCTGAGGGAGCTTATGGTTGAAAGTTAAATCCAAAAAAACAAAAATAAAACCAGAATAGAACAGAAGGAAAATGCACAAAGTATGGATAATGAAACTTAGGATCTTTAGGAGCCAATATTTATGCAACACATATCCTTTTGTATTTTCTTTTACTTTTTTTAAAGTACCTAGTAAGAGTTGCGTATATCACTTTCATCTAAGATTCTTTAATGTGGAAGGATGTTTTATTCTTTTCTCAATGAGATGATCGAATCTTTTTGGAGATCTTTGTATCTAGGGTTTTGCTTACGTGTTTTGGAAATGATATCTTTATGTTATTAAAAAATATTATTGCATTAATATTTATCTCTTACAATTATAAGTGTTTCTAGTCAAAAAGCGTGTATATACCTATTATGTGAAAAAAAAAATAATAATAACTAGGTCCTACATGGAGGAGCTATAGGGCATAGGTTTCAAGATATTGTGATTAGTGTATATCCTTCTCTTTTTCCCTTTGGAAGTTTTTGTTTTCTATTTAAGGTTGTAAATTGTTGCAAACTAAAGAAGAACATTATTTTTTCTTGTTTTTATCTCCTAATCTATGTTGTAGTGTGTTGCATTATATCCTCCATTTGTGTGTGTGTGTGTGTGTGTGCATTATAAGTTTACCATTTTAAGGTTTATAACACACCTTTTGGTGCGAACTAGAAATCAGTATATTCCATTTTTGTAGTGGCTCAGAAGTAGTGGTGCGGTGCAACATGGGAATCTGATTTTTCATGGAATTGGGTAACCCGATTTCTCCAGTTAGTTCTTTTGAAAGCCTTATCCTCATTCAAAATCATTTCCTGTTACAGTCTCAGCCTACAATCTTTTTTGGCATTCCACTTACCTTTTTGTCATTTTAAAGCATCAGAATTAATTCTCTTAATTGTTTTCCAAGTGTACTAATTCTAATGATGATGATGATAGTTATCATTATCAATAACCATATCTTCATTTGTTAGCATCCTTATAGTGTCATTTTTGCTACTTCTTATGTATGGAAGCTCATAATTTGATCACATCTAAATGTCGTAAAATTGGTATATAATTCATATCTTTACACCCTTGCAGTATTCCAATTAATTTCACTTTCTTAGTTGGGGAAGTTCCCTTGCCGCCAGTGGGTAGTTAAAATTTTCACCCCTCAATCATCTGGTGTCATAATTTTGGTAAAGAATAGGTAGATTGATCTCATATCTCTCTTACACCTAGCATTGTTTCCAATAAGATGACCTTTTGTAAAACCGAACGAAATGATGAAGGATAGGACATTTTTTTTGGTATGTGGATATTTTTTAAAAGTGTAGAAGGTGTCATATGCACTCGTTGTGTGCTCTCTCCTTGCCCGTTAAAAATTGCGACTTTCTTTTCTCCTGTGACTCTGGAGTCTGGACCAACAATAAGTGGGTTCTAAAATTAGAGATCTTGTGCACGCACACCAGATCAGAGTTCCCTGATGCTAGCGATAGTTCTGTTGCTTTTCTGCAGTTCCTGTGTATATATGTGTATCTGTTCTCTATTTTTTAATATAATTTCAGTTAACTTGAGTGTGACAGAAATGTGAATGTTGAGATGGGTGTTTGGAAAGACGAGAAAGAATAGAATATGAAATGAATTGGCATGGTTTAAGAGTAGCACACGTTGGAGATAAGATGAGAGAAAATCAATTAAGATAGTTTGAATGTGTACAATGAAGACCATAAGTGCACTAGTTAGGAGGAGTAACATAGTCTATATTGAGGGTAATGTGAGGGGAAGACTAAAATTAACATGGGTAGGGTTGGTAGGAAAAGATATGACAATATATGGTCTGAAACTATGGCCTTAGATGGAGCAAAATGGAAAAACATGATTCATGTAGCCGACCCCTAATAGTTGGGAAAAAGGTACTTTGTTGAGTTGAGTTATAATTTCAATTAAGGCTTAGTGCTTGCTTTAATTGGAATATTTTGTTGTGTTTGGAGTTCGCAATTTTTTGTTTGAGATCGAAGTTCAGTGGGTTTTGACCTTGCTTGATTCTTGCAGATAGCTTTGTTTTATGTTGCTGTGCTTGCAGGACTTCTTCACCGCTTCCCTGTAAGCTTTTCTCAGGTGTGAACAGCTTACCACTTTTCCCTGTTCCTTGAAACATGATGCTACTCAGTAAATGATACTTACTGATTTCCTGCAAAATGTCTACAGCATACAGCTGGCCAGCTTAGAAACCGTAAGTCTGGCAATTCTGGTGGAGCAAAGGTGTCTGAACAAGGGGACACTATCACATTTGCTGATGTTGCGGGTGTTGATGAGGCCAAGGAGGAGCTAGAAGAAATTGTGGTATGTTAGAGAATCCTCATCTTTTGTTTTTAATGCTGCTGGATTATAAATTGTGTTAGCCGTGGAGACTCGTAATTAGTGAAGTGTTTATGTGTTCATGTTTACTGTCCAGGAATTTCTGAGGAATCCGGACAAGTATACACGTCTTGGTGCTCGCCCACCTCGAGGTGTTCTCCTGGTGAGTTTTGACCAGAATAAGAATGAATTTGTTTTCTCATTTGGGTGGATAAAAAGGAGTAAATGCTACGATGTAAATTATTTGTGTGATAATGCTGTAATTCCTGAGACTGCATAATTTATGGAGTCACATCTCCATGATGGTCTAGAAGCTTTACTTCAGCAACTGTGGTGAAGGTGCAGTGGTTTAACTTATTTGCTAAGCCTTTTTCCTGGAGGAATTTTCCTAAACCTGATATCATGTGAATATATTGGCAACACTATTCCAATCTTTCGAATTATCTTTTTCTTATGTCCCATTATACTGATGGTGGATAAACTATGATAGTGATGTTTATATGATCGACTGAATGCTCTTTTCCATTGATGGACTTCTGAGTTCAATCAGCAAGGGTATTTACGTCCAACTTGTGTGACATTGTTGGTAGAACATTCTAGCTGAGATAAATGCCATTGTGATATAATTGCTTTTAATTTGAGTTTCAATCATGATCTGTAAGCATGACTTTGGTTATCTTACAGGTGGGTCTTCCTGGGACTGGTAAGACACTCCTAGCAAAGGCTGTTGCTGGGGAAGCTGAGGTGCCTTTCATAAGTTGTTCTGCAAGTGAGTTTGTGGAATTGTACGTTGGCATGGGAGCGTCCCGAGTCAGAGATCTCTTTGCACGGGCAAAGAAGGAAGCACCGTCAATAATATTCATAGATGAGGTTGCGATATTCGGTTTTTTTTTTTTCATATTTAACTTTTAGATATCATTGGTGAATTGTAAGTCACTTTTTTCCTTCCGTGCAGATAGATGCCGTGGCAAAAAGCCGTGATGGTAGATTTCGCATTGTCAGCAATGATGAACGAGAGCAAACCTTGAACCAGTTGCTCACTGTAAGATTCCTTTAATCTGTCTTTCTGCTTCCAGAATGCTATAACTTTTAGCATGTGTTATTTCAACACTGCAGGAGATGGATGGTTTTGATAGCAACTCTGCTGTGATAGTTCTTGGAGCTACTAATCGCTCTGATGTCTTAGACCCTGCACTTCGCCGACCAGGGAGATTCGATCGTGTGGTTATGGTTTGTATTGTTGTTTTATTCGATATTACTTATTAGCATTTTTTTTTTTCCTAGTTGGTACTCACACACACATGCCTCCACTGAGGTTCGAACCCCTGACCTCCCTTTGAGAATTAGGGGCTTGGCAACTCTGTGTATTGTTGTTTTGTTCGATATTACTTCTTAGCATGTTGAAATTTGACATCAAAACAAGTTCTCGGTTTTCTCTTAAACAATCTGTATCATGTGGGGGGGTTTTAGGTGGAAACACCCGATAGGATTGGAAGAGAAGCCATTGTGAAAGTACACGTTTCTAAGAAAGAACTTCCTCTGGGAGAAGATGTTAATCTCGGTGATATTGCTGCTATGACCACTGGTTTCACTGGGTAATCATCTTTTCTGATACATTGAAGTGGCTAGGTCTTCCTATTTTGGCATATTATGATTTTTGCTAACACATTCAAAGTAATATGTTTGGATACTGCACAGGGCAGACCTTGCAAATTTGGTTAATGAAGCTGCCTTATTGGCGGGAAGACAGAATAAAATTGTGGTGGAGAAAATTGATTTTGTTCAAGCAGTGGAACGAACAATAGCTGTAACTCCCTCTGTCTCCTTCCATTTGTCTCTTTTTCCATCTGTGTATGCTGCACGTGCATGTGTTGGGGGATCTGTTTTTGACTTGCTAAGTTTATTGATTTTTCTCATTTTATATCACATGTTTTCTGGTTTTTACTTTTACGCCAATATATTATTAACTCCTTAAGTTGTCGCGTCGTGATAATGTGTCACTATTCCAGGTCATAGTGCTTCAGAAACGTTCTGCACACTTATTATCATAAAATAGTTTCTTGCCCTGGATACTTTCAGTTATCGGCGCTAAAAATGCTTTAGTTTCTACTTTCTAGTAATTAAGCTGTTCTTCTTTAATTGAGTTTTTTTCTTAATTGTTGCAAACCCTGCATGATTTTCCGAGTTTTCACATGTTATTATAGTGCTCCCTCCGTCCCAAAATAAGTGTCCAATTTGGGGAGTAGAAGTTTTTAAGGTGACATACAATTAATGCATTGTCCCCTTTTAAAATTACCAAGTTACCCTTTCAAGTTTGAATATATATATACTCAAGTTTGAAATTTTTTAAAGCTTCAAGGGCATTTATGGAAAGATATGAAATATCTTGTTTGAACTTTTTAAGTGGGACAAGTATTTTGGGACGCCATAAAAAAGAAAGATGGACACTTATTTTGGGACGGGTGGAGGAGTATTATTGCTGTAGCAATTTTGCTTCTAACATCAAGAGCTTAGCTCTAGTGGTATTTCCTCTACCTTCCAAGTGGAAGGTTGAGAGTTCAAATCTCATAAGAGGCAAAAAAAAAATCCCTGGGTATAAGAGGCAAATGTGGGTATGTGTGTGTGTTTTACCTTACCGAAGGAAAAAAAAAATAAAATTGCTTGTAGTATCTTAGAAGAATCTAGCAGCTAGGAGTGACAATACATAATAACACAACACCCGACACGTGGGTTTGTGCTTGCCTTAATCGTGTTCGTGTTGTAACCGTGTTCATCCAAATTGACACACTAATTAAATGTGTTGTGTTTGGGTTTGATTCACCAATCCGTTTAGAACCCGATTAAACCTGATTAACTAAATGTGCGCGACAAAGATGTGTCCCGCTTAACAAAACATGTAAAATGAACGTGTCATGTTCATATTAGAAATGACCCGTTTAAGTAAACGTGTTGTGTTCGGGTTGATTTCACCCTAATAGTGTGAAATTATAATTAAACGTGTCTTGTCGTGTCATGTCATGTCTTGACTCTTTTGTTGAACGAGTTACACGTGCCGTGTCGTGTTTACCCATTTAATAATCGTGCCATCATGTCGTGTTCTTGTTGACCGATATAACAGGATACCCATGTCCTAACAAGACACGAACATGACACGCCAACCTGAAATGCTACCCCTACTAATAGCTGAACTAGTGAAGTATGGATGGGGTTAGATGTGATGGTAATTGAGAAGAATTTTGTTCTTAGAATTGTGTACCCTTCGTATAAAAATTGGCGAAAAATCATGTAGATGTGGAAAAAAATTCAATGAGATCTTGGAATGAGAAGACACCTTGTTTAGAGAATGTTGCCCACATGGTTTAGTCCCGAATTCTTAATTGCAATGATTATGTTTGTGTGTAGGATGCAGAATACAAAAGTGAACAGGACTTGGTGCACAAAAATATGAATGTCATTTTCAATCGGACAAATCTTAGAATAAATCTTACTAACTTTTTTGGGAACAAATTATGTGCGTCACTTGTTTCGCTTCCTGCAGCATAATGTTGGACACATGCATCATATCATCTGCCCAGTTACATGAATTATTTGGCTGTTTTGGTGACTCAAAATTCAGTATTTGAGGCTCTTGTCCTTGAGAGAGTGCTTGATTTTCCATCATGTAGTTATTTGCTTGTTGACTTTGCATGTCAATGCTTTTTATGTAAGGGTGCACATGGTTCAGTTTGGACCTGTTTGGGAATATTTTGGAACCAAATCGGTCGGAACGTTTCCACAAAAATTGGAATCAAACTGGATTGCGAGGACGAACCGAACCGAACCGAACCTTGAGGAACCAGTTCGGTTACACGGTTCAAGAATTGAAGATGAGAGCAAGAGATTAGAAAGAGAGAGGATGGTAAAGGATGATCGGCTGTAACAAAACTGAAAATATAGCACAAATAAACTTATTATAAACTAACTATAAAACTCTAATTGAAGGTCATTTATCAATCCTTGTTCCAGAGTAAACATTTACAATAATTTTATACACAACTAGTTGAAACTGGTTATAAAGTACCTCCGAAGCTTGAAGGAGATCATCGAAAATCGTGGAACCTTGATACTCTCTCTTTTGCATTGCATCGCCTTCGCAGCGTCCCAAAAGTGACTTCGTTTTTGACAAACCCAATTAGAGTGATATATTACTAAACAGATAAAATAAGATATATGGAGAAATCAATATTCTCTCTCCTATTAATCTTATAAATATATTGTGGAAGAGGTAGACAAAGAAAGCCGAAGTGGAGAAAAATCCAACCTTCTTCGCTGAAAAGGGGCAGGGCAATCGCTGGCTAATACTAATAGAGTGAAATGTGTAGTAAGGCGCTGACAGTGTACTGGGTTGAGAGAGAGAGTGGCAAGGTGAGCTGGTGAGGGATGACCAAGGCGGCGATGGTGTACCGTGTAGAGATAGAGAGGAGGAGGAGGTCGCGTGCGGTGTTGAGGGTGGCATGAAATGTGTGAGAATTGATAATGAGTTAATGACGTAATGTGATTTTTAGGGTTGGGTTAGGGAATATTATATATAACGGTTTGGTTCGGTTGGTTCTGAAGGACTCCGAACCAGTACCGAACCATAAAATTACGGTTCCATATTTTTGGAAGCAGGACCAGACCAAACCGTAAAAACAAAAGGCCCAAACCGACTGGTCCGGTTCGATTTTTGGTTCCACCAGTTTTTTGTGCACCCCTACTTTTATGTACCCATGCCCTTTTTGATTTAGCAATCCGGGTAGTTTTCTGCTTGTTACATTTTAATTATTGAGCATAGTTTTCTTGATTCTGGCCTACTTTTAAATTGAGGGTCATAAGATTCAGCTCGACAAAAATTTTCAAATGCGTGTAGTGTACTTTCAACTCTTGGAGTAACTGATTAGCATCTAATAACTTCACTTGTTATAGGGAATAGAAAAGAAGACTGCCAAGTTGCAGGGAATTGAGAAAGCTGTTGTCGCACGGCATGAAGCTGGACATGCTGTTGTTGGAACTGCTGTTGCAAATCTTCTTCATGGTCAGCCACGTGTTGAGGTAAACAATATGACTGTTGTCTAAATGTATTTGAAAATATTTGACTCTTATGTAATGTATTTGAAAATATTATTCTCTATCTCCCACTCCTCCCTTTCTACAAGGGGGTGGGGAGCATGAGGGGTTTTCAATAGCTTCCTAGATTCAAAGTACTTGCCAACCCCATACCACAAAGTTGGTAACTTTATTTTTTGCATTTTTTGCACAGCCACAAGGGATGTGGAATTTGATACCTTTGTCTGGCTTTGTTCTTTTGAGTCTTGATATTAGAATTGTTTGGTTGGAATAGAATATAAGAGTATCTAAGAATGTTTAATTTTCTAACTTTTGGCTATTTTGTGGGATTCAGTGAATAAAGAGTTTTAATGTGTACCATTAATTATTCTTGTAAGGACCAAATCTCCTATTGTTTCCATCAATGCAGCTGTATTGTTTTCGTTTCCTTTTGAGCCTCATTGAAACATGGGTGGAAGTGAAATTCACAATTTCTTTTAATGAAAACCAAAGTTGTTTGTCTCAGCATGCAGAAATGGCTAGATAATACTTACATTGAAAACTTCTTTTTTCATGTTCAAGCCAATAGGACTTGTGTTGGAAAATTTCTTAGATCAAAACTAGAGTCTTGTATCTTTTGTTTTTTATTTCTATTTTAGTTAAAGTTGAAATTCTTTGCGTGCTCTGTTGGAAACCTGGTACATCTTGGAGGTGTTATCTGTAGGTAACATGATAGGGATATGATCTTCTCTTACCCTAAATCTGCAAGTGTTAAGTGTTTGGTTATTGTGATTGTGCCAAAATGACTATTAGTGGTCCATAGATTTGCTCATTTCCATAGACAGTCATCACTTGTGTTACACTTGGTGGTTAATATAATAAATACTAATCCAATATAGCAGACTATGATGAGAGTTGGCAACTCTCGAGCATCTCAGATGTCACTTTTATCCTGCGTCTGCTAAAGTTTGTTACTTGCAGCAGTCTATTTGTTTGCGTTTTATTTTGCAGTCTTCTTTATGGTTAGATACCGTAACCTTGACATAATTTTGTTTTCCCTCTCTCTCTCTCTTATTATGTATAGTCTTTACATCTTTCTTTGTTTCGGAAAGAGTAAACCAAACTATTTACAAATATGGGCAATACACCTCAGTATCAATGGAACCAATCCATTGCATCATATACTTGTCCGAGGGTATTTAATAAACAACAGTAACAGAGAAGTACTGGGAGAAATCGATGTATATTCAATGTGTTACAAGAGAGTATATATAGACTTTACAAGAGAGTATCTCTCAGTTAGTTCCTATATGTAAGGAAACAAATAACAAGTTGAGATATTCATGGTCAACTACTTGATTTGAGGAAGCAAGCAACAGCAACTTTGAATGAAAGAAATCTATGTATAGCTAGCATGTGATGTGGTGGAGTTGATATTTTGATAGTATTTGAGTTTTGGTGAGAATAACCATTCTATGCGATTAATGTGTAATTTTGCGATTAATGTGTAATTTTAAGAACAAAATATTTCCAGATTATAGTACATGTGCATCTTAGTAACTAATATGCAAATCAAGAAGGAATTTTGAATTGTTTACACCAGTAAATTTGTATTGAAGTTCAGCACATGCCTGCAGGCTACACTCACAAAAGTTTGTACTTCACAAAGGTGATGCAATTGTAACAATGATTTTTTTGTCTTATTAGAAATTGAGCATATTGCCTAGATCAGGAGGGGCATTGGGTTTTACTTACTCTCCTCCCACAACTGAGGACAGATATTTGCTCTTTGTTGATGAGTTACGTGGACGCTTGGTTACTCTTCTTGGAGGACGTGCAGCAGAAGAAGTTGTTTACTCAGGCCGGGTTTCAACAGGTGCACTTGATGATATACGGCGTGCAACAGACATGGCATACAAGGCTGTGGCTGAGTATGGTCTTAATCAGACCATTGGCCCTGTCTCAGTGTCAACACTTTCTGGTGGCGGGATTGATGAGTCTGGGGGTTCCGTTCCTTGGGGAAGGGATCAGGTTATCTCTTCGCTTTTGCTGGTGGATGTCCTTTTCTTTTTCCCATTTTAGTTGTGTAGCAAATACTGACCTTACACTGAACATAACAGGGGCATCTTGTTGATCTTGTTCAAAGTGAGGTCAAAGCATTGCTGCAATCTGCACTTGAAACAGCACTCTCTGTTGTTCGTGCTAATCCTACTGTTTTGGAGGGGCTTGGTGCCCATCTGGAAGGTAATTTGTCACTGTTGCTTGAATTAGATTATACTTTATAGAACTTTGCTAAATTTAGTTCCAGTAACATCTCCATGATGTTATATCAAGTAAAATTAAAGACTTGCCCACCTGCCTGAGAAACTCGTATAAATCAAATATCATGTGTTAAATGGCTTGTATCGCTATGAGATATGATATAAGCACTTCTTATCTATAAATTAGTCGAGTATTAAGTGGTGGTCTAACAATGTTTTTGTTCAGAAAAAGAAAAAGTAGATGGTGAAGAGCTGCAAGAGTGGTTGAAATTGGTAGTTGTACCAGCAGAACTTACATTCTTCGTCAAAGGCAAGCAAGAGTCTCTTCTTCCACTTCAGATAATGTCATGATAACAGTTTCTGCAAATTGATTTGTCGACATCAAGTGAAATCTTGGTTGGGTTTAGAAATTCCCATTTCATATAATGCCTGACCTTCTGGCAAAAAACAGTTTATACCTGTTCATGTCAGTCACTTCATTGAACAGACCTCATGATTTCAGTTAGTTAACTTTGGTTGTGTCTTAACACATCCCCACCTGTTCTTCAACTTATACTCTAAAAACCAACTCAAAAGGCGCACATAAAAGAGGAAGCAATTGAAGATCCTAAATGTAAGAGGATTTCTATGCGATTCACCATCTTCAGAACAAAAGAAAGAAAGGACTTATATTTATAACACTTTTGGGTTGCTCTTTCCATTCTGTTGTACATCTGGCACTTATTTCTGTGACTTGTTACTGCTTTATGCAATTGTAATATCTTTTTCTTCTTGTATACATTATTCCTTTAATTATATGAGCATCCACATGTTGATTTAGAAGACTTTTTGCTACTGAATGTTTCTTTTTTGATGTCTATAAATGGTCATGCTCCTAATGAAACACTGCCATTGTGTTCCTAGTTTATTTATGCTGGGTAGACCCAAGACTGAGGAAGATATATATAACACCACATTCATCATTCATTCCTAAGGAACAATCAGTGACACTGAGCAGCATCCATAACCTCTAATTGGCCTCCATGCTTTCGATGATGCAAATTGTGCTTAGGTATTAACAGTCCTCAACAATAATATCCTGTGTGTTCCGGTAAATCAGAGATCAATGAATCTTCTGAAGGTTTTTTTCTAGTAAAGGAAATTCACTCATACACATTTGCCTGATACCATTTGATATTTTTCCATAGGATTCTAAGAGACTGGTATTGAAGAAGTTCCATTTGTAAACTTGAATCAGGTCGTCCAGTGTTTTTTTTTTTTTTTTTTTTTTTTTTTTTTTGGCTTTCTTAAATTTGTACCTTTGAAATTTCATCCCAGTAATGACTTTTGGAAGTTAAGGAAACTAATTTTGATAATTCACATTGTGTTATTGTTTATTAATTATTGGTTTGATAATTGAAAAACATCATATATGGTTGAAAGAAATTGACAGGATACGAATATCTGCCTTTTCTCTGAGGTTATTTTGGAGATGTAACACTTTGCATTGATATTTGAATTGGAGACCAAAAAATATCAATGTTGTTTTCTGAAAATGACCATACCTTTCTGTCCACTGGACCACATCATTGTTGTTTGCTCCATTTATTAATTAGTTAAGTTTCTTTATTTGTGAACAATATGAGAGCCATATCTTGAGTTGAGATATGGTTCACTATCATCAACTAGCACAATGATTGATGATATATATTTTGAATTGAATTTTGTTAATTTGCTGTTTTATTAGTGTTTTAAATTAAAATGATACTATAATTTAAGAGCGGAGGTAGTTAATAGTAAATCTATAAATTATATAATAATGTGAATCACTTTAGAATGCTGCATTTAGTAGTAGAGTAAAGATGACAATTCATTTGGGAGTGGCAACATATACCCTCATGCTGTCTCGTGAGGGTATAAATAAAGTCTTTTTCACTCGTCATTTTAAGTCACATTCAAATTACATTATTAAAGGTATTTTATAGAATTAAGAATAGGAAGCAATATTGGCACTCCACTTTTCTTCATTTTCACTCCATTTACAATCTTCTTTTAAAAAAAATGACAATAATGTCCTTGAATTCATTAATGCATCATCCTTTATTTTATAATGTCATAACTATCCTTTATACAATTTTAACCTTTTTTTACCTTCTTTACTTCCTTTACTATTATTTTTTTCTTGTGTTATATTTTCTTTTCTTTTTATCCGGATGTCCTCTCAAAGAAGAAAATATATTCCATATTGATAATTTTATATGTGACAGTCAAAAGAGAATTTATTCAATGGTGATTTTATTTTTTTATTTTTTAAAATCAAAATAGATAATTTATTTAAGGATTAATTATACTCACACCCCCTGAGGTTTACCCTATTGACAGTCAGATGAAAATTTGCCTCTTTTTAAACAATGAGGCCCCCTCAAGTTTGATAAAGTTAACAAAGCACCCCAATAGTCACTTGTCACATGGTGAATTGACAGTATTACCCTTTGACTTTTATCTGTCATTTTATTGGACCAAACTAACCCTCATCTTGTCTCCCCTTTCACTCTTTACACAAAACTGTCCACCCGCTCTCTCTATCTCCACCTCTACCCCCATAGACGACACCACCACCATCACAGTCACCACCACCATCATAGTCCTTCACCACAAAAATATATATATACATATACACACACACACACACACATATACAAAGCACTGGCAATCTCCACCACCATCCATCGAAATTGATTTTAGAGAATCTTTGAAGGTTTAAACCCAAAAAAAAGCACACAACAACTCAGATTATCAACTTATTAAAGATCAACCCTTAATCAAAATCAAAATCTTTTGAAATTGAAACCTTCCAAAGGTAATCAATCAAATTAACCAAGACCACCATCAAACTGCCCTATAAACTTACAGTACCTCTTGTTGGGCCGTCCAAGCAGGAAATGAGAAGAATTTAACTGAAACCCAATACAATATATACATAAATAATTCAACACACACTGATCATATATATATATATATAAGAGGAGAGAGAGTATAGTTAAACCCAATACAATATATATACATATATAAATCAACACACTGATCATAAGAAAGTGAGGATGAGATCTGAGCTTACAAAGAGAATCTCCAATGAGAAAGCTTCAAATCCCCATAAACCAGCCAAATCCAACTCAATAAAAAAAAAATTAATAATAATAAAACTCATCAAATCAACGATTTGCACTGGCACACAATATTGTAATCATTGGTAAGCAACTCGGATTTGTATCCTCGGCCTTCAGAATCGGCAGCGGCTCGCTCTCATTTATTCTCAAATCAAAGAGTCGTCATTCTTGTACAGCCTTATGGTCCACGATTCCACATCCTCGTTGACTCTACACTTCAACACGGCTTGCTCTGGCAACTCAGTCATCACTCTGGTGCTCGATCAGATCTCCAAATTCGACCGGTTCTTTTACATCGGCTCAAAGGACTCGGCGTCTGCGGTTAGATCCCCTAAATCTCGCCGTGGGATGTAACCAATCAGTGGGTGTCCAGAGGACAGCGCCTCCATTAGGTGATAGGTTAGAAAGAGAAAGTAGTAAAATGAATTAAATAATAATAAATAATTATAATGGGCATTTTGGTCATTTTGCACTTCTGATATTTTAATGAATTAAATAATGAAGGGTTATATAGACATTTCACATGTTTTTTAAAGGAAAAAACTTATAGGGGTGTCAATGTACAAAAAATGGCTAACTTTCATCTAACTGTCAATATATCAAATCTCAAGGGGCGTGAGTGTAATTAACCCTTTATTTAACTTAGTTAACTTGTTTTTTTAGTCGCGTCAAAAGATGTAACTTTTTTGTTGGTGATTTTTGATGGGTCGCGTCAAAGAAAATAATTTATTCAATAGAAATAACTTCTTCTTCATTTTTGTTTTTTTTTTTTTTGTGTGTGTGTGTGTGTTTGTCATATCCAAATAGATAATTTATTCAAAGAGATAAAAAAAAAAAAACTTTGAATCCTCTTTTTTTTGTTTTTTTTTTATTTTTATCTTGACCAAAAAGATAATGTCTTTAATAAATATAGATAAGGAGAGGAAATCGAAAGGATAGTTGTGTCATTTAAAAGGTAATAATAATTTACTTGTAAACTTAATATTAGAATTGTCATTTCATTTGAGATTGTAGTGCAAATTTAGAAAAATGGAGTGCGAGTATCGCCTCCCAAAATAGGAATTTGGATTATAAAAAATTATTAATTTTTAAAAATGCAAATAAATAAATATATTTTATCAAGTGGACAAAGCACTTCATCATATTTCATCGGGTTATGTGCAAAAAAAAAAAAAAAAAAAAAAAAAAAACCTGCACTATTGATATAGTGTCAAAAAGTCCATGTGTGGTATAAAACACCCATTTACTTTTAATTTGGTGCAAATACCCCATGTCTATATAAAAAGACTATAATACCCTCTTGCCAGTAAAATGAAATAATATTTTAAAAATAAAGTAAGGTAAAATTACCATTTTGAGACAAGGACACAGGTCTTTCAATCCTAATTGGTTAGGTGGCCCAATAGAAAAAAAAAAACATGTGTACAAAAATTTATGTAATATTAAAAATAAATAAATAAATAAATAATGGAGAAGGCCCGTTGTTAAACGGGTGAAACCAACTGATAAAAAAATGCAGAATATGAAAAGAGAGGGGACAAATTAGGGTTTTTAAATTTATTTTATGTCCATTTTGATCAAAAAGTGGTCAGAGCTTATTTGCACCTTTTTTAAATTTTATAGACTAAGATGTACATTTTCAAAAAAGACGAATTATTTGTGCATATAACCTATATTACAAGTAGTTTTCTCCACTTAATCCTATTTCATCATATGATATCAAATATATAGATTTTTAACACGAAAAAGCTTCAAATTTTATATTAAATTTATGGGCGACAAATTTATATGAGTCAGTAAAGACAAAGTTAAATTGAAAAGGAAGTTCTAAAATTTGTGATAAATAAAACTTATTTATATCAATATATATATCATCAAACATTTTGTTGTCTTATGGTGTTCTCTGAAAGTGTAGCAGTTTAATGGAACGGAAAGATTGTTTTATGGCGGCATGGAGACAAATGTTAGCGCGTGCGTGAATAAGTTTTGTTTCCTACAAAATTTTAATTATTAGTAAATGAAATTTATTTTTGTAAAAGTTATCCTATCATTTCTCAAACAAACAACGCAGTGTCATGAATTGTAAATAAACAAAAGTTTCATATGTGTGATAATGATAAATGAAGAACTCTACTTTCACGAATGACAAGTTGAAGAGTTTTCAAGATACACCGTATTCTTATAAGTAAACGAAATTCCATATGTGTGACCAACCATTAGCAAGCATATAAATGGCATGACTAATCACACGTTACATGCTTTCTATGTCATAAAAAATCAATGACTAATCTACTGAGAAAATTAAAATTAGGTTAGAAAAAGTATGCTATATGAGATACCCCTCGGATCCGAGACACGGGTTGATCAGGCCCAGGCCCAAACCCGAGGGAATATCAAACAATTAATATTTTATAATGAACACGGAATACAAAATAAATTAAGAAATGAAATTAAAGCTGGAAGGAACTAAAAATAGAATCCGCAAAATATTATAATTATTAAAATCCATCAAACCCAAACTCCAAAACTCCATTAGTTTACAACTTGGGAATCCATCTCTAGTGGACCCCTATTAAACATCCTAACGGAAGATAGAACAACTGTAATAAATGTCCAGAAATAAAACTATAGAGAGAGCCCTACATCGTCGGAAGAGTGAATAGAGACCCCTGCTCAGCACGAACACGTCTAAGCCTGGAACTGTCGTGTACCTGAAAAATAGAAGTGGGTCAGGCCCACGCGCAAGTTCTATACTACTACAATCCAAACAGAGGCCCGATACGCATGTACATCCTAAACAATTCAACAATAGCTAATAGTCCGTAAATATATATATAGTCACACTAAAGGACTCTCACTGGACTACAAGCCGGTCTCAACCTGAATAGAGGTAACATGTTAAAACGCACACGAAGTGGGCATATGTACCTATACCTAAACAGGGTACACCTCCAACCATCGTAGCTAGTTACACATCCCGATGCATATACGCTCCCTAGCCATCGGTCCTGAGGCTCAAGCTCATACCGAGGCACCATAACAGTACATATATAAAATCCATCCAAAATCCCTGGTATTGCCGCTCAACAAGTAGTTGCCATGACAATACAAATCCACGGGACTTAACTTTTAGTTAATCCCATCCTTATTCCAAGTAGGTGGGTAATGGTATTGTTTTAAAAACCAAACCCATCCTTAGTATGCCACCGTCTCATACCGGTGCCTACTTTCCAATCCTCCAGTAGTCAATAATACCAATAAATCAAGTATATATCAACTAAATTCCAACATCCAACATTCAATGTTAGCAGTGATAAAATAAGCATTGATAAACAGGGTCACAACAACAACATATACATGCCCAATTTAAGTTGTTCCCTTTAGTCTGATATAAAGACAATTAATTAAAACTTCCATTTAACACCTTACAAATGACATACAGATATGTAGGGTATGTATCACAAAATCCTAACCTCCACAGTTGATACTAACTGTGATAATATAAGCATCAAAACAATATTCACAGTATGTATGTAGACATGCTTAAATTATAGTGTTCCACAAAACCGATCTAGTGTTAAATTCAAATCCTCCTAGTATTTAAGTTCCAACAGTTGCTATTACAGAAGTTAAGATAGCTATCATCTAGACCCATCCTTCCAATAATTTATACTAGCAGTGGTAAGGAAAAACGTGAACCACAGAATCACAATGCATCCACAAACATGCTTAGTCTAGGTTGAACAAGCATACAACACTACTGTAACTACCAGTTTCATAGTAAAACAGATATCATTTTAGTTTGGTTTAATCTTCATTAATCCTGAAATCATTTAAAAGTGCAAAGAGTATGAAGCCTAAGGGAAAGAGTAAGGATAGAATCTTGCCTCAGAAACTTTTGTTCAAAGTTTCAACGTCGTCTTCTTAAAAAAAATCCCGGCGAGTTCCAAAACCCGGTTACTGTTCACTGGTACGAAACACTATTCCCGAACTCAAAATCTGATCTCCACCGTTCAGATTGTGTGACACTGAGTCATAAACCTATCCTCCAAATTTCAGCTCGATCGGACCACGGATGAAGCGGAATCGGATGTTTGATGAAATCTGGGCAGAATGGAAAAAACCTGTACGACCCAGTTACTGTTCACGAGTACAAATCACTGTTCCCAAGGTCAAACTCTGATCTCCACCGTTCAGATTGTGCGTCACTGAGTCGTGAACCTCTCCTCCAAAATTCAGCTCGATCGGACCACGGACGAAGCGGGATCGGAGCTTTGATCAAACCTTGGCAGAATGTGAAAAACTGCATTTTTCCTTCTCCACTTCCACAAAACGTGTGTTTTGTTTAAAAAAAACCCTACACAGACGTCTACCTTATACTTATAGAGTTTTTCTAAACCCTAGGTTCATTTAAGTCTAACTCACAATCCTAACCGGCTCATCCAATTAACGTAGAAACCTACGACGGCTATAATATAAAACCCTAATTTATACTGTAATTAAAACCCTAGTTAGATGTATTTACCTAATTACCCTATTCACCATTAAATACTTAACAAATAATCTAATTGAACAAAATAATAATTAGTAAACCCAATTAAACCAAATAAGACACACATAAAATAAGACACACATAGAATAATTAAACCAATTACACTTAAACCATTAATGCCAATTAAATAATTAAAACACTAACAAGTAATTCCAATCAAATAACTAAACTAATTACACTTAAACCATTAATGCCAATTAAATAATTAAAACACTAATAAGTAATTCCAATCAAATAACTAAAAATAAATATCATTTAAATAAATTAAATCACCACAAAAGAAATAAATTAAATCACCACAAAAGAAAACAATTAAGCACCTAATAAAAAAAATAATGACACATAATCAAATAAAATGCACTTAAATAATAAATTAAATACCATTAAATACCAGGAATATCCTTTTTAAAATTAGGGGTATTACACTATATCATGCATGTGATTTCATGAAAAGAAAAGATTGTTCTATGCTGGCATGGAGGCAAACTTTACCGTTATTTGTTAGCGCGTGCGTGAATAAATTTTGGTTTTCCCCAAAATCTTAATTATTAGTAAATGAAATTTATTATTCAAACATCCTATCATTTTTCAAAGAAACAACAAAAAAAAGTTTCATATGTGTGATAATGATAAATGAAGAACTCTACCTTCACGAATGACAACCTGAAAAGTTTTCAAGATATAACATATTCGTATAAGTAAATGAAATTCATATGTGTGACCAATCATTAGCAAGCATATAAGTGGCATGACTAATCACAAGTTATATATTTTCTATGGCATAAAAAATTAATGACCAATCTACTGAGAAAAATAAAAATTACAAATCCATAATTTTTTTAAAAATATAATTCTTCTGTTGGATGAAATAAAGTCTTACAAATTTAAACCCTCCATGATTCACGAACTCACACAATCAACACAAAAAAAAATTATGTTAAAAAAAGTATGCCATATCATACATGTAATTTTATATCGATTCACCCGCTAGTCAATCGTACACTCTCAAGTGCTAAATTTGAGAGTGTAAAATTGTAAATTGTAATAAATAGATGTATGTATATATATATATATATATATATATATATATAGTATAATATGTATTATAACTTGCACGGAGAGATATATAGAGAAAGAACGAAAGAGAAAGAGATAGAGAGAATTTTTATTTCATGCTTTCATTTCATATATATGAAGCCTATTTATAGGCATATACTGAGTCTTCTCTTGTAAGCCAATAAAGCAATCTTACTCTATTCGCCAATAGGAAAATCTTCATTGATGCCTTTAGGAATTCATGGACCCCACACATTGATAAATATATACATAACACTCCCCCTTGGGGTCCACAAAACTACACTAAGAATATGTCTCGTTAAAACCTAGCTAAGGAAAACCCAGTGAAACAAAACCCTAGCGAAAGAAAAAGAGTACAGTATTCTTGTGTACCAGAAAATGGTATTGCATAAATTAAAACTGCCTTATTAAAACCTTGCTAGGAAAACCCAATGGGACAAAACCTGGACGAAGGAAAAAGAGTACATCATGCCAATACCTCTTTGATCAATTGCTCCCCCTCATTAGTTTAACCCTGAAGATCCTTTAGTTGACGCATTCCAATGTTGTGCACTACCTTTTTTAATGTTGTAGTTAGAGGCGTTTTAGTGAATAGATCTACTAGATTTTCACATGAACGTATCTTCTGAATATCAATATCACCTCCTTTTTGGAGTTCATGTGCATAAAAGAATTTTGGTGAAATGTGTTTGGTCCTGTCACTTTTAATATACCCTTCTTTCATCTGTGCAATGAATGCCGCATTATCTTTATATAATACTGTTGGGCTATTTTTTTTTTATGAAAGACCACATGTTGTTCGAATATGTTGGATCATTAACCTCAACCAAATGCATTCCCTACTTGCCTCATGAAATGCAAGTATCTCATAATGATTTGAAGAAGTTGCAATCATTGTTTGTTTCATAGATCGCCATGATATAGCAGTGCCGCCACAAGTAAACACATATCTTGTTTGTGAATAAGCTTTATGTGGGTCAGAGAGATAGCCGACATTTACATATCCAACTAATTGAGAACTTGATACTTTTGAATAAAACAATCCCATATCAGTTGTGCCGCGAAGATATCGCAATATGTGTTTAATTCTATTCCAATGTCTGCGAGTTGGTGCAAAACTGTACCGTGCTAGCAAATTGACTGAAAAATTATGTCAGGTCTTATGCAATTTGCAAGATATAAAAGAGCACCAATCGCACTGAGATAGGGCACTTCAGGACCTAGGAGTTCTTCATCATCCTCTCGAGGACGAAAATGATCTTTTTTAATGTTAAGTGATTGGACAACCATTGGGGAGCTCAATGGATAGGCTTTATCCATATGAAAACGTTTCAGAATCTTTTCTGTATATATTGATTGATGGATAAAAATACCGCTCGAAAAATGTTCAACCTGCAGCCCAAGGCATAATTTTATCTTTCCGAGATCTTTCATTTCGAATTCTTTCTTTAAATAAGTGGTCGTCTTTTTGATATCGTCCAATGTTCCCACAAGATTCAGATCATCAATATATACTGCAACAATAACAAAACCAGTGTCTGATTTGTTAATAAAAATGCATGGACAAATATGATTGTTTACATACCCTTCTTTGAGTAAGTAATCGCTAAGGCGATTGTACCACATTCGTCCAGATTGCTTCAAACCATATAAGGATCGCTGTAATTTTATCGAGTACATATTACGTGGTTTTATTTCAGGCATTTTTAATCCTTCTGGGTTTTTCATATAAATATCACTATCTAGTGATCCATATAAATATGTTGTAACCACGTCCATTAGATGCATATGCAATTTTTCTATGACTGCCAAATGTATTATGAATCTAAATGTGGGTGCATCAATCACAGGGGAGTATGTTTTCTAATAATCAATACCAGGTCTCTGTGAGAAACCTTGCGCTACTAGTCGGATTTTGTATCTCACAATTTCATTTTTCTCATTACGCTTTCGTACAAATACCCATTTGTACTCAACAGGATTAACACCTTCAGGTGTCTGGACTTCTGGTCCAAATACTTCATGTTTAGCTAATGAATTTAGCTCTGCTTGTATCGCTTCTTTCCATTTTGGCCAATCATTTCTTCGTCAACATTATTTGACGTTTTGAGGTTCCGGATCCTCATTATCGATATCAAGAATAACGAGATATGAGAATATGTTGTCGACAACAATTTCATTTCTATTCCATCTCGTTTCATAATTTAATGAGATCTCATCATTTTCAGGTACCTTTGTCTCATCAAGAGCATGTGCCTCATCAAGGGCTATATCATCATCTGTTACTTTTGCCTCATCAATATTTATTATTTCATCATTTTTAGGTACATGAGACTCATCAAGAGCCTTTGCCTTATCAAAGGCTATTATCTCAGATTGATTAATAATATCCGTTGCTCCTTTTGTGGCCTCTTCAGGAGTGCCAGCTTTTCTTTGTGATTTCTTCTTACAAGGAACAATATCTTTTGCACCGACTGGTCTGCCACGCTTCAGGCTTATTTTAGATGCATTTACTGCATTACTAACAGAAGGTCCCTTAGGGACAGCAATTCGAGCTGGAATATTTGCAGCTGGTATATGTGATTTTATCACTTTATTTGTATCAGTAAATATATCAAGTAACTGATTTGCAACATTTTGCAAGTGAATGATCTTCTGAACTTCTCATTCACATTGATTTATGCGAGGATCAAAATGAGACAATTCCAGGGCATTCCAAGTAAGATCACATTACTGCTGTGCCTTTTCTCCCCCTAATGGTAGGAGAACAATTTCATCAAAATGACAGTCAACAAATCGTGCTTTAAAGACATTACCTGTCAGGGGTTCAAGATATCTAATAATAGATGGAGAATCAAAACCAACATAAATTCCAAGTCTACATTGAGGACCCATTTTAGTACGTTGGGATGGTGCAATTGAAATATATACAGTATAACCAAAAACTCGCATGTGAGAGATATTTGGTTGTTGACCAAAAACAAGTTGCAATGGTGAGTACTTATGATAAGCAGTTGGTCGTATACAAACTAATGATGCAGCATGTAATATGGCATGACCCCAGGCAGAAACAGGTAATTTTATTCGCATAAGCAAAGGACGACCAATTAACTGAAGTCTTTTAATAAAAAAATTCAACCATATCATTTTGAGTATGAGTGTGTGCAACAGGGTGTTCAACATTAATTCCAACTAACATGCAATAATCATCAATTGCTTAAGAAGAAAATTCAGTGGCATTATCAAGACGGATTGTCTTAATTGGGTAATCAGAAAAGTGTGCCCGTAATTTGATGATTTGAGCAAGGAGTTTAGCAAATGCAACATTACAGGTAGAAAGCAGACAAACATGCGACCATCGTGTTGAGGCATCAATTAAGACCATAAAATAGCGAAATGGTCCACAGGATGGATGAATTGGCTCACATATATCCCCGTGAATTCGTTGTAAAAATAGGGGAGACTCAACAATGACTTTTGAGGGGGATGGTCTGATAATCAACTTACTTTGTGAGCAGGCGGTGCATAGATGATTATCTGGTAAGATGATTTTTTGATCCTTTAGTGGGTGTCCATATGAATTTTTAATAATTCGACGCATCATTGTACTCCCCGGGTGACCAAGTCGATCATGCCAAAGCATAAAAAGTTTTGAGTCACAAGATTTTTTATGTATCACACCATTTAACTCAATTGTCCTAATAATTGTATAGTATAACCCAAAAGAGAAAACAGGGAGTTTTTCTAATATCAACTTTTTGCCTGAGGTAATGGAAGTAACGTAGAGATATTCCACATTTCTTTCATTTGCAGTCTAAATATGATACCCATTATGACGCAAGTCTTTAAAACTTAACAGATTTCTCCGAGATCTTGTAGAATATAAGGCATCACTGATTTGTAATCTTGTTCTATGTGTTAAAATGATGTTGGCTCGTCCGGAGTCTTCAATTAAGTCGGTGGGACCTGATATTGTACTGATACTAGCGTCTGTTAGAATTAAGTGGGAAAAATATTTTTGATCTCAAAGGATTGTGTGTGTCGTTCCACTATCTGCAAGACATATATCTTCTCCATTTATTTTGGAACTAGTAAGATTCATTCCTATGCATGCAAATTTCTTTATTATAAAAGAAACTTTTATAACAAAAGAAACTTTAATACAAACTAGAAAATAAAAACTTTAATACAATGAAAATAAAAACATAGTAGACATAACATGAAAAGAAAATAGGTTTAATTGGTGTGGACATTTCCATCACCAATCAGGAAGTCTATCTTTCCATCACGGTCCTCAAAAAAATCTGATACACCCAGATTTGCGACTGGCTCATTATGATCAATGAAATTCATTTCCAGATTTGTGATGTCAACTGGCTCATCATGATCAAGGAAATTCATTTCCTTTTGTTTCCCCTTTTCTTTCATTAAGGCTTGGTAAAGTTCAGCCAGATGCTTAGGTGTACGACAAATGCTTTGCCAATCCCTCGTCATTCCACATCGGTAATAGGTATTATCATGTGTCTTGGAAGGTTGAGCCACATCCTTCCCTTTTCCCTATTTCATTTCATTATGATCTCTCCTTTGGAGATATAGTGTGGATCTCTGATTGCGAAAATGTGAGGATTGATATCCTTCACGGTAATAAGAATGATTTCTACCACAACCATATTTATTATTGTGGTAGTTATTTTTACCACGACCATATTCATTATTGTAGCCATTTCTACCACCACGACCACGTCCGCGTCCACGAGATGAGTCAACATATGTTTCAGGGATCGGTGTCGATTCAGTTGGACGAGACTGGTGGTTTCTTAACAAAAGCTCATTATTTTGCTCTGCCATAAGCAAACATGATATCAGCTCTAAATATTTTTTAAATCTACACTCTAGATATTATTGTTGTAAAAGCACATTCGAGGCATGAAATGTGGTGAATGTTTTTTCCAGAAAAAGTTCATAAGTAATAATATCACCACATAATTTCAATGTAGAGCTGATTTTGAATAGGGCAGAGTTATATTCAGCCACAATTTTAAAATCTTGTAACCTCAATTACTGCCAATCAGCCCTGGCCTTTGGGAGAATAACTGTTTTTTGATTGTCATATCTTTCTTTCAAATTATTCCATAAACAAAGTGGATCTCTTTCAGTGAGGTATTCAGTTGAGGAAAATCATGGCATTTGCTTTATCTTGTAATGATGCATCATTTTCTTCTTTAATTGTGTCTCCAAGGCCCATTGCAACCAAATGGATCTGAGCATCCAGAATCCAAGATAAATAATTTTTACCAAAAATATCCAGGGCCACGAATTCCAGCTTTGTCAAATTTGACATTTTCATAATAACCTTTGGAATCGGAAATACTATTTTCTTCGATAAAGTAAACAAACCCAACAATCTATCAAAGCTAATATCACAAAATAGATATATAGTTGGGATAGAAAGAGGGAGAGAAAGTTTCTCAGATGAATAGAGATCGTGCTGATAACGTGTAATAAATAGATATGTGTGTGTGTGTGTGTGTATAGTATAATTTGTATTATAATTTGCACAGAGAAAGAGATATAGAGGGAGAGAACGAGTATAACAAAGAGAGAGAATTTTTATTTCACGTTTTCATTTCATACATATGAAGCCTATTTATAGGCATATACTGAGTCTTCTCTTGTAAGCCAATAAAGCAATCTTACTCCATACACCAACAGGATAATCTTCATTGATGCCTTTGGAATTCGTGGACCCCACACATTGATAGATATATACATAACATAAATGAAAATTTTCACACTTAACATTTGTCTTATTTTAAACCATATTTAAATTGCATAAGACACTCTCAAGTGCTAAATGCCAGAGTGTAAAATTGTAAATGAATTTTTTCACACTTAACATTTGACTTATTTTAGACCATATTTAAATTGCATAATTAAATAATCTTAATTGAATAACTATTTAAATATTTTTAAAAAAATTTAAATTGAATTATCAAACACTATCAAATTTTTTTTAAAAATGCATATATATAATAAGTATGTCTTTCCTTTATCAAGTGGTGGTGGATAAACGGATTTTGTTCACATATTATTTATTTATTATTATTTTTTGTTCACATATCATTTTATTTATTTATTTTATTCCTATATTAATAAGTTTGTTAAAAGTAATGTTTGTGTCAAAAAGTAATGTTTTAAAAGCCCCATGCAAATAGGAAACAATAATTAATGCGTTTAAAAAACAAATATTATAGGAGCAACTGTGGAGTTAAACTACTCCTCCTTATTCAAATACTATAAGAAAAATTCCCCATTAGTCTTACTTTTTAGCTCTAAAAATAAATAAGTACTGTGAAATCACAAAAAAAAAAAAAAAAAAAAAAAAAAAAATCGTAATTAAAAAGTATTTTCAAATAAGTTCAGATTACGTGTGAATAATGAACAGTTTTTCAATATTGCCCTTTATTGTTAAGTTACAATAACATTTTTTTTTTAATACAAATTTTCTTTCTACTATCATTATTTTGTAATTAATTAATTTTATAAAAAAATTATTTATTACCAAAATAAATAATCCTAAAAAAATTAATAAAGTATTTCAAATACATTTTTTTAAAAAAATATTCACATGTTAAAATATGAAGAAGAAGTTCAAAAAGAATAGAAATAATTCATTTGTTATTCATAGATGTATTTAACGAAAAAAAAAAAAAATCATGGTATTTAGGCATACACTTTGTAATTATGACTTTATGCATCTAAAGCAATTAAATATATTGATGGAAATAAAGGCTTTACAGTGATATTTTTTTTTTCTTTTAATTTTGTCCTTTTATATTGATGGAAATAAAGGCTGAGGTAACCTTAATCTTAACAAATACATAAAGACATTTATTTACTGTAATATAATATCTGCCAAGAATGTTAAACATTAATTTCAATTTTACCAAATTGAGTGTGAACTATAATTAGTTCACATCAAATATATATTTTGACAAGACTTGGCCTCCAACCAAACTAACTAAATGCTGAAAATGTGAAATTCAACGTATGAATACTGGTAAATGTGATGATTATGGTAAAAATAAGGATAATATTTAGGTCTCACTAGTAAAGATTTATAACATACCCATCGCTTATGTAAATCAATAATAAATTGATATATGATTTTTAATTACCAAATCAAAGATGGTGGTCCCGGTAAGGGTGTTTAAAAAATCCGGTAAACCGAAAAACCGGACCAGACCGTACTGAATTGGGTTAGTTGTATAGCGGTTTGGTTCAATCTTGGGTCCAAAATTATGAAACTGCAATTTTTTGGTTTGGTCTTGGTTTAGGGTCATGTTGGACCGAACCAGCCCGGACCGAACTGTTACTATGTGATATATATATATATATATATCATATTCTAAACCTAAATCAAGTAAAGTTTTCACGTGCCCTATTTCTTTCTTTTGTTCTTTAAATTCCTTAAATTTCTTTTAAAAAAAAGTCAAATTTCCCTTTTGCAAATATATCTCAATTTTCTTTCTTTTCAAATATATCTCCATTTTCTTTCCTTTATTTATTTTTTAAATTTTTTTTTTTTTAAAACTTTGTCCCCTCTAAATTAAAATAAAATAAAAAGGAAATCAACTGAAACCGACAAACCGAACATAATCAAACCAGTTTTTCGCGGTTTGGTTTGGTTTGATTTGGTTCTACGGACATTATGGCTCGGTTTGATTTTAAAAATAGTGGAACCGTTATAAATGGTTTGGTCCCAAAATACTCCTAATTCACTCCAAACCGGACCGTGTGCACCCATTGGTAGATAGATATTCACTCACCAAATCAGAGATTTGATTACCATCTATGATTTGGTAATAAAAATAGGAGTATGTTGCAAATTCTCACTAGTGAAAACATTTGTATTGTCTAATAAGTAATAAGTAGTAGTGCTAAAACAAGTTGATTATTTTGTAAGAAAAAGGAAAAATACGTGTAAACCAAAATCAAAATCAAATATTCCCATTTTCAGTAGTCTAGACGCTGCGAAAAATTCGTTTATACTCACATGTTAAAATACAATGATATTTTTTCACTAAATACATTTATGTAACAAATGAATTATTTTCATTCTTTTGAATTTTTTACTTTATATTTTAATATGTGAATATTTACGAAAAATGTATTTGAAATGCTTTATTAAATTTTTTAGAATTATTTATTTTGGCAACAAATAATTTTTTATAAAAGTAATTAGTTACTAGAGAGAAAATTTGTATTTTAGTATAAAATAAAATAAAAAAGTAATGGTAACTTAGCAATAGAAGACAAAAAATATTGATTATTCACATAATCTGAATTTATTGTAAAATATTTTTAAAAAATATGACTTATTTGTCTTTGTGAAAGATTTCATTTATGTCAAGTAGGACTAATTAGAAAATTTTCTAACATTATATTGTGTTTGATTGATAGTATTACTCAATTAGCAAATAGCAAGGAAAAAAAAATTAGCATATAGCAGCAAACAGATATGACTCGGTGACAACGAGTTAACTCAATTACAGACGGTCCTGATCGATCTAGCTGATCAGACCTTTAAAAAAAGTCATGGTGCTTGGCGCGTGAGTTGGGTGATCTTATCACATCAATCGTTGTAAGTCAATAACTACTGTCTATTAACATTCCACAAATAACTCTCTCATATGATTGCCACGTGAACATTCGCTTTTTGGGTATTTTTTGAAGGATACGAAAGGTTCTCTCTATATAACGCTACTAAGCCCGTGAACGACGTGTTCAGTTAGTGCTCTCGTAGCGAGTGAAGAGATAAGACCAGACTAGAGGTTCGTGTTCTCTCTCTTCTACAATTCCGACTATGATTTATATATATATATATATATATATATATATCTATATATATGAATTCGAATAATCTAATACATAGTAGCTTAATCGCTATTCTCTGCCTGGACTTTCACTTCGTTACTTCTTGAATTGATCATTGTAACCCTAAGGTGTCTACTGAATCTGATTGATGTGAAATCGTGATCTGATTTTTGTTTCGTTTCATCATTTCTAGCATGTTTTTGTTCTTACCATTTACAAGCTAAATGTGTACATCTTAATGCTATAATAGCATTTAATTGGATTGTGATCTGCTTTTTATAGTTTCTTTCTGTTATTATTTCTGTGATTCTAAATTAGAGAGGTGTATATGTGCATTCGACAACCTAAAATTTCCAATTATCTGATATTTTTGCAGGTTTTGTGTGAATTTTAAAGATTTAAATCAATTTTTCGAAGTTCTACTTTTATTTATTTATTGAAAGACAAATAAATCTTAAAAAAATTCTTTAGGACCATAAGTCCTACTTTTGAGAATATATATTTTTTCATTTAAGTTATAAATCACGGAATCTTCCATTTATAAACTAACTAAATAGAAGTAGAATTTCTAATCATAAATTTATTCCTGAATTGATATATAATCTATTTTTTCGTATATTCCTTTAAGTTTTAGTTAGTTAATAATATTGCTTTGTGAGTTCAAATGATAATTAATCTTTTTAAAATTTATTCTAATACAAAAAATAATTATTCTATAAAAAAACATTTTATTTTTTTCGTTTTATTCAAATTTTATGTCGAATTTTGTAAGAGTATATATGAAAGCTTGAGTCTAAATTTTATATCTAATTTAGCAAAATTATATCTAATTTAGTAAGGGTATAAATGGAAGATTAAGTAAGTGGCTTAAAGACTTATATGGGAAAATATCTCAAGTTGGACTTAATGATCTTCCAATTTGAAAAGTAGGAGTTGGTGGTAATTTTCCCAATTTTCTTAGCATGTTTTATGTGAATGTAATACGGGTAGGATAGGGTATGTCGTAGTTCCTTGATCATGTCTGCTATGAGTTGTCTTTTTCACCAGCATATCCTGCCATGTTTTTTACTATATATCAGCTATCTAATATGGCGGCCTCGTGACCGGACTACCCTTTTTAGGCCATAGAAATCAACTTGTGCTAGATGACCACTATCTGATAGACTAGCCCTTTTTAGGTCATAGAAATTAATCTAGAAGAGAGAGATTGCAACTTGAGATTGCTACATGCACATGTACGCTTGCTAGTAATATTAGCGCTGTGTTCACGGTGTTAGGACCACTATCTAATAAGCTTAGCCACAAAAAACTGTTCATTGGGAACTAAGGAGCTCATACCAAGATGCCGTCATCGGACAAGCTTTTTTGTCAGATTTTTGGGTTCTTTTTTCTGATAGGGGGAGGGGAAATGTTTCAAATATATTTTCAAGAAGTTTGGCCGGTCAAAATTTTTTAAATTGGGTTGAGGAATTGTAAGATTTTGGAAGAGGCTTGTAAATAAATAAATAAAACTTTGACAATGCACTCACATCCCTAAACTGGTAAAATAAATATACAGGAGCAAATGGCCCTAAGAATTGATAACATAATAATGCGGAACCAAAGAGAGAGCATTGATGTGCACTTAAACTTGAAATATGTCATACTAAAGAATGGCTTTTAAATATATAATAAGCTTTTGTTTAAGATCTTTGATGATTCACAAGAATACTAGGAGCCTAATATAATTGTATTACTTGATTTGTTAGTTCAAAATTTAATTGTTCTATGAGGTTTCTTATTCCTATCATTTTGCGAAGAGACAGTCCCTTATGTTCATATTCTTTTGAATTTCTATTAGTTTTGTTGGCTATCCATGTCAATTAATTGTTTATTAATAGATTTTGACCTTGTCATTGTGCTATTCTTTTTTTCAGTTCATTCCAAACATGGCATCAGTGAACACTACTTTGACATCAATTGTATGCAAGAATGGCAACCATTCTGCTGCCTCAAAATTGCCAAATACCACCTTCTTGCCTGGGTTTGATGTGGTTCGGAATGTTGCTAGTATGAGGAAGGACATATGTCTCACTTCCTCTTTAGGCCCTAGAGCCACATTAACCTTTGAACCCTCAACAACCAATTCAGAGAAAACTAAACAAAGGAAACACACAGTCGATCCTGCTGCCCCTGATTTTCTCCCACTTCCATCCTTTGAACAGTGTTTCCCAAAGAGCTCAAAAGAGTACAGGTGTGTATTTGCTTCTATTACTTTACATATTTTTTTTGTTCCCATCTCTAGATATGTAAATTGGTGATATTTTTCATGGTTAGATTTGCAAAAAAAGGTTATGCCCATGCTTGTGTGCATGTACTCACATGTTTATGCAACGCATGCTCTTAGATACATCAGTTTGCATAGGTTTGATGCATGGATCTGCCTTACAGGGATGTTATTCATGAAGAATCTGGCCATGTGCTCAAAGTTCCATTTAGAAGGGTACACCTAGTTGGGGATGAACCGCATTTTGACACCTACGACACTAGTGGCCCCCAAAACATTAGCCCAAGCATTGGTATGCACAAAAGTGTTGCTTTTACATAATTTTTCATCTCTAAGAGTTTTTATTCTCTTGGCTACTTGATTTTGTACTGCTTTAGTATGATGATTTATGTTTGATGTCTTGCATATTTATACTTTAGTATGTGCAGTATGTGCATGATCACTACTATAACAAGTTTACTTCTTTCCTCTTATATATTTTATTTTTGGATAAATTACAATGACACCGCATGAGGTTTGCTATAATGACAATCGTAATCAAGTTAGGCCTTTTTTGAACACTGACGCTTCTCAGGTTTGGTAAAGTGCTCAACCCCACCTCTACGACAACAATACCATAGTGTTTTGAACATGCAGATCAATACCAAACCCAATTTTCACCTTGGAACCGTGAACTTGTTTGCCCAAACTCAAGCTCCGAATGCCAACATAGGCATCCTTAAGGACAAAAAGGTATGTAATTGAGAGAGAAACTTACGGGAAGAGAGTGAATTACACCTCGACCAAGATGACAGTCATCACCGCTGATTTGGTCGTTGCCAACATACAGTGGTGGTGGTCATCATCATCAGTAAGATTTGCAGAGGGTTTGTCATGATCTATGTTACATGGACTCGGATACATGTATCGGACACGGGTATGTATCGATGTGTCCGTATGTCGGACATGACAAATCTCCAAACAGGACACACGGACATTGCTAAATATTCATTTTTTAATTATTTTATTTTATTTTTTAGAGTAAAGTAATGTTTTATCTAATATAGTGTTCAATAGAAGCATTTAACTCATTTTAAAGTAATAATATAATTGAATGATTGGATATGCTTTTTAAGTACATGTCCAGCCAAAAATGCCGAACACATATCCCATACCCATGTCTGTCCGACAACGGTGTTTCACTACTTTTGAAGAGTCCATGTAACATAGGTCATGATCCAAGGGTTAGGTAGCAAGAGAATCTGCATGCCTTTCTGTTCTCTACAGTGGTGCTTCAGGCCGCTAAGTGACTCCTCTCCACTGTCGGCAACTTCAATTCCCAGATCACCTTTTATATATATACATACACACAAACATGTATATTGATTTTTGCAAAGTACTGTTAGAGAGGGATTATGGTGAGGTGTCAATGTTAATAGTTGATTTTTTTAAAAGAATGGCAGTTTGGTCATTTCATGGTTCTAATATTCTTTTATCAAATATGAATAAAGTATTAAAGGGCAATGTAGACATTTCAACATCTTTTAGGCCCTGTTTGGATTCAAAAATTGACAAGGGGGTGTCATTGTTAAAAAAAATGCCCAACTTGTATATGGCTGTTATTACGGCAAACCTCAGGGGATGTCACTGTAATTTACCCTTTATTTTTATATTATTGATATATTACGGATCTCAATTATGAGCCTAAATTTTCCCTTAATATCCTATGATATTCCACATTTCTACTTCATAATTATTGATTTGTGTATATTGAATGAATTGACTTCCTTTCTCTCTTTCATAGTTTCGAACTATTTCTGAGCCTCTCCATGATCAAATGGTAACTCTTATCCTTAAAAAAAAGAAAAAAAGAAAAAAAAAAAGTCATATATATATATATATATATATATATATATTTTTTTTTTCTTTCTTTCAAAGTTTTATTTATTTTTATGGACATTTTTTTTTTTTTACATTGAAGGACAATAAGTTAGATACATCATAAAGTAGTTTGTAATAATTGTATGATATCCTTCTTAAGAGTCCTGTATGGCTTATTCTCGACAGGACTCCCTAAATTGCGCAAGGACTGGATTGACAGGCGGGAGAAGTTAGGTGGACCAAGATACACTCAAATGTTCTATGCTAAGCAGGGGATTATAACTGAGGAAATGGTGTTCTGTGCTGCTCGTGAGAAGCTTGACCCAGAGTTTGTGAGATCAGAGGTTGCCCGTGGGCGGGCAATCATCCCTTCCAACAAGAAGCACCTAGAGTTGGAGCCAATGATAGTTGGAAGAAACTTTTTGGTGAAAGTTAATGCAAATATTGGAAATTCTGCTGTTGTGAGCTCCATCGAGGAAGAAGTTCAAAAGCTTCAGTGGGCAACAATGTGGGGTGCTGACACCATTATGGATCTCTCGACAGGTCGCCACATCCATGAAACCCGTGAGTGGATCCTACGTAACTCTTCTGTACCTGTGGGGACTGTGCCCATCTATCAAGCACTTGAAAAGGTAAATGGAATTGCAGAGAATCTGAACTGGGAAGTCTTCAGAGAGACCCTGATTGAACAAGCTGAGCAGGGTGTCGATTACTTCACAATCCATGCTGGAGTTCTGCTTAGATACATCCCATTAACAGCAAAGCGTATGACTGGAATTGTTTCTCGTGGGGGTTCAATTCATGCAAAATGGTGCTTAACTTATCACAAAGAGAACTTTGCTTATGAGCACTGGGATGACATACTAGACATCTGTAATCAATACGATGTAGCACTGTCAATAGGTGATGGGTTGAGACCTGGGTCAATATATGATGCCAATGATTCTGCTCAGTTTGCGGAGCTATTAACTCAAGGGGAACTGACGCGTAGAGCTTGGGAAAAGGATGTACAGGTAATGACATAACGGAATATGTTAGGCCATGTAAATATATAATATTTGCAGGAAATCGGTCTGTAGTCTCCTCTTTGATAAAAATGGGGGAAGGACTATGTATACGGCAAGTCATAGATTTTTTTGGCTAATATTAAATTAAAAAATTATCACTTTCCAATCCTAAAAAATGGTCACTCTCTCATTCTTCTTCTGCATTATATATATATATATATATATATATATATATATATATATATATATATATATATAAAATTTTCAACTTAATCTTTATGCTGAAAAGGCATTGAACATATAATTTGACCATATCAAGCCATTAATCTTTTTTGGAAAATCTAAATTTATAAAGCAGGAGTGTCTATAGAGTTCAAGCCTTGTTTTTTACTGTTTTCTTTCTGATTTTTCAAAAGAGCATTATATAAGAAGTAGGGCATCAATCATTGCTCTGTAATGATATGATTGTTAACCTATATGCACAGTAACTTTATTAACTTCTGATCCAGTTGCATACATATTTGGGCAATACCTTAGGATGTTTTCCCCCTCCCATGGTAAGTAGGATGTTTATACTTTATAATATGGTAGATTACTCTTTCCTTTGTCAAATTGAATATTATGGATATTATATTTCACTATAGGGAATATAAAACTTTTGTTCCATTGGGCCTTTTAACATCATTGTTGCATTGCTTGTTGCACCTTTTCTGTGTCACTTTCCTTGCTTAAAATTTCACTTTGACCTAGCTAGCATTTGAATTACCATTTTGATATGCAATATGCTGTTTATGCCTTTTCAGGTGATGAACGAAGGACCTGGACATATACCTATGCATAAGATTCCTGAAAACATGGAAAAACAGCTGGAGTGGTGTAATGAAGCGCCTTTCTACACTCTTGGACCTTTAACAACTGATATTGCTCCTGGATATGATCATATCACGTCAGCCATTGGTGCTGCCAATATTGGGGCCCTTGGTACTGCGCTTCTCTGTTATGTAACGCCAAAAGAACACCTTGGTTTGCCTAATCGAGATGATGTGAAAGCTGGGGTTATTGCATATAAGATAGCTGCTCATGCAGCTGACTTGGCGAAAGGTCACCCACATGCTCAAGCCTGGGATGATGCGCTAAGCAAGGCAAGATTTGAGTTCCGATGGATGGACCAATTTGCTCTAGCGTTGGACCCCATGACTGCAATGTCCTTCCATGACGAAACCTTGCCAGCAGATGGTGCCAAAGTGGCACACTTTTGCTCTATGTGTGGGCCTAAGTTCTGTTCTATGAAGATAACAGAAGATGTGCGGAAGTATGCTGAGGAGCATGGTTATGGTAGTGCTGAGGAAGCTGTGCAGCATGGGATGGATGCTATGAGTGCTGAATTTCTGGCTGCAAAGAAAACTGTCAGTGGGGAACAACATGGCGAGATTGGTGGAGAAATCTACTTGCCAGCAAATCAAATAAATCCTTGAAGAGTTAAAGGTCAGTATTAGTTGATTTCATGTTAATGGAATGCCAGCATCATGACTTCCATGACATATGTGTCTAAGAAACAAATTCACTCAACTACTTTGGTGTCATATCTATAATAAGAGAGAAGGAAAGAGGGACGGGGTTTTTTATACTTGAAAAGTTAAAAGGAGTGGCGTACCTAAATTCTTTACATTATTGGGAATGAAGCTGGAAATGTGAAAATTTGGTGAAGAACTTTTTTTTTTTTTTTTGGAAAGGTTACCTAAAGAAAACCTTATTTTCTTTTCATAAATCCTTTGGTATATAAATGTTGAACTAGAAGCCCCAGCAGCCAGAATTATCTGACATGGTAAATCGTAATGCATTTTGTTGTCTCTGTCCAGCTATAGGCATCTAGGTCTCTTAATTTTTACATTTATCACCTTGTCTTGATTTTCTTACATCTATCCAATTGGGTTATCTTATAGGACTTTTTTGCAGGATATGTGGATATGGAGAATGAGTTTGGAATTTCTTGGACTGTTGGCACATCATTAGTCAGTCAAGAATGGAGTTCTGCAATCTTCATTTTGTTTTGTAAGTACCGAATTTTAGCTTATTTAATAGCTCGAGACTAATATGTCTTTAATCTGCTCGTTTTGGAGCACCTTTGTAATAATAATAATAATAAATTCGGCATGTTCTGTCCAGTTGATGTTTGTTTTGCTCTCCCATTGACATAAGAAATGCACCGGGGGTGTCCGTATCTGCTTCAGCACTAGCTGTATGGCTAGGGTGCGGGCAGGTCAGGCTGAGAAAGTCCCTTTGAACCTGAACAGGATAATGCCTGCGTAGGGAGTGTGCAGTTTCTTTCCCATTGTTTTTTGTGCTTTCACAGGGAGGGAGCTTCCATCTATGGTTTGGGTTAGCTGATCCATGTGCGGGCTGGTTCAGCATAATGGTCAGGCTTATAACTGATATGGCCAGGAAGTACTGAAGCTGACAATTTTTCTTTTTCTTTTCTTTCATGCTTTCATCATAATTTATTCTTGGCTGGTCAGAATTTATTGAAATCTCTAGCGAGATGAAACCTAATTTTCTTATACTACCATGCCAGGGGGAGCCTTATCATGCATTATTTTTGGCTAGTGAAAATTTATTGAAAAAATACACCTAATTTTCTTTCACTACCATGCCAGTGGAGCCTTGTCATAGAATGAAATTTACAACACCCCAAACTCGATTTTTTAAATCTTAAAAAATAACCTGCAATGTGGTTAAAATTCTATTGTACAAATTTGTCGTCTTATCTCATTTTCCATCCACAAATAGAATGTGGTAGGAGAAGTTTCATTCTTTGCGCTAAACTGGGCCAGACAAAATTGTCAAATACTTGGTAGTTGAGATTGCAGAAAGTTCCTTAAGCCTGCTTACTTTCATGTTCTCCATCCGATTCTTTGCACTAATGGGGAGTGACTGTATATTTGAGATTCGTTTTTTAGAAGTTCTTCCTTTTATTATTCTTGGACACTCAAAAGGTGGGAAAACTTGCTGTATATTTATCACTTCTAACCTTGATATTTCATTTGATGTTGTTTCTAAAGAATTCTTTCTTCTATTTTTTGTGTCTTGGTGGACAGGGAAAAGAGGGCTCTCTTGTTAGTAGTTATATTCAGAAGTGGAAAATACTGGCCTAGTTAAACCTTTTATTCAGAAGATGCGGAACTTCATGCTTGCTTTTTCATCATGTATGTGACCGATGGTATGCTTGTTTATCCATTTTCAGAACTTTGGGGCTTCCTGTCTAATAAGCGCCCGAATGTTATTTGTTCTGAACACATGGTTTGTTTAAAATTCTCTTCAATAATTTCCATTCATAATTTTAGAATTTTCGTAATTCTGAGTCACCAAC
Source organism: Cornus florida (assembly GCF_030987335.1). Lineage (NCBI taxonomy): Eukaryota > Viridiplantae > Streptophyta > Magnoliopsida > Cornales > Cornaceae > Cornus > Cornus florida. The sequence continues at coordinate 11,497,588 of NW_026775578.1, read as the reverse complement.
TCTAAAGTTAATATTTGAGGTTCTAACCTTGATCCCAATCCATAAATTATTGTATGAATGTGGCAGGAGAACTTTTCATCGGCACCCGAACTCGTGCCATGGGTAAATCAGAGAGCTTACCTGAGTAGTCAGCTCTCAAGACTATAGAAGATTGAGAAATTATAGATGACAGAATATATAGCAACGTGTACTCTCTCACTTAAACCTTGTTTGCTGTGAAATCTATCCCTATTCCATTCTCTGGTAGACATTAATGTATTAGAAGTTCTTTCTCTTCCTGATCGCCATGGTCAATATCACAGGGTGCAAATTACACAAAGACCAACACTCGAACTCATACGACCATAGAAACTATAGTGTCAATTGCCCACTTTTTTTTAGCATTCATAAAATATATTCCCATTGTACTTTTTTGTGGTTTAGCAAATAATCACTGCGGGATCATTGGCTTGGCGCAGGTTGTATAACATCTCCAGATAGGAGTGAGGATTTGAGCCTCTTAGGGTGTGAATATTTATGTGGCCAAAATAATAATAATTTTAGTGAGTTAATGTCCTTTTATGATATGTTCTACGTTTTAATATGGCCCAAACTAATAATATACTTATACCAGGTTACTGTAGAGGAGGCATCGCGTATATAAGTTCCATGTTTTTTGAAACCCTTGCATTTATGCCTCTCGTTTCTCTCTCTTCTAGCGCTAGCTCTGTATCTTTTAAGGGCATCAACTTTAGGAGAATGTGCATAGCGGAAGCGGAATTATGTTCTCATCCATAGAAAATGTGGAGCGACGAAGAGTACCAATATAATCATCTTCCTATGTGCATATCAATACATGTATTATGCATAAATAAATAAATAAACTGAAACCATTTCTATCTTGCAAGATGCTAAAATGCAAACTGACAATTTCAGGAAGATGGCATTATTTGAAAGTTACTACTTAAAAACAAGATTTATGAGCTCAGTAATTTTTTAAGAGCAATAAAAAGTTATATAAATTATTGAATGATTCTTTTCAATTTTGTAGTCAAACGTGAATAATTCATAGTGAAGTATACTAAATATACCACTTCTGCAATTCACAAATATATGTTTGATTATAACTCTATTAATAACATTAGCACCTACTAATTAAGTGTAATAATAGTCCAGTGATACCTCTTCCACTGTTAAAATTAGAGGTTAAGATCTTGTGGTCTAAATCCCCAATTCATAGTGAAGTATACTAAATATACCACTTCTGCAATTCACAAATATATGTTTGATTATAACTCTTTATTAATAACATTAGCACCTAATAATTAAGTGTAATAATAGTCCAGTGATACCTCTTCCACGGTTAAAATTAGAGGTTAAGATCTTGGGGTTTAAATCCCTAGAACATACAAATATGTTATATGTGAGTGTTGGTCAACGAGAGAAAAATATTAAGAGTGAAATTAAGTCATAGAAAGTGCGTGAAGATATGGGAGTTCAATTTAAACTCTTTGTTATTTTTTAATACTTATATAATTAAAAAAAAAATCAGAATATCATAAATTCATAAGTAAATTAAAATGAAAATAGAGGATATATGGATTAATTGCGATTATTTGATTGTCCTCAAACCAACGACATAAATTTCACGGGATTCATCTCACCTGACATCAAACCAACGACATAAATTTCACGGGATTCATCTCACCTGACAACTATGGATGTATAGGACAGGAGTGAAGGGGTTGTATTTGAAAGTGAAACCAAGATGAGGTACTTAATCGCAATTTAATAAATTTAAGAGGAGGTTCTTGTAATTATGAGAAAAGACAGGGTTATGATAACGAAATATTACGCTGCTCGGTCACCGACTCACCACGCCCCTGGTTTTCAACGCATCCCTTGCTTACTTGTCGCGATCTCTCTATATATACACAGTATATATATATATATATAGATATTATCAAAAAAATTTGTTTTCGCTTTCAAGAATTGTTATAATAAAGGGGAAGTAAGTGGAGTTACTGAAGATGGAAGAGGAAGAGAAAGAGAAGACGCAGATATATCACGAGAGGCAAAAATTGCAATTCTGCCTCTTGCACTCACTCAACAATCTTTTCCAGGTACCTATTGCTTCCCTTTACACACACATATATGTATCTTTTACTTTTGTTTTGAAATCTTTTGTTTCATAAATTAATCGATCTCAAAACCCTTTTTTTTTTTTTAATGAGTATCTCAAATTCCCTTAATTGCTGGTTTTTTTTTTTTGGAAAAAGAGTGAAAAGTTTATTTTTAACATATTGAATATTTAGGTCTTCCTGAAATTTATACTATAAAACACAAACGGTTACCTAGTTGTATCTCTTAATTTTTATTTCGTTTTCTGGTATTGATTTATACTATTTATGGACTTTCTTCAAGTGAATTATGTTTCTTTTAATTCCTTTTTATTTCTGTTTTGAGAATTTTCTATAAATTTGTAGTAAGAAGTTCTTTGTAATTTAGGAAAAGGACGCATTCACTCGTGAATTTTTGAATGCCACTGCTGAAAGACTCGTTCTCGATGATCCAAACAATGCAACCTGGACACCTTTATCTGTTATCTTCAAGCCTCATCATAATGCACTTACAGGGAACTATGATATAAATGTTCTAATTGCAGCACTTGAAGGAAAAGGTAAAAGGGTAGTATGGCATGATCGGCGTAATGGAGGTTCGGGCATTGATCTTGATGGGTCTGATGATAAACTAATGGGTATTGTGCTGAACATTCGAGTGAGAAAGTATGGTGGGATGTGGAGAAGTAGGCATTGGGTTGCTTTGAGAAGGATCGATGGGGTTTGGTATAATTTGGATAGTGATTTTACTGGTCCTTATGCTTTTAAAGATACAGAAGAAGTTAGGGAGTTCTTGGACTACATCATTTCGGGTGGCGCAGAGGTTTTGCTTGTCATGAATGATGAACAGTGAGGTTTCTTTTTTGGGTTGTGGCTGCCTTAGGACTTCTAGATACGCATATTTCCAAGCTAGCAACTGTATCATACCAGTTTGAGAAGCAGCTTCATTACAGAATTTAGTTTCTTTTGAATGTTCTCTTTTCAAGGTGAATGATGGCGTTCTCTTGGCAAACTAAAAGCGTTGAATTGGCAATGTAAATTAGGAAGACAGGAAAAGTGCTAGTTGTATACATATTTTTGGTTGGTGATAATGGATGCTGATTTTGAGCTGTCAGTCTGACCTTATTACAGTTTACTGTGAGTAAAATTCATTAAAAAAATTAGATGAAATCTCTCATGAATATGAATTTGACTTGTATCTGAATTGCATGGTCTTGTATTTTGTTGAGTGCTTTTAGCTCATAAGAATTTATTTTCTTTTCTTCTTTCTTTTGAAGTGCAATGATCTAAATCCTAAATTCAAGACTTTCATTCTTTGTACCTTTTTCTCGTTAAAATTCAATTAGATAGATCCATGCACTAGAATGAGCTTATGATCCAATTGTTACATGTAAAATGTACAGTATCACAGGTCAGAATCACTGTATTGTCAAATGCTTGGTAATGAGCTCAATTTTATATACGAAGTCTTTGAAGTTGTGACCCCTCCTTGTACATTACCAAGTGCAGGAAACCTTAAGATATGCTCTCCCCTTGTGCACTGTTGATGTTGCCTTATTGTGCATTTCTGGCCTACCTGTTTCTCTGTAGTAAATTTCTGTAGATTTTGTTGTAGATATCTAGGCTCTATAGCGCTTAAAGGGTCGTATAACCTTGCTGTTGTGCTTTCATCTTCTCTCAGTATCTCTTTTCTTTAAAGAAGTTGAATTGAGGGCATGTTCTTTGTAGTTCATTCAGAAAGATGTGTTTAGTGTTCAGATTAAAAGCATACATTGTGAAACATTATGCAACCTTCTTTTGGAGGGTTTGGCACTGATTTATGTAAAAATATTAAGCAACGCCATATTCTCGCCCTTTTTCCTTATGTAGGGGTTCCTCTCTAGCTTATGATGCTGCAAGGACATCTATTTATCATATAGGGTGGCCAGTGGTCATGATGGGGAAACGATTTCTAAAACCGAGCAAAGCAGTGTTAGTACTTAGTAATTATGGACAAAGGGGATAAACAGATTTTGCTTTCCTTCAGGTGATTTTGTGTGAACAAAGAAAATTTTCCTTTCTGATCCTTGAGCGTCCTTCTGCCGAGCATATGATTTCTTGAAGTAGGTTCAGAGGGTAGAATTCTTCCTATTCAGGAGGGTATTTGAATTCCTGGCATGCCCAATATAAAAGTTGTTTTTTTATTTTTTTCTTTCTTTTTTCTGTTTGTCCGATATCTGTTTATCAGGTTATATTTAAGTATTGCTTCTTTTGCGAAGCATTCAACTGAAAGAGAGTGCTGAAATTTTCACAGTTTGAGTAGTGCTTATCAGGTAACTAAACCAACATGACTCCTAAGATGTTTGAGCTCTCAATCACCTGCTTCCTCCACCCTTGGAAGCAGAGTTGAAATGCAGAAAAGGCAACAAGTCATTGTTACATAAAAAATCTTCAAGACGGATTACCTCTGCAGCTAGTTCATTTTTCGGTTCTCAGTTGATAGAAAATCTTGGCCCTTGGCCAGTATTGAAGATCACGGTATAATTCTTTGCAAGTGAATCAGCTCCAGTTTCCTTTGTAAAGTATTTGGCAAACTAAGCAGCTGCGTGTGGTACATAATGCTTTCAGATGAGTTTATTCTTTTTTTTTATTGGATGTGTCTCCTTATTCTTCTTTTTTCCTGTGGTTAGCTTTGGTTTCTGTCTACCTGAAAAATGATGATTATAGTTAAAGAGAAAAAGGAACAACCTAGATTTAGGCAATGTGAAATGCAGTTGTTAATTGCCCATTTTGGAGAGAGATTGTTACCCTTGAGACATTGTCAGTGCCAAAATCATCTTGAGCTGATATACATCAGATCACATATCTTCTGAAAATCTTATTTTATTAATTTTGTATAGTTATATGTCTTAGTCTCATCATCAAGGTTACAGTTCTGGTATTCTCTTTGTATTCTACGTTTCCTGAATCTGAATTTTGTGTGATAAAATTAGATAGACTCCACACTATTTTGTTAGTTTCTGTTTGGAATTTTAATGTGAACTTTAACCATCTTGAATGTATAGATTCATTTAAAGAAAAATTTTAGTAGTTCCACCATATTTCAAAATTTTAACCTGAACTTCACTGACAAAAATTCATGATTTTGATCATTCGAGTTGGCTATTTGTCTCTTAAATGGATTTTTATTCAGTTGGATGATTTTTTTTCTTGTTTATACTTTTGCTTAGTGAATTGTGATACTCATTACCAAATGTTCATATGCTGAAATGAAACTGCATTTGTTCTAGTAATACTGCTGTAAAAGTAGAACATATCAACTAACCAAATATTTGAAGGTAATAGATTACTTTGCAGCAGATTCGAAATGTATGAAGAATGGTTAGATATAATGCAGTGTGGAGAAGAGTGTGTAAATTGCAGAGAAGGAAACACAATACAAACTGTATTTGACAGAGAGAGTAGACTGATCATTTCTTGGCGAAGAGGCCTCCGAAACCACCGAACCCGCCTCCGTTCTTCTTGGGCTGTGGAACCGCCACGGAATTCTTCCGGCCGGTGGTGCCGCCACTCTTGTCCTCCACCTTCTTGAGGATTGGGTCAGTCTCCAGCAGCTGGTCTTCCTTCTGTAAGCCCCCAATGATCCAGTCCCAGAGCCCTTTCTCCTCACTGCTTCCTACGGAGCTCTTTGCCGCGGACGCCGCAAACACTCTTCTGGGGGTGGCTGCCGGAGAGAATAACACGTTCAGAGAAGCCATCTCTGCTCAGCTCACCTCAATGATCAGTCAAAAGGTGTGGTGGAGGGAATGGAGAAGAGAAGCAATGTGGGTCAGATAAATATACCGGTTTTGGGGGGCCTATTGGGTGAATATGAGCCTTTGGATGGAGGTGAAGGTTGTGATACAGAATTACATGAGATGGCTTTACCGCGAGTTCTCCATAAGCGTCTTATCCTCATCACTCATTTTTTTTATTTCTATTTTTCTTCTCATATAACGACAATATAAACTCTTGGCATGGGAAGAACTGACACGTGGCAGATTTTGTGCCAGACTAAACAAAAAGGAAATTAATTCTGGACCTAAATTCTCCGGTACATTTTGGGGTCGACTCTACAACCATTAGGCACGCTTTAAGTCGACAATGCAAGGGTATAACAAAGATGCAAGTTTGAAGAGTACTAGTGTGAACCGGATGGGATGCTGATTTTTTATTACATTTGAAAAAATTGTTATTAAAATACTATGTTTAATCAACGGGATTGAAGGAAATTATTATTTGAAAAAAATTATGTATATATATATACACACACACAAACACATGTAAACCATTTGATTCACATTCGACATTCTTTCTAATCAAAACCAGTTACCATGGGGAACAAGAGCAAATGAAGCCTGTAGGACAGATTTTAATATTTTTTTAATTAAGTTTATTTATTTCACTTATCAAAAAAAAAAAAAAAAAAGTTTATTTATTTATTTTTATTTTATACTTTTAAGAGAGTTTTTAGTTTTAGATAATTTTCTTATATTTTTAATTTTCTTAAGCAATTACTTTCTTTTTTGCTACTAATTTTCTTATATATGTAGTCAAAAAACCGTCCTTCCATACGTCAAATTCACGATTATATGTGAATAAAGCCCATGGTGCATGTTGAAACCTTATAAAATTGTTGTTTCTTCAATTTTTTATCTTTTTATTTAGGAAATTCGATAGGTATAATTGGGCCTGGGAGTACTACCCCCAATCCGATCAAAAGCTAACAGGCCTAAACGGTTACAGAGTCATAGTGGTACAAAAAAAAGAGTCTAATCAAGCTAAACCCTAAAGCCCAACCCAATCATAGTTGTCCAAATTTGTTTGTTAGTACACTTCTATATCTTTACCTAAACACTGGACCTTTTTTGTTTTTATTTTTTTCCGGTAAACAACACTGGACTTGTATATTGATATGAGTTTGTTTGATTTTCTTCATTTTTTTTTTTTCTTTTCGGATTATTGTAGGTTTATTTGTTTATTTATTTATCATTTGGAGTTCTCATTATGTCCATAAAATTAACGGTCCGTATCCATTTTGTAAGAATCATCGAATTGAAGGTGGTGATCATGATTGACAAAAAGCTACATGGAAACAACTTAACTCAAATGCACCATTAATTAAATACCTATCTTGATGTTTCATTTATTGCATTAATTAATTCATCAGTCTTAGCCAACAAGGGCCAGTTGGTATGTTTTCTGAACCCAGATCTCCTCTTGTTCATAGGGATCAATGGTATTCCAGCTGACACCATTTTGATGTACAAGACGAGGAGTATTTTTTTCAAAAAAATTATAAAACTTCTATCGAAAACGAATTGATTATCATAAGAAGCGGTTGAGAAAATGAGAAAAAGAAATTGATTAATAATTAGAAAAAAGAAATTGTTACAATTAATGCAACTAATTAGTAACAAAAAAAAAAAATTTGACAAAATGTGTATTTGTTAAATGAATACACATTACATGAACAAAATAAATCAGTCCACCACAAAACATGAACCAACAAATTTTAATCTGACAATTTTTTCTCTTCAACCATTCTTCCCAATTAAATTAAAGTGAGCCAAATAGTTTAGTTTTCTACACCCCAAAATCTACATGCAACCATAAAATTAGTTTTAAGCAACATAACCCTAAAAACGGAGGGAATAAAGAGACCATACTCATCATCATCATAATCATTCTTACTTTTATTCCGTTCAAACGAAGTCCCCAGTATACTTTAAATCACAAAACAATATTATTACCTTGGGATCCGAACTGAGAAGAAGAAATCATCTCTATCAGATCCATCTCTTTCTTTCCACCTGGAGAAGCTTGACCTAAGTCCATCTTCAGAGTATCATAGCAATAATCCATGGAAGGCAAAGAAGTGGTTCCATCTAGCAGATAGGAGAGACAAAGATCAGAATACAGATGGGTTTTGGAAGTCTCATTCTTTTGGGCATGTACATACATGTTTTGGTCTACATGATCTGTAGAGGAGCAGCCACATTGAACCATTTCATGGAGCAAATGATCACCACCACTGTGTAGCCCTAACTCGGGAGGGTGGTTTAAGGCCGAAGAATTATTGACACCATCATCGTTGGATATATTGATCACTTCCACTGTATCCATGACTTTTTTGTTGTCATTATTAAAAAAATTCATCATGAAGTTCAGTTCATCATCATATGTATGAGTCATGAATGGTGGAGAGTCGTCGTCAATGGGGGATTCAGATAGTTCGGGGAGAGAAAGGTCAGTGAATTGGTTTGACACGGCGGTGGGGGAGTTGATCATGTTGGTGCTTTGGGTACTAATGGTGGTTGAAGTAGTATTGATATCGTTCGGATTATTATTCTTGCTTCTGATGTAGTCTTGTAATATGGATGATTGAGGAGTCTTTCCATTTTGGCCTGATTGTGGTTTCCTAGTCTTCGGTCTTCTTGAATTCTGCCTCCTCCTTGTGGCATTCCAATGGTTCTTTATTGAATTTTCAGTTCGTCCCGGAATTCGCTTAGCAATTTCAGCCCATCTGTTCCCAACCTTCTCATGAGCTTCAATCAACAGCCTCTCTTCTTCTTCACTCCAACTATCTTTCTGAAATGCATGCAACAGATGCATATAAATTAACAATTTGAGTAAAATAAAAATAAAAGAACAAGTAATATATATAGCTCCAAGAAGAACTTTCCCATATATGGAAATATTTAAAGGTGTAGACTTTTATAACAATCAAGATGCTTTGTCAGAAAAAAGTTTCCCAAATCACATGGAAATGAACATTGAAACAAGAATGGAAGAAGGAAGACAAAACCCTAAAGAGATTTTATATTTATTTATTGGCAATAAAAAAAAAAATTAAAAAAAAGAAGATAATAAAACAAAAAACCATATACTGAACATGAACAAGTATATAGATCTCATGGATACATGGAATAACGGAAGAAAGGGTGTGAGATGGTGTGAACGGACACGAAACTCACCTTAGGATTGCATGTCAAATTTCGTGATCTATAAAACAAAACCCTAGGCTGTTTTAATTAAGAATGGAAGTTAATTAACTGATCATCACCAAAAAGAAAATATTGAAAGAAGACGAAAAAAAACTAGAGATGAACAAATACAACTCCTTTATATATAAATCCTCAACACCTCATATCTTCAATATTTTATAGTATATATATAACAATTTGTTTGGGAAAAAAGGAAAATTAACTAGGGTTTTTTTTTTTTTTTTTGGGTAAACTACTTGAAAATAATTACTCCGTATAACAAGCAACAAAACCAAATATATCTCGGTTCTAAGATACTCAGAATATATAGGAATCTACTTAGAATCTAACAATCATATAGTAGAGAGGTACAAAGAAGCTAGTTAGATAACTTGACAATTAGTTATACAATACTAAAGTTGACCGAAATCACGACAGAAAAGAGAAAAGTGTCTTTGCAAAACTCCAGAAGAATTAAAGCAAATGAAAAGAACCTTGATATCCGGGCGCAAATGATTATGCCATCTCTCCCGGCACTGTTTTCCGGCTCGACCAACCATCTTTTCAGCTATCTGAGCCCATTTCCTCACCCCATATTGCTTCACTAACCTAAGCAGTTTTCTTATTTCATAAAACAAATTTATACAATATTTTAGTATTGACTGAATTTATACTATGGTGGAAGATCAACCAACTAATATATATATTCATGGGTTAACAAATTCAAAGAAAATTAAGAAAAAAAAACCTATATATATATATATATATATATATATATATATATGACCTGTCTTCTTCATCTGTCCATTGCCCTTTGATCAAAGTTGTAGAAGAGCCACCTTTCACTCTCTTTTTCGAAATTTTCTGCGTCACTTTAGTTTCTTCTTTCAAACACAAGTTATGATTTATCTCGTTTGTCCAGTTAAGAGTCTCTCCATCTAGAAAAAGCCCGTCAACAAAACGAAACTCCTCGTGTTGTCTCGGCCACGAAACCCCAACTCCATAGCTACCAATTGCACCACTAGAAGAAGAAAAATCACATAACCAATTTGCAGAATTGAGTGTTCCGTTGTTGTTCACATCTTTTAGAGTTGGTTGCTGCGAGAAACAATGGTTTTGACCACCACCCCACAAGAACTTATCTATGGCTGTTAATGGAGGACTAGGTCGATAAGGAGGGTCGTTTTGTAAATTCACATACCCTAAACCCCCACCACCTCCACCTCCACCTCCACCTCCACTTCCACCTTCCATGAAAGGAGAGCTAATTAAACAAGAAGGGAAAGAACTGTTTTTAAGCAACAAAAATTGCTTCAAGACTAGCTTTGATTAAGGGTTGTGTTTTTTTTTTTGCCTTCTCTCAGCTTGTAAGGAGAATAGTTTGGACAAACAGGTGGTGATCATACTTGTGATGAGCTTATAGATGGGCTGATTGATAACCTTTGATTTGAAAGTTGATCCAACGGATGAGAATCAAAGATGGCTGTAACTCCTGAGCTTCCTCTATCAGACAAAAGTCGAAAGAGGGGTGGAGAGATTAGTGGGTTCGTTATTAAACCCACAGTAATTAGTTAATTATTAGTCATTGAAATTACTATTGTTGGTGAAATATGGAAAGTCTTTTTTTTTTTTTTTTGGAATTATCCACTCACTGCCATTTAAATTTAAATTACTACTATTATTTTTGTGAGTTAATTGTAGTTATGAAGGGAGAATTTTCAGCCCTGGTGTACTAAATGCTTAATTACCATTTGTAAAGCTAACAATATATGACATTTGTACCCTACATTTTTTTTCTAACATGGTTGACTAGGGTTGACCTTGGCAAATGACCTATTGACATTTTGGAATGCAAGAAACGACTGTTATACAACAATTAATTCATATATACAAATTTAAAATCTTAACTGATTATTCAAATCCCGTTGGGACATACTGCCTTTGAAGAAATTTTTTTTATTATTATTATTTAGTGCAGAGACAAATTTTTAAACATGTTCAAGGTAAATTATAAAGTGTTCTAAGAGACTTGACATTACTCAACATCAAAAAATAAAAAATAAAAAAAATCATAACCAATTGGAGTTGGCAATAACCAGATTTGAATAGTCTAGTCCACCAGTACTTTTCTTAAACTAAATGAAAAATATAAAATGCAGGAAAATGGATAAATAGGAATATGAACTTGTTGATTTCTTATATATATATATATGTTGAAATAATTTAAAATATTTCACAAATTTTTTAGTAACATTATGAGCTAGTTTCACAAACCTTTACAAAAAGATAAAATTATTTCATTGCAATCTCCATGTCACGAATTTGAAATAAAGAAATAATAGGCATAAAGTTTACGTACAACAAACCAAACCCATAATAATATGAGTCTCATGTACCGTGACCTTACTAGTCTAGCTAATCACTCTACTTTTCGTATAATAAACAAAAAGCGCCTTGTGTTATAGCTCAAAACCCTAACCCTCTGGGAATGAGCTTTTTGTTGGTTTTTGATATAACTGCACCAGTGGCAGTGACATTCTTGCATATGTTAATTTTATATCAGTTCACAAACAGGTGCCTAATGATTGAGATCAAACGAAGTATAAAAATATACATTACATATTACACATGATAATTTTCCATTTATGTGCCACGCGTTACACCAAACACCGAATCTTAATATGAAGCCCAAAACTACGCTAATCTTAAGAATGTCAATGCTAATCTTAAGAATCTCAAAAAAAAAAAAAAACCTTAAAGACGAAGATATCAGGCATGGTGCAGCGGAAGAAGTCGAGACATCCTGAGACAGTTGGCGAAGAATCTCATAATTCATCTAATTCTACCCACTCATCTAACCAATAGATGGGAACTGCTACCCGAATAGAACTTTCTAACCGATTAGATGAACCCATCTTCAATTCAGATTGTTGGATCAGATCATAACTGGCCCAAACAATAGGTAGACGGGATCTACACACTAAGCTAATTTGAAGCCCAACGTGTACAAGCCGCTCCATAGATGGCCCAGTTCCCAATGCTAATTGATTGTAAATGAGCCCAATCAAGTGTACCTTAGCATATTGGAGCAATAGCAGTCCATATCTAAAATAAATTACTGCCCTTTCATTTTTTACTGCTCTAGAATAAAGTTCTAAAATAAATGTCATGCTTGAAAAGTCAAAGTAGTGTTTTTTTTTTGACTTTACTAATTTAACCTTTAAACTTATAAAAAGTAAATAATCACATACCCACTGTAATCATAGGTCATCACAGGTGAAAATTTACAACTTACTCACCGTTAACGTGGACCAATAATAAATAGACACGTTCTATTTTAATTACCAGATCATAAGTACGATTTAATGGGTAGATATTCACACGTTCTATTTTAATTACCAGATCATAAGTACGATTTAATGGGTAGATATTCACTTAGTAAATCGTACTTATGATCTGATAATTAAAATATGACGTATCTATTTATTATTGGTCCACATCAACGGTAAATATGTCGTAAATTTTCACGACTTAAATATTGTCCAAAAATTTATACATTAAAACTCATCATTTTAAAAAGTTATATTTTAAAAAAAGAACGTTTAATTTGGGACCGATGAAGTAATTGTTATTTTCTTCTTTTTTTCAAAAATGATTGTAAATGATTGTGTCGGGCCGCTAAGAGCTTCCTAAAATCCGTCGCCAAGTAAGTGTGGTTGTAGTTCCATCCACATATATTAAGCAATTATCGAAAGAGTTGGGAATGAAACTTGGGTGTAAGTTGAGCGAGCTAATCATCATTAAACTCAAGTTTTTAACATCTCATCACATCTAAAGTTGCATAGAGTTATCCAAATTGTAATATTGCACTAATAAATAAATATCAAAAAAATATTAATATATATAACTATGTATTAAACATAAATAAAATCTCTCAGATAATATGATAAAAAATAACCAAATTATATTATTAGAATTTGAAAATTTGTAAAACATAATAAAATTCATCCTTTTGAAAAGAACTCAAATCTTAAACTCCTTGTGTTTCAAATTAAAAGTACCTTTTGAGAAATGACTCATAAATTACTCCCTCATTCTCAAATTAGTCAGAAATTACCGAATTTTTTTTATTTTGTTTCCTTAACTAAAATTCTATTACTATAATTTTTTTTTTTAATTTTTACTTTAAACTTTTAAAGCAAATGTGTTTAAGTTAGGTGAAGTGAAAACCTGAACACATCAACATAAGCTTTTTTTTTTTTTTTGTTAGGTGTCAGAGAAATTTCCCCCCTCTCAAAAAAAAAATATATATATATATAAGAAAAAGTGGGGGAAAAAAATTAAAAGTTGTATCCAAGTAGAATACAGCCTATCGAAAAGAAAAGAATACAAAAAAAATATATGGCGGGAAAACGCAATTGTTATGGTCCTGCATTTCCCGCTAAAACACATCAACATTATTTATATACATATGCGTACATTATATACACATCATCTTGTACCTATTATCTTGACGAACGAGATCGCTGTTACTGAATATCGTGGCCGTCTTCATTTTCCAATTAGTTCAACCATGCCAACCATCGTCTCATCTCCATTCAATAACAGCAACGAATTGAATGAAACGTTACGTCTCAAAGTTGAGAGATCCAATGCCGACACCACTCCGAAACGGAGATTGAGATCCGATTCCGTTCTGCAAGGCAGTCCGATCTATTCGAGAAATCCGCCCAGGTCTTGTTCTCCGATGAAGTGGAAATCGCCTCGCCGATGCATCAATCACAGCCCAAACACTCCCGCAAACGTGAGTCCACTACTTCGATCTCATCATAAATTCTCATTTCACTCATTATCTAACAATATCATGATTCGTTTTAGTAATTTTCATGAGTGATTTACAATAATTTGCAGGAAATGCAGGAAGAATGTTGCGAGAAATCGCCCAAATTGCCGGTGAAAAGATTGTCAGATAGTTTTCTCGATAAACCAAAATGGAATCCGAGAGGCAAGTTTAATTTTAAACTGTAATTATGTTGGTGATCATATAGGTGTATGTATGTTCTTTCTTTGTGTTTTAATTTGGTGATATGTGTTGCATTTGGCTTTAATTTAGGTTCGCTTTTGATTTGTACGCAGATCCGGTACAGTTGAGTGCAGTGAAGGAGGCATTGCATGTATCGACCGTGCCATCTATGACTGTGTGCAGAGAAAATGAGCAGAGAAGAGTTTTGGAGTTCTGTAAGCAATGCATAGAAAAAGAGAAGGCCGGGAGTTTGTATGTGTGTGGATGCCCGGGGACCGGGAAATCACTGTCGATGGAAAGAGTTAAAGAGTCTTTGATTGATTGGGCAAAGGAGGTGCGTTAATGACCCTTTATTGATTCTTCTGTTAAATTGGTATTGTTTCAATTATTATGCCAGCACTAATTAAGTGCAAAATTGGAATAGTTCAATCATTTTACACATTCTTGCATTCTTCAATTTAGTGTATAATTAGGTGAAGATATTGCTGAACTTATCTTCGTTCTTTTTTTCTTTTTCTTTTTATTCTACAAGAGGGCTAATTATTACTTACACTTATGATTGTCAGTTATATCAATACATTTTATGTCAATTTTTAAGTTTGAATAGTTTAGAACATGGCAATGTGCTATAAATAGATCTGAAAAGTTTAAACTCCATTTTAATCCATTCCAATGGTTGTTGTTAGTTGATGTAAAGTTGATTTTGTTGGCAAATTCACTTTTATTTACTGGCAATAAGACATTACCTTTTAGCTTTTGCTATGTATATCTTCTATTGATTTTTGGGAAATACCATTTAATTGGACAGAGAAACGTTATCGAAATCCCTTAATGATCTCAATATTGCACATTATTTACATGCTTGTTCGGGTTTCTCAAGAAGGAAGATTGTTGGTTCCGTGCTTGCATATAAATTTCTTAATAATCTTGATGTGGGATTGTTTACTTTCTGTATACTAATTTAATCATTGTTCTTGCTATCAGGAAGGATTTCAGCCACCAGATGTTTTAGCCATAAATTGTACTTCTCTTGCACACACTTCCGAAATTTTTAGCAAGGTAGTGAAATTTGTAGCATTTTTCTTTATGTGCATCAGCACTGCAATGGCACAAATGCTTATGTTCTGTTAGCTTTGGCAGATACTAGAGAAGAACCAGCTGCGGAAGAAAACAAATGGTTCTAATTCACCCTTGCAGCATCTTCAGAATTTGTTTTCTCAAAAGCAGCAATCAACTGGCATGAAGATGATGTAAGTTTGCATTCCCTCAGCCATGTGTGCTCATAGATCCCACCATACATCTACATATAATATTTGGTGTACATGTTGAATCAAATATGATCATAGTTTTTCTTGGAATCTTGTCTGTACAGTTAGTTACTAAACTCAGTGTCCCTAAGTAGATTTCATTGTTCACAACTTCACAGGCTGATTATTGCTGACGAGTTGGATTATTTGATAACTAGAGACCGAGCTGTGCTGCATGATCTTTTCATGCTTACAACTTTGCCATTCTCCAGATGCATATTGATAGGTATTATATTGCAAATTATTGTTACAAGTTTCCCGCCCTTTTGTGTCACTGTTCTTTAAAGTTCAAGAACTTCAGGTTTTCCAAGTAAAACAACTGTTTGCTAACTTGTGCAAGACTTACAATTCATTTGCTTTTATAGGAGTAGCCAATGCCATAGACCTAGCAGATCGATTTCTTCCAAGACTTCAATCATTGAATTGTAAGTTCATTACTTGTTTTTATCAGTTAAATCTTTATTGATTGTCCTTGTGATATGATTGGGTGTGTTGGACGAAGTTTCTTTTTTCAAGAACCTCTATATGATGCTATCTAGGCCTTGTATTTGAATTGATTATATTCTTCAAAACTTGATTCATAGCCAATGTGCCAGCCAGCCTAGTTGGTAAAGTCTTGGCAATTGTATTAGACTTTGTACCAAATTATACCTTCAATCCTGGTTTTGGTTGTTATTCGGGTAGGGGAAGGCACCCTCAAATTGTCACCAAATTATCTTCCTGGATTCCATCAGTGAAGAGAAATTGTTTTGGTGTCTCATGTCTGGTCGTAGGTCAGCGACTATGAATGATGATTTTATAGCTGGCTGTATTCTAAATCTCCTAGCTGTTTATTCCTCCTTTTCCTTATCCCCAATAAGCAACCTTAGGAGGCATTGAGCACTACTGGTTCTAATATTTGCTCTGCTGTTTAAGAATAGTACTTACTCTTTGGTTCTACTGGTTTCTTATGCTAGGCAAGCCTGCGGTTATAACTTTTCGGGCCTACTACAAGGATCAGATCATCACGATTCTTCAACAGAGACTAACGGTAAATGTTGTGCTGCTTTTTTTAAATATCCATTAACAAGTGCAAGCACTTTTCTTTAGTCCATGCAATATCATTAGGAAGACCAACTGTGACATTGTTTTTCCTTGAAGAAAAACACCTTTAGACAGCTTAGCTCAAAGATAAATATGGCCCAGATTCCCCTATGATGCAACAAATGAAATTCCATGCCTTGTTGATTAATTATGTTACATAAATCTTATAGAACTTGGAATAAATGAGAATGTTTCATTCACTTATCAGTATTTTTCATTCAGGTTGGCTGTAAATGTTCTCAGTTCGTCAGGTTCACATTTGCAAGAAGGTCTGCTTTAACATGCTGCACTCATCCCATTGAGTCTGGCTAAAGAATTCTTATTTTTTCTGAATAAAAAATGTAAGGTTTGAAGCCACAAAAAGTGAACATAGACTAGCAGTCCTAAATACAAGTTAAATGATATTTGAACAGCTCAATGATCTTAATAAAATTTCACTTGGAATCCAGTAATCCAGTAAAGTTCTCTCTTGCCTTATTCTTTATGTACCATTGGAACATCACAAGATTCAACAAGTTGAAGTACCTGTGTTATAGGAATCATTTATATGAACATAGTTCTTTTGGATTTTGTAAATTCTGAAAAATAGTAAAATGTTTTCATTATTGACTTAAGAATGACCAATATTATGTTCTGACAGGTACTTCCTTACACTGTCTTTCAATCGCAAGCCTTGGAGCTCTGTGCCAGAGTAAGTCACCACCATTGATTTTTAGCTGTCTTCTGACAAATCATGTTTGCTTCTCCTCACTCCACATTTTGCCATCAACTTTTGAGAATATCCATCTGTGTACTATTATTTAATTGAATATCATCTTATGAGAAACTATTTTCTCTTAACATAAAGCATGAAGCATCACTATTTCTGAACTTTATTACACGTTACCTATTAAAATATGGCACATGAATTCAGTATTGTAAATCATGACGTGTGCAAGTTTAGAAACTGACATGGGTAAAACATGGCAGAAAGTTGCAGCTGCTTCTGGAGACATGAGGAAAGCTTTATGCATTTGCAGGTTGGTTTTTGATTTGCAATTGTTGAAGCACTTTGTGTAACCTATATTGAATTTGTAATCATAAGATCTGGAATTAGAATGTTGGGTAAACTCTGCTTATAAACTATAATTTTAAGGAGATGGCTATGTAATTAAAACCACAATTAAATTTGTACTGTTTGGATTCATAACATTGCATCTTAGTGATTACATCCACGTCTGTATAACAACTAGAACAATGATCTTAATGTTAAAGTTTATTCACTTAGAACTCTATAAATATGAAAAGTCCATATTCTGTGTGGAATTTAATTAATTTTTTGTAGAATAAACAAGAAAACTTAGGAAGGTAGTGCAGGAAGTTTTGTATGTCAATGTCCAACAGGAGCAGTCACTTGTTTGCAAGTGTCTGTGCAAGTGGGTTGTACCAATTTGTCTGCAAGTGTCTGTGCAAGTAGGTTGTACCAATTTCTACATTTTCATTTATTTGCATGGAACTAGAAGTACATCTATGATGCACTTCCTTGCTCTTATTGAAAAAGTGATTATACCAATAAATTAGAACTGACAGGAAATATAGGACTTCTTGCATGCCTGTAACCAATATTTTTAACCACAGCATTTTCAAACAGCTCTGTGATAGGTCTAAATCCAATGCTAGAAATGACTAAAACCAAGGACCTAGAATAGTATTAAATACAGATCTGGTGAATACAGTTATTTTGCTTGGATAATAGGAAAAACTGCAATATTAACTGTTTTAATTTTGTACCAGGAGTGCAATTGAGATGCTAGAAGCAGAGCTGAGAGAATCTTCCTGCAATCTAAATATGCCGTCAGTAGAAAACGTGCTTTTTGATCAACATACAACTCCAGCTCGGGAAAGTTTGACAAAGCAAGAAATTGATATTGTAAACATTCTTTATCCATTCCAAGCATAGACTTGTGAAAATGATATACAATCTTGTCTCTTGAGTAAATGTCAGGCTCATTGCAGCAAATATAAAAAATTGTGAGCACTTTGTTTACTAAAGAAGCTAAAAGTGCTCACCTTCAGCCATAGCTTTTAAGCATTTTTCATATGTTTTGTTGGCTGTTCTATTTATTCTCAATATTCCATTGAAATATTTATTAGATTTAAGTTTTGTGGTGCAAGATTGGTAGTAATTGGAGCCAGTGAGATTGAACGCTTTAGTTTAGTACCATTAACAATGTTCTTGCCAGATTTCGTTATCATTGTTTTCTCATATTTCTAGTGAGCTTTTAAACCAATAATTCTCATATCCAGAGAGCTTAGCTCTAGTGCATATGTCCTCTGCTTTCCAAGTGGAAGGTTGAAGATTTAAGTCCTATAAAGGTCAATTAGGGGTGGGTGAGTTACCAAAAGTAATAATAATTTTTTATTCTGATTTAGTTTCCATATCTTCTTTATGTCAATTATTGTCTTCTTTATTCTTACAAGTTTTGGAACCTGTTACAGGTGAGGGTTGATCACATGGCCACTGCTTTGTCAAAGACGTATAGATCACCAATAGTTGATACTATACAATCTCTTCCACAACACCAACAGGTAGGTTCTTGCTAATAAGTTAATAACATACATAACATGACCTACAATATGTGTTGCATTTTGATAGATGTCTGCAAACTTTTTATTTAATCTTGGCATGCCTTGTGGTGCTTGTAATTGATGGTCATCATGAGAAGTTTTAGATACATCATAAGATATTTGGCATAGTACTTATTGCAGCCAACCCAATCTGCATGAGCTTGAGTTTGCTACAAATTTCTTATTTAGTTAGCCCTTAGGTTTGAACCCAAGTTAATCCCAAAACAACATATGCCATATAATTGAGGCCTTTTAGCTCATCACTTTTTGACTGCTTAGTTACTATAAATATGTCTTTGAACTTTTTAATTATGTGTTCATGCTGCAGATTATACTTTGTTCAGCTGTGAAACTATTCCGTAGGGGAAAGAAGGATACAACCATAGGGGAGGTATATTTCCTATCAGTATTGACAGTAAAAGACTTTGGAATAAAATAGTAGACTGATTTGTGAGTTTTCTATATGGATGCAGCTCAGTAAATTTTACATGGATATTTGCAAATCAATATTAATCCCACCAGTCGGAATCATGGAACTTTCTAGCATGTGCAGAGTGCTAGGTGACCAGGTGAGCAAAAGACATTACATTTGCTGATTAGGTTCATATCCTTTGACATAAATTATCTTCACAAAGATTTATATCAGAGCACATAAACCTCATTTGAACTAAATTTCAGGATCTAATACCAGCTTACCAACTGGAAAAAATAATGAAATCGGCAAACTAATGGGACATTTTTCGAATTGCAGGGGCTTCTCAAACTTGGTCAATCTAGAGAAGATAAATTAAGAAGAGTAACATTAAAAGTAGACGAGGCAGATATTACTTTTGCATTGCAGGTATATAAAGATAAATCTAAGTTTCCTAGACTTAAATCTGCCAAAATATTACAAAGTTATCTTCTGAGATAGCTTGGACTATTTATTTTTTGGCTCACTATTATAATTGTTCTGGAACAGGGATTTCGCGTATTTCGAAATTGCCTTCAGTAGTTCAGGACATAAGTACATGGGCTCATGGTTATTCTCATGCATGGTGGTGGTGAATGTTCCGTTTTCACTTCTTCGCTTACTCTGAATTTAAAGGTTAGAAGGTATTGCTTTTAGAGTTGTTTCTTAAGCTGCCATTTGAAGTTAAGTTTGTGTTGATACTCCCTCTTCCATACCTGTTACGGCAGTTGATACCACTCTGCTTCTGGGGTTTACTCATTTCTTAACAGTAAGAACCAATATGTTTTCTTCCTCGGCAAAAATAGCCACCCTGCCAACCTAGATTTTTCACATCTCATTCTTCAAGATGATCAGAATGAACACAATCAACACCGTCAGTCTGTCACTGATGTTGTTCAATGTCACAAGACCAAATACTTGTGATATGGGGTATTGGTGGTGGAAGGAATCTGACACAAGATATTTTAAAATTGGAAAATACTTATAAAATACTTATTAACACTGCAATATTTGGCCAAAATTATCATTGCTTGGCTAATTTGCTGGTCGAGTTTTCTAAGGATGGCTGCACGAGCCCATTTATATTTGGGAGGGGGTCAAGTTTTCTCTGTTTGGTTCCATGAAAGCTTTGGGGTCCTTTTAGATATTGGATAGGGAGTTACGACATTTTGTGACATCAATGCATGTTAAATATATGCTTCTCTCTCTTTCTTGCTTTACAGGTTAGCCTTATTCTTATAGGCTACATTTTCATTTTGTAAATGCAGATATCAGTGCATTGGCACAATTGCTTCAGTCTATTTTCATCAGATGTGGAGTAATGGAGAGAACAGTTGGTAGACTTCTAGATGTGGTATTAGCCAGTTGCCAGCAAAGAGTTGCCGCTGCTGACATATCTATTATCATTAGTTCCAATCATATAAATATATATATATATATCTTTATTTTTCAAGAAAAAACTGATAAATGTAATATACAAATGTCACTTGTAACAGAATTTATTGATAGCAGAGCTATTACATACATTTTAGCAATAAAGTAATTTTGATTCATTTCCAAATGTCAGTCTCTTGACAGTATCTGGATGGGTTGTGTGTGCCATGGCTTCCCTTTGTTGAGTAAGAAGACCAAGGAGTGGTGGTACCGCCATTTAGCAGTCCGGGTGTAAGCCAACCCCATGGAACATTACTCGAGCGAGCAAATGTTTTCTTTAAATTTAATCCGATAAAATCTGTTTTTATTTAGGTAATTCATTGTTCATGCTAAAAATCTTTTATGAAAATAACAAGAACTTTCTAGAGTATAAAAGTAATGTAAGAAAAAGAAGACGATGGATGAACATAGGTGTAATTAATTCACACAAGGAACAGATTTATCCTTTTTAAAATTAAAACAGAGAATCACTAGTTTTTAGAATTGTTATATTATCCTGCACCGGGTGTATTGATAAAAATGTTGTATGTAAGATCCAAATGCAAGGAAAATTGATTAAATTGAATATCTATGTGCAATAACAGTGTAGAAGTGAGAGACTTGTAGGCTCATCCATAACCCTACGAACCGAGAATTTCGAGAAAACCATCACAAGATATCTATTGAAAATGTGCACGGAGCCGAGAGCGGCACCCGTTTGAAAGAATTGTGTGACTTAGGCCAAAATGACATTATCATGAACTTATTTTTTTTTCCTTAAAGAGATCATGAACATTGTGATAAATAGATATGTATAACAGTGCCAGAGGTTGCTGAAAATGCCAGCCATCTAAAGATGAACGGACAAGAATTGAATTAGAAGAGGGAACAAATCGCCACTACCTAGGGTTTTGATTCAACCACAAATTTGCAGTGGCTTTAAAATAGAACTATCACAAATGAAAAAGCATATGATTAGAATATGAAATAACTGAAGCTAGAAATGTTGTTTCTAATTAAATCCAGTGTTTCCCAAATGTCATAAGCAAACATGATAGCAAAATATAAGTTCGGTCTGCTACCCTACTCCATCTAGCAGTCCGTGGACAACTCAATCAAACAAACCAAATAAGCCTTCTTCTTCAGATTCCTCTTCCTCATCCTTCTTTGCTTCCTCCTTGGCGGGAGGAGCTGCAGCAGTCCCAGAATCAACAGCATCGACTGGAGCCAAAACAACTGCGAATTTGCTTGGGTCCTGCAATTTTGTTATTTAAATGAGATATTGCTGTAAAAAAATAAACAAAGACAGATTTTATAGTGCCAAATGCAAACCTTTAAGTACTCCTTCACTTGCTCAGCCTCTGGGAAGGAATACTCGGTTGCCATTGCAACAGCCAGAACATTTTTGTAGTCATTAATGAACATGTGAGGTGCAGCAGCAAGTGTTGGGTATGCGGCAGCCATTGACAGAGAGGTAATCATGCACACCCCAGCAGCAAATTTCTCAATAAGGTCGTCTTCTGTGAGGTCAAGCACCTCAGGATTGAATACAGAACCATTGTCATAGACAGAGACGACTATGAGACCGTAGGAGAATGGCCTTATCCCTAGCTTCGAAAGAAGGGCAGCTTCAGAAGAGCCCACCTTGTCACCCTTCTTGATAAGCTCCACAGCAGTGACAATTTCAACTGTGCCTTTGTTAATCTTCGTTGGGATGTTAAGCACCTGAAAAGTGAAAGGGTTACAAGTATAGCAGAAATTCAGTGGTGCTAGAAGTTCGAATATGTAACCTGAAAAAAGGAAGTCTGAGAA
This sequence comes from Cornus florida, assembly GCF_030987335.1. Taxonomy (NCBI): domain Eukaryota; kingdom Viridiplantae; phylum Streptophyta; class Magnoliopsida; order Cornales; family Cornaceae; genus Cornus; species Cornus florida. The sequence goes on along the minus strand of NW_026775578.1, from coordinate 11,474,789 downwards.
GGATCCAGTCCAGTGTTCCCGGGTGGGACAACAACGTCAATCGGAGCAACCAGGCCAACACGTGCAGGAGCTCCAACCTGTTCAAGAAAATATTAGAACTCCGTGAGCTTATACTAAATATTACAAAATCAACTAGCCATGAAATGAGCAGTAACAGCTATGAAATTGCAGAATAGACAAAATAATGTGACCAACGTACATCCCAATTTGTAAATTCGACTAATGAAATTAACAATACTAACTACCAAGGAGAGCTAATTAAGGTATAGCAGAGTTGATGATAGACCAAACTAATGAAAAACTACTAGTGAAAACTCTTACAGATTGTAGTCAAAACTTGAATGTCATTTATGACAAGTAAACTGTATGTCCTCGAACAGAAACATATTTCTCAAGCACAAATAGTTCATTTGCTAGTTAAGAACAAAGCAAGAACTTGGATTTCCTAAGTTTTCACATAAGCATGGGATTAATTAAACTGATAATATCTGAATAAGTGCTTCAATGAAATAAACTTTATTGTGGTTAAAACCAAATACAAAGATTATGGTTGCTTCAGCTCTCAATCCTCAAATAGTACAATCATGTTCTACTCCTTCAGGTCCAGCTCCAACAAAGTTGAAATCAGAAATACATGTAGTACACCGAATTTCGACTTATCACCCACCTATATATTCAGGTTAATTAAACCCCTTTTCAGTTTTTCCCCGAAATTAGGGAAAATTGGGAGTCAAGCATGTGCTAAAACATGACAACAAGAAATACCCATGTTTAAAAAACATTCTTTTACACCTTTTATCTTCTGATTTATTGCTGCTCTCCAACTATTTGAGTTAAATGCATATATTGTGACAGTACATTATACTAATGCATACCTAGTAGCATAAATACATGTACAAGCATCATAATGTAATTTGAAGTTGCACATATAGCGAGCTGTGGTTAACTTATAAGATTAAGAATAAGGAAGGACAGACATGACTAACAAAGATGCACATTCTTGTAATGCATGATTCGCAATTAAAAGGAAACAAATTGAAGAAAGAAAAACAATAATAGATAAATCAAGAAACTAATGACAATAATAGATCAAGAAACTAATGCAATAATAGATCAGTCTAAAGTGAACACTACAACATGCTTATCACAAAAAACTGACAATGATAGATCAAGAAACTAATGCAATAATAGATCAATTAATAATAAATCAGTCTAAAGTGAACATTACAACATGCTTATCACAAAAAACCACTCTATCAAAAACAAAAATAGAAATACATTAACAATATTAATCATAGTAGTAGCACTAATAACCATACCTTATACTTTGCAACCTCATCGCTTACTTCCTTCAAATCACCCTTTGTAAAGATCAATCCCACATTACCCTAATTCAAAAGGAGAAAATTATTTACTAGGCATCATCAACAGGAGCAGAGTGAGTATATTAAATAACCCAACCCTACAAAATTTGAGAAAAGAACAATAATCAAACTAATATCCTCCAATTGATTGCTGAGACAACAGATAAATCAAAAAATTAAGTGCACATTTGGGAGTGTTTCTGAGGATTGCCTTGTATTTTTGGAACAAAAAATTGGTAGAATGTTTAGAATATTTTCTTGAAAGAAAACTGGAAACACATCCTGAAATTTTAATTTTAGAAACTTTTTCAGCCCTTTTTCACTTTCTATCTTATTTTCAGAAATTAATTAAACCCTAAAAAAGAAAACCATTCCATATCTTCTGCAAAAACAAAAACAAAAACAAAAATAAATAAATAAATAAATCTCAAACCAAAAGAGAGAAGAAAAATCGATCAGTAGCATAATACATCAACCAAATAAGATATTTATAAAAAAAAAAAAGAAAAAGAAATAGAGCCAAAAAATTAAAAATCAAGCAGTGATATAATATTAGAGAGAGAATAAAAATCGAGCAGTGACATAATATATTAACCAAGTAAAAAAAAAAAAAAAAAAAAAAAAAAATCTCTTGAGTCCCAAGTAACCAAAAAAGGGGAAAAAAAGAAGCGCGTAGCAGATCATTTAGTTTTCTTTTCTTTCCCACGCTTTCTCGCCAACCAAACAGACCAAAGCCCAGGAAAAACCCACAAAACACCTAGAAAGTTGACATAAAAACGTGACGTACCACAAGAAGAGGCACGAGACTGAGGAACTCATTGTTACCGGTCTTCTGAACATGCATCTTGATGGAACGCTTCATCATAGTGTTCTTACCCATCAACACCACCGAGTGACCACGCAAACCCTGGCGTATTTTCTGAAGCTGGTTTGATCCGACGTTGTCTGCATACACGATCAAGATCTGAGAGTACATATCAAGAAGATCGCACAACTTCTGGTCGTACTTGATCTTCTTCTCCATCCTTGAAGGTTTCACCGCCATTCTTGAGATCAGAGCAAGCTAGTTCTAAGGGTTTTTGTTTCTGAGACAAGTAGTCAACAAAACCCTATATTACTATATTTATATATACACGGATATATATATATATATATATGTATATGTATACATACATACATACATACATACAGAGAAAGAGAGAGAGATTACCTTGCTGGGTGTCTATATTCCACGGCAGCTTTTGTGAAAAGAAACCGGAAAATTGCAAGGGTTGGCGCAGAGAGAAAAAGTGTGAGCGTGTACGTACATATATATATATTACATGGAGTAGGTAATAAAGACAAAAGATATTTAGGCCCTGTTTGGACAAAACATATTTGAATTTGGGTTTTTTTTATAAATAAATTGGAATTTCTGAAATGAAATTAGGGGGTCAGACGTAGTAAATGCAATCAAACTAATTCGACGGTCTAGATTCATCGACCATTGGGGGCGAGGAATCTCGATTCTCGTGTGGATTGGATGTTTTTAAGCTATGTAGTAGGTTTTGGACGAATTAACACGGTATGACTTATGAGCCTATCAGGCTCGTATCAGTGTATTTTTTTTCCAACATTGGCTATGAAGCCTATGATGCAAATTCTTTACTTTTTAAAATATAATTCAATAAAAATAAATTCCTGTGATAATTGATGATTTTTTTAAAATAATTTATTTATAAATTATAAGTAGCATAAATTTATGAATGAGAGACATTGGCATTCTACCTTTTATGCCTTTGCACTCCATCAAATAATATTTAATACTTCTAAGTTTAACTCTATCTTTATAGGTGAATGATTGTTTTCTTTTAAATTACACAATTAGATATGATTGATTTTACCAGTTAATCTTTAATGTTTTACCAGTTAATCTTTAATGTTAGGGTGCTTTTTCACCTTATACTTTCTGAATACGTGAACTTTTAAATATAGGCTATAAAAGTTATTTAAAAATTAAATTATCTCAAAAGAAAAAATCCTAACCCTAGAAGTTGAAGGAATTAAATTAATAATTTAATACATTCCTTATTAGACTCCGAATTTCCATTATTATTATTATTTTTTTTCTATTTTCTCTCACACCGCTTGGATGAGTGTTCATTAGTATCAATTTAATTTTTAAATACCAACGGACTAATGGCCCAGCGATATCAGCCACTTACTTTTTAAAGGGAGGTCAGGTTCAAGTCTTAGAAGAGAAAAAAAAAAAATTAGTTTTAAAATTCTTCATTATTTTCTTTTAAATAATGAACTTTTATTATTACAACAAGACCCTTATTTTTTTATAAAATGATTTTCGATTTTATTTAGTCGTATTCTGAAAATATTCCACTGTATCCGATTTATAAAATATATATATTTAAATTCATAACATTTCTTAGGCATTTGGGACACATATCTAACCCGTATCAGTTCTGATTCTGCAAGAATTGTCTAGTGCTTCTGTAAATACGTAGTAGCATTCTTCCTCTGCATTTTTAGTTGTCAGTTTGGGAGAACATTGTTTGGGTTTTTGGGGCTTCGGCCTTCTTGTTTTCTTATTTCTTTTGCTGGGCCACCTTTGATTGTCTGCTTGTTTTGTGGGCTTATTTTCTCTATAAGCCCACCTATCTGTATTATCCTTTTTAATCAATAATATATTTGCTTTGCTTTAAAATAAATTAAAAAAATAAAAAGGATAATTTCACTGACATCTCCTGAAATTTGGCTAAATATCACCCTCGAATATCTTTGAAAAATAACTCTCACTCACATTACAAATTTTTGCTCCGTTTTTCACTCACACCTTAAAAGTTAATTGACAGATGCGTCAGATTATTTTTTACATGTAAAAAGACATTCTTACTTTTTAACTTTGGTTTGACTCACTTCTTTAATGATTCAAATGATATATTTACCCTCCTTTTACTAACTAACTTTTTTCTTTAAGTACTCAAATGACATATTTACGCTTACTTTTCCATTGAAATCAACTATCCCTCTTCAACCGCTACATAAGACTCATATTAGGTGACCAAAATACCCATTATATATATATAAATTTTAGATTGCCAGACTTTTCGCAAACAGCCCCTAAACAAACAAATGATGGTTTTTGTAGTCCTCTGCAATAAAGAAAATAGAAGGTGAAGGTGAGGCTGGACAATTGATATAAAAGTTTTTTTCTTTTCTTTGTCTTTGGCCAAATATACGAGTGAATCTTAAATTAAAGATCTTTCTGCAACTGCGAGACAAAAAGAGATTGACTTCTCTAAAATGAAACAAATAAAACCAAAAAAATAAACTATATAAATAGAGAGAAAGATTGTTGTAAAGAGAGAAATTTTCATTCTCTAATTCGTGTAACTAGTCGATTATGTTGTATGAATTCAACATATATATATATATATATATATATAACTCATGTATAAAATCAACCCATGGTCTTTAAAAAAGGGGCACTCTGAAACTAGGGTTTCATGATTTTGTTAATCTATGAAAATGGACCTAAGTAATACTTATTTTCGAAAAATGTTTGAGGTTAATATTTGGTCAAATCTAAGGGAGTATTAATAAAATTAATAAAAAAAAAAAAAACTAAACTAAGCACAATAAATATTAGCTTTGAATTATTATTACAAATATATATACGATTTTGTTTGATGGTTATTGTATTATTTTATTTTAAAAGTGGAGTAAATTGAAAACTAATGGTAAACACTGTACTTTATTATTTATTTTTTGTGAATTTTGTCACCTGACTCTGTTGATTGTTAACATGTGAAGAAATTTGTTGCAAAATACTTGAATTGTAATGTACAAAGCATTTACACGTGTGTGTGTACATATACATATATACATACATACATACATATATATATATATATAGGTGATGAATGGGAAGGGGGTGAGTACCCTACAAATTATGGTAGGCAGTGATAGGTAATTAAATTATCGATGTAAGGAAAATGGGCAAGTGATGGGGGTGTAAATTATACGAAGTCATCTTAACTTCGAAGATAAGAACCCCTTCAGAGTCAAGGTGGGTTATATGAAGTCATCTTGACTTTTGAGATAAGATTTTCGAAAGCAGTAAGAAGTAATGGACTGCATTTATCATCGTAATAAGTAATAGACCACAACTATAAGGTCAAAAATTGACAATCGATTTCAATATATTTGATGTGCTTATGAAATGCATTAATATGTGCAATATGGATTGCATTCATATTATCACAAAAACAATACTTGCCTACTCACCGATGAGTAGGGAATTTCTACTGACTAGGTAGGTGGCATAATAAAATTATGACAAGTGTTATAAAATTTATAAAATATAAATATAACAAAAATAAAATTAGAACTGGTTTGACCAATTTTTAATTGGATTCACAGTATATTTTACAATTTTCCTCTAGTACATTGTATACATTCTTGACCACTATCTCTATAAATATCAGAATATGTGTATGGACGTTATAAAAAAAATAATTGAATTGAAATATAGCAATAGTGTTTTGAGGGGTTAGTTTTGCTCTCTACTTTCTGTGGAAAATATGTGATTGATATGAAGAACCATTCCTATAATCATAAAATGCTTCCGGTTTGTGTTTTAAAAAAAAGGTTCTTGCCCTTCTCTAGTCCAACTTAGGATTGTTACAATGAGAATGAGGAATACTTTGGGAGTGGAGGTGAATGGGTATTTTAATAACATGGTTTATGTATATGTATTTATATTTGTACAGTTATGGTGAAATCCAAATTTTGATCTTTCAATTCCAAAGAACAAAAACTATATATTGTTTTAGGAATATCTTGTTTTTGGAAAGTATTGTTTTAGGAAGCTTGAATCCTAATTTTTTTCTACTTTAAAAGCTAAATTTGTACCTATGTATGTACAAGTGTGTATAGATATATATAGAGAGAGAGATGCGGTTAACCCGATTAAAATGAATAAAATACGTTTTGGTTTGATTTTTTTTATATTTTATATATTTATAAAATTTGAAACATTTGTCATAATTTTATTATGCCACCTATTAAGTTAGTGGAAACTCCATACTCACCAGTGAGTAGGCAAGTATTGTCCTTATCACAATAAATAGGAGTGGTAGTGGGTGATGAAAATCTCATGTTATGAATTAAGGAGCCAACGCAACTACGAAAACTCATAATTAATATCAGTAAGTGCCCAATATTCAACTTTTGTACGAGCAACCATAGTTAGTTTCTTGTTGTGCCAAGAAATAAGTCATCGATAAAGAAACAGAAGCCTGTGGTGGAACAACGATCTGTGGGATATCTTGCTTAGTTTGCATCTGAATAGGCATGAAGTACAAGTGATGATTGAGGATAGAAATGAAATCTATGAAACATAGTCCTTTGAAGATGCTAAAAAAATGCAATAAAATGAGTATATCTAGGGACAAGCATGAATTGACTAACTATACGGATGACATAAGAGATGTCTAGATGAGTGACAACGATATAAATCAGACTACCACCCAATTGGCGTTACAATGTAGCATCTTGAAGAGATTCGCCATCATGTAGATTAAATCTCGTGTTGTTCTCGAATTATATATCAACAATTTTGCTATCAGTTAAGTCCACTCTCAAAAGTAGTTCTGATATGTATTTTGCAACTATAAATGAGGGATCCAACATCCAAGATCATTCATCTTGAACTGATGACTGATAAATTGTTTGAGCTCCTGAATTCTCGTAAGTAATCTCTAGTGATTATAATATCATCGACAAAAAGATAAAAGAATAATATCCCAATTAGTGCATCGGATGAATAGAGCTGAGTCATGAAAATTAGCAGAGTATCAAAGACGAGAGATAATTTGATTGAATTTTCATAAATTTTATCACCGGACTTTATTGATTGTTAACATGGGAAGAAAAATGTAATTTTTCAATCAACAAAGTATTTTCCCGTCAATGAATTAAAGAATAATTTGCAATAATATTTTTTAAAGACTATATTCATACTTTTAAAAAGTTTCTTATTCATGATAATAATTTATTTGATAATTTAGATTATCCTCTTCAGAGATATATTATAATTACACGAGTCTCAGCTATTGATTTAAAATATTTATTAGGTTATGATCAGTTATATAAAATTAGAGAATTGAAATTGAATTTGATAGAATTAGAAAAAAATTTAGTTCAATTTTCGACTAAACTTTGCTTGAATTTTACCGATTACAATTTCAAAACATCAATTTTATACTGTCAAACATAACTACTTATTTATTTGTGTCTAGAGTGAAAGCAAGAAATTTGTCCAGTAAAATACAAAAATAAAAAGTCGGTATATAATAATGTCATAATTTAAACAAATGAGGCAAGAAAATTTGAGGTTCAAGCCAACAAATGTATTGGTACTTCTTTTCACTTCGAAAAATAATTTTTTACGGAGTAATAAAAAAATATTTCTGATATGTATAGTGCAAAACCTGAATTAGAAAAACATAATCCTGTTCACAACCGACAAAGTTTAAGATATATTGACACACGTTTTTTTTGTTTTTTTAAAGATTAAATTGACACGTTTTTACAACATGCAAAACCTGAGTTTTCCGTTATAATTTGCCCTTAAAATCAAACAGGGCAAAGCCGCCTATCTTCCTCTCAAATGCTCCCCTGACCAAATGGAAACCCTAGTTCTCTCCCATCGTCCTCTTCCCTCCGACCTCCGTCGTCTGCCATTTACCTCCTGTCACAGACTAACCTCAACCTCTTTCTCTCTCGTCAACATCCCAAACTCGCGTGTCCGTAAACTCAAATGTTCCGCTCAATCTCCTCATGCAGGTACTAATCTCTCTCATTTCCTTCCCAATCTTGATCATAATGATATGTTGATATTTATGCTTGATTTTTCATTTATTTTTATTGATTGTGTGAATACATAATCGAATTGATATGATATGATTTGGCTCGTCCAGTAGAGCAAACTGTGAAATTCAAGGAAGCTGCGGAGTATGGGAATTTGATTCCGCTGTACCGTCCTGTGTTCTCCGATCACTTGACTCCGGTGCTTGCTTACCGTTGTTTGGTTAGGGAAGATGAAAGAGACGCCCCTAGCTTTCTATTCGAGGCGGTGGAGCCTGGTCTACAGGCTTCAAGTGTTGTAAGCCCCTTCTTTTACCCCTCTCGTATCTTTTTTGCTTGGTGAGAGAATGTAGGAAAAGAAAATATATCGTCTAAAAGGGGATTTCTGAGGTTTTTATTTTTTAGTTCTTGATTTTGTCACTGAAAGAAAGAAATGGAGAACAGGTGATATTTCGTTATTTCATTACTATTCAACATTCATTCAAAATATTCAAACAGGATTTAATGAAAAACCCACATTATTGGCGTTTTTGGATTTTTACAGGAACAGTTTTTTTTTTTGGTTGGACAACCAAGAAAAGCAAATTTTGAGTAATTTGTCCTTACATTTCTTTTCCCATTTTCAAGAACTGAAGAGTTTCCAGAAAATGATCCAAAAGGCGGTGTTATTATTGTAAACCTGAGAGTACTTATGTTGCAAAAATCAAAGTTTTTTTTTAGTTGGCCATATCAAAGAAATTTCTTCATTGGAATCTAATTGTTTTGAAAATGCTATTGGAATGGTGCTACATCCACAAATTTAAGCATTTGAATTTGGGCCTACTTCGATGTGGGTTTTAGTTTTCTTGAGGATCCAAATAATGAAAATTAGAAGATTTGAAAAATTTAATTGATTTTCTATTCCCAACATATTCTTGAAAACCAAACTTATATTTTTCTTTTCCTTCCATGTTTTTATTCGTCTTCTATTTTATTTTTGTTTTTGTTTTCCCCCTATCTCTTATACCTTATGTTTTTTGTGTTATTATTGTTAGGGGCGGTATAGTGTCGTTGGAGCCCAACCGGCAATGGAAATAATTGCAAAGGAGAATATGGTGACGGTTATGGATCACGAGGAAGGGAGGAAAACAGAGGAGATCATAGAGGATCCTATGCAAGTACCTCGGAGGATTATGGAGAAATGGAAACCCCAACGAGTGGATGAGCTCCCTGAAGCATTTTGTGGTAGGACTTATTGATTGATGAAAATTTGTGAGAGAGATGTTTTATTTATTCATTTATTTATAATTTTTAAACATTGGCAAGAAAACTCACACACCCACTTTGTCACTACGGGTAGTTGAACCCTCGATCTTCTACTTTGGAAGGCAAGAAATACCACTAGGCTACAACTTTTGGTGGTTTATGAGAGTGATGTTGAACCATCACATATTCCATAAATGAGAATGAAAGATGCCTCTGTTGATCGGTTGCTCACATTCGCGCGCACACACCTAGAAAAAGAGAAGTTCTATTCTGCCATTTGCTCTATTATTATTATTTAAAAAGAAAAAGAAAAAGAGAGAAAAAGAAAATGACATGGTGCCATTCATTGCTTAGTTGCCCATATAACCAAATAAATTTTCATTCTGTGGTCAACAATAGTATAATGGTCAAAAAAAAAAAAAGAAATGAAAAGAAAAGAGAAGAAAAGTAAATGAAAAATACAGGGCGCCGTTCATTGCTTAGATGCCCATCTAACCAAATAAATGTTCATTCTGTTGTCAGCATTAGAATAATGATGCGCAATTTCATCATTTTGATAGTTGTTACTAAAGAAAAATATTAATAGTTGGGTGATTAGCGTAAAAAATATGGTATATCTCTTTAATCACGACTTTCCTACACTTTTATTTTTGTATATTTTTTATTTTTCCTGTTGTAAGTTTCTTTGTGCTGTTTGACTTCAGTTTGATCTTTGATTTTTGATTTTTTTGGACTGATAAACTTTTCTGAAGAGATCATTTGCTGTTAAGTGTAATGTTGATGTTATGAGTATCATTTGATGTATGTAATTATATCCTTTAGAAATGAAAATTATAAACTGAGTTTACTATCAGATACACACAAGACCTCATACAGTTCTAAGTAAAGAATTACTATCATTTTTTTTAGTAGGTAGAAAGGATATGATATAGATATGCAACTCATATATTTGTCTCTCTTATATATATATATATATAATTTTTTTCTTCTTTCTTCTTTCTATTTGTATCTAAGATCCACACAGAAGAGAAAAGATTTGGTTAAGACATAAATTACCTATTAGATTCTCGCCCAAAATTTCCTTAGTCATGCGATCACAAATTAGAAAAGTTAATACGTTTAAATTATTATTCTGTTTAGTCTTAAGAAAATGGAGGTTTTATTATAAATTTACTTAACTATATCTAGCAATGTACTTCCTTCTTGACCAGGTGGGTGGGTTGGTTATTTCTCATATGATACAGTGCGATATGTAGAGAAGAAAAAGCTTCCATTCTCAAGTGCTCCAATGGATGACCGAAACCTTCCTGACATTCATCTAGGCCTTTATGATGACGTGATTGTGTTTGATCATGTGGAGAAGGTTCTTTGACTTTGGCCCTTCAACGTTTAGTTCTTAACAATGTGGAACTTATAATTTGTTGCTTTTTCCATGTATTTGCTCATTATTTTGTATACTTTTAGGTTTTAGTTACATGTTCCTTCTTCCTGATGTTCATCTAGGCCTTTATTATGACGTGCTTGTGTTTGATCATGTGGAGAAGGTTATTTGATTTTGGCCCTTGAACGTTTACTTCTTAACAATGTGGAACTTAGAATTTGTTGATTTTCCATGTATTTGTTCTTCCTAACGTTCATCTAGGCCTTTATGATGTCGTGATTGTGTTTGATCACGTGGAGAAGGTTCTTTGACTTTGGTGGCCCTTGAACATTTAATTCTTCAACAATGTGGAACCTAGAATTTGTTGCTTTTCCATGTATTTGCTTATCATTTTGTATACATTTTGGTTTCAGTTGCATGTTCCCTGTACCATATATATTCTTATATCACTTTATTTGAAAGGAAATTAGGGGCCATGGCTTGGTGAATTGGTAAAAGCTCAGGATAACAAGTGTGGCAACAGGGTCCTTAATTGGACATGAAATTGAGTAGGTTTCATTTAAGATTTGATTTGATTTAAGAACTATATTTTTTTTTTGATCAGTGAACGGTGCAATAATCCTGGGGTCTTGATTTGAGAACTAATTTATAGGATTTGATATGTGATTTTGAATAAAAAATTGGCTAGATATAACTATTCTCCAGAAGAACTGTCATTAATCTGGGGTGGACCCATGTATAATGAAAATACCAGTTTAGTTCTTTATAACTATTTAACCATGAATTAAATTCCGAAACTCCTTTAGTAAGAAATCTTTATTTTATTAGTAAATTCACCTCTCTTCTTTTGAGATTTTGTGAGCCCATCTAAATTTAAAAGTGTACTCTCTCTTCTCTCCCTAAAACACAAGTACATAGTGAAACCCAACAATGAGACTATGGTTCAACGACATGAACTGTAGCGATGCTGCACCATCTCTATCTTTGGGGCACCTAGATGGGAACATTTTCCTTGAACCACCTTCCCCTCTCCCTTCTAGCCAACTCTCACTCTCCAACCTCTTCTCTGTTGCCGCGGACTTAATGTAGCGATGCTGCACCTAGATGGGAACTTTTTCCTCCCCCCCTCCGCTTCCTCCTCTTAAAAAGAATGTACTTTATCTAAACGAGAGAACAAAATATGATGTAGGTTGAGATATCGACTCAGATCCTTGAAATATTCTTAAAGTTTGATTTCTTTATGGTCTCATTCATTCTTTTTTATGTTTAATATTGATAATGTTTTAAGTGTTCTCAAGTTATTTTGCTAGGAACATATATGGTGATTTTTTTTTTGTGGAAAGGTTTCTATGGTGAAGTTATGTCAAGAATCAAGTGATATCTTTCCAATCTATGGATTTGATTTATTATGAAGTGATAACTAATAGCTTCAATTGTGAATTTTTTAGATGAAGTGGTAACTAATAGCTTCAAATTCTGATTTTTTTAATAGATCGGGTGATTTCTTCATTAGATATGATTGAGTTCCTTTTTTCCATGGCAATTTGTTCAACTTCAGAAAGCAATTGTGATCCACTGGGTGCAATTGGATCGATTTTCTTCTGTTGAGGAGGCCTATAATGATGGAATGAAACGGTTGGAAACTTTAGTGTCTAGAGTGCATGATATAGTTCCGTGAGTAATCATTTTTATGCTTAATGATCCACTCCATTCATTATGCTGTTTATATCTTCATTGGTAGGATGCTTAATTTGACTTTAAATTTCAGCCCAAGGCTGGCTGCAGGTTCAATTAAATTATACAGTACCCCATTTAGTCCTTCATTGAAGGAGTCAACGATGACAAGTGAAGCATACAAGGAGGCAGTGCTTCAAGCTAAAGAACATATCCTGGCTGGGGATATTTTTCAGATTGTATTAAGTCAACGATTTGAACAACGAACTTTTGCAGACCCATTTGAAATCTACAGGGCATTGAGAATTGTTAATCCAAGTCCATATATGACTTATTTACAAGTGTGTCTGCTCTTCCCTGAAACTTTTTGCTGAGGTGTTCATTTTAATTTTTAATTCCAACTCTTATTGGAACTTTTCTTGTGATCAGGCTAGAGGATGCATTTTAGTTGCTTCAAGTCCAGAAATTCTTACTCGCGTGAAAAAGGTAATAAATCCATTTTTAAAAGGAGTAATAGAGCAATTGGTGCTCTCAACTATTCCTGTATTCTGTCATTGATAGCACAAAAATTCCAATTTCTGCCCATACTCACTGCAGAATGATTGCATTTTCCATAAGCATCTCTGCAGCAGTTTAATTTTAATTAACAGCATGGATGTGCATATTCCACTCTTATTGACAGACGAAGGTCACCAATCGACCCCTTGCTGGGACAATTAGGAGAGGGAAGACGCCCAAGGAAGATTATATGTTGGAAAAGCAGCTTTTGAATGATGAAAAGCAATGTGCAGAGCACACTATGCTGGTTGACTTGGGAAGGAATGATGTTGGAAAGGTTTGTACTCTTATTTCTTCAAAATATTGATGTAAATACTTCATGGTGCAAAACTGATTATATTATTTATCATACTACGCTTTTGCTGAATTTGTGTAAACTTACTCTTAAATGATGAAGAAGTATATCACTAACTGAATATGAAGTTTGTCATACACTGAATGTCCTTTGATAGTTCCCAGGTTAGCACTATCTGCTTGTTTTTTTGATAAATTAAAATCTCTATTAAATGCTTTTTGAAGAGATGTCATACACTGAATGTCCTTGATAGATCCCTAGGTTTGCGCTATCTACTTGTATTTTTGATAAATTAAAATCTATATTAAATACTTTTTTATGATGAATACATTATTCAATCCCTTTAGAATTTTTTTTTCCTCTCTTGTCGTAGCTTTTATAATGTTGTTTTTGATAATAAATGCATGTGTTGCCAACAATGGTTCCTCGTTACCCCCCAAAGCATTTTGTTGCTTACCATGCCCTTCCTTGTCTTTTTTGGGTGATAGGTATCCACCGTAAGCCTTTCCTTGTTTGAACCTTGCCCTTTACTTACTTCAAGGCTATGCATCCTAAGGTGCTGCTAATTTGAAGGATCTTATCCAACGTCCATGAGGGAGGGGGGAGGGCTGTAAATCCTTTTAATATGGATGTGCTTTAGATGAATGATTGGGTAAAAAACTTTCTCCCACCACGTGTTGGGGTCTATTGGAAAGGTGCTACATATTGCCTATATCACTTAAGAATATTGTGTATGCCCCCTTGAGAGGTAGTTTGATATTCCACCATGAAATAAGGAGGATTTGGATTTCGGAGCTCAATTTATCTTGGGGTAACTTCTATTATGGGAGACAAGATGATATCATGTTACCTGGGTCCTGGCGATACATTCCGCCATTCAACACATTTTTGGTGTGTTTTTGGGTAATTTATCTGTCTATACTTTATGGTAAATTGCACTGACCACTCCAATACTTCTATTAGGGTACATTGAACAGACTGCTTCTAAAGTTTGTCATAATTACAAAGATCTCCCCTCTAATTTAAAAGTATCACTGACCTCTCATTAGACGTTGTTAACATCCTGTAAAATGACTTTTTTATCCATAACTTATTTCTATATTTTTTTTTCAAAAAATAACAGAAGTTAATGCAACTTAAAAGTGTGATTTGTCCTCTATCTGAGATTCTGATTCATTATTTTCCTTTTATAGTTTATACCAGTCTACTTTCTCTCTCTAAAATTCTCTCCTCTCTTTATGAATATGGCTAGATTTGTGTGTGTGTGTGCATCTCACAAACAGGGCAAGAAACATCCACTTTGGATCTATTGGTTTTTGATCATTGATCACCACCAAAACAATTACAAAGCTAACCTCCATTTTTGCAACAGAGGGAAATCATACCCAACCCATCAAACCTTTAAATTTATCTCTCTCTTTCTATCACTTCACTCTTGTAGGAAGCCAAAGATGATTATACTCTCAACCCATCAATTGGGAACACTGTGCCATTCCCAAGTTGTATATTAAAGAAGAGCTACCCAAACCCCAAAGCTGTTTTAACCTCTGTTCATTTGTCTGTAAAGCAGAGGCACATGCTCTCTCTGTCTCTCTATCTCTCTGGTTCCTATCATAGCAGGTTTTAAGCATTGCGCTGCTTTAATAATGTGGAGTAAAGCCTTGAAAAAAATCCTTAGCAAATGCACCACCCTTGCTTATGCTGCCATAACTGTCTTGCATGTTATGTGGAACCTTGACCTCTACTTTCCATCACTCCACTCCACCCAATTTAAACCCCGCAAATTTCCCTCACTTTCCCACCAATTTTCCTTAAATCCAAAGTCCACCATGTTCATTTTTTATTTTTATTTTTCCCGAGGGGGATAAAAAAAAACCCCACCATGTTTTAGTTTCCATTTGTTCCCATCTTCAACCAATCTCAACCTCACCCATCCTCCAAGTCCTGCCTTTTTTCCACAGGCAGATTCTTATAAACACACACGTATATATAGTTATATATATATATATATATTAGGGCTTTTGAAAGAAAGAAGAATTGAGGAAGGAGAGATGAATGATCTGTACACATAAAGTAAGGGCATTTTGTCAATTAATTTTAGTTAAAATGAGGGTATTTAAATCATCGCATGAAACAGAAAGAGGATAAGACCATTTTTGGTTGGTGTTGACCGCGTTTTAGTTTCCATTTGTTCCCATCTTCAACCAATCTCAACCTCACCCATCCTCCAAGTCTTGCCTTTGTTCCACAGGCAGATTCTTATAAACACACGTATATATATTTATATATATATATAACATATTACCTATAGCGTATATATATATTTATATATATATATAACATATTACCTATAGCGTATGTATATATATTATACATTATATATATATATATATATATTAGGGCTTTTGAAAGAAAGAAGAATTGAGGAAGGAGAGATGAATGATCTGTACACATAAAGTAAGGGCATTTTGTCAATTAATTTTACTTACAATGAGGGTATTTAAATCATCGCATAAAACAGAAAGAGGATTAGACCATTGTTGGTTGGTGTTGACCGTTAATGGAGGGGGTAATTTGTTACAAAACTATGCCTGACAGGTTAGTCTTGTAATAAAAGCTAACCTTAGGGAAGTGTAATTTACCCCCACCTTATATTAATTATTCCTTGTCTTTAATTCTTATGATTGACTCAATTTCTTGTGAAGCTTATATGTTTACCTTTATTGTGTAACCAACACAGTTCTTTGATTTCTTCCAACTAACTGAATATCTTGAAAAGGTTATATATCGTTGCTTTTATCTTGTAATTAACGTTTGCCTTTATCCTGAAACCAGCACAGTTCTTTGATTTCTTCCCGATTAACTGCATTTCTTGAAAAGCTTGTATATCGTTGCTTTTATCCTGTAACTAACAGGGCCATTTGAGCAGGTCTCGAAACCTGGTTCTGTGAAAGTGGAAAAGCTTATGAACATTGAGCGATATTCTCATGTCATGCACATCAGCTCCACAGTAAGTGTTTATTCATTCTCTTTACATGGGCGTCTGTATTCATATGTGAATGGAGGAGGATATAGATAATAATTAAATGTTGCTTATATTGTGTGGAAGTTTGAACAACGAAAGACCCATCATAAATTTTTTTTTTTTTTTTTTAAGGGGAAACAAATATCTAAGGTTGTGGCTTATATGCATATGAAGCACTGAATTGGAAAAATATTTGGTTTCATGGTGACGTTTTTTCTTTTGACTTTTTTCCTAAGTTCATTATGACATTTTCCCCAATTTGTTATGGCTATAATGTTATAGTCTATAGACTCACAGCTTTTTTCATCATAGGCTTAGAAAATATTTGAAGCAATGAACTGTTTCATTTTGCTGTGCTTTTAACAACTGCACACATTTAGTGGCAGCTGATACCTGGCTTTGCAGGTCACTGGAGAGTTATTGGATCATTTAACTAGCTGGGACGCTCTGCGTGCTGCGTTGCCTGTTGGAACTGTTAGCGGAGCACCAAAGGTCTCCATTCACTTTCCTTCTTTTACAAATAATATCGAATTTGTTTAAGCTATTGATTATTTATGCTCCTGAATATGGGTGAAGTCACTAGACATTCCAATACTTATTATATATGGTAGCAAGAAAGAGTGAGAGAAAAGAAATGGGGGAAAGAGAAAAGGGAAAAGGGAAAAGAGAGCGATATACAGTATTTTTCTTGTTTGGTAGGAGGGAAGGGGGAAGCAAAGAGAAGGGAATAGAGGAAGAAAGCAATTCCCTTTGGTTTCACCATATTCCAAAGGGTGGAAGAAAGGAGGAGGGGAAAAGTATTCTCAAATTTTGTTTCTTACATTTTTTTTGCCTCGAATACCATATTTTCTTAAAATGTAAAGATATATTTATAAAATCATGAAACAAACTTTTCCTTCATTCCTTCTCTCCTATCTTAACCAGGCAAAAGGACAAAATAGATCCCATCCTTTTTCTGATATACCTTCATTATCCTTAGTACCTTCCAATTCTTTCAAATTTTCATCCCTCGTATTAGTGCAGTTTTCTCAAAGCTATCTAATATTGCAAGTACAACTGGAAGGTGCAAAGTAGGGGTGCACACGGTTCGGTTCCTTACGGTTCCGACTGGAACCGGAACCGGAACCATTCATAACGGTTTCTTAAAATTAGAACCGGAACCGTATAGGTATTGAACCGAACCGAACCGAACCGAACCATGAATACCGGTTCGGTTCCACAAGAACCGATTGTTTGCTTCACAGGCTTGATTGAGGAAGACGATGAAGCCGGCGATTTGATAGAAAAGAAGGAATAGTATGTATTTTTCGTTGTGTCGCTGACTGAGATGGTATGTGGGTGTAGATCGAAGAAGTCGTGTGACGGTGTGACCGTGTCGCACTTTTCTGTCGCTGATTGATGAGAAAATGAGAGGATGAGATGGTGTGTGGGTCACTGGGTGTAGATCGGAGAAGCCTAGTGACTCGAGTGAGAAACGAAGATGAGGGGGGGCGATGAGGAAGCTTTGAGCCTTCGAGATTGGGGAGGGCGATGAGGAAGCCTTGAGATGAGGAAGGCGATGAGGAAGCTTTGAGCCTTTGAGATGGGGGCGATGAGACTTAGGTTTAGGATGAATGAGTGAAAACTGTGAAATTGTGAATTGACTGATGAAATTGTGAAATGAGAACCACGTGGTTTAGTGTGGACCACGTGGCTACCTCTGCATCAATCATTCACAATGACTGTTTAGTAACTTTAGTTGGTATAGGATTGACTACTGAGCTGTAAGTAATTAATAATATATATATATATATATATATATACGGTTCCGGTTCTTACCCGTTCCAATGGTTCTGGAACCGGAACCATACACTCACGGTTCTAAAATTAGGAACCGGGACCAGTACCGGAACCAAAACCGAAGCCCACGGTTCGGTTCGGTTCTCACGGTTCCACGGTTCTTTTGTGCACCCCTAGTGCAAAGGCATACTATGCCTAATTCCTAAGGTGATGGACTTCTTTAGCACTGGTTTGTTGGTACATGCAATCTGCTTGCAAAAATGTTAATGTCTTCCATTTATTGGGTCTTTTCCTCAACAGAACTCCTCTTGGATGTACTCATGAACATTCTCTTCTGATCTACTGATTTTGTCTGATTTTTGAGAAGTATGAGATGTTCATTAAATGAGGATGATTTGGATCATTATTAGCCAGTTGAGGTGGTTTATTCTAGCAGTTCATGTTACAGCTTGTAGTTGTGGGGAACATGAAAACATCTATGGCACAACAGGGTGGTGCCTTACCACCCGGCAGGCGGACGCGAGGTCTATGAAGAACATTAAGACATAGTCCAACAGTTGACAGTAATGCTGCCAATGAATTAAAAGGAGCTTGAGACTGTTCTTGGGTTCAGGCTGGGGCTCGGCTCGAGCTTGCTCGTGAGAAGGTTTGGCTTGTGAGGTTGAGAAACATATTATATTTAAAAATTTTTATTATGCTTTTTTATATCATGATTTTTTTTGTTACTTTTTTATTAATAAATAGGAAAAAAAACTTTTCAAAATTACAAGGAAAAAAGAAGAAAGAAGTACGTTCAAGAGCGGAGCCTATACAAATCATGCCTCTATGGTGAGTTTAGGTTATATATATATATATATATCAAGTCATGCCTTTATGGTGGGTAGGTTATATATATATATATATATTTTAAAATTATCAAATTACGGTGAGATTTTTGGGCATGGAATGTGTGGATATGGCGTATGTGTAGTTGTACAATGATCATTAACCTGAACAGGTTCAAGGTAAAGATTAACTTAATTGGGTTATGATTGAGCGAAAGGCCCCCTTCCAAAACCTGCCTTGCTATGCCCAAGCAGTTTTTGTATTTTCAAGTGCTCTTTGGTAGTTACATTTCCAAGGCAATCTTGGATATTAGAAGGAATCAATCCTTCATGTTGCCTCCAACAGAACGTCTTATCAGTTGACCATATGGCGAATTTGATAGTTATTCGTACTAATGGTCCAATATACAACTTATTGACACTAGTATGGGTTTATAAATATATATGCTAGTGATATATTTATCTTTGTTACCTTGCAACATTGCATTTTTAAGTGGTTCTTATCGTTGGATGTTCTGCAATATATAGGTGAAAGCGATGGAATTAATTGATCAGCTGGAAGTCACGAGGCGTGGGCCATATAGCGGTGGATTTGGAGGCATTTCCTTTACTGGTGATATGGATATTGCCCTAGCTTTGAGAACCATTGTATTTCCAACTGGATTGCGTTTCGACACAATGTACTCGTACAAGGACGTGAACAGGCGGAAAGAATGGGTCGCTCATCTTCAAGCTGGGGCAGGTATTGTGGCTGACAGTAAACCTGCTGAGGAACAGAGAGAATGTGAGAACAAAGCTGCGGCTCTTGCCTGTGCTATTGAACTTGCCGAGTCATCATTTATAGAGAAATGATAAAGATTTATCTGCCTGTAGAGTTTGTTGTTTTTCTCCAGAGCAATTCTATACAAGCCCAACACCTCAACCGAAGCGTTTGGCAGAGAGCATCCCAGCCATGGGATGCTATGCCCTTGGCCCAACGCTCCGGTTGAAGTGTTGGGCTATGCTCTCAGCCCAACACTTTGGTTTTAGTGTAGGGCTTTGCAAAGCATTTTCCTTCTCTCTATGTAGTTCATAGAGGTAGCAAGACATAGTGTGGATGGTTTATCATTGGAAATGGAAAAATGGAACTGTAAATGATCTGAGATGAACGGGATTAATATTTTGTTTTTTGCTTGATATTTTAGCATGTGCTACTTTAAGCATTTTTCTTTGTGTGATCATCTCTATTTATATTTTATCAACTTATCACACAGGTACATATCAACAAGTTATAAATTGTTCTGTCCTGTAAATTAAACTGACCTCTCTTCAATTTGGGTAAATTATACACGGATATGACCTGAGATCTGGCATCTTTTTTATTTTTATTTTTATTTTTTTGTGGGCAGAATAAATTTTATAAAATGATGATTTTGTCTTTTATCTTTCTATAGCATTATTAAATATTTACACTTAAAAGGTCGACTAGAGGAGATTCTATCAATCCGTTTGTAATTTGTTATGAGAAAAAGGATTTAAATTTTATAATGACTTTTATACTTGGTATGACGGGTTAAAATCGGCAGTCCATGTTAAGGGTGATTTGTAGAATTTCAGTAAAGATGAAGGGGTCTTCTAGTAAAATGATATATAGTGAGTTTTTTATTTGGTATATATATTAGTGTTTTTTTCCGTATATTTACTGCTTACAATACGGAGAATATATTCATTCAAAAAAAAAAAAAAAAAATTTACCTGCAAAATGTAAGAATAAGTATTTATTATAGAGAGACATTAAATAATTAATACACGTATAAAAAATAAAGAATTCAGGCAAACAGACAATATATCTTTACTTCTATTAGTAGTCCTTCTGTCTTATTTTAATTGTTGGAGGACAATGAATCTTTGTGAGTCATGGTTCGGAAGTGACAATTAAAAAAAAATTGAGGGAGCATTTAAATTGTGGGGACAAAGAATCTCACAAAATATTAAAATATATAGCATGTTGGCGTGTCGCTTTCTATTTAAATTCAATCCTTGTCAGACTTTTATCTTTATTATTATTATTTTTCGGAAAGTTTTATCTTTATTATCTTGTGGATAAAAAACACGATCACTAGTACATAAGGCTTGTGTGGTGATGTAGTACATAAGGCTTGTGGGGTCATGTTCGTGATTTGGCGGATAGTGAAATGAATTTTGAGCATATAGATATGGACAAGAATGTGTATAAGTTATAACAACGAGTCATATAATAAACCTCTTAACGTGGTTGTTTGGTTCACGAGCGCCCTCATTCTTAACGCTTCATTAGTCATTTTGGCAAAGCGATATTGAGCAGGTGATACCTCTTTTCCCGTTAGATTGCACGCCCTCTATCTATCTGATATAACCATCTACAAAAAAAAGTTGTATATATATTTATATATACACACACACTTAGCCTACCAGAAATTATCAGTGATGATATGTGATTTTAATTAATTAATTTTATTTTTCTAATTTTTTTGTGATTTGGGTATTCTTGTTGAGCTTATATGATAATTGGGATTGTTTGCTTTACTTTGAATTTTTATCAATTTGAAATTGAATTGTGATACAAATATGTTAATTCATGCATTATGTGGATTGCATTTGCTTATCAAGGTGAGTGCTGCAGTTGTGCTAGTGTGTTTTGCGTAAATAGTCAGTTGTTGGGTTGGTGTCAAAAGCCCTCCTTCAAACTGCAACAATGGCCACCACCAAGGTTTACATAATGTGAGTACAATCCCCTCCACCCCCTCTCTGTCTCTCTTACTGCACCGGATAATTGCTTTGACTTTGGAATGGAATTCTTGTAGTAGTCGTAGGTTATGGCCTTAAATATAGCAGAATGAAAACATTGGATTCATGTGGCCGACCCAAGTAGTTGGGAGATAAGGCTTGGTTGTTATTGTTGTTGTTGTTGTTGTCGTTGTCGTTGTCGTCGTTGTCTTCATTATATCAATCCTACCCTGAATTGCTATGGATGTGAAATCTCAATGGTGTTCAGTTACTATTCCTTGTATGGACATGTGGAGATCATGGCACGGGAAGTACAGCGAGGAGCTAATACGGTTCAAGGGGTTGAAGCCACACTTTGGCAGGTATGACTTCTTAGTTGTTATATTGCATCCTGAGAATGTGTATTTATTATGTAATAACAAGAAATGCTCTCGGTGTAGGTTGAGTTTAATGTGATTGGAATGAATTAGGTACCTGAAACACTCCCTGACCAAGTATTGGAAAAGATGAAGGCCCCTCCTAAAGCGAACGAAGTAGCAGAGATTAGTCCTGAACAACTTGTAGAGGCGGATGGTTTTATCTTTGGCTTTCCTTCTCGATTCGGCATGATGGCAGCTCAATGTAAGGCCTTCTTTGATGCCACCCATGAGTTATGGGAGACCCAAGCACTTGCTGGCAAACCTGCTGGAATCTTCTGGAGTACTGGTTTCCACGGTGGAGGCCAAGAGCTTACTGCGTGAGTTCTCATCGTCCACTGCTTCATCCTTTATGGAGTCTTCTTTTAGTTATTGTGTAGCAATGTACAAAGTCATTGCAATTTCTCTACTTAAACTCATTTGATGGGGATATTGCCGTTCTATTTAGTACCTGCAAATTTGATTCCTTCACTCGATATCATCTCATATTAGTATCAAAGTAAATATGAGTGGATCTGATTGGATTTTTTTGTCTATTCATAATTAATATACATATAGAAAACAATGCCATATAATTTCGGATAAATATTGAATTTTATGGAACATAATCATTAGTATAGCAATATAACATTTTTGATTTATCAGCCAACTATGAGGATTAAAAGATTTTTTAGTCTTTTATCCTGCATATGTTTTGTTTCTAGTTTGTTGCAATATCATTGGAGATAGCAAGATCATATAAGTTCTTTTCGTTGAATTGATGAACCTCATTCAGTTTATTATTCTGTTGACTATTTGTAGACTTGCAGGACTAAACCATTGTTTTTGGTTGTTCCCAGCGCTGAATTATGTGTGAATATATAATAACTAGCAGGATGTTTCATGCTTGCTATCATTTTGCAGACACATAGCGTATTTCATGCTTGTTATCACTTTGCAGAGACAAACGAATGACCTCCAAGGTTGTGTAGTGACTTTTTCTATATAATTATCATACTTCATATTCTCAGGCATTGTTTAAAGGCTTAATTTATTGATTCCAAATTTGTATCCTCAAAATTAATATAAAAGTGGAGGTGATGTCACTTTCTTAAGGTAGGGTGTCCCCTTCCAAATAATTTGATCTTTGCCCAGTCATCCAGGTTCGATCATAGATACCTTTTTCCCGCCAAAATAATGATGTTATAGATACCTTTTGGCCTTTAAGTAGATGGTCTGAATGGTTGAAAGTAAACCTATAGGACGCTGAAAGTAAACCTATAGGAATTATACCATAGGATTCAGACCTCCTGCATCATGCAACTAGCCTGATGCATCCGAAGTTTTTCCTTCAATTTTGATGCATCAGACCTGCTCTGCTTGGGTGGAACACATACTCTAGTTCATCTTTTTTATAGGTTTGATTTTTGGCCTACAGCTTTCCTACAATGTCCACCCCTTTCAAATTTTGATTTTGGAAGATCAGCGTTACCAAATACATCTATTCTGAGTCCAGATCAATATACTCCCAATTTTGGATGGGACACTCTTTGATCGCTCCATGAAGTTCTAATGATTTATTTATTTATTTTCTATCTGATCTTCAAATTAAGATAGTCATTCGTGGAAGGAAGCAGCAGCTCATGCCTCAACTCCCTCTCTCAAAGAATATCTGAGGAATTTTCCGAATGTGGTCATCATATATAGATGCAAACAACTTAAAATTGTAATTGGTCTAATTTGGTCTTCTAGGTATCACTAGTGATGCTTATTTTTGAAGTATTGCTGGTGTGATCCTGGTTCTATAAGTTCACTGGCTGACTGATAAAGCTTTTTAATCTTTTGAAAATAGTTCACGTGAGAAGAACTTCTTGTTTTCACTATCTAGATAAAACTACTCTGAGGCTCAAAGTCCAAAACCTGGGCTAAATATGTGCCAATATCCCAAAATGATGGACTGATAAGGAACCTGATCAAATTAATTGATAGACGTGGCATACATGTATTGTGTTCCACAGCATTCGCTTTAGCAGACTCCAGATAGTTGAGACTTTATGTTCAGTCGGTTTGTTGACTTGACTTTTATATCTTCAGCTTTCCCTTTGAAAGATTGTTGAATTTTTAAAAAAAAGGATTTCAGTTTGTGTAACTGCATGAGCAACAATAACTTACTATTTCTGATGATGACTATGTTGTAACCCATGATCTGGCAGTCCTCCTGCAGATTGCTGCACTTTCCTTGGCAAGGGCTCTCTTGATGGGATGAGTGGCCATGCGAAATGAAAATTTGTAATGCTAGAATCGTTATCACTTCGCAGATAAAACAACAAATTTGTTGTAATGGAACTGATCCCGCATGACCATCTCTTTACACAAACTGTGTCCAAGTTGGTGGCGACCTACGAAAAATGCCAAAAGATTTCCAATATATTTTATAAGTTGATGGTCATTAATTAACCTTCCATTAAAGTAAAACTCCAAAAAGTTATTGCCAGAAAGTATGATCCCTTTTCTTGAATGGTGAGATTATGAACTGTTATTTGTCTATTTTCTTTTCTTTTTTCCTCTGTGATGGAATATTTGGTTAACTTTTGGTATTTGATTCCACTCTTTACCTTGCAGCCTAACAGCCGTAACACAGTTAGCACATCACGGCATGATATATGTCCCTCTCGGATACACCTTTGGAAGCGGAATGTTTGAGATGAATGAGGTTAAGGGTGGATCTGCATATGGTGCTGGAACTTATGCAGCGGATGGATATCGCCAGCCCACTGAGCTAGAACTCCAACAAGCCTTTCATCAGGGTAAGTATGTCGGCGAAATAGCAAAAAAGCTCAAAAACCAGCCCCTTCCAGCATGACATGTATTTCCTGATTTGCAGCATGTGACAATCTACGTAATATCTTACTGGATTTAATAATGAAAAAAAAAAAAAAAAGGGTGATGTTTTGCTGAATTGGTGACCATTGTTTGTTATACACAAAGCCTTGCATTTACGGACTCCAGTTGCTGTTCACCATCTCTGCAAAAAATTGTTTAAATTTAACAGAGAAGAACACCAATTGCTGCTATTTTTTTTTTTTAGTAGTTGTTACATTGCCATAAATTCTATACAATGAAGTCCTGAAAAAGAAAGAAATTATATATGTTAAACCAGAAAGCGACTGCAGTTTACCTTTACCACAGGCAAATGAACCAGTAGAGTATGACAGCACGATAAGATTTGGTGACTGCAAAACAAAATTAGTTCTCTAATTCAAGAAATCTTCCTTTTTAACTCCCCCAGTAATGCAATATCCATTAGCCTGTCTTTTTTATGATATATCTTCAACATGGCAAGTTCCTTACTAGCAACTTGCTTAACAGAGCCTTCTTCTTGATGCCTGTTTGGCATTATTGCAACTCTAATAAAACACTTTTTCCTATAGGACTCTAAAATAAGTTGGCTGTTGGAAGATGAGAAAGTGACAGTGTAGGAGATACAATATTGAAAGTACATTTGAAGTACCAAATTTGCAATTCAGCTAGAAGAGTTGTGGGATTAAATTCTCGACGATAAAAGAAGTGCTTATATAAGATTTGGGAAAATAGCATGTAAGAAGTTGATCAACTGAAAGCACTTTGATTCCTGCTGAACTGTAATGCAAAACAGGTAGTTTTGAGATCCCTAAGATAGGCCTTCTTATAATGCATGTGCCCCATCTAGACTCTGGGAACACAATTCTATAAATGCATATTAAAATGGGATGACTGAAAAACCAAACAAACATTTGTCTTAAAATGAATAAAATGAGTAGGACCTGTTTGAAAGTTCAGTTGAATTGAGTAAGGGCTTCGTTCACTTTTTGCATAGCATTTTAATGTGAAAATTTATAGTTTTGAATGGATTCGTTTGGATTTACTTGGGATTTCAAGAAACTTTAATTGAATTTCGTCATTTCAAATAATTCTAAATATGTCCATGTGAGAACAAATATAATAAAGATCCTATTATTTATTTATTTATTTTTTAAATTGTTCAATTTCTAAGATGATAAGTTTATATACTACAACACATTCACAAACCCAAAATGGGGTTGCAAAATGAGAGGAGGAATGCTTACATCACATTATTAGCTTTACTCATTTTAATTCCAAAAGTCTTATTATCTAGAGAAACATAACCTAAGTTTCTGAATGATAAATCAGTAAATGTAGGAAACATTATTCCATGAACTTACTCTCACATGCATGACCTAGACTCTATGCTCCTGCATTCCGGTTCCAAGAAATTTCTCCCTGATGGAAAGCAGTTCAATAGAAACTTGTCTCACATTCATTCTCTCTTGTAGTAATTCAGCTGAACATGCAACTGCAAGTTGAAAAATAGAAATCAAACACTGTATGTCTACTTCTGCATTTGCTTCCCAATCTGTCCACTGATGTGTGTAATTTTATCACTCACAATAGCACAAATCTTTGTAGAATAGAACTATATTAAGGATGTCAATCCCACAATGAGATGAGTGTTTACTATAATATCCAATTAACCCAGGCTTTTGATTTAGAGAATAAGGATTGTTTGATTGGTTGTTTGTCACGAACATAAAATAAAATAAAACTAAATTAAAGCAAAGAGATTAGAGAGAGAAAGTCTTAAGGATTGAATTCACCACGAACTTTGTATTATGGTCAACCGTTCAACCTTGGAATTTCAACAATTTATGTATCATATGAATTAAACTCAATAATATTCATTTAATTCGGTTTTAAAGAAAGATGTTTCATGAATTTCAACTAACTATATAACCTATCTTCGGTTAGCATGATCTCTATTCTTAACGTCAAAAAGCCCTTATGCCGCCATCTCGTACATTGAGAGTAGGTTGAGAATAATTAAAGAACAATTAAATCTAAGACAAGGTATTAATTATTCAAAAAACTATTATTTCATAAAACACCAATTGATATTACTGAATTGCTCATAATCATGCAATCAAAATACATAAATTATTAAATTCCCAAAGTTAAAACAATCGAACCATAATACTCAAATCGGGTTACATCAATGCCCTAAGAGAGGAATTAACTACTCATGATGACGCAAGATATCATCTGTGTTGTCGTGGTTTTCATCATCATGGACTGCATTTCTCTTCTTTGGATCTTCACTTTTTTCTAACTACAGAAACCCTAAAAACCACCATTAGATCTAAAACAGAAAACTGAGATAAAAATTGAACTAAAACTAGGAGAGAGTTTTTCTGTGGCCTTATGCCTCCTTTTATAGAAGAATTAACTTCTATTAAGGTGTGAACAGGCTTTTAGGTCTTCTGGGATGATTTGGGCCCATTTAGGATGAAATATGACATAACTAGAACAAATCCCGCAACTTAAAGTTCTGACTTATCTTCAATGGCTCGAGCCTAGAAGCCTCGGCTCGAGCTATTTGGTCAATGGCTTGAGCTATATGGAAGGGTGCTTGAGCCCTAACTTCTATACTTAGCCAAATTTCTTCAAATATTTTCCGAAGCGTCTTTTTCATCAACACTTAGAATATTTTTGAATTTCTTCTTTAATAGTGCTCGATCCCTCCTTCATGGTGCTCGAGCGTTGGGTTTCTGGCTCGAGCTTTTTGGCAATGGCTCGAGCTATTTGACTTTTGGCTCAAGCTCTTGAGTCTTGGCTCGAGGCCCTGGCAACATGGATTTTCTTGAAGCAACTTTTCATATTCCGACGCATCCTGCTCAAGCTTTTTGGCAATGGCTCGAGCACCTAGAGGTTCGGCTCGAGCTATTTTGCCTTAGTAGGTTTTCTTGCTTCTTGCTGTTGTGCTCGAGCCAATGGACTTAGACTCGAGCTGTGGCACTTGAATTCTTCCAATATTCACCATTTTGACTCCAAGCTTGCTTCGGATGATCGACAACGACTCCGTAAGCTTTGATATCAATCTTTTCATCTTAAAGTCCCGGTTTTAGCCGTTTCTTTGGGAAAGTACATACAAACACGAAATAAACACAAATCAGTCTAACACCGGATAAAAGTATCACTTTAGGTCCTAACAAACGTATATTTAAGGGCTCGAATATGCAATATTCAGCGCTTATCATCCATTCACATTCAGCTCCATTTTCATGCACTTCTAGCTCTACATGTAAAAAACTGATTTATCCACAATATCCATTACCCCGCTCGGCAATGAAAGTTTGACGAAGTTGTGTAGGTTAAGATCATCTTTAAATAGTTCATCAGTAGGTCGTCTTCCAGTGAACATCTCCAACAAGAGTTCCATAACTGTACACATCTCCTTGAGTTGACACCTCGCTACCCATTCTATACCCTGCATAGTTCATAATATTCTATTATTACTGTAATGCTTGATGACACAGCTATTTATAATTGGTATTTCTAATTGAGAAGGAGGGCTTCGGATTTTCATGCGACATATGAAGCTTTAGATTTGATGAACATATAGATAGGACTTGATGATGGTGTTACTGGTGAATAATCTATATTGTTTTTCTGTAACTAGTGACACAAGTGTCCTTGTTTACTGAATATATTTAGACTTGTCAAATTAAGAAAATGCTCCTTTATAGCCACTAGTAAAACTAAAACTTCTCTAAAATGTATGATGGAAGGAAAATTACCTGGAGCAGCATATCCAATGGTTCCCTTAATCCCGAGTGAGCTGAGCAGACTCTGATTAGCTTCTTTACTGAATTTTGAAAGTAGCCTTGCTAAACCAAAGTCACTTACATTAGCAGTGAAATCATTGTCAAGGAGAACATTGCTTGGCTTTAGATTGCAGTGCACCACAGGAGTTTGGCACTGATGATGAAGATAGTGCACCACTGAATCTATATCTATTGCAATGTTTATTCTTTGTAGAATGTTTAAAATTTTCCTTTGCAATCCCCTTTCTTCTGGATGCAGCCACTCCTCCAAGCTCCCATTTGGCATATACTGATACATGAGCTTTGAAATCATTGCCCCTTAAAATCAGTACTTGAGCAAACAGTTAAGACCTTGACAAGGTTCCGGTGGCAGATATTTCTCAAGGCTTGGCACTCAGCCATGAAGCTTTTGAAAGCTCCTTGACGTTGAAGGTCGAGTACCTTAACTGCAACTACTGCATCATATTGCCTGAGATCTCCTTTATACACAGCACCAAAATTACCTGAGCCTATCAGATTACGTGAAGAGAATCCACCAGTTGCATTGAGGAGCTCTTTGTAAGAAATCTTCGGATAGAAAGGTAAATACGGAATGAGTCTTACTCTCCAACCTTTTCATCCAGTGAAGTGTCGGTAACAACAGCAACAGGGCTGAGCATGAAGCAACACTGGCAATCACCAATATGAACTTCGAAGCAATATGCTTTCTGTGATGCTCAGGTTCTTGAGCAGGGCAAGGTTGCAGATGCAGCTTCTGGATTCCCCCACAAAGCTTTGTATTTCCGAAGGCTTCAAATGCACTTGCATTCTGGAAGACTCCTTGAACAGGTACTTCTCCCTCAAGATTGTTTAATGACAGATTCAGATATAGTAGAAAGGAAAGATTCACCATATATCCTGGAATTTTCCCCGACAAGTTGTTGCTAGAAAGGTCTAAATATTAAATGGTTTTCAGATCAGTTAAATAAGGAATCACTCCTTGGAAGGAGTTTCCTTGCATATAAATTTCTTCCATGGCCAAACAACTCCCTAGGGTGCCTGGAATCTCACCAGAAAATTTGTTGTTTTGAAGCGCAGCAAGATTTGTCAAGTTTCCAACTTCCTTTGGTAAGGGACCAGTCAAGGAGTTATAAGACACATCAAGGACTATTGAAACGGATGAAATATCGTTAAGTTGTTTGGGTATTGTGCTTTCCAATTTATTCTGAGAAAGGTCAAGGGTTAGTAGGCAGTTGAAGTTGCTGAAACTCGAAGGAATGCTTCCTTCTAAGATGTTAATTTTGCAAATTAAGACGCAGCAGTTGCATGATGTTGCCAATTAAAGAAGGGATCTCCCCGATCAATTGATTTGATACCAAATCCAGATATTTCAAGTTTGGAAATTTACCTGATATGAAGTTCAGATCAAAGCTCAGAATATTTAAGTTGACGAGTTTAGCAATCTCTGTAGGTATGCTTCTGGAAATTTTGTTTACTCCAAGAAGTAGGCGCGTCAATTGGGTTGATAAATTGGTTATTGAGTGAGGCAACATACCTCCAAACTGGTTGATGGAGAAATCCAGGAACTGTAGCTGGCTGCAATTTGTCAAAGAAGTTATGATGCTCAAATCATCAATTGAGCCACCACATATTCTGTAGCTTGCTGAAACTCATAGGTATGCTTCCAACGAAATGGTTGTCTGGGATATCAAGCTGTAGGAAGTTCGGAAGCATTGGACAATGAAACTAGAATTCGTCCAATGAAGTAATTCGACGCCAAATAGAATTTCTGGAGATTTGGAAAAGCAAAGCCTGTGTTGGTTCTCAAATAACCAGTAAAGTTGTTAAAAGACGAACTTATGAGTTTGAGTGAGGACAGATTGTAGAGTGCAGGAAGAAACTCCCCAGAAAGACTGTTTACTGACAATCCAAGTAGTGCCAAGTTTCACGTTTGGGAAATTGCATCTGGAACTTCTCCCTCTAAATTGTTAAATGATAAATTTAGCTCCTAGAGCAATGTAAGATTCCGATAGAAGCTGGAAAGCTTCCGGTAAGGTTGTTGCTTTTGAGATGCAGTTTCACAAGCTTTGACGGTATCCCAAATTCAGGAGGAATATTTCGTGTGAGGTAATTATGGTCCAGTACAAGATTCATGAGGTTGGAACAGCAAAACAGGTTAACTGGGATTTCCCCTTTCTTAAAATTATAGCTCAAGTTCAAAGATCGAAGTCTGATCAAGAACCGAGTTGTGAGGGGATTCCACTATGAAAGGAATTCTCTGAAAGGTAAGAGGATTTGAAGGAAATAAAGATTTCTGACATGGGGTGAGATGGTTCCAGCCAATCTTCGCTCTCTAAGATCCAAACTAGTGACCCTTTGGTGTTTGCGGCCACATTTACTCCAATACACTGGCAGAAAGAATCGTTCCAAAGAGCAAAGATTGCTCGAGGATCTTCGGTTATGTGGGACTCAAACTCTTGCAATGCAAGTTTATCCGTCTCATTTCCATGTATAGCATATTTGGTAGAGTACAAACTGAGGAACATGAAACAGAACGCCCGGATGGTCAGTGAGGAAAAAGGCCGGAAATTCACTTGGGGATGCTCCATTTGTGAGGAAAAATGAAGCCAGTGATGGGCAGTGCTAAATCATATTCGTTTGTAGGTATAGGCTATAACATTATCGAGTCCTTGTGAATTTATATTTTTGACTACGGAAATGGGAACTTGATAAATGCATATGTTGTAGCAGGGAGGTATTTTCTGAAGTCACCTGTCTACACAATTAAATTAACCGTAATGACCCTGCAGTTTGGAGTTATGAATCAATTGTGTTATAGCATTGGACTTGCACATGCGCGCGCGCACACATATATATATTGGCGCGCGCGCACATATATATATATTTTCATATATAATTTAAGAAGATTGATTAAAGCTACGTATTCAGAATTTGCAAACCAATCGAGAGTTCAAAGTGGATGCTAATCTGTGGTGCTTTTGTGAGAGTCACAGTGATTGCACACTCTTGAAGACATACAACTGATAGTGATAGACTAAACATGCTCTGAATAAAACAAGAAGATTCATGCTGTTCTTGCGATTATGCCATTTAAGAATCTTGCTTCCACAAGAGTTGACTTTGACAAAACAGAAATTATAATTTGTTCTCTGAATTCATAACTGGGACTTTAATTTCTTCCCACCAGATTATATAAAGAAAGCAATGACATGGGAACTTCTTCCTTGGTTGACAATACAGTTTGTACCCCGTTCTTTAACGGTGGGAATTCTTTATTTTTTATTTATTTGTTTTTTTTTTTTGGGTCTAGGTTAGTGGTGTCTGCCCTTTTAAAACACTCTATAATTCACCACTAGGCATATTAAATCTTTCCAAAAAAATTCTTTTAAGGGAACAAACTCCCAACCTCCACATGTGAGGTGTATCACTTCACTGCTTCTTGACTCCAGCTAGTCTTTGATCATGCTGGAAATAAAACAAGATATGTGGATTATTTCAATTAGTACCGAGAGAATTATTACATTGAAAGGTACATAGTCCCTGATAAATGCCAGTATTTATTTATTTTTATTTTTTATTATAAGGAATACACTTTTGAAGACAGTATTTACATATGAAAAGATGCAAACTAGTAAATTAATTTCTGGTACATAATTATTATTAGATGTAATCCTTTTTCAATAAATTCAACCAATACAGAATTCTTTATTGAACTATACCGTCCAGTCCATAGTCCATCCTTGTTTAATTCTCACATTTGGTTAAGCCAACTTCTAGTTCAAAATTAGTTAGACCAAGATTGATGTAACGACCTGAAAAGATACCAAAATAATAATAATATTTATAAAAATTTCGGCATGACCTCCGCAGAAAAAGTCCTTCTACAATCTGTTGAAATACAAAAATAAATGCAATGGCCTCACTGGGCCTTAAATTCAACCTATCCTATCCCAACGCACAATACGGATATTATATTACATTCCCAAAATGGTTACATACATACAAAAGTCTCGTTCCCCCATCTCATCTAAACAAGGGACACACTTTAGTTACATCAATTTACAGTCCAAAAATATAGTTATAATTTAAAAGTCCATAACTTACAACATTATACTAATTAATCTCACAAGATAGTTAATATTATATTTATAAAATATTAGAATTCTAATACAAAAGATAGCAAAAATAAAATAGATCCCCCAAGCTCGTCTAAACTTGTGGTGAATTGTCTTTCGCCACATTTTTTCCATATCCTGAAAAATGTTAAAAATAATGGGGTGAGCATAAGCTCAGTAGGAAGTGTCTAAGACACACTTCTTATATCCCCGTGAATCCATACAATGAATAGATAAAAAGTGAACGGGATCATGGCATAGGGAAACACACATTTTCAATCACAATAACAAGTATGTAACAAATATCAACCAATCACAATTTTACCACAATGTTATGAAGTGCAATGTTTTGCAAATATTACTCCCTATTTTTGAAACAATTCCGTTTCAACAACCAAACCGTTAGTGTAATCCGACCCAAGACACCTCCAAGGCGTCATGAAAGGAAGGTTGATTAACTATCCACGATCACAAGGCACCTCCAAGGCATCGCATCCGGCCTAGTTAACTCAACTACATTCCCTTCTAAACTACACCAACATCACGGACCACTAGACGTCTCCTAGACGTCCAGTTTTCGCAACACTTTTAAAAAATATTTTCCCCAAAATAATTTCGTTTGTTCAAAAAAAATATTTTTCCCCCTTTCTCTTTCCCAATGAATGCATGAATGTGTGTGTTTCAATTTATCAATTCAACTATCGGTTTTCACACATTCCATTTACATCATCATCACAATTCAATAAGAATTTCTAAACATTCATTTATTTTAGTTATTTATTTATTTATTTATAACCGTAGCATCCATTTCTTTTCAAGACAATAAATAAATAAATAAATAATCATATAACTTACAACATATGAAACATTAAGCATGTTCATTTATTGTAATGAAAATAGACATGTATATGAACTCAAATAACTCATGGAACATAATTATCATTTTAATTACACATAACTACAACAACAAGAAGTTAGGTAATGAAAATTTAGCATGCTTAGGATCAAATTTAAGGGGAAAAATTCACAAAAGGCCAAGAAATTGTAGATTAGAATACCCCTACTTCAAATTGATGAAAATCTCCAATTTGAGTCCAAGAACCCTAAAATTTCGAACTCCCTAGAGTGCATCAAATGATGATTGGCTCCTATCAAATTGAAGGCCTCGACGAGCTCTCTGACTTTGCTTTATAAGGTTCTACCAAATTTCAAAGAAATAGAGCTAGATCAAGTTTGAAATTGCAAAAAGAGAAAAAAATAAGAAAACTATTGAGAGGAGTGATGCAGGGGAGAGAGAGAGAGAGAGGGAGGGGGAGGGGAGAAACCCACGAGTATGAGAAATGGTCTTATGGTTTTTTGTTATTTTTTTTATTTTATTGGTGGGGCCCATTAACTTTTGAAAAAAGAAATCTTTTAACTTTAATATATATATACATATATAATCATAACTATTACAATTGAAGAGCAGAAAATTAATTATAAATGTAAAAAAATTGTTCAGAGTGACAATTCTTGTTTGGAAGTCATAATTTTATTGAGTCGACCGAATAGTCCAGAACACTCGACACAAATTGTTATTAATTAGGTAATAAATAATTGATATAAAACATGACCGTTTAATAACCTATTTAATCTATTTACATTAATTGGATTATATAATTAGTTTATTAACTTAAGTATAAAATATAAATATAATTAGAAAAATGAATTCATTCAAATGAGGATAATTGGGACAATATAATTACTAACAAAAATATAAATATTAATTTTATATTAAAATAACAAAAATATTCATAGTTATTGGGGAATTAATCGGACTGAATTAACACAATTATGACACGGTTAATTTAACGGGTTGATGTTCAAAATACGAATTGGA
This sequence comes from Cornus florida, assembly GCF_030987335.1. Classification (NCBI taxonomy): domain Eukaryota; kingdom Viridiplantae; phylum Streptophyta; class Magnoliopsida; order Cornales; family Cornaceae; genus Cornus; species Cornus florida. Next base: position 11,439,987 of record NW_026775578.1, on the reverse strand, counting down.
ACAATTAATTAAATGAGTTGATATAATTATGACTTAAACGTGATTAAAATAAATAAAAATCTACTAATTTCGTATTGTATTTTAGACCTGTTAAGATAGTGTCAAATTTTGTAACCCCTTTGTTAGGGAGGAGATAGGTTGAGAGATTTTCATTTTTAGTGGATTAGCGAACAAATAAAATCTACTTAAGACATAGTAACACCCATGTAACCTATAAGAAATTGATTTTTATATGTAGGACTAAGACCTAACTTATCAAGCAGAACAGAGGAATAGGGACAAAAATAAGATCCGGTAAAACACAGTAAGACCTTAAAAATCTGAGTTAGTTGAGATCCATTTAGAATTCTAAAACGAGATCTCAACAACACAACAACATCATTGAGATAACAGAATCACTGTGATGTTGCCACCACATTAGATCTAACCTGCTGCCATCATTTTCTTACACTTCTTATCTTATATATACACACACATACATACACGTCCTAGTAGCCAACACCAATCCCCCCCTCTCTCTCTCTAACCTGCATTGGTTGGAAGATGGATACTCTTATTATAAGATCATCCGCCAAGATCTTTACAAAAGAAACTTTACCATTATCAAGAAGAACTCTTGTCGGTAAATGTTCTGATACCAATTTGTTCCGACCTTGGCCATTTGGTGTTACTACTACCGTCTCTCAAAAACCCATTTTGCTTCGACACAGAACTATTCAATGCGTCGCTTCGTCATCTCATTTTTCATCTGAAACAGGGGTACCATTTTCATTCTCTCTCCCCTTTTTTTAGTATATTATGTTTTCTTTTACAAAAAAAGTTTTATTTATTTATTTATTATTTTTTAAAAAACTAATAAACCCATTTGACCAATTTACTCGAACCTTCACCTTTCACGTTAGATTATAGCCTTTATAGGTCTTTTCGGAAAAGGGTTCTTGTGGATCTTTAAGATTCCTTATTTTATTATTCAATTCCCTCTTTGTGAGCGCAATAGATAGTTCCAATTGATTTGATATATATATATATATTTTTCTTAATTTGTTCTTGAGATTCTTTTCTTGCAGTGGCACACCAAGAGACCGGCAAGGGTTTGTTTTTCTATTTGCAGCCATTTTGCTTTGGGCTTCTAAGAAGCCACATACTAAAACTTTGACCAACCTTTTAAGGCATACACAATGGTGATTTACAGTATGCAGGTTTTCATGTTGATTCTCACACACACACACGCATATATATAAATATTGGATGAATAGATTACATTCCACATTGTTGCTGAAGTATCATGGTTTATATCATCATTGTCATCATCCTTATCTTTGTCTCATATGGATATAGTCGTCAAGAATTATTATTATTTTTTGTTCTTTTCTATTATATACCATATTTTATTTAATTTTTAATTTTTCAAAATCATTTTTCCCATGCAGTTTTAGCCGGCCTTTTTGTCGCTTACCTTATAAGCAAACAACTCTTTGTTTGATTCATGCATTTTCGGATTAACCATTATCAACATGTCTTTGTTACTTAAAATGGAGCTCTCAAAAAAAAAACGTAATTGAAGAATGGTAAAATCACAAAATAGTAAAATCTTAATTATATTTCATATCGGTGTCAAGACAAACATATACAGACTTGTTTACATGCCAAAAGACTTGAAACGTAATAGACTAATTCAATTTCAATGAACATCCATAGGTATTGGTCTTATTTCAATGAACATCCATAGGCATCCAGAGTCTAATGTGAATTCCTACCCAAGAATGAATAGAATATGTGTCTTGTTTGGCACAGGATGAGTTTGCTTTACATTCCAAACTATATAATCCGAAAAAAGATTCCAATAGTATAAAATATTATTGGTAGACATATATAATTTTAAGTTTAATATTTTTTGCACATTTATTTTCTTTTGCATTATAGATGATTTGTCACATAGATGATTCTGCCTAATCTTATTTGAATTACACAGGCGTGGACAAGCTTGGATACTGCAAATATCAGGATTCAAACAATACGTAAGTTCTATTGTTTTTCAATTATTTCCATAGCATGTCTTGCAGTGACTTCTTTTCTGTTGATGTGTGATTTCTATCCTGTCCAGAGCCATCAAAGACTGTTCATGTGAAATTCCAGTTAGAGAAGAAATGCCGGTTTGGTGAGCACTTTTTCGTGGTTGGGAATGACCCTATTATAGGTTCATGGAATCCCTCAGATGCCATACCACTAACCTGGTCAGATGGACACATTTGGACAGCTAAACTGGTGAGTAGGAACTCCTTGTAAAAATGTTTCATCTGCTAAAACAGAAGTTAGTGCGTGTGTTTGCTTTAACTTCCAAAAAAAAAAAAAGTAAGTTAGTGTGTGTGTTTGCTTTAATTTCCAAAAAAGAGTTTATTTCTGATACAGTTTCTATATTCTAGGATTTACCCATTGGAAGGTCAGTCCAGTTCAAGTACATACTGAAACAAGAAACAGGGGATATTGTGTGGCAACCTGGCCCTGACCGTATTTTCCACACTTGGCAAACCGAGAACACAATAGTTGTCGAGGAAGATTGGGAAAATGCTGAACTTCAGAAAATAATTGAGGATCTAGAAGACGAACTGACATTTGATATTGAGAAGGAGACGATCAATATTGGTGGGAACGTGACTCACTCTCACTTAAGAGAGGAACTTATGCCTAAAGCAAATGCGAAATACAAACCATGGATTAGCAGAAACAAAAAATTCATAACTGCAGCAGAGGAAATGAGTGGTCCAAAAGAGGGGTCCTCGAAGCTTCACATTGGAGACAGAGGTTACAAAAGAGATACTGAAGGCAAAAACATAAGGAGAGCTACGACGGAAAGGAATGCAAAAAGCATGGAAGATGATGGAGGGACTGTGATTACAAGTGAAGAAGGTCATGTTCTGGTACCTGGCCTGAATCCACTGCAAGAGACCTCTGCCGGTGAAGCATATCCTGAAGAAATTGGTAAATTCATTGTTGCTGATGCCTCAGCTAGAACTGATGTAGCTTAAGGACTAAAAAAATAACTTCTTGTCGAGTTAAGCTATTTGATGCAAGTACATCTATGCACTAGTTTTTGTCTGTTGAGTCCATCCCATTTGGAAATCTGAGAGCCAATATTGTTAATGTGGTATTGGCATGAAACCCCTCTTCTTCTTCTTTTTGACACATATTGCTTATTGAGAGTAATATCGAGCTTTCTTTGTTTCTACCTGACAATGCTAATGAGAGCCATTTCTTGCTATTTCATATAAGCTTGCAGAAAAATAAAGCAGAAATGTTAAACATCATTTCCAATCTGAGGGACATCATTTTCACGATAAACATGAATATTTACACTACAGTGAAATCGCCAAAGGGTTTTTACATGAACTTCATACTTTACTTGCCAGAACTCAAAAACAGACTACATGCATACATTTTATATATATAGGGAAGCACAAATCTTAAAAGCTTAAATATAAACAAGGAACATGTAGGAAACGTAATTACATCGGCATAGCATCTTATTTCATGATGTGGTACAGATGCAGCCAAACCCTTACCCAATTGGCAGCTTCCACATAATTGGATAAACATACAGGCTTCATCACAATGATCTTCCTCTTTCATATGGCTTCAACAAGCTCTGTTGTACTGCTGCAAGTAGGAAACAGATCAGATTCATTCCATATTAGATCATAAGTAGGAAGTGCCTCATGGCTTAAACTACATCAGAAGTTTCACCTGTTTTCTAGGTGTGAGCTTTTCAGTCCATGCATTCCAATCCCAAAATATTTTTCCCTGATCAAAACCAGTTCCCTGGAAACTTGTGTCATATTGATTCTGTCTAGTGGAGATTCCATTGAACATGCAACCCCAATCCTTAATACACCGAACAAGCACTCAGTCTGTTCATAACTTCTCCAGTTGCTCCAAACCTCAGCCTTGTCTGTTTCTTTTCCTACCTCTATGTTGTATAAAGCTGATTGAACGACAATCTCCATTAGTTGCCCAGGCAATGCTAGCTTGACAAGGTTGTGAAGGTTTAAATTATCTTTAAATTGTTCATCAGTGGGCCTTCTACCTGTGAACATTTCCAACAAGAGAATACCATAGCTGTACACATCTCCTTGAGTTGATACCTGACCTCCCATGCCATATTCTGCAAAAATCATAGAACTTCCCTTAACAGTACTTGTGTCAATATATACTATTCATGCAACAGATTTCGAATATGTACTTTTCCCATGTTTGCTTGTAAAATTAAGAAGAATTTTCTTACTGTGATAGTTATTCTGTATAGATTGCCAATATATACTTTTCCCACGTTTGCTAGTAAAATTAAGAAGAATTTTCTTCTAGCAACAGATGTTTTAAAGAATAGGAACTTGTTAAAACAAGAGGAACTTGAAAAAGTTACCTGGTGCAGTATACCCAATGGTTCCCTTGACCGCAAGCGAACTGGAGTTATTTGAATTAGCCTTCTTACTGGATCTTGATAGGAGCCTTGCCAAACCAAAATCACTTACATGAGCGGTGAGGTCATTATCAAGAAGAACATTGCTTGGCTTTAGATCGCAATGAACCACAGGCATCTGCGAGAAATGGTGAAGATAATGCAGCGCAGAAGCCACATCTATTGCAATGTTTATCCTCTCGAGAAGGTCTAAACTCCTCCGTTGTATTTGCCCATCTTCTGGATGCAACCATTTCTCCAAGCTCCCATTTGGCATGAACTCATATACTAAAGCTTTGAAATCATTTCTCTCAAAATCAATACTTGAGCAAGCAGTAAGAACCTTGACAAGATTTCGGTGCCGTATATTCCTCAAGATTTGGCATTCAGCCATAAAGCTCTTGAAAGCTCCTCGCTGCTGAAGTTTAAGTACCTTAACTGCAACGGTGGTTTCTTCTGGACCTAGAATTCCTTTATAGACGGTGCCAAAATTTCCTGAACCAATCAAGTTGCTCAGAGAGAATCCGCCAGTCGCATTGAGGAGCTCTTCATAGGAAATCCTGTGGTAAATTCTCCCAAATGAAGATGTGAAAAGAGGTTTCTTCTGCAACTTTCTTGTCCAGCAAACAAAAGTCAGCAACAGTGTCAGAGCTAAGGCAAAAACAACAATGACAATCAGCACAATAAGTTTGAGAGCAATATGCTTGCCGGGTTTCTTTTGCTCTTTTATTGTGCACAGGCGCAAATGCAGCTCTTCAATCCCCCCACAAAGGTTGATGTTGCCTAAGATTTCAATTGCACTTGCATTTTTGAAGACTCCTTGTACAGGTACCTCACCCTCAAGATTGTTGAAAGACAGATTCAAATTTTGCAAGTAGGAGGAGAAGTTCACCATGTATAGTGGAATTTGGCCAGATAAGTGGTTGTTGGAGAGATCTAAATATTGAATACCTTTCAATCCACTTAAATTAGGAATGGTCCCTTGAAAGAAGTTGGCTTGCAGATAAAGTGTTTCCAATGCCAAACACTTCCCTATTGTGCTTGGAATATCGCCAGAAAATTTGTTGTACGAGACATCTAGATAAACAAGATTTCTCAAGTTTTCAGTTTCTGGTGGCAGGGAACCATACATGGAGTTATGAGACAAGTTAAGGTCTACCAAGGATGAAAGACCAATGAGTGGCATGGGTATGGTGCCATTGAATTTATTATGACAAAGGTGCACAATTTGCAGCGATTTGCAGTTTTCAAGACTTGATGGTATGATTCCTTCTAAGCTGTTATTGTACAAACTAAGTATTAACAGCTGACTGATGTTGCCAAAGGAAGAAGGGATCGCCCCCCTCAATCTGTTTGCGCCCAAAAATAGTTTTTTCAAATTTAGAAGCTTCCCAATTGAGTCGGGAATATTTCCTGTCAACAAGTTTTGCTCTAAGCTAAGTTGATTTAAGTTAACAAGTCTTGAGATCTCTGTAGGAATTCTTCCGCCAATATTGTTTCCTGCTAGCTCTAGCCATGTCAATTGGATCGAGAGATTTGTTATTGAATTGGGCAACTCGCCTCCGAAATGGTTGTTGCTCAACTCCAGCAATTGTAACTTGCTGCAATTGATTAAAGAAGTGATAAAACTCAAATCATCCCCCAAACTACTTCCAAGAAGATTGCCAAAGACATTGAGATTCAATAAGTTCTGTAGGTTGCCAAAAGACATAGGTATGCTTCCTGTGAAATTGTTTGAAGGGGCGTCAAGGTATTGGAATTCTGAAACATTGGACAACGAAACTGGAATTGGTCCTGTGAATTGATTTCCTCCAAGTAACAGCATCTGGAGATTTGGAAGAACAAGTCCCATATTGGGATCGAGATTACCAGAAAACTTACATACAGCCAAAGATATGATTTGCAGAGAAGAAAGATTGTAAAGTGGAGGAGGGAACACACCAGAAAATTTATTCTGTGCCACTATGAAAACTATCAGACTTTTCATTCCAGCTATTGCATTTGGAATTTCTCCCTCCAAATTATTATATAGTAGTGAAAGCTGCTGCAGAGATGAAAGGTTTCCGATAGAAGCTGGGAACCTTCCTTTAAGATTGTTGTTATTGAGGAACAGTATCACAAGGTTTGACAGAGAGCCAAGTTCAGAGGGAATGTTCTGTACAAGATTATTGTACTGAAGATCAAGATTGAGGAGGTTGGAGCAGTGGGACAGATTGGCTGGAATGCCCCCACCCAAAGAATTATGGCTCAAGTTCAAAGTTCTAAGCCTTAACAAGCGACCGGTTTCAAAGGGGATGTCAGCATGAAAGCTGTTGCTTGAAAGGTCGAGCAATCGAAGGAAGGAGAGATTTCCAATGTGTGGTGATATGGTTCCAGTCAAACTCTGCCCACCAAGGTCTAAGCTGGTGACTCTTTGGTGTTTGCGGCCACATGAGACTCCGCTCCACTGGCAGAAATGGAGAGAATCATTCCAAGAGGCCAAGACTCCAAGAGAATTGTCACTTATTTGAGACTTGAACTCGCGGAGTGCAAGTTTATCAGTGACATTTCCTGTTAAGGCAGCCAAAGCAGGATTCATAGTTGACAATTTCAAGCTCAGGAGGACGACATGGATGACTAGCAAGAATAATAGGTTTAAACTCACAACTGGAGGCTCCATTTCTTAGAGAGTAAGTGTTTGCAACTAAGAGAAGCCAGTTTGGCAGTTATGATCTTAATGAATAACTTATATAGGCTACTAACTTGACGTCTCTTTCAACAGGAAATGCTTTCACAAGCCAATTGACCCAAATGCCCAGATTCATACTCTCCCAACTTAACAAATCCGTTAATCAGTTGCATTTCGGATTTAACACAGTGAAGTCTACCCTTGGAAGAAAGCATAAATCAAAGTCAGATGCAGAACATTTTGATAATATATTATGATGCTATCAATGAGGTTAGTTTGTGATACGTATGACATGCACCAACACACAGCGATTCGTGCAAAAGATTTATCAAAGAAAAAAAGGGGTAAGCGTGACTTTAATTTGGTATATAATTTTATTTTTGTATTCTTTTATTGCAAACAATGTGGAAATGTGGGAAAATTTATCGTTACACGGCTGATCTTCCAATACCAGATTATTGGTATAGGAACAATTTTTTTGTTTAGTTGGTGAATATAGGGATCTTGCACCAGTGCATGCTCATTGCTCACTACAACATCATGCATTTCAACACCTGAGTATGTAGATATGCCTCCAGAAAATAAGTAGAACCAAGTGAGTGCTTCCCTTTGGTCTTAGTATTGTTGCAACTAAGTGATAGCTGCTATCATAATGATTTGAACTTATCAGGCCTCTCAGTAGACATTGGTTCGGTTTACTTAAATCTGGTTTGTCAATCTTAACCAAAAAAAATTATTATAATCTTGATGACGAGTGTATGAATTAACAGATCAAGGTTAAGGGTTCTGGGATTGGTGCCATGTCATCATCTTCCTCCATAATCAAAACTAGGACTTATTCCATGGACTCGGATGTTGCCCTTACGAAATGTGAGCTCCATGATGGAATTAAATATATTCAGTGTGCCCTTATCATGGTGGTAGTTTAGTTCGGAAAAAGAAAGAAGTGTGAACTAGTAATCGATCCAGCATCCACCAGATAAAAAAGAAATGAAAATATATGAAAGAGTTGCTATATATTCAGTCTTTCATGACATACATGATTTTGATGCAACTAAGGATTGGTAGCAAATTAGGTGAAATGATCCTACACTGAAAAGTACAGGACAACTTAACGCCTCAAGTTAAAGTTAGAATTGGTCAGAAAATTATTTTTAGATGAAACCCCAAGGTTAATTATAAATGAAGAAAACGTATACGAAAATTCAACTTTGTTCCTGTCATTTTGACCAAATCAGATGGTTTACTTTAAAGATTAAACCCTCTGATAAATTGCATGCTTTTGATTTGGACACGAGATAATATTGATTTATTTATGACCATGAAAGCTGAAAGAATTATCTGTAAATAAAGTTAATATTGGTTTGGTCATCCAATTTTATAAATTTTCATCCATGGACTCCCAAGTGGAAATGCTGAAACCTCTAATTAAGAATAATATAATAAACTGCTGCATTTTTCATGTAGATAAACCTGCCCCATTCAGGGTTAAAAAAAGTCCTTATTAATACAACAAGTTAAAACATCAAAGTTCATTAAAATTAAAGAAATTTGACTTTTCTGTTTTCTGCTTACAACCATGGGATAAGGACTCACAATTTACTTCAGTGGTTTAAACCTGCCTCATCCAGGGTTAAAAGCAACAGAATTTGAGAAATTTGACATTTCTGTTTTCTGCTTACAACCATTGGATAAGGACTCAAGATTAGCTCAAGTGATTTATTACAGAGAAAGTTTCAATCTTTTTCGATTGTGATTAACAAACTTACTTTAGTAATTTAATAATTTATATTGTTTTTTTGACTAGGTCATAAAGTGGCATGGTAACCAAAAGTTGAAACCTTGGGAACATTAGTTACTCTCAATTAGTACAATGATAACCAAATTTACTATTTCCATTGATTTTCTTTGTCAATGATAATTTTCATAGCATGCACCCAAAGCTTGAAATGTGATGGTATTCTTAGACCCATTGCTTTTACCATTGATACTAAAAACAATCTCTTATTCAATCCATTAATGGAGGACATCTGCACTTTCTGATGAGGGTAGGCCATAGTGTAACTGTAAATCCAGACCCCACAATGGTGGGAGTCTCGTGCCCTAGGCTGGCCCGCCTTTATCTGCATTTTCTGGTGGTTTATTCTGGGAATATTTATTGGATGAAAAGTTCCAATAGAAATTTAGAATGTCCCAAAGAGGAATTCATGTGCTTCCAAGATGACGGCAGAACAAGATGAATTTGTTCCTTCATATTTTCTAGGGCATGTGAAACTAACTACTCCTTTGTCGTCAAGGATAACCTGGTCTTTTTAAAATTTTATATAAGAATAAATTCCCCCCAAAAGAACTACTAACCGACTTTCAAATGTTCAATAACAACATCATTCCAATAATTAATCTTAGGTTTACAACTCCCTTGAATTATGCATTTAAGGACTAGTTGGATGATACTAAAATAGAGAGATTGAGGCATGTCAGTGATTCATCATCCTCTTTTTGACATGTATTAGCTCATTTTAGAGTCCTTGTCTCTTACCTAATTACAATGTTAAGGAAGCCACTTCATAGTATTTCATTTTTGAACAAGCGAAGCTGCATAAAAATGAAGCACAAAATTTATGCATATTTCCAAATTCTTTTTACCTCAACCGTGTAAGAGAGCTTAGATAACAAAATACACAAATTCTTTATAGTAAGAGTCTGAATCTATTAATTTTCTGTATTAGTTTTCATAGGAGGAGAGGGTGCATCTTATAAGATTGCTCCATTGTGATTTAGAAGTCACGAGTTTGAATCGCGAAAATTATCTCTCCCCATACCGGGGTAAAGACTAGCCTTTTTAATTTTCACTGGAGAAGTATCTCTTAAGCAGAGGAGATGGTATGACGTCAAGTCCTCAAGTCAGGGAGAGAATCCTGACCCGAGTTAATTCGATCAAACCTTGGTCCTCTCTTTTGTACATTTCTTCCTTTCTTTTCTATTTATTTCATTCATAGAATCCTGACCCGAGTTAGTTAATTGGGTTGAAAAGCCTGACTTTATGTCTATCCATACCTACTAGCTCATTGAACCACAATGCACAAGTTGTCAACTGTCAACAACTTGAGTACGGACTGGAGGACCACAGCACCCACTGACCTACCCTTCAACGGAGTCCTTTTTAATATCCTTCTATCTTCCCACTTCTTTGAACACCAACCATCTCTCTCTCTCTCTCTCTCTCTCTCCTGCTTGCAATGGAGGTCTCATGGGAAACCAGTGTCACAGATTCAATAAACACCATTTACCTTCTATTTTCAGCTTACCTTGTTTTTGTAATGCAGCTTGGCTTTGCTATGCTATGTGCTGGCTCTGTCCGAGCCAAGAATGCCATGAACATTATGCTCACCAATGTGGTTGATGCTGTTGTTGGTAGCATCTCCTACTACCTCTTCGGCTTCGCTTTCGCCTTCGGAGATGGTTCCAATTCAAACCCATTCATTGGCACCCAATTCTTTGCTCTCAAAAACATTCCCAGTAGCTCCTATGACTACAGTTTCTTTCTTTATCAATGGGCTTTCGCCATCGCAGTTGCCGGTATCACCAGTGGCTCCATAGCTGAGCGTACTCAGTTCAGTGCCTACCTTGTTTTCTCATTTTTCCTAACTGGTTTTGTTTACCCCATTGTGGCTCACTGGGTTTGGTCATCCAGTGGTTGGTTGAGTCCTAGCTCAAGCGACTTGTTGTTTGGCTCTGGTGCAATTGACTTTGCTGGGAGTGGTGTGGTGCATTTGGTAGGTGGGATTGCTGGGCTTTGGGGCTCATTGATAGAAGGGCCAAGAGTGGGCCGATTCGATGCTTTTGGAAAGCCCGTGTCATTGCGAGGTCATAATGCCACTCTGGTGGTTCTTGGCACATTTTTGTTATGGTTTGGGTGGTTTGGATTCAACCCAGGTTCGTTCGATAAAATCCTCGTGTCATACCCTGACACGACCGATCAAGGTAACTGGACCGGGGTGGGCCGAACGGCGGTCACGACCACACTAGCTGGTTCAACGGCCGGACTGGTCACCCTATTCGGCCGACGGTTACTAGTGGGCCATTGGGATGCTTTAGATGTGTGCAACGGCTTGCTCGGTGGGTTCGTGGCGATCACGTCGGGCTGCTCGGTGGTGGAGCCTTGGGCTGCCATCGTGTGCGGATTCGTTGCGGCTTGGGTCTTGATTGGGCTCAATATGTTGGCACTAAAATTGAAATTTGACGACCCGTTGGAGGCTACACAATTGCATGGTGGGTGTGGAGCTTGGGGTTTGATCTTCACGGGCTTATTTGCAAAAGAGGAGTTTGTTGTTCAAGCCTATGACTCAGGGGAGAGTGGAGTGACGAGACCATATGGGTTCTTGTTGGGTGGGGGGTGGGGTTTGGTTGGAGCCCAAGTGGTTGAGGTTTTGGTGATTGTGGGATGGGTTAGTGTTACAATGGGGCCCCTGTTCTATGCACTTCATAAGCTAAGAATTTTGAGGATATCAACTGAGGAGGAAATTGCAGGTCTTGACATCTCCAGCCATGGAGGCTACGCTTACACTGCTCATGCAGAGGACACCGGTCCTCGCTTTTATGGCGAGTACATGCGCATGCAAGCTCAATCCTGATTCAATGGCCATATCTATCTCTGTCTGGACATTCATTTTGTTTTTCTTTTATTCTTTTCATTTTACCAAGAATTTGTAAGAACTTCAATTAATTTTTTTTTTTTTTTCCCTGAAAGATTTGTAATAACTTCAGTTTATTATTATTTAATTAGAAAAGTGTACTCAAACCCCTAAAAACACTGGTTATCTTCTATCATAATGGAATCATAAAACAATATGTATATGACCAAATAACTGAAAGAAAATTTTGTTTAGTTGAGTTGGATACATGAACAACGAACAATTCTCGAATGTTGAAAGCAATCGTGAAGTTTACAGGTGACAAGCATGCCGGTAATGCAACCTAGCTATATGATCAGCAGAGGAACACAAGTCACCTAATGAGAAGTGATCAATAACAGATCAAGCAACAATATTTTGTTTTGATCTGATGATTAGAAGCATCCATTTCTTTAAATTTCTAAACACCATTATACTACTACTTTTAGTAAACATCATAATACACCATATAGATGGTTCAGAACACTGTCGGTCAAGTTAAATTACTCCATAACCTGTCTAAAGAATGGAACACATTACATGGTAAAACTTGAACCTGTTTTTTGTTGTTCAATTCAGTGCTACCATAGCAAAGGGAATTCTTGGACCTAATGCATATATCTAAAATGGAGACAATACTATAAATTCTACATTTGTTATGTAAAAGCCGTATATTGAGAGGAGGCCTTACACAGCATTGTACAATACATCCATGGATAAGTATTTGTACATGTTCATCATCAATTTGTCATATGTGAGATACTCGAACCAAAATGCTCATCAAGTCAAATTTTTGGCCGCATTGCAACAACTTGAACAGGGACCAAGAAAGTTAAATATATAATGTAGTTATAGTTGATATGTACAAATAGAGATCAACACCATGTTGATCTCCAGAAAATAAAAACCAGTAGGGATTTACCGATGTAGATGTTCATGTGTCAATCATATACAACCAGGCATAATATGCAGACTCTTTCCAGTGTCAAAGTACCCCATACCTCATATGAGAATTATAGGTAATGAACAGAGGTTCTGGAACAATAAGAGGTAACTTTTCTATGTATTTGAACAGCCTCTGTAAGTTATTTCTCAGGATTATGGATAAATCAGTAACTTCATTGTTGTTGATGCAAATCCAAAGATCACCTGACTTCACTCGTTTGAGGTTATTTCGACAAAACGGGCATGACTGAGATCTCCCACGCCTGAGGCAAACAGCACACAAGATATTCATCAGGTCCAAATATATGTTTAAAATTCAAATAAGATCCCATAATTAAATGAATAAAATCCTTCATCACATACTTCACAAGGAAGGTCTGTCAGTTCCACACTGAACAAGCTGATATCACTTATTCAAGGGATTGCCTAACACTCTCAACAGCGATTAAAGCACACTGGATGAAGGGATCCATAGAGAAAATACCCCAAAATGAAATTACCATGATAGAATGGATACACTACGTTAAACACTTTTCCTAAATCCCTCTCTCATACGTTTTTTCATAATTTGAATTCGGGGAAAAAAATGAAGGGGAAAGAAAAAGGACTGCAACTAGAAAGCTAAATGTTAATGGCCGTGACAGTCCGACTACCAGCTAGTCTAACAAGATTCCAGAGGCAGTAGCTTCCGTTTCCTACCATATTAGGACAACTAGGTATATGCAGAAATCATAAAATTTTAAAAATGTTTATCAGACAAACAAGAAACAAGAGCTCACCAATCCCGATAACACTTCAAGCACAAGGAATGGCTGCAATTAGGCAACACAACCTTGCTCTTCATTTCCATGCAAATCCCACATTCTTCTTCTCTCTCTATATCAGCTTCAGAGAGTTTTCCCCTGCTCAAATCGTCCTTCCTTGAGTACCTGAGTGAACTCAAATCCTTCTGTTTTCTATCCTCCACATCAGTTATCCCACTTTGAAGTTGAAACAAAGAAGGAAATATCACAGCTGTTTATAAAGAGTTATACTTGTAAGAATCAGTTGTCAAACATTTAAAGAAAAATATCAACAGTAAAATTTTCAAAATCAATCCAACTTTCCCTTCCTCAGCTCTTACTCACCATAAAATTCTTTGATGCTTGCTTTTCTTTCTTGAACAGACATGGTAGTTTTGCCATCTGCATACGTCTGCATCAGACCACCACTTGGTCACACCCCAACACCAAAAATAAGTAATATTGGAATTACTTTATTGTTGCAGAGGAGGGACTTTCAAATAATTACATTCACAAAAATAAAAACAAGATATAGAAAGAAGTTGGGCTTCAATGGCTAAACAAACAAATGTAAGGACAAGGACGAACAAAGCAGACATGTATAAAGGAGACGGGAACCTACCATATAAATAAGAATTCTAAGCAACCCTAGGGCACCGGCAAGCTGACAATCAGCCCACTGGACGAAAAAAAGGAACAGATGAGCAGCTGGACTGTAAGACAGTCTCATCTGAAGGCATGCTCCATCACACTCCCTTGGATGACCCATAGCCCTGTAAATAATGAGGGGGAATAATAAGGGGAAGCAGAACAAAAGATTAAAAAATAAAATAAAAACTTGTAAGATTCATTTATCCCCTTTTGACATATTATGCTCAAAGGTGCAAAGTGAAATAATTGAAAAATTGCATAAGGACCAATTTGACATATTATGCTCATAGGATTGTAAGCATAAAATAATAATTTTATTAGGGGTAGAAACCTTATAGAGTTGAAAAGTTGACATGTTCCGATTTGCACCTAAAAGTCTCAGAGCTATTGCCCATGAAAAATTCCCAAGCTAGTAAGATTGACATGACAAAACACATTCACTGGTATAATTTGAATTCTGGATTTGCCTCTGCAAGAAGAGGTCATGCTACAAATAGGACTTTTTTGACTTGGTACGTGAAAACAATATGTAAGACCACTGATAAGTTTCACAGATCAGCGCGGTCATTCATCAATTTATGAACATGTTCCTCGACTACCCAACATAATTGTTTGCCAGTAATAAAATTTACCCATCAATTTAGAAATATAAGCAAATATAAGCTGACCCATAATATTCCTCAAGCGTTTCACTTAAGCCAACTTATTTTTATCCTTCCGAGAAACGTCATCCCCAATCCCATCTCTATGAGTAAGTCTTATGAACAATTTCACTTGGCAAGACTCTCACATCACATCTCGAAGACTGAGAGTTTGAATCTCCTTGGGACCACCCCACATAATTTCCCGGTAAATGTTCGGTGCATGTGGGACGAGTAATTCTATGTGTTCGGTGGTGGACTGGGTGCTCTAACACCAACATCACAAAACAAAATAAAACAACAAACAAACAAAAAAACTCACTTTTAAGACTTATACTCAAGGCACAGCTTTCTCTCAAAAGCACTAAAAAGTAGTAGTAGTTTATAACCCATCCAATAGATGCATAACCTTTTCATATTTTCTTCCTTTACCGAATTAAGGCAATCACCATCACATGAAAAAACAATAGAGTGAACTTTCAAACAAGTTCAGAATGTTTTGCTAATTTAGTGGAAGACTTAAATTAAACACCAAAGTTTCGCCTTCGGTTTCTCCTTGTATTGAGACGAACCTATGAACAAAGAAGAAAAAAACTTGTTGGGTTTGACATTGGAAATCTCACATATCCAGTAGTAATTCAACAAGAAGACACAGAACTGGATAAATAATGGTCTGATGGAAGATCAGTAAAGATTGCTAGCTCAATTAATACAAATAAATATACATATACATACTAACCCTGTGGAATTAAAAGCAGTATAATACTTCACAACAAATTTGGCATAATTCTCAATCTAAACACCAAAAGGAGAATACTCGTTACTTTCTATGACTGAAAGCAAATAAAATCAGATATACAAAAATAAAAATTAAAAATTAAACACACACAAACACACACACGAGGGAGAGGAGGAGAGTTTTACAGAGTGTTGGCATGCTGAATATCTGCTTCGAGAGCTTTAAGAGAATCCATGAACGACTTTCTCATAGCCATGATTTTCTCGCAAAAATAATTCCCATACAAGAACAGAGAAAACAAAGCAATATAAAACCCTAAACTTTCCAAAACAATTTGATAGTCGTTTGACAGAATTTTTTCGTTGGGACAACAAACCATACATACACGAGCATTCTCGCATATAGTCTCTGAACCGTTCCGAGTCTTCGATTTCTTATAGAAAGAACCGGAGAACAGTAGCACCTGTCTGACTACTACATACTCCACCCTTTAATTGCAATTTTATATATTTTATCCACTTAATTGCACTTTGACCCCATACTATCATTTTGTGACACATAAAAACCTTAAATTCTGTTTTCGACCAATAATTCTAGGGGTGAGCAAATAATTCGTCAATCCGGTCCGAACCAATCTGATTTGTGTGGTTCATTTAAGTTTTCAGATATCATGGTTCGGCGAAGGTTTAAAAAAATAATAACCCGCTATTCGCGGTTTGGTTAAAGGATCGAGTCTTGGAAAAACCAAACCGATCCGATTCCTTACCTTAGTTATATATTAATATATTATATATATTGTTTTATATATATATACAATATACTTACTGCATTTCTATTTTTTTTCTTTTATTTATTATTTAAAATTTTTCACTTTTGGATGATTTATAACCCTATTTTGTTATTAAGTAATTTAAGTTTGTGGTTATATATGGTTAAAAAATTAGTTATAAGTTTTTAATTACTCATTTGAGATTTTAATGGGCCATAGAGTATAATCATATTGGACTGTTTGAAAAGTTCAATTCGTGGAAACTGAATCGATCCAATCCGTTATTTCACGGATTGATTTGGTTTGGATTGAATGTCCTAACGGATCGATTCGGTTTCAAATTTCACCAATTCGTGAGGACCATTTCTTTTTTAAACGAAAACCTTTTAACTATCCCATCGACTCAGGACATCTGAATTTACGGTTCACCCCTTCAAATTTCTTAACCATTTAATTATCGATTAAATAAATATGCAAAATTACCTTAATTTCTATTTTTTTTAAAAAAGAAATATGTTCATGAATAAAATATATATCAAAATGGACAATAAAAGTGAATATCACTTTTTATTTAACCAACAACTAACGACAAAAAGGTAAGATACATATTTTTTTATAATCTAAGTAAAAATTATATTAAGTGTGATAAAACATAAAAAATGATAAATAGTCTAAAGATCTGACAATTATATATGTGTGGTGGATGATATCATTTTTATTAATGACGTCATTTCTTATGATACGTTTGATTTTCTATCTCTGTATTACAATTCTTAAGCACATTAAAGTATTTGTATCACAACTCTTAAACTCAAAGGGATTTACTCAAATGGGTAAAGTCAATTAGTCCTCATACCTCAAGAAATATCAAGTTTAAGATTCGACTCTTCCTAAATATAAATAATTTTTTAAGGGTTTGAGAGTATCAACTCTTAAGCATATTTTATTGTATGCCAATTAGTAGTCTTACTTAGACTGAACTGTCAAAAAAATAATTTATTTGACCGAACACTTTTAAATGGTCATGTATTTCAATTATGATTAGGATTTAGACAACGTAAAATATAGAATGATGTTCATGCACCTAATTAATGAATTATATCCGATCAATCTTATGAGAAATTATTAGATAATTCAGGTCCATTTACATTTGGTGGACTAATTAAATCTAAACTTTTGAATTGATAAAATGACCCTACAAGAGTAAATATATGAACAACTCTTAAGTCCCGTAATATGGACCACATACCTTTTTTTCATTACCAAATCAAATAATATATGTATCATATTTGATTTGGTAAGTAAATAAATACTTCATTATTTTTTATTTGCTATTTGTCTACATCAATGATAAGGATAAAGGACTAAATATTGTCCTACAAAGAAATTTTAGCATTGACTTTCATTGAATTAGTCAACAAGTGTGAAATGGATAAGAACAATTTAATAATTTATCCAATCTTATCTTGGTTAGTGTTATAGTAGCGAATCCATTTAAGCCACGTGGCAAATATACTTGGGAATGTGGCAACGTCCCAGGTTAAATGATGAGGGTAAGACAGAGGAAAATGCACAATTGTAGCAGTATATTGTGGCTACAGGCCGGTGAGAGGAGGTTACTTCTTGAGGGGTTACTCCTTAGAAGTATGGATTTTCACATGTGGTTTCCATTGCCTATGCATTTAGGTATTGTTTGATAAAATTGAAAAATAAGTACTGAAAAATTATAAGAATTGAATTTTAAGTGTTTAAAGTTTTTAAGTGCTAATTAAAAACTAAATATTTTTGAATTTGCAGCGTGCATTCAGTGATAAATGATGTATTGTCTTTTAAAATTTTACCTTATTTTAAGTGGTGGTTACAATTTTTAATGATATTCAAATTGTGTTACCAAACATAATTAATTGAATAAATGCTTAATCCATTCAGAAATAAGCGTTGAATTGAGTTTTCGAATAGCACCGCTTTCAAACAGCACCTTAGCGTGGCAAAGAGTATTGTCAAGAGGCCATAAAGAGTATTGGCCTCCAATGTCTCTCTGTACCTCCCACCGCCACCAGTACCCACTACGTATCTCTCTCCCAAATCGAATCTATTAGGGTTCCCTCCACCATACACATCCCCTCTTCTTTCTTTGGTTTACTTTAAAAGGCCAATTGCTTTTTTAGTGATTTTGTTTAGTCACTGCAAAAGGAATGACTTGTGTGACCCCTTCAACGTCTATTTCGTCTTGCTTTAAAAAAATTAAATCTAGTAAGAAAATTAAAATTGTTAATTAGTAGTGTAATCTTTTCTACATGTTAGTGATATATATATATATCACTAACATGTAGAAAAGATTACAATACTAATTATATATAATTTGTTATGAATTCACAAAAGGAGAAAGAATGTTTGACGACTTCATTTACTTGCTGTCAAATGTTCTTCTATCCATTTTCTCTTCTCATATCATTTTATGGACATGATATTCTTTTTCTACAATTAATATATATTTATTTTAAAATTTAATTTCATATTAATAGTTTGGTGTTCCAAATAAAAAAAAAATTTGGCTTCGCCCTTGCGAGTAGAAGGGGCAAATCCAACGCAAGAGCCTTCCACTATTGTGGTGGGTTCACGGAGTATTAGATGATGCAATCTTACATTCGCATGCGGAAGAGACTGTTTTTTTAGTTTCAAACCCACCACCTCCAAATTATAATAAAACAACTTTATCATCTCCTTGCTTGTTTACCCTTGTAACCCAGTAAGTTCTAATCTCATCAGTTCAGTCTCTCCACAAACCATCAGATACACACCATCCTCAGCCTATTGACTCCGACTCCACCTTCCTCCCCACTTCTCTAATCACCGTTGCCACCACAGATCCAAGCCAATGAGCCCTAACGTCGTGATATTGCCCGGTGAGAACCATGATCTCGATCCAGAGCTGCCCTTTCTTTTTTATTATTCTTCAAACTTGAAGCACAAGTAACTAATTGGGTACCCTGTTAAATCCCCCTTCTGTCAACAAGTGGAGATTTATTTGTATCTTCTACCACTTGAGTTGCATACAACAGATGCAGAAAGCAGTACAAGCCAGATATCATGTAAAATAAATAAACAAATGTAACTTGCACCAGGTTTTTGATTTTGCAGAAGAAATTCAAATTCATCATCACTTCAGTAGCCATCTCTCTCAACCTATTTTCTATATTAGTAAGGGAGTTTAAAGAGGTTTTCCTTGTTAGACCTCCAGTGGGGTCATCAAATGCAAACGGGAACAGAAAGGCATTGGAAGGTTTTGTCATCATTCCAATTAGAGTATGCAAGTACATTTAAATTAAATAGTGGTAGTGCAAAAGTCTTTGCACTGATTTTTGGGTAATTTTGGTATTTCACCTTGAAAGAGGGCTGATAAACTGTTATGACATGCCAACCTTCAAGCTAGGGCATCGTATCAAATGAAAACAGTGTAATAATAGAACATCTCGGGGAAGGACAGTGTAATTATCACTTTCAAAATATGTTCATGCAAATTTGCATTGTAGTAATGCAAATGTCAAATGAAGGACAGTGTAATTATCACTATTACAGTGCCTAATAACATTTAATTCCTTTCCCCTCGTCCCAAAATGACACTTTTAAAGTACAAATTGGTTTTATCAAAAAAGATAACATTAAAAGACTTGAAAATAGAATGGAAACGGAGGGGCAGACCTAACCAAAGTTGGAACACAGCTCTCGAATATGATAAGCTCACAGAAGCCACTTCCAGCAATATAACAGAAAATTTAGTCCCAATAAATTAAAGCAAGGTCGCACAAGTTAAGACACAGGCCTGCTGAATTGTCAGATGTTAGTCCAAAACATTGAGATTGAGCTCCACACAAACGAGCAAAGGAACCTAATCAAAACCCAAATGAAAAACTTCAGTCTCCCAATGTCAAAAGTATCTCCTTTCTTGGACCCTGAAACAGTCAAAGAAAATTTAGTCCCAATTAATTAAAGCAAGGTCGCACAAGTTAAAACACAGGCCTGTTGAATTGTCAGATGTTAGTCCAAAACACTGAGCTCAACACAAACGAGCAAAGGAACCTAATCAACTCCCAAAAGACAAACTTTAGCCTTCCAATGCCAAAAGTAGCTTCTTTCTTGGACCCTGAAACAGTCAAAGTGAACATAAAATGAGCAAGAGACTGAAATTTTGGATGGCGGGAGTCAAATCTCTTATTCATATTAACAAAAAAAAGGGGAAAATTTTGAGAAGAAAAAAAGAGGAGCATTTCCTAGATCACAACCCATGAACTCTGGTCCACAAATATAGAGACCTGCCAACTAGCTGTTGTGCATAGAGAGAGGCATCCAACAAAGCCAGTTTTTTTATTTTTGGATACACACACACACACATATATATTAAAGAGCATTCAAAAGGGGAACGAACGCGTCCCTCAAAAACTATACAAGGCCAAATAGGGCCTCTAAGCACCTTAAAGAACCCAAAATATCAACAATTTCCCAAATGGAAATACAATTTCTTTCTAGAACCCAACAAAAAAGGGTGTTAATAATAGAGAACTTCAACGCCTCAATAAAGGTCTCCACTCCTTTGAAAGGATGTCCAATTTGTTTCAAGCAATGGGCACCACCAAACGCATAAAGGCCCTAAGCAACCTTGAGTCCAACACTCACTCTCAGTCCATTGCTAAGCTGGAATCCCAAGTCGGACAGTTGCCAATACTTGGAATCAACGAGAGAAGGGTAAACTTCCAAGTCAACCTGTGGCTAATCCTAATGGACAATACATGATTGGTGACATCCCACCTAGTGGCTCTCATCATGAGCATGTCCAAGCCATCACCACACTTCTAAGAGAAGAAAGATGAAGAGGTCACTCCTCCCACAAATCCATTAAAAGCTCCAAAAATCCAAATCAATCCCTACATAATCCAAATTTATCAAATGAAAAACAAGTGACGTTCAAAGTCCCTTTTTCACCTACTCCAACTCGTGGGACACCATATGAGCTAAAAGCTCCATATCCTCAACGTCTCAAGGAACCTTCCTACTTCAGGAAACAAAGGGACATGACATGATGAAAGTTTTCAAACAAGTTACAATCAACCTTCCTCTCCTTGATGCTATCAAGCAAATTCCGTCATATGCAAAAAAAATTTAAGACTTGTGTACTCACAAACGCGTCTTCAAGAATAATGCCCCAAGAAGGAGTACGTCTTCCTGAGCAAGTAAGCGCAATTCTTCAATACAACACTCCTCCAAAGTTCAAGGATCCCGGTGCCCCTACAATCTTGTGTGTCATTGGCAATAACAAAATAGAAAAAGCCCTTCTTGACTTACGAGTAGGGGTGGCAAAGTTCGACACGATCCGCTAATGCGACACGTACACGACACGAGTTAAATGGGTAATGGGTTTACCATAAACGGGTTCGTGTCGTAAACGGGTTGACACGAATAACCCGTTTAGTTAAACGTATCGTGTTCTGGTTTATGTGGCTTAACCCGTTTAATTAAATGTGTCACTCATGAACTCGTCTAACCCGTTACCTATTTTGACCTGATTATTAGGGACATTTTGGTCATTTTATTATTACACAAGAAACCCTATTAAGGCTATTATACAAAATATATCAACAGATTCAACACCAGTCTCCAGACAACTCTTTAGTCTTACCTTACGCGGCGCCTTCACTCTTTAGTCTCTCTCTCGGACCTCTCGGTCTCTCTTCTTTCTTCTCTCTGAAAAATTCAACACCAGACAACTCCTTCTCTCTTTCAAATCTACACCACACCAGCACACCTCGAGCGACCAAGAAGTTTAAGAACACTACAGTCTACACTTCGAGCGAACCAGCGAAGAACACAAACCTTGAACAATCAAAGTAAGTTTTCTACTTTTCTTTAATTTTTTTGTCTTCTCTCTTTCAGATCTACCCTGAAACAACAAGAGGTCGATTTTTTTCGTCTTTCCTCTTTCAGATCTACTTGAAAACAAGTTTTCTTTAATTTTTTTCTTTCAGATCTACTTTTAAACAAGTTTTATCTATTTTTTTTCCATTATTATTGTTATTTTTTAGAAACATTATGTTTAAAGTTTCTGAATGAGCCGTTGGACAACAAAATGGCTGCAGTTCACCATGGGTCCATGACACACGGATTTTTTTTTCATTATATATATGTTGATTTTAATACACAAAAAACATTCATAAATATAAAGTTGGAGCATATGGTTTTAAGTTTTACAAATCAAATTAAGTTAGAGTCAGGTCCATATAATTATGTTAGAGGCTTAAATCTTAATTCAGAGAGATTCGGTGGTAGCAAATGGTTCAATTGTGTTGAAGACCTATAACATTCTTATTTTATTTTATTTATTTATTTTTATGGTATGGCCGTGAGATTCTCATTTCATTTCATAAAGATATATGGCAAAACAATTGTTAGTGAACATATATATATATATATATATATATATATATATATATATATATCCTCTGTAACAACATTTTTTGAAATAGAGTCTTGATTCCCAAACTGATCGATATGATGACAAATCGGCATTAGTGAACAAAGATTTATGTTTCCCTCCATCCAACAACTGCAACACTAGTCTCATCTTCCAACTGATGACCATTTGGGCAATCTTACCCATTTCCATCGCTTGGAATTGCAAGTTTTCTTCACCATTTTTGCTGCCAAGTCTTTTTTGTTTTTTTGCCTTCTTACTAGTGCTTTTCAATTTCTTATTGCAATTAACAATTCCTGTAAGCAAGCCAAGAAAAAATTTAGAAAGAAAGCCTGTGATTATAATGATAAGATAAAATAATTCATATGAAGAAAAATAAATTATCAATAATATCCAAAATGAATGCAAAACTTCCAATGCAATGCAATACAGTGTGAACCATAAATCAATTTTGTAGAGAGAGTATAGTCAACATAATTGCCATTGCTGCTACACATTTATTATATCCTTACAGCCACTACAGTTATGTTCGGTCACACATGGATTCTTCATTCCATGACATTTCTGTGTTTATGACAGAACAACTGATATTTCTAAGCACCTGCAGTCAACAGCTGATATTTCTACATGTCTGCATCATCAACATTTTGACAATAAGGATATGTGTTGTATCCTGCACCCTTATCGTCTTAGTCGAACATTTTGTTATATTGATTAAGTTGTGATTCACACTTAATAATTTAAAGGGGGTGAATAGGTCAAGTTGTTTAATTTTTGTTTGATTAATTATTATATATGTCCTCTTTATTAATTATTATATATGTTTGATTTATTTATTTATTTATTGGTAATATTTAGATGGATTTTGCCATGAGACTTGACGAAAGTGGATCAGAAGATGATCTTGATTTAATTGACCTTGAAGTGGATCAGAATGAAATGCAGATGTGCAAGTGCAACCGAAAAAGAAACAGGACACGAAGCGCAAAAGAAAACTCACATCAAAAGTTTGGTTACACTATGATATACTTCCACCCGACAAGGACAAGAAAAGAAGATACAGATATAAGAAGTGTGGGACTGAGTATATTGCGGAGGGCAGGTGTAACGACCCTAGCTGATGCCAAAATTTAAAAAAAATTCCGCATAACATTCCCTAAAAATGGGCCTTCTGTCCCAATACACAAAACACATAAAATCATCTAGTATCCCATTCATCTGTTTATTATCCCTCAACATAGTTCCTCTCATGGTGGAACATCCACACACCAATTAATCTAAATTATCATAATTACAGTCCCAAAATACAAGATTAATATTTAAAGTCCCTATCTTACAACATTACATGATACAATTGCATGGAAACATATACCATAATTCCATTAGTTTCATTTACATCAAACAAAAGATAAGTTCGTTCTTAAGTTACAAGGCCATGAATACTAACTTAGTTACATCCCCACAACTATGAATATACATAAAACGGTCAAAATACAAAATAGCAAACAACCTTCTAACAATTTTCGAACTTGAGGTGGATTGTCGTCTACCGGTTCATTTCCAAGACCTGAAAAAAAATAATATAAATAGTAGGGTGAGCAAATATGCTCAGTAGGTGACGCTTAAGATACTTTTCTTGTGTCCCTGTGAATCCATACAAATAATAGGCCAATAGGAAATGAGGATCATATAATGTCGGGAAATAATACAACATTCCAACTAAACTCAAGTACAACCCACACGATGCCATGAAATGCAAATACATGCCAATATCACTCCCCATTTTCTGTTCTCAAACATCACTTTCAAACTGTTAATATAACCCACCCTTTGGTGACCCCGCAGCGACACGAGAGGAGGATTGGCTAGTGTCCCTGACCCTTGGTACCCCCGCGGCGTCATTATGGGGCCCAGCTAGCTCAACCACGCTAGGGCGACTCCCTAGTCCCCTCTAGGCTATATTAACACTCCGGCCCTTTGGTACCCCCGCGGCGACCGAGTTTTTTTCAAAACCGTTTCATCAAATCATTTTTCCCAAAATATCATTTTTCATTTCAAACTCATTCTTCCCGTTTCATGCCCAATGTAAGTGCATGAGTGCATCAATACCATGAATTTAATCATCATTTCACATTCACTCTATTTAAGTAAGCAAGACATAATTTCGCAAGAATTTCTCAAGAGATTATAACATGCTCTTGTACAACAATGCATCTAGCACAACGAACATATATAAATCATCACATAAGCAAGAATTTTCATGTAAAACATTTAAAACAAGTTCTCACATAACCACATACACATGCTATAATTTCTTTAAACTACAACTAGCATAAGTAAACATATCTAGCATCAAATTAGAAGATGTAATTCACATAGGAGTAAGAAACTTGTGGATTAAGAGCCCCTACCTCAAATTTGCACAAAATCCTTAAAAGTAGGTCTTGAATTTCGAAATCCAAAGGATGTACAAAAACTGAAATTGATGGTATGGATGCGTAGAGCTCGTCGTGGGCTTCGTTTTGCCTCAAATGGCACTTAAAAATACTAAGAGATGAGGGAGCAATCAAGCCTTGAAGATTGAAACCATAAAAAGAAAAAAAAAAACAGAGAGCTTCTGGAATGAGAGAGAAGCTTACGGGAAAAATGAAAAAAAATAGAACAAAAAGTGGTCTCATGACCATTTTAAGTACATGTGGGTCCCACCCATTTTTCTTTTTCTTTTCCCTTTTTCTTTTTGTTTTAAATCACACCACACACACAAATATATACACATATGCACATATATATATATATATATATATATATATATATATATATATATTGACACAAACATTACAGTAGGTATGGCACTGGTAATTTAAAGAGGCATATAGATTCGTGTGTTAGGAGGGATACACGGGACATAGGTCAGTTGCTTTTATCTCAATCATCTGGATCCATATCTATGCGTGCTTCTAAGTTTGATTTTAATAAATTTTGTGAGTTAGTGAGTGCTACTATCATTATGCATGATCTGCAATTTCAATTTGTTGAATATGAGGGCGTTAGAAACATGTGTCGTTATTTAAATGAGGAGGCTCAGCCCGTAAGTATGAACACAGCCAAGGCTGACATATTAAGGATGCATAAAAATGAAAAAGGTAGGCTTCGACATATGTTGGAATCAACAAATGGTAGGATTTCTCTAACATCTGATTTATGGTCTTCTCTGACTACTGATGGGTACTTATCTCTTACTACACATTTTATTGATGTGGATTGGCGCTTACAAAAAAGAGTTTTGAACTTCTCTTACATGCCATCACCACACAATGGTGTTGTTTTGACAGAAAAGATTTATACATTGCTAACTGAATGGGGGATTGAAAAGAAACTATTTTCAATTACTTTAGATAATGCTTCTTCAAATTGTTCATTTGTTGAATTCTTTAAGTCTCAACTCAATTTGAATGATGCTTTATTAAGTGGTGGGGAGTTTTTTCACATTCGTTGTTGTGCACATATCTTAAATTTGATAGTGCAAGAGGGGTTAAAAGAGGTTGATGAATCTATCATAAAGATTCGTGAGAGTGTTAAATATGTCAAAGGTTCTCAAATGAGGAAACAAAAATTCTTAGAATGTGTCTCTCATGTTTCCTTAGAATGTAAAAGAGGGTTAAGGCAAGATATTCCTACAAGATGGAATGCGACATATCTGATGCTTGAGTCTGCCATTTATTATCGTCGGACTTTTTGTCATTTGTAGTTGAGTGATTCAAATTACAAGTTCTGCCCATCTCAAGAGGAATGGAGTAGGATAGAAAAGATTTACAAGTTCTTGACTGTTTTTTATGATGTTACAAACATCTTTTCTGGATCCAAGTATCCCACAACAAACTTGTATCTTTGGCTTTTAATCTCTCTTTTGGATGTTTGCTAGTATTTTAATCTTTGGCCACTTTAAACAGGTTAAGCGGGTAAACATGTTAAACGGGTTAAACGAGTTAAACAGGTTAAACGGTAAATATGTTAAACAGGTCGTGTTTGGTGTGTCTAACACGACACGTTTATTAAACGAGTTACACGTGTCGTGTCGTGTTACCCATTTAATAAACGCGTCGTGTTCGGGTTTAGGATATGTGACACGATTATTAATCTTGTCGTGTTCGGGTTGACCTGTTTAGTGTTATACCCCTACTTCGACACGACACGATTATGACACGTGAACCCGAATTGCCACCCCTACTTACGAGCAAGTGTTAACTTGATCCCTTACTCGGTGTACTTACAATTGGGCTTGAGAGAGCTTAAACCCACAACGGTTGTCTTACAACTCGCAGATAGATCCGTCAAACAACCCCGTGGAATCATTGAAGATGTAATCCTCAAAGTGGACAAGTTCCACTTCCCAGTAGACTTCTTGGTTTTTTATACGGAATCGGTCCGCAACTCCAAAAGTCATATTCCAGTGATCTATGGTCGTCCTTTCCTAGTTATGGCTAATGCATGAATAAATTTTAGAACCGGGGTCATAGAGATTTCTTTCGAGAACATGAAGGTGAAGCTTAATATCTTCAATGTCACTCAACATCCTCTGGATGAAAATGAGTATTTCTTTCTTGATGTCATGGATGAAATGGTCGAAGATTCCCTCCTATTCCTTTTGACACAAGATCCTTAAGAGGCTTGCTTGACTCATTTCAGCTTTTGATGATTTTGACATGGAGCAATGCATTAATGAGGTTAATGCCTTGCTAGATGCGACTATCATCATGAACATTCCACCTTGGAAAATGCCAAAGGAATCTCTTCCTCTCATCTCTAGTACTCCCCCAATTCCTTCCCTCGAGTCCCCACCAAAACTTGAGCTTAAACCATTACCGGATAAGCTCAAATATGCCTTCTTGGGCTTCAATGAAACTCTCCCGGTAATCATTGCCTCTAATTTAACCAAGAGCCAAGAGAGTAGCATATTGGAAATGCTTTAAAAGCACAAAGAAGCCATAGGATGGGCTGTTGCCGATTTAAAGGGGATTGACCATTCCATTTGCATGCATCGCATTCATTTGGAAAATGACGCCAACCCTTCTTGTGAGGTGCAACGTTGGTTAAATCCCAATATGAAAGAGGTAGTAATGAAGGAAGTGGTGAAACTGCAAGATGCGGGCATTATTTACCCCATCTCGGATAGCAAGTGGGTTAGTCCCACTCAAGTGGTGCCAAAGAAGTCCGGTATCACTGTTGTTAAAACTCGGTTGTAGAATTGGTTCCACCATGTACAACTATGGGTTGGTGTGTGTGCATTGATTACCAGAAGCTCAACTCCACAACTAGGAAGAATCATTTTACATTGCCCTTCATTGATCAAATCCTAGAGTGTTTAGTTGCCTAAAGTTACTATTGCTTTCCAGATGGCAATTTCGGTTATAACCAAGTGGCCATTGATACCAAGGATCAAGAAAAGACGACTTTCACATGTCCCTTTGACATATTTGCCTATAAACACATGCCCTTTAGGCAATGCAATACACCGGCGAATTTTCAAAGATGTATGATGTCTATCTTCTCAGATATGGTAAAGAAGTTCCTTGAGGTATTCTTGGATGATTTTTCAGTCTTTGGATCCTCCTTCAAAAATTGCCACCAAAATCTATCGCTAGTCCTTCAAAGATGCAAAGAGACAAATCTAATTCTAAGCTGGGAAAAGAGCCATTTTATAGTCCAAGAAGGCATCGTATTGGGACATTATGTCGAAGAGAGGCATTGAGGTAGAAAAAGCCAATGTCAAATTAATCTATAGTCTTCCATCACTGAATTCAATGCATGCAATGCAAGAACTTTGATAGGCTATACTTAGGAAAGACGAGTCGTCCTACGCCCTAGTGTAACGTAGTTAGGTAGACGATTCGTGCTTGGTTTTTTATGTTGTATGTGCATTCATCTACTTGGCGATTTCGTCATGAGCTTGACACCACACGAATCATGGTTATACATTATGTGAATTTGCTCATGTTAAACACATTTAGCCATAGTTGTGAGGGTGTGGTAATGATGTAGAACTCGCTCATGATTATCTGAGCATACAGGATCATCGCAAATCAAGGAGGCTGAAAAGGTAAGGAGAATAGAAGAAAAAAATAAATAAATAAGGAAAAATCAAAAAGAGATTTAGTGTAGTTGCCAACAGAAGATGTTATTTTCCATTGCAAGAATTAAGGAGGATTCAGAAAATAAATAAGAAGATTTGGTGTAGTTGCGAACAACAGAATATATTATTCTCCATTGCAAGATTTAAGGAGGATTCTGCTCCATCAAATCTCAGATTTCCCCTTTAATATTATTTCACGCATGCTTTCTTTTTTTTTTATTTTATTTTTGACTTGCCTATATAAAGGCAAGAGATGTAAGTCTGCAGACATCATTATTATCAATATAATTTCAATTTATCTCTTGTGAGTGTGTTCTTTGTGAATTCAAGGGTTTAACCTTGTTCTTTATCATTTCTGCCACGTTAGGTGAAGTCAATTTTCTGGCCGTTTATCTCTTATTATCTTCGCCATTTTCATTTAATTTTTGCTTTAAATAGTTAATGCCATTTTCTTTAAGTTGAGAAACAAATAAACAAACATTTTCAAATTAAACCGGAAGTAATCTCAAGAATTTAACTGCCATAAACTTTGCAGTCTTCATGGTTCGACACCCTCTACATAGCCTTATCCTATAAGGACTTCTGCTTTTGCGAGTGGTTTTATTACTGAAAAAAGAGAGAAACATTTCTACACATCATCCACCACTAGTGCCTGCCGCCACAACTACCACCTCCAACTACCACTACTACCTATAACATCTCTCCCCAATCTAATCTATTGTGGTTCCCTCCACCATGCACAACCTATCTCTTCCATTTTCTTAGGGTTACATTGAAAACCCCAAACATTTTTACTGATTTCTTTACTCACTCCAAATTCAAAGAGCTAGCGTTTCTAATAGACTACCAACTACCACCGCCATCTCTTCTTTGTTTTTCCCTTTCTCCATTTCTCTCTCTACCAACTACCATTACTACTGCCATTACCAAGCTAGATATATATAAATACATACACAACTGTAAAACCAAAAAAAAAAAAACTGATAATCCAATGTAACATCCTAAATTAATCCCTAATCAATTTTTAAAAAGATATTCACTTCAAAAACAAATGAAAATTGTGAATGGACAAGGCAAAATCCTCGCTTTCCAATTACAACAACCCAATCTACTATTAGAGGCATCATCATCTTGGCACTACTGCTACAAGAAAATGGTAAATTGGAGTGAGTGATCGTCAATGATGTATCAGCTAACATTCTGAAAGGCGGTGCCACACTCCTCCTTTTTGCTGCAATTGTGATGGCGGCGCTGGTGGTGGTCCCGGCAACCCTTGCCCCCTGCTTTCCGCACTCTTATCTCATTCCCGCGTAAAGAGTAGTTGGAAAGCCTGGAATGGCGGTGGAGAAAGAGAGAGAGAGGCAGTGATAGGGTGAGCAATAGTGGTAGTACTAAAGAGAAATATGTGTATATAGATAAATATATGTAGGCCTGTGTGTGATTTAGTTAAATCATTTACGTCATTTTACTTCTTATAAAGGTATTTTTGGACCTCAAAATTTACCCCTTTGAATGACCTAGTTGATTGATGACGGTGTTTAGGGTGATTTTGTAAAACCTCAACGAAGGTTAACCACCATCTTTCAACTAGTTTCTTTACCCTAAATTCTTATATCTGCGAGCCCTCAATCAGCCAAGACAAAGTTTCTAAAGGTGTAATGGTAAACAGAGAAACACTAAATATAGTACTTATAAATAATATGGAAAAAAAAAAAAATGAAACGCTGCATATAGTAGGGTTAGCCTAGTTGTGCTTACCTCTGGTAATCCTAAGTCCTTGAGATCATCATCAGTTAGGTCTACAAGAGCGTGCATACCAATCTGCAGAAAAAGCATGAGGCATCAAAATAATGAATGAATTTCTTAAGGTAATGGTAAAACCATAGACGGTACATAAAATTGTAGTAAACAAAGGAAAGTCATAAAATTCACGCACTTCCGCTTCAATAAATATCATTGAATATTTTTTAAGACCCAGTGCCCACAAGAAACAATCCACCGGTTCCACCTGCACAAAATATGTACCATGTGTAAGTATGAAAACACACCTTATATTATGTATTTATTTAATGCCTATTATTTATATTTAATTTTGATAAAAAGTCTTTAGCTAAGATGATGTTTAAGATACACTCTGCAAACCCCCCAAACAAAAAGGGGTCAAGAATCTGCAGCTTCATTGCCAAGTTTAACCCTTCAGGGTGAACAACCAACATAAGTTTAGGCGATTGGTATGAGAAGTGCTAAAAATTGTAATGGATAGGCATGCCTTGGTCTTTGACTGTTTTCGGCTTGTTATTGGGAGATTGACTTGTGATGTGCTTTTTTCGAGGCATTTTCAAAATTAGGAGACGGAAGAGGCCATTGGGTTCATGGAGCTTTTGTACCATCAGGAGGTGGGGGGAGTTGATCTTGACCATAGGGTGTGGGTTACTTGGGTTGTTTTGATGTCAGTTCTCTTTACAGATGGCTCACAATTGCTCCAGGGGATCCTTTCCAGTGGAAAACGATTTGGCGTTTCAAGGCCCCTCTCAAGTTCCTTTTTGGTGTGGACAGCTGTGTTGAGGAGCATTCTAACTTTGGATATCATCAAGGGCAGGATGAGACAGATTGTTGTCAATTGGTATTGCATTTGTAAGAGAGATGAGCAAGCGGTGGATTTTCTTCTTTTGCATTGCCCTGTGGCTCAAAACAATTCGGGATTATTATGAGGGTTGTTTGGGGTTCATTAGTCAAGCCAAGGTCCCCAAGAGCTTTGGTGGAGGCTTGGAGAAGGCGTATAGTTGGGGGCCAAACCCGTGATTTTTGGATGGTTATGCCCTTACGTGTTTTGTGGTGCTTATGGCTAGAGACAAATAAGAGATCTTTGAAAGGAAAGGAGACTCTTATTGGGATGCTTAAGTTCTCTATTATTAGCACCCTTGGGTTATAGGAACAAATTGCAAATCTATGGAGGAGATTGTTAATATTTTGAGGCCCTATTTGACCTTGAGTAACTTTTGAGGGATGCGTTTCCCTTTTGAAGGCTCTTTAATACAATTTCACTTATCTAAAAAATAAAAAAAGTTAACTCTTAAATAGCTTCCAAACAGTTAGAAATCAGTTAAAAAAAAAAATTAAAATTCAATATGAATTACACCATAAGTACAAAGGGCAATAACCTAGTAATATCTCTTCTACATCCCAAAATGAAAGGTGATGGTTCAACTTCCCAAAGGGGCAAATGCGCATGTTAGTTTCTTACTAAGGAATAAATCAAACCAAAAGTGAAAATGAAAATTACTAAATCCGTTAACTTGAGTGGCATTTCTTGCCACTCCCCAAGGGTAAGGTCGGGTCCAATTCCCGTTGGGACACTTCTGTTTGGCTTACCCAGAAGAAAAAAGGAAAGATTAAAAATTTATTGCAAAACAAACTAACAAAATTAAAACCTCATTCTCTATATCAGTGGTAAAATGCAACGACAGAAATATTATTTTGAAAAATCGAAATCTGTAAGATTTGGGCATTTCCTTATTTCTATTTCCAAATTCTGATGCTGCGCTGACGACTCACTCTTTTTCTAGCAGCTTGACTGCCCTCGGGTACGGACTCCGGGTTTGGTTGGTCAGTGTCCTCAAACAGCTTATTAGGCAGAACCTTAGGACCACCTGAAATAAAACCCTTTCCGTTTTGAGTTCTTTGCTGAAAAATACTTCACTAAAACTATCAAGTAAAATATAACTAAAACTATACAAACCATTGACATTCGATCAAAATACTATGTACAAAACGCTGCTATATATTATTATTTTTATTACAACAACAGACATAGATATATATATATATATATATATATATATAAAAGTCAAATAGAATCATAACCGCAGCCTTTAGATGAATGCAACTGTATATCAAACAATTCATACTTTTCCAGAAATCAGCATTGTAGGCGTATTTACTCTGCCTGCAAAACAAATGACATCGAGTCAAATAAAATATAAAATTTACAGAAATGACAGAAGGTTTTTTGCCTCAACATATAATCGCACTCCACCTTAGATACTAAGGAAACAAAATGTAGAAAAAGGGAAGTGCATCCAAGAGATTTAATTAATTAATGGCTCACAACAGTAGAACAGGCATAATTTATATATGTATTACTCAATTCATATAGATCATTATGCCTCAAATAAAAACTTCATGCTTATTAGAGTTTCAAAAGCAATACATCCAATACATAAATAAGAACACGCCCGATAAATATCAATTGTTATAACAAATGCAGTGAACCAAGAACAAATCACAACAGAAAAGTAAACACATCACACACAAAGAACATAAAGATTTACGTCGTTAAACATAAGTTGCACCTACATCCACGGTGAAGATTTAGCGAAAGATTTTACTATACGAAAATTAGGAGATTACAAGTTTCTCCCCCAAACCATATCGCTCCCACTCTCTTTACTGCGATTTTTTGTCCCACTCTATCCCACTCCAAACCATAAACGCCCTTATATATCGGGCTACAACCGAATACCAAATAGGGTCCAAAACACGCATACAAAAAAAGGGGGGTCAAAAGATTTTGGGCCCAAACAAAACTCACTTTTGTCGGAAAAAATTCGAGCCACAACATCACCATTTACCACAACAATATTTGGCAATTTGCTAATAAGATTAATTTTCTTTGAATGAAAAATATCATTGGAATAACCCCAAGGGGTTGGCTCAAGCGGATAAGAACTTGGCCCTAGTGCCTAAGGAAGCATTAGGTCTAAAATTCGAATCCTCTTGAGTGCAAACAATTCCTCAAGGGGGGAGAGTGTGTGAGTACCAACTGCGAAAATATATATATATTCATGGGAGAAAAGGTATCACGTGTTTCCAGTTGCATATCTTTTAATCATTCTTGAACTTTATTCATGTTTTTATTTCATCTTCGTACTCCTCAACAACCACACATATATATATGTATATATATATATATATATGTAAAGACATATTTAACAATGTAACTTTCCCTGTATCTTATTTTGCATTACAATAAAACATAAACTGAATGCAGGACATTACCCTTGATACTTAGATAATATTAATTTTGGTTCCTCTCAACAAATCACGGAAGTTACTAATCTCTGTCAAGGATGGTAAATACAACAAACAAAAAACTCTGAATACACTATATTGTCAGGGTTAAGTTTGCAACTAAAACTTGCCTCTGTTATAATCAACAATCAAACACACCCTTCCAATATTTAAAACTCATCATCCAAAAACTTATATATATATATATATATGTAAAGACATATTTAACAATGTAACTTTCCCTGTATCTTATTTTGCATTACAATAAAACATAAACTGAATGCAGGACATTACCCTTGATACTTAGATAAAATTAATTTTGGTTCCTCTCAACAAATCACGGAAGTTACTAATCTCTGTCAAGGATGGTAAATACAACAAACCAAAAACTCTGAATACACTATATTGTCAGGGTTAAGTTTGCAACTAAAACTTGCCTCTGTTATAATCAACAATCAAACACACCCTTCCAATATTTAAAACTCATCATCCCTGGAACCAGTCTTCATCATACAAAATATTTTGCTTCCCAAATGAGCAAAACCACTACCCAATGCCGGAACAGATTTCGGGGGTAATGGTAAAAAGGGCAGTGGGGAAAAAAAAAAAATGGAGCACCAACAGATTGAAAGATACCATCGGCAGAAAGTCCGACAGAATATACCATCAAGAGATTTTTATGTCCGAAAGTGTATACGTGATGATCAACATATGCAGCCTTTCCAAGGAAAGGGTAATATATCACGTCTTCCTCTCCCTCCTCCTCTTCCTTTACGACGCTCTTCCACTCCCGCATTGAACTCCCGATTTTGTAACAATAGAATTCAGTTTTGAAAGGACAAAACATAAAATCATAAACTGAAATGATAATACCCGGAGCGAACCGGAGACAGTTATGGGTAATTCTCCGTCTATACGAAACTCGGGTAGCGAAGAAGACTCCCAAGATTCAGGAGGATCCAAAAGTTCGAAAGATGGAGGTTGTATGTTGTAGGACGGAACCATGGTACCTCCAGCAAGCACATAAAAATTTTCCCGGACAGCAATCACTATGGGAAAAGGTTTTACGGTTTTTGGGCATTGAAATTCAAAAGACTCTTTGGTATTTGTATTGAAAAGATAGGGTTTAAACTGGTGAAAATTGACACTCACAGAATCGACATCCCTACATGAAGCCACCAGGCGCATTTCCGATCCTGAGATATCACAACCAACCGGTATATATGATCTTTCTTCTTGTTGAAATGCTTTCAACAAAGGACTAACTAATGGAAAATTAGATCCCCCACCTCCTATTACAAATTTGATTTCATAAATCCCACCACAATATGGCCCACGACCAAAAGTCACAACCAAGAACAATGATACTTCCTCATCCGCCATCTTTAATGGCCTGCTCCTCCTCCTCCTCCACCGGAGCTGGAATGGGGCTGTGAACGTTGTAGAAGATAGCTCTCTATGCTGCGGCGAGCAGAAGAAAGCCTTTTAGGGTTTAGGGTTTTGGTGCCTTCAGTATTACTATATATACTGTTATTATTAAATATTAAATGGGTAAAGAGTTTCAATTTTTCACTATAACAATACTTATTTATTAATTAATATAAAATGAGTTTTTATATAATAATAAGAAAATAACTAAAAATTTATTTAAAAATTTTAATTCAAATTATAAATTACTTCATAAAATTCAAAACAAAAAAAAATATATGAAAAAAAATTATAAAATAATTTAAATTTAATTCAAAAATTACAAATTACCTAATAAAATCCCAAACAAAATAAAATAAAAGAATTTAATTTTAATTTAAATTATAAACTACCTATATATATATATTATTATAAAATGTGCAAAGAGTTTCAATTTTTTAGTATTTATTTATTAATTGATATAAAAAGAATTTATATAAAAAAAATTACCTAAAAATTTATTTAAAGAATTTAATTCAAATTACAAACTGTCTAATAAAATTTAAAACAAAATAAAATATAAAAAATATTTATACTATTATTAAATGTGCAAAGAGTTTCTGTTTTTTAGTATTTATTTATTAATTGATATAAAAATAATTTTTATAAAAAAAAATTACCTAAAAATTTATTTAAAGAGTTTAATTCAAATTACAAATTATCTAATAAAATTTAAAATAAAATAAAATACAAAAAATATTTATAAAAAAATAATTTTAATTCAAAAATTACAAATTACCTAATAAAATTCAAAAAAATATTCATAAAAAAATTAATTTTAACTCAAATTACAAATTACCTTAATTCAAAAATTACAAATTACTTAATAAATCTATTTTCTATAAAACTCTAACGCAAAATATGAAAAAATATTTTTTAATTAATATAAAATAAATTTATAAAAAAAGTTTATGTAAAACTTTAAAAATTATTACCTAATAAAATTCAAATTACCTATTTTATCTATTTGTTTCTAAAAAAATCTATACTATTATTAAAAAAAATTATAAAAATTATCTAATAAAATTCAAATTACCTAAAGCAATTCTGCTACAATGATACATTTCATCCAAAATACTATTTTTTGACACAACAATGATTCCATATTTTTAGAGCCCATTGGAGTGACTTGTTTTCATTTACCAACTTTTGACAATCTCAATATATGAGAGATCTTTTGAGAGAACCCATTGGAGTGCCTATTTTTACCTACTTACTATATTTTAAGTTTGAAAAGTCATTTGAAAATATATTTGAGATCTCAAATATATATGAGAGGTCTTTTGAGAGCGCATTTGAATGCATATTTTCACCCACTTGCTATATTTTGAGTTTGAAATGTCATTTGAGAGCTGTTATATTTGATAATTTCAAAATATGAGAGGTCTTTTGAGAGTTCATTGGAGTGCCTTTTTTTCATTCACCTGTTATATTTTGAGTTTGGGAGGCCATTGGAAATGCTCTAATGTATAAAAAAAAATTAAAAAAAAACCTAACCAATTGTCTTTCTTTTCTCTATGTCATATCCAAGTTTTGCTTCCATTGGTATAGTAATTCATTACCTATGTCTTGCTCATGCATTGTTTTATTAATAATTTTATGTATTGCTCATGCATTGGTTACTTAATAAGTTTTACTTTTTATCTTTTACTATTTTATGTTGTTGACCTATTATGATTTACAATTATGACTGGTGGTTTAAAATTATGAATTTTAATATTTATCTAAAATTAGTATTTATATCATAATTAATGATTATTTAAGTAAAATTTTGTAACTCCTTAAATTTTAATCTTTACTCTTAGAATAATATTTGTTCATGATTCAAAAAAAAAAAAAAAAAAAAAAAACAATTCCTTTGATTTCATTAATATTTAAAATTGTAATTACTCAGACAAATTGTTAATTAATTATTTAAAAAAAATTATTTTGATCACGTGCATGGCATGGTTTTTACTACCCTAGTGAAACAGGGGCGGGAGCGTGAAAGTAGCAAAATTTAAGTCACACAGTGTGAAGTGTGAGTAAGAGCAAAAATTTTTGTGATGAGATTATTCCAAAGCTCAAAAAGGTAAACAAATAAAAAAATAAATAAATAAAAAAATCTCAAATAGAATGAAATAGTGTCACGAATACGATAGATGAAGTCTAACTTACAAGAACCTATTATGTCAGCAGCGAGGAAGGATGGAATGTAGGTGGAGAGACTATTTAATTGAAAGACAAATGGTTAACTACATAGAGAAAGAAACAGATTCTTTGAGGGTGTTAACCAAGGGAGAGAAAGAGACACATTAGTTGAGGGTGTTAACCAAGGGAGAGAAAGAGAGAACGTAGAGAATAGAGAGAGAAAAAAAGCTTGATTTGTTTCCTTAATTGCGAATGATTCTTTCTTAATTAATTGTCTTTCTCAAATCTTTAAAAATAGGAATTGTGTAACTTATAAGCGCGAACTTTTTAGATTTTATTTTGTGGTTTTTTTTTTTTTTTTTTACGCCAACAAACAACCTTCATTGTAATTGGTATAGTTACCATTTTAGAGTTTCATTAATATAGAAACTTTATTAAATGAATCTTTCCATAAATAAAGTTTTTTTTTTTTTAAAGCTTTTCTCCCCACACACCTTTCTTCACAATCAAAATTATGTCCCCACTCACATGTCTCTTGAAAATATATCTTGAATATATCCAATCAGTTATGTAGAAGTTACATACAACACTCGAGAGGTTTGCTAGTTTGTATACAATTACATTGGTTTTGGTAATTCATAAAATATAATGTATACAATTACATTTCTTAGTGTTTTTCTTATTTCTTTGATTCATCGCAATCAGTTGTGGATCAGTGGAAAGTATAAGAGTCATTTTTCTAATGATAGCAAAAGGTTAAACATATTTGGTGAAATCCTGAATCTGATCTTATAAAATGCGTAATTAATGGGCATTTTCCAGCTATGGAATTTCTGGAAAATGCCCACCAATTATTGATGTATTTTGTAATGAGATTTGCATTTTATGTGTGAGTAAGAGGTCATCAATTATCATCCATTATTTTTCCTTTTTTTTTTTTTGTTATTTTTTAAAAAATTTAAAATGTAAAAAGGAGACTTCACTTATATACTAAGCAGGTCAACTTATAAATTATCATTCAAGCATAATTAAAAAAATTGTTACTCAATTCCTCCTTTCTACTATCTATTCCATTCAACTAAACAAAAGTTAAGGAAGACAGCTTCTTTTCAATAGGGATGCCTCATTCATTCGTCCCCCTCTCCCTTCCATCCCTCTAACCAAATAGAGCATAAGCAGCTACACAATGCATAGTGGGAATAAGATCACTCACAATGCATAAGAGCGGAAGCCCGCTCGAAGCATGAGAGCAGCATCATTTTAGAAGAATTGTGTGACTTGGACCTAACTAGGGATTGCAATGTGGCGGTTTGTGGTGGTGATCTCATTCCCCATCCCGTTTAATTTTTTCATCCTATAACTGCTCCAAAACCCGTCGGGTTTTTCAAAGCAACCCTCTTCCCTGTCCCCGTTCCCATTCACATAATCGGTTCGTTTAATCGTTTCGCAAAACCGCCCCAACGCTTGGGTGGAAAATTTTGTCATCCCTATACTCTTTTTTTTTTGCACAAGACTAAAGACATAAAATGAAATGAGGATCAGGGTTTCCTCATGTATGTATATATATACTTAACCTATTTCAGGGCGGGGCGGGGCAACCCTCCCTCGAAACAGCCCCAAAACCCATCAGGTTTTTCAAAGCAGTGCCCATCCCTGTCCCCATTTACATAATCGGTTCCCAAAAAAGCACCAAACGAGGCAGGTAGGCATGGGCCAGTTGGTGTGGGGATTTTTTCCATCCCAGGGTCTAACCATAATTTTTTTAGAAACTTTATTCTTATAAATAATTACACTTACCTTTTCTTTAAAGAGAAGAAAATATACAAACCCCCAAAGTTTTGAAAATTACATTTTTTTTTTTTTCGACTGGCAAAACATTCATTGTTTTAAGGAGTGCCAAAACTTGAACATCCTAAGTCCAAATTTCAAAAACATAAAAACTATTTAATTTAAATATTTGATATGAAATATTTGACCAATTAAAAGTTCCAAGTGACATGGAAACCCAAACGACATAAATATATTTAAGAAGGTAAATATAACTACGATCACCCTTTTTGATTACTCTTCCACTTCGTGATGGGTAAGGAAAATGAGTCGGTTTCATAACGGGACACTGCCACCATTTATCCTTCTATAAAAGGATTTATCCTTCTATAAAAGGAGTAATTGATAAACCTAAAAAGGGACGCCAAAGATTAAATACATAATTTTTCTTTGACTTATAATAAATCAAGTATTAACTTGATTGTTGGAATGCACCCAGCCGGCACCACGTCAGTCGTCACTTTTCTTGTGTCATGTAGATTTTATCTTTAATTTGTGGGTTGCAACCTTGTGTATTAACAGTCACCGGGTTAGGATGTTTCCCATATATTAAAAAACGAAACATACAATTTTACAATATTAACCTTATTAATGAAATTAAAATTTTAATTCAAAATCACAAATTAATCACCCCATAATTAACAATTAACAAAATAGTTACCAGATGTTTAATAAAATTGAAAATTAAGTACTGAAAATTTTAAAAGCTGAAGTTCTTAAGTGGTAATAAAATAAAATAAATATTTTAATATATATATATATATATATATATATATATATATATATATATTTGGTTCACATTATAAGTAATATCCTAATTATTTAAAATTTTATCCCATTTTAAGTGTTATTTACTGTTTTAAATGATATTCAAATTGACGAACTTAACTGAACAAATGCTTAATAAACTTAAATGAATCCTTTTGGTATCAATTTAGGCATAGAATAGGGTTATACTATTACCTTTAAACACTTCATTCCTTCCCCGTCCTCCCAAAATGGCAATATAAGTACAAATTCTTTTATCAAGAAAGATAAAATCAAAATACTTGAAAAGACAATGGAGAGGGAGGGGCAGGCTGAACCATCAAATGACTTAAAAAAATAATTTGATGCCATCAATTCTCTAATGATTTGACATAAATGATAACCTTTCTAAAGCCACATCGAGCAGTATAACCAAAAGATTTAATCCCAAAAAGTTGAAGCAATGTCGCACGAGTTAAAACACAGGCCTGATGAATTGACAGATGTTAGTCCAAAACATTGAGCTCGACGCAAACAAGCAAGGGAACCAAATTAACTCCCACGTGTCATACACTTTAATGCCGAAAGTATCTTCTTCCTTGTACCCTAAAACAGTGACAACATAAAATGAGCAAGTCACTTAAAATAAGAAAATCACTATATCAATATGCTTAATAATCAATAATCATCAAACGGTGTCCAACTCAATGTACCAATCTCTGCATATATAGCAATGAAATAAAACCCTAAGCAAATAATCAATAATCATCAAACCGTGTCCAACTCAATGTACCAATCTCTGCATATATAGCAATGAAATAAAACCCTAAGCAAACATATTACCAAATAAAACCCTAAAATAAGGACTCATTTGGGGAAGATTTATTTTACTTTGTTTTGTTGAAAACATATAAATGACAACAGAAAAGGTGCATTTTTGCTATGTTTTGTATTGGTCCAAAACAATCCGCCAAAATACATATGAAAGCGAAAAAATAAATTATTTTCAAGTGTTTTGAGTTAATCCATAAAAAACATAGAAGAAACAAGGGGGCAGGTACTATGCACTTAAAATAGAGGGTATAAAGGGAGAACTATATGTCGGAACCTCTCGTCGTTTTGCCTGCCCACTTCCTCTCTAGACACAGCTCTTCCCCTGTATCCGGCGTCTCTTTTTTGGCTATGTAGAGGAAGCAAGGAGTGGGTACAACTAGGCTTCTCAATTCGATCGGGTTACATTTTCGGGCTTTTAAACCACCAGCATGGTTAAAGCTGATATAATACTTCAGTTCTCGCAAACATTTCTATGTCTCTTAAGAACCAAACTGGATGCAATTGATTTGAGAGGAAATACATGGAAGTGATTGCTCTTAGTTGGTACAAAGTTTTTCTGTTATATGTGCTCGTGCATTTCTGTTTTTTGAGTTAGTCTAGGTTTGTATTTCTGGGTAGTAAACTGTGGCTCAAAATCAAGGAAGATATTATAGATTTCCTCAAGATATTCAATATGGTTGAAAAGAGATGGAGCAAAGAGATGGAGCAGAAAAGGAGAGGTCTTTTGTGCAGTTGTGTGGAGGATGAGGCAACTGAGGTCTCTTATGTGCGGCTGTGAAGTTTAAAGATATGTTAGATCTCTAAAGTGGTGCGTGCCATGCTAGGTTTGACAATAAATTAATAATGGAGATTGCTTTAATGTGTTAGATACCCTAAGTATTTAACGGTGGATATTAATATTATTTGTTTCATTTAATTCATTGGGCGGGTTGACCGGGCCTACGAACTCGGGTTGGGCTTCGGACTTCTAGCACACCAACTCGAGCCCAGCCGGAAATGAATTCGGGCTCTAAACATTAAACCTAGGCCCAGACTGAAAATATAAAAAAAACTGTCCAAGCCCAAAAAAATCGGGCTGGATTCCGGCTAAGTCGGGTAGCGTTATGCTATGTTTGGATAGAGAGAGGTGGGCGATGCTCCTGTGTTGTTAGATCTCATAGTAGTGTTATGCTATGTTTGGTTGGAGGGAGGGATTGAGTTTGAGGAGGAATGGATAAAGCTTTTCGTGTTTGGTTAGAGGGAATGAAAGAGAGAGAGGAAGTAAGGAGGGATGATCTCTCCTTTTTTCATGTTTTTCTATTTGTCCAATTTTGCGGGGAAGGGAGGAGAAAGAAAATGAATAACTATCTACAAATTAATATACAATTTCCAATTTCAACCTTCTAAAAAAAATTCAAATGAATATCTATCTTTTATTATTTTATAATAAAATAAAAAACTCTATTTGCCTTCCTTTCAATCAAACAAAAAAAAGTATGACACAATCCATCATTTATATTATCCATTTTATTCAACCAAACAAAAATCGGGAAGACATTTTTCCTTACTTGGGGATTTCTCATCCATCCCTCTCCGTATCTCTTCCATCATTTCTTTTAATCTTTCAATCAATCGAAACATTAGTGTTAGGGTTTAAAAGTTTATTCGAAAAGGCTAACATGAGTTATCGAAACACATCAAATTTAAAGTTTGAGATGGCAGGAACACTCGGTTTCGGAGGACGGTTGGTGTGGTGAGCGTCCATTAACTTGTTCGTTCCCAAGGTTGTTGTAATTACTTGTAACTTAAATTTTCACCTTTGGCACTCCAACTCACTTCCGCTCCTGACATAGGTTCGTTGTATCATTTTCCAAATTATAAATGAGAAAGTCAACGAACAAACTTTTCTTCCAAACTGCTCTCGAAATGCTTTGAACAACTGCGTAACGCACGTGAGGGACCCGAGCGGCACAGAAGCCGTACGGTGGATAACAAGCCACGCCATCTCCCGCCATTTTCACACACCACAATGTCGGAAATAACCCCATAGTCCATCACTCACTAAAGCGCACAACTAGGTCACTACTGAAGGACAATTTTGTAATTTAAAATTTTGCTGTCGTGAAGAGTCGGTTGCCTTTCCCTATCTTCCGCCCCCAATTCAATTCTAACACCTCTCTTCCTCTTCTCACCCTCGTCTCTGTTTATTGATTTGCTTCATTCCTAATAGCCGCATTTCTGCAATTCTTAATTCCCCAAAATGCCCCCGCAAACCAGAAGATCGGCTTTCCCTAAATTCGTCATCGAGAGAGAGACCGACTCTGAAGAAAGTTCGTCCGACGAAGAAGAAGAAGAAAACAATGGCATAGAAGAATCAGAAGAGGATGAAGAAGTTGAACAGCGTGAGAATGAAGAGAAAGCCACAGAGGTTACGCCGGCGAAGAAGAGAGAGAAAGCGCCGATCACCATCAGTCTCAAGAAAGTCTGCAAAGTGAGCATCTCTCTTTACCCCCTCCCTTATTTTTCAGGGTTTCAAACTCTTTATATATGTGTGTGTATATATATATATATATCAATATTGCAGTATTATATTGAAATATGCGATGTTTGTTTTTAGGTTTGCAAGAAAACTGGTCATGAAGCGGGATTCAAAGGGGCTACTTACATTGATTGCCCAATGAAACCCTGTTTTCTTTGCAAGATGCCTGGTAC
Source organism: Cornus florida (assembly GCF_030987335.1). Lineage (NCBI taxonomy): Eukaryota > Viridiplantae > Streptophyta > Magnoliopsida > Cornales > Cornaceae > Cornus > Cornus florida. The sequence continues at coordinate 11,396,304 of NW_026775578.1, read as the reverse complement.
GAATTTGCACTTCAGTGCCAGTTGAATTCAGTATTCTGTTCCTTGTATTGGCCGTGTAATATCCTAGTTGAATATTAGGTTTTCTTTGTTTTGAAATAGTGTTTGCAAGATGCATGTTATTTGTTTAACTCGCTTGTTATTTGAAAATTTGAAGTTTTGAGTGTTTCAATGACTGGTTTTCTTTATACTGCATTGCAATCTTGGATTAACATGCCGCGGCGAACATGTTGGACAATTTGATTTTCATTTGACATCCATAATCAGCTTAATTTTTCCGATTTAATAGATATATAGAAGGTGGCATGAGCAATAGTTTGTCTGAAATATGCACCTAGTAATGATAATGAAATATCTATTTTTAACCTTTGTAACAGTTTCTCTCTCTCAGCATACTCCCATTCCTTTTTCATTACTCGTTCTATGTGTTGTTTTATACTTCAAAATTCAAATAGTTGCACAAAGCTATCAGAATATAATAAAAGTATCTTGTTAGAATATATATATATGTATGTATATATGTATGTATATATATATATATGTATTTATGTATGTATGTATGTACATATATATATATATATATTTTGATTCAAAAGTCTCTGTGATTATTCACTTGTTCAACAGCTTAACATCTGATTTATTTATTTATTTTATTTTACTTTATAACTTGAGCAAGAACATAAGAGTTAAAAGATTATTCTTCATTGTTTTTTATTATGTCAAATTCTGTGCACTTAAATAGTTTGTTTTCTACGGAGTATATTAGATTTGTACCATTTAAAACCGAAAACAGTTATTTTAATTTATCACTCACAGTCCATATCTCCTGCCTTCTGCCCCCTAGTAAGAACATTTCAGCTCTTTAGCTCCATCCATGACCATTTATGCAATGCTTTGCTTTTATTTTTTTATTTTTATTATTTACAGTCTGTACACTAGAAATGTTGAATGAATTGTGTTGGTTATTTCTTCTTTTCTTATCTTTTGATCTGCATATTTGATGATTTCAGTTCTGTATAGGTCATTAGCGTTGGTCATTTTATTATCTAATTATCCATTTGATTGTGTCTTTGGGATGGAAGGCCACACTACGATTACTTGTCCGCATCGAGTGGCTACTGAGCATGGGGTCATTCCTGCACTCCGTAGAAAGACTCGTAACTCTTTGAATTATGTCTTTGAGCGCCAGCTTAAACCCAACATCCCTACAGTAAGTCTATGGACAATAACTCTGATTATAATCCTTTATTCTCGGATTCAATTGCTGTTAAATGTACATTGTTTCTGAAGCATGAAGGTAGAAGACTTTTGCTTGACAGATTTTGTGAATGGTTCTTTTTTATTTTTTATTTTATTGTATATCTTTTTGGTATATTGGTAGGGGATTTGTTGGAGCTTGAAGATTTAAAATTTTGATATATTTGAATAATTGAATTATTGAAGTTAGAAATATGGGTTGAACCTTACGAAATTATTTTGGGGATCTTGGAATTTTCTAATGCAATGAAATGCAATTTTTTAATCCTTTATTTTAATGATGTTGGAGAATAATTATAGGAGTGATTTAAGCCCTTAAATCACTCCTTGACAGAATGTTAATGTTGCTATACTTGGGTAACAAGTTGTTACCATATTTATATTTGACTTTCTGTGTAATTCCTTTATTACAAGTCTTCCCCAATTCATCTATAAATAAAGGTGGTTATTGTAAACAAAATTAAGAGAGAATGTAACGAAAGAGATGTAGCTTTCTGAGCTCCTTATGTTGTGGATGTAAGCCCTAATGGCGGAACCACATTATATTCTGTGTTCTTCATGTTTTAATTTCTCTCTTTAACTTTTATTTTTCTTTCTACATGGTATCAGAGTACGTTTATCATACCTTCCTCTATACTCTACTCATCTCGGATCTTCGGATCAACTCGTTTTGGATCTCCGGGTGAACTCATTTCGGATCTCCGGATCAACTTGCCTCATCTCGGATCTTCGGATCAACTTGTCTCGGATCTCCGGATCAACTCGTCTCAAACTCTCGACAAGTTCATATTTAATTTCAAGTTGGACGCTTGAGTTAAATCTCCGTGTACCAACTTGAGGGGAGGTGTTGGAGAATAATTATAAGAGTGATTTAAGTGACAGAATGTTAATGTTGCTATACTCGGGCAACAAGTTGTTGCCATATTTATATTTGGTTTTCTGTTTAATTATTTATTACAAGTCTTTCCCAATTTACCTATAAATAAAGGTGGTTATTGTAAACAAAATTAAGAGAGAATGTAATGAAAGAGATGTAGCCCTTTGGGCTCTTTGTGTCGTGGATGTAAGCCCTAGTAGCTGAACCACGTTATATACTGTGTTCTTCATGTTTTAATTTCTCTCTTCAACTTTTATTTTTCTTTCTACACTAGATGTATATGAGTGCTTACCTCTTTCAGTCAAAGTTTATATAATGTCATTGTTTATTCCTTTCCTAATGGTCTGTTCTTCCAAGGTATATGTGTTTGTGCAAGTATACCTTTTCTTTTTTGTTTTTGTCCGACTTCTAAATATCCCAAAATCTTATGATACTCAGTACATTGTATGATACAGGAAAATTAGAACTGGAAATGATACAGGATATATATTATAATGAGGATGATCTTCACCCTCCCCTGTGCAAGGGAGAATCTTCTTCTTTCCATTATACCCTGCTATTTTAGTAAATTTACCAACTCTAGTTACCAGGGAAATTATTATTTAGCTGTTATATCTTTGGTTAGCCCATTTCCATATGGCCATTTATTTTTATGTTCAAGCATGGTTTATGTTGGAGTTAACACATATTCTGTTAGTTAAAGTAAATTCAAATTATAGATTTCTCTTGAAATTAGTTATGATGAGAACTGAAATCAAGAGAAAATCAACTTTGTTATCTGCATTGCATTGATCATTGTCCGTATGAGCTACATGGTTGTATATATGTGGATAACTCCTTAGGTCTCTAAGTTGGAGCTCTGTTATTCCTTTGAAAGTTGATTTTGGTGTTCAAGTTATGTTCCTGGGTTATTATTGTTAAAAATTTCTTTACTTTGATGTTCAAGGTTCAGAAAGTGTTAAATTTAGATGCTAAATTTTCCTTTCCTGAAATTTATTTCCTTTTAGTTTCTTTTAAGGCTAGCCAATGAACCCACTGTTCAAAAAGTTCTTAAGTGATAAAAACCATTAAGCAAATTATATATATATTTTTATTTTTATTTTTTATAATTTGCTTAATGGTTTTTATCACTTAAGAACTTTTTGAACAGTGGGTTCATTGCCTAGCCTTAAATTAGCATTTCTAGCATTCAGGTTGTATACATTATTTAGTCGGTGACTAAGTGTACAACTAGCTGTGAATATTGAAGCTGAATTGTTTTCTTCTGTGTTTTGTTTTGTTTTTGGAACATTTTGGTCTTCAGAATTCTGCACAATCATTATTTTTCTTTTGTAGATTTATGTGATCTTTAAAAAAAAAATAATAATAATAATAATAATAATTTATTTTTTTATCCGTAATAGATCAAACCGACATTTGAGATCCCAGATCAAGTGAATTGTGCAGTTTTAAGGTACCATAGTAGAAGAGTTACATGCTTGGAGTTCCATCCAACAAACAATAACATTCTTCTATCTGGAGATAAGGTTAGTGTTAACTTTTTTATACACCAGTGTTTGGTTGAACTATATGTTGATTGAGGTTGCGTTTTTTTTTTTTTAATGATGATTGACTTGTCTTCTCCTTTTCTGGTTCATTGTAAAAGAAAGGACAACTTGGAGTTTGGGATTATGGTAAAGTGTATGAAAAGACGGTTTACGGAAATATACATGGTTGCATACTTAACAACATGAAGTGAGTTATCTCTTTTTCTAGCTCTCTTATTTGTATTTATGTTCTGGAATGCATCTCTATTTATCAGAGGGCTGATTTTATCCAAAATATTCCTATCTTTAGGTTCAAGCCTACAAATGATGTAATGGTATATGCTGCATCATCAGATGGAACCATCAGTTGCACTGACTTGGAGACTGGAATCTCATTATCGTTGATGAACCTTAATCCTAATGGGTGGCAGGTATTTCATCAGTCATGTTTTTCTTGACCAGTCTGACTCATGATCAGTTTTCTGAATCTAAAAATTTAGTGCTGTATATGACTGTTGTAAGCCGATTATTCAAGCTATTTAAAATCAGTAGGATGTTCTTGTTAATGTTGCCGATTGTCCTCAAACTTCTACACCTTTTTATCTTTTGGTTCTTTTCCTTTCTTATTTGGACAGCTTCCTCATATTGAAACATGTATTCTTTTATCTGATGTTATAATGATCTTTTGTTCAGTTTTTGGACACATTGCTTGTGCACCCATCCTGGCACTTAATTATATTCATCAAGTATTTGAATCCTCTAATAATTTATAAACTGAATTAATATTTATATCAGCAAAGCATATTGTTCTTATTGAATTCCTGTATTCTTGAATATATTTAAATGAAGATCATTGCTATTGTTGGTCTGTATAAATCAAAGCTTTTCAAAGGGGTGGAATGAGTGCAAATCTAGCCCCAGCATTATCTCCACGGGTTGGTTGTACTGAGAACAGTGTTGTCACAGTTTGCTGCCTGAGTTATTAAATTTTTGCAGTTGCATCAAGCAATTGTTCCAGCTCGACATATTTAAATATTTGATATCATTCAATGTTCACTTCTATTAGTTGCATAATCAGTCACTCAAAGGTTTAACAGATATAGTTGATCTGATTTCATTATCTGTTATCAAGTGTGAGTTATAGATTGTCTTCTTGTAGGGCCCAAGCAGTTGGAGGATGCTTTATGGGTTGGATGTGAACTCAGAGAAAGGTCTTGTGCTTGTTGCAGATAACTTTGGATTTCTTTACTTGTACGCATCACTTCTACTTAACAATTATTTTTAGCATCAGAAAGATATAAAAGCAATAGAGATGAAATCCAATTCACGAGTATTATAATTAATTATAAAAACCTTTGATGGCGGTTCACATTTTGCTGAATGAATTGTTGCTATTTTTTCTCACTACCTTTAAGAAATCATTTTCTGGTGTCCCAATGAGTCAGATGTTTTCTTTTGGAAGTAATCGGATGATTCTTATGCTATACTTAAAAGGTATCAATTTTTTTCTTTCCAATGGGAATGAATGTCATTAGAATGATGCAACCAGTGGGCAGCATTTGGAATGAGTTGTAATCTCTCAGTGCTTGATTTTATATGTATGATTTCTTGGCCCAAAATTTCATAGACTGATGATCAGTTGGATATTTAAATGAAGACGATTTTGTTTCTCTATTTGGACTTCCCTTAGCATGTGTGATGATGAGACAATTGTAACTTTGTAAAGATCCAAAGGGACATATCTGAAAGTGCGCTGCCTTAGGTATGACTTCATATTAAATTAAAACGATGATGTTTTTAAAGTGTTTTTTTAGATTTATTTATGTGTATTATTGCAGTAGTTTCTGTTCTAAAACTCCAGAGTTCATTATCACCATATATATGGGATAAAGGCAAGGATGATGACGACGATGATTATCACCATAAAAGGTTGTGTTGATGAAGAAAATCGAACTTGTGAAAAATGGAATTAAACAAGACTGAGATCTTGAAATAAAAGACCATGCTGTAATTGCATCTTGGCTTAGGGTATCTGAGACTGGGAGGTGTTGCATTGCTGCATAGATTTTAAGCTCATTTGTTCCAAATATTTTTGTCTTGTGCTTTTATTGAACAGAACATATACATAACCTTGGGTTGTTGTTCTGTTATTTCACATGTAGGGTGGATAGCCGCTCTAACAGCAAAACAGGGGAGCCTATTTTGATTCATAAGAAAGGAAGCAAAGTTGTTGGGCTGCACTGCAATCCTGTTCAGCCAGAACTTCTTTTGAGTTGTGGAAATGATCATTTTGTAAGCTTCCTTGATTTGATGTTTTTTATTATTATTATTTATTACGGGCTTGTAGAGAATCAAAATATCGTGAGAAGACATTTTTGTCTCCTGAGTAGCACAACATCATGTCTTGTTCTGTTTGTTTTTGTTATGGCCCTCAAAAGGAAATGCTTTTTTTACCCCAGGCTCGTATATGGGACATGCGTCGGTTAGAAGCTGGATCTTCTCTTTGTAATCTTGCACATAGACGTGTTGTTAATTCTGCGTATTTTTCTCCACAAAGTGGATGCAAAATACTTACTACATCGCAGGACAACAGACTTCGTGTATGGGATTCTGTATTTGGCAATTTGGATTCCCCAAGTCGAGAAATTGTACATAGTCATGATTTCAATCGACATTTGACTCCTTTTCGAGCAGAATGGGATCCGAAGGTGATCTTATGCTATGCCAATTTGTAGCATGAAAAATATTTTTCTGCAATAAATGCCTTCAAAGAAAATTCAGAATTTGAAGTTTTTATTTTATTTTTATTTTTTATGCAGGACCCATCAGAGTCCCTTGTTGTTATTGGGCGCTACATAAGTGAAAATTATAATGGAGCTGCCTTGCACCCCATTGATTTCATAGACATAAGCACCGGTCAACTAGTTGCTGAGATCATTGATCCAAACATTAAGACCATCAGTCCCGTGAATAAGCTACATCCACGAGATGATGTTTTGGCATCTGGCAGTTCAAGGTTTGTACAATATGCATCATTGATTTTTTCTTTAAGTGGTAGATTTTTGTTTGAAGGTTGATGGTTGTGTTTCCAATCTTTCTATTGCCAATTTAGCAAGTTTAAAATGAAGTAATTTTTCTTTGACCTCTACAGTTTCTGGCCGGTTCCTGCCTCGTTTTTTGTTGCATGCCTTCATCAGTCATTCCTCATTTACCTATGTAGAGCAATCTGACATTATTTTGTTGAATTAAGAAATTCCTCTTCATTCTTTGTGAAGTGTATTAATATGTGAATAGGTATTAGGTATCCTAGTTGTCAGACAAATTCTTTTGGTCAAAACTGACACGATCTCAATAAGATAACAGAAAATTTCCAATGATATTTTTTCGCAAATAATTTTCTATGATTTTTTTCGAAGTTCTTGTCAGGAGGGTGCAAAAGTCACTGAAAATTGATAAATAGTGGATGGTTATGAAGCTTGATTTACCTGAATTGAGAGTGGATTTATTTGGAACTTTAATATTGGTATGTTTTGGTTCAGATTCCGTGTTGAAACTATAAAAATAAATTTAAATGGCCAAAAATAATAGAAGTGAACAAGATGGTAGATATATATATATATTTTAGCTGCTAATATCTAAGCATGAATGGACACAAAATCTCCAAATAAGTATTTGCACATGCATTTAACTTCTAAGATGTTACACACCAACCTAGACCACTACGTTGAAGCTAATTACATCATTTATAGTCTGGAAGATGTATTTCTTAATGTTTTTCTTTCCAAATGATCAACCTCATTGTCGAAAATTTAATAGTTTTACCAAGGGCCTTGTAGCCTAGTGGTGCTTCCTCGCCTTTCAAAGTAGAAGATCAAGGGTTCAAGTCCCCATACGGGCAAAAAGTTGGTGTGTGACTGTTTTTTGCCAATGAAAAAAAACTTAGTAGTTTTCAGAAACAAATAAAATTCTCTAAAATAAAACCTGGATAATTTTGTTCGCCGATGATTCCATGAAAACCGTAGTTTTATTGATGTTATGGCTTCAGGATTTTTATTTGCACCTATATTATTTCTAAGAATTTTGGCCAGTTGTGTTTTAGTTCATCTTTAAGGTTTTGGAGTATTTAGGTCATTGATATTATTTCTTTTAAATAGAATTGTTATTAGGTGTGCAGAGAAGGATGGATAATATTACAAAGATTTTTTTTAAGTTGCTTCTGATCCTGTATTTGATAATTGTTACTTCTCATTGTTGATGTGCAAATGCGGTTTTCGTCTAATCTTGTTACTCTTTCAGATCTCTTTTCATTTGGAGGCCTAAGGAGATGTCTGAGATTGTGCAACCAGATGAAAAGAAGATTGTACTTTGTGGGAGGTCGGAGAAGAAATCTAACAAGAAGTTTGAGGGTGAAAGTGATGATTCTGGTGATGATATATTCAGCATGAAGGGTAAGAACTCTAAGTCTAAGAAGCCCGGACCAAAATCAACTCGATGTAATCTTAAGGGCAAACATTAAGCATATGAATGGAAATCTCACAAAACATACTGGTATTACATGTAGTCCTAGCTAATTTTTGAGGCTGGTATTAGATTTTTTCATCTGCCAACCTTGTATAGGTAGCTAGCCTCTTTTTTTGCCCTTTTGGCTGCAAACTGAGTTTTCTTTGATGATACAGTATTGCACAGGACGTGCCGCTTTGTAACATTTCACCGCTGTTCTCTTTCTTTTGACCTTTTCTTATCTGATTTTGGATGTCTTCTTTTCCCCCTTGTAGGGCATGTAGCATAGCTTTTTGGGTTGTATATGCTTTCTGAAGACTTGTATTTTGTTAAGAATGTAATTGATAAGTTTGGAAGTGGTTACATCAGCTACTCTTTTTAGAGGTCATTTTATGTAAACCCGATATGATGGCAGTGCTGTAGGCCTATATATATAAAAATATAATTTTACCTAATCTTCCTAGTGATAATTTATTGGAGAAATTATTATATGATCTGGGACCAGTGGGACTAGTCACAAACGGCTGCAAACGAAAAACCGAGCAAGGCTGACACATTTGCTTGCTTGACATGTGATTATCCGGATTATGTAAAAATTTCTCCATTTTTTGATTCAATGGAATGGCAGATGTTAACTTTGTATGTGAACAAAATGTTAGATATGGAGTGCCCTAATAACTCTCACGTGCCGGTGTTGAATTGCCAATATTGTGTTGTTCCATTTAATAGCTAAAGCTGTGATTGTAGTTCAATTAATTCCCAAAGAGTTATTTGTATAAGTATTGTAAATTGTTATTTTCATATTTTAGGATTTACGTGTGCGGGCATCTAATATATATATATATATATATATGGTGGCTTTTGTCTCTCTCTGTTTCAACTATTCTTCTTAATTAAACTGCTATATGATAATGGTAGATATAAAAGATGCTACAATGAAAAAGGTGAATCAATGGTGATACCAAATTTGTTAGGTCACTCGTAGCACTGGTTCGAAAAGAGCAGACACAGAAATCAATCAAAAAAGCGGTTTTAAGAGCATTTGGATCTTTTCTGCTTTTGATTTTATACGGAATATTAATTTTTAACACGTATAGATGATGTGGGCATGACATGTTAGAATTGTATCATAAGTTTTATGATCTATGAGCTGATTGGTACTTGTCCTTTCAATTTCTACTCTTGAAACTTGCATATTTCTAAGAGTGGAAAAGAAATGAAGGTTGGTGATTTGATTAGAGCACCATAACAACATATCATGACTTTTTATTATTTTTTTTTATTAATGCTAAGAATGGTCATTTGATTAGAAAGCACTATAACAACATATCCTGATCTTTTCGGAATTAATGGTAGAAAAAAAAAAAAACTACTGCAACTTTTAATTTTTAGTAACAAACTTAGGTGACAAACTTGCACTAACAAAGGGTATTTCTGTCATTTCAAGTCTTCAAAATCTCACCAAATCCCTCCACATCCCATCAGTATAAATTCGCTGTGTTGCGCCCAGTCCGGCCTCGAAATAATCACTGGTTTCCACTATCCGCACTTCTAGAGAGAGGCAAAGCAATCTGACATGGTTTCCACTACCGGAATGCAGATAAATAGTTGTTATAGTGAGAGATTGATCAAAAGAAAGGGAAAGATAAATAGTACAGAAGAGAATGGAGATCATGGAGGCTTCGAATGGGAATGTGTTCTTGGATTTGGAGAATGAGACGTCGTCGAACGCTGCCGAGGCGGTTGCCAAAGGTGAAGAAGAGCTTCTTTGGGCCGCGCTCGAGAGATTATCGTCCAAGAAACGGACGAATTTCGCGTTGTTGAGGCGGTCGGTGTCGGAAGCGGACGGCGGAGAAGAGAGGATCGAGACAATCGACGTGAGGAAACTGGATCGATTCAGTCGTGAGCTCGTGGTAAAGAAGGCATTGGCCACCTCCGAGCAAAATAACTACAAGCTACTCTCTGGCATCAAGCAACGACTCGATAGGTGTGTTTGTGTGTGTTTATTTATATATGTTTTTGAATTTGGGATCCTATTCTTGATTTATAAATTATTGCAAGTAAACTGAATTCAACAACATCTTTATGAAGTTTTTGAATTCAGTTCTTTGGCGTTTGAGGTACTTTAAATTTCAAAGAATCTCCTCTTCATTGTTGTATGAACATTTATTGTAAACTTGGATTTGCATATCCACAAAATTGATCATTACTAGTGATTAAAAGTCATGCCCTATTCTCGTTTCAGTGTTGTATGAACATATTTATTGTGAACTTAGATTTATTAGAGTATCTACAAAAAATTACAATTTAATTTTACTTATTTGCTTTGATTAATTTATGTTTCATATCTCATCTTAAAAAGAGTCGGATTGGAGGTGCCAACAGTTGAAGTAAGGTTCGAGAATCTTAATATCAGGGTCAACGTTCAAGTCGGCTCAAGAGCTTTGCCAACTTTGGTTAATTATGCTCGTGACTCCATCGAGGTGGATTAATTTCTGTTTAAATTCTTTATTAATTGAGGCTAATTTTTAGTCAATCTATTTTTTCAAACTTGAGGCTAATTATTAGTAATTGGATGCAGCATGTCTTAACTGGTCTGAAGATCTTCAGTCCAAAGAGGCATTCTTTAACCATCTTGAACAACGTCAGTGGTATTGTAAAACCAGGAAGGTAAAATAATTCTCTCTCATTGATTCAGCGGTGGTGCAATAAAATGTTAGTAAGGAATTTGGTTGTAAATTTGGCATGTACCAGGACAAGAATGGGATTTATTTAGTACAAATCTCTTAACTAAAAAATTTATTTTGCCCCAAAATGTAAACTACTAAAGGGAAAAATGCACAATTCGATTCTTAATAAGCACATGGATGCATGCATATTACTTATTGTTACGAACAAAAAACAAACACCACACAACGCAAAGATCTAATCTCTGAAGCCCTTACCCCAGTACACCCTCACTCTCTATCTCAGTTTTCAGTATTCTCTTTGAACAAACAATGAAAACCTTAGCACTATTATTTGGGTCAAAACCAGATTGCAACACAACCCAGGCCGAAAGCAAATTCGGGCCACAACTTAACACTTACAAAAAAAGAGTAATGCCTAAATATTGTGTTTAGCTAAAGGACGTACTTAAGTTGGAGGAGCCAATTACAATGTACTGAATTTTAAGGAGTATTGTTGTTCCCCTGTTGAATATGCTTTTAAAGGAAAACTTCTTAAGTGCAGCAAGATCACATGCAATCACAAATTCATACAGTACTTTCTGTATAAAACTAGTTTTTGTAATCCAATTTATGTCTTGGGCTCATATTTATAATTGAACTACAATAGTACAATAGGATTTGAGATGCCGTCCTTTCATTCTGATGTCATCCCGACACTTGCCATTGCATAACAACAGTTTTCGCTTTTGTGGTTGATTTAAATTAGTAATTACTAATTTGTGATACAACCCTTGTCATTGTTGCATCCATGGCAATTTATTCATCATCTGACTTCCAGTAATTGGCATTACGGAGCATGATACTAGCATCTAGCATGCAAAATCGCTGACATATTTGGAGGCCCATGGTTACATTCAAAAGATCACATTTTATATGGTTGAAGAATTGGTGAATGCAAAGTTGTCCCGAGAGTTCATGAAACTTACAAATGGATGGAGATACCTTTACTTCCTACCAAAAGTAACCTGGAGGTCCTGGAGATAAATATGTATTTTTATTATTTTTATTTTTTAATTGTTTTGCTTTACCGATGATTTTATTACTTAAAGCACACATGCCCAGTATGCCTTTCATGTTTGACGTTAACTGTATCTTGAATGTAGAACGAAAGTCAACCGTAAACAATAGGAAGAAACTCAAAGTTTCTTTTGAAATTAAACCTTGCCACCCATTCTAGTATGACCTTTTGATCAATTATCACTTTATCAGATAAAGCATGATAATAATTTTTTTTTTCCCCTTATTGTAGGAGGATTTAGTGATCTTAAACACATATTCGCTCTTGGAAACTTAAAGGGCATGATACTTGATAAGAAATGGGATCACAGATTCATGCTGGAAGATGTGAAACTGTGGAAGACTGTAAGGTTGTGAATGTTTTAAAAATGGGTGGCCCAAACAAGGAGGAAACAAAAGAAAGTAAAGTGAAGTACATTGAAAGTAAAATTCATTTTACTAGCTATCTCTTTTCTTTCGTTACTGTTGGTCCGATGGTTTTACTGTGGTTAAGGGCTGCCTAGTGACTTTATCAATTAGCTTAGTTGAAACCTTCTACTTTTGAGCTTATTTTACATCTTCAATGTTTCATTATAACGGAAGTAATTTAAGGTACTTATGTTTCTGGTTTTGAGTTTTGTTAGGATGACTTTGCTCTTGGGCCCTCCAGGTTCTGGAAAATCCACATTACTTTTAGCTCTCGCAGGGAAACTTGACCCTGACTTAAAGGTTTGTTCTTAGTACAGTTCTGTCTAAGGGCAATTATAAACATTTCTCGTCATCCCTGATTAATGTATTGATTTATATCTGAAACCCTTGTATCTGAGTCTCTTGGACCAATTTGATCTTGGAAGATGCTGTCCAAGCTGTAGATTCAGTCATTGTGCCATGACTTGTTTCTTGTGCATTAGGCTTTTTGGTTAAAGGCTCTTCAATTTAATTGGAGGAGAGAAACTGCTACAAAAGGGGAAGGGAGATAATTTTTGAAGAGATGAAAAGAGTAGTGGGTGGTAAGAAGTTATGTAGGGATAGTGGTTTTTTTCATGTTGTGCAAAAATATACTTTTTAAAGTTTGAAGTTCCAAAGGGTGAACCGTACAAGGCTCTCCCTTGGATGAATTTAAGTAGGACTCATTTTGGCCCCACTAGAGTGCAATCCATAAGCACAGACACCTTTATGTTCACACATGCACACATTATTCTTTTGTTTCAAAGTTGGCAGATCACCTCCCAAATTAAGTATTTCAATCCTTTCACAACCTTCTCTTCTATAAGAAGCAGCACACAAAGTGAATGATAGGAATGACACAATAAATTTTGTTGATCCCACTGTATTGAAACTTGTGATCCTAGAGTGGACAATATCATAATGGTTTCTCTTTTGTACAATTGAAGAACAGGCTTTTATATTTTCTAGGAAAATATCAACTTAATCTCGATTTTTATTTAGTTTCTTGTTCAAACTTCTTCCAGAGATAGAGGGTAGTCGGATTTTCCATTAGATGAAAAGCAACAATGGATGGTTTACCTTCATTGAAATTTCCATAAAATGCTAGTAAATGCTCCTCTTAACAGTTAGTATCTTGGTTTCAGAAATGTGGAACTATTACATACAATGGCCATAAGCTTGATGATTTCTGTGTTCAGAGGACTGCTTCTTACATAAGTCAAACAGATAATCACATGGCAGAACTAACTGTACGAGAAACATTGGATTTTGCTGCGAGATGTCAAGGTGCAAGCGAAGGCTTTGCAGGTTTGTTTGCTCTAATTCTTCACTGACAGCTTAACTTGTTCCAAAATTTATCTATTTAACAAGTTGGTCTATTTTAGAATTTTCTAATGTTACTTATCTTATATCTGACCTTGTATCTTCATTTGAGTTGCTTTTTCATGAGCCAACGTATTAGCTGCTGGCTGCTGAATTTTGATAGTCTAAAATTCAGGACCTTCAGGATCGCTATAGCTCTGATCCAAAAGTCAGATTTCTGACGCTCTGATAGCACTGTTAAAATTTGTTGAGTGAAAATTGGAGTAAAGGTGGAATCACACTGTTCATTTTTGTTCTTCTATTGATGGCCTCACTGAGGCTTTCTTCTTCTTCTTCTTATGGCCTTACAAGGCTTATATGATCACTTGACATAGCATGTATGCTTCCAGACTTTACTTGAACTCCACTGGTAGATTCATATATACAGTCAACCCAGTGACACCATAACAGAAGACTTAACGATTTTTTAGAGACTACATATTTATAAGGTTTTCAGTATTCATATCATGATGGAATATTCACAACTTTCAAATAGTAGCAAAAACTGCAAAACTAAATTCCTGTGTGGTGGCAAGTTGCTCCTCAATCTTTGCGAACTTTTTCCATGATTATCAATTGCAGAAGTCGTTCTTACTCATATTTATACGCATCTACTCATTTCTCATGTTGTTTCTCTTTTTCCAGTTTTTTGGGGTGTTATGGATCTTCAAGATATCTATACCAGTCTCCCAGCAATCCACCTATTATGCTCTTTCACTCTTTTGTATCTGCTTTGTTGCTAGTTTATTTCTTAGACTTCCCCATACATCGCTTTGATCTATTCACAAAATTCATACCCTTGCTATATCATTTTGTTGTCTGACTGATTTTGGTTACTGCATTTGAAATATATGATTGCTTTGTCCCAATAAAGTCATTAATTGCAACAAAATGTGGTTGTCTTCTATAAATTAGATGGGCACCTATCACAACTAAATTTTGTTGTGTTGAAATTTTATATATTCATGTATATGACTTGGTCATGTTTGTAAATAATTTATGTCAGGGCCTTGTGGTTATGCAATTGAATGGTGTGGACTCTGGCTCATTATTCACCAACTCTTCTGATCTTTTGTTGCAGGATATATGGAGGATCTCACTCGTTTGGAAAAGGAAAGGAATATACGTCCCTGTCCTGAAATAGATGCTTTTATGAAGGTTGCCTTTTTTAAAAAGATTTATCTTGCCAATCTTCTATTAATATACTTATCTCACTAAACTAATCAATTTTTTAATTATTTGAACTCTAATTCTAATACTTTCTGAAACCAAAACTAATTGGTCAGGCATCATCCATCAGTGGTAGAAAGCATAATGTCTCAACAGATTATATCTTGAAAGTGCTTGGTCTGGATATATGCTCAGAGACCCTTGTTGGTGATGATATGTTCCGCGGTATTTCAGGTGGTGAAAGAAAGAGAGTTACTACAGGTTTGTCTGTCTCTCTCTCTCACTCACTCACTCACTCACTCATGCATGCATGTGTACACATGTGGCGGCATTATTAGATGTTAATTAATGAACTTTGTTGGCTTTACTGCTTATACTTTCACACTGCTTGCTAACAAGTATACTTGATTTGCCCCTTCGCATTATAGAAATGTTGCTAGTTTCTGCCTGCTGGCGATAATTGGATCTATAATGGAGCTTTAAATTTCTTCTTGTACTTTTTACTGATGTTGTGATTGTTGATGTTAATGGAGATGCCAAAAAAACTATGTTTATTTGAAGACTCTTGATATGGATGCAATGATTGTGATTCAAAATTAATAAGTGTTCCAAATTAGATGCTGAAGGAGCATATAAATATATATGTTTATATATGAATATATCTTTTATATTTGCCTATGATGAATAGTTTTAATATTGCATATGATGTTGGGTGAGAGCCAAGGCGGCTTGCTCTGAGCTCCATTGCATAAACTGAGATATGGTCAAAGAAACTTTTTTTTATAACAGAAAGTGAGCCTTTATTTATTTATTTATTAAACTAGCGGCTTTCTAAGAAGCACGGACACGGATACGGGACATGGATACGACACAACACGGACACGGAGACACGGCAAATCCAAAAAAATTAGGACACGGACACGGCGAATAGTATATATATATTAAATATATATATGATGTAGTACTTTAAAAATTACTGAGTGTTACTATTTTTCATCAACCTCATAATGAAAAAAAATACACAAATCATAACTCATTTACTGTAATAGTGTAATGACTAGCCCTTAAATATCTATTTGTTTTGTCTAAAATTGCATATTAACCTTACAAGTTTAAAATTATTATGTATTTACCACATAAGTGAGAGAAAGTTGTTAAATAACTTCACATATTTATACTTTAACCCAATTTTCTTTCAAAAATTATCTTTTAGACCTCCGAAAATAAGACACGCGTGTCGGACACACACCCCTTGCGTGTCAGATGCGTGTCAGCGGAGTGTCCATGCCGTGTCTGAAAATTAAAAAAAATAAAAAATTTCAGACACGTTTTTTGGTGTGTTCGACACATGTCGGGGCATGTCCGACGCGTGTCGGTGTCCGACAAGTGTCTTACATGGATTCTTCGCCCATTTTGGCATGTCCGTGCTTCCTAGGCGGCTTTCCTTGTGCAGAAGATGGAGAAATCAGAAGTACGCGATTGTTGAATAAATATGATAAGATGTCAGGTCAATTACTCTTACATATTCCTTAATCATGGTACTATACGGAGTGAATGCTCAAAACTCTTTGTACATTTAAAATTGGATGTACTTTGCAAGGAAATGATTTTAACCCAATCAATAGGCCCAACCATCAATATGTATTCAAAACTTGTAGAGGTCCCCTGTGTGTTATTTTCGTGTTTTAAATAATTTGTGATTTCGATTTAATGGTTTTTACTTCTGAATTGTTTTTGTTATTTATTAAATTATATGCAATCTAGATATAATTACTAGACTGGTGATAATTAGTAGACTGTTATCTTGGTGTGGCCCCATTTGCTAGTATTCCTAGCATTGTTGGTGCCTTAGACTCCCTAAGTTACTATCTAGATACTTGCATGATTGTGTTGCTCTAGATGAGTTTGTGTGGTGGTGTTCTCCATTATGGGTTCAACTCCCCTATGTGGAAAGTGGAAACTCACCCGGTTAAAGGTATTATTTCTGGAGTAGGGATCAATGTCAATTATTAAAGTAGTTTGTTTTCTCTGGGGAAAATAAATGAGACGCAACAAAAAGATGTCTGTGCTCAAACTGAGGAACAAATTCTCATTGAGCTAGGTTCTGTGACATTCTTTCATCTAATAATAAAAGCTGACTACAATTCTGATGTAGGAGAAATGTTGATTGGGCCAAGAAAAACCTTTTTCATGGATGAAATATCTAATGGACTTGATAGCTCTTCAACATATCAAATTGTAAAATGCATTCAGAATTTTGTCCACCAAATGCAAGGAACAGTTCTTATGGCTCTTCTTCAGCCTGCACCTGAGACATTTGATCTATTTGATGATCTGGTGTTATTATCAGAAGGGCACGTGGTGTACCAAGGCCCTCGAGCAGAAGTCTTAGAATTCTTCGAATTTTTGGGTTTCCAATTGCCACCTCGTAAGGGAGTTGCAGACTTTCTTCAAGAGGTATTCTCCTTTATGATGCTTTGCTATTTTCCTAAGTACTTGCCTAATTTATTGTATTTCCAGGTAACCTCTAAGAAGGATCAAGCACAATACTGGGCTGATTCTTCGAAACCATATGTGTTCCTTCCTGTTCCAAAAATTGCAGAAGCATTTAGAAATTCCAGACATGGAACGTCTTTGGACTCCTCTCTTTCTGTTCCATTTGATAA
The DNA here is from genome assembly GCF_030987335.1 of Cornus florida. Classification (NCBI taxonomy): domain Eukaryota; kingdom Viridiplantae; phylum Streptophyta; class Magnoliopsida; order Cornales; family Cornaceae; genus Cornus; species Cornus florida. The sequence goes on along the minus strand of NW_026775578.1, from coordinate 11,378,777 downwards.
ATCCAAGATTAATGCTTCAGCTCTTTTTAAGATAAAGTTCCCAGTGTCAAATTCAGAGCTTTTTAAAGCATGCTTTGCAAGAGAGCAAATTCTCATCAGCAGGCACCGGTCTCTTTATATTTTCAGAACATGTCAGGTATGTTTTAACTTAATGCTACTATGATCTAATAATTGTCTTTAGATTCTTTTAGATTTAAACTGCTTATAATTTTGTGATTACAAATGTAGTACGTACCTTGTTATTCATGAGGCAGATCTACTTTTTCTTGTTCTAATCTTAGAGTGCCCGGTTGGATTCAGGACTTGGGCATAATGTGGCTTGAAGCAGGGAACAAGGATATTAATTTTTATAGGAATACTTTGTTTAATTAGAAAAACAGAACACATGCTGCCTCCAATGATGAGGCTGGATATCATTGGCCTGAAAATTACTGAGGATAACGATTTTCAGGAAAACATCCTGGTTGGATCTTTCTCTGGCCAACAATGAGCTACCGTGTCAGATATCCTAGGATTAGTTGTTTTTGAGTTAACAAAAGATTTCTCTCCAGTTTTTATAATGTTGTGGACGATCATAACTTCTTTCTATAAAGTTGGATAAATTTTCATATCTGAAGAGGAGGGTGAATGTTGCTTTTTGGTCGATTCTATGGGGATTTTAACTTGAAATTAAGTGGAGTGGATATAATTTAGAATATGGGAATAAGAAGTGCTCAATGAAACTGGGGCTCCTCATAAGGGATACAAATCTTTGGGTGGTTGACTTTTTTTTGGCATTCAAGTATTTTTTTTTTCTCTCTCTCCCTCTTTTTTTTTTTTTTTTCTTCCCAAAAGTTCAAGCAAACACACACTCGCTTTATAATTTTGCCCCCACCGGAATTCGAACACTCAACCTCCCCAAAGAGGGAGGAGAGCTTATACCATCTAGGCTAGAGCCTATTGGTTAGTATTCAAGCATCTTTGACTAGAAAGATTTCATTGAGGTGGTCAATTAATTTTGTCCAGCAGTGAAGGCTCATATTGTGCAGCATTCCTTGATTGTGAACAGAGGAATAGAGGAAGAGTTGATGGATATTTCATTGTATGAGCTCAATTGATACTGTGTACAAGATCTTGACAGTCACATTCCTCTAAAATCAAAAGTGTTCTGATTTTTCAATTTTTTCATTTCACTTACCTCAATTGCTCGTGGCAGGCAAATGTTTTTAAGTGCTTATATGGAATGACAGCACAATGCTAAACAGAATACAGATTAGGCATTTTGTGTTAGGTGGATACAAATAATTACTACAATCAATTGATGGAAATGTATGTTGGGTTTTAGTGTTTACCTTATAGGAACTGGATGGAAGCCTTGGAAGGTAAGCATCCTTCAGAGCCATTAATTATCAATATTTTACTTAGCCTGTAGGAAAAATGGTAAAAAGTGCATTGAAATGTTTTCACTATTACTATTACTATTACTATTACTCTCTAAATTATTTTTCCCAATTAATACTGTATAAAATTTTTGTAACTAGTTATAACTTATAATTGATATCTTATACTTTTGGAACTTCATGTAGCGTATACCTCAGTAGAAATATAAAAAGAAGATGGAGAGAATTGTGTAAAGGCTTGAATGAGATAAATCACTCATTCACAACTCGAGAATTTATAGATAAAAAGAGCACATGCTCATATTACAAGAAAGGAAACTAAATCAAATCTAAATCGAATCACAGCATATTCTAAAGCATACTATAGCATAATCAAATCTCTACTACTATGGTAAGTCATTCCATAAATCGTGGTCGTCATATATGCTAACACTCCCCCTCAAGTTGGTGCGTGGATATCTGAAACGTCCAACTTTGACAATGCATTTTCAAACACAATCTTGCAGAAGCCCTTTGTAAGAATCTATAAGTTGCACAGTGAAAATCTGACTAGCAATGATTTTCTCTCACATGAAGTGCCGATCAACAAATCAAAAATGTCTCCTCAGACCATAAACAATTAACAATATCTCCTCAGACCATTTCCCTTCACATGTTTAAAATAGGTAGATGGAAGAATAAACAATGTCTCCTCAGACCATTTCCTTTCATACATATGTTTAAACAATGTAGATGAAAGAATCAATAATGTGTCCTCAGACCATAAAAAAGAAACAACTGTCTCCTCAGACCATAAAAAAGAATAACTATGTCTCCTTATTGAGGTCTGACCGCCCTGCCTACCCGACACCTCCCGGATGGCCATTAGACCATTCCCGAATGGGTGGTGCCAAACTCACAATGCCCTCATTGCAGTCGGACCACCCTGTCTCTGATACCAAGTAGAAATATAAAAAGAAGGAGAGAATTGTGTAAAGGCTTGAATGAGATGAATCACTCATTCACAACTCTAGTATTTATAGATAAAAAGAGCACATGCTCATATTACAAGAAATGAAACTAAATCAAATCTAAATCGAATCACAGCATATTCTAAAGCATATTCTATAGCATAATCAAATCTCTGCTACTATGGTAAGTCATTCCATAAATCGTGGTTATCATATATGCTAACAACCTCATTTTCTTTTTTGTGTTAGTAAATTTACAGGTGGCATTAATAGGAGTTGTCACGTGCACACTGTTTTTACGAACAACAATACATCCTACAGATGAGATAAATGGCAATCTGTATCTATCTTGTTTGTTTTTTGGACTGGTGCACATAATGTTCGATGGATTTTCTGAGATATCTCTTATGATCTTTCGACTTCCTGTTTTTTACAAGCAAAGAGATAGTTTCTTTCATCCCACATGGGCATGGTCTTTTTCTAGCTGGATTTTGCATATACCCTACTCAGTCATTGAAGCTGTTGTATGGTCTTGTGTTGTGTACTACACTGTTGGTTTTGCCCCTGGTGCTGGGAGGTATCTCCTGCTTGTTCAGTCAATCTTGTTGATATTTATTCATATTTTGTTCGTAGTCATCCTCCCCTTTCTATATGTTCCAGGTTTTTCCGCTCCACATTTTTGTTCTTTTCCTTGCACCAAATGGCATTGGGTCTCTTCCGGATGATAGCTTCCATTGCAAGAGATATGATCATTGCCAACACATTTGGGCCAGGTGGGCTCCTTGTTATATTCTTGTTGGGTGGATTTATCCTTCCAAAAGGTACATTTGGTAGTTTTCGTTAGCTGGAACGTACAAGTAGGTGACATTTAGTGACCAGGTTCCTCTACTTTCAGAAATGATTAAGCCATGGTGGGATTGGGTATTTTGGATGTCACCACTATCCTATGCGCAACGGGCAATTTCTGTTAATGAATTTACTGCCACAAGATGGATGAAGGTGCGCTTTATAACTAGTGGACAGCTGGATGTTCTTTTGTGTAGAACTACATTGCTTCATCTAGGACAAAATTAGCGATAAATCATAAATGTCTTGACTACCTTTTATTGTGGATCACTACTGAATCAGACTTACTGGTTTGGAGAACTATCACTTTACAGAGATCTGTCAGTGGAAACATTACAGTTGGAGACAATGTTCTCCAATCACATAGTCTACCCAGAGAAAATTATTGGTATTGGCTTGGAGTTGGTTTTCTATTACTCTACTCCTTGCTTTGCAATATCATAATGTATTTGGCATTGGCCTACTTTAAACGTAAGTTTGTTTAGACTCTTTTCTTGTTTATCTCTTTTAATGTTGTTTAAGCAAGACTATTGATTTATATCTATCTCTACTCATATTCTTTATTGAATATATACGAGCCATAATAACTGCTATACCTCTGCTCTTATTTTGCATTGCATATACAAGTCATGATATACCTCTGTTGTTTGATCCTGCAGCTATCACAAAAACCCAGGCAGTGATTTCATTTAGTGGCATAGAGGAGAATTCAGCTGGGGATGCTGGTAAGTTATCCTTTCCTTCTAACACCATTAAACTGTTTATCTTCTGCATTAGTGGTTATATTGGACCAGTCTCCTCCAAACTGGATTGTAATATTCAAAACAATTGTTTTAGAATTTCCCTTTAACATGTACTATACTTGATCGGGCAGGAAGAGATGAGGAACCTATATTGGGTCGACTAGCTTTAGAGGATGGAGTTAAAAAGAAGGGAATGATTCTTCCATTTACACCATTAACAATGACTTTCCATAATGTCAACTACTTTGTTGACATGCCAAAGGTTAGGTGGTCAAACAGTTTTGGTTCTTTTAGTTTCCTTTATATCACCTGATGTAAAATCAATTTATTTTTGAGCTTTTCAGGAAATGAATGTGAAAGGTATGAAGGAAAATAAGTTGCAACTCTTATCAAATGTGAGTGGAGTATTTAGACCAGGTGTTCTTACTGCATTAGTTGGTTCTAGTGGAGCTGGGAAGACCACTTTGCTGGATGTGCTTGCTGGTAGGAAGAGTGGTGGATGCATACAAGGGGACATTAGGATTTCAGGATACCCAAAAGAACAACATACATTTGCAAGAATTTCAGGGTATGTTGAACAAAATGATATACATTCTCCTCAAGTGACAGTTTGGGAATCTCTCTGTTTCTCTTCATGTCTTCGCCTTCCCAAGGAGATGGACAAAGAAAAAAGAAATGTTAGTTGCTGCCGAACTCTGCATATAATATATATGCTTCTTGGGCTTTTCTATTATATTTCATAAAACGGTTCACCATCATGTTCTGCAGGAGTTTGTTGAAGAAGTGATGAGATTAGTAGAGCTTGTCACTTTAAGGCATGCTTTGGTAGGTTTGCCAGGCAGTACTGGCTTATCCACAGAGCAAAGAAAACGTTTAACGATTGCAGTGGAACTTGTTGCAAATCCTTCTATAATCTTTATGGATGAACCTACATCTGGACTTGATGCACGAGCTGCAGCCATTGTAATGCGAACTGTTCGTAGTACTGTTGATACTGGAAGAACGGTGGTTTGCACCATTCATCAACCAAGTATTGATATATTTGAAGCATTTAATGAGGTTGGTGAGATTAATATTCATGATGTTTATTGACTATTATATACAATATGTACTACTGTAATTTTACATCGGTGTTTCAATGTGCAGCTACTTCTTATGAAACAAGGGGGCCAAATAATCTATGGAGGGAAGCTTGGTGAAAAGTCACAAACTTTGATAAACTATTTTCAGGTGAGGCTGCGTGTTTGTCTTTACTAACTTCAGTTCTTGTAGATCTCTCTGGTTTATTCTCTTTTAGGAGGAAAAAGATAACCAACTGAAACAAAAATTATACTGTTCAACCGTTACACCATCATAAAGTTGGATCTATCTGGTTTATGCTTCTTGATTTTTGAATTCACAAATGTAATATTGGATTTATTGTGGTCAGAGATAGTCACTTACATAACATAGACAAGGACATGGCCACATGGACCGCATGACAAAAAGGGAACACATTATCACGTCAAAATTCTAAAAATTACAACACAGTGAAAGGTGTAGGGGAGACAAATCAACATGCAATTTTTTATTTTTTTTATACTTGTATGTAATATGATATGTCATATGCATTATCATAGTTGTCAGGAATTATGTCTCAAATTCCTAGTTCGATTAGATTTTTATTAAATGTAATTTTTTGTTTAGAAAATATCTTGTTGGGCATTTGATTTAGGCCAGAAGGAATTGTTTTCCTTTTCTAACAACGAACTTGGGTTAAGATTTATAAATAAATACCTAGTTTATTCGATTGAGATTCATGAGAAAGGTGGTCGACTCCTGAAAGCGATGGATCTGTGAGAGAGATGTGAGGCAGAGGCAGAAAGAACATCAGAGAATTGAAGTGGCCATTGCTCAGAGCTCAGGCCAAACAGGGGGGTTGAGCATGGAAGTGGGAATTGTTTCACGGCTTAGGACAGTATTTGTGTCAGTGTTTCAAGAGTTGCTTCATTCATGGACATAACCAGGGTTTTGCTGAACCACATTAAATATTATTTTTTTGGATCTCAGTGTGGATACTCTTAGAGCCTTCCACATAGATATGACTGGTATCATAATTCATAACTGAAGGATCATCATGGGAGTTTGATATGTGATCCCGAATGCCTAATTAATAGTTTATAACTTTTTATCTTAGTGTAAACTAGTAATCATAATAACTAGGAGTTGATAATGTTGCCTTTTCTTGTGCAGGGTATTAACGGTATCCCTCCTATTCCTGGTGGTTACAATCCTGCAACTTGGATGATTGAGATCAGTACACCCGCATCTGAAGAGAGAATTGGTCAAGACTTGGCAGAGATATACAAAAATTCAGAGCAATATAGGTGATCTTTATCAAAAAAAATTTTTTTTTAATATTGCTGGTTTTTGTAGAGGGGTTGCAGAGAATGTGTTCTAGGGAATCTAAGTGGATCAAGAGTGACCGAAGAATATAACCAAATGAGGGAAGAAAGGTGTGAGGTAGGCCCAACCAATCAAAATGCACCATTCAAGTTGGTTGAGAGCAGTTTTTATGAGTGTGGGACCAACCAACTTAAATGGTGCATGTGGATTAGTTGGGCATACCAATGACATGGTATGCCCGGCTCACCCAATATCTACTCTTGAGGTAGGGGAGAGAACTTAGGCAAGAGCGCCAAAAGATCATAAGGGGGATGGGATTTACGTTGAAATCATGAGTTCATGACCCTCACGTCACCGGGTACCCTTATTTATAGGGGTCTTGGCAAGTGGTGACACGTGCCTTGGTACGGCTTACTCCATAGTTGCACCCATGCACCTTAGTTGCTCCTGGTTGAGGCACGATCATTCTCGACTGAGGTCCCAAGCCAATATCCTCATTCTTGTAGCCACCCAATGAGCCCCTCATTGAAGCCACACCATGCCACTTCAAACCCTTTTTCCCGTTTGGGATCATGACGTGCCGCAACCAGGCAACTGGCATGTTCCTCTACGCAATTTCCCGCCACAATACTTCCTGGGTGAGGGTCATAGGTTCACTGTATTACCTAACCTCTGTGGGCAGTCTATGTAACTGTCTTGCAGCAGTTAAAAGTAGCAGGGGTGTACATGGGTAGGATTGGTTTGGTTTAGACATAAAACTAAAACTAGTCCAATTCCAACGGTTTCATAATTGAAACCAATCTGAGGGCTTTAAAACCTATCCAGTCCATAAAATATAGGATTGGTTCTAGGGATTGGGTTTTCCAAAACTATTGGGCTGTTTAGGATCTAATGTCACAAATTCCCAATTATACACTTGGGATAAATGAAAATCTGCAATCAGGAAGAGAAATATGAACCATGAGAATTTTAATGTAACACAAACACATTTACAATTATATACTTGGTCTTTTTGGGACCCAAATCCGCGAACGATAGCTTTGAATTCACGTATCAAATGAGCAACCCTAGACATGGCACCTTACCTCTGAGGTATCACCCTGCATCTATAGTGTAATGGCTGACTGTGACTCCCGGTTGTATTAGAGGTCTCGTGCAATACATTACTGTACTTAAAGCTTCCTTCTTCAATAGGATCACTGAATCAGAGGACAACATACGTGCACTTCCTCAAGTACAACCTCTTTCACCGAGATCTCCTTAATTCTTCTGGGGAAGTTAAGATCAAAGATATTTTAATTGTGTCCCATTTGGGAAGCGCGGGCATTGAAGTTTAGAATGAGTCCCGTTGGTGTGGCTGCCACAGGCGTGGGCCTTGAGGGTGTGGGCATGAGCCTCACAGGCGAGAACCCGTCATGTTCTCGGTGAAGACGGGTCCATACCTTGGGGTGTATGGACCTGTCTGCAGGCAGGCGTGACACTTGTGTTCAGCACTTTTCAGCACTCATGTTTGGCCCTGTGTGGGCATAGGTTACTCTACGATTTTTGTCTTGTTTTGTTCTCAAACTGAATTATCCCTTATTTGTTCATTCAATCCTCTCTTAACTCTTTATTTTATTATCTAGGGAGGTTGAAGAATCCATTAAGCGTATGAGCATTCCATCTGTTGACTCAGTGCCGTTACATTTTGCTTCCACGTATTCTCAAAATGTGCTGTCTCAGTTCAGAATTTGCCTCTGGAAACAAAATATTGTATATTGGAGAAGTCCATGGTACAATGCTGTGAGACTATTCTTTACTACAATGAGTGCATTAATACTTGGCTCAATATTTTGGGATGTTGGTACAAGAAGGTAAATTTTCATTTTCTTCAATCCCTAATTTTGGATAATGCTCCTTTACTTGTTTCATTTTGGGAATTGATAAGTGATCAAACTTCACAGCCTCTTAGGAATATGGAATGAATTTGAGTTATACGAGGCTGACTTTTAAGATCTTCAAAAAGAGAACAGGGGCCAAACCAGTGAGAAATATATAATAACCTATGATTAATCGAGAATTGGCATAAATTGGGTGAATGATGTTAAAAGAATCTCGAAATTGAATACATCGGGACCATCTGGGGTAAATGTTGAGTTTGTTGTCTCTGTAACTCAAAATGTTTTGCATGAGCTGTCTTTTGTTTGTGTATGGGACCTTAGTTGTAAATGTTGGTGGTTGAAACATGGGTTTTTAGAGCGCTTACTTTGTTATTATTTGTTAAAATATAAATTAATATATGCAAATATCATTGTGAACATGATTTTCATCTGTTAGTTTCTCTTTTTTACTGCAAGTTTGTTCTGAGAGGTATTTGGCCAGCTATTTGGTGTATTGTTTCGTATACTGTAGGGACTCGACTCAAAACTTGCTTGTTGTTATGGGAGCTCTTTATAGCGCGTGCCTGTTTCTTGGGGTCAATAATGCTTCTTCAGTACAGCCAATAGTTTCAATTGAGAGAATAGTTTTCTACAGAGAGAGAGCAGCTGGAATGTACTCCCCGTTTCCATATGCAGCAGCCCAGGCAAGTATCTTGATATTGAGACTCTATATTTTAGTGGGAAACAAGATCCTGGAAAGAAATGAGTTCATTCTGCTGGATAGGGTGAATAGCGTTGTTGTTATTGTCATTGCGAGCTTTATTGTAATATGATTTTCATGCTAAGAGCTAAATTTAGCCATTCCACCTCACCAAACAAAAGATGAAGTTAATTTTTTTTCCTTTTTTTTCGAAAGTTCAAGTTCAAGCAAAAACATACACCCACTATATATTATGCCTCCACCGAGGCTCTAACACTCAACCTCCCCATTTGGGGAGGAGAGCTTATACCATTTGGGCTAGTGCCCATTGGTACAAAAGGTGAAGTTGTTTTCCCATTAAGCTGTAAAAGATTTTGCCGGCAAAGATTTGGAGCTTTACACTAATGACCAAGTCAAAATATATACTTGCTAATATCTAACCATTGCGAAGTGATAAAAAGAAAAATAAAAAATGTATTTGTAAAACTATTTTAGAAGAAAAAGTAATGAGGGTTTTCTAATACCATTTCCATCATCAACTTTTCCAAACACTAGATAGAACCTGAACAAAACTTCTGGATTTACAGTTCTTGTTAACATTTGACTATTGGGCAATGAATATTATTGATTGTCACATTGACAGGGACTTGTGGAGTTACCATACGTGGCAGTGCAGACAATATTATATGGTGTCATTACATACTTGATGATTAACTTTGAGAAGACAGTTGGTAAGAATCTGAGTTTTCCTTTGGAGATGCTTTTTGAAGTGCGGCATTTCTTTATGACACCTTAAAACCCATAGCTCTTTTCATTTTTATCCCGAGAAATATTTCACCTTCAATATACCATGACATCACTAATGAAAACTTTACTTAAGGGTAATGTTAAGATTATATCTACTTAGATGCATCCAAATCAAATTTTGTATATTGTTTTACACTAGCTAGAATATCGCTTTGTGTGTAACTCAAGTTGACTACATGGTGCTCCAAATTTTAATGATTTAAAGATGAATAAAATTTATCTGTAATTAAAAGATAACTTGTGATCCCATTGTTATTAAAAGCAGTATGCATGGATATTGTCAGGCCAAGCTTGCTACTCTGTGGTGGCTCATAAATTAGTTCGTCTGGATTTCCAACTTTTTGGCTCTACATTTTTCGGCATTCTCTGTTCACGATCTATTGTCCATAATCGCTTACTTTTCTTTTGGATTCAGATTTTGTACATATTTACAGTAGTTCATCGATGAACCCACTTTCCACCCCTCCCAAAAATAATAATAAATTAATTAATAGAAATAAAGAATATAATATGATTTGGATATGTCATGTGAGTGATTTTAATGGAAATGCTATTTTATTAAATGCATGTTTCTCCTGTTTTACAGGAAAATTTTCTCTCTACATTCTGTTCATGTTTCTCACCTTCACATACTATACCTTCTACGGCATGATGGTTGTTGGACTAACACCTTCTCAACACTTGGCTGCTGTCGTTTCTTCTGCAATTTACTCGCTATGGAATCTGTTCTCCGGTTTTCTTGTTCCAAAACCAGTAAGCAGTATATTATTCTTCACACAACAATTCATTGCTTTTACAACCAGATTATAATAAATGGTTGTACTGTTCTGTTCACAATGGCATTCTGGTTTTCGGCAACCTTGACTCACAATTCTCTTAAGTCTTAATTAAATTTGTTCAGGCCGAGTAGTCAAGATCATAAACTTAGCACAGACTGTTCAGTGGTTCATCTAAACTATTATTTGTTTTCCAAATTTAACTATTATAGATATCACTATGTAATCTTTCACTTAACATCTTAACACCTAATACTAACATTTTTGAGAAAGTAGGACTAGGTTACAACCCTTAGTAATTGTTATTAACATTTTCATCTGCATAACACATCTTATGCAGTGGAGGACTTCAGTAAATGTTGGTAAATAATTCTCCAAATTAATTATATAAAATATTTGTTTAAGATGAAAAGGAAAAATTGTAACTTCTGAAATTATATTTGTATGTGGAGTTTATTTGTTTAATTGATACAGAAAATCCCGAGATGGTGGATCTGGTTCTACTACATCTGCCCAGTTTCATGGACTCTACGAGGCATCATTAGCTCTCAGCTCGGTGACGTGGGAACAAAGGTTGTAGGATCTCCTGGTTTTGAGGGCTCTGTGAAAGAGTATTTGGAGGTTAGTCTTGGTTATGGCCCTGGGATGATTGGGGTTTCAGCGGCAGTCCTTGTTGTCTTTGGCATCTTCTTCTTTAGTGTCTTTGCTCTCTCTATCAAACTCATCAACTTCCAGAAAAGATGAATTGTTTTTCACCAGATTCCAGCAACGTACTTTCTGATTGCATTCATATGCTTATTGATGCAAATATATTTGTATTATTAAATATTGTTTGAGTTCATGTTGTTTATTTAAATAAATGAATTGGAGTGATACCTCCTCAACATATAAATTCTGTACCTATTAGATGATAGGCAGCAGCATTGTTACTGTTGGGATGATGTGCCTTGAAGCCAATGAATGGAGTGTAATTGACGTTTATTGTTAAAAAAAAAAAAAAAAAAATCTGTGGTTTTAATGCTTTTATATGGTGAATACTGTGTATTGATCAGTCCATGAAATTAATCGATGTGCTCTTTGACTATGCGCGAGTTGATTTATATGTATGATGGATGTTCATGCACGGGAAAAATGAATTAGGAATATGATGCATTATTATAAATATGTTCTAATTCGACGATAGAGGCTGCGAAGAATTTGAACTGAATTGATGATAAGTTGAGAATTGCGATAAGCATCATAGTTATTAATGTTATGGCAATTTGATTCTCAAGTATGATAGAGCTATGGATCTTTACCTTGATCAGTGACTTTAAAATATACTCTCAACACTACATCTTCGTGCATTGATAGAATGATTTTTGTATATATATTTTATCGTAGATATGTTATTTTATTGAGAGGACTTTTTATGTGATTAAACAAGAATAATCAAGGAGCAAAAATAAGTGATTAAATGTGCAATTGGATTGATGGCGAATTTTATTTAATCAAATGGCAAATTCTTTGTGGAGGGGTTTTATCGTAAATTAGCATGTGATTTAACCTTTAAGATCCTCACTCTGGCCCAATACTGGAAGTTAATTAAGGAGCGTGGATATAGTGAAAAGGTTGTAGATGTGCTAAGGGCACTTCTATTTGTGTAGGATGTGCCTATGAGAAATTTTAGAGATTTGTCTATTACAAACAAGACAAATACACTCTTCTTCTTATTTGCTCTCTTTAAAGGTCTCACTAGCCTTCACTTAGAGATTCCATAGACGGGACATAGGGGTAATATCTCAGAGAAAATAAGTTAATTTGTAAGAGCAAGGATTTGCAAAGAAGAAGCCTAAGGATCTTAAGACTTGAAGCCTAAGGATCTTTACACAAAGAGATTGGTCTTCAAGGGTGATAATCTTTACACCTCATACACTATTTTTTAAAAGGTGAACTGTCTCTAAACAAAACCTAGCTTGGTTCGATTTCATGCTCCGAACATAAAACCCATTGGCCATTTCCCAACGGTAACTTGTCATCTTGAAAACTTAGGTATGGGAGTGTTACTGTTGAAAAATCTTACCCTAGTTCATTGAAATAAAATCTAACATAAATAATTAAATCAATGTTATTATATATTATGATCGAAAAGTTTACCCCACTAATCAAGTTGAAGGGGAAAGAAAAGAAACGGTATGGAAATGGGTTTACAACTATGCAGTGCAGGCGCAGACACAAATAAGACAACACAGATACGAAATAATGACACAATATGATACGAATACGTCGATACATCAAAATTTAAAAAAAGTAGTACATAGGGCCGTAAACACAAGTACATATAAATATAAATTTTTATATTTATACATCTGTTCAGTAATAGTATTATAAAACTTATAATTCTTTTATAATTTATATACTAAGAGTTGTTTTGAAATGAATTAGAAAAGGAAATTATATCATTATTGTATTAATTTTTATATCATATATATACATTTATTTCACTACTTTGTCATAATAATATTCATATTATTTTTACTTAGCAGATTTGTGTTAGAAATGTTCAAGAAATATCGGCAAAGTGTTTGGAAAGTGTCGGCAAAGTGTCCAAGATAAAAAAATTAGTTTTTATTTATGGACACGTATATGAAGTGTCGGACACTTATTCGAGGAGCATGCGATTTCAGATTGCCTAGTATTCCACCAATTTGTAACCTAAGATTCCAGACTTTTATTAAATGAGAGAGAAATCCACTAGGGCAAAAATACTATAGATACAAAGAAGAGGAGTGAATGTTTTATTTTTTGCCATTTTTTCATCTGTGAATTATTAATGAACCCATCTCATTCGTCGACTTTATGTGATCATGTGATCTAAGGAGTACGACTCTTTTATAGAAGTGTCCATGCTAAGTTTACAAAAGAGGGAGAAATTAGACAAAAATAAAGTTTATTTGCCACATCAGCTGACTTTCTTTAGTGAGCTTTTGAAACATTCGTTTATGTCTCATCATACCATTAGTCAAAGTCAACCATGAGAATCAACTATTGGTAATTAATTTAGGATGTGTTTGGGAGCACTTAATTGAATTTTTTTTATTATTATTATTTTTAATTTCAATCTTTTAAGACACTGGCTTGATGCTCCAAAAACGCAATAAAATTGCAGAAGTTTTCAAATACCTTGAGAAATTTTATTCATCGAACATCGATTATTACAAAACATGAAGCAATGGCATTTTTTCTACCCCACACAGTACTGTGTGTTAACATGCCCTTTGCCCACCACTTTACACTAGAATCAGAAACAAAACCTGACCGCGTTGAAACAAGGAGATATGTACAAACATCTTCAATGTTCGGTTCTCCTTATTCACCACAATGCCTCTAAAATAAACTTAAAAATCGATAGTTAATTCGCAAGTGCTTCATCAACGTACGGGATGTCTGTTTGAATGAACAAATGCTAATTAATGAATGTGCTGCTGATGCACAACACACACAACACACACACACACACACACGAGAGCAAAACAAAGGCAAAGTCAGCTCAGCGGCCAAGAGTACTACTCCAGAGGATGATCCGATTCCCATGTTGACAACAGTTGTTTGATCTGCGACAAAGATTAGTGGTGTACGTACATGCACAAGTTATTAACATAATGGAAGATTTTGGAGTGTCATGCATGCATGCAGCTTCAAAGCTTCGGATAAGCATCTTTCGAAATTTTATGAACAAAGAAACACGCGCCAATAACAGCGTAAGATAGACAGAGGATGACTCCTTTCATGTAATGTGAAGTTCCATCCTGCAAACAAAAAAAAAAAATCATTCTACATATAATTAATATGTGTCTAACTATTTTTGTATGTTGATGACAGAATTAAACCTGCAAGGTGAAGGCTACGATGATAATCGCGAAAGCAAGAGAACCAGTTTCTAGTAGATTGAAATTAAGATCCATAGGGATCCCCATTATCCAGGCAACGATCACACATAAAGGGACCTGTGAAATGAACGGTTAATATATTATATATATGATTATGTATGATATAATTAATATTCTGTATAATTTGGTAATATTTTGTCAAATTAATCTCACCACAAACATGGATATCTGAGAAGCAGAACCCAAAGCAACACCCAAAGATATATCCTGCATCATACCAACAAAATTTATTCTTCCAGCGAAAAAATCAAGCCATGTAATTCAGGTGGATTACTTTTGCATGAGTGAGATGTATCTGCTTTCATGGGTCCCACACCAAGTGCATCTCACCCCTGCAAAAGGCTCTACTAGAATAATCATAACAAAGTGAGAGATCGTTGCGGGGCCACCACACCATAGGGTTGTCACCACCAATATATTGTAGCGTTACTCATACGTACGCACGTGTGTATGTATATATTGTAGTTAAGATATATATATTTATATATATAGGTAATAAGTATCCTACCAATTTGTTCTTAAAAGCAAATATGACAGATCCAGCATGCTCAGCAGCATTCCCCACTATGGGCAGTAGTATTATGCTGATGAAGCTAACAGAAATACCCCAAGAATCTGAAGCAGCCTAATTGAGAAAGAAAAAGAGAAAATTATATATACGTATATAATCAATACAAGTGCATGCTTATATATGCTTAAGAATAATAGTACTAGATTTCAATATGAAAATTTAGTTAATGATAATATTACATGTACCTCTATTGTACCCACAACATACTCGGACAACAAAGCTATGATAACCGTCATACCAATCAACCAGATAAATGCACTCCAAAATCCAATCACAGCACTCTCTTCCACATAATCGTCATCTTCTTCAACTTCCTGCTAAATATTCAACCAAAATGAGTTGGCACATAGATTTATATATATACAAGTCAACTTTTTATATATATATATATATATATATATATATATATATATATATATATTGTTAAACTTTTTTGTTCTTTTGCTTGTTTTTAAGAGATATATCGGTGCTTGTCAATAAGCATTAAAAAATTGATGATTAATATATCACAAATTACTTCATTTATATATTTATTTTATTATTATTTTTTTTTTCTTGACTTGATATAATAGTGTTATTCACCTCTTGGGATTCAAAAATTTGGCGGTGGGTTTTTAATTGAAATAAGAGATAACCGACATATGCCATGAGCATCAAAATACTGCCCACTCTGGACAATTGAAGAATCGAAGTGGTTGTGGAAGTGCTAGACTCAACAGCATATCCGAATAACAATGGCAGCACAAGGCAAAGTAATCCAAGCAATAGAAGGAGCGAGTTCACGTCGGCCTGCTTCTGTCAAACCAAATAATTCATGTACGTACGTTAATCACATGATCATATATATATATATATCATATATATTTATGAAGTGGCTGATAATTTACAAGATCGAATAAAGCTATACGAGTTTGCAGTAATTTGTATTCAATTATATAAATATCTTACTCTGTCAAATCTCTGCTCTTTTTTGAGGTTGGCCAATCCTCCACAAAAGAGAGAGCTCCCAAGAACAAGAAGAAGGTTTGAGAGAATGGAACCCAAAAGAGAGTACTTCACCACATGTATTTTCTTTTGGTGAAGAGCAAATATTGCTATTATCAGCTCTGTTGCATTACCACATGTGGCATTAAGCAGCCCTCCAACTGCCAAATTCATATATATATATATATATATATATATATATATATATATATATATATATCATTAGACCTCATTAATTTATAAATATATATAGATATCTTATTAATTTATTACTCTAATTGTGTTAATGGGTAGGAGAAGTCATAAGAAATACCTGTTGGACCAGTGTAGAATGAAATTTGTCTTTTTGTAAATGATTTCAGAGAAAAAGAGGGAAAAAAAAAAAAATTAGAAAA
The DNA here is from genome assembly GCF_030987335.1 of Cornus florida. Taxonomy (NCBI): domain Eukaryota; kingdom Viridiplantae; phylum Streptophyta; class Magnoliopsida; order Cornales; family Cornaceae; genus Cornus; species Cornus florida. Next base: position 11,362,453 of record NW_026775578.1, on the reverse strand, counting down.
AAAATTATAGATTGATAAATGGCAATCATTTAAACATGTACAACAAATTAAGCAGGGAAAAAATGTAATCTTACTCAGTTAAAAAGCTGAGACGTTCAGCAAGTGGAGCAAGCCCTAGTAAACTCAGAGCAAAAATCCAAGGCTGATCAATTAATTGGTCATCCAAAGTAAATAAGTCATTAGGAAAAATCCAAGGCTGATCAATTGGTCATCCAAATTAAATAAATAAATTATTAGGAAAAAGCTTGCAACCACCTTCTAATTAAATCAAGATCAACTTATTCTACAAAAAATAATTAAAAAATAAATAAATAAATCATGATCAACCCTAGAATCCAAAGCTGTAACAAATTTTGTAATTTTTTTTGGCCCTAAGGCTAGCTGTAACACTTACTCTTCCAAAATTGCAATACTCAGCTACGATAGCCAAAGGAATAGCTGGGAAGAGCACACATAGCTTGGTTCCTAGTATCACCTCTTGAAGGTTGATCAGAAATTGTCTAACCAATCGGAACCGAACCTTCGACACAAGTGCCGGATCGGACTTCTTACGCGACAATGACGACGACAAGGTTTGCGCGGTCCGGCCGGTGACCAGTTGATCCTTGCTCATCAAGTCCTTTGAATCCCCATTTTCCAAGTTCCAGTAGTCCTGTGAACTCATGGTAGCGTATGTAGCACTTCTCTCTCTCTCTACAAATTAATTAAGTAGATTGGGTGCTAAGGGAAATTGAAGCACACACTTGTTATCGACTCTCTCTCTCTTTAAATATGTAAATGTTGCTTGTCTAAGAGTATATATAGGACAAGGCCTGTTTGGATTGAACTTTCCTGGAATTTTCGCAACCTTTGTTTCCTTGCCCTGCATGGAGCACACGTACCATGCAACAGATATGTTCAATTCACAAATGTACAAGTGCCCTTTTATGTATATTTTGCATGTAATAAAACCTAATTTTTAATATTTAACATAATTCTACTACTGTACGTACTGTTGATCATGTGATATTAGTTGACAGCCTAATCAGGACCATTCATTTTAAGTACCATTCAAAGTATATTGTGTATATATATATATATGTACTACTAATAATATTTAAGCTTCAGTGAAATATATACTTAAATAAGAGTGACAGCCCTAAAAAAATTGTGAATGGTGTTATATATATATATATATATATATATATTTCCCAGTATAATAGTGTGAGCACGAATACATTATGCAAAATCACAAGGAATTAACGATGTTAAATTTATGAGGCGACCATGAAAATTAATGCTAGAGGAAGTGAAACCAATAATAATAATTAAAAAATGGATTTAGCTAGGGTTTTGAGCTTTGGGTTACAGATTACTGGAGGGTTAATAATTTTTTTCTTCCTCTACTTTTAGAGTAAACACAAAATATAAAATGAAAAAATGCTCCATCTCCACATTTGCAACTAATGAGAAAGTGACAATTTCTCTACTCTGCATGGAAAATGCCTTGCGTTGCAAGCTAATTGACAATTCGCGATTTCGTTGCGATAAAGGCAACATTATATTCAGAGGATCAAATTTGCTGATATGCCATCGCAATCACTGATAAGGACTAATTGCGACAACAACTTTGCAATTACTTGTAAAGTCTGTACAGATGCTCCAAGGGTTACATGTTCATTTACATATACATACATACATACATACATATATATACACACACACACACACACACTTAAATTATAATGGATCGAGGTCGTTATTGAATGGGGGAGGTTGGGAGAAAATATACTCCTACTTCGTTGTTTTTTTCCAATTAATTAGAGGTAGTCATTTTTTTAACAAAAAAAAAAAATGAAGCTAATCCAAGCCCTAGTCAAACTTTTTTTTTTTTTTAAGAGTGCTATCGGCAATTGCTAGGGCAACGATAAAATAATTTTCTTGACCTAAAAAATTAAATAAAAAGAAATGTTGTGATTAATTTTCAATCAATCGCAAGACACAAGTGCGTGCTACCTAAGCTTAAGTCAAAGTAATCTTGAATTCAAGTCCAGCCAAGACAATAAAATGAGTGTTTGAAAAATGACCATTAGATTTAATCGAACGATCTATATAAAAAATGTGGATTAATTTTCTTGCTCCACAATGAGCAAGAGATCAGGACTCTACATAATATAAGACACGTTTGTTAAATATATATAAACATATTTAACCTGCTTTTCACGTTTGTTAATATATCTGGTACGCACCTTTGATCAAATGGAGAAAATCAGATGTGGAAAAGGAACTTAATGTGAGAAAGCAGAAATGAATTCTGTACCATAAAATAAGAACCTTCCTAGAATTTTCAAGGAGTACTCCACATATGTTTATTTTTAATAATCATCAGTAAAAAAAAAAGTGGACAAGAGCAGAAACAGTACTAGAATATTGGTCTGACTCTGAGCCTAAGATAGGAAGAAAGTTGGAGGAAGTTTCCTGATACTGAGTCTGAGAATAAATGATGATACATAATGCCATTTTAGAACACTTGCTAGGAAGATGACTTATCCAAACCAATTACTACGTACTCCAACTTCCAAATTTCTGGTTGGTCCTGTCTATATATATATACGTGTGTGATGGTTAGTACTTTCTTTCTTTCTTTCTTTCTTTTTTTTTATTTATTTATTTATTTTATTTTATTTTGTGTTTGTTCCCTAAATGGGAATGTGTACGTGAAAAAATCGATATAGTCATATTAATTCATCAATAAAAACAAAATATCTATGTCGTTTAAGGTTAATTGGTTAAAGAAAGTTTATGGCGAATGGGGACATGTAGAAAAACTTTAGTAGGTCGTTGAAGAAATGCCACGCACAGTGGTACTATTCACTGATATAGTTAATCTTATTAATGTGGTTGAATATTATACCCATTTTTCATTTTCAAATATCAAATTTTTAAAAAGATATTTAATGAGCCACTGAGTCATCACAATTCTCTTCATTTGATCTGATATGCTCGAGACACGAAGCACTAGGCATATTCAATATCTTCTCTATATTCAGAGCTGCCCTCAATCAAACATTAAATTATTGATGAGAGCATCCTTTGAACAATTGATTGACAAGCTATTGGAATTAGCTAGACAAATGAATATTTATTACAAGTTATTCTTTTTTATATTTCAGGTATCGATCTACTTTGTCTTTACCATACTACAACACTCAACCATCTATTTAAAACATAGAGAAAACATCCTTATGATATGAATATAACTACTACGGAGCAACAAAAATGTCTTATTCTCAACTACTTAAAATCCTTACATGAATTATTCAAGGTTGTAACCTTAGCCAAACCACATGTTTTAGGGTATCCATAGAATTCATGTGTGAAACTACCTCACATAATTCTCTTCCTTTATTAGGAATGGGACAGCAGGCACGGATGTATGAATACTTTTTTGTATTCATATTTTTTTGTAATTATATCCATAAAATTTTGAAATTACCTCCACTAAAATTATGAAAAAACTCCTCTATATAAATTTATCCTCTTCATATAAATTTTTAAATCCGAAAAAAGCTTCGTAAAGAAACACGGGTTATTTGGTTAATGTAGAAATTGGAATGTAATTCCGCTATAGACTTAATCAGGGAGGGAACTATGATATTGGTCAAGTGAGCGGACTTTTTTATTTATATTTTATACCTATAATTTTGTTAAAATTTTAGTAATAACTAATATCCCCACTAATTTTTTTGTAAGACTCTTATATATGTATATATATACCATTTCCCACTAATGTTTTGGTAAAATCCCTTAATGTAAATTTATTATTATTATTATTATTTTGGGTTAGTTCCTAATGTTGAAAGCTTTTTTGTTTACTAGTATAAGAGCACGTGTATGATTGGAATTTTTTTATAAATAGTTAAAATATTTAGTATAAAAATATATTTTGTACTTTGTATATTGAGTTTAACAAGTATATTTAGAGAACTAAAAAATGAACAAATAATCTTTTTTAAAAAATAATAAAAATTAAAACAAAAACAAATAGAAATTAAGAGAATTTATACTAATTTGAAGGGGAAAAAAAAAAGTAATTACAAGGAATAGGGAATTTTTTTAATTTTCGTATGCTTTCTCTTCCATTATAATTTTTATCATTAAATCAATGGAGAGGGAGAGAGAGTGTGTGTGGAAACAGAAATATAATTTAGGAGTTCTAAAATTTTAAATACACCCTCCTACTGAAACATCTAACAGAGCATCACAACAGATCTAATGCACAATATATATCAATTAGTTAAAAAAAAATTAATCACGAAAAATAGAAAACAGATCTATAATAAGTTTTTTATTATTATTATTATAGAGAAACAAAATAGATAGCAACAAATAAAATTTAGAGATAATAAAATCTAAATTTGCAAGTTGTTATTGGTTTCAATATCAAGCTTCTATAATGTCTTTGAGATTCAAAAAAAGAAACAAAGAAAAAAATTATCAATTACAGTTATAAATCTAATAGACAATAAGAGAACATCTAAATACAAGATTTAATAGACAATTTCAAAACATCTAAATAACCAAGCATATACAGAAAGTGCTAGAGGAAGTAAAATAGACCATTGATGTTTTAGAGAGAGATATTTACCGAAAAAAGTAATTGGGTGACTTGTACAATTTTGAAGATTAAACTACTGATTAAAAATCAGTAAACTTTGTGAATTTATGATGGTGGTGATGTACGAAAATTAAAAATGATTTGAAATTAATTATTTAATTCAGTAAGAGTTTGGGTTGCGAAGAAGAATTAGTTATTTAATTAAATATGGAGTTTGTATTAGTGGTTGATAGGGTGAGGAAATTGAATTACAAAATAATTACTGTTAATGCATTATATATGTATTATATTTTACTTTATTTTAAGCAGAATTATTTCCTTTATTATCTAATTCGTGTAGAGCAAAAATTCTTGTTGAACAAGAATGAGTGTAAATCAAATCTTGAGGATTCTTTTCATATTCACATGATATAGAGTCATTTCCTTAATTTGTTCCTCTTTTATCCTTTCCAGTGGCTGAAACACAAAGAAAGTCATATAGGAGTTCTTTAAACCTTTAATAATAATAGTGTGTGTATATATATATATATATATATATATATATATCGGGGATATTTGGCAATGTTTGGGTATGTTTTGTCCGAACTATTTTTTTTTTTTTTTTTTACTTTCGGTAAGTAAGTATTTGTTTTGTCTGACGTTCCATTTTGTGGTTCAGCATAATCTGTCGAATGCTTATCAAATTTGATGCCTCTTTCGACGTATTGCTACCATTGTTAATCTTGTATGCGTCACATTATGCGAGAGAAAATAAGCAAGAGTTTTAAGCAAACTCATTTGGTTTTGGATCGAAATCGAGTGTTAGACTCAACAGGTTAAATAGAATCAGTCCAAGCAATCCTCGTATTACTCTTCGATAAAATACATAGGTACTTTAGAGGATGGATGCTTGTATTTCCATCACCATGCATTAACCGGGAAATACTAGTGACGCTTGTAACGAGTAAGTTCTTCTAGAATATTGTATACTTTCTCCAATCGATTCAGTAATAGTAATGCTATGAATAAAAAGCTTTCTCCCAACCATGGGGCTGGTTGGGACGAATGGACTCTGATACATAAATCAGTTAATAAAAGAATAATAAAAGTTTTTATTGTGCTGCTTAAGTTGTATACGAATTCCAGAGTCCAACAGTTAAAGAACAAAATAGAGTATACTTGTTTAGAAGTGCAAAATCGAATGGATACGATCCTCATTGTGTATCTGGAATCAAAATTTGAAGCTATTGCAGAACATATATTTGTGCACACCAACTAAAATGAAGAGCAAATCTTGAGCTTCGTATAGGTTCAAAACAAGTATGATAAGATATATGATTGCTTCCTCACAAGTAATGTTCGACAGAAAGTAACTTAATTTAAGGGACTCGTTGGTACGAGCTGTCTTCAGAGAGAGAGAGAGAGAGAGTGACAGAAATTAGAATAGCTAAAGTTAATACAGTAAACATTTAACGACGAGTTCAACTACAGAGGAAGTTCACCACTGTCTGCAATCACGACTTTGCTTTTGGGAGTGCCACTCTGCTTTCCCTCAGCTTCAACCTTGTAAACCACATCCATACCAGATAGCACCTTTCCAAACACCACATGTCTGCCATCCAACCTGTATATACATTCGAACGATATCAATAACTACGGTAGGTGACACCCTTGACCCTCCTATGTCAGGGGCCATGTCACAGAGTATCCTAGTTGCTAGGAAATGGGCCAACTATTGACATTGTCGAATAGGGCAAAAAAACATGTTGGCACAACACCATTGTGGGTCATGACCATTTGATCCAGTCTATGCTAAACGATCAAAACTACAGGATGATTATTTGATCTAGCCTATGCTAAAAGTTCAACTACAAATAAAGATAATAATAACTCTGTGAATCCTCAAATTACCAGCTAGTTGTGACGGTTGTAATGAAGAACTGTGAACCGTTGGTGTCTGGGCCAGCATTTGCCATTGAAAGAAGCCCTGTACACAAGAAACAAGAGCAATGTCTATTTAGCACAAAGTATAGGTATCGAATCCTGACCTGTCTTAATATTTTATTTGTAATATTAAGTTCCAGTGGAATCTCACAATCAAAGAAAGGCCACCCTCACCAAAACTATATTTTCAACCTCTTCATTACCATTACTTTAATATGGGATCACAATTTGGAAATTATAAAATTAACAGTGAAGTTCCAATAACAATACTAAAACGCATGATATATGTTTGTGTATAAAATTAAGTGATAATCTTTAAATTTGCTGCAAACTAAAATATCAATTATAATCTAAAAAACAAAAGAGATGTATTTAACATGGTCTTTGTCAATTTTAGATAAAATAATTTATGATTTACGATTTTTAGTAATTCTTATTTAATTCAAATAGGTACTATATTTATAAATTAAAAACAGTATAAAAATACCAAAAATATATTGAAATTCTACATACATTTAACAGTATACATATATAGAGAGAGAGAGAGATTTACATATGTATCTATGTCTTTGTCTCTTTTCACTTGCAGTTTGTTCAGATGGATCTTACAATGTTGAAACAACTAAATGAGTTCCTCAATGGTGGATAGAAATCTTCCTACCTGGTCCAGTGTGCTTCAGCTTGAAATTCTCATCGGCAAACTTCTCTCCGTAAATTGATTCGCCACCTCTTCCATCACCGAGTGTAAAATCACCTCCCTGGAGCATAAAGCTGGGAATAATTCTATGGAATGTACTCCCCTTGTAATGAAGGGGTTTCCCACTCTTTCCAACACCTTTCTCCCCTGAAGCAACATAGAAACAATATATAAAACTAGAAGGTTATTAAATTAATGGCAACAATATGAAGGGGACCATCCCAGCCCCAAACCAATCTCCTTTCCATGTAAATATATATCCAAGAATCATTTTCTTCGTAATCCTACTAAACCCTTCACAAAAATTTACATTTTTTTTTCCACACCCAGCTGTAAGGGACTTAAAGGATGATGAACTTCAAAGAAGCAAAATTAGGGGCCTGTTTGGTTCAGTTTTCTAAAAACAGTTCTCAAGAATTCAAAAAACAGAATAAAAACTGTTCTCTGAAAACAGACCTTTTTTAAAGGAGTTGATTTTCAGTTCTCTGAAAACAAAAAAAACTGTACTAAGAAAACCGGACAAAGCCCCTAAAAATCCCATTTTCAGGTTAAGAACAATATTCAAGAATCATACATATATATACATATACATATATATATATATATATATATGATCATCAACTGAAAGAAATATGGTTTGATGAAATGAAACACGAGAATTTAACCCAAACAAGTCGACATTACGTGTTTACCTGTGCACAGTGCTCGAAAGTTTTCTGCAAAAAAAAAATCAAAGGTTAGTTTCAAATTAATAATGTGGGAATGCTCCGTAGATAAATTTATTGACTATCACTTAATACAAGCTATGTACCTGCTGTCTTAGGAACTGTCTTCCCAAAGAGACCCATCACGATACGACCTGAAAACAAAAATCGCACAAATGTTCAGACATTTTCAATAGAAATGTTATTAGGCAAATTTCAACATAACACAGATTCCATAAAATTGCATTGCAATTACCCGCAGGTTTTCCCGCAATCTCAACATCAAAGTACACTTTGTGAGTCACTTCCTTCAGATCCTCTTTGGATTTCTTAGCCTGATTCAACACGTTACGAAAAAATAACCAAAATGATCATCAAAATCAAACAATAAAGCACACGCTTTTGAGATTTAGCTGGAGTGTTTCAGTGTTTGTACATAAATATACATATATATGAGAAGATCTACAAACATTGGCCTTAACATTAAAATCTAAACCATTAAAGCAATTGATAATATCAAACATTCATAAAATCAATCGCAATAAAAAGTATCTTCGTTTTACTGACTGCAATTGTATTAACTTTTAAAAGTGAAGATGATAAGCGATCTTTTTATGCTATACATGTATGTAAACAAATTTGAAACCCTAGAAGACGTGATCGATCATTTTCGTAGAATTTTGATAGAGAAGATCGTACCTGACTCAGAGCTAGGGTTGCGAAGAGGACTACAGTCCAGAGCAGCTTGACGGAAATCGACATCGTTCTGGCGATCGTCTCTAACTCACTTCTGGTTTCGCCGCTAAGTGCAGATATCGACCGAGGAGATCCAACAATTTTGATCTATATACTACTGCAATTAGGCCCCACTGCTGTAAGAGTAACCAATGGACGTATGACACGTAAGTTTGATTGTTGTTTTTGAAGAAGCCCATTGGTTGTAGGGTTGTGGGCTTCTCTATAAGAACACGTAGGGTCGTCAACGGCCTGGGTTAGAAATGAGGACATCCCGAGCAACCCAATTAATCTCGGTCCATTAAATATATGATGAGGAGTATTCAAGAGTTTTACAGTTCCAAAAATTCGGACTAATTTTTTTTGTGAGCAGGAATTTGGTGTTATCGTGATGCGAAGTTAATAATATTTATCGCATCACGGTAATATCAATTTTCAGTTTCTCACTTATATAAATTAGTTATTCATTTTTAAGGATGACAATTTGACCTGTTCCGCGGTTACTCACCCCACCCGTCCCATTTTTGGCGATTTTAGGGACCGTTTTGCTTACTTGGTAGAAATGATTTGATGCAATAAAAACTTGCGCGGGTTTGGTATAGGGACAGGGGTAAACGGGGCGGGGCGGGTATCTACTAGGGTAAAAATGTTAAACGGTTACGAGAATGGGGTAAAAAGTTTCTCCTTTTTGCTGTTTTGGGCGGGGACGGGGACGAGATTTTTAAAAAGTTGCGGGGTTGGGAGAAGATATACCCGTCTAAACCCGTCCCCGTTGTCATCCCTACTCATTGTCAATCTTTGTATAATGGGCCTAAACTGGAAAGAAAATAAAAATAATGGGCCCAAACAGCCCAATCAAAATAACAAATGTGCATGGATATCGGAGTCCTTCGACACAAAAGTGTCAACTTAAATTCTTTGATCTACAACTTTTCATTGGGTCATGTTTACCAGAGGTGGGTTGCATCTATGATCAATCAAAAATTGTTCGGTGGTAAGAACATTTGTTTTTTTAACCTCAAGAAGTAACATTTAATAGCATCATGGTTAAAATTATTGCTCAAAATCTTCTCTCTCTCCCTCTCTTCTTCATTTTGATAGGAGATAGCAAAAACAAGCCTTTTTTAGAAGGAGAAGAATTAAAAATAAATAAATGCAGCATAAAATTATATAATTGTGTATGAATGACAAATTCTGAAATTTGGCACATGACTACATGAGTATATACGTAAATGATCAGAGTCAGAAAAAAACAAACCTTTTAGAAAAGGAGAAGGAGAAAAAGAATGTATACAACCTAAAATTGTATAATTGTGTATGAATGATAAATTCTGATACTTGGCGTATGAGTATATATATGTAAAAGATCCGAAACAAAAACAAAATCAAAAACAAAAAATTACTATTAAAAGTGACGTGAACTTTAACTGTCTTGTTAGTTTGAAGAAATTAAAACTATAATTTTATTTTGGAACAAATTAAAAATAGAAATCACTTTCTGTTAGCAAACGAATTCCAAACAAATCATTGGAAGTACGTCCGATGGTCTCCCAAAGCCACGGAAACTTTAACTGTCTTATTATTATTATTTTTTTCACTCTGTCTCTTCGAGGTAAAAAGGTAAAGTATACCATTCTCAGAAATGTATGATATGAGATGTTGGAAGATTAGTGTATTATTTTTATGGTTGTTCTCGAAATGTTATGCTATGTATTAATTAATTAAGTCATATAGGCTATGTTTGGTAGGGTGAGTTTGAAGGGGAAGGATAAGATTAGTTATGAGAGAAAGGGAAAGGAAGGAAAAGATAATTTTAATTTGGTATTGTGTTTGGTTAATTAAGAAAGGAAAAGAAATGGAAATATAATAATTATGTTTGGGGAAAGAAAGGAAAGGAAAGTATTTCAGTAAATTTACTATTATACCTTTTTATATTTTAAAATAAAAATTTATAAACTTAAGTATGCAATATTTGTAAATAAAAAAAATAAAAAAAAAAAATAAAAAAAGAAAAAGAAAAGTATGTAATATGAATATAATATTTTTAGGGCTAATCTATTTAGCGCCCCGCGTCCATCTCTATTCTTGTTCTATCTCTGCAACTCTCTCTCTCTCCTGCAAGTGCAAATTACAAAACTACAAGAATCCAAGTTCCAAACCCATATGTTTATCTATCTGTCTGCAAGAATCAAAGGTTCAAAACCCATATCGGCATATTGTTTCAAATTGTTCCAAAAATCAAAACCTATATCTTTCAGTTTCTATTGCCCACTGTTCCAGTTCGGGTTTGCCGTTTCCATTGCCCGCTGCTCCAGTTCGTGTTCGCCGTACGCAAGTTTCAGCCGCTGACCAGCTGTAAGCTTCCCCCGTTTCTTTCTCTCTGCAACGGCTAACTTATATGTATGGGTTTTGTTTTGCTAAATCAACCAATCAAGGTCTGTAATTCTTCTTTTGCTAACTAAATCCTTGATTTTGTGCGGATAAAATTGGCTTCACAAGTATCACATGTGTCATTGCCTTCTCTTTCCTTCCATTTTCTCCCATTTTTTGGAGTATAAGTAAATTACTGTGCAAAGCTATACTTAACCCTCCTTAACATTCCCTCTCGTTCCACTTATTTCACCCAAATACAACTTTTGAATCACCCTCTATCACCTTCCCTTCCCTTTCCTCCCATTTCCACCCTACCAAATTGAGCCATAAAGTGAGAGCGATAGCGAAGGTGAATTTGAGAAAGAGAACGTGAGAGCGGCAATATTAAATCATAAATAATAAAAATTTAAGTACAAATATGCACGAAGTGTGAGAGTAAGAGCGCGTTTGAAAAGTAAAAACGACACGTGCATAAAAGAATTGTGTGACTTAATTTAAGAATTCACGCTTATATCATTCTTAGACGTGCATACTAAAAAAAAATTAAAAAGGAAGAAAAATAAGGGACAGTTCCACATCGTAGTCATGATTAGTATTGGGACCACATTGTAAGAATATTGAGTTTTCAATTGCAAATTTTCATGATCACATACGTTCTCTTTAATGACACCTAATAATGGAATGTAAAAGAAAGAGACATCTGCCAATAGTTTCACAAATGTTGAAGGAGAGAGTTTGTTAATTGTCAAGCAACACGAAAAAAGGGAACTTTTAATTTGTTATTAATAAAAATTTCAAGTGTTGAACCTATGTTCATAGAGATGCGTAAATTTCAATATGGTGAAAAAGTTCTTGAAGATGATACTTAAATACATGTTTTTTACTTTATTTATTTATTTATTTAATTATTTTTCTATATTTTGATTTTATGTTATTTATTTATTTATTGGATTCTTTAATCACCGAATTAACTGTGTTATATAGAAATTGTCAAATTATGTTATACTTGAAACTGCATGGGAGGTCCACATATTTAAGAACTCATTATTTAGGTAATTTGACACATACAATGCAGTGATTAAGCCCGTATTCTATTGAGTAATACAAATAATTAGTTAAACACTATTTTATATACAATATATATTGATATTAATGATTAATTACATAATATTTATTTTATTTTATTTTTATGAGACTTCCCTGTGAATTCGAAATTGTATTTCACATTGTTTTATTCTGAGTAATTTTATAAAAAAAAAAACCTCCTTAATAATTAAAAGTTTTATAATAAAAAATAAATAAAGTGTGGCAATTTTAATTTCAGAAAGAAAAAAAAAAGTAAGTGACAATTTGAGCAACACTTGCGGCATGGAACATTCGACCGTTGTGGGACCAAATTTCATTGGATTATTGAGGGAGAGAGAGAGAGAGGAAGAAATAATTCAACTAACCGTCGTCCATGGCGCCCCCAACCACCGTTCCAAGGAGAAGAAGACGACACAGAGAGAGGACTGCTTGGTGAACCCTCTCACAGGTTCCTCCATCACCACCGCCTTTTGTATCATACCAATGGCAGGTCAAATCACAATCTCCGAGGTGAGACCATCCAAGTTCTCGATTAGGGTTAGGGTTTCCATTTTTAATCAACCCTTTTAACTCTTTTCAACTAACTCAACGATTCTCTCGATTGTTATATTCAGAATGGAACAAGAACCAGACAACACTCCAACCGTGCCTGTCGATTCGAACTCCAATTCGAATTCGTCGAATTCGAACTCGATTGATGGTCCATCGTCTTCTTCCTCACAGGTCCATGATGAGCACCAAGAAGAGACGACGACGACGACTGTACCGTATCGACTACGCATTCCGATACTTTCTGATGTGGTGTCCAACGAGAGAGACGATGTGCGGTCGTGCCTCATCCTGCTTGTTACATTTTGGTTCTTCGGTCCGTTCTCAATCATCTCTCAAGTTCTTCTCTTTCTTGCTGTTAGTTTTATATTTAGCACTTCTTTCCTTTTTCTTTTTAACGTCATCTGTTTGGTTACCAAGAAACCTGTTAAACAGATTAGAGGAATTGAATTATATGGTTTGGTTTTAAAAGAAATTGAAATAATTGGATTAAATTACGACATATAGCTATACTAGGGACAGTCAATGGAGGTTCTAAGATCCATATTTTCGTATTGATTTCTTTTGTTTTCTTGGCGATCAAACGGGGTATTCTCATAAATTGCCTTCCTTCTCTTGTGGGTTTTCTTTATTTTTTGACTAGATTTTGTGATTTTCTTTATTAGTTATGACTTGATAATCAAAGTTTGTTTTATTAAAATTAGAAGTGAGTTAGAGTATGGCTTTGATAAATTTGTTTGGTTGTGAAATTCTGAAATTCCTCACCAGCAGCTTCCATGACTCTCATTCTTGGCTTTTATGGATCTGTGAATTTAACGTTGGGACCATATTGCTCAAGCCTAATACAAGCTAACCCATTGTTCGTGCAGTCAATTAAGGTTGTTGTTATCTTATTTTCATTTTCATTTGCTGTTGTTTCTTCCACAGCTAATGTCTGGTTATTTTATTTGGCTTATAACCAGGCGCAGGAATTATACAAGGCAAAAGATGGACTCATGCTATTCGGATTTTATGAACCTCCTTCTCTAGATGTTGAAATCACTTGGTCCGAGACGCATAATGCATTTATAGAATCCAGTTATAACAAGGCAAAGCTTCTCAAACTGCCTGGTTTTGTTCTTTTTCGTTCTTCCAAATCTCACATAGTTTCAATTACTTGGAACTGTTCAGATGTCTGATTAATGGTTGGAACTGAATATGCTCTTCCGTTGCAGGAGTGGCAATACTTTCTTAACAAAGGGTCTAACGTTGATATTTCATACAGTGTAAATTCCCCAAGTTCTGCCCCTTTGTCCCTTGTGATAGCCCAAGGTAAATTTGGACTTCTCAATAAAAAACCTAGCAATTCCATTAGGATGTTCATGTCAAGGATTAAACTTATACATGCCTACTAAATTATTAGTCTGTAAAACTATACAATCCCGTGAAGGATTAAAATTTATATCAAATTGTAGATGCTGAAAACTTTGAAAATTGTTTAGGGATGGCCAGGTATTTTTACATATTTCTCAGGGACCACTTCTAGAGTCATCCCACCCAGTATAAATTCTGTGATATACATGGAGGCAAGCAGAGATAGGTGGGATATAGCAAGGCAATGGTAAAAGCTCAGACTCACAATTGTGAGATGAGATCACGAGTTCGAATCTGAGAGCAGACAAAAAAGCTCAGACTCACAATTTTGTTCCTGATCCTGCTTTTAATTTTAAACCTCTTATCTGCTCCTGCACTTGAACTGTGTATGTCTTTGACAACTTCAACTGTAACATCTTTCATTATTATGGCTAAAGAATCTATTGTTTACTAAATACTAGTTTAGGTCTAGTTGCCAGGACAGATAAGTAAATACATGTAATTTCAACATTCCAAAACACTTCATTTATTTTCTTCCTTCATATTTGTTGGAATCCTGCAGATAAAGAAAGTCTTGTTGAGTGGATAGAGGACCCATCATATCCTAATACAACTTTGTCTTGGAACATTATCCATGGTAATAAGGGATCTATTAGTTACTACTACTGTTATCATTATAAAATGTCATAGAATAGGTATCTAATCTTTTTCTGCTTCCTTTAATAGGAAACGGTATTCTCCACCAAGAAATTTCAAGGTCTAGAACATATTATATTGCTGTTGGTAACTTGAACTCTGAGGAGGTGGAGGTAACTATGAAAATTTTTACTCTCTCTATATTGTTAATTTGTGATGTTCTTGTGCTTTGTTTGAACTTAGTGAAATTGTTTCAAAGGGTGAGACTAGAGCTTATGAGAATTCTAAGGGTGTATTCTTATAGTGCTTCTTCAGCAAAATTTAGTCATACTTATTACTTAAGTTGTAGCAAATTCAAAAGATTCAAGAATATTTGTCTATTGTAATTTTAGTTTGCATTTTGAAGGCATCAATTTTTGGAATTTGGATGTCAATTGACAAAATAACGTCTAATATTTTTTCCATTGTAGTTACACTGCTAAAAAACTCCATTTCTTCCGGAATAGGAGAATCTTTAGCAAGAATCTTCTTCAATTATAGGGAACTTAAGATTTTATTCATTTGTCAACACAGAATGGCCAAACAAAAAATATATATACATTTTAGCTCTGATTAGATTTTTTAATGATATATTGATAATTATAAAAACTTTGAATTTCTCAACCTCTAGCACAAATGTCTGCAGTGATCTCTTGCCGTTGTTGTTGCTGTTATTGTTATTGTCAATTAAATTTGTTATATGATAAAAATTACTTCCAAACTGAAAAAAAAAAAGAAAATGAAAAAAAAAAGAAAAAAGAATGATCTAATTCTGAGCATAAAACATCTGCGATGATTTGTTACTCTTAGTTCTTAGAATCACCACTTGCAGCAGTTCCTATTTTCATTTCAATTTTATTTTTATATACATTTAAGGTCTTTCTGTCTTGCCATTTTGAATGCATCTTTAACAGTCAATGTTGAAATATACTTTTATCACTGCTCAATGGTAAGTTAATACACTAACCAGATAATACAAGCCTCTGGATTTTGGGATAATAATGTAACAATCCATCACTAACAGTTGATATGCATCAGCACTAGTGGCGGAACCACATAGTGTTGAATGGGGCAACTGCCCCCTTTCAAATTTTGTTATATTTTATATATAATTTTTAAAAATTGTAAAATTTCCCCAACTTCAAATTATCATTAAAAAAAAAAAAAAAAAAGCTTTGAGTCGCAACACTTCAACTCTTTCTTTTATTAGTCCTTATCCTTTATCTCATAAACCCTCTTTGCGCATCACTTTCCTGCAACTTACATCTAGTTAATCTTCTTCACGATAGTCATTGATATCTCCCTTTTCCCTCCCCATTCTTTTTTCAAGACGGAAATGAGAAGGGAGACTCACATAAGTCCTCTTGAATATATTTTTTGACCCTAAGCCAGAATGGGAAATTCTTAATACTCTGTTTTTCACCCAATCTCACTCTTTGTGGGGAAAAAATGTTTCGTTTTAGGTTACAAATCAAAATATAAGGATTTTGTTAACATCAATAAAGTGATCTTTTAGTGAATTGGTTTTTCACATAATTAAAACTACGATAGAGTCTTGCATTTTACTCGGAGTATAAATATATATATTTTTTTATAAGTAAAATTGTATAAAGGGTAATTTACATAAACCTCCCCTATGGTTTGCCATAATTACATGGACTTCCCCTGTGGTTTGGGAATTTACTCGGACCTCCCCTAACAATGAAAATATCCTACGCGGACCTCTCTTATGTGTGACGGACAGTCAAATACACTAACGGACTTGTCAAAATTACTGAAATACCCTCACATTGTTATCTTAAATTACTAAAATACCCATAAGCTTTTTATAAGAGTGACATCATATATATATGTATGTATGTGTATATATATATATGTATATATGTATATATATATATATTTCTTTTCAATTCATCATCTTGTTCAGTTTCCTCCAACATCTTAGCTTTTCCATCCGCCGCCATCGCCGCCGCTGGATTGTTCTTGATAAGTTGGAAGACGGTGGTTTCGCTTCATGATATGGTTGGTATAAGGGAGGGGGGAGGTTTGTTGTTGAGGTTTGTGATGGATCCCTATTCCATGGCCTGAATTGGGTTCCCTATTCGCTCTCCTTCCATTCCGAGTTATTTAATTGGGTTCCAAGAAAAATTTCTCTGATTATGTATTGTAGAGAGAAAAATAACTTTTTGAACCCACATGCACATATACTTGTTGGGATCTCCATTGAAGCTCTGTTCTTTCTCTTCCTTCCTTCCTTAAATTAGCCCCTTGACTGAACTATAAAAATTGCCACCCGCTGGAGATTCAATCGGAGACCACAAGCACTGAAGCTTCTTATGTGCTATTCTTTCAATTAATTCCCCTCCAAACTTCGACCCCTTCAAAATCCTATGTCGAATGATTTCCACCTCTTTGTCGTTCTTGTAGCCGGATTTGAAGTCAAATAGAGAAAAAAAAAAAAAGAAAAAAGAAAAAAAAGAAGAAGAGGGAGGTGGATTGAAGACGGCCGTAGATGGTGGACGTGGTTGTGAAGGGAGGTCTATGTAGGATATTTTCATTGTTAGGGGAGGTCCGAGCAAATTCCCAAACCATAGGGGAGGTCCGTGTAATTATGGCAAACCATTGGGAAGGTTTGTATAAATTATCCTTGTATAAAAGAAGCCTTCCATATACCAAAATAAATTATTTCAAAACAGAAAAACCGGTTGAGGACAATTATTAATGTATTGAGTAAAAATAGTATCAATCAATACTTAAGTTTTCGTACTTCTATTTTGGTAATATATATATATATATATATATATATATATATATATATATATATATATATATATATATATATATATATATATATATCTTAACATTGTTCAACTTTGGCCCACTAAATTAAATTCCTGGCTCTGCCACTGACCGTCACTTTCATATGAATTGTGTTTGGGGCTCTTTGGTCTTGAAAAATTGTACTAGTCATATGATTATTATTATTATTTTGTCATTTCTTTTCTTTTTTTGCTTTTTATTAGTTGATTGGATTGGTAAAAGATGAAGGATCTGATCACTGCCATAAATCACACATTAACAGCTTTTTAATGTCAGAAAGATTGTATTATTGTGATATTCTGCATACTAAATATGATTAAGTTTAGGAGGCACTTCCAGGATTGGGAGATTGAGGACGTCACCCGGTTTTTGGACCTTCTGTACCGTCAGACGGTCACAGTTGGGGATTCTGATTGTTGGCTTTGGATTCCCAACCCTCAGGGTCGCTTCGAGGTGAGGTCCTTTTTCAAGTGTCTTACGGTAGGCGCTGGAGTCGTTTTTCCTTGGAAATTTATTTGGCGATCTAAGGCCCCCCTCAAGGTGGCCTTCTTTACGTGGACTTCTGTCTTGGGTAGGATTTTGACCCAGGATAATTTGAGGAGGAGGAACCAGGTGGTGATTAATAGATGCTATTTGTGTTTGCGTGATGAGGAGACTGTTGATCACCTTCTGATTCATTGTTGCATGGCTAGGGGATGTTGGGATTTGATGATTGGGTTATTTGGGATTCCGTGGGTGATGCCTTGCTTCACTAGAGGGTTGATTGAGGCTTGGAGAGGGTGTTCAGTGGGGATTCTCATCCGGGATGCTTGGAGGGCTACACCTCTTTGTGTTTGGTGGTGTATTTGGCTTGAGAGAAATCAGAGATACTTCGATGGAAAGGAAAAGCCTATCTTTATGATTAAGTTCTCTATTCTTTCCACTCTTTTTTGTTGGATTTCAGGGAGGGATTATCGATTTGTTGAGGAGGTGGTTGTTTTTTTGGCCTCTTTGAAGGCTTGAGGCGTCTTGGCCTTGTTATTTTGTACTTGGGTCTCGCTCCCCTTTTGAGCGGTTTTTCAATAAAATTTACTTATCAAAAAAAAAAAAAAAGATTGTACAAATTTGGATGCTTTTTGTACATGCACCTTTTGATTGGCTCATAACAAACTGATTGGCCAATCTTAAATCTTAATTGTCCCAGTAGATAGCTTCGTATAAGCCATTGACTGAAATAACTCAAATAAAGTTAGTTGGATTGGGATTCCTTATATTTATTTGAGTTGATGCTTCCAAGAGGCAGTCCTCTATTTGGATATGGTCCAGATGGATCAGTGACAGGAGAGATGAGGAACTATCACGCCACTTATCTACAAGTCATTGTTTTTTTTTTTTGGTTTGCTTTGTATGTATTCTTAGATTTAATCCAGTTGCTCAAGTAGCATATGTATTTTCTATTTAAAATACTGATATCTTTAGTTTTCTATTGTTGTATCCAATAATCTATAATGCATAAATACTGGTATCCTCAGTTTGACCTATTTTACACAATTCTGCTTTGGCTAGGTTCAACTAAATTTCACAATAAAGGGTTTTCTCTATAATACAACCCAGGCGTATTACAAGTGCTCCTTGAATCACCAGTTATGTAGTTTGAAGAATTTTCTTTTAAAGGCAAATGCTGTTGTGCTAACTTCCCCTGGTCCTGAACAGGTAAAGACTGTTTGCCAACTTCTTCAGTTAGAATTTCTTTTTGAAGGAGATGTCCTTGAAATAATGCATTTGATTATAGTTGTCCTTGATGTGTCCCGACTTTTTATTGTCAGTAAGGTTTAGATTTTACATTTTTTCTTACTATAAACCAACATTTAAACGCTGGTAGGTTTAGATTTTACATTTTTTCTTACTATAAACCAACATTTAAACGCTGGCTGTTTCCTTGTAATGTGCTTTAACTGAGAACCTTGATTGTTTCAATTGCAGTTTGTAGGGTATTAAATTTAGTCCTTGTAATTCTGATCTTCCAACCTATAGAGTGCTATTGGGTCTTTACTGTTTTAGCTACAAACCTCCAAGGATTTGATATCTAGTACCACTTGTCACTTAATTGTAGATGTTGAAAACAACTGAGTCTAGCCTGATCAAGTGGCTTGTTACACTAGGGATGTGTTCATGAAGCAAGGAGAATTACTTCATTTCTAACTAAATGTTCTTTAGATCCCATTCATTAAGACTTCATTTTTCATCCATGATTTCAAACTGTTGGCTTCTCTCAGGGTGTACCATATGAATATGGATATGTCAAACTGTCTTATGGGCCACGATGGATTACGTATTTTGTTGGATCAGGTTATTATCATTTGTCTTCATATTCTGCCTTTATATCATTCTGATGACACTCTAGTCCACTTCCTGTTTACATTTGCCACTGTTCCTACTTGTAGGTGCAGCGACTGTACTCATTATCGTGTTATTCAGAGTCTGTAACATGTTCCACATTATCAGGCCTGACAGAACAGGAGTTCAAGCAGAGGAGTTGGGACCTGAAAGAGCTCCATTGCTTTCACGCAAAGATGATGATCTCTCAAGTTGGGGTTCATCTTATGATTCTCTCTCACATGATGAGGAGGAACCGGATGAGTGGCTTGCAGTCGGTTCGCTGAACAGAAAGCCACTAAAGGAAGGGGAAAGCAATAGCAATTGCCGCCGTCTTTGCATTATATGCTTTGATTCCCCAAGGGACTGCTTTTTTCTTCCATGTGGGCATTGTGCTGCCTGTTTTACATGTGGAGCAAGGTCTGTAGACTCTCTTTATCTCCAGTGACATTTAGGTATAAAATATTGTGGACTTAAAACATGGTATCTCTGGCCTTAGAGATTTGGCTGGGGACGCTGGACTTTGTATAATACCTCAATTTCAAACTTCATTATCCGACACTTGATTATGATCAAAATCTGGCAATTGCTATCCACCACCGCCAAATCATTTTTTCCATGTGCTCTCCACTTTTCTTTCTATATTTTTTTAATAATTTTTGGGTTATCCATTCATTTTAATTCAACAATAAATCATCTTGACTGTAGGATTGCGGAAGAGGCTGGTACTTGCCCAATTTGTCGCAGGACAATGAAGAAGGTGAGGAAGATATTTTCAGTTTGAGCAGCTTATGTAAATTCTGTTTGCGCTGGCTCTCCTCGGTTAAGCAACTGTTAATTGTTTGCTGTTGGAAATTTTGATACCCGCACCGGATTTTTTGCACATCTTGGGCATCAAATTCATAGAGTTTGCCAAAGGTTTTGTGCTGGTTGTCACGCCCAATGCCTCTTTTTTCCTTTCTAGGTACCAAATTGGTCTACCTCCATCTATCATTGTACGCTGGTTGTTGAAATGATATTATGTACAGTTTGTGTAAAAAACTGAAGTAGGGTTTACTTGGATGATGGATTCAAATGATGTTCATATGGTCTTCCCTTTGTTCTTATTTTCAATGATGATGATGATCTTGCTTTTTGTGGTGATGTTGGTGGCAATGTTGGAGATGGTGGCAGTGGGCCTACTTTACGCTAACAAAAGAACCCTAAAAATAACTTTTGTTTTGGGCCATTTATGAGGTTATTTGTATGTCTATCCGTGTGTTATATAGAATTTTTTTTATTTCATTCCACTTCTTACTTCCCAGTTCCCCATAAATAAAAAATATATATATTTTAAAAAATAAAAAATATCCAAAAGTAAATAAATAACCTCCATGAAATCCAAATGGCAACTCCATTCTTTGGAGGAAGAATGTTACCTATTCAAATACTTTCATCACTTTTGATTTTAAAGTTGAAACTCACACACTGTCACCAGTTGGTGGTCTAGAAATATCAACCCTTACTTTTCAAAAAAAAGGTTAAGGGTAAAAAAAAAAGGAAAAAAAACTCAACACTTATTTTTCTTGTATAATGACTTATAAACCCTCTACATGCAGTTTAGCTTGAAATGGTATTACACCCTCAAATAAATGTGTTGTCACTTTAATAATGGTGCTACAACACTTTTAATACGGTTCAACACACACGTACCTATTTTAAAAGTAGAACACCTTCGAACTACTAATTTTTTATTTTTTATTTTATTTTATTTTTTCACTTTTTAAATAAGAATGTTGCAAAGTATAGTCCAAGATCTTGTACCAGAGGATATTTGGGTCCTATCCCTTCCAGTCTGTTGTAACCCTATTTTATTTCATCATTTATTTATTGACTCAAATGGTTTACCAGAATTGTTGGACTCTTATGGTTGGATAGAATCAAATTTAGATCATGAATGTGATTGGAATTATGGTTAGCCATCAGAGGTTATTTATTTAATAGTTAGTCTTTTTTGCCCTTTTTTTTAAGTCATTGGCAAGAAGACTAGTTAGTCTTTGCTACTTAAAAATAAGATAAAGGGAATGAAAATAAATACACGAAGATAGAAAGACAAAATTAAAAAATAGAAAAGTAGGGAGAAATTTTTTGACCCACTACTTAACATCACTTTCAGAGATGATTTGGAATGTGATGTGTGTGGCAAATGAGAATTAAGAGAAAATTCTTCCAATGGAAGAGTTTTAATTTCATAGTCCTCCTTAACTGGAAAATCAGAGGCCAGTGCCGTGTTGAAGTTTCACAAAAATTGTTTATATATATATATATAATATATATATATAGTTTGTGGCTATTGACTTGTTTACTGGTGTATAAGAAATTTATACACAAATTCAATCCCGTTGAATGTAAAAACGTAAACTATTAATTAAAATTTGACCATTATTAGTTGAGGTGCGTATACATTTGTTTTATATTAAGGATTTCTCTCTCTCTCTCTCTCTCTCTCTCTATATATATATATATATATTATATTATATACAGACATTTGCATAAGTGCACGTATATTGACTGCTTTTTGTGGAGGGCGGAAGAGATTGGAAAAGAGCGGCCTTCCTTACTGTTCTTTTGCCTGTCACATGAATTTGAGATAATAGGCCCAAAAAATAATATAAAAAAAAAGAAGAGAATAAAAATAAGTTTTGAAGTCCGTGAATTGTCGTTGTCTTTGCCAAATGCCACGATTCAAGCTTGGTCACCACTATTTAATTACCTTTTTATTTTTATTTATCTATTTTTATTTTTTATTTTTATGGATATTCTATTGCCCACGTTGAACATATATTTTGTACGCTATTATGAATCGGTCTACCTACTCAACTTAAAAAAAAAAAAAAAAAAAAAAAAGAAGAAAAAGTAGCCACTGATATAAAATTTTCAACCGTTCAAGAGGTTAAAAAAAAATACTAATAACACTCTTACATATGGTTTTTAAAATGTAGAGATTTATTATTCCATGATTTTTTGTAAGTATAATGACTTTATGGGTATAAATTAGGCACATAATAAAATGGAGTACGTCAATTTGACATATGCTATGGAATTTCTTAAAATAGAAAAAGGGAGTTTATGTCATCAATCATGATATTAGAAGAAAAAAGGGTTTGACAACTCACTCGGAACTCATTTAAGGTATTTCTATCAGTCCTGTGATCAAATTTTGCACTAACTTTATGTGCATGTATGAAAGCTTTGACAACTCAGTCGAAACTTATTTAAGGTATTTCTATCGCATGCATGAAAACTTTGACAACTTACTCCAAACTTATTTATCTCGTGTTTGGCAGAGAAATGAAATGATAATTTGAAATTAAAATTGAAGAAAAATAATTTAAAAAATCAAACTAAAAGTTTTTCTAATTCTTATTTTAAGGCTCCAGTTTTATGTCACCAAACACAACCTAGATATTTATATAAGTTCATATGTAAGATCAAATCGGGCATATAAGACTGCGTAGGTTATGAGTTAGGGACCGAGTCTGATTTTGATATTAATTATTACTCTGTATAATGTATTAAATGCTTATTCTCTAATTTAAAAATCTAAACCATGAAATGATACTATATATTCACTTTCATTTAAACTCATTTCACTTTTTATCAAGATTCGATACGGTATGCTAAAAAAAATTCTTTAACAAGACCAAAAAAGTGGATAGCAATTCCTATTCCCCGGATGTAAAAAATGAAGTGTGACAAAAAAGATGGTGCAATTTTATTGAATGGATATATTTAGTGACTTGGTACATTGATGCATCCCTGAAGAAGGTTTTAAAAATTAGTTTACATCTTTACTCCTCAAAATGATTGAACAATAATGTCCTTTCAAATTCTTGTTACTAATCAATAAAATTGTATGGATCATTCCCTCCCATTAAAAAAAAAATAATAATAATAATAATTTTACCATCCACCAATACTAATCAAATGAGGTGCTACTCCGGAGGAAACAATTTTTTATCTTTAGCTTTTAGTAAAATACTTATAAATTTAAAATTTTTCCTATATTGTCCATAAATCCTATCTTTTGGAAAGTAGTCATATCAATTTTTTTGGGTAAGTAATCAGATCAAATTAAATGACCACAAAAAATTCAGATCAAATTTTTATTAATAGAAAAAATTATTTTATTTTATAGGAGTTCCATGGTAGTTCTAAATATTTTCGATGGATAACGGATTTGTCTTAACAAAAAAAAAAAGAAAAGAAAAAAATTCCTTATAAATATGGTCGCAAGCCACTTGCACCCATTCTCGACCACCACCTTGCCTCTGTCTGCATTCGTTCCCAATCTCCCATAAAACCTCTCTCTCTTAATTTAGGGTTTGTGTTTCTCTCTCCCCCTCCCCCGGTCTCGAATATCACATTTTCCCCTCTCTCGCTTCAATTTCTATCAAAATGGCCGGAAGTGGTGTCGTCACAGTCTACGGCAACGGCGCAATCACCGAAACCACCAAGAAATCTCCCTTCTCCGTCAAGGTCGGCCTTGCACAGATGCTCCGCGGCGGCGTTATCATGGACGTCGTCAACGCCGAACAGGCCCGCATCGCCGAGGAGGCCGGAGCTTGCGCCGTCATGGCCCTCGAGCGCGTCCCCGCCGACATCCGCGCCCAGGGCGGCGTCGCCCGCATGAGCGACCCCCAACTCATCAAAGAGATCAAACAGGCCGTGACCATCCCAGTCATGGCCAAGGCTCGGATCGGCCACTTCGTCGAGGCCCAAATTCTAGAAGCGATTGGAATCGACTACGTCGACGAGAGCGAAGTCCTCACTCTTGCCGACGACGAGAACCACATCAACAAACACAACTTCCGAATCCCCTTCGTCTGCGGATGCCGGAACCTCGGCGAGGCCCTTCGCCGGATCCGAGAGGGGGCGGCGATGATTCGGACCAAGGGAGAAGCCGGTACCGGAAACATCATCGAGGCCGTTCGTCACGTGAGGTCTGTGATGGGCGACATTAGGGTTCTTCGCAATATGGACGATGACGAGGTCTTCACTTTCGCCAAGAAAATTGCGGCTCCGTATGACCTGGTGATGCAGACGAAGCAGCTGGGGAGGCTCCCGGTGGTCCACTTCGCCGCCGGCGGTGTCGCGACGCCGGCTGATGCAGCGCTGATGATGCAATTGGGATGCGATGGGGTGTTTGTCGGGTCGGGTGTGTTCAAAAGCGGTGACCCGGCGAGGCGTGCTCGGGCAATTGTTCAGGCCGTGACCCATTACAGTGACCCGGATATTCTTGCTGAGGTGAGCTGTGGCTTGGGTGAGGCTATGGTGGGAATTAATCTCAATGATGAGAAGGTTGAGAGGTATGCAAGTCGGTCGGAGTAATAATGGAGGCCAAAGGGTTTGCTTTCTGATGCTTCTAGTTCTAGGTGAGGCCCTTAGGCGTCTCTTTTTCCAATATATATTCGCTCTTATTATAATTTTGTTTTATTAGTTTTCTTTTTAGCTTCTGAATGCTTCTAATTTGAAGTTTGTGGAACTGCTTTGTCTATCTGTTAAAAACTTCCCAAAGGTTATCAAATATGTTTCATTTCCTATATAAACTTCGTTTTAATACAGTGGAGTATGTCTATATATATCTAGGGCATTACTTGTGTGCTAATATGTACTCTGTGTTTGAAATAGAAAAGGTAGGCTGTGTTTGAAATAGAAAAGGTAGTTGAATCTGGATGAAGCAATGCTATTTGGAGTATATCAATTTCTTATTAGATTTTCTTTTTTCATTCGATTTACTCTTGTTTGTATCTGTTGCTATTCATTGTTTCCAAAGGCTTCAGGAGATACTTGGAGCTATGTGGTAGCTAAATTTAGTTATTACTATTTTTGCTATTAAAGGGCTCCACGAATTCGTGATCTCTAGGTTGCTAACCTTACCCCGCGCTAGCAATTTTTTGTGCTATCTCCGGTTTTGATATTGATTCAATGAATACTAAATTTTCATTATCATCGTCATCTTATTTCTTGCATTTGTTGTTAACGTATTCTCTATGACAATTTCTTTGTTAGTATTCATTGTTTCCTGAGGCTACCAAGATACTTGGAGCAGCGTTAGCTAAATTTCAATTAGTGCTACTTTTGCTATATCCGATTTTGATATTGTTTGAAAGAGCAGTATTCAGAGAGTCTGAAAAGAGCCAAGAGGTGTGGATCCATACCCTCCCTTATGCAGTTATGCTTTTGTTTACACCCTCCGAAGGAGACCATATCAATAAATGCTAAATTGAATTCTTAATGTATTATCTATGTGACGTTCTTTGTTGGTATTCATTATCTCCCTTGGCTTCAGGAGACACTGGGAGCAGTGTTTTAGGTAGAATTTAGTTACTGCTATTTTTGTTATCTCCCGTTTTTATATTGATTCAATGGGTATTAAAATTTTCCTTACTGTGTTAACTATGTCAATTTTTCTATGTTCAACTCTTGAAACCACACCGAAAGTTTCTCTACATGCGTGCTTATGGTTCCCACCAACAACTTTGAGGGAAATTGGTGATCTTCATTTAAAAGGATGATCATTTTCTTTATTTTTTCTTTTATAATCTCTTGGGCACTTCTGTTCAGTTTTCAAATCTTTTGGTTCACAACATTTTTATTTAAAATAGATAAACAACACATGCATGTAAGTCTTAAGAGTTGAATGTGCTTCATATGTACTAAACCATCTTGACCCTTACTGCTTGTGAAGAAAAGCTCCAAGAGGTCTTCATCTGTGTCCATGATACTTCTAGTTGGCTCAGGGTGACCATAAGAACTGTTATACTCTGGACCATGGTTCTTGGAATCACCATTGACATTCATTGTGTAATGTTAGTTTTTGCCATTGCTAATTGTTTTTTATTTTCCTTTTTCTTTCTAGACTAGATATTTACATGTTACAGATGATGTTTTAGTTTATCTTGTTATACAAGCTGTTAAAAAGGAAGACAATCTTGCATTTGAAACTAGTGTATTGCATTCCAATAAGTGATCTAAATGATTTACTAATTAGCTAGCGGATCCAAGTCTTACCTTGTTTCGGAATTCTGGCTTATAGCATGCTTGTATTGTACATCACCAATTTACCATGATCCACCTTTCCTCTGTTTAGAATGTGTGCCGCAGTACTGACCCCAGTTTTCTTGGCAATTAATTAAGGACTGACCTTCCAGTTAGGATGTTTTTAGAAGCCATAACACTATTAATTCTAGGAGTGCTCTTTTGCTCACAGCCTGACGGTCTTGATTGTTTCTAATTGCGACCAGGCACTTTTTTTTTTTTTTTTGATAAGTAATTGCGACAAGGCACCTTTTTTTTTTTTTGATAAGTAATTGCGACCAGGCACCTTGATTTTTGCTTCTTAAAATTATGCAGTTGTAGGACATTTACTTTAATCATATATCATGTACCTCATATAAAAGGAGGCCCTGAATGGATGGATTGCATTGAGTTCCCAGAATGATTGCTGATCCATTAAGGATTGCTTGACGTACATATCATATGCTAATTTATCATATGAGTCTTGGTTTAGATATGCACTATTCTTCCAACTTCTTTAATCCTTTTCTGTTGCTCTTATATTCTGTCATTAAACAATGTTACAATTCTTTTAGCCTTTTTCTTTTCCAGCCCTCTTTTGGTTCTCAACCTCGGTTTATATTTTTCTGGGCGTAGCTTTATTAAATTAGATGGTGCCACCTTATTTGAACTGAAAATATTGTTCCAGTTTCTGGAGAGATTTCAAAGCATGGATTGTGCATCCTATTCTGTTATTTCTGGGTAAGTATTATATGAAGTTCTTTTGTAGGAGGATTAGTGTTGTTAATACTTGCCAATCACCTCCGGAAATAGTTCGTTGAGACAAATCCTCTGATGAATCTGTTTTGTTTTTAATTTGAAATAGTAGTTTTTATATGCAATCTTGGGCTCATCTTTAGCCGTGCTTGGTCTGCAAACTGCGTGGCTTGATGTTTTGGTAACTTGCGTGGCTTGATGTTTTGGTAACTTGTGGTGTGAATGGAAGTTGATAAAGCTGACTCGCAGATATCAAATTGGAATTGGTGCAATATGCAGAGATATGAATATATGGATGGATAAAATAAACTAATAATGTTGTAATTATTTTAAGGCATTACAGTTATGACTGTTCCGGAGTGCAGTCCCCCAATTGGTTGAAAATTCAATCATAAAAGTTTAATGCATCTTTTTTAGAATGAAATGAAACTTTATAACTTAACATTTTAGGACCAAATTAGCCTTTAAAATTTTTAGTCTTTATTTTATTTATTTTTTTTCTTGTATGTATTTAATCTTTATTATTTACGTTTTTTGTATATATATGTATGCTCGCATTGATGGATTCTTTATTAATTGAAGTAATATTGTGGAATTTGAGTTTTAATTGAATTAAAATTATAGAATTTAAATTTTAGTTAATGTGTAAAAGAGAAAGGAGAATTGTTTAATATGGAATTTTTGAAGGGAAAAAAAAAAAAGAAAAAAGAAAAGGAAATAATTCATTCACATGAGTTTTTTTTTTTTTTTGATCGTTCACGTAATATTGAGGGCGCACACACACACATATATAAATAAACAGTTAAGAACCATTAAAAAAATTAAATAAATAAAAATGGAATATTGAGGGCACACACCACACATATATATATATGAATAAACAGTAAGAACCATTAAAAAAATTAAATAAATAAAAATGTAAGAATGAAGTAATGTATATTTAACAAATTAAAAAAGGAAGATTATATATGTATATGGCAGGAGAGGAAAATGTTAAGTTTTAAAAGTTAATTTGGTTCTAAAATCTTAAATTTAAAGTTAGATGAAAATAGAAAAAATGCATTAAATATATCTTTTATGATTGATTTTTCAATCAATCAGAGACCGTTTATAAATTTCTTAAGGGTATCTGCAGCGGGTCCTAGAAAGCCTATTTCAATGAGGCCCAATGCGCCCCAGCGGCCTGGCGCTAATTGGGCGTGCCCACATGAGTTCGAGGGCTGACTAGTGAAATACTACAAGCCCGAGCCCGATTGAGATATTTTTGTTTTTTTGTTTATTCTTTTGGGCGAAGCATTTTTTTTTATTTTTTAAGTTTAGGCTGCAAAGGTTAGGAACAGTGCCTTTCGGCAGCATGATTTTTTTGAAAGCACTCAAAAAAAGGTTATTTTGAGGTTATTGATTTATTTTTTTTAAAACAAATAAAATAAAATATATTGTTTAAGTACTGTTTCTCCAAAAATATATTATAAGACCTTTTTTTTTTTTTTTTTTTTTCTCCTCCCTTAAAAATTGATTTTTTTTAAAAAAAATTTGATCCGACCTTTTTCAAAATATAGCGAAGTAAATAATAATAATAATAATTTAAATTTTTATATATATATATATATATATATATATTTTAGAGCAAAAATTCGAACAGGTTGATTGAGTATCTGTTTTTAGAAAGTCAAAACTGTTAATGTTACTTTGACTCTTGAAAAAGATGAAGTGACAATTTTGAAAAGTTAAAATTCGAAAAAACTTATGTGAATATTATCAATACTTTATCTGTACATGAAAAATATTTTCTCCCGCGATTTATTTCCTAAATTTTTTCTCTTCATTAATCCGCTTTTTATGAGTGTGATATAAATGTTAATAAAAAGTTACATGGGTTATTTTAATACAATTTTTGAGTTATATCATTCAAATGCCTATGCGCTCAAATTTTCATAATTCAATACAATTACACAATCAACTCTGTAATAAATTAATTCAATCAGGTCATGATCTGCAACCAACCATCAAAAGTGATATCCACCGAAGATTTGCAGCCAGGCATCAACAGTGACATGATGGGACACAATTTGTCATACAATTAAAAAATTAAATAAAACTCACAGATATAACTTATCTACTACCAACTACTTAAAAAAAACCAAAAAAGAAACTTATGTATAAAGGGCAGACTACAACTAACTTCGTGACGCTGGGAAGAAAAGGCGGGAAATGTGTGAAACAAAAGCCGAGAATCATAAATAACAATTATTACATCAGAAGAAGCCTCAAGTCACAAAGCAAGACACATCGTCTACAGATGGTCCGTCGATTTCTTGATTTGTGTGAGACCCCACCTGACGGTGGAGCAACTCCGCCGCTTCTTGATGGAGGAGGTCTAGGGCAACGCCGGAGCTACGATCTCCTATGCGAACCGCATCGTCTAGCAAGTTCTGTTGATTCCGATCCCCATTCAAATCGCAGGTATTGCTTATATACACAAATATAATAAATCATATATTCATAGGTACATACCTCTATAACTTCTTTTTTTTCTTTGTTTTTTGTTTTGTTTGTTTTTTTTTTCGGTATTTGATATATTAGATCAGTAACTGTTTATCATCAATTATACAAACCAACAATTCAATTGAATCTTTGAATTTTTTTGTTCAGCTGAAGTAGTGTTGATGATCTACAATTCGTACAGTTAACTTTTCTTCAAAAGTAGAAAGGATTGTGACCATAGCAGTTGCAAAACAAGAGTGAGAATGAGTTTGTTTTCATCGAGTCTTTGACTTCTACGAGTTTTGCCCCCATTTTTAAATTTTTTTTTTTTTTCTTTTATCAAAATTTGAAAGCCACCATAGGTAAGGGAGTTGACAATGGTCATAAACTAGCTTAAATTATTATCTGATCGATAACTTACTTAAATGCTACTTTTGGTAGTATGGAATTTAGGCCTTTGAATTGAAATTTGAGTAAAACTGATATAAAATTTGAATTCATAATCTTTATTCCATACTTCCAAACACAGCGTTAATGAAATGATTTTGGAATGGAAGGTAGTTTTCTTGATGGAACCAATTGCATTTGGACATGCACACAAGTTGAAGTACAAAACCACAGTTTTTATCCTCTTCACAATTTGGTCGTATTATTTTTCTGTATGTTACATATCTTACATAATGTTCTTTGAAGTACCAGATTCTATTTATCTCGTTTCTTGGTAACAACATAAAATGCAGTTATACTACCATTCTGTACCCTATATTTGCAATATTCTCCCTCTTTTTTTTAAAAAAAAAAAAAAAAAAAAATTATATTATTATTTTATAGTTTTGATAGTTTTTCATAGATGCATGCATTATGGAAACCATGTTGTTAACACTGAATAAAATTTCATTTTAGGCTAACCATAACAAGTGCTCTGTTTCCCATCAATTTGTATAAAGCCGGCACAATTTTTACTTGAAAAGAGATGAGCTCGGCAATGCTTGATGTGCCAACCATAAAGGCAGTAAAAAGAGTTGAGGAAGTGATGGAGCTGGATGTATGGCGGAATCCCACAAAGATGCATGTTCTACACAGAAGTATGCAACTTGAATTTGTCTATGTTCTACAAGTGGTAATCCTTTCAAATTACTGTGTCTAGATTTACGATTGGTTTCATGCAGGACATTTGAGAATGATGTTAATGACCTAGAATTAAATGTGAGGTATTTACAAACAGATTACTACAATATAGTTTGTTTTGATAAAGTTGTTATAGAAACTACTTCTGTGTTAAGAGCTTGTCAGGTTCTACTCTTTTATTCTGTGTTAAGGAGAAGTTCAACTCTGTGAGGCTTCTCATGCTCTTTGAGTTTGTCTGAACTGTTTTTTCTTTTTATGCTTCAATCTCATATCCCCATTTCGTCCCAAGGATTTCATGTTCCTTTTACAGCTGTATATTATACTGTTCTTTGGCTATAAGAATTGCTATTATTATTTGTTGCAAGAGAGTTGTGTATTCATACCCTGTCGTTGAATTAGATATTTTTTCAACTTCTCGAAATTGGATGTAATATATATCTTGACCATGTTTTGTGTGCATATATAGCAAGCTTCTTATTAAATCAAATAGATCTGATGATTTTATACCAAAAGGAGAGAGGATCGATATATATATCAACAAACAACAGATAACCAAAATATATACAAGAGAGCAGTAATTTAAATAACTTTGAAATTCTTCTTTATTGAACTTCAAAAGAGAGTACACTGAGAAATATTACGAGAGAGAGAGAGAGAGAGAGAGAGAACTGAAAGATACATCGAGGAAAAACTTTGCCCTCTATTTATACATTACATTGGACTTAAAAATTAAATTTTGAAGTCTGCATAGTGGCTGGATAATGTGTGCTAGAATAATACAGTCGGGTGGTCCACCACTACGTGCTGTCTTCTTGTCGGATAGTAATGATCAATTTCGGACAAGAAAGAGTACTGTAGAAATAAAGACTTTTTACGGAAAGTGCCTTGTCATCTTCTGTCGGCAAGATAAAAGAGAATCTCTACTGATTGGGAGCCTTCATCTTTTCTTTCAAGTGGATGGTTAAAGAATCCCAATAATCTTCTGCAGAGGGGTCCTCAACCTGTATAAGATCTTCATTAGGATCTTGTGCTTCGCCAGTGAGACAGGAATACTGGATCAGATGATTTTCCGTTCAAACATTTAATCTGTTCTATGATTGTTTTGACAGAACCAATGCGTCAATTAGGTAAATTCTCAACATTGGAGGAAGGCCTAAAAAAATCTTGTTAATATTTTGTAAAAGAATTGGAGTGACATAATGCATCAAATACGGCTTCAAACAGGGTTTTTGTGATACTTCCTAATTTCGGAACAATCAAATTCGCGCACAAAACCAAGGGATATCAAAATAATTAAAGTATTTCAAATAAGCACATAGTACAAAAAGAAAATAAAAAGAATAAATAACTTGCTGAAGAAAAATCAATTAAATAATAAATTCATTAATAATTCTCCAATGGTTACAGCTCGGGAATCCCGTAACTCAAGGACTTCTTAACCAAAATCCACTATCCAAAAAAATTCATCAATACATACTGAAGTAATAATATCCTACTTTGAAATAAAATAGAAAGAATGAATAAGTCCCCTCAACCTTGAGACGAAATTTCTAATAACATGAAAAACAAAACGCGGGTTAAACCCTACGAGCAAGCTCTCTCTACTAAGCCTCTGAAAATCAATAAACAAATCATCTCTCACCAAAACCAATCATATTAAAGTTTTTATCTTTAATAAACAATAATATACACATATATAAATAATTATATATAATACACTAATCACATCCATTAATATGTTCATTAAATTTAAAACTATTAAACAATGATTAAATTAATAATCATCCCTAGACCAATCCTCAATTTACTTTTAAAAGAAACTCCTTTAACCTTAAACCCATCCTAGTCAGTTATTTAATCATTTAAACAATAAAACATAATTAAAGGAATATTATATTTAATTCAATCCCAAATAATAATTGTAATTATTTAAATCACATATTCAAAATCCAAACTTTGACAAATAATCTATGTCTCTACCAATATTATTTTATTAATATATATATAATAATATACTAACATTTAAATACAAGATTATTCTAATATAAGAATATTTAACCCTAATCCAACTGATACATACAATAACCTAATCATCTAACACATAACCATTTAATTACGCTTTGGCAAATCAACCATGCTATTATAAATATATTTATTTATATATTGATAACTCAACCATACCTCCTTAAGTATATTTATTTATATATTGGCAATTCAATCATACCTCCACAAGTATATTTATTTATATATTGACAATTCAACCATGCCTCCATAAGTATATTTATTTGTACTTTTAATTAACAACTCATTCATGCTTTCTATGTATGTGTTGTATTCATATAAATATTTAGGCCATATATTTAAGCCTTTGACAACTCATTCATGTCTACAATTCAATCATGTACCAATTTTAAACTTAACGATGAACTAAATCACACATAAATATCTCATGCATTTCATAAGCATAACATTACTTTAATAACTAGCCTATCCAGATGTATCAAATAAGAATAATTAATATTAATTATCTTAAATGATATATATATACATACACATATATTATATAATATATAAATATATATAATACCATCCATAATAATATTTGATTATTTAAAATTAGGGTTAAATGCAAAAACCCCCCCTGAACTATAGGGGTTTTGCAACTAACCCCCCTGAACTATAAAAACCCCCCTTGTACTATGAATTTATTGCAATTGGCCCACTCAGGCCACCGGAATGAAGAATGACGAAATTGCCCTTCCAATAAACTGACGCAGTTTCTTATAATCATTTCCTTCTTCAACGGCTTCAGATGGAATGTTGGGAGAAGCTAAATCAAACGACGTCGTAGAACCTACAGTCATCGTCACTTGATGATAACGACGATGAGCCTGGTCATCCCTAATATCGACGACGTCACTTTTGGGCATCGCCAACGAAGCCCCACCATCACCATCGGAAGAAGCCGGAACGGAGGAAGGAGGTGGAACACAAGCTCCTCTCGTTGAGTCCACACATCACTACTATCCTCTGTCATCAAGCTCCGCTCGCCGCTACCCACTGCTGTCTTCTTGTCTCCGCCGGATCCGCTGCCATAAGATCTGTTCTCACCAGAACCAAATCGGTAACCGCAGAGCCATACATCGGAAGAGACAGCGGTTCGTTGTTGTTCATTTTAGAGAGAGAAAGTGAGGGTTGTGAGATCGATTCGAAGTCCAATTTTTTTGATATATATATGTCTGTATGTGTGTATGTAGATATATATGTGTCTGTATGTGTATATATAGATATATATGTGTTGGTGATGGTTGTAGTGTTGGGTTCGATTAGGGCTCCACAAGGTGTATATGATGATGGTAATGGTTTGATTTGGTGGTGATGGTGGTGGCAGAGTGGGTTTATGGTTCAATTTGGTTTCATAATTGTTTGTGCATCATTAAATCGGGCTATCATTTTTCGTTGTTGAGTTTGGTTGCGCAATTGATGGTGGTGTTGTTGGGTTTCAGTTAGGTTCTGCAGACAAGTCGAATCGGTGATGGTGGTGGCGTTGCTTTCGATTAAGGCTTTGCAAGGTGTCCACGATGATGGTAATGGTTTAATTTGGTGGTGATGGTGGCGGCAGAGTGGGTTTGTGGTTCAGTTGGGTTTAACAATTTGGTTTAACATCAATTCTTTGAGTTTCTATTGGTGGTGTTATGTTGGCGGCAACGGTGGTGGTGCTATTACAGATCCGACGAACATACAAGTACTGGGTTGGCTACAGAACCTTTTTTTTTTACAAAAAAAAATAAATAATAAAAAAAAATAAAAAATTTAATTCCTTTCAATTATGGTATTTGATTAATGGGTTTTGTTTGTATGATCAAATTATTGGATGGTTTTGAAGGAAATTCAAATTTTTTGTTAGAATTCGTCCTATGGTTCATATGTTTTGAGGTATATACAGGGGACAACTGATAATTTTGGTGGGAATTTTAGTACTGAGCTCAGCGGTGAGAGGAATAGTCGGCGAGCTTGGAACCAAATCGGTAGTGCTTGCGGCGGTGCTTGGAATGGTGAATTGAACTGATAATGATGGTTAGTTCCGGCGAACAGAGAGCTCGGTTATGATCATTGCTGAATTTGTTGGGTTTGATCATTGTTGCTGCAAGGGACGGGTTTGATGGAGACAAAGGGTGTGTTTGGCCGTCCCGTTTATAACCCATTTATTGGCTCAAATAGGATTGTTTGGTTATAATGGTAGCATGGACATTTTTGTCCTTTTATGTGAATAAGGGCATTTTGGTCCTTTATTTTAAACATCCGCATCACGTGATGGCATATGCCATTTGTCAATCAAAAACCTGCCGAAATCCTACTGGATGGAGTCATCTGCAACAAAATTGAATAGTCCAGGGGGTTAGTTGTAACTTTTGTAGTTCAGTGGAGTTAGTTGCTGATTTGCCAATAGTTTACACACACACACACACACACATATTTATATACTTCCTTCCATAACAATATATTAATTTAATTATATTTACCCAATTTAAATGCTACTAAATATCGTCAAAAATAATTTCTCATAAATACTCCATTTCGGTAAATAATTTTCCGATACCGTCTCACTAAAATATAAATATCTCTTAGTATGATGAGAATCTGATAATGAAATTGGTACCATTGGAAAGATGATGAAAAATCCTTAAATTTGAGTTCAAGAATGACCCAATTTTGATTTAAAATGACTAAGTTATGACCGTTTCAATTTCAAGTGTCGAAACAAGCCAACAAGGATTTCTCACGCACGTTTACGCACTTACCATGCACTTGCATGCGCTGGATTCAAGCTCTGTGTGTGCTGGCACGTTTTGATTACCTGGAGTCTTTCAGCTCCTGTGAGCTCACCCACACCAGATTACAGCACTGAGCTCACATGAATGTACCCACACCATATTAGCTCACTTGAGCTCACATATATGCACCTACACCTGATGATCCCACCTGAGCTCACATGTATATACCCACACCAGATCTTCTCACCTGAGCTCATATGCACATAAGAGGCCCAGATTTCATGCGTACCATAATAGTATGCGCCGCATCACACCAAATCAATCCAAATACAATTAAACACTCCAATGGACCAGATTAGTGTGTGTACCAAATTCCTATGTACTCGCTCGCACTGGATTTCAACCCTATTATTGCGCGCACAATACTGACGCCTCCGGTATGTATATGTATAAATAACATTTATATAATTTTGCCAAAATAATATAGAAAACAATTATAGAATAATTTTGAAAAAATATAAAATAAATTCAAAAAATTCAAAAAAATTCTAAAAAAATTTCAGAAAATTCCCAAGACTTCTATAAATCCTAATTAACCCCTCTTGGGTCACAGATCAAGTATAACAATGATTTTAAATATATATAACCTATATATATAATTAAAATCCAATAATTCTAAAAATAAAATAATAATAAAACATGCTTTTAATATTCCCATTTAATTCTAATTTAATCAAATTAAATTAACTTAATATTTTTTATTAATCCATTCTAACCAAGGTTTAAATTAATAATTTAATTAAAGTGTTGATACTCAAGTTGAAATCCTTATAGGTTCTAAGAAGGAAGTTAGAGAAAAACTCGTCTGAAGGTTTCGAAATGAAACTAACGCTTCAAGTTTTGATTGTCTCTTTCAAATTTGACATCCTCTTTCAAATCCGACATCCTCTTTTTCTGATCCGACATCCTCTTTGTCAGTCTTTTTCTCTTCTCTCTCCCTGTCTCTCATGTTTTTTTACCGTGTAAACTTTTAACCCTAAAGCCTTATGTGTATATTTATACACATTAAAATCCAAATCCTATTTCAAATAGGACTATTAAATAAAATAGTAATCTTAAAAATTATATATATATATATATATATATATATAATTAATATATATATATATATATATATATATATATAAACATATATTATATTACATATATATATTAATTAATTATATATATATATATATATATATATATATATAATTTTATAAAAATGATCATTTTAAATATTTAAATAATCACGAACCTTTATTAATTAACTCAAGGCTTCCTTCAAGTCCAAGACTACATCAATTGGTCTTACTCCTCTTAAGCCCAATCCAATTAAAGCAAAATAATTAAATTAAATCTAATAATTACAAATAATTAACAAACAATTCACACAAGTATAAATACACACAAATCAAATAAAAATTCAATCATAACATTCCACTAAGCAAAATACCATAACAATTCAACAAATATAATCACGAATAATCTAATTAAAATAAGACAATTAATAGCACTCAATTAAATAAAATAAATCATTTAAAAATAATATAAAAGTAAGTAATTATAGTTAAATCAAACGAATCATTTAAAAATAAAATAAAAATAATTAATCCCAATTAATAAATCTATTAAAATATTGGGATATTACAGTTTTGGTCATTTATGCTTCATGCATGGTATGTGCAGTAGGCATTTCCCGTAAGATGATCGGTATTTGAGCTTTTAATTGCTTCAAAAGCCACAAAATGTAGTTTATTGAACCTTTTCACTTGGTAACTACATCAGTAACCACATTCCCTTGGCAAAAGTACCCCCCCTGCCCGGATGTATGGAAGCAGGTGATGCACTTTGACCATGTCTACAAGTGTGTGATTTGGCTGAATGTTTAATGTCCTGTAAATAAAACTTAGTAAACAAGGCAATACTTGAATGTGATTATTATGACACTAAATAAAATGTCACAAAAAAACTTGTAAATGATTGGGAACCACCATCTTGTAAGTTATATTTTTCCATCATGTCAAGTATATCTGGATTCCTTGAGATAAGCAGCCATGTAGCATGTCGGTGGATCAAAAAGGAAACAGAAAGATAAATATTTTGACCCGGCATATCTGGAAACAAATTTTAGAGGTGGTTTGATGCATTTCAGAATGTTTACCTAGAAAGACAAACAATCATGAACGAAACTTCAGTAACAAAAAAGAATGTCTGGGTGGGAGTTGGGAGATTGGGGGACCACTCTGTTGCCCCACATTTCCATACCTTATTCTCTTTTCTTCACTTTAATAAAGTTCCAGACCAACATAAGCAATCTCTTTTCCTCTTGGATTGAAATATATATATATATATATATATATATGTTATATGTATCACTTTCTTCGTCGATTAATAAGGGAATATGAACATTAATACAGCTTCCTCATAAACTGAGAACATATTCTCGCTTTGATGAGACTCAATTCCCGAGAATGCACAATTAAGAAACTTGGTACCTCTGTCTTACCACCTTCATGAGTTCATTCTTCCTTTATTTGTGCAAGCAATCTCTTTTTATCTTACTCTATGTAGTACATAAACCAGACATTTATAAGAAAGATAAAAGAACAACAACATCCACCACAACTCGCTATTCCTCTCTCTCTCTGAAACAGATGTCCAAGCAATCTTTCAAGGTGTGTTTCTGTTTCAGGCGCATATTCAAGCTGAAGGCTTCAGAACCTCCGGAAGATATTAAGCGAGTATTTGAAGATTACTCAGATAATGGCACCATGAGTATTGATCACCTGCATTTGTTTTTGAGACAGTTCCAAGGAGAGGATAATGCAACAAAAGAGGATGCTCAGAATATCTTCAATAGTCTGAAGCATCTCAATATCTTCCAACGTAAGGGCCTCCATCTCGAAGCCTTCTTTCGGTATCTTCTCAGTGACCACAACCCTCCTCTCTCTCCATCAGTTGAGGTAATCGTTATTTCTCTTTGTTGTGTTTTCAATTTATGGTTTTATAAATTTGTTTTTTCTGAAATGTTTCTGTTCTTGTTTAAACATATATTACTGTTTAAATGACATATTATATGATTAAACTAGTTGTCTTTCTTTGATGCACCTATTCTGAAATTTCATATTCTGCTATCATATTTTTTGGCGGTCATCATGCTTTATAGTGGCCATGCCCAAATATCAACATTTAGTTTTTACTTGAATTCTAAATGTTATAAACATTATTATATACTTTTTGATTTTATTATTTGGACATATTTTGAAATGATAGGATCAACACTGGGTAATGGCCCTCTTTTCAGGTGAACATGCTTTGAATTGTATTCACTTACGTGCTTGAGGTCTTGTATGTGCATTGCAGGTTATACCCTCGTATGGGTTGTTTACTAAGGATCTTCTTTGTTCATTTGTATTACTATCAAAGAAATTATATATCCGTGACTCATCAGATCATCGCACCAGCCTAGCGAACTTGATTAATTTTAATCTCTGATTCTCTCTCTTTATATTTATTTTGTGAAAAATGTCTTTGGATCCAGGTGCATCATGACATGAAAGCTCCGTTGGCTCATTATTTCTTATATACAGGCCACAACTCTTACTTAACAGGGAATCAACTTAGCAGTGACTGCAGTGTCGACCCTATCATAAAGGCACTAAAGAGAAGTGTAAGAGTAATTGAATTGGATCTGTGGCCAAATTCAACAAGCAATGATGTGGATGTTCGTCATGGAGGGTATGAAGTTAATCTGCCATTATTTCCAAATTTTAGCTCTAATATGGTGTTAGTAAGCATCCATACAAGTGATGTTTGATTTTTCGATTTCCTATCTCTCTTTTAAATTTGTTTTGCTGAAACCAACTGAAGTGATGAAAGACATGAAAAAGGAAAAGAAAGAGAGAAGAAGAAGAGAGAATATAAAAAGCATACTATATAGCACAAAGGGAGGTTAGCTTTGTGCATTACCTCTCTCAGTAAATTGAGAAATTTCTTCCTGGGCTGCTTTTACTCAAGCTCCTCTAAACTTATTGTTAGGATATATCAATGACTGGTTGGCTTTTTAGAGCTTGTTTTTTGTATGAACAGACTAGAGATTGGCTTTAGAGGTTTTTCTTAGTGATAGGCTGCGAGATCAATACTCCAAATAGGGCTTAATTCTTATTTTTGGCTTTGGGTTTTCGTCATGAACAAAAACTCTTAAAATTTTATATATTATTTGCACAACAATTATTAAAAAATTTTGATTTTACTTTTCTTTAATAGTGCTCCAATTTGAAAGGATTACCGGAAAGGATGAGATGGTGTAGCATTTATTGAGTTCACTATTAATTGGATCTCATATGTTGATGTCTTGAAAGGATTACCACAAAGGATGAGAACACAATATTGAAGATTCTTCAAGGACCCACTTGAATGAAATTACACTTTTCAAACGCCGTGTCTTTCTTTATGTTGGCTATTTGCTCGTTCCATATATAGTTTATTTTACCATTTGATAACAAAGGTCATAATATCACATGCTTTGTTGTCTAATAATGCCATAGAAATATGGTCGTAGTATTAGATTTTATTCCCTGGCTAACATCCAAGGTCTCATTTAAGGCAATATTTCTCTGCTTTTTCTATTACGAGTAATCATTTTCTTTGTGATTGAAGGACACTGACATCTCCAGTAGAGCTCATCCAGTGTTTAAAAGCCATTAAGGATCATGCCTTTATTGCTTCAGAATATCCTGTCATAATAACATTTGAAGACCACCTTACACCCAAGCTTCAAGCTAAAGTGGCCCAAGTTTGTACAAACTCATACCTTGGATTTTGACTGTTCTTATGGTTTTGAATTTACCATCATTATGACGGAAAATATTTGTGTAGATGGTCGCTGGAACATTTGGAGACATGCTATGGCGCCCTGACACAGATTTGGAGGTGTTCCCTTCGCCAGACTCACTGAAGAAAAAATTTATTATATCGACCAAACCACCAAAAGAA
The DNA here is from genome assembly GCF_030987335.1 of Cornus florida. Classification (NCBI taxonomy): domain Eukaryota; kingdom Viridiplantae; phylum Streptophyta; class Magnoliopsida; order Cornales; family Cornaceae; genus Cornus; species Cornus florida. The sequence goes on along the minus strand of NW_026775578.1, from coordinate 11,321,347 downwards.
TACCTAGAATCTCAGAAGAAGGAAAGGGGGGATTTACACAAGGTGAAGAGTTCAGCAGAAGTTGGACCTTTGGAAAATGAAAATCAACCTGTCAAAGACGAAACTGTAACCGATTCTGAGGTACATTTATTGTGCTACTATTCTTAGTGCACCCTATGTTGTCTTCTCAATTTAAGATCCACTATTTATCTACAGGATGAATCAGATGAGGATGAAGACTTGCAGAATGCAGTTCCTGAATATAGGAAATTAATAGGCATCCATGCTGGGAAGCTGAAAGGTGGAATAGCAAACTCGCTGGCTGACACTCCCAAGGTCAGACGTGTTAGCTTATCTGAACAAGAGCTTGAAGATGCTACCAGAACACATTCAGAGCATATTGTCCGGTATATCTACTATATTTTCTGCATAATCCATTTAAGCAAGGTTTCCCCCCTTCCCCACTTTTTGACTAGCCGAGGCCCGAAGATTAATCAGTGTCCTGTGTCAATGCAGTCACAATCACGTGTACTTGTTTATGAACTTGGCACTGGTGGGGTGCTCTCCACGCTCCCCTCCCCTGTGAATTGTACCGTCCATTGCATAGGAGAGATTCTCCACTTGTTTATTGCATTTAGCTTGATGAATTCTATTTCAACCATCTGGATATTTCATCTGTGGAAATTTGTACAATGCCATGCATTATTTCACAGCAACCTCTATTCTTTGAGGAAATTGAAGAATCGCCTTGGTTAATCCAAAGGGAGTTTTGAGGATGAGTAGTACTATTCCTTAATGAACTACATGGTGACTAAATTAAGGTTTTACCCACAACTTCAAGAGACCCACGTTAACCTATCAAGAGTTCTCTGAAATGGTGGCGCAACTGTTTGATTGATCATGATAACTTAAGTTATGATAGGGTTCATGGTTCAATGAAGTTTAGGGATTGGATGAATAGCTCTTTGAGCCTGTAGATTATAGGTCTTTAACATATATAAAGTAAGGTGCATGCACAAAATCCTACTTCTAACATGAACAAAATGTGCTATTAGGCTGCCACTCTGGTGACATTTTGTTCTAACAAGCAGAGATTCATTAGATTTTCACTCATTGCCTCACATGTTTTAACATCAATATTTCACCTTTATATATTTATAATTCACCATGTTTAGAATTAATTATGGCGATTTCTTTTCCCCAGGTTTACCCAGAGGAATTTGCTGAGGGTATACCCTAAGGGTATACGCTTTGACTCATCTAATTACAATCCTTTGATTGGGTGGATGCATGGAGCTCAAATGGTTGCATTTAACATGCAGGTCACACTTCTTTTGGCATATAGATATATAACATCTAGTATATAGACACATATACTTGGTCAAGCTATTTTTAGTATCTATGGTGGGGTACAAATTTTTGGTTTTTAATCACATTTAATACTGTCCATGATTTCATAATCTGCCTTTTTTCTTTTTATCTTATAATGTGATAAAACATTATTGACTCGGAAGTAAAGTTGTTCCGCTAAAACATTCTTGGGCAACTGGTCCATCGTGTCTCAGGAAACATAATACCAATAACTGAGTTCCCAAATACAAGTCTAACAGGTCAAAAACTGTATTAATCTTAATTGGGCAATCTTAGAAAAGATCTTGGAGATATTCTGTATTGGGATGTATTCACAAGAACTTTAGGGTCTTATGGTATGGCTTAACTGATCAGAAAGGAAAAGTTGTTTGCATAAACTGTTCCACAAGACCATCACAGGACGAACTAATGCCAGTACCTTCTGACATGGTGATCACTGGCAAGACATTTAATGTATTATGAGTATCTTGCTGTTGTGTTGGTTTTTAGCGGATATTATTATATCTTATCTACATCAACCTGGGTGAAATGGGAGTAAAATAAGAGGAGTTGCATGCACCTGTTTGGATGTTTGGAGTAACTTTTTTATTTTCTTCCCGGGTTTAAAACAGTACCACTAAACGCTTTGCCTTTGAGGTGGAAGGGGATTTGTGCGTCCCGGAAGCAACAATTTAATGAAATAGTTATGCATGATAAGTTCTCCATTTTGATGTTATATTCATCGTCTCTTGCTATTTAATAGTTTGGATAGAAGATATTGCTATTTGTCAAAAATAAAAAATCCCCATCATGTCACACTAAGTTGATTAATGTCAGAACATTTGCATGCTTTTCGTGATGTGAGCCTCTCTCTCTCTCTCTCTCTCTCTCTCTCTCTCTCGCATGCTATTCGTGATGTGAGCCCGTCTCTCTCTCTCTCTCTCTATCATTGCCTAACAGGGATATGGAAAGCACCTTTGGACTATGCAAGGAATGTTCAGGGCAAACGGTGGCTGTGGTTATGTGAAAAAACCAGACTTCCTTTTGAAAAATGGTGTAGTTCTTGATCCCAGTGAGTTTCCAGTTCAGACAACTTTAAAGGTGTGCAGTTTCCTAACAGTAATGTAACTGTACCAGATTTCTTTTCTTTTTGTTGAAGTGCATCATCTATTTCACTTCATGCCAATAACAGGTTAAGGTGTATATGGGAGAAGGATGGCATTCAGATTTCAGTCATACACACTTTGATCTTTATTCCCCACCAGACTTCTACACAAGGGTAAGATATGAAAATTTCCAATTATCCAAAGATCTCTCTTCTTTCTTTCTCATGATATGCTATCTATAGTACAATGACTGGTATAGTTATAGTATGTGAAACCTTGCTTGATCATGAAAAGATTTCAAGGCTGCTCTACCAACAATGTAGTAATAGTTTAATTTTTTTAAGGAATTAATAAGTACGTTTTGAGTTCTTTTAAGGCTATCTTTGGTACCCTAGAAAAGAAAAGAAAGGAGAGGAGAGGAGAGTGTGAACCACTTATCGTGTTTGGTTCATTAATAAGGTAAATGATATTAATCGTGTTTGGGAAAAGAAACGAAATGAATTATATTATACTGTGTTTGGTGTGCATGAATAGAATGGAATGCAAGTGGGAATGGAATGGGAATGGGAATGGAATAGAATAGTCATTCTCATTCAATTGTTTGACTGCAAATATGAAATATGTTAGAATGAAATGATAATAACCATTCTAGTATTTGGTTGGACCAATTTAAAATTTAGAATGAAATGAATTTCAAATTAAATTCTCCAAAATACCCCTCTTATTACAATTAAATTAAATTAACAAAATAATATTCTTCTATTCTTTTTTTAAGATAAATGGCGGCGGTGGTGGATGGCGGTGACGATGGTAATGAAGGTGGAAAGCGGTAGTGGTGTTGGAAGGCGATGGCGGTGGCGGCTGCGATGGTGGAAGGAGATAGTGGTGTAGGTGGTAATGGAAGGTGGCGGTGGTGGAAGGCAGTGGAGGTGACGGTGGTGGTGGTGGTGGTGGTGGAAGGCGGTGGCAGTGGTAAAAGTTGGTAGTGGTGGAAGTCAGTGGTGGTGGGGGAAGGCGGCAGTGGTAGAGGTGGAAGGCGGCTGTGGTAGTGGTGGTGGAAAACAGTGGATGTGATGTTGGTGGTGATGGTGGAAGGCAGTGGAGGTGGCGGTGGTGATGGTGTAAAGCGATGGTGGTGGTGGTAGTGGAAGGCAATAGCGGTGGTGAAAATTTGGTGGCAATAGTGGTGGTGGAATGTGGAAGGCGGTGGAGGTGGAAGTCGGTAGCGGTGGCGGTGGAAGGCTATAAAGGCGTGGTGGTGGTTCAAGGCTGAGGCGATGATGGTGGTGGCAATGGTAGCAGGTGACAATGGTGTAGGTGGTGGTGGTGGAAGGTGGCGGTGGTTGTGACGATCGAGGCGGTAATGATGACAGGGGTGGTGGCAATGACAGTGGTGGTGGTGGAAGGTGGTGGTGGTGGAAGATGGTAGTGGTGGAAGGCGGTGGCATTGATGGAAGTCCGTGGTGGTGGTAGCGATGATGGAGGTGGTGGTGGTAGAAGGCAATGGAGGTGGCGATGGTTGGCAACAATGGTGGCAGTGGTAGTGATGGTGGTGGAAGACAATAAAGGTGGCGGTGTTAAAATGCAGAGGTAGTTGTGGTGGAAGGTGATGGTGGTGGTGGTAATGGTGGGGGAAGGCAGTGGTGTTGGTGGCGATGGTGGTGGTGGTGGTAGTTTTTGGACTTAGAATATAAGGGTTTTTTTAGGAAATTGGTTTTTTTACAAAAATTTCTTGGGAATGGAATGGTCATTCCATAAGTTCAGTTGTGGAATGGATTTTCAGTCCCATAAACGAATTTTCGTTCCAATAGAATTGTCATTCCCACTTTAAATTGCATATCAAACAAATGAATGGTTTGAATGGACATTCCATTCCATTCTTGCATACCTAACAGAACATTAATGAATTTACTACCAAAACTCTTTTTCATAGATTTTATCTTTTATAAAAATAAGGGCAAATTTGGTATTAAAAATAGATCATTAAAAATGTTAGTTTTTCCTTCCATTCCCTCCCATTTTTGGGAGAATGACAAAACCAACTTACTAATGCTTTAATATATCCCTCCAAATCCTTTCATTCCGTTGCTTTTCCTTACTAAATTTTATACCAAACACAAAAAAATCACATCCCTCCATTCTCTTTCTTTCCTTTTCCTTCCATTTCTTTCCAACCTGATTGTGCCCAAGTTAATTTGATTCATTTCTTCTTTTTTGGGTTGATGCTGTGAGTGTCTAGTATCTATGCTATTTCGAATTTCTTGTTGAAAAGAAGATGATATTGGCATTATAATTGATTAATGTATTTGCAGGTTGGAATTACCGGAGTCCCATATGATTCGGTAATGAGGAGCACAAAAGCAATTGAGGATGAGTGGGTACCAGTATGGAATCAGGAGTTTGAATTCCAATTGACTGTTCCGGAATTGGCTATACTTCGAATTGAAGTCATGGAGTATGACACATCTGGAAAGAATGATTTTGGAGGCCAAACATGTCTGCCTGTCTCAGAATTGAGAAGCGGCATCCGATCAGTTCCACTACATGACCGGAGGGGAGAAAAATACAAATCTGTTAGGCTGCTTATGCGTTTCAAATTTGAGTAATGTTACCACTTGTTTGTGAATATCTGATCTTAATGTTGTTCATATGGTGTTGTATAATAATATATATATATATATATACATTGTGCCAGAATTTGAGAAATATTAATATGACTGATAATGTCTGATAATGTACTGTAAATTTTGGATAAAAAATATATTACTAAAAGTAATAAAAAATTAAAAGAAGAAGAAGAAGGAGGCAGGAAGAGATTGTAAATAGTGTTTTACTTCACGTTACAAGCCCAAGATATGAGGGTGCAAAAATGATGCGTAGCCCGCTGGCCTGCCTGGGCCCAGCCCAATAAGAAGATGGGTAGGGCCTGGTTTTTCCAGTTTGTGTGGACCCAAACAAATCCACATTCTCAGGTGGATGGAGTTTATCCAACACAAGAAGCTTATAAGTTTATGGCGGGAAGGCTTATTGATGAGCTCTTACCTCAATTGCAATGCATGGTCTTAAAGTTTTGTTTCATTTGTTGCTAGCAAAGTAGTAGTTATGTGCAGAAATTCATCTAGAGTTTATGGTCTGTACATATTGTTTACTTTACTGATTTGAATTCGTGAATTACTTATCATTGCATATTAAATCTGCACATTGAATCTACATATATATATATATTAACTGATTTGATTAAATCTACACACACACACATATATATATATTAAATCTGCACATTGAATCTACAAATTGATAGTAATGTAGTATATATGTACTGATATTCATCTAGAGTTTATTGTCTATGCATACTGTTTAATTAACTGATTTGAATTCGTGAATTACTTACCATTGCATGTTAAATCTGCACATTGAATCTGCATATATTTTTATATATACACTACTAAATTAACTGATTTGATTTAATAAACAATATAGTTTAACAACTTTAAACATTGGATGAACAGAAATATAAATCAACCACCACACGAAATTTATAAATTGGAAAGATAACCATAGCAAGGTTATAAAGAGTAGATGGAACCCTAAGTACACATACACCAGTATGAGTGTATCCACTAAAAAACCATACACAAAATTATAAAAAAAACCTATCCTTTTTTGATATATATATCCTTTTTTGAGTTCATCTGCCAAACCCTCGACATAGCACCAAAAACCTACGCATACACAAAATTTATGATAAGCTGCAATTAAAAAAAAAAACCCTTGCTCCTAATAAGCATATTATTAGGAAAAACAGTCACAGACTCACAGCTTAACAAGGTAAACAAAAAACAACGAAGGGAAAACAAAAAAGATTGCAAACTGCTTAAAAGAAATTAAGTATTCACCAACCAACAAACCACATTGCAAACTGCAAAGAAAAAAGTAAAATGTATTTAAAGACACATACCTTCTTTTTTTCCGACTCTACACAATCCAAATAGCTTTTCCTTTTTTGTCATTCGGAAATTTTGAATTACCTAATTTATAAAGATCAAAGGGAATAAAATAATTGAAAGCTTGATGTCAACACTTTTAAATTAATATATATACTTTATTAATAATAGCATAAAACCAGAATATCAATACCTAATAACTGTATACTAACTGAATAACTTCAACAAAAACAATGCTACAAAGTACAAACACAGTATATTATAGGAAGGTAAAACGAAAGACGCACACCATTGATTTGAAGTAAAAGTAGTCTCATTCTCTCACTGTACTTTTTCTCCTTATAGTTTCTCTCTCTCTCTCTATATATATAGTTTCTCTTTCTAAGAAATTAGAATGGAGAGAAACAAAGGAAGATGATGTAGTATTTAAAAAAAAAACCTTGTAGATCTCTTTTAACTCTCGCTCTTGAGTCTTGATTGGTTGGTGTAAAAATTACCAGTACACTCGATCTTTGAACTTGCTAGTCAAAAAGGAGTTCATGAGTACATATATAGCTAAGTTTTGAACCAAAATACAGTGACAGATTGCATTTATATACTTGAGAGAGAGTTAACTACAACACTGCACCAACCAACCAAGCCTTGTACTACTCACTACCTATTGGGTAGTACGTAGGCAAGAAGTAGTCTGTGACTGGTGGAAGACTCATTGCCTAGCAGTTGAGCAATTTTCTCCAAAACTTTGAAAATAGAACTTTTCTATTTTATCCAACTAACTTATTTGTATTTATTTTGGGTAACTCTCTTCTTAATGAGTATTTTTATGAAACAACTCTTTCTTTTTTTCTTTTTCCTTTTTCAATAAAATAGGATAACTGATATTTTTTTTAATATAATCCACTAACCCTTAACCCTAGATAGACATAAATAGTGATTAATAATGAAAAAATAAATAATAATATCTAATTGAGAGTTAAAAAATAAAAGAAAATATATTGATATTTAGTTGATTCTCGCTCACTACTATGTGTAATTCAACTTTCAAAAATTGGTTACCTTATTTTATTATAATTTTGTTTTCATCATCTATTGCACAAATATTTATTTTAAAATTCTAGCATATATAAGGATAATTTTGGTAAGTAAAGTCAATTTGTTTTCACTTTCACCCTACCCAAACTAACTTCAAAAACTTTCATACTAACCAAATGCATGGTAGAAACTTGATTTTTCTTTCTTTCACTTTTAATTTTTATCATAAATTTCTATCTAAATAAACAACTCTAATTACTTCTTTGTTCGGTAAGAAGGAAAGAAGAGATGTGGAGAGAAAATTGGAAGGAAGGAATAAATTTCCTTTGTTAGGTAGGAATGATACAAGGAAAGAAAGGAAAATTGGGCAAAAAAAGGAGGGAAGACAAGTGGACTGTTATAAAAGTTTTAAATTAAATACTATCTAAAATTATACAAGTTATAAATTACAGTACTTTCCTCTATAAATTAAAAAATTATAAATATTATTAGATATAATGATAAAAACAATTAAAACTTTCTCTTTCCTTCTCTCTTAACGAATATAGGAAATTTATTCTCTTCTCTTCTATCCAACCAAAAAAACAAAAAAAAAATTATTTATTCTCTTTTTTTCTATCCAATTTTAAAATTTCTTTTTGTCAAGATTTTAAAGAAATAATGAGAAAGTTGAAGACAAACCAAACCAGTGGCCCAAATAAGAAAGCAAGGGCAGGCTGATGACAAACGAAGGCCCAAACGAAAGCCCAAAGGCGCTATACAAGACGTGGATCGTGGTCTAACCTAGCAACCCTCTACTACAAAAGAGAGAGGGAGACGACGACGATGAGTTGTTAGTCTGCATGAAAAGGACATCGTCGCGGATCCCGTAGTGTTGGCGGAGGTCGGGAAGTTGCTGCGTCCTCCCACTCCTTCAGAGCAAGGAAACATTCAATTCGGTTTTGGTTGGTGTATGAGTGCAATTTTCCCCGAATTGATCTGAGATAGAGTGTTTGCCTTTGAAGATTCTACAGTTCCTCTCTGTAGAAGAAAGCAGGTCGCTACAAAACTGAATTTTATTATTCTGCAACGTTCACAGCCCCATTCCATCGAGGGAGGCAACTAAAGATGGCGGATGAGGAAGTATCATTGTTTTTGGTTGCGACTTTTGTTACTGGGCCATATATTGCTGGAATTTATGAAATCAAATTTCGAGTAGGAGGAGGAGGAGGGGGATCTAAAGTTGCAGTTGTTGGTCCTCTAGAGAAAGCATTTAAACAAGACCCCCACAAATTTAGAACATATGTACCCGTTGGTTGTGACATCTCAGGATCGCAACTGTTCTTGATGGCTTCATATTGGATGTGGGGTACAGATATGTGCAGCTTGAGCCCTTTGGTTTGGATACAAATACCAAAGAGTGCGTCAAATTTCCATTCCCAGAAGCAACAAAACCTCATCCCATAGTGATGGCTGTCCGTGAAAGAGGTTTTTATGTGCTTGCTGGAGGTACCAGGGTTTCGTGCGTCGAAGTAGACTCTCCGTGTTTCGAACGGTTGGATCCTGATAAAGGGTGGGATGATGATTATGCTTCCCTACCTGAGTATCGTTTGGACCGAAATTTGCCCAGGGCTGTCTCCGGTTACGCACTCATCAAGGACTGTATTCTCATTTCAGTTTCTGATTTTCTTTCCCGCGATGACCAAACTGAATTTTATTATTACAGAGTCGGGAGGGGAGTGAAATGAAGAAGTGGCAGGTCGTCAAAAAGGAAAAGGAGAATGGGTTATATTACCCCCCTTGGGTGGAAAGGCTGAATGTGTTGATGATTACGTATACACTTTCGGACGTAGTTATAACTTGATTGCGTATCATGTCGTTGAAAAAGATGGTATCATTCAATCTATTGGCGTTCCTCTGTATTTTAGAAGACTGGACTTTAAAGATTTACCAGTGGATTATGAGCCTGTATTCTCCCCGGGCTGCCTTGTTCATTTGGGAAAGAAAATATTTTGTATGATGAAGACTGGTTCCAATCTTGACCCCTCCGATTATCAATGTGTTTCCTCCAATTTTCAGTATGTTTCCATCTTGATCGTCCAACTCTCTGATGACATGGAGGAGCTTTCAACGTTGTGGTCAGGTCTCTGCGCCTTGAATATAGAGAACCTCGGTCCGGCAAGTTTAACACCACTTTGTTTTGACTCCCAGTAAGTATTTGTATTTTTTTTTACTATGAAAATTGGTCAAATCGAGGAAGCCAGTCTTAAGATGTTTGAAAGAATTGAGTTATTCTCCAATTAATTTATGTTTGGTAACTTCTCAGGTTGAACTTTTAAGTAATCTATCAAAAAAAAAAAAACAAAAAAAATTAAAACTTTTTATTTAAATGGGCAATATATATTATGCATATATTGTGGAATTATATCTCTCTCCTTTGCATATTTGCTCCTAGAGTTCTTTCCTGTCAACTGTTTCTTTCTCTGTGCCCAATGCCATCACAGTGTCATCATACTTTAACTGATCATTTTCGTTAAGGATCATTAAAGGACTCATACTTAAGGATCATTAGAGTGAGGCATTGAAAATTGCTGGGAAAGAGAGTAAGAGCGAGAGCTAGGGTTTGGGAGCTGAAATTTGTAATCTCTTGATTTTCACATAATAAAATCTTTGGCTGCCTACGTTCACCGTGGTTCGGCATAAGTGTCCTTTGTGTGTGGCGTGTTAATTTGTTCTTGGTTGACTGTGTTTATCATAAGAATTGCTGTTTATTTGGTGTGTTCTCATTTATGTATCATACGCATTGCTTTTGGAACTCTAATAAGAATGACGTTTTTTTTTTGAGGCATAAGGATCTATATGAATTGAGTAATACATATATAAATTATGCTTGTTCTACTGTTGTGAGCCATTGAGTAATAAAATCTGTTAGATGCACTTCCCTTTTTCTACATTTTGTTTCCTTAGTATGTAAGGTGGAGTGTGATTATATGTTGAGGCACAAAGCCTTTTATCTTTTCTGTCAATTTTTTATTTTATTTGACTCATTGTCATTTGTTTTGCAGGCAGAGCAAATATGCCCACATGCCCGAATTCTGGAAAAGTATGAATTGTTTGATATACAGTTGCATTCGTCTATAAGCTGTAGCTATGATTCTAGTTTCCCGCATCGGTCTATTTGTCCCAAAAAAATTTCACGCGAAAATAGTATTTTTCCGTGAAAGGAGTCCCTTTTATTTGACTTTTCTATTTTATCCAACTAACTTGTTTACATTTGTTGCTGGGTAATTCTCTCTTTTGTGACTTTGTGAGTTTTCAACAACTATTTTTATAAAACAATAATTTTTTTTTTTTTTCTTTCAATAAAATAGGATAGGTGCATCTTTTTTAGTATAATCCACGTATCTAATGGGAAGGTTCAAAAATAAAAGAAAAAAAATATTAATATTTAGTTGAGCCTCCTCTGCTCTCTAATTATGTGTAATCCAACATTTAAAAATTAGTTTGCCTTATTTTATTATAATTTTTTTTTTTTTTTATCATCTATTGAACAATATTTATTTTTTAAATTCTAACTGATATAAAAGTAATTTTGGTAAGTAGAATTATTTTTTTCACTTTCATCCTACCCAAATTAATAAAATCATATTTTATCATAACTTTTTTTTTTTTTTTTTTGATAACTAAATATTTTATCATAACTTTCTCGAAAGACTTTATTACTAACCAAATTTATGGTAAAATAGATCTTGCTTTTAAATAGAATTTTTTATTTTTTTTAATCCTTTGTTCTATGTTGCAATTCTAACTACTCATAATCCGGTATGGATATATATATATATATATATATATATATATATCTTTTATATGGTGAAATATTTAATTTTTCTCCCAAACAGTAGTCTCTAATTTTTTTTTTAAATTTGTTTATCTTAAATTAATAATTAGTTTTACCTAGAAAATATTATGAAGTCTTATTCTAAATATAAATATAAACAATTATATATTTGAATTTAATAATTTATTATTTTAATTCATAAGGGTAGTTTTTGTATACATAATCACTTTCTTTTCACTTTCATACTATCCAAACTAACAAACTAATATTTTTTTACAATTTTCTTGATAAATTTTCATACTAACCAAATGCATACTAGAAAATCTTTTTTCTTTTCATTCACTTCACCTTTTTTCACTTTCTATTTCTTTTCTTTTCTAATTTATTTCCATCTAACCAAACGGAACCTTAGGGAGTGGCAAGAAATGCCACTCAAGTTAACGGATTTAGTAATTTTTATTTTCACTTTTGGTGCGATTTATTCATTAGTAAGAAACTGACACACCCATTTGTCCATTTGGGGACTTGAACCCTCACATTTCCCTTCGGGAGATAGAGGAAATACTACTATGTTACCTCCTTTGGTACTTGTGGTGCGGTTCATATTGAATTTCATTATTATTTTTTTATTGATTTCAAACTGTTTGGATAGGTATTTAAGAGTTACTTTCCTTTTATTGTTATTATATGTTGGTCATGCAGTTAGACGAGCAGTCTATTTCTTTCCCATGAAACTTGTCTATGTGGAAATAGGCAATATTTTAGCACTTCTCATACCAATTGCCTAAAGTTATGTTGGTTGTTCACCCTGAAAGGTGGAACTTGGCAGTGAATCTGCAGATTCTTTTTCCCTTTTTGTTTGGGAGGTTGGGGTATGCAGTGTGTATCTTAAACATCATCTTAGCTGAAGATTTTTTTTATAAAAATTATATATAAATAATGGAGATTAAATACATAATATGAGGTGTGTTTTCGTACTTACAAGTAGTACATATTTTGTGCAGATTGAATCGGTGGATGATTTGCTGCTGCTGCCGGGTCTTGAAAATAATACAACAACATTCGAATATGAGGACGGTGTGTGAATTTTATAGCTTTCCCTTGTTTACTGTAATTTTATGTTGTGCCTTAGGTTTTACCGTTACCTTAAGAAATTCCTTCACTATTTTTATGCCTCATGCCTTTTCTACAGATTGATATGGCCACTCTTGTACACTTAGCTGATGATGATCTCAAGGCTTTAGGATTATCAGAGGTAAATGAAACTAGGCTAAACCTACATATGTAGCGTTTAATTATTATTAGTATTGCTATTTTTTTATGAGTACCATATGTAGTGTTTCTCTGTTTACTATTGCACCTTTAGAAACTTTCTTGGCTGATTGAGGGTTTGCAGATACAAGAATTTAGTGTAAAGTACCCTCAAGAGTTTTTTTTCGAAATTTTCTTCGGAAGAAACTAGTTGAAAGATTGTGGTCAACCTCAACCTCCTTTGGGGTTTTACAAAATCACCCTTACCACCCATTGTCAATCAACTAGTTCATTCAAAGGGGTGAATTTAACTTCCAAAAATACCCTTATATAAATTAAAATGATGTAAATGACCTATTAACTTTATGAAATGAGCATTTTAACTAAATCACACATACACGCATACATAAGCTTCCAGCCGAGTTCGTTTTTCCCTCTATCTCTAAGAGGTCTCTAGAGCTGGGTCCCAAAAGCCTGCCTGATGAGGGCGAGGCTGTTCCCCGACCACCTTGTAAGCCACCCAGAAAGAACACGTTTTGTCTTTCCTGCAACTACTGCATGGAGACATTGCGCCCCTATTTATGGCATTCAATCCTCTTTGATGGTCCCGGAAATGGATCCGTTTGTGAAAGAGTAAAGTGAATGCCCTGGTTAAAACCAGAAGTGATATGGGCAAATATGATATTCTGCCAAGTCTTCCTTTATCGATTTTGATGAGTCGGTGTTCTATAAGTTGTTTAGTAAGGTGCTTGCCAAAATAGATTTCTGACCTTGCGACCCGTCTTTCTATATACACACATATTTCTCTTTACTGCTACCACCATTGCTCACCCTATCACCGTCTCACTCTTTCTGCAAATCCTCTAAAATAAATTGCCCAGTCCGGTCAGCTATCGTTAACGGAACTGTAGAAAGATAATTTTACCCTAATTCAAAACTACGCCATTTCTAGAATTGATTACTTGAGTAGATGATATCACCTAGCAATATAATTGACCAATCAAAAAGCCATAACTCACAACCTTATCAAATTTTTACAAGTCCATATCCATCGCCACGGTGAACAACTCCATATCCGTTGCCACATCGATCCCATTCAAAAAGCGACCAGACAACCAAACAACTCCATATCCATATCCATCTTCATCGTCACTGTGAACCCATTCGCGATGCGATCGAAACCAACTCCCCACCACCCTCCCCTCGGCACACCACAATGAATTATCGCAAGATATGACTGCCTCGCTGATCACCATCGAGCACTTCCTCTTCACACCAAAAAAAAAAATTTCTTGCTTTGTACCACTCTTCAGAGATCATGCACAGGGTGTTGGTGTTGTGAAGGAACTCTATCAGGTAAATTGCAGAGACCCAAAAAGGTTGTATCAGAAGCAAGATAATAGAAACGACATTTTTCTCCCTCCAAAAGAGTTTCACTCACTCTATCTGGTGGCTATGTGCCTCACTGACATAGCTCGTGAACTAGCGTTCAGAGATGGCCGAGCCACGACGAATCTCAAGCTCGTATCCATCATCGTCATCTTCTTCTTTTGCGTCGTCAGAATGTGGTTGCGAGTGATGCACCTTTTCCACGGAAAGCCATTGAACAGCAAGGCAATTATGATAATCAAGTGCTTTGCAACCGTTGCAATTTTTCCGACGCATTCAATGCTCTCTCCGAATGTGGCTGACCGCCGACCTCAGTTGGTCTCAGCATAAAGTTCCTATAGAGCTTATAAAAATTATTTAAGTTATATATAAGACTTTTTAAGACTAGATTTCACACTATATGTGAGGAGACTAGGGTGTTCTTCATAAACGTAGGATTGCAGATATCTACACACTAGTTTTAAATGAACTAACAAAAGATTTAAGAGACACTGCATGGTGCGTGTTGCTTGTTGATGACTTAGTGCTATTAGATAATTCTATGGAGAACTTGGCAATAAAATCATAAGCGAGGAGATGTGCATCGGAGTCAGAAGGCTTAAAAATTAGTAGGGATAAAACAGATTATGTGGAATGTAAATTTAATGTCTTAAGTTAGTGATATAATAATAACACTTTAAAACCAAAGGATTATCCAAAATAACTGTTTTCCACATTAAACTTGAAATAAAAAAAAAACAATTAAAAAAGAAAGACACGCCCTCTTATTTTTGTGTGCTTTAGAAATACCTTAAGCGGCTTGATGCGTATATTTGATGGCTTGGGACTAAAGGAGGAGAGAGTCATGAGTGATGTTTGATGGCATAAGAGTGCAGGAGAAAGACTGAAGTGGTGGAAAGTTTGAGAATGAGTTGCCGGAGGGTATCAAAAGCACTCTCAATTGATGGTGAGATGATATGTATTGAATGAATCATTATGGTATCTCGGGACGTATTGCATGTCGTCACGAGACAATGTCGTGTTGAATGAGAAACATGATGTGCCTCACAATACCTAACATTTTCAACCGTTTGTTGTATATTGTATCGTGTCATGTATATGCATTGAGACCCGAAGTTGTAAACTAATAATTGTGGTCTTGGCTACAACTTTAAACCTTGTGCATGATCTATGAGGTTTGTAGGACTGAAATCCCAAGCTTTGAAGTCGAGTTACGCAAAGTCCTTGATCTAGATCTATGTTGGTATGATAGGTTTCGAGGAGGACTTTAGTTTGGGATCCTGTGGTTTAGCGATTTGAGAGAAGGCTTGCAAAGGGGGGAAGATTACCCTTATGAAGAGAACTCTTTCAAATCTTCCTACCTATTTTATGTCTCTCTTCCTGATGCCGAAGACCGTTGTCCGAAGATTTAGATAAGATTCAGAGGAATTTCCTGTGGGGTGGCATT
The DNA here is from genome assembly GCF_030987335.1 of Cornus florida. NCBI lineage: Eukaryota > Viridiplantae > Streptophyta > Magnoliopsida > Cornales > Cornaceae > Cornus > Cornus florida. Next base: position 11,306,032 of record NW_026775578.1, on the reverse strand, counting down.
GGTGATGAGTTTAAATACCGAATGGTGAAGTTGGAGAAGGTGTGCTCCCCTATTCAAAAGGGCGCTTGGGCATTCGGGGATTAGATTTGTTCAACAAGGCTTTGTTGGGTAAATGGTTATGGAGATTCAGTTGCCAGAGGTCCCGATTATGGAGGAGGGTCATTGTTTGCCGGCATTGGGAGGGGGATGGTGGGTGGTTAACTAGGGAAGCGAGATTTCCAGCAGGTGTGGGCATTCGACACCTGCCCTCCAAAATTGTTCAACAAGGCGTTTTTTTTTTTTTTTTTTTGGTCAATATCAGAAAGAGATTTGACACCTGCCCTTCAAAATTTTAGTCTCTTGCTCATTTTATGTTCACTGTTTCTGTTTCAGGGTCCAAGAAAGAAGATACTTTCGGCATTGGAGACTGAAGTTTGACATTTGGGAGTTCCAGTGTGTGACACACGAGGCAACTGCAATGCAGCATTGTCCAAGTTTTGTTTCATTTGCTAGCTAAGTGATAGTATGTACAGATATTCATCTAGAGTTTATGGTCAATGCATATTGTTTAACTAACTGATTTGAATTCGTGAATTACTTATCATTGCATATTAAATCTGCACATTTTTTTTTTCTTAGTTGATACTTACATACACATGCCTCCATTGAGGTTCGAACCCCTAACCTCCTTTTGAGAAGTAAGGACTTGGTACCGTTAGGCTCAGGCCTATTGGTTAAATCTGCACATTGAATCGACATATATATATATATATATATATATATATATATATATATATATGTATCTACTGCTAAATTAACTGATTTGATTTAATAAATAATACAGCTTAACAACTTTAAACATTGTATGAACAGAAATATATACCAACCACCTCACGGAATTTATAAATTGGAAAGATAACCATATAGCAAATTTATAAAAGAGTAGATGGAACCCTAAGTAGGTATGAGAGTATCCAGTAAAAAACCATATTAGCAAATGTTAATAGCTATAATTCCTGAAATTGTAATATCAGTGCCTGATGCATCTTTTGAAATTGCGGTCAAGATAGAGTTAGATAACTATTTTTTCTAAACAATATAATCCCTCACTTTTTTTTATAAATACAATTTTATCCCTTACTGATCTGTATCACCATCATTGTTAGGCCACACAGACACTATGCATGCGTAGAGTGAAAATTTGAAACTATTTTTCAGTTGCAATGAACATTGAAATCAGTTTTATAACCCGTAATCATGTAATGTTAACAACAACCGTGTAAATGAATCACTCACATTAATATCATACAACGTCGTTAGTAGTCTATGTTTAATATAGTAAATTAATAATAAAAGTGTTTTAAACAACATTGTTACAAAATAAATTTATACGTTTTAAGTATAAAAGTGTTTTATAAAATGTGTTACCAAACACATAATATGATTTTTAATGACAGTAATTTTGTAACAGCTCTACTGATAAATTCAGTGCAGTGGTTGGTATATATTTATAAATTCCGTGCAGTGGTTGGTTTATATTTATGCTCATACAATATTTATGCGCCAATAGGTAAGACTAGAAAAGTGTATCACTGCTCGACTAACCAAATCTAGAAAATCGGCCACATCATCAATAATTCAAGCCTTTTTTTTTTTTCTTTTTTTTTCTTTTCAAGGCAAACAACAACAAACACAACACCCCAATTACAAAGAAACAGGCAGTCCTGCCTCGCTTTCAAAAGCAAGCTCCCTTAGATGCTAGTCAAAATCTGATCCTCCTGCAAAAACAATTTTGAAAGCTTTGCCGTTTCATAAGCAAGGCCATTTGCTTCCCTATTAACATGAGCGATCTTTGCCTCCGGGAAATACCTCAAAGCATTTTGGATATCAAAGACAATTGAAGAAATTTCAACCGGACAAACTTGAGCTCCCAGCACAGCCTCACAAACCATAGATGAATCAGTTTCAAAACATATTCTCTAAAAAGAAACCTCCTAACCAGTAAAACGGCTTCCCTCAAAACATATGCATCAGCTATAAGTGATGATGCAGCATGGAGTTGTTTTAAGACCACCATATGAACAATGCTCCCATGATAATCTCTAAACACAACCGCCCCTCCTGCAAGACAATCAGAACTCCAAAAAGTGGCATCCAAATTACATTTCACCACACTAACAGAAGGAAGACTCCATGAACTTTCCCGTGACACAACCCCGTTTGGCATAAAAGAAGCATAACACTCCAAGTTGTTTTCAACAACATCAATAAATTCCCAACAAGCAACAGTTGCCAACCGAATAACCTTTTGTAGAAATGGCCTCTCACCATCAAAGACGAAATGATTACGCGTTTCCCAAATGGCCCAGGCACAAAAGGATGCCAAGCACTGCACTTGCCTGTGAGAAGTTCCCCGATGAGCCTCCTTTCCAAGTGCACACCACCAATCAACAAATGATGGTATCTGCAACGATACAAAATCAAAGCGCAAAGGTGACATTTCCCACACCTGCACAGCAAAAGGACATTAAAAAAGTATATGCTCCACTGATTCTTAACTACCCTGTGACACCCCCCACGCGTTCCACACATAAGTTGATCAGGCTTATACACGAAAAACGAGGGATATCAAAAACAATTGGCAATATACAAGCATGGAATACAAAATGATGATAATAGAAGAATTTAGACAGGAAAGGAACACTAAATAATACAGCATCCATCCATCCTTTATTTAATACAGTACTCCATTACAACTTGGAAATCCTATGTCAAGGATCCCTAAATATAAACCTGAGAGTTCAACGTCAAAAGTAAATAAAAACTGAAATTAAAGTAATACATAAAACTTCTACCCTGAACTGGATCGTAAGAGTAGATGAGTTCGGATGGTGGTCCCTCACTGCTAACCTCAACCTTGGAACGGGTACTGACCGTATCCTGAAATAACAACAATGGTGGGTCAACCCCACGAGCAAGTCCTCTCTACTATGACCCAAATCAGATAATCAAATAAATTAATCATTATGAATCGGACGAGTACTATATCTGTATACATCCTAAGGGAACTACCCAATGTATAATAACCTCAACCAGAATAGACGGTGATCACTTAGACTCACACTAGGTGGTTAAGTGTCTCCTTTCCCTACCCGGGAAATCAGCTATTATACATGGTGCACGGTACTGACAACACAGACTGTAAAGACTACACAGTAGTAACGCATCTCAATATACTAATGAGTTACTGAGCATAACATTTAGGCAATACCTGCCAATAATAATACTAAATATACTGAGTATGTCAATTAGGCAACACATGCCAATAATATGAATAAATATACTGAGTATATCAATTAGACAACACATGCCAATAATATTAAACCACATACCCCGACAGCCACACATCTGTCTATAACAACGAATGCATAAGGTATAAATGAGTCTAAACTTATTAGCCAGCTCACTTGGTTCTATATGGCAACACATCCATATAATATAAATGTGACATAATTAAACAGTCCATTTATTTCCTGAAACGCACACAGCATAATAATCATGGTTGATATATGATTAACAGTATAAATATCCCATAATATATAATGAATAAATTATATGACGATAACCGTGACATTATTATATTTGAACAGTAATAATGAATACCATTTAATAAAATAATAACATCATCTATAGTAATGTTGTTAAATGAGTCACATTCATAACCGTACGGTAAACGGGCCAATTAAGGTTTAGAAATATTAATCGGCCATAATAATACTTAACGGGTATTAAAATAATAATTTCGTGACCCGTTAAACCCGTAAATACCAACCTAATACCTAAAAATCCAAGTTTAAGGTTCTGGAATTTACAAAACAGGCCCTAGGGGTATTCTGGTAAGTTCCAGCAGCTGACAGGGCCCCTCACGCGCCCCCACGCGCCGCCCTAAGCTCCCCCACGCGCAGCCCAACCTTCCCCACTCTCCCACGCGCCTCCATGCGCGTCTGGCATCAGCCACGCGCGCGCACGCGCTCCCACGCGCCCGCCATGGCTTCCTGCAGACGTGTCACTTCCTGGTTGGTTGGCTGCATCCGGACTCCGTACTCGCGTCACACCGGATCAATCTTAATGAGCCTAATTAATCTTACGACCAATGATTCGCGCGCACCATCATATGATGTTCCGCGCTACGCCGTATCAATCTAAGGATTCACAACCCATCTAACGGCTGCTGATCCATGCGCATGCTTGTTATAATACACCGCAACACACCAGATAACTCCGGTCACCCTCCTCACTGCCGGTGGCCGGAAAACTCGCCAGAGTCTCACCGGAAATTGCAGAAAAGCCCCGGAAAAGTCTAGAAAATTCTAGAAAAATCCTTAAAGCCTTATTTAATTATTTTCAGCCATTATTAATTTCATAGGATATTAAATAAATATATACCATCCTATATAATTAAAATTTCATTAATTTAATAAACTAAAATTAATAATTTATTAACCTCCTAACCTGGTCTCTATGCATAAAAATAAAGTAAACAATTAATTTATTAATTTAAGGGGAAAAAATAGATAATAACTTGCCTTTTGGATTTAAAATAAATCCGCCGGTTGCGCGTAGTCGGGTAAATTTCTCCTACACCGGTCCAAGCTCCTTTCTTTCTCTCTCTTCCTTTCACACTTTTACAATGGCTCACTGAAAGCTATAACTTTTTTCTAACTCCCTTCCATTTCTTCTAAGGTAGGCTAACTAATTTATATACAATTTATATAATATAAATATTACAAATATCTAATTTTACATTTAACTAACCACATTCCAAACCATATGGCTTTAAGTCTACCCATAAACATTAATGAAATCCTATCCTAATTTCTAATTTCATCATGACATTAAGATTTAATACTATTATTATTATTATAACTATTATTATTATTATTAATAAACTATTATAATTATTATTATTATATTATTATTATTATTATATAAGAATACAATATATCATCATAATACTTTATAACACAAATATAATACTTTAATTAACTAATATTGCTTAATTAAACACAATCAACAAATAAAATTATTAATAATAATACATGCACAATTAAATGAACTCAATATAAGAATGGTAAAGAAATCTACACATTAATTAATTCAAATAAACTAAACTCTTTAATAAAATACGGGGTATTACATTCTCCCCCCCTAATAAAGGAATTTCGTCCCCGAAATTCACTACATACCTGTAGTAAAAAGCTCGGGATATTGGGCACGGATAATATCTTCCCGTTCCCAAGTAGACTCTGTCTCACTATGATGACTCCACTGTACACGTATTAATGGAATAGTCTTCGTGTGCAGTATCTGATTCCTACAATCGAGAATACAGTAAGGTTGTTCCAAATAGGTTGCATCGGGTTGCAACTCAATTTCACCCACATCAATGTGTTGATATCGATCTTCTTCCCGTAGAAATTTTCGCAGCATAGATACATGAAAAACATTATGTACCCTATGAAGATTATCTGGTAGAGCCAGACGATAAACTACTGCCCCAATCCGATCCGTAATCATAAAAGGACCCACAAAACGAGGCGATAACTTACCCTTTGACCCAAACCGCATTACTCCCTTCATGGGAGAAACCTTAAGCAAAACCTGATCACCAACCTTAAACTCCAAAACACGAGTTCAACGGTCAGCATAACTTTTCTGTCTGCTTTGAGCTGTACACATCCGATCCCTAATGATAGCGATCTTTTCTGACGTGTCCTTAATAAATTCAGGACCCGGGAAGCTGTTCTCACCAACTCCAAGCCAACAGACAGGAGACCTACACGGTCTACCGTACAAAGCCTCAAATGGTGCCATGCCAATAGTTTTCTGATAACTATTGTTATAAGCAAACTCTGACAGCGGCAAATATTCCTCCCAATTGCCCTTAAAATCAAGAACACATGCCCGCAACATGTTTTCTAAAATCTGATTAACTCGCTCAGTCTGTCTATCTGTTTGAGGATGATAAGCAGTGCTAAGATAAAGTTCTGTACCCAAAGCCTACTGAAAGCTCCTCCAAAATCCTGATACAAACTTCGGATCTCTATCTGATACGATGGACAATGGTACGCCATGAAGTTTCACCATTTCTGCAATATAAAGCTTAGTATACTGTTCTAACGTAAAGTTTGAACGAACAGGCAAAAAATGAGCGGACTTGGTCAATCTATCAACAATGACCCAAATAGAGTTGTGATTATGATGTGAAGTAGGTAATCCCTCTATAAAGTCCATAGAAATACTCTCCCATTTCCACTCTGGTATAGGAAATGGCTGTAACGATCCTGGCGGTCTCTGATGATCAATCTTAATCATCTGACAGGTGCTACATTTAGAGACAAAGAAAGCTATATCTCTTTTCATGCCGGCCCACCAAAACTGGCGTTTCATGTCCTGATACATCTTGTCTCCCCCTGGATGTACAGAGAACTGAGAAGTGTGTGTCTCTCTCATCACAACATTTCTCAAATTGTCAGCTGAAGGCACAATTAAACGTCCCTTGTACCTCAATCCTCCATCAGTCCCTATAGAATAAAAAGGAACATCTCCGGAGGCTAACTCCAAAACCCGATCAATACACTGATGATCTGAGAGTTGCGCTTGAATGACCTGATGAATGATAGAAGGAGTTACTACCACACATGCCATAAAAGTGTCTGCTAACTCATCAACAGTCTTTAAAGCATCCCACTCTGTTGCAAACAAAGCTGAAAGGCTGACATAGGGTCGGCGGCTGAGTGCGTCTGCTACAACATTCGCTTTTCCTAGATGATACTGAATAGAGAAGTGATAGTCTTTCACGAACTCCAATCATCTGCGCTGTCTCATATTCAGTTCCCTCTGTGTGAACAAATATTGTAGACTTTTATGATCGCTAAACAATCGAAAAGTCTCTCCCAAAAGATAATGCCTCCAAATACGCAAGGCAAAAACCACTGTTGCGAGCTCTAGATCGTGAGTCGGGTAATTAAGCTCATGAGGCTTAAGCTTCCTAGACCCATAAGAAACTGGTCGCTCTTCTTGCATCAACACACAACCCAAACCCTTCAGAGAAGCGTCGGTAAATACTAAATACTCGATTCCACTCTGAGGTGTGGCTAAGACAGGTGCAGAAGTTAACTTACTCTTCAATTCAGCAAAAGCAGTCTGACAAGAATCATCACATACAAATGGTACATTCTTCTTAGTCAGATGAGTAAGTGGACCCGCAATTTTGGAAAATCCCTGGATGAACCTGCGATAATACCCCGCCAATCCCAGAAAATTGCGAATCTCTGTCGGTGAGGTAGGCTGTCCCCACTCCATAACGGCCGCAACTTTGGCTGGATCTACTGCTAACCCTTCTTCTGACACTACATGACCCAGAAATTTGACCTCTTTCTGCCAATATTCACACTTCTCAAACTTCGCAAATAACTGATGTTCTCGAAGTGTCTGCAACACTGTGCGTAAATGTCTGGCATGGTCCTTCTCCGACTTAGAGTAAACCAGAATATCATCAATGAAAACAATGACAAACTGATCTAAGTACTCTCTGAATACTCTATTCATCAAGTCCATAAAGACAGCTGGAGCGTTCGTTAAACCGAAAGGCATAACACAAAACTCATAAGATCCGTACCTTGTGAGAAATGCTGTCTTTGGAACATCTTGTTCTCTGACTCGTAGCTGATGATAACCAGACCTCAAATCGATCTTTGAGAAGTAAGTAGCTCCCTTCAACTGATCAAACAGGTCATCAATTCTGGGCGTGCGAATAGTGACCTTGTTCAGTTCTCTGTAATCAATACAAAGACGAAGAGATCCATCCTTCTTCTTGACAAACAGTACTGGTGCGCCCCATGGTGAAGTACTCCTGCAAATAAATCCCTGGCTGAGCAGCTGCTGAATTTGATCTTTCAACTCTCGCATCTCCACTGGTGCCATTCTGTACGGCGCCTTAGCAATAGGCGTAGTGCCTGGAGCTAAATCAATGACGAAGTCTATCTCTCGACTCGGTAGCAAGCCTGGAATTTCCTGGAATACATCCTGGAATTCCTGTACTACCGGAATACTGTCAAGAGATACCGCAGTCGCTTCCTGTGAGTGCTCCTCAAGAACGAATAAATAAGTGCTAGGCCCTCCATCTGGTTATGGTACAACAAGAAGATACATCTCCTGTCCTGGTATAGCAAATACAATAGACTTTTCGTAACAGTTAACCTGAGCATGGTACTGAGATAACCAGTCCATCCCAAGTATAACATCATACGAATGCATATCTAACACTAACAAATTTGCAAGAAATCGAAGCCGGCCCATATCTATAAGGATATCACCGCTACACTCTCGTAAAATTGCGCCAACTCCCAATGGTGTATAAATATTAAGAGGTTGGTCACATAACTGAGTCGTGATACCAGATAAGATAACAAAAGATCTAGACACAAAAGAATGTGATGCACCAGTGTCAAACAGTATACGAGCAGTTCTACCATGTATAGAAAACATACCCTCAATAGCCTGAGGAGCCTGCGCATTATGTGGCATGAAGTTATAAACTCTGCCATGATGTAACTGCTGTGGAGGTTGTCCCGGAGGAAATGGTGGTGCTGGAAGTGCCGGAAAATTCTGAACTTGCCCACGTGGCATCGGTGGGGCCGGTAGAGATAATGGCTGATTAGGTCTCGGCTGACCATACTGTCCCTGCTTAGCTTTGGGACACATCTTGGCCGGATGCCCAATTTCTCTACAGTGATAACAACGTCCAGTAAAAGGACCTGCATGCCTTCTCTGTTGATTTCCCGACCACTGTTCCTGTCCGGTCTGAGGTACCCCACCTTGTCTACCCTGATTAGGGACTCCATCCCTCTGCACATCTGGGTTTCCTTTGTTTTTCTTCCAAGGTTGATGTCCTTGAAATCTGCCCCGATCATTGGACTTGGTACCACTGCTGCTTCCTTTTTCCACTATCTGGTAGTCTCGGTTAGCCCGCTTATCTCCCTTGGACTTCCGGTAATCACTCCTCATCTGGCAGTGCTGTAAAGCGGCATTAACCACCTGGACATAAGTAGTATATGCAGGACTACCTATGATCACCACTTTAATCGGCCATATCAACCCCTTCACAAAGCGGTCTCTCTTCTTTTCTTCCGTATTGACCTCCTCTGGTGCAAATAATGACAAATTAATGAACTTCTGTTCATACTCAGCCACAGTCATATCCTCCTGTTGCAAATCCAGAAATTCAATCTTCATTGCTGATCTTACTGACATAAGAAAATACTTGTCATCAAAGCGAGTCTGAAATTCAGCATAAGTCAATCTGGTTCTCTCTTCGACAGTAGTAATAGACTCCCACCACTGCAATGCATTGCCTATCAGCATAAACGTAGCTAGCATCTGTTTCTGCACTTCGGTACAGATTACCATCCGAAGATGACGCTCGCTCTCCTGTTTCCACTGATATGCTAACAAGACATCTGTGGACCCCGCAAACGATGGTGGATTCCCTCTGATAAACGAGTGACGAGTTTTATCCCATGACATTGGCTGTGCCACTAGTTCAGGAACAGGTACTATCGGAGGAGGTTGCTGGTTTCGTAGAGCAGATGTTACTCCTGCTGCTACAGCTCGTGCAATAATATCAGCAACTTGAGGGGAAAATTCCTGATTCTCATTTTGAGTTGCGGAAATACTGCAATGACGGTTCGCATTCCTTGTCCCACGCCGAGACATCCTTCTTTTGGATTCAGAAAAATCTAACGTCAGTACATTATAATAGACCGACTAAAAGAATACAAAGAACCCTAATACTTAGGCGCTAATTATCAGAATACACAACGCGGGAGTATAATAATCACAGATCCCTAAGACACTGGAACCTAGAATGCTCTGATACCAACTGTGACACCCCCCACGCGTTCCACGCATAAGTTGATCAGGCTTATACACGAAAAACGAGGGATATCAAAAACAATTGGCAATATACAAGCATGGAATACAAAATGATGATAATAGAAGAATTTAGACAGGAAAGGGACACTAAATAATACAACATCCATCCATCCTTTATTTAATACAGTACTTCATTACAACTTGGAAATCCTATGTCAAGGATCCCTAAATATAAACCTGAGAGTTCAACGTCAAAAGTAAATAAAAACTGAAACTGAAGTAATACATAAAACTTCTACCCTGAACTGGATCGTAAGAGTAGATGAGTTCGGATGGTGGTCCCTCACTGCTAACCTCCACCTTGGAACAGGTACTGACCGTATCCTGAAATAACAACAATGGTGGGTCAACCCCACGAGCAAGTCCTCTCTACTATGACCCAAATCAGATAATCAAATAAATTAATCATTATGAATCGGACGAGTACGATATCTGTATACATCCTAAAGGAACTACCCAATGTATAATATGACCTCAACCAGAATAGACGGTGATCACTTAGACTCACACTAGGTGGTTAAGTGTCTTCTTTCCCTACCCGGGAAATTAGCTATTATACATGGTGCACGGTACTGACAACACAGACTGTAAAGACTACACAGTAGTAACGCATCTCAATGTACTAATGAGTTATTGAGCATAACATTTAGGCAATACCTGCCAATAACAATACTAAATATACTGAGTATGTCAATTAGGCAACACATGCCAATAATATGAATAAATATACTGAGTATATCAATTAGGCAACACATTCCAATAATATTAAACCACATACCCCGATAGCCACACATCTGTCTATAACAACGAATGCATAAGGTATAAATGAGTCTAAACTTATTAGCCAGCTCACATGGTTCTATATGGCAGCACATCCATATAATATAAATGTGACATAATTAAACAGTCCATTTATTTCCTGAAACGCACACAGCATAATAATCATGGTTGATATATGATTAACAGTATAAATATCCCATAATATATAATGGATAAATTATATGACGATAACCGTGACATTATTATATTTGAACAGTAATAATGAATACCATTTAATAAAATAATAACACCATCTATAGTAATGTTGTTAAATGAGTCACATTCATAACCGTACGGTAAACGGGCCAATTAAGGTTTAGAAATATTAATCGGCCATAATAATACTTAACGGGTATTAAAATAATAATTTCGTGGCCCGTTAAACCCGTAAATACCAACCTAGTACCTAAAAATCCAAGTTTAAGGTTCTGGAATTTACAAAACAGGCCCTAGGGGTATTCTGGTAAGTTCCAGCAGCTGACAGGGCCCTTCACGCGCCCCCACGCGCCGCCCTAAGCTCCCCCACGCGCAGCCCAACCTTCCTCACTCTCCCACGCACCTCCACGCGCGTCTGGCATCAGCCACGCGCGCGCGCGCGCTCCCACGCGCGCACCATGGCTTCCTGCAGACGTGTCACTTCCTGGTTGGTTGGCTGCATCCGGACTCCGTACTCGCGTCACACCGGATCAATCTTAATGACCCTAATTAATCTTACGGCCAATGATTCGCGCGCACTATCATATGATGTTCCGCGCTACGCCGTATCAATCTAAGGATTCACAACCCATCTAACGGCTGCTGATCCATGCGCATGCTTGTTACAATACACCGCAACACACCAGATAACTCCGGTCACCTTCCTTACTGCCGGTGGCCGAAAAACTCGCCGGAAATTGCAGAAAAGCCCCGGAAAAATCTAGAAAATTCTAGAAAAATCCCTAAAGCCTTATTTAATTATTTTCAGGCATTATTAATTTCATAGGATATTAAATAAATATATACCATCCTATATAATTAAAATTTCATTAATTTAATAAACTAAAATTAATAATTTATTAACCTCCTAACCTGGTCTCTATGCATAAAAATAAACTAAACAATTAATTTATTAATTTAAGGGGGAAAAGTAGATAATAAGTTACCTTTTGGATTTAAAATAAATCTGCTGGTTGCGCGTAGTCGGGTAAATTTCTCCTACACCGGTCCAAGCTCCTTTCTTTCTCTCTCTTCCTTTCCACACTTTTACAATGGCTCACTAAAAGCTATAACTTTTTTCTAACTCCCTTCCATTTCTTCTAAGGTAGGCTAACTAATTTATATACAATTTATATAATATAAATATTACAAATAGCTAATTTTACATTTAACTAACCACATTCCAAACCATACGGCTTTAAGTCTACCCATAAACATTAATGAAATCCTATCCTAATCTCTAATTTCATCATGACATTAAGATTTAATACTATTATTATTATTATAACTATTATTATTATTATTAATAAACTATTATAATTATTATTATTATATTATTATTATTATTAATAAACTATTATAATTATTATTATTATTATTATTATATAAGAATACAATATATCATCATAATACTTTATAATACAAATATAATACTTTAATTAACTAATATTGCTTAATTAAACATAATCAACAAATAAAATTATTAATAATAATACATGCACAATTAAATGAACTCAATATAAGAATGGTAAAGAAATCTACACATTAATTAATTCAAATAAACTAAATTCTTTAATAAAACACGGGGTATTACATACCCCCACAACAAGGGCAAATATCCTCCACATATAAACCACGTTTGGTAAGCGCCACACGAGTGGGCAAAACACCTTGGCACATTGCCATAGAAAGTGTTTTATTTTTGTAGGAATTTGTAATTTCCAAAGACGACTCCAAACACCAGTAGGTGAATTCACAATCATAATTGATATATTAGAGGTTAAAGGGTGAAATAAAATATTAAAAGCAATATGATATGCAGATTTCACTGAAAAAACACCGAAGTCGGAAAAAGCCGAGCATGGAACATCTTCTCTATCCCACAAGCTAAAAGGAATACATTTTATGGCTGCCACCACCTCGGGGGAGAAAAATTGATGAAGGATACTATCATTCCAAGATGAAGATGCTTCATCAATAAGGTCTACCACCAATTGAACCGGAGGATTCTCACCAGGACAAGGCAGGGTAGAATCCCTCTTTGGAACCCAAAGATCATGTCAAATATTGATAGATTTTCCATTACCCACAACCCACCTTAAACCTTTATTCAGGATTGGTTTAGTCGACCAAATACTACGCCACGCCCATGATGGGTTGATCCCTAAATCGGCATCCAAGAAGGAACAATCTTTAAAATATTTGGCCTTGAACAATGAGAAAGCCAAACCTTTCTTCATTACTTGAAAATTCCAAGCATGTTTTGAAAGAAGGGCCAGATTATATGCTTCCATATCACGAAACCCCAACCCCTCCCTCTTTCTTACTAAAACATAGTAAGTCTCGTTTTGTCCAATAAATAGGCCTTCCATCTTTCTTTTTCCGCCACCAAAAGGATAGAAAATACTTCATCAGCTCTTAACAAAGAGTATTTGGCAGCCGAAAACATGCCATAACATATGTCGGGATGGCACTTAAAACCGCCTTAATTAATACTTCTTTTCCACCCATAAAAAGCATTTTTGCCTTCCAAAACACCAACTGATTTTGAACATTTTGAGCAACAAACTTAAAAACATCCTTCTTGGAACGTCCAATAGTTGCCGGCAAACCCAAATATCAAGCTTGTAACCTTTTTTCTGTAATGCCTAGCAGACGACATAATTGTTACTTTAAAACCTCAGTTGCATTTTTAGAGAAAAAGATAGCTGATTTCGAGTAGTTAATCAGCTGACCCGATGCGTTTGCATATGACTGTAAGATTCTTTTGAGAGAGAACACTTCAGAATATTTTGCCTTGTAAGATATGATTGAGTCATCCGCGAAAAACAAGTGCGATAATTGAAGGGCTCCAATACAAATCCTTAACCCTGACAAAATTTTTGCCTGCTTAGCTCGGTGAAAAGCGTGAGACAAACTCTCGGCACATAAAATAAATAAATAGGGAGACAATGGGTCACCTTGTCGTAAGCCCCTGGAAGGCTTAAACAAACCCACAGGGCAGCCATTTAAAACAACAGAATATGAGACAGAAGTAATGCATGCCTTTAACATAGTAACCCATTTAGAATTTAAACCCATTTTTGTGAGCAATTTAAAAAGAAAAGGCCACTCTAAGCGGTCATATGCTTTAGTCATATCTAGCTTTGAAGCCAAAAAAACATTATCACCCTCACGCTTATTTTTCAAATAATGCAACACTTCATGGGCAATTAAGATATTATCAGTAATATGTCGGCTCGACATAAAAGCACTTTGTGTCTCACTAATAACAGAATGCATGATGGATTGTAATCTATTTGCAAGTATCTTTGCAATGATTCTGTAGGCAACATTACATAGTGAGATTGGGCGATACTGAGTCACATTTTTTGGTGAAGCAACTTTTGGAATAAGAACTAAATTTGTATGATTTAATTGTGAGAGCATAAATCCGGAATGCATAAATGCAGAAATTGCAGTCAAAATGTCATCTTTCAGCAAGAACCAATATTTTTGGTAAAATAATGGAGTCATACCATCCGGACCAGGAGTCTTGAGAGGAGCCATGCCAAAGATTGCATGATGGATTTTAGCCTCCGTCAAAGGAAGTTGGAGCTGCCTATTCATTTCTTCAGTAATGCATGGTAGAATATACTGAATAAATTGATCAATATCTGACGAGGATTGAGAGGTAAAGAGGGTCTCAAAATAAGATGGAAAAATATGCTGCATCTCTGTTTCCTCTTCAACCCATTTGCCATTCAAATCTTCGACTCCTGAGATTTGATTCATTGCCTCCTCCTGATTGTTGTCGCGTGGAAAAACTTTGAATTACGATCACCAAGCTTCAGCCAATGAACTCTAGATTTTTGCTTCCAAAACAATTCCTCCTCTTGCCAACATTTGTTAAGCCATCTCTCTGCCGCCTGAACGTCTTTATAGTTGTATGACTACCTATTTTCTTTTTAACTTCTTCAACTAAAGTTCAGCATCCACTATCTTTTCTCTTACATTTTGATTTCTAGTTTTTGCCCAATTCACCAATTTTTGCTTACATAACTTCAGCTTAGTGGCCCAACCAAAAAGTCTGGACTCTGGCACCCTGGATTGCCAAACATTTGTAATAATTTCCTAGCACTTCGGATCAGAGATCTATCTATCATCAAAATAAAGTTGTCTAGCTTTCCGATGTCGTTGAGGGTGAAAATTTAGCAAAACAATGGCGTGGTCAGAGCCGGCCACAACTAGGTGAAAAATCATTGCGTTTGGAAAAACCAGTCGCCAAACCGGTGAGACAAAAACACTATCCAACTGTTCTTGAATATTAGCCATTCCACTCCGTTGATTGTTCCACGTGAATGGATACCCATGAAAACCCATATCCCACAAACCACATGCATCAATGGACTTTCAAAAATTTTGAGGAACTCAGAGTGGTTTAGCACGACCTCCCATTTTTTCCAAGTTATATGTTATTTCTTTAAAATCCCTTATTAAGAGCCACGAAATACTCCAAAGTTGTAACAAATCCTGAAAATAAGACCATTGTGCTGCTCGGATACTATTTGTGCAACTGGCATACACCACCGAGAAACCCCAGGTTGTACCTTTCATATCTGTTACTACCCCGAAAATATGAAAATCTATTTGTGCAATTATTTGAACATCCAAATCCTCTTTCCACCACAAGGCAATACCCCTAGCAAGACCAGATGAAGGAACAATACAGCAATTTGCAAAATACAACTGATTTTGGAGACACTCCAAAGGATGTTCTCTATTTTTAGTTTCTAAAATGGCGACTATACTTGGGGAATAAAGCTGAATTAGTTTCTTAAGCTGTCGAACTGTCAGAGGCATAGTTGTTAAAGGCTCAAGGCGCACAAAAACACAAAGGCCTCCTGGAGCTTGAGGTGCGAGGCACAAGGCAAGGCGCGTGTTGAAAAAAAAAAAAAAAAAAAAAACGCACCCAATAAAGATGCAAAAGTCAACAAAATCAATTACTTAAGTTCAATATTCAATATAAAGATGCCAAAGCCAACTAATTCAAGTACTTGAGTTCAACAATGAATAATCAAACATATTAATATAAAGATACAAAACAGATTTAAATAGAATTACTTGTTTGTGTAACTTTCATATCAAGAGTTTTCTTTTAAACTTAATTAGTCCAACTAATATCTTATAGTTGAGTTTCAATCTAAATTAGTAGAAATTCATTTTTCAAACCAGTTTTAGAGAAGACAATTTTGGAAAACAAAAAGTAATTGCTCTGTTTTCATTTTATCAACTCCAATAAGTCAATAACATAAAAACAGTGTTTTTAATAAGAAAGTCAAGCAAAATTGATGAAGCCAGTTATATAAGGGTAGTTACCAGTATCTTATAGTTGAGTTTCAATCTAATTACCATTTTATCAACTCCAGTAACAATAGTGTTGTTACTAAGAAAATCAAGCAAAATTGATGAAGCCAGTTATATAAGGGAAATTAAGACTCTAGAATTTTGCTTCTGAAGAGACGTGGCAGCAAAAAAAAAGGAGGAGGAAAATGTTGAAGTTGAAAAAAGAGAGAGAAAAGAAGAAAAAAGAATTTTGTCGAGAGAAAAGAGAAAAAAAATAAAAATAAAAATAAAGCTCTGAGAGAAGAAGAATAAGAAGAAGAAAAAGAGAGAAAAGAAGAAGAAAGAGAGAGAGAGAGAGAGAGAAAATGAGAGAAGAATTTTGCCGAGATAAGAGAGAAGAAGAAGAAGAGAGAAAGAAAAAGAGAGAAGAAGAAGAAGAGAGAGAAAAAGAGAGGGAAAAGAAAAGAGAGAAGAGAAGAAGGAGAGAAGATTGGAAGAATGACAACTTACTTGGAATCGCAAAAGCTTCACATTGCAAGTTTTTCCTCTGTCGGTAGAATACAAATCGCAAGCCCTAGATTCAAGCGTTCAAGTCGCCTGTGTCTTTGACTCTTTAGTTTTTACTCTTTCCTTTTTTGCTTTTCCTTTTATTATTTTATTCTAATAAAGCAATAACAAATACTAAAGCAGTAAAGCAATAATAACAAAATACTAAACAAATCAGAACACACATAAAAGGACAATTTCAATAAGGCGCGCCTTGTATGCGCCTAAAGCCTTGCGCCTCTCCCCTAAAGGCATGCGCTACTGTAAAGGCCCTCGCCTTAGGACAATTCAGGCGAAAGCCATGCGCCTGAGGCGCAAGGCGCCTCAGGCGCGTGCCTCGGGCGCCTTTAACAATTATGGTCAGGGGGTTCCCCAAACCCTGACAGTTCCAGCTCAAAAGCTTCATTGATCCTCGTAGGGCTAGTGTAGGCTGGCTACCACCACCGTGAGTCGGTAAGTCAGAGCCACTCGCCGTAACACATCCCGCTATCGTGTCCAACAGCCTGTATTTCTCCACCACCGCACAAACACCAACAGTTTCAACGGAAAAACAAATTCCCACCCAACGAGCAAAACACACACAATATAATACTGCAAACCTCTACAAAATAACCCCAAAGAGACAGACCAACACCCCAAAAAAACGCAAAACTTGACCCAAATTTCCAGCTGAACTCAAAGCCTCACAGCAAACCACAAAACAGAAACCAAAAGAAACATACGCACACCCCAAACGATAAAAAAATATACAACACAAGTGAATAAAAAGAAGGATAGAAGAGACACTTGGAAGAATCGGCCAACAGAGATATGAAAAGGGCAGATAGAGCCCACACCTAAACAATCGGCAAATCAAACTGGAGAAGAAGATCCAACCACCAATAACAGTCATAAAACCGTCTCCAAACAGAGGATCGATGATCACAACTCACGATAAAACGAACTAATTTCTGAATCACATATAAATCTCGACGTCGGCGAGGAACATTAGGGTAACGAGGTTTCTTCAAGGAGAATATGTTGATAAAGCAGAATTTGTGAAATTGGAGATGTCGATTAAAAAAGGAAACGTAAATCTTTTTTCCAAAAGGGTCGCGATGAAACGAAAACAAAAAATCTCGATGAGACGAAATAATCTCTCTACAGAGAAACCCTCGACAGCAACGAGAAACTGAAAGCGCCTTCACACATCTTTAATATAACATATATATATATATATATATATATATATATATAAAGTCCAATAATTCAAGCTAATTAGCTTTCTTTTTAGGGATAAGTGCAAAAAACACCACTTAAGTATACATTTCATAACACTTTTACTTCCTATTTAAAAATATGTGCATAAAACACCTCTATTCTTTTCAATTTGTGTTAAAACACCCCTCAATTAATATAATATTTATTTTACCCTTTTACTCTTTTAAAAATGCCCCTACCAAACCTTACTCTCCACCCCCAAAACTGCAACCACCGTCTTGTTAAGAAGCACCCTTTCTGGGGACAGCACTTCTTGTTATTGGTGGAAATGGAAGACGAACTCCTTATGCGGTTCTCAAAAAACTCCAAGAGAAATATGTGAGTCGGCAATTTTGATATGACCAAGAGGTTGTGCGGCTCTTTTATGCTTGATCTGCAACTGCTTCTTCCTTATTATTACTTGGGCTGTGACGCCCTTAGGTTAAAGCAAACTCATATACCTATTCTTATGCGGAGGGCCACCTCTTTCTGTTCAAGATTCCTGACCTGACTTAATGCCCTCTTTCACAAGACATTTGGTTCTCTTTCTTTTTCTTTTTATTTATTTATTTTTTTTGTGAAATATTACACAATACAAGACATTTTGTTGAGAAGAACAACAGGGCCTCCGCCTCTTTCTGTTCAAGATTCCTGACCTGACTTAATGCCCTCTTTCACAAGACATTTGGTTCTCTTTCTTTTTCTTTTTATTTATTTATTTTTTTTGTGAAATATTACACAATACAAGACATTTTGTTGAGAAGAACAACAGGGCGATTTATTTCAACTCGAAATCCATGAGCCCCATTTATGAAAGCTTCCGGCCAATTGCATTTGCAGTTTTGAATGCTTCAATCTCACGAACTCAGCGAGTGTGCTTATCAAAATCAAGCTTCATTGCCGTGAAGAAAGACGTGGTTTGTACTGCCGAAAAGGTATCTGTTTTGTACCGGTGAACCCGAGAAACCCAGATCACGATTAGCCTTGTTCGTCTTCATAGACTCGTTTTTCGATACTAGAAACCAAATCATGATCGGCCTTATTTGTCTTCGGAAACCCACAACCACAACAAAAGTACTACATTCCGACACCATCACCACAACCTGTGGCATCATAGTGTCACACCATGGATTCCGGCATAGAGATAAATAAATATTGAGAGAAGTCAATTTTTAGGACACAATTTGTGATATATTTGAGATATTTGGATCACAGTGAATGTATTAGAGATATATTTGACTACTGTGATGACCAACGGCTTCATGACAACGGACCGATGATGGTTTCACGGCGGTGGAAAAACTCAGAAAGAGGGGGATGTGAGAGAGAAGCTACCCTTTTTAGTTATTTCACAAAATATTAATTTTTATAAATATTATTAAATGTTTTCTGTTCTTTTTACAACAGCACATACCAACTATTGACATGCCAATACGTGTGAACGTGCCACCTAGATCACTCTACCCCTACTTTCATGAGTCATGTCCACGTGTAGGCATGTGAATACAAACCCTTTTCATCACTGTTGATTATTATTAATCTTGGTGGTGGCTACTTTAGGAGCCCTTCATTTAACGGTTCTTATAGCGACATAAATTAACATTATCCTATTAGGTTATAAGATTGTATACTAAACAGATAATTAGAAAAATGGTGCACAATTATCCTTATTCGTCCCAAATTAAACATTTGTTTTTAGAAATGGGTTTTAATATTTTTTTATTGTATTAGTCAATAGTCGTGAATGAATCGTTTTCTTATGTTCATAATAATGTGATGATTTATTTTTTATGAATTCAATACAAATAAATTAAATTGATAGACTAGGAATGGACAAATAATCCTTAAATATGCGAATTCAATTCGATTGCTACATTTACGAATTGGTGGTAGGTTTAAAAAAATCGAATCCGTAACTCACGGATTGAATCGTTATAAATCCGATCCGATCCGTAAAATATATATATTTTTTCAAATCATATATTAACTAATTTAATTAGTTAATGATGATTTAAAAAGTTCTAAGAATGTATTAGTTAATAATTATTAAAATATATGAATTAATATAAATAAATTAAAATTTTATTTATTAGGTTATGGTTAAAAGACAAATAAATAAAAAATAATATTAATTATAAAAATAAAAAATAATAATAATATCAAATCTCGTTGGCCACTTTTTTCCAAACAATAGGATTAAATACATATTAATGTTTTACAGTTGGTCGAACTTACTCAGAAATTTTTTCAGGGCTGGTGTAAGAAAAGGTGAATGAGAGAAAAAGAAAGAGAGAAAAAATTTATTTAAATATATAAATTTTTGGTCTTAATATTAAATTTTCATATTTGTGACGGATGAATAGAAAAAGAAAAAGAAGAAAAAAAAAAGTCAGATCTAAATTTTTAGAGCCCCAATATTAACTATATCGTTTATAAATATTTGAATTTTAATATAAAATTTAAAGAGGGAGGGGAGACAAAAGATAAATGAGAAATATATAAATTATTTTAGGATATAAATATTTGAGGGTACAGTATAAAATCGAAATGATTATAGCCCTAGAATCGAGCAATATACCACATTCGTTCTCTCTACTTCTTATAAAATCCCTAGATTCGTTCTCTCTACTTCTTCAACAGAGACGGCGGCCATGGAAGACTTGACGGTTAAGGTGGAAGCTATAGAAGATTGTAAGACTTACGAGGCGTACACCTTGTACGTCTCCGGGAAACAGCGTGTTCTCACAGTTGTTACTCGTAACGACCTGGTTGCGAAAAAGTAGCTCGATCAGGTCCTCAAACACACTAAGAACGGGAGGATCGTCGTCGGACTCTGTTCCAGTCTTTGGAACGGCACAATTGCTTACGATCTTCTGAAAATCTTCACGGGATCTCAGTGCCTCTTGTATCTTATGCCGGAGAAACCATATTCCCCGACTCCGAAGTTTGTTCAGACTTTTTTCGAGAATCGTCGGGTCACGGTGGTCGGGTTTGATATGGTTTCTCTGGTGAAGCACATGGAAGATCTGCATCAGATCATAGTTGCCAATGCTGTGGAGGTGAAGGCCGATGCTGTGGAGGTGAAGGATATCGATATGGTGAAGACTGTTAGGGCTCAGAGCGCGAGCAAGAAACCGCGTTGGTTCTCTTGTACTCCAAGATCCTATCGTTCTCTGACGGAGGAAAAGGTAATTTCGTCAATGCTCGAGAGTTTTTTGTGTTTTTCCACAGGCTACAAAGTTGTTTCCTCTTCTTAAGTTCTTCATAAGTTGATTAGGTGTTTGTGGAATTGATCACATAACTGGTTTTATGTGAGTTGGGTTACAAGTTATATGGATCGAGTTTTAGACGAAAATAGGCCGGTTATTATGTTTTTAAATTACTGGTTTTGTTATGTTGAGCAGATGAATGCCCTTTGTCCAGAACAATGTTAAGCAACTTTTTCACTTTTATCAATATTATCTCTACTTTGGTACAAATAAATCTGTGGATCTTCAATTTGGTTTTATACATATATATTAGATTCCTCATACTCACTATGATGCTGGGTTCTATTCTGGTTATTTTTACTGCTTTACAGTATTCTTTTTGTTGGGAAAATAGATTTTCAGTTGCATACTTGCATAAAAAAAACATGTACTCTCAAGATAATGTTAACCTATATAGTTAGGAACAATTTGTCAGAATATATCCACTTGTTTACAGTGGATTAGTGACAGAAAGGTTGATAGATAATAAAAGAATGGTCTTGTAGACCCTTAAGATAAGTCAATAGTGTTGGAAGCTTTGTTTTGTTTTGGTGACAGAATCATCAAATTGAGAAATAATTCTCAAGTGGATTCAACACAAGCTGACTCTCTCTAAAAGAGGGAACAGTGGGGGTTCACAACCTCCCTTTTGAGAGAGAGAGTCAGACTTATGCCGACTCCGCTTGTATAGCAAACAACAAAATTTAGGGTTCATCTGGTCCCATTGCATTCGAAGTTTCTCCCAATGTTTTCCACTAAGCACTGGAAAAGGGTTTGTCATTAGAATCAAGTGATTCTAGGATTTGTTGAAATCATATAGTGGCTGGACATGTTCTCTTTGAGGTACCTTGAGTATGAGGAACAAAAATAGGATATTCTTTCTAAAACTAAGCAACAAAACACAGTAGATGAGAACTGCTACAACCACCATAGAATCATCAAGAGATAGCTTGACTTTGTTACAGTCTTTCTAGGACCCATCCCCATTGATGAAGAAGATTGTCTTAGCCTTACTGAATCGCTTGAATCAACCAATAAATTTTAAATCTTTTATCAAACAAATCCCCTGCTCAACAACCAACCATTCTGAAACCATTTCTTTAGATCTTTTCATTCCTCATATACATTAAAAAAAGAAAAAAAAAAAAGAAAAGAAAAAAAAGAATAGTGTTAAGACAATTGGAAAAAGCATATAAAACATATAATAGTGAGCACAATAGTAGCACACCCAAAAAGAAATGAATTCAAAAAGAGCAAGACCCTCTTAAGAATCTGCCTTTGGGAAAAACATTACAAGATAAAGGTACTTTTCTTGATTGAGAGTGGAGAAACTTAGGAACTCCGTTAAGGAATATACAACGAACTAGGGAAAAGAACAAGCTCTTGTTCAATGAATTTTCTTTTCTCGTCATAATCAAAGAGGTCCCTGACAAATTCCAATTGTCATGCCCCAACCTCTCTCTCATTCATTGAATTCTTGAAATTTTGAAAGTAAACCCGAAGCCATTTTTTTTTGGTCTAGATAAAGATGTAGAAATGTACTGCTGAACAGGCCTAACATACTGCCTTGGCTGCTTCAATCACAGCATCCACTGTTATTCCAAAGTCCTTGTATATCTTTCCGGCTGGTGCACTGGCCCCAAACCGGTCAATCCCAATTGCCTTACCGCTGGGAGAACACTTTCCTTGTATTCATCTGACTGATCATCAAACAAGTCACAAGAAACAAAGGACACAACACGGACTGTCTTTTCAATGAGCCAGCTTTGGCAGCAATTTCTAGTTTTGAAACTTGTCCGAGATAATGTAACCTTCTTTCTCAACTCCTTCAATAGATGTTCCTGGAAGCTGAGGAAGCTTCTTACGGGAGAGGGCAAGAATTGATGGTCTCTTTTTGCAACAGGCAAAAGCTTCCTCAGCTTCCAGGAACATCTATTGAAGGAGTTGAGAAAGGAGGTTACATTATCTCGGACAAAATTCTACAAGCAAGCCAAATGTTATTTTAATTGGGACCGGTTTAGAACTAGAAATTGCTGCCAAAGCTGGTGATGAGCTCAGGAAAGGTGAAAAGACTGTCCGTGTTGTGTCCTTCTCGGGAGTTGTTTGATGATCAGTTAGATGAATACAAGGAAAGTGTTCTCCCCACTGCTGTATCGGCTAGGGTTAGTATCGAGAGCGCGTTCGAAGCGGGAGAGCAGGAATGCGCTCAGAGCGTGAGAGCAACACTTGTCGAGAAAGATTGTGTAACTTAAGCTCATTTCCATCAGCTGGTCGGAGCATTAGGATGTTTGGCATGGCACGGAAGCTTGCCAAATAATGCTCAATAGGCTGATGAGTTGGCCCGTTCTCTCCTAGCCCGATTGAATCATGTGTCATCACATAAATAACTCTAGCTTCACTCGATGCAGAAATCCTCATGGCTGCTTGCACGATAAGGCCATGGTTGTGGAGACCAATCCCATTACAAATGGCACCTATTCCGTGCTCCCTAACACCAAATCGGACATTACGTTCTTCAAGGTGGCCTTCTGAAAGTCGCCAAACATTTTCAGCAATGTCATGTTGGAAGAAGCAAGATTTGCACTACCACCAAGAAGGCCAGGAAGAACTTTTGCTAAGGCATTAAGTCACTGCTGAGACAGATTCCTGGTAGCATCATCAGGACTATTCCATGTTATGTCCTTTGTTTCTTGGGGGTTGTTTGATGATCAGTCAAATGAGAGTAGGAACGCGCTCAAAGTATGAGAGCGACACCTATTGAGAAGGATTGTGTGACTTAGTTCATTTCCATCAACTAGTCGGAGCATTATGATGTTTGGCATGGCACGGAAGCTTGCCAAATGCTCAATAGGCTGATGAGTTGGCCCTTTCTCTCCTAACCCGATTGAATCATGTGTCATCACATAAATAACTCCGGCTTCACTCAATGCAGAAATCCTCATGGCTGCTCTCATGTAGTCAGTGAAAACAAAGAAGGTTGCACAGTAGGGGATAAGACCAGGGCTGTGGAGACCAATCCCATTACAAATGGCACCCATCCCGTGCTCCCTAACACCAAACCGGACATTACGGTCATCAGGGGTGGCCTTCTGAAAGTCGCCAAACATTTTTAGCAATGTCAAGTTGGAAGAAGCAAGATCTGCACTACCACCAGGAAGGCCAGGAAGAACTTTTGCAAGGGCATTAAGACACTGCTGAGACAGATTCCTGGTAGCATCAGCAGGACTTTCTGGAGTATAAGTCTGAGAAAGGGAGATGAAATAACCATGAGAATAATCCAAATTCATCCAGAATAATTATATGAAACCTACACGCCTGTGGAATAAGTAACTTAACACACACACGTTTAAATTCACAAATAGATGGATGAATTTTTCTTATCCATGTCTCAACTTTATTTGAATGGCTAGAGGGATATCTCAGACAGGCGCGTTTGTTTTCTTTTATTCACATCATTTGGCTACAATTCATCAAATTTAACCAAAATTTTAGAATTGTTAATCAAGATATCAGTTACAAATACACACACACACACAAAATTCCTACATTATGACATTTGGTTTGCACTCTACTTCAACATGATTTACCTCGGAATTTTAGACAATCTGTAACCCAATTTAACAATCTTGATTCATACTCTAGCTAAGAGCTTGGCTAAACAATGTGTAACCTTCTTGTCTTCGATCACTCAATAAATCAGCTAAATTGGCAAATTAAACAACTTAATATAAGTAACTAAACAAGGGTTGAGGATGTGTTATCTACTCTTTTTAAAAAATAAAAAATAAGTGAAACGAACCCAATTGAGAAGTTTTTTGAAGATAGATTTTACCAGAACACTTTCATAGCCAGCTAGATGAAGCAGAGCATTCTGAAGCATGCACCCGTGCCCGGCCGATAGCACGAACCGGTCCCGGTTGAACCAGTACGGGTTCTTCGGGTTGTACCTCATCACCTCATCGTACAATATGTGTCCCATCGGAGCACAGCCCATGGGCAGACCCAGGTGACCTGAATTTGCTTTCTCCACGGCATTGATCGCCAGGAACCGGATCGTGTTGACTGATTTCTCGACCAACCCAGTGTCTGTTTTCTCAATGGTCTCCACTGCAGACCTCACAGTGGCGCGTGATCCTACGCGCCGCCGGTGAGTGGGTGTCGGGAGTGAGGATTTGAGAGTTTTGGTGCCGGAGATGGAGCTGAAGTTGAACCCAGAGACAACGGGACGGTCTGAGGAGTTCTGGGGTGAGACATGGTGGAGTATAGAGCGAGAGAGGAGGGCTTGGGGGAGAGAGAAAGAGGATGAAGTAGCCATGGCTAGAGAGAGAGAGAGGAGCAATGAAGGATCTCAGAGGTTGGTAATGTAAGTGAAAGAGTGTAACGGGTTTATATAGAGTGAATGGTGATGAAGGAGAAGTATTTTTGCCGACTCTTATTAGTACATATATCACTTTCTCTCTCTCTAGTCTCTTCAAATTTTAATAATATTGTAGCTCTCATCATAAGGACAATAATAGCTCACATGAAATATGTATGGTACTGGGTTCCTTCTTGGCTTTTTCCAATCTGTATAAGAGGTCATGAAGTTGATTGGTTAGAGTTTGTCGTGTTTAGAGCTGTTGAGTTTCTATATACGGAGGTATGATGAGCTGCAGAGAGGTGTTAATGACGTTCAGAGGGAGTAAGTGACAGAGATGGAACATGGGGCGTCGGATGCCCTTTGTATATATACATATATATATGACTTATTGATGGTGAAAATTAAGAATCTCTGCAGGTCTTGTTTAGAGCTGTTGAGTTTCTATATACGAGGTCTGATGAGCTGCAGAAAGGTGTTAATGAAGTTTATAGGAAGTAAGTGACAGAGATGGAACATGGGGAGCATCGGATGACCTTTGTGTGTGTGTGTGTGTGTGTGTGTGTGTGTGTAGTACTTATTGATGGTGAAAAAAGAGAAAAAAAACACAGCATTACAATTAATCAATTTCATCACAAAATATTGTTTGGTTTGATATTGACTTCCCACTCATAAAATGAAGGGCTCACTCTGAAACAATGGGATATGGACATAATAAAAATACACTTGAGTTGGGACTACCAGAGTCAAAAGGCTTAAGAGCATCGGAACGATCGGTAGTGTGTCAGGGAAGGCCCTTGACAAGAACACAGCTGAGGATGCCATTGTTAGTCTGACGAGCGAGGGAGATTGTTCCCGGGAAGATTATTACTCCTCGTCAGCCTAACAATGGCATCCTCAGTTGTGTTCAAGTCAAGGGCATCCTGGTACACTATCAATCATCCCAATACTCTGATTGCTAAGCTGTCCACCTAGCCCAGCACCACCCCCCGGGCTCAACGATTGCTACCTGTGAGAAAGAACATGTCAAGAAAAAATGAATTTCAAGAAAATTCAACTTCACATTTTAACTAATCACCATATTTTAAGAAAGAAAAAAAAAAATGATTTCCTAGACTTCATCATTTTCTAATTTGGCAGAGAAAACTGAGAAAGGGCTATTATATATATGAAGAGAATTTAATTCATACCTAATTCTAAGAAAAAACTATGAATTGAAGATTGTGTTTTTTCGAGGTGGGTATTTGTCTTCAACCATGTGAAAGAGAGAGAGAGAGTGAGTTAAGAGTACAAGGTGGAAGGGTCATGTCAACTTCAATCTCTCTCTCTCTCTCGTTTCTTTCAAGTTTCAATAATAGAGCTCAATAACAGTAAAATATCTATTCTCATGGAATATTTATGACCCTAGGCAATGAAAAATTTTGTATGCTTCGATGTGGTCATTTATTTTAGCGTATATTCTATTAATATATATGACCCTATGCAATAAAAAATACTAATACAAAAATAAGAGTTTTATTAATAGAAAATAGTCTACTTATATTTAATAATTTCAATTTTTTTAAAGATAAAAATTTTAAGTATCTTAAGATAAAAGACTCTTCACTCAAAAAGCTAGAATATGAGAAGTGGCGATCACATTTCTTCCTTTACCCCCAAGAAAAGGACAATTTGTCATGTCAACTTTTAACTTCAAATTATTAAACCTGAAGCGGTCGATCATAGTTGGTGCTTCTTTAATTTATTACATTGTCCCCGAGTTCATAATCAAATATGCACAAGTGAAATATTAGGTGGGTTGTAACATGTATGCCAGTGAAGACAGTAAGTCCAATAGTCCGTACTTGAGAATCAGGTGCAATGTTGAAATTGTTAGGTGGGCCACCACTCTTGCCCAATTTCTGTATGCAAGTGAAGACACTAAGTTCAATAGTCCATAATTCAGAATCAAGTGCATTGTGGGTGTGTAAGTGAAATTATTAGATGGGCCACTACTCTTACCCTATTTCTGTATCCAAGGGAAGACACCAAATTCAATAGTCCGTAGTTTATAATCAAATATGCACAAGTGCAATGTCTGTATGCAAACATCCAAACGATCATCTAAAACCATAGACTACAGATCACAGCACCAAACCAAACTACAATATCAGATTGCATTTAAACCACACTTTTGTATTGCCCCTTCCTACTGCCGTATTTATGTTAATGCACTTCCTAATGATACGTAAACACGGTATTTCTGGTCCTTTATAGAGAATATATATCATAGATATTTGTCATCAATCATTTATTACTTAGGGGAGGAACAATAGTATTTCATTGCCACAAGTATGTATTATTGAAAAGAATAAGACATATATTTGGATATTTCCCTTCAACTCAACTGTGTATTTGCATTTAAGTGGGCAAGAAGTAGTTGTTGATGTAGTCATTACTTTCCAAACCAACTGTGTATGTGCATATATAAAGGAAGAGTAATAATCGATGATTAGAGTGAAGCATGTGTATATATAAATAGGAGTAACAATTATAACAACAAAGTTAGGAATAAGAATTACAACCTCCTCCCCACTAAATTACTACACAAACAAGCACATAGCCTACTTCAATTTTTTTTTTTTGCAAGGGTAAATTATAATTTTTTTTTTTTTTTTTAATTTGGACAAATAATACATGACTTTTTATTATAAGGATGTTTAGTTTTATTACTTTGACCTTTTTTAAAAGTACAAAATACTTTTACAAAATTGTTTCTAAAGGAAGAAGCCCATAACCTGTGTTGGTTGAACCAGAGGTGGGCTCAAAGCCGTATGTTTTTAGGGCAAGGTCTTCCCCGCGGTACCTAATTGGCAAGATCGGGCAATATCAAATATGGACGTAGCGGAATGCTTAAGGGTCTTACATTACCGGTGGATAGAGAATCCAAGTCTACTTTCACTTCCTCATGTAATTTAATAATAGTTTAATATATAAAAAATTTGTCAAACCAAAAGACTACATTTAAATTTTTTTTTTTTTTAAGAAAAAACAAACTTAAACTTAATCGATCTTTAAAAAAGAAACTTAATTAAATGTCATGAAAAAAAAAAAAAAAAAAAAATCATTTGTGTACCCATAGCCACCTAAGTGAATCTGACTCTTAGGTGGTGATGTAAAGTGACTCTTACTGGTGTGTTATGTCAAATCCGATAGGTCAGATTTGCAGAACATGTAAGAATGAAATGGAACACTAATTTATGGAACACTAACGAAAAAAAAATGGAACACTAATTTTCAAAAAATTAGAAATGAAACTTATTTTAAAGCAAGTATTTTATTTAATTGTGGCTGGCCTCAGATTTTCGGAATGTGAGGGCATCAGGGAGTATAGTTAATGAAGTCAGAAAAAAGCCTGTTTCATCATAAAGGTGAAAGTCATAATGTGGGCCAAGGGTACCTTCTATCTCTCTCTGTCCTCTCTCTGTCTCAGTATATATAATGGGATTGTCATGCCAACTTAAATCTCTCTCTCTCTCTCTCTCTATATATATATACTTTAATTTCTCTCTCTCTCTATATATGTATAGAATCTCTATCCCATTATATTTGTTAATTTAAAAAGCTTAGACTTATTATCACAATTTATTATTGAATCATTTGATGGTATTTTTAATTATATTTTTTTAATATATTTATATACTAGTTATACCCTATATATAATAGAAATCTATTTTAATAACTTTGACCTGTAAAAAGCGTGAGTCAAAATTTTTATAGTCGAGTATCACTTTTTCTCCCTCCAGTCTCTTCCAAGTTTTAATTATTCTCTCTCCAGTCACTTCCAAGTTTTAGATAGTTGCTTCCTCGTTGGTGCTTCTTTAATTTAGAGTGTAATGGATTTGTATACAGAGAGAGTGAATGGTGATGGAGGAGAAGAAAGAAGAGAGAGAGAGAGAGAGAGAGAGAGAGAGAGAGAGTGTCATGTGCTGCAGCGGGAGGCTAGTGAAGATGGTGGATGTGAGCGTAAATTAACACACACGTGTGTGTGTGTGTGGGTGCAGATATTTTAGAAAGCTCATAGTCTTGTAAAAGTTGTGTATATGAGAAGTGTCTTTTCTTATTTTCATGTGAAACATCAGGTTGTACAATAAGTTCATTTTTCTCTCTTGTCAACATCAAGTAGTACTAAGTCCAATAGTTTATCTCCGTAGTTCAGAATCAAAACCAATAGTTTCTCTCTCATCTCAACATCGGGACACTATTTTTTTCTTGACGAGTAACGGGACATGTCCATTAGTAACATCAAGCGGGACATGTCCATTAGTTAACGTCCGTAGTTCAGAATCAAATATGCACGAATGCAATGTGGATCCGTATGCACATTTTTTTGGTATAAAATTGAATCAATAGCTGGGCCATCACAATGTACTCTGTATGCAAGTGAAATTATTAGATCAGCAACCACAATGTGCATTTTTTTTTTTTTTTTTTTTTGATAAAACTTGTCCATTCATCAATGAGTATGAAACTTATACTCATCATGTACGTGACGTAATATTAAATTGACAAGTGTCTTTATATTTAAGATAATAAAAAATAAATAATTTGATAACTATCCGAAGTAAACCCAAATGAATCTAAATCAAATTATAATTCTCACTCTATCTCATATAGACTATTTTAGATGTACAAAACTAAATAAAAAGTATACTTTTGCTGGTTATATATAGTCTATTTTAGATGTACAAAATTAAATAAAAAGTAATTCTATAATATAAGGATACTTGTCAACTTTAGCATTGTGCCACATATATAGTGAATATAAATTTTTTACTCATCGGTGAATAAATAAGTATTATTCATTTTCTGTATGCAAGTGAAATTATTAAATGCGTCACCACACTATACTTTTGCCCACGTGATCTTAAAATATCAAAACTACATTTCTAACCTTAGTGTCAAGTGTCAACTATCAACTGT
The DNA here is from genome assembly GCF_030987335.1 of Cornus florida. NCBI lineage: Eukaryota > Viridiplantae > Streptophyta > Magnoliopsida > Cornales > Cornaceae > Cornus > Cornus florida. Next base: position 11,275,366 of record NW_026775578.1, on the reverse strand, counting down.
TTTGTGACATAATTATCGTTTCACTATAAAAGATGATTTTATTGGCTCGTCTATCAAAAAATAAAAATTAAAAAATTAAATTCATTTATTTCTATTACAAAACAATCCAATAGGCTATCGCCAACTAATAATGTATTAACATACAATATAGCTCAGATTTTTGTTACTAATGCGGTACACATAAGACCTGGACCCTCTCTCTCCAGCACTCTCTCTCTCTCAAATTTCTCTCTCTACAAGCCCTTTCTCTCTCTAACATCTCTCTCACTCAAGCACCGTGCCAAGGTTGTATACAGGAAAGGAGCCAGGGTGGGCCAGCAGGGGCCGTGGCCCCCCCAAATTTTCTTAAAAAATTCATTTATACCACTATATATTAATTATTTTGAAAATTTCAATTGCCCCCCTATTTTTTTTAAAACACTTATATATTATTGACTCAAAGTAGAAAATTTGAAAGTAAATTTAGTTTGTGTCTACTTGAAAAGTATAAATTTTCATCTTAGAACTCTTTTAACTATATTTTTAAAAGCTCAATTTTAAGAATTTTTACAATTAATGTATAAAACTTTCTAACTTTAATTACATAATACAAACCCGTCCCAACCTCAAATTTCTGGCTCTGCCCTGGTTGTATACCTTCCTCTCATGTGTTTTTCACCTCAATCTTTATTACATTAAAGTTGCTAATATTTAGAAGTAATTCTAAAATAATAATAATATCAATGTGAATATTCTGTGCAAATTTCCATTTTCTCTCACCACAGAGCTACATTGTTCATCCCTCTGTACACTGTATTCGAGTTTTAAAAATTTTATTTCACAAAAAGGGTCAAATTTTCAGTGATGTATGGGAGGTATTTTGCCAGAGAGAAAAGACTCATGCCAGGGAGAAGGAGCTCGATGATGCCGCCTGAATGGCAGGTCACACCCGGGCCAGTAGCATGGGGGATTTGACTGAAGGTTCAAGAGAGTAGGGCTGCAACTCGGGCGGGTCTAACCCGAAATAATCCGAGCTCAGTTTGAAATTTTGTGAGTTTGGATAATATTTTTTTAATTTCGATTTAGGTCTGAGCTATATATTTAAGTCTGAATTCAATCCGGGCTGGACTTGGATTGATATGGATGAAGCCCAAAGCCCAACCTGAGTTCAAAAATATTATATATATTTTTAATTATACTTAAATCATAAGAGTGTAATAATTAAATTGATAGTTGTTCTAGAGATTTTATGTTTAAGTCATGAACTCATAACAATTGAATAATAACTATATCTAATGATTCAAACCTTATTTTTTACTTCGATGACAATTCAATATTAAAAAGATACTTATAGATCTCTTTTAACTCTCCCTCTTGAGCATTGATTGATTGGTGTGAAAATTACCAGTACACCCTTTGAACTTACTAGTCCAAAAGGTGTTCATAGGCACATAGCTAAGTTTTGACCATATCTGAAAAAAATTGTTGGGTAGATATGGAATCTGGTTAGGGATTTCTTTCAAACAAAGACCATATTTCGAAGGTATCGACCATCATATAGCTTACACGTGCGCACACATCCAATGGCCATCTAAAACCATGGTACTACAGACCCTATTTATTAGTTGTACACTACAACAAACCAAAACTATAATTGTGAAGACACTACAACAAAACCAAACTACAGTGTGTCAGATTGCATTTGGATACCCGAGAGTTGACTAGAACACAGCACTGCACCAACCAAGCCTTGTACTACTTGCTTGTTTGGTAGTAAATGGGCAAGAAGTAGTAGTTGATGTAGTCATTACTTCCCAAACCAACTATGTATTTGCACTTGCTTAAGTAGTCTGTCACTGTAGTCGAAGACTCGTTGCCTAGCAATTGAGCAATGCGTGAAATGGTAGTTTGGTGATTTATTAGTTGTTGGGTACAGCTTATCCGAGCACCCTGCAACCACAATATATATATATATATATCCACGCACACACACATATATGTATTATTTGTTCATCATTTGACATAAGTTTTAATTACAAACTTTTAAGTATATATATCGAGTAGAACTGTAAATGAATTTGAGCTTTTAAAGAGAGGTACGTCTCACTTTGGCTAGGCTTAGGGCCCGTTTGGAAAGTATGTGTAGTGTAATATAATGCTCTAGTATAGATCAGAACAAGTATTTTTAATGTAGTATTTTGAAATGCGAACAAGACATATTTGGGACAGAAATTTAGAATGAGAATTTGTAATAGAAATTATTAGTATTATTTTTTTGATGATTAAAATAAATTAATTATAAAGCTTGATTAATTTGCAAAACAAGGATTACATAGCTTGATTAGTTGATTTAGAAAAAAAATTAAAACAAAACCCATACACACAGAATAGCAGTTGTAGAGAAAGAGAGAGAGACTAGGGCAATTGGGAGGCTGAAATGATTTGCCCTAAAAAAAATTAAAACAAAACCCAAAACAGTTTGCAGTTGCAGAGAGAGATCGAGAATAGAGATGAAGGCGTTTGGGAGGCTGAAATGATTTGCCTTAAAAAAAAAAAAAAAAAAAAACAAAACCCATACAAGTTTGCAGTTGCAGAGAAAGAGAGCAAGAATAGAGATGGAGGCGTTTGGGAGGCTGAAATGATTTGCCCTAAAAAAAATCAAAACAAAACCCATAACAGTTTGCAGTGGCAGAGAGAGAGATTGAGAATAGAGATGGAGGCGTTTGGGAGGCTGAAATGATTTGCCTTAAAAAAAGTTAAAACAAAACCCATACAAGTTTGCATTTGGAGAGAGAGAGAGAGATCGAGATAGACATGGAGGGTTTGGAAGGCTGAAATGATTTGCCCTAAAAAAAATTAAAACAAAACCCTAAAAAACAATTAAAACAAAACCCATACAAGTTTGTTGTTGGAGAGAGAGACAGAGAGCGAGAATAGAGATGGAGGCGTTTGGGAGGCTGAAATGATTTGGGATGGATGAACGATATTAGGGCCTGTTTAGCTACAATAAGCATTGGGCTAGAACAATATAAAACACCAAAATCTTATTTCAGCTTATGGGCCAAATAGTGGATTTGTTTTGAAAGTGTTTCGTTACTGTTAAGAACAAAACAATGTGGGCCAAACATATTTTGGGCTGAAATAATGCTACTGTAGCACTTTTGGAACAACACAGAACACTACAGAACAAACACCACCAGCTTCATTCCAGCTCCACCGGATGCATAATTCACGTCTTGGAGGACTTGCTCGCCCCATGCCGTCGCTAAAGGTGGAATGAATTTTTCAAAGCCTAGAAGTTAGCCGAAATGTTTGATAAGGATATGTTAGTATATAATAGCCAGGAATTATATTAAGTAATTAATGTTTAACAAATACTAATAATTGAGACTGGACTTTTTTTCTTTTTCTTTTTGTTAAAAATTGAGACTGGACTTGCATGCAAGTGTGTTCCATTTATGTGGTAGTTAGTAGCTGGTGAAGTAACATATATATATATATATATATATATATTACTTGTCACTCCAGCAAACACAGCTTCAGCAGCTAGACTGAGAGAACCAGAACCAGAACAGCCATTCAAAGGCAAGAAAACACTGAACATTAATCATCAATTGAAAATGCAAGAATGCAACTATTTAAAACAGAATGCAGTATTTTTCGTACAGCACCAGAATTGAAACAATCAAATTGCAAGGGATTGCTATTGTAGACAATAACAATATGCTCTTTCAACAATTTTTCCTGCTCATAGGGGTAACAGTAATACTAGCATTATCCCTATGAGCGGCCCTAGATTGCATCTCTCCATGAGACTCTAGTTTTGGTCTAAGCTAGTGAAGAAATTTATTCCTTGTGTGCAGGTTGAGCACTGTGTACATTCATTAACAACTTCTATTGACAAATAGAGAAGGGCAAGCCTGTCGTTGTCTATTTCTACCCTGCTGATGAAACCCCTGGTTGCACCAAACAGGTCAAATCTCCTTTTTTTATTGCTTCCCATTTCATAATTCTTTTCTTTATAATCAATGTGATTGTGTTGATCTAATTTCAGGACAACAATCACATAATATAGTTATCAAATCATTCTAAAAAAATGTCCAGATATACTCATATGCATCTTAATTTGTCCCAATTTATTACAAATATCCAGAATGCTAGTATGTTATGCACCTATTCTGTAAATGATTTTTTTTTTTTTTTTTTTCAGTTGTTTGTGAAATTTGCTAACTGTTATGCTCAATTTGAAATGACAACATGTCCTTCTTCATCTTGATTGCTCTTTACTCTCCGGGTCATTCTTGAATTGTTTGTAAGCGAATCACTGTCAATATTTTTCTAAGCACATCTTAGGAAATACATTATGCAACATTGGTTTGGTTAGAAAATAGAAGGCGCGCGAAAGGAGTGTTGAGTTGATTAAGTGAATACCCAAACAGATTACTTGATAATTCAGAAGTTAACAACTTTGAAACTCTTCACAGGCATGTGCTTTCAGGGACTCCTATGAAAAGTTTAAGAAAGCAGGAGCTGAGGTTGTCGGAATAAGCGGGGATGATCCATCATCACACAAGGTAATGCAAAACATCTTGCCATTGACACATTCTAAGCAATAGATAGGATGAAATTTAACCTCCAGTCCCTGCCTGCACCCGAAGGTTACAATTATAACTGTATGACTTCGCAGTATATTGCTCAACGATTTAAAGGCATCCAGAGACATCTGCGCTCTGTACTTGATTGCGTAGGAATTAGGCTTATTGATGTAATTAACATACTTGCTTTTCCTTATTTAGTAGGTAAGATTAAACTTGTTATCTGCTGAAGATATCATTGGTCAAAAAATGATATGGTTAAGTAGCCATTCAATTACTATACTGAAGTTGACAAAATTAGCTAGCTGTGCAATTTGAGGTAGTTATCTGCTTATAAATTTATAATTATAAAGCCCATAATCTTTGTGATAAAAGATTTCTCTCTATTAGTTAAAGGTAGGGACAAAAGCATAGATTTAGTGTCATTGCTTCATTTTTCTTGTTCATAATCTTGACTACTGTAAGGGCTAAATGCTACTGTTTTTTTTAAGGTAAGCTTTATATCAGAGAAGGAATGTACAGAGAGCCCCCACAATAGAGGAAAAGACATGAAGCAACACAACAAGCACACCCAATGAAAACAAATGAAACCCAAAGAGCAGGACTATATCCCAACAATCAACAGACAACTCAAAATAACTGGTGGGAGCTTAGTAATCACACTTAATCACATCCCACACCACACAACTTCATTGACGTAATAATCATATGAGAATTCAATCCGTGAGCAGCCAAGATTGACATCCTGCAAAAGCACAACCATCCAAAAACATCTTTTGAAAGTCATCAAATGAACTTTTCTGGTTCATCTCCACACTATTCTTTAGTACCAGTTCTTCCTCCTAGATGTCCATCCCATCTCTTTGCAGATTTCGTCGCTGTGGTTAATTCTGAAGGTAGAAATGCAGTACCTCTTCTAACTTCCATTGGAGAAGTATGGATTGAAACCAGATCACCCATTTGAGGAAGATTATGCTTCTTGTAAAATGGCTATCTTGCCAGAAAACTTCTTCGATGAGGCTGACAAGGGAAACATTGCATTCAAAAGAGCATCAAAATGGTGGTTCTGGGAAGGAGGGGTTGAATTGGAAGACAACACTAGGTTGAGGGCTGATGTGGTGGTTCTTGCAACTGGACTGGATATGACGGGAAGAAAAAGGAAAAAGCTCAAAGCTATATTACTTGAACCTTCTCGTAGCTCGGTAAAATTTCCTTCTGGTATGATGCCCTTATACAGGAAATTTTATCGAGCTACTTGAAGTTCGAGTAATAAATCGCTTTTGTCCCTACTCTTTTATCACAAAAATAAAAGCAAGTAATTTTTATAGGAATAAAATTAAGCCCTATCAAGTGCATAGGAGTGTATTATAGGCCAATAACTAAATCTATGCTTTTGTCCCTACCTTTAACTAATAGAGAGAAATCTTTTATCACAAAAATAAAAGCCAGTAATTCTTATAGGAATAAAATTAAGCCCTGTCAAGTGCATAGGAGTGTATTATTGGCCTATAATTATCAATAGCCTATAATTATCAATAAAGCATTTATGCTCTTAAATTGTATTAGCTCAACATATTTATGGTGCAAGAAAAAATACATGGTTAGCGTGCTTTCCCTCCCAAATACAAACATAAGGCAAAAATAACTGCAACACAACATCATTTGCATTCCTTACATGCCACAGTAGCTTGCATAACATAGAACAAAAATAATATATCTTCTTATAAATTTTCACAAGAAGTGATAGAAAGGCACGGTTCAAAAACGGGAATAAATTTTCAACAACTGAGTCATAGTAAAAAAATCTTAAGCTTGACCGATATAATATGAGTTTTATAATTATAAATTTATAAGCAGTTACCAAACTCTGAGATCCGTCATTGCTCCTCTCTCTCTCTCTAGCCATGGGTACTTCATCCTCTTTCTCTCTCTCCCAAGCCCTCCTCTCTCGCTCTATACTCCACCATGACTCACCCCAGAACTCCTCAGACCGTCTCGCTCTCTCTGGGTTCACGAGAGAGGAGATGGAGCTGAAGTTGAACCCAAAGAGAGCGAGACGGTCTGAGGAGTTCTGGGGTGAGTCATGGTGGAGTATAGAGCGAGAGAGGAGGGCTTGGGAAAGAGAGAAAGAGGATGAAGTAGCCATGGCTAGAGAGAAAGAGAGGAGCAATGACGGATCTCAGAGTTTGGTAATGTAAGTGAAAGAGTGTAATGGGTTTATATAGATCGAGTGAATGGTGACGAAGGCGAAGGAGATAGAGAGAGTGTCGTTTATTGAAGTGGCGTCGGAAAGAATGGAATGATTAGTAAATGTAAAACTGGTTTCATGGACCTTGAAGACTTAGGCTGACCGTGAATGTGCCAAATTGACGATGTGAGTTACTCATCCAATAATTCCAATTTATGGTACTGGGTTCCTTTTTGGCTTTTTCGAATCTGAAATTGATGGGCATTTGTCTTCTACGATGCACGTGAAAGTGAAAGAAAGAGTGAAGAGTACTTGTTTGCTTTGGTTTTACATCACTTTCTCTCTAGTCTCTTCCAAGTTCTACATCTGTATAAGAGGTCATAAAGTTGATTGGTTAGAGTTTGTCTTGTTTAGAGCTGTTGAGTTGTATGGAATTATGAATTTAATTGATAACCAGTAACATCTATATACGGAGGTCTGATGAGGTGCAGAGAGGTGTTGGTGAAGTTTAGAGGGAGTCAGTGACAGAGATGCCATTGAACAATAATAGAGCTCACGTAAAATATTTATTCTCAGGAAATATTTATAATTGAAAAAATTTGTTTATTTTAACCCTAACTGATCATTTATTTTAGTTTATATTTTTATTAGAAGAAAGTAACAAGTTAGAAAAATAAAGATTTTAAACAAAAATTATATTTTATTTTTACGAAATATCTATGACCTGAAAAAATATTAATACGAAAATAAGAGTTTTATTAGTAGAAAATAGTCTACTTAGATTTAATAATTTCAATTTTTTTAAAGATGAAAATTCTAAATATCTTAAGGCAGAGGCTCTTCAAGACCACCAATCTACTCAAATCAAAAAGTTAGAAAATGAGAAGTGGCGATCTCATTTCTTTCTTTGCCCATTAGAAGAAAATGACAACTTGTCATGTCAATTTTAACTTCCATTATTAAACCTCAACTGTGGTTAGTGATTGATGATGCTTCTTTAATCTACTACATTGTCCCCTAATTCCTAATCAAATATGCACGAGTAAAATATTCGGTGGGCTGTATGTAAGTGAAGACACTGAGTCCAATAGTCGATGGTTCATAATCAAGAGCAATGTGGGTGTGCAAGTAATGTATTAGGTTGGATAATTGCTTTGGAGTGGATTGAATGATTATTTGGTAAAGCACTGATTTTTGGAATACGAAGTCAAAGAAGTTTTTATTCTACTTAACAAATAGTCAAAAGTCGAAACTTATCACACAAAAATCTTTAATTTCTTTTTTATTTAGATTTTTATAATTTTAAAGTCACAATTCAAAATTTCAATAGTAAATTACACTGACCCAATTTTTGTTAATATGTACTGACTTTTTCTCTTATTTATCAAATTATACTTATTTTTAAAAAAATTTGTATGCAAATAAAATATATGTAACTATAAATTGATCATGATATGATGGATTATTTGTTCTTAAAAATATATGTACATTTTTAATTATATTTTTATGTTTAATTTGTTCACATGGTCCTTTTGATGTACCTATATATTAATAGTACAATTATAGTAACAACACAACTCATATATAATTACAAGTTGATCTATGATATAATGAATTATTTGTTCATAAAAATATATGTATGAACAAATATATACCACTCAAAATAATTTTCAACCACAATATCATTTGGACAAAATATCACGCATTCATATATTACTTAACAAACTTAGTTCCAAGTTTCACCAACAGAGTGTAAATCATGTACCTTTATTGAATTTTAGTTTCAATTTTTTGTTTTTTTGTACCAGGCTACCTGCTTTTGTTGTTGTCTTCTTTCCTTTTGGAAAATGTACATTAAAGCCTTCTTGCTTCAGGCTTTGAAGCTGTTTTTTATTTTTTGTCCAATACATTAAAGGTTTTTTTTTTTTTTTCTTGTCCTATACAAAACTTTGCTACCGACACGTTTTTTTTTTTGGTTCTATACAAACTTTTTCAGCTCTATATAAAATAAGTTGCAATCATGCTACGGACCCAGGTTCATGGGATGAAGTCATTGGTTAAATAAAAGTTGCTATCATGCTTCAGAGTTCACGGGTTAAGTAAAATTTGTTACAAATTAATAATTACAGCAACAATGAGCTTGTGGTACGTGCAAAATACTTATTTGAGCTTTATACGGAATTGGGATTGATTTTCAGTGTTAGCGTCGCATTTAGGTGTTGTAATTATCTGATCAACGTGATAAAATGTGAGATGACTAGATATTTCTTCCACAATCTAACTTAGATCGTCTTTTTTTCAGTTACGTGTTGATATTTTAATTTTATTTTTATGTTTGATTTGTTCGCATTGTCCTTTTGATGTATGTATATATTAATAGTACAATTATAATAACAACACAACTCATATGTGACTACAAGTTGTTAAAGTCTATTCTTTTGATGTTGTGCAAATTGTTCTTTCATATCTGTTCATTGGAGGCATTACTCATTAACTTTGTTGGTAGAGTTTTAACTCTATCTGTGTATCCATATTGAAATCCTCTCTTTCTAATTTGTTAAGAAATATATATATGTGTGCGTGTGCGCGCGCGATAATTTGTTTTATTTACCTTTGTTTTAATTTGTTAAGAAACATATTTATGCACCTTGAGCTTGTTACCATGTGATATTGGTTCAATATTTCTGGGGTCATTTTTTAGAATGGAAGCTGCTTCATTTTTTCAATCTATTTGACCTATCCATTATCTGTTCTGAAATCAATTATAATAGTTAACTTGTGCATTTTGAGCCAATTACCTTCTTCCAATTATGAAGCTCGTCGTGTGTTGTTCACGCGTGAGCTTATTTAAGACTCTTGTTAATTTTTCCTATATTTTTGACATAGCCATTCAATTACTATACAGAAATTGACAACATTAGCTAGTTGTGCAATTTGAGGTAGTTAACTGCTTATAAATTTATAATTATAAAACTCATATTATATGGGTCAAGTTTGAGATTTTTTTACTATGACTCAGTTGTTGAAATTTATTCCCCTTTTTGAACCGTGCCTTTCAATCACTTCTTGTGAAAATTCATAAGAAGATATATTATTTTTGTTCTTCGTTATGCTAGCTGCTGTGGCATGCAAGGAATGCAAACGATGTTGTGTTTCGGTTATTTTTGCCCAATGTTTGTATTCGGGAGGGAAAGCACGCAAACCATGTATTTCTTCTTGCACCATAAATATGTTGAACTAATGCAATTTAAGAGCATAAATGCTTTATTGATAACTATAGGCCTATAATACGCTCCTATGCACTTGATAGGGCTTAATTTTATTCCTCTAAGAATTACTCACTTTTATTTTTGTGATAAAAGATTTCTCTCTATTAATTAAAGGTAGGGACAAAAGCATACACTACAACAAATTAGGGATTCATCAGCGCTTTTTTAATGAGCGCTAGTGTTGTGTAATTACCAATGTTTGCATAAACTGCTGGTATAGGTATGTTTTAGCCAACGTTTGCTAAAAAAGCGTTGATGAGTACGAAATTTAGTGCGGGAAAATTTGGGCGCTCTAATATTATTTTACTTTTTTATTTCCTTAATTTTTCATTTATTTCCTTAATTTTTCATTTATTTCTAACCTTATCTCGTCCGAGCCCTAAGTTTCTTTTCAGCCTCCCCAATCGCGGCCATCTCTATTCTCGGTCTCAACAATGAACACCAACGCCCCCCCTCCCCCCCCCCAAATCGCCTCCATCTCTCTCTTTGCAACTCCCCAATCGCCTCCATCTCTATTTTCGTTCTCAATTCTAAACTTGCCCCCTCTCTCTCTCTCTCTGCAACTCCCCAATCGCCTCCATCTCTATTCTCGGTCTCAACTCTGAACTTGCCCCCTCTCTCTCTCTGCAACTCCCCTATCGCGCGCCTCCATCTCTGTTCTCGTTCTCAACTTTAAACTTGCCCCCTCTCTATCTCTGCAACTCCCCAATTGCCTCCATCTCTATTGTCTTTTCTCAACTCTGAACTTCCCCCCCCTGCAACTGCTAACTAGAAAATCTACAAGAATCAGAAGTTCAAAACCCATATATTTCAGTTTATCTATCTGTCTGCACGAATCAAAAGTTCAAAACCTATTATCTAATCAAAACCTATATCTGATATGCCAGATTGTTCAAAAAATCAAAACCCATATCTTTCAGTTTCCATCGCCCGCTGTTCCAGTTCAGGTTCGCCGTTCGCAAGGTTCAGCCACTGGCTCTCAACTCTCAAGCTTGCCCCCCTCTCTCTGTGCAACTGCTAACTTGTATGTACGGGTTTTGTTTTAATTTTTTTTTATATTTATTATTGTTTGTACCTATTGTGTTTTTCAGTGAGGAAGAAGCAAGGATGAAAATCTACTCCGTCTCAACTAGACACTATTATGCATTTGGAGCCCTTGTATCTGAAGAACTTTCATACAAGATCAAAGGAACTTCATGTACTTGATGTTTGGTTTCTGCTATTGTTTATTGAAATTGGGATTTCTAAGCATTGGTATGTATTCCTATTTCCTGTCAATCTTGTTTTCTTTTGCAATACGTTTCTTATGAATGTGTTTGATTTTCAGCTGTTAATCGTATGGATTGTCATGTTGAATGTGTTTATTTGTTTCTTGGGTTTTGATTCTTTTTCTCGTGTTTTATTCATTCTTTTTCAATTCTTGGGAAGTTTCTTGTTTTTGGTACTGTTTTTGCTCTTTTTTCATGTGATTTTAGTTATTCTTTTTCAATTCTTATGTGTAGGTGTTTGCGCATTTACTTGTTGATCCGCTACAGATCGATACTGATGGTTAGTGTTGCAGTTGCATTGCGGGAGATTGGTTACAAAGTTGTGGTAATCTCAATTATCACTTATTTATATGTTTAAAGTTCAAATTTAGATGTATGAGACTGAGGGAGTCGGAATTGAATTATTTTGGAGTTCAGTTAAGATTGTTGGCAGTGTCCTCTCATAGTGTATGCTTGTTTCCTTCTGCAGTAAAATGACAAATTGCTAACTTTTGGTTTTTTTTTTTTTTTCAGCTGAGTTCCTCTCTCTCCCCTCTTTCTCTCTCTAACAATCTCCAGCCGCCATCCTCAACTTCTTCAAACCATAACCATTATCTAATACAATAATTACCAAAATCCAAACGTCCAAAACGAAAAGTGATGAAAAAACACATACCTATGGGCATGAATCACACCCAATTACGCAAAATTACACGCACAAAATCTTCAAATTTTAAGAATTACCCAAAAACCAAGTTCAGTCCGGTGAAGTCCACTCCAGTTCCCCTCCTTGCAGCATCACGCCGAACAGACCCACATAATCCAAACAGTACGAAAAGTGATGAAAAAACACATACCTATGGGCATGAATCACATCCAATTAGGCAAAATTACACACAAGCACAAAATCTTCAAATTTTAAGAATTACCCAAAAACCAAGTTCAGTCCGGTGAAGTCCACTCCAGTTCCCCTCCTTGCAGCATCACGCCGAACAGACCCACATCCCGCCGGCCTTGCATCCTTCTTGCTCGCCATCATCCTCGCCGCCATCCTCATGTTCGCCGGTCACATCCCATCTCTTGGCAGATTTCGTCCCTGTGGTTGATACTAAAGGTAGAAATGCATTGCCTCTTGTAAAACCTGGTTGACCTCCTCATGATCTCCATCTCTTCTCTTTCGTTGTCTGTTGGAGCATTTCTCCATATTGGAAGCTTGAATTGGTTGTCCAGAAGTTTAAGTTTAGCCAGCTACGCAGGTTTGAAACACTCTTCAATGAAAATAATATATCTTCTTATTTGTGCAAGTATTGATCCATCTCTTCAATGAAAAGCAACAACAAATAAAGTGACCAACCAATAAAATATGAAATTTCTTTTTTCAGAAATTGAATATGAATATCTTTCCATACATGATAAAAACAATTATTAAGATGTGAAACTAACACAAAATTAAAATGCATTTGAAGAGGCATACCTCCATTTTTTCCCCTACTCCACTCATTCCCATCAATTTCTCCCTTTTTGTGATCAGAAAAATTTGTATTACCTAAATCATAAAGATTAAGAGAATAAAATATTTGAAAACTGGATGCTACTACTTAAAAAAAATTCCTAAATATATAGATTTCTGAAGTTGCATTTCTTTAAAATAAAAAATATACTATAAGTTCTTTTATTTTAATTATTAATAATATAATGTATCTCTTAACGTAGAAAACATAAAGTTACTTATAACTCAAACAAAATGCTTATAAAATTACATTTTTATTATTTATGATTTTCTTTATCAAATCATAAGCCTTTATCATCCAACATTATGTTAATATTATTCACAATTTCATCTGTTAAAGAAAAATAAAACCAGGAGTCAAGGTACACTTGATTTTGTTAAAGCTAGCCAATCAATTTCTTGCATGGATGTAAATAATGTTTCTAGGAGTGAAGTTTTGTTCCCTAGAGAATTGGTATTTATTTATTTTTTTTTATACCTAAATCAAGGAAATAAAATATTTGAAAACTGATATTAGAACTTATAAGTATTTAATAATGATAGCATAAAATCATAATATTAATTAAAGAAGAATAATAATAAACAGGGTAAAGATGAGCTTACTTTTGAAAGAAAGACAACACCACAATGGAAGATGTGAACTCGGGTTAGCCTCATTCTCTCTCAAAAGTTTCTCTCTCTAAGAAATTAACATGCGAGTACGAGGAACTCCTATTTAAAGAGAGGTTACTTTTGAGTTTTGACTGGTAGGTGTAGTTATATATACACACATACACAAGAGAGTATAAATCGCAACTATCCTCCACGGATAAATGGAGGAGCGATATTGCCAAAAATATGACAAAGATAGAGATAGAGATGGAGAGGAAGAGTGAGAGTGAAAGGGAGAGGTAACCATGTGTGTCGTTGTCATCCTTGCCGATGTTGAAGAGCAAGTTGTCGGCACGGCCCCAAAACGCACGTTGAAGAGCAAGTTGTCGGCACCGCAGTGATCTGTCCAAAACGCTGCTACAGAAGCGCATCTAGGGTTGGGGTCTGACCGTTTGATACGAGGAGAGAAAGGAAAGTTAGGTTTATATGGATGGACTTGTGACTATGGACTTGAGAATATGGGTTTGGGCCGTTTTATTTTTCAAATGCCTTTATGTTATCTTTTATTTACGAATTGGGTTGGGTTGGGTTGGGTTAGTTGAAATGGGTTTTCTTAAGCTAATAATATAAGAAATGGGCCTATAATATACAAAAACATAAAATACAAACACACATATATTATATTAATGTTTACGAGCTAAAAACAAGCCTGTTCACGAACGCGTTCACGACCTAACGAACCGAGGAGGGGACTGTTTGAAATTGACTCGTTTATTAATCGAACATCAAAAACTTGTTTGGGCTCGATTCGTTTAGTAAAGAAATGAACACGAACCGAGCCCAAGTAGTCCGTGAACGGCTCGGCTCGTTTGCAGCCGTAGATACTTCGACCACGTATTTTATACTTCTCACATATTTCAAAATACATTTTTAACAAATTTTGTACTTATAATGTAACTTTTTCAAAAATAATACTCCATTTTTTTTTTTTTTTGTCCCATAAATAGTTGTCAACTTTGGTTTTAGAATTTTTTAAGTGGTATGCAATAAATGCATGATTCCCTCCGTAAGATTATCAAATTGTCCTTATAATTTTAAATAAGGAGATTTTTAAATTTTAAAGGGTAATTTTGAAAAGATCCATTTTATCTTGCTTTTGACTTTTCAAGGTGGACAAGTACTAACATAAGGAGGAGGAAGTATTATACTGTAATTATTATAAAAATTAAAAATATATCACTAGGGAGTAGGGATACTTGTTTTATGTTATATGAAATAAACTCCAATGATATATTAATGATTGCATTTAGATTCATAATAATTTAAAAATTGATCAAAAATTAATTATATATATATATAATATATAGTACAATTTTTTTATTTTTGCCGAATCCGTACTCATATTCTTTATCTTAATCCGTATTTCCAATCTATTTATTTACTAACTAGATAAGAAATACATAAAATGATTGACAAGGGTGTCAATGTCCTTTCATACCTAGCTAAGGCACACATCACAGATGACGGATGCATTCGTTCGCTATATAATTGACAGAGGAGACCCAAAAAACCCTATAAAAAGGTTTTGTTCTGGACGCCGCAGCACAAAGAGTTTCTTCTGCAACGTTCACAGCCCCATTCCATCTCCGGCGGAGGACTCCAGAGGCAGTGAGGATGAGGAAGTATCATTGTTTTTGATTGCCACTTTGGATGGTGGGCCATATATTTATGAAATCAAATTTGTAGGAGGAGGAGGAGGGGGTCTAAATAAAGTTGCAATGGTTAGTCCTCTGAAGAAAGCGTTTAGTTGCTTAGATGAAGAAAGAGTATATTCACTGGTGGGTTGTGATATCTCATGAGGATCGGCAAATGTTCTTGATGGCTTCATATCCCAAAACTATACTCAGGTAGGGATGATTATATATATATGCTTCCCTTACCCTACCTGAGTATAATTTGGACTCGATCATGTTTACCCGGGGTTGTCTCCGTCGTCATAGGATTGTGAGACTACTTGGAGAAATAACGCGTAAATGCCCTGCAACGAGCAAAATACAGATGTACTTCTTATTCATAATAATCCAAACCCATTTCAAAGATTTGGAGAACACTGGACATGGAATTTAAGCATTAAGCAAAAACCCGGCTAAAACCAACACCACATGGTACAAAAGCATGCCCGCATATCTGAAGTAAAGTTGGTATGCCATTCTATTTGTCTTGCCAACAAAACTTATTTCAACAAGAAAATAGGGAGCCAAAACAGACCGGCACTGGTTTCTAAGCTTCAACAGGATCCCCGTTTCCTTCAACAACAAAATTGCGGCTATAGTAACTTTGATATCCATGATCCTCATCAACATCCTCCATTGTTTTGCCAAAAGCAAAATGCTTTGTTCCCATCGAGGTGAAAGGCATTAAACCAAATGCTCGGGCTGTCTTAATCTCCCTAGCAACCCTCCTTTGAGCTTTGGCACTAATTTTAGTCTGCAAAATGAACCAGCCAATAATGAAAAGCATTAATTTTCATATTCAACCATGGTTCAATTAAGATGGGAATATTGAATTTTCACTTTATTTACCTTGTTCCTCTTGATTATAACTCCAGACTCTGTTATAAAATTGGCAAGGAATCTCACATTCTGTGCAAAAAAAATTTTGCAAGTCAGAGAGGGTCTTAAAGAAAGACTACAATCACAATGATATCAACAAACAGCCCAGCACATACATTTTTGCAAAAACCACTTGGGCCTAAAACAAAACTCAAATCCACATCCTGCACAAAGTTTATGCAAGGGAGAAAGAAAAAAAAAAAAACAGCGAAAGGAGGTTTGGAGATAACAAGCATCTTCCCTTGTTCCTAGACCAACAGTGATCCTAAGTCCAAGTACATTCCGAAAAAAATAATCCTTGTGATGCTCACCAAAAATATGGGCTAGAAAATTCATTACTATGTTAGATCCAGATATGCTCACCCTGAAATCAGCTTTTCTCAGAACTTCCTCTGTCGTCACCTCAAACTCCTTTCGATTAAATTTACGTACGCCTGGTTTTCTAAGGTCAAGATCCTGCACAGAGGCGCCCCAAATACATGAGAGGAAAAAAGGGACCACCGCAAAAAGAAAGAATTGCTGGATAAAGAACGAAGTGATAGCACAGATAACAGAGACATGACAGCTTAAATAAAGTAGGAAGATCTTAAACTCAATTTGGGTGCAGGAAAGAAGTCTTTAGACACGATCACATAGTATATTTGTTTTCATATGCGTTCATTCTATGATTTGTTAGTGAACTAGTACTTTAGTCCTATATATCGTGACAGATTTGACATCTGCCAAGAGTTTTTAGCTACCGCAAAATAGTTACTATCTTCTATGAATAATAGTGGTGTTGTATATGTAGATTAAAAGAAACTGCAATAAAAACATGCTGAACAACAAATCATGATTCATCTTACAATTTGATTAATTAATGACACAATTCACATATTAACATGTGACATAAAAAACAAGTATGGTCATGAATCTGAGAGAGCATCATGGGTTGCACACCCACACACACATATCTAGACAATCTTAAATTGATATTCATATAACTGAATTCACAAAGCATATGGCCAGAACAATACTTGCATGTTCACTTCATGAAAGCTAAAATTCGTTACAGAAGGGGGGGGGGGGGGGGGGGGGGGGGGTAAATCAAGAGGTTCATCTTAAAAATTCACATGTAACTTGTTTCCGTTGCTTTCATCTGCTGCTATGCACAAAAGCACACATAGAGTAACACATATTAATATGTTTAAATCCACCTAGAAACTACCCCTTCTTCTCCAAAGAATTGGTACTACTTGTGACAGATGTAACCAGAACTACAATTCCTGCTCCTTCTTGTCCAAGAAGCCAATCACTTTCTTTCACAGAAAATAAATGACTACATATATTATACAGAAATCCAAATTATAAACACTGCAAAGACTTCCAATAATTCAGTACTTGTTGGTCAGCTATTGTGGCCAATTTAAATTTAGTTTTATTCAGCCAGGTTACGCCTATTCCTAATTTGACATACAGCAAATCCAAGTCTGGCCCATGCCCATCTCTGGACTTGTAATTCAAAATAAGTAACTCAACAGCTGAAGCATTTTTCAACGCCACTCAAAAACTAAATTTAACCAGTAACTATGAGCAAGTTCAGCAACTTCTAAGGCAGATAAATGAAGGGTTCACACCTGACTTTAATCATCATGAGATATATGATGCATGTGTAAAGACAAAACAAAAGCTAGTAAAACAATAATGTACAGAAAATGTCACAGCAGAAATATATGCCTCAGAAACTGTGCTCAATACCTTGAGTTCATAAGTTGAACCAGGCAAAAAAGTCATATCTGGTCTGAACTTATAGTCATCTTTCATTATTTCCTCAGGATCGATTTCAAAATATGTAGCTGCTTTCTTCAGCTTCCCATCCATCCCATCAGACAACGTATTGAAACTCTCATTCAAACCATCCATAAACTCAGATTTATTTCTAGCATTGACATTAGAACCAAAACCTCTATCATAAGCCTCTTCAATCCTACCAAGCTTTTGGAAAAAAGAACTAGATTTTGGAGCACTCCCAGACTTATCACTGAAAATCCGATCTTCAAAATCATCAACTGACTCAAATACGTCACTACTTTGGCTGTCACCGGTACCTGTTTAGAAACAACAAAAACAAGACAGACCAATGAAGTTCTTTAAAGGTTGTCACAAGACACCCTAAAGGGCATGACCAAATTGTAAGCCAAAGGTGACATATAACACTTAAAAATTGATATAGAACTGGTGGCCCACGGGTGATACCGAAAACTTCAAATGTGATATTGTAATATAACCAGGCAAATGCATATCAGCATCTAATTCTTGTTAGATGACACTTGGGTTCTAACAGGACTGGAGCTAGAAGACTTGATGAACAAGATATAACTCCTAATAATTTGAAGTTCCTCTCAAGTAGAAGGGCACACTCTCTCATCCCAGGCCTCAAGGCATGGGCAGATGCCAGAATTCCACGACCTCATCAACTAATTTAAAGGGATATTTGGGAATCTTGATGCTGCTTTGATGAATTTAATTGTTTTTTAATCTTTTTATCACCAAGTAATAAAATTCATCAAGTTACAACAGTTTACCATTTGTCAATATCTGCAGTTTCATCAAATAAATATATAACAGAAAGAATACAAGGCTGCATGGTAGAACTTAAGCAGATACCACAGTATAAAAGGAAACAAGGGAAGCCAAAATTGTATAATTGTAGCAGTCTGAAGTTCATGTACGTGCACTATCAGAAGCATGGGATTATTTTTTTGGGGTTGGGGGTGGGGGAAGAACCATGAGATTAAAAGGATAATATCAAGGTAAGGAAAGTTCAAACAGAACATTGCCAGTAAATGGTAAATATACTTGCACAGATTTGAACTATGAACTACCAGCTATGTACATGCTGACTGAAGCGCAGGGAAGAAGACCACTAAAAAGCAGTGTTGTTGGAAGTAAATTGAAGCAAGTCAATAACTCCAGAAACTTTCATTATTTACAATAGGATCCTCCTATATACAATAATCTTTTTCGATCAGTCAACCTAAACAGAGAAGAAGATGCTGGTAGCATCATTTGAGACAAAACAGGCCAAACATTAGACGGAAAAGCATCCTATTTAAAGGATACATTAGTCACAGATGGTGATCATGAATAAAGAATTAAAGAATCTTTGCCTCCCTCGAGGGAGTCCCAGATGTAATAATCCATGTTATTGAAGTTAGGTAGCGAAGAGGATCTTGGAGAGTTCAGCCACTAATAGAAAAAAAAGGACTTTGATCATGTCAAACAGAGTGCATATACTAAAAGATGATTGAGCTCACCCATAACTTATTTTAAAAATTCGGGTTGTGCTCCCGTTTATGCGTATCACTGAGAGAAGACCAAATTACTCATAAATTGAACTGAAAAAATGGCACTAAGGACGGTGTTGTGATTGAATAGAAACCAAACATTTGGGCATGGTTGGCAATTACTAGAAACTATTTTCTTACATATTTTGAAATATCAAGGCTGAAAAAAGTAAGCCCAGAGCAACAGCCACAACCCCAGATAATAATATTGATGGAAAAACTATTGACAACAGGTACATAAGGTTCAGAGAATTTATTTTTTGAGTATCTCATAGATACTTAAAAAACACAACTCCCCAAGTTCCATAAAACATGAAAAAAAAAAAATTAAATTAAAAAGAGGCATATGGGACATAGAACTAGGGTAAAAAGGAATACATAAACAGTACACAGCAGGCATGTGATCCCACATTTGCATGTGCACCCATCAATACACTAGCCACATCTGTATGCACGCAGCACGCCCATCAATACACACTTACTAGGAAAGCTACAATATAAAACAAAAGTGGCAATCAATCTGCACAATGCAGTTTTTTTTGCATGATATTACGAATTAGGAAAGCTAAAAATCAGTACATGATGGATTTTCAATGTCAGTGCAGTTTCAAGTAAAACATTCAGATAAATCTACTCATTACAAGCTCTATTACGAATTCTGTACCACAAAGGTTGAGCCTCCAATTAATTATATGTCTCCAAAGATGCAATTAAACAGCACATTTGAATGTCCTATTGCCATTAGATAGAATAAACGGAAATTACCTGATGCTGGATTTGTGGAAAAAGCTCTGACCACTCGAGGACACTGAAGTTGGTTTAACAAGCCAGCATTAACAGACTGCAACACACCCCTCATAATTTTCATATCTCCTAAAATTGAACACCAAATCAATATGCCATCTCACTTCTCAAATCACAATTGAATCATAACAACATAAATTGGTGGGAAGGATTGTGTTTCAATTCAAATCAAAATATAAACCAAAGTCACAATTTTCTCCTAAGCTAAAATTTCCTCATTTTCTGACCACAATGCATTATATATAACATTTAGTAAGAGAGAACCAGTAGACCTTTTGAAACTATTAGACCTTTTGAAACTATTAGACCTTGATGTATGAGGTCAATATATTATGTATTCCAAACAAATAGATTGTCTTTAACACAACTTTCTCCACTAATTTTTTTGGGACATGTAGAGGTTTCAAAGAAGGAAAAAATAAAAATAAAAAAATAAAGAAGGGACTCATTTTGATTCTCTAATCTTTTGGATTTTCCTAAATAATATAACTTGAATCACAGGGCTCATCCTGGTAGAATTAAAAGTCCACTTGAAGGATTAGAAGTTCAGGACAAAAAATTTGAGATCACTTATTGAAGTCAAAACTTACAATCCTCAGCTCAACAACAACATATTCAGTTTCTTTCCGAAAATGGGGAAAGGAAAACAGAAACCGTTGCTCAAAAATTCCCTTTATTTCAAATTTGCTCAATCTGAACCAGATTGCCAGAGAGAGAGAGAACACAAACAACAACCACATAACACAATTTGTTAGAAAGAAGAGAGAACAGAGAGATTTTGTACTCTGCAAGTCAAGATAAGCAGACATCCAAGCATCAAAGGAAGTCCACAGCTTAGGTTTCTCACTTTCTCTGCACTCTTCATCCCACAACTTAACTTTCTCTCTCTACAATGAAATAAAACCTTGGGAGGGTTTTATTAAGAAGTACACCGCCCATTAATCGAGATGATCCGAATACTCCACCATACGCTTTTCAATGTTGTAGTGTGCTTCGAGAATCAGCACAACTATTTTGCCCAATTATCTCGAGCCTCCAAATTTGTGCTGACTCTCGATTTAATGTGTTGCCTAACACCATTATTTTTAATATTCAACAACATTATTTCAAGGCTCGAAATAATAGTGTTGAACCTCGATTTAATGTGTTCTAACACCATTATTTTGAGAATTCGAAATAGTGGTGTTGAATCCTCGAAATAATGGTATCGGGCAACATATTAAATTGAACCTTGAAATAATTGTAACCCACATCTATGGCACGCTACAACACCAAAAAGTGAACAACAGACAATCAGGGCTCATATCGCAATGTATTGATATAAGGATTGTGAATATTTTCAATACCACATAAAATACCGGTAAATCTCATTAAATAATAATGTTGATGTTTGATTTGATGAACAACAGAACAACTCTTTCTTCTTCAGTATTTATATTATATTTTTCAAATAAAACTTGGTTAGCATTTAACTTATATGATGTATCTTAATTTACCAGTAATATCCAACAGAAAAAATTTAGAAACCATTATATATAAGAATGTTTTGAAGAAATTATCAGACTTAGGGAAGAATTTTTTTTTTTTTTTTTTTTCCTTTTGTTTAACAAATATGTACACTCTCATTTACTCCAGACTTGAACTCTCAAGCTTCTATTTTGGAGGCAGATGAAAATATACTAAATTTCAGTCTTTAATAACTTTATCAGTTGTTATCACATAAAAAAAAATATTTAAAACCTAAAATTATTCTTTTACATAAAGTTTAAAACTTAATATATCAAAACAACGTTTAGAAAATGAAATATTTACTATGTAACAAATAGAAACCAATGGCTATAGATATCAAGAAATAGTATTTTAGATACAGAAAATGTTATCAAATAAAATATGTAAAATAACTACAATATTTTAGATGGTCAAGAACCAGCTTAAATATGATTCTCTTCCACTTTGTGACCAGTCTCATAGATAGGTGTGAATCAAGGACCCCAATCATCCATTGTGCACAGGTACTTTCAATGCATGGTAGAGGGTTGGGACTAATCCAGCTGTGGGTCCCACCCACTGCTGAGTCAATTCGAGCGGTGTGTTGTGCACGAAAAAGTACAATACACAACATCAGATCTTCTGCATTAGAGATGTGCATTGCATCTTACAACATAATGGATACTTAAATGAGGATTATTTACCATCTTCACGTTTGTTGAGCTACAAGTTCTTCCATCTTTGCTAGGCAAAAAAAAAATAAGGGAACTGAAAAAATGTCTCATTCTAATGTTCAAGATATGATGACAAAAAATTTCTAAACAATAATGTTGTTGTGATTATTAGATAGCAAAAGGCACAGGTTTGACTCCTTAAAACAATTTTTTTTTTCCAAGCATGAAAAACTTCAATTTTAAAGTGTCCATGCTCGAAATTGGATAGTCCAAAAGACTAGGAAAAGATCATTTGACCCTTGCATGCGTAAGCTCTAAATGCATCATATGAAGGGATGCATTACACTAAGTTTTAGAATGCAAGTGCTTCTGCGCTACTCACTTATTACAAACAAACAGATGTCCTATTTGCAGAGCAACATCATAGGTTTACAAGTGTGAGAATTCGGGCTTCAGATTGAGACCAGTTACTTTACGCAAAATGATATATCAAAAGTTAGATCAGTCTCCATTGTTCTCCTTCCAACTTCTGGCCACTTAGGAGAGACCAGTACTCAATAATGACCCTTTTTTATACAATTAACAATTTCACGTAAAATAAAAGGAGAGGAATTTTTCTTTCTTTTGATCTACTTTGTTTTCTTATTTCTGTTTATCTTTGAGTGTTGGAAGTGTAAGTACATGAGCAATTGTTTGGCCTTAACCAGCAAATATACCATTCATATTAAATAGAAAGCAAGCCTTCTTTTACGGAGTAGTGAATAAAAAGAGAATGCAGTGGTAAAATTAGATGCCAAGTAGCTTTCAAATGAAGTGATTAAAATATCAAATAAGTTCAAGAAGAATATCAAAATGTGACAATGCAAAACAGGTAATTGCTCTCTTTGATAATGGTAACCAGGCCACCCACTTACTGACCCATTCTTCTATCTTCTATTCCTAATCTCTTTCCTCCTATCTCACATTAAAAAAATTTATTGGAGAAATTCCATCCTTGTAACCATTCTTTCCTGGAAAAATTACACTTAGATTGAGTTAGGAGTCTTAAATAACAAAGTGGTCTATTTTAAAGTTTATTTTTCACTTTGGTTGAATTAAGCAAAATAACTACATATGGATTGAGAATTATAATTATAGAATAAAGGCACGATCAAGGTTGTTAAAAACGGGATTCTACATAGTATCGTTTTGGGTTCCATAGAATCGGAATCGTAGAATCGGATCGAGAATCGTAAGATTCTACCAACCAGTAAAAAAACAATTCAAACAAACTTCTTAAACAATAATATGTGTAAAATATAGCAAGAATAAGGCCAAAACACAACCAAAAAAAATGTATTAAGGACTAGGTAACAACAGACCCATAAATAGCAGATATTTTCACAGGCCACGGGAAACAATTGCAGGCACCAACAAGCCTATGGCGTAACGGTACCAGGCCCCTACTTCCCAAAGGAAGGTCAAGAGTTCGAGTCACAGTGGAGGCATGTATGTGTGAGTACCAATTAGGGAAAAAAAAAAAAAAAAAAAACAACAACAACAACAACTGCAGGCATTTTCATAGTTAAAATAGCATTCTTTTTCTCAGTAAAAAAATTTGAAAAATGAAAACAGCATGCATTATATTAAAAACAACATGTATTATACTCATTCGTAATTATTAAAGCATTAAAGCACTGAAGCACATATAAAATTTTAAAAATAAAAAATAAAAATACAGAGTAGAAGAGGGGAAGTATTGGGACCAAGTATTGCCAACAGAGCAGAAGGAAAAAATAAATTACACCAAAAGAACATGAAGAAGAAGGGGGAAGAGAAAAGAAGAAGAAGAAGAAGAAGAAGAAGAAGAAGAGAGAGAGAGAGAGAGAGAGAGAAACAGCAGAACGAAAACAAAGGCCAGAAAAAGAAAAGAAGGGAGACAGAGAGAGAGATAAGCGAGAACAGCAGAAGGGAAAAAACAGAGAAGAAGAAGAAGAAGAAGAAGAAGAAGAAGAAACAGAGGGAGAGAGGAAAAAAAAAAAAGAGCTTACTTGGTTGCTGGAGAGCCCCAAATCGAACACACCAGCGCTGCAATTGAGCCCTAAGTTTTTGCTTTACTTTTATAGAAGTTAAAATATGTGGTAGTGTGCATCACTAACATATCCATACCAATGGTACGTAAACAAGTTTGCAAAACTCATGTAAACAACTCTTCAAGAAAGCTTTAACAGTAAAACTTCCAACGGCACGACTTGGGCCTTTCTTTTTTAAGAAGCCCAACACTAAAAAACAGTGAATAAGGCTGAAAAATTAGCTGAACAACGGATAAGGCAGAATCGTTAGAATCGTACGATTCTGCAATTCTACAACTGATTCTAACGATTCTACTTCGATTCTAACCATATTTGCGATTTTTATACGAGTTGCCTCGTTTCGGGGTTGTGGGATTGTAGAATCATACAATTCTACGATCCAGGATCGCGATTTTGATAACCTTAAGCAAGATGTGTTAAATGGAGGAGTGCATCTAGTATATTGTGTGATAGATGTATCCCCTTACGATTCAAAGGAGAATTCTATAGAACAGCTATTAGACCAGCCATACTACCAAATGTTTGGCAGCTAGGGAACAACATTTGCATAAAGTGACTCTGGCAAAAATGCGAATGTTGAGGTGAATGTGCGGTAAGACTAGAAAAGATAGAATTATAAATTATCACAATTGGGGGATGGTTGGAGTAACACCAATTGCAGATAAAATGAGAGAAAATAGGTTAAGATGGTTTGGATATGCGCATATAAGACCTTTAAGTGCACCGGTTAGGAAAAGTGGCATCGTTCACATTGAGGGTAATACATGGGGAAGAGGAATACCAAAGTTAATGTGGGTAGAGGTAGTAAATAAAGATATCATAACATATGCATTGACTGGAGCTATGACCTAAAATAGAATGGAATGGAAACATGGGATTCATGTAGCCGACCCGAAGTAATTGTGAAAAGGCTAGGTGGTGGTGGTGGTGGTTGTGGTTGTATGAATTGAGAATCATTTTTTTATCTCCAAATTGCCCTCAAAACTCTTATTTCAAAATACCAAATTATCCTCCTTAAATCAAATAACTCTGAAAGCCTGTTAACCCATCTTGTCATTCATGCACAACATTACCAAGCCCTAATAGGCTCCTGGGATTTAACTGAACAGTTCATTTGCATCAACCAATGTTAACGACTCATGCTAAAGCCCTAACAAATAAGATTATTTGCATCAAGCAAAAATTCATTTGCATAACAATTTACAAGAATAATGATAAGATGGGCTAACAAGAATAGAGATAAGATGGGTTAACAAGAATAGTGATAAGAATAATCATGTGGAATAGAGGCTCACAAGACCTTGGTTATGTTACCATGTGAATCAAGCCTCTGTTCCAAGATTCGGAGAACAATAATAAATAATAAACATTGATAAGACGAGTTAACATGCTCACAAGAATAACAGCTCATTTGTATCAACTTATTTGGCAAAGAAGATTTGCATCGACCCTTAATCCCCAACCCTTCGATTGGGCATTTAATCGAACAATTCATTTGCATCAACCAAACGTTCTACAATTTTTCAACAAAGACACACAATGTTAGGGGCTTGGCAATGTTGTATCAAAGGCCCAAGGCGCACTAAGGCACTAAAGGCCCTTTAGAGCCTAGGCGCGAGGCAAGCCGCACGCCTGACACAATTGAAAAATTAAATTACTACTAAAGCATATTCATATTCCATATTAAAGGCGCACATGTTGTCAAAGGCGCACCTGGGCACACAATAGGCGCAAATGTTGTGCCTGTATGAGCGTAGAGCCTAGGCACCCTTTAACAACACTGGTTGTGCATGAGTGATAAGATGGGTTAACAGGCTCCTGGAATTATTTGATTTAAGAAAATGACGGTATCTGGGGAATAAGCATCGGCTAACTCTGTGCCAGCAGCGCGGTAATACAGAGGATGCAAGCGTTATCCAGAATGATTAGGCGTAAAGCATCTGTAGGTGGCTTTTTAAGTCCGTTGTCAAATCCCAAGGCTCAACCCTTGGATAGGCGGTGGAAACTATCAAGCTGGAATATGGTAGGGCAGAGGGAATTTCCAGTGGAGCAGTGGGATGATTTGGTTTTTTTGAAATAAGAGCTTGGAAGGCATTTTGAACATTAACAACAGCTCTCAATGCATATGTAATTATTTTGCTTAATTCAACCAAGGTAAAAAATAAACTTTTAAATAAACCGCTTTGATATTTAAGACTCCTTAAGACAATGGAAGTGTAGTTTTCCCTTGATAAAGATTCAAGGATAAGGACACAACACATGGGTGCAATACCATATGGACAGGGGGATGTGACAAATCTCAAAATTAGAACACTGATAAGACGAGTTAAAATGCTCACAAGAATAACAGCTCATTTGTATCAACTTATTCGGCAAAGAAGATTTGCATAGACCCTTAATCCCCAAACCTTCGATTGGGCTTTTAATCGAACAATTCATTTGCATCAACCAAACATTCTACAATTTTTCCACACAAGTACACAATGTTAGGGCTTAGCAATGTTGTATCAAAGGCCCAAGATGCACTAAGGCACTAGAGGTCCTCTAGAGCCTAGGCACGAGGCAAGCCGCAGGCCTGACACAATTGAAAATTTAAATTACCACTAAAGCATATTCATATTCCATATTAAAGGCACACATGTTGTCAAAGGCGCACCTAGGCACACAATAGACGCAAATGTTGTGCCTGTATGAGCCTAGAGCCTAGGCACCCTTTAACAACACTGGTTGTGCGTGAGTGATAAGATGGGTCAACAAGCTCCTGGAATTATTTGATTTAAGAAAATGACGTTTTCTGGGGAATAAGCACTGGCTAACTCTGTGCTAGCAGCCGTGGTAATACAGAGGATGCAAGTGTTATCCGGAATGATTGGGCGTAAAGCGTCTGTAGATGGCTTTTTAAGTCCACCGTCAAATCCCAGGGCTCAACCCTGGACAAGCGGTGGAAATAACCAAGCTAGAGTGCGGTAGGGGCAGAGGGAATTTTCGGTTGAGCGATCGGATGATTTGGTTTTTTTAAATAAGAACTTGGAAGGCATTTTGAACATGAACGACGACTCTCAATGCATATGTAATTATTCAGCTTAATTCAACCAAGGTAAAAAAATAAACTTTTAAATAAACGGCTTTTTTTTTCTTTTTTTTTGATAAGTAAATAAACGGCTTTGATATTTAAGACTCCTTAAGACAATGGAGTGTAGTTTTCCCTTGATAAAGATTCAAGGATAAGGACACAACACATGGGTGCAATACCATATGGACAGGGGGATGTGACAAATCTCAAAATTAGAATACTGATAGGACAAGTTAACATGCTCACAAGAATAACAGCTCATTTGTATCAACTTATTCGGCAAAGAAGATTTGCATCGACCCATAATCCCCAACCCTTCGATTGGGCATTTAATCAAACAATTCATTTGCATCAACCAAACGTTCTGCAATTTTTCCACACAGGCACACAATTTTAGGGCTTAGCAATGTTGTATCCAAGGCCCAAGGCGCACTAAGG